>NC_053393.1:423794735-425241111 GCF_905171765.1 Bufo bufo
AGGCTTGCGAACTCCATTTTCGCCTACTTCCCCATTCCTCTGGTGATGAGGAGCAGAGCTTGGGGATCATTATCTCGCTGCTCAGGGATAACGCTCAGTCTTGGGCCTTTTTCGCTGCCGGTCGGGGCACAGCCCCTCCGATCGGTGGATGAATTTTTTGTAGCCCTGGGCCAGATATATGATGACCCGGATCGTATTGCTCTGGCTGAATCTAAACTGCGTCTTTTATGCCAGGGTAAACAGTCCACAGAGATATTTTGTTCAGAATTTCAGAGATAGGCAGCTGATACTGGTTGGAATGATGCTGCACTCCAAAGTCAATTTTGCCATGGTCTTTCGGAAAGATTGAAAGACGCATTTGCTTTTCATAAGAGACCAGCCTCGTTAGAATCTGCCATGTCTCTAGCTGTTCGTATTGACAGGCGTCTTAGAGAGAGAGGAGACTATTCCTTCCTGTCATATTCAGTCCAAGGACAGTGGGGCTGTCTCATTCAGTGCGCAGGGGTCTCATTCTCTCTCAATCCCCTCTGAGGAGGAGGCCATGCAGCTGGGTTTGCTTGCCTCTGATAGTAGAGGATTCAGCTCTCAAAAGAGGGTTTGTTTCTGTTGTGGGGGTATAAATCATTTGGCTAATGTTTGCTCCTCTAGGAGATTCATGGAGTTTTCTGAGGGTAATAAAACAAAAACAAAAAGAAAAAAACCCTCTAAAAACTTTCCATTTGCTACTATTGGCAAGGTTGATGCTGAAATTTAAAGTTTGCCATTTACTTGTAGTTCCCGTTTTCTCCTACCTGCCAGGGTGGCGCTAGACAGCAAGAACATTGTTTGTGAGATTTTTGTAGATAGTGGAGCAGCTGTCAATCTCATTGATAATCAATTTGCAATAACGCATGGTTTCCAGGTATGCACTTTGGAAAAGGATATACCTGTTTTTGCTATCGATTCCGCTCCACTTTCTCAAAGATCGTTAAAGGGCATAGTTCACAATATCCGTTTGACTGTGGGTGACGCTCATGTTGAGGATATGTCATGTTTCGTCTTAAGCGGATTACCTACTCCTCTAGTGTTGGGGCTACCCTGACTCACTAAACATAACCCCACCATTGATTGGCAAGCAAGGCAAATAAATGGTTGGAGTGAGTTTTGCAGAGAGAATTGCCTCACGGCTTCTCTTTCAGAGGTTTCTACCAAGACTGTGCCATCTTTTCTCCCTGAATTTTCGGATGTGTTTTCCGAGAGTGGTGTCCAGGAGTTGCCCCCGCACCGGGAGTACGACTGCCCTATTAATCTCATCTCAGGTGCCAAACTGCCAAAATTACGTTTATACAATCTCTCCCAACCTGAAAGAGTCGCTATGCGTACTTATATCTCTGAGAGCCTGAGAAAGGGACACATCCGACCCTCGAAGACACCTGTTGCCGCTGTTTTTTTTTTTTTGTTAAGAAAAAAGATGCTTCTTTAAGACATTGTCTGGATTTCAGGGAGCTGAACCGTATCACGATTCGTGACCCATATCCGCTTCCTCTGATCCCAGACCTGTTTAACCAGATTGTTGGGGCTAAGGTTTTTTCTAAGTTGGATTTAAGAGGGGCATACAACCTAGTCAGGGTCAGGGAAGGGGACGAATGGAAGACGGCCTTCAATACGGGTCATTTCGAGAATTTTGGTTATGCCCTTTGGTTTGATGAATGCTCCGGCCGTCTTCCAACATTTTGTGAACAGCATTTTTCATCATTTAATAGGGAAATTTGTACTGGTGTATCTGGATGACATTTCGATTTTTTTCTACTGATTTCAAGACTCATCGAGACCACCTACGTCAGGTCTTGCTGATTCTGCGGGATAATAAATTGTATGTTAAACTGGAAAAATGTGTGTTTGCGGCTCCGGAGATTCAATTTCTTGGTTTTCTTCTCTCCGCTTCTGGTTTTCGCATGGACCCTGAGAAGGTCAGCGCTGTGCTTGATTGGGAGCTTCCTGAGAATCAGAAGGCGCTGATGCGGTTTTTGGGTTTTGCCAATTATTACAGAAAGTTCATTTTGAATTATTCCTCTGTTGTTAAGCCACTCACTGATATGACTAAAAAGGGGGTAGATTTTTCTTTGTGGTCGGTAGATGCACTTAAAGCCTTTTCTAGTATCAAAGAGAGTTTTGCTTCCGCTCCCATTTTGGTACAACCTGATGTCTCTCTACCTTTTATTGTTGAGGTGGACGCTTCTGAGGTGGGTGTGGGTACGGTCTTATCTCAGGGTCCCTCTCCTGCCAAATGGCGACCGTGTGCCTTTTTCTCAAGGAAACTCTCCTCTGCAGAGAGAAATTACAATGTGGAAGATAGGGAGTTGTTGGCCATCAAATTAGCTTTTGAGGAATGGCGCCATTGGTAAGAGGGAGCCAGACACCCTATTACCGTGTTTACAGACCATAAGAATCTGGCCTACTTGGAATCGGCAAAGCGTCTGAACCCGAGACAGGCCAGATGGTCTTTGTTCTTTTCTAGATTTAATTTTGTTGTTACGTTCCGCCCTGGGGTTAAAAATGGGAAGGCGGATGCCCTGTCACGTTGTTTTCCGGGAGGAGGGAACTTTGAAGACCCGGGTCCCATTTTGGCTGAAGGGGTGGTCGTCTCTGCTCTTTATCCTGATTTGGAGGCAGAGGTTCAGGCAGCCCAGGCAGAGGCTCCTGGGAGGCTGTTTGTGCCTCTCGCTTTACGACACAAGGTTTTTAAGGAGCACCACGATACTGTCCTTGCTGGGCACCCGGGGAGCAGAGCCACAGTGGATCTCATTGCTCAGAGATTCTGGTGGCCGGCTCTTCGTAAGACGGTTGAGGGATTTGTGGCAGCCTGCGAGACCTGCGCTCGTGCCAAGGTCCCTCATTCACGGCCATGGGGTTCTCTCCTCCTGTTACCCATTCCTTCCCGTCCTTGGACGCATCTGTCCATGGACTTCATTACGGACCTGCCTCGTTCCTCGGGGAAGACTGTGATTGTGGTAGTAGTGGACCGTTTTAGCAAAATGGCGCATTTCATTCCCTTTCCTGGGTTACCCAATGCTAAGACGCTGGTGCAAGCGTTTGTTGATCACATTGTTAAATTGCATGGCATTCCTTCAGACATCGTTTCTGATAGGGGCACACAATTTGTTTCCAGATTCTGGAAGGCCTTCTGTTCTCTTGCTTGGGGGTTCGGTTGTCGTTCTCTTCTGCTTTTCACCCGCAGTCGAATGGTCAGACCGAACGCGTCAATCAGAATCTGGAGACATATCTGCGCTGTTTCGTGGCGGAGAATCAGGAGGATTGGTGTTATTTTTTGTCCCTTGCTGAGTTTGCTTTAAATAACCGTCGCCAGGAGTCCTCTGATAAGTCACCATTTTTTGGTGCATATGGGTTTCATCCGCAGTTTGGGACATTCTCTGGAGAGGGGTCTTCTGGTTTACCTGATGAGGAGAGATTTTCCTCGTCTTTGTCATTTATTTGGCAAAAGATTCAGGGTAATCTGAAGAGGATGAGAGATAGATATAAACGTGTTTTGGATAAGAGACGTGTGCCTGGTCCGGACCTGAATGTGGGGGATCTGGTGTGGTTGTCTACAAAGAATATCAAACTGAAGGTTCCCTCCTGGAAGTTGGGTCCTAGGTATATTGGGCCTTACAAGATCTTGTCCGTCATCAATCCCGTTGCCTTCCGTCTTGATCTTCCTCAGACTTGGAAGATCCATAATGTTTTTCACAGGTCCCTATTAAAACCTTATGTCCAACCCACGGTACCCTCCTCTTTGCCTCCTCCTCCGATTGTTGTTGATGGTAATCTTGAATTTCAGGTCTCTAGGATTGTGGATTCTCGCATTATCCACGGTTCTCTCCCTCGTTCATTGGGAGGGTTATGGTCCTGAGGAGAGGATGTGGGTCCCATTGGCGGACATTAAGGCCACTCGTCTCATAGGTCTCATCCTGAGAAGGTGGGCTCTGAGTGTTTGGAGTCCACACGTAGAGGGAGGGGTACTGTCACCGCCAGCTCTGTGAGAAGGTCTGTTAGACATTCTTCGCTACCTCTTGCATGAAGTTCTTTGTTTTGGTTTCACTTTGTCATCTCCTTTCCTTCTCCCAGCTGTCATCTATTTGAACTGATTGTCTCCCTTTATATTCCCTCCCATACTGCCTCACTTTGCAGTTTATACTTCTTCCTGGATGAGTTGTTCACTGCTGGATGCTCCTTCTCCTGATTCCTCAGATAAGTCTGTTTCCTTTATTTGTGTTTACTTGCTGGCTTGATTGTAGGTGACCCTGACTCCATCCGTATTAAGTGCAGGGAGCCGGTGGTCGTGCCCCCTCACTATTATAGGGTTTTCAGGTGTCAGATAGTATAAGGTACGTGGACATGCAATCGTCTACCATAAAGATCTTTGCATGGGCATAGCAGTCAGGGAGAGCTCTAGGGGTTTTATAGGGCTCACCCATATGCTCCTTAGTTTGGGATCAAGCCAGTCGGATGTTTATTTATAAGTTCCAGCTTTCTGCAACACCATCCTTGACACAGAGCAAAGACACAAAATTTCAAAAAGATTAATTTCCCTGGGTTGAGGGCAGCATTTTAGGGCATAGACTGGGAGCAGCTACTGTCACATAATAATACTGAGGATAAATGGGAGAGCTTTAAATCCACATTGAGTAATTGCACTAAAAAATTTATTCCTTTAGGTAACAAGTATAAACGGCTAAAATTAACCCCCCTCCATGGCTTACAGCTACTGTAAAAAGGGCAATAAAAGACAAAAAAAGGGCATTTAAAAAATACAAATCTGAGGGGTCAGCTGTAGCGTTACAAAGATTACAAAGGGCTTAATAGAATCTGTAAAAAGGAGATAAAATTAGCAAAAATACAAAACGAACAGCAGGTGGCAAAAGAGAGCAAAACAAATCCCCAAAAATGCTTTAAATATATAAATGCTAAAAAACCAAGGTCCGAGCAGGTAGGTCCCCTAAATAATGGTAAAGGGGGGTAGTCACTGAAGATAAGGAAAAGGCAGAGTTACTAAATGTTTTTTTTAGCTCTGTATATACAAAAGAAGAGAAAGGAGCTGATATCTGTGGTGCTGGGGATGTTAGTACATCCAGTAATATACTCACTTGGCTAGCTGTAGATATGGTCCAAGACAAGTTAAATAGGGTAAATGTGAACAAGGCTCCGGGTCCAGATGGATTACACCCAAGAGTACTTAAAGAGCTCAGTTCAGTCATTGCTGTGCCCTTGTTTATAATTTTTAAAGATTCTCTAGGTACTGGTACAGTGCCAAGTGATTGGCGCAAGGCAAATGTGGTGCCCATATTCAAAAAAAAATTTATTTACATTTGGTCACTAGGACCATAGATGTCCCTGATTTACACGTGTTATTAGTTCTAAAAATTAACATTTATTTCTTGTCCTTAAAGGGGTTATCCGACTTAAATAAATCTATTCTAATTGCATTTATTGTAGACCAGTGAAAGATTCTTAAAATCACTTTCATCACCTATCTATCACTATTTGGCCAGTTCAGTTCAGGGTCATGTTACACCTGACGTCAGTAACCCTGCTCTGCTGGTGACGTTTCGTTTACAAGCTTCTCCCTGCTTGAGGGAGTGTCCAGGCTCTGTAAACGAGACGTCAGAGCCTCTGGTGCCCTCCCCCCTCCAGCTCTCCTCACACTGCCCGGCTCTGCTCTGCTGCTGGTGACGTTTCGTTTACAGCCGTCTCCCTGCTTGAGTGAGTGTCCAGGCTCTGTAAACGAAACGTCAGAGCCTCTGGTGCCCTTCCCCCTCCAGCTCTTGTCACTGCCTCGGCTCTGCTATGCGATCACTCATGCAGTACACCAGAGCCGAGGTGATCTCTTCTCCAGCAGCACAGGGTATGTTTGTCCCTCCTGCATTCACTGGGGCTAGAGGTGGCAGTTTGTAAACGTTCCCCTCTGCATCTGGGGATCGTTATTACAGCCCTGCCCCCCCTCCCCCCCCCCACACTAGTACACATTCAACACCCCCTGGGAAATTGTCACGAGGGTATCAAGAGCCACGTCTGACTCCGTTATACCCGGGGTCAGGAAGTCGCAGCGGGTGGCTGCGCGCTCTATAGCTAAAGATCATGGTGTTTCTTAGTTATTGTTTTCTGTGTTTGCCTTGCTATCCTTTTTGTCTCTCTCAGGGATCCGTAGCTTTTCCTCCTCAGCTGTTTCGTGTCTGCCACTCCCTACCTCCTTATATTCTCCCCTCACACTTCTCTAGTTGCCAGTTATAGAGCTTCCTGCCTGGACATCTATACTGACCCACTGGAGTGGTTAATCCTGGTTGTTGTTCCTGTGTGCTACCCTCCGGATCCCTGTTGGGCTTATTGTTGTCTCCTGTTGTCACCCACCTGGGATTATATGTTGAGTCTGTGTTGTCTGTCCTTCCCTTGGTGTTTTCCCTTAGAGCTAGTGGTGCGGACTAGTGTTCCCATCGCCCTGTTCACTACCTAGGGCTCAGCTCAGGGAAAGCCAGGGCTTTAGGCACGTGATCGGCGTACGGGTGAGGAACCCGTCTAGGGACGTCAGGGCAGCCAGGTGCCAGCCGCCAGGTGAGTCAGGGGTCACCATCTTCCCTCTCACTTGGGCAGGGCCTTCCTTGTTCCCTCCCTCTGTGTCACGTATGTGATAGCCACGCCGACCGTGGTATTATAACTGGCCCTTACTTTTTGAGAAAAAAAAAAATAATTATATAATTTTTTATTTGTTGTTTTTTTTTTTCTCTACTTAGAATCCAATATGGATCCTATTGATGCCTTGGCAGAACAGCTTCAAAGCCTGTCTTTGGAGGTGGCAGGATTGAAGGCGTCTGTTCTCCAACAACAGCAGCAAATGCAGCAGACCGCACCCCCAGCGGTTGCTATGGGTAACCAGGTTGTCACTGAACCCAAGGTTGCTCTTCCCGACAGATTTTCTGGGGGAAGGGACAAATTTGCAACGTTCCGTGAGGCCTGCAAATTATATTTTAAGTTGCGCCCTTACTCCTCAGGTCATGAAGAACAGCGGGTTGGGATTGTCATTTCCCTGCTTCAGGGGGATCCGCAATCCTGGGCGTTCTCGTTACCCCCTGGTTCTCAGGCTCTTCGGTCAGTGGAGGGATTTTTTGGGGCTTTGGGTCTCATATATGATGACCCTGACCGAGTCGCCCTGGCTGAGTCAAAGTTACGGAGACTCCTACAGGGAGATCGGTCAGCAGAGGAATATTGCTCAGAGTTCCGTAGGTGGGCTACGGATACTCAGTGGAACGACCCGGCTCTCAGGAGTCAGTTCTGCTCTGGGTTATCTGAAAGGGTTAAGGATGCACTGGCGCTGTATGAGACCCCCCTTTCCCTTGATGCTGTTATGTCCCTCTCTATCAGAATAGATAGACGTCTTAGGGAGAGATCGAAAATTCCGGAGCAATTGGTTACCTCTCCCAAGCAACAGTCAGTCTGTACTGACTTAGATGAGCCTATGCAGCTAGGCGGAACTTCTCGTCAGGTCCGTCCTCCCGAGGTTCGCCGTAGGGGGGGGGCTTGTTTTTTCTGTGGGGGGAGGGGTCATTTCATTAATGTCTGTCCCTCCTTTCTCAAAAACAAAAGACCGTCGGAAAACTACTAACCCCGGGCTGTGCGGAGGATGTCAGCCGGGGGGTATACGTTTCCTCCATACGAACATCTCAATTTGTGTTACCAGCGGTCATTGTTTTTGGTGTTAAGACGGAGTCTATTTCTGTTTTTCTAGACAGTGGAGCAGGGGTAAACTTGATTGATGCCCATTTTGCCCGCACTATGGGTTTGTCTCTCTGTACGCTGCAGAGACCTATTCCCGTATTCGCTATAGATTCTGCTCCTCTGTCTCAGAGAAACCTCACCCACATTGTTCGTAATTTACACCTTCGGGTAGGGGACCACCATAATGAGTGTCTTTCATGTTACGTTCTGGAGGGCCTTCCCTCTCCGGTGGTATTGGGTCTTCCCTGGTTGGTAGCGCACAATCCAGTGGTGGATTGGCAGGCCAGGGAGATATTGGAGTGGAGTGAGCATTGCAGAGAGAATTGCTTAAATAACAATTGCTTAATCGCCTCCATAGCTTCCCTACCTACATTTATTTCGGACTTTGAGGACGTTTTTTCTGAAAAGGGTTGTCAGAAACTACCACCTCATCGTCCTTATGATTGCCCGGTTAACCTGATTCCCGGGGCAAAATTACCCAAGTCCAGGTTGTATAATCTTTCGGGTCCCGAGAGACAAGCCATGAAAGATTATATCTCCGAGAGTCTGGCTAAGGGACACATCAGACCCTCTTCTTCACCCGTGGCTGCAGGGTTTTTCTTTGTTAAAAAGAAAGATGGGGGCCTGCGTCCTTGCTTAGATTTCCGTGAGTTAAACCAGATAACCATCCGTGACCCATACCCTCTTCCTCTCATTCCTGACCTTTTTAATCAGATTGCGGGTGCTAAGTGGTTCTCCAAACTTGATCTTAGGGGGGCCTACAATCTGATTCGTATCAGGGAAGGGGATGAGTGGAAGACAGCTTTTAACACCCCTGAGGGGCATTATGAAAATCTTGTTATGCCTTTCGGTCTGACCAATGCCCCTGCTGTCTTCCAACATTTCGTTAATGATATTTTTAGTCATCTCATCGGCAGGTTTGTAGTCATATACCTAGATGATATCTTAATTTATTCGGCTGATCTGAAAACACATGAGGTGCATGTCAGGCAAGTACTGCAGGTCCTACGGACGAATAAATTATATGCGAAAATTGAAAAATGTGTCTTCGCTGTTCAGGAATTACAGTTCCTGGGATATCTATTATCTGCTTCAGGTTTCCGCATGGATCCTGGGAAGGTCCAAGCAATTTTAGATTGGGATCTTCCTGAGAACCTTAAAGCCCTACAACGGTTTTTGGGTTTCGCTAATTTCTATAGAAAGTTCATTAAAAATTATTCAGTGATCGTTAAACCCCTTACCGACATGACTAGGAAGGGGACGGATTTTTCCAAATGGTCTGACGCCGCTAAAGATGCATTTTCCTCTCTAAAGGAGAGGTTTACCTCGGCACCTGTTCTAATTCAACCTGATGTCTCCCAGCCTTTTATTGTCGAGGTAGATGCGTCAGAGGTGGGAGTGGGAGCTGTATTGTCTCAGGGTCCGTCTCCTGGCAAATGGCGTCCTTGCGCTTTCTTTTCCAAAAAATTATCTTCTGCAGAGAAGAATTATGATATTGGAAATAGGGAACTGTTGGCGATTAAACTGGCGCTTGAAGAGTGGCGTCACTTCTTAGAGGGAGCAGTCCACCCCGTCACGGTGATTACGGATCACAAGAACCTTCTGTACCTAGAATCGGCTAAACGTCTCACCCCTAGACAAGCTAGGTGGTCGCTATTCTTTACCAGATTTAACTTTGTAATCACCTATCGTCCTGGGGCAAAAAATACCAAGGCAGACGCATTATCTCGTAGTTTCCCTGGAGGGGGTAATGTTTGTGATCCGGTACCTATTTTACAAAGAGGAGTGGTTGTCTCTGCTGTACACTCTGTTCTAGAGGGAAAGGTGTTAGAGGCTCAGGGGGACGCCCCGGCCTCTTGCCCCTCAGAGAAATTGTTTGTACCGTTAAACCTGCGTCTTGAATTATTAAAAGAACATCATAATTCGGCACTTGCTGGACACCCGGGTAGTAAAGCAACCTTGGAGCTTTTATCTCGTCGTTTTTGGTGGCCAAGGTTGCGTCAGGATGTAATGGATTTCGTGTCCACTTGTTCTACTTGTGCACGCGCGAAAGTCTCTCATACACGTCCAGCAGGGTCTTTATTGCCACTTTTCATTCCCAATAGGCCATGGACACATCTGTCTATGGATTTCATCACTGACTTACCGTTGTCGGCGGGTAAAACTGTTATCTTGGTAGTAGTAGACAGGTTTAGCAAAATGGTACACTTTATTGCGTTACCCGCACTTCCTAATGCTAAAACTCTTGCTCAGGTGTTTATCAGTGAAATCGTGAAGCTTCACGGGGTCCCTTCCGATGTGGTTTCGGATCGGGGAACCCAGTTTATTTCTAAGTTTTGGAAAGCTTTTTGTTCCCGTTTGGGGGTTCACTTGTCCTTTTCCTCAGCTTTCCATCCTCAGTCGAATGGACAGACTGAGCGTACCAACCAAAACCTAGAAACATATTTAAGGTGTTTTGTGTCTGAAAACCAAGAGTTGTGGTCATCATACTTACCGTTAGCTGAGTTTGCCATAAATAATCATTATCAGGAGTCCACCGGCAAGTCACCATTCCTTGGTGCATACGGTTTTCATCCCCAATTTTGTACTTTCAAAGAGGGGGGGTCTTCTGGGGTTCCCGAAGAGGAAAGGTTTTCTTCATCTCTTTCATCGGTATGGCAGAAGGTGCAAGTTAACTTGAAAAAGATGAGTGGTAAATATAAATGCATGGCCGATAAGAAACGGTCGCCAGGTCCGGACCTAGGAGTGAATGACTATGTGTGGTTGTCTACTAGGAATATTAAGTTGAAGGTTCCTTCTTGGAAACTGGGTCCTAGGTTCATTGGTCCCTATAAAATAGTAACCGTCATTAACCCTGTGGCTTATCGCCTGGAGCTACCTCAGACTTTTAAGATCCATAACGTCTTCCATAAATCGTTACTCAAGAAGTATGTTCCACCTCTAGAACCATCGCCGCTGCCACCTCCTCCTGTTATTGTGGATGGTAATCTGGAGTTTCAAATAGCCAGAATTGTTGATTCTCGTCGGGTCCGCCGCTCTCTTCAGTATCTTGTGCATTGGAGGGGTTACGGTCCCGAGGAAAGAATGTGGGTTCCAGCGTCAGAGGTAAACGCCAACAGGTTAATTCAGACTTTCCATGCCTCTCATCCGGAGAGACCTGGTCCTGAGTGTCCGGAGGCCCCTCGTGAAAGGGGGGGTACTGTCACAAGGGTATCAAGAGCCACGTCTGACTCCGTTATACCCGGGGTCAGGAAGTCGCAGCGGGTGGCTGCGCGCTCTATAGCTAAAGATCATGGTGTTTCTTAGTTATTGTTTTCTGTGTTTGCCTTGCTATCCTTTTTGTCTCTCTCAGGGATCCGTAGCTTCTCCTCCTCAGCTGTTTCGTGTCTGCCACTCCCTACCTCCTTATATTCTCCCCTCACACTTCTCTAGTTGCCAGTTATAGAGCTTCCTGCCTGGACATCTATACTGACCCACTGGAGTGGTTAATCCTGGTTGTTGTTCCTGTGTGCTACCCTCCGGATCCCTGTTGGGCTTATTGTTGTCTCCTGTTGTCACCCACCTGGGATTATATGTTGAGTCTGTGTTGTCTGTCCTTCCCTTGGTGTTTTCCCTTAGAGCTAGTGGTGCGGACTAGTGTTCCCATCGCCCTGTTCACTACCTAGGGTTCAGCTCAGGGAAAGCCAGGGCTTTAGGCACGTGATCGGCGTACGGGTGAGGAACCCGTCTAGGGACGTCAGGGCAGCCAGGTGCCAGCCGCCAGGTGAGTCAGGGGTCACCATCTTCCCTCTCACTTGGGCAGGGCCTTCCTTGTTCCCTCCCTCTGTGTCACGTATGTGATAGCCACGCCGACCGTGATAGAAATATAAATAAATTATTGGCCATCATTATTATGATCATCATCATCATCATTATTCAGCTATATAAAATCCTTATCTGCCACCAATATATGGATTTATCTAAGCAATATCCATATTGAATATATATTTGAATAATATAGATATTGCTTAGATACAGATAATGCTAATGATATTTTCACACTAGCGGCAGGACGTATCCGACAGGCTGTTCACCCTGTCGGATCCGCCCTGCCGCTATTTGACGGTGCCGCTATTGCAATTCATTTCTAGACGGATCCGCACCTGGATCCGTCTACAAATGCTGTCACTTGTCACACTGATCGGCGGATCCAGCAGGCACGCAGCTCCGACGACGGAGCTGCCTTGCGGATCCGGCGTTGCAAAACAACTGAAGGACGGATCCACCCTTCCGGTCTGCGCATGCGCAGAACATGAAAAATGTGAAAAAGACTGACAGAGGGATCCGTCCATCCGCATGACAAGCGGATAGACGGATCTGTCCTTCCGGTCTACGCATGCACAGAACATGAAAACTGTGAAAAAGACTGAAAGAGGGATCCGTCCATCCGCATGACAAGTGGATAGACGGATCCGTTATTGCAATGCATTTCTAGACGGATCCGCACCTGGATCCGTCTACAAATGCTGTCACTTGTCACACTGATCGGCGCATCCAGCAGGCACGCAGCTCCGACGACGGAGCTGCCTTGCGGATCCGGCGTTGCAAAACAACTGAAGGACGGATCCGCCCTTCCGGTCTGCGCATGCGCAGAACATGAAAACTGTGAAAAAGACTGCCAGAGGGATCCGTCCATCGACATGGCAAGCGGATAGACGGATCCGTTATTGCAATGCATTTCTAGACGGATCCGCACCTGGATCCGTCTACAAATGCTGTCAGTTGTCACACTGATTGGCGGATCCGGCGGGCAGCTCCGACGATGGAAACGGCGTTGCAAAACAACTGAAGGACGGATCCGCCCTTCCGGTCTGCGCATGCGCAGAACATGAAAACTGTGAAAAAGACTGCCAGAGGGATCCGTCCATCGACATGGCAAGCGGATAGACGGATCCGTTATTGCAATGCATTTCTAGACGGATCCGCACCTGGATCCGTCTACAAATGCTGTCAGTTGTCACACTGATTGGCGGATCCGGCGGGCAGCTCCGACGATGGAACTGCCTGCCGGATCACACTAACGCTAGTGTGAAAGTACCATAAAAAGTCGAAAATCCAGGACTTTTAGTCAAGTGGCCGCTCGCTGTGCACCGCCGTGCTGCGCCATAGCTCCACCACCGTCCCCTTTATAGTCAATGGGGACAGAGCGGCAGTCCAGCAGCACGGCAAAATAGCGGCTGGCCGGATCCGACATCTGTTGGATCGATCCTGCCTCTAGTGTGAAAGTAGCCTTAGGCTCCATTCACACATCCGCAAATGGGTCCGCATTTGTTCAGCAATTTTGCGGAACGGGTGCGGACCCATTCATTTTCTATGGTGACGGAATTTGGAATTAGTGCAAATACGTCCTCCTTGATATACTGTAATAACAGAAAGAAAATTTAGACTAGAAACAAAACCAAACATGAAAGAAATGTATGTAAAATAACATAACTTAGGCTACTTTCACACTAGCGTTCGGGTGTCCGCTCGTGAGCTCCGTTTGAAGGGGCTCACAAGCGGCCCCGAACGCATCCGTACTGCCCTAATGCATTCTCAGTGGAGGCGGATCCGCTGAGAATGCATCCGCCTGCCAGCGCTCAGCCTCCGCTCCGCTCAGTGAGCGGACACCTGAACGCTGCTTGCAGCGTTCGGGTGTCCGCCTGGCCGTGCGGAGGCGAGCGGATCCGTCCAGACTTATAATGGAAGTCAATGGGGACGGATCCGCTTGAAGATGACACAATATGGCTCAATCTTCAAACGGATCCGTCCCCCATTGACTTTCAATGTAAAGTCTGAACGGATCCGCTCAGGCTACTTTCACACTTATAAATTTTTCTAAGTTATAATGCAGACGGATCCGTTCTGAACGGATGCAAACGTCTGCATTATAGGAGCGGATCCGTCTGATGAAACATCAGACGGATCCGCTCTGAACGCTAGTGTGAAAGTAGCCTTACACTGTACAGCTGCAATGTGACAGGAAGATCTTCTGCCCTGTGTATGTATTTATTTATTTTTATGCAAAGTGCAGAGCGGGGGGAGGGGAAGGTCAGGTTGTTCACGCCCAGAAATATTCATGAGGCAGAGCTCAGGCTTTGTTGTTATACGCCCCCTCAGCATGTACTTCAGCATGTAAACAAAGCTACTTGCAACAGCAAACGCCCTCATGGGGTACACTCTCTCACTCTATATCCTCTACAGATCACTTCCTAGTCATGCATAAGCTGGCTAAAACACGCTATCTGCCCCCCGACATGTTTCGCCAGAACACTGAAGTGTTTGCTGTTGCAAGTAGCGCACTGTGCTGATAACAGAGCGCAATCACTTAGCATTGGAGCATGATTCTAACAGGCAGGAGAGCCTTAAACAGCTATTGGTCATAAGCGCCCCCACAGTGGCAACACTCAGCAAACAGAATCACTGGCACTATTCACATATGTATCTAGCATGCATTGCTGATTATTTTAATAGTAGTGTTCGCAACATTTTAAGGACAAGAAATAAATGTTAATTTTTAGAACTAATAACACGTGTAAATCAGGGACATCTATGGTCCTAGTGACCAAATGTAAATAAAATATTATATAGTCCCAACACGTGTTAGGGAGAGATATGTAAAGGAGGTCATATTCAAAAAAGGATCAAGATCCTTCACAGGTAATTATAGACCAGTTAGTTTAACTTCTGTGGTGGGAAAAATGTTTGAAGGGCTATATACAGGAGTATGTGACTGTAAATAATATTATAAGTGATAACCAACATGGGTTTACCAAGGACAGAAGTTGTCAGACTAACCTGATTTGTTTTTGTGAGGAGGTTAATAGTAGCCTGGACAGAGGGGCGGCTGTGGATGTAGTGTTTCTGGATTTTACAAAGGCTTTTGATACTGTCCCTCATAGACGTTTAATAGGTAAAGTAAGGTCTATAGGCTTGGAAAGTATAGTTTGTAATTGGATTGAAAACTGGCTGAATGATCGTGTCCAGAGACTTGTGGTCAATGATTCCTATTTAGAATGGTCCCGGGTTATAAGTAGTTCAAAAATTAAATAAGATGTCGCACTCGAATAAATGGACCCCAAATCGGTGCACCTGTGTATTGAGACCACTCACTCAATGCAATAGGTAAATATTAAACAGTGTAACAGGGCACTCAAGAAATCCTGACCATGTGGTACAATTTAATATCTTTATTACTATTGTGAATAATGTTGCTCAAACCAGTCAATTGTAATAATCAATGGATGAATCAATAAAATATTTGATATCATTGAATAAAATATTTGATAATATTGAATAAAAATAATCGATTTACACAAGGGCTCAGAACAATATAGTGCAAATATCGACAATCATAAAATAAAATCTCAAATTCAATTGTTCAGTCCAAATTTGGTATAAACATCTGGGTATTGGTGCAGTCCAATCAAATATTATTATGTCCCACTTCTCATTACAGCAGCGTCCCGCTGAACATGAAGTCGATAGCGGCGTCCCGCTATAAAATTACTTGCAAGTAAGATTTACCTTATATCAACCGAAGGTTCTCCAGACTTTAAACTTTGGGTCCTCTCCTCAGAAGTGTCTGTGACACAATGTATCAAGAGGTTTACCTAGACGACTCTGTGTTTCTGTTGAATTTAACTGCCAAGAACAAGACCTAATAACAAATGACTGTATCATCAACTTGAGCTCTACAATTTTGACAGAAGCCCAAAAACGACTATTAAATAAAGGTCTTAAATTTGCCCCCACAATTACCCTAAATAAATTTGATACATTTATAGGGGTAGAGAAATTTATTAGGCGGTTGTGCCTGAAAAAGTACTTCCTCAAAAACCCTACAACTAGGGATATGGATAATAGAGATCAATATGTACACACGACGTGCAAAAATCCATCAAAAAAATATCCAAGAAATGAAATAAGTCATGAAATGGCAAGTTTTAAGAAGTGTGTTGAAAGTGATATACGGAAAGTAAAAAATAGTATTAAATATAAACGGAATAATTTATCTAAGGATGAAATAAAAGCTTTAAAATCATTACAAAAAGAAAGCAATATAGTAATACGTCCGGCAGATAAAGGAGGATCCATTGTGATCCAGGATTTAGCCAAGTATAATATGGAATGTCTGAGACAGCTAACGGACAATAATACCTACCAAAAATTACCTAATGACCCCACCAATCAGTATTATGCAGAATTTTTAGATTTTTGTAGAAAGGCCATGAGAAAGGCATTTTAACTGGTGAGGAGCACAAATTTTTTATAAATAAAACTCCAAGAATCCCCATGTTCTATTGTGTACCGAAAATACACAAAGATCAACAGAATCCACCAGGCCGACCTATAGTGTCAGGGATTGGATCGCTTACGTCCAATTTGTCCCAATATATAGATCAAATGTTACAGCCAAGGGTCCAAAAAACGAAGTCCTATACTAAGGACACGACACAAATTATACAAATAGTAGAACAACTGAAATTTAAAGACTCTTGGATAATGGGCTCATTGGACATCCAATCCCTATACACTATAATAGAACATGAGAAGGGGAAAGCAGCTGTAAGATCCCAACTGACACTAGAAGGTCGACTAAATGTTGGACAGATAGATTTCATAATAGAAGGGATAGATTTCATTTTAAAACATAATTATTTTAATTTTGAGGGAGACTTTTATTTGCAGATACAGGGGACGGCCATGGGCACCAGATTCGCCCCCAGCTACGCTAATTTATTTATGGCGGAATGGGAGAGATTGGTTATTCAGCCAAGGATGGGGACGGATCTGGTGCTCTGGCAACGTTATATCGACGACATTCTCTTTATTTGGAAAAGTGGAGAAGAAAGCTTACAAACATTTTTGGGAGATATTAACTCCAATGACAGCAATCTCAAATTTACAGGTGTAACGAGTCAGGTAAGCATTGAATACCTGGACATAACCGCTTGCCGCCACACTAACGCCGAAAGGCGTCATTGCGGCGGCTCCCCCAGGCTACGCTAACGCCAATTGGCGTCATCTCGCGTGAGCCGAGATTTCCTGTGAATGCGCGCACACAGGCGCGCGCGTTCACAGGAACGGAAGGTAAGAGAGTTGATCTCCAGCCTGCCAGCGGCGATCGTTCGCTGGCAGGCTGGAGATGTGATTTTTTTAACCCCTAACAGGTATATTAGACGCTGTTTTGATAACAGCGTCTAATATACCTGCTACCTGGTCCTCTGGTGGTCCCTTTTGTTTGGATCGACCACCAGAGGACACAGGTAGCTCAGTAAAGTAGCACCAAGCACCACTACACTACACTACACCCCCCCCGTCACTTATTAACCCCTTATTAGCCCCTGATCACCCCTGATCACCCCATATAGACTCCCTGATCACCCCCCTGTCATTGATTACCCCCCTGTCATTGATCACACCGCTGTAAAGCTCCATTCAGACGTCCGCATGATTTTTACGGATCCACTGATAGATGGATCGATCCGCAAAACGCACACGGACGTCTGAATGGAGCCTTACAGGGGCGTGATCAATGACTGTGGTGATCACCCCATATAGACTCCCTCATCACCCCCCTGTCATTGATCACACCCCTGTAAAGTTCCATTTAGACGTCCGCATGATTTTTACGGATCCACTGATAGATGGATCGGATCCGCAAAACGCACACGGACGTCTGAATGGAGCCTTACAGGGGCGTGATCAATGACTGTGGTGATCACCCCATATAGACTCCCTGATCACCCCCCTGTCATTGATCACACCCCTGTAAAGTTCCATTCAGACGTCCGCATGATTTTTACGGATCCACTGATAGATGGATCGGATCCGCAAAACGCACACGGACGTCTGAATGGAGCCTTACAGGGGCGTGATCAATGACTGTGGTGATCACCCCATATAGACTCCCTGATCACCCCCCTGTCATTGATCACACCCCTGTAAAGCTCCATTCAGATGTCCGCATGATTTTTACGGATCCACTGATAGATGGATCGGATCCGCAAAACGCATACGGACGTCTGAATGGAGCCTTACAGGGGCGTGATCAATGACTGTGGTGATCACCCCATATAGACTCCCTCATCACCCCCCTGTCATTGATCACACCCCTGTAAAGCTCCATTCAGACGTCCGCATGATTTTTACGGATCCACTGATAGATGGATCGGATCCGCAAAACACATACGGACATCTGAATGGAGCCTTATAGGGGGGTGATCAATGACAGGGGGGTGATCACCCCATATTGACTCCCTGATCACCCCCCTGTCATTGATCACCCCCCCTGTCATTGATCACCCCCCCTGTCATTGATTACCCCCCTGTCATTGATCACACCCCTGTAAAGCTCCATTCAGACGTCCGCATGATTTTTACGGATCCACTGATAGATGGATCGGATCCGCAAAACGCATACGGACGTCTGAATGGAGCCTTACAGGGGCATGATCAATGACTGTGGTGATCACCCCATATAGACTCCCTGATCACCCCCCTGTCATTGATCACCCCCCCTGTCAGGCTGCATTCAGATGTCCGTAGGATTTTTACAGATACATGGATCGGATCCGCAAAACACATACGGACATCTGAATGGAGCCTTATAGGGGGGTGATCAATGACAGGGGGGTGATCACCCCATATAGACTCCCTGATCACCCCCCCTGTCATTGATCACCCCCCTGTCATTGATCACCCCCCTGTCATTGATCACCCCCCTGTCAGGCTCCATTCAGAAATTTTTTTGGCCCAAGTTAGCGGAAATTATTATTTTTTTCTTACAAAGTCTCATATTCCACTAACTTGTGTCAAAAAATTAAATCTCACATGAACTCACCATACCCCTCACGGAATCCAAATGCGTAAAAATTTTTAGACATTTATATTCCAGACTTCTTCTCACGCTTTAGGGCCCCTAGAATGCCAGGGCAGTATAAATACCCCACATGTGACCCCATTTCGGAAAGAAGACACCCCCAGGTATTCCGTGAGGGGCATATTGAGTCCATGAAAGATTGAAATTTTTGTCCCAAGTTAGCGGAAAGGGAGACTTTGTGAGAAAAAAATAAAAAATATCAATTTCCGCTAACTTGTGCCAAAAAAAAAAAAATTCTATGAACTCGCCATGCCCCTCATTGAATACCTTGGGGTGTCTTCTTTCCAAAATGGGGTCACATGTGGGGTATTTATACTGCCCTGGCATTCTAGGGGCCCCAAAGCGTGAGAAGAAGTCTGGTATCCAAATGTCTAAAAATGCCCTCCTAAAAGGAATTTGGGCACCTTTGCGCATCTAGGCTGCAAAAAAGTGTCACACATCTGGTATCGCCGTACTCAGGAGAAGTTGGGGAATGTGTTTTGGGGTGTCATTTTACATATACCCATGCTGGGTAAGAGAAATATCTTGGTCAAATGCCAACTTTGTATAAAAAAATGGGAAAAGTTGTCTTTTGCCAAGATATTTCTCTCACCCAGCATGGGTATATGTAAAATGACACCCCAAAACACATTCCCCAACTTCTCCTGAATACGGCGATACCACATGTGTGACACTTTTTTGCAGCCTAGGTGGGCAAAGGGGCCCATATTCCAAAGAGCACCTTTAGGATTTCACAGGTCATTTACCTACTTACCACACATTAGGGCCCCTGGAAAATGCCAGGGCAGTATAACTACCCCACAAGTGACCCCATTTTGGAAATAAGACACCCCAAGGTATTCCTTGAGGGGCATGGCGAGTTCCTAGAATTTTTTATTTTTTGTCACAAGTTAGTGGAAAATGATGATTTTTTTTTATTATTTTTTTTCTTACAAAGTCTCATATTCCACTAACTTGTGACAAAAAATAAAAACTTCCACGAACTCACTATGCCCATCAGCGAATACCTTGGGGTCTCTTCTTTCCAAAATGGGGTCACTTGTGGGGTAGTTATACTGCCCTGGCATTATGGGGCCCAAATGTGTGGTAAGGAGTTTGAAATCAAATTCTGTAAAAAATGACCAGTGAAATCCGAAAGGTGCTCTTTGGAATATGGGCCCCTTTGCCCACCTAGGCTGCAAAAAAGTGTCACACATGTGGTATCTCCGTATTCAGGAGAAGTTGGGGAATGTGTTTTGGGGTGTCATTTTACATATACCCATGCTGGGTGAGAGAAATATCTTGGCAAAAGACAACTTTTACAATTTTTTTATACAAAGTTGTCATTTGCCAAGATATTTCTCTCACCCAGCATGGGTATATGTAAAATGACACCCCAAAACACATTCCCCAACTTCTCCTGAATACGGAGATACCACATGTGTGACACTTTTTTGCAGCCTAGGTGGGCAAACGGGCCCATATTCCAAAGAGCACCTTTCGGATTTCACTGGCCATTTTTTACAGAATTTGATTTCAAACTCCTTACCACACATTTGGGCCCCTAGAATGCCAGGGCAGTATAACTACCCCACAAGTGACCTTATTTTGGAAAGAAGACATCCCAAGGTATTCGCTGATGGGCATAGTGAGTTCATGGAAGTTTTTATTTTTTGTCACAAGTTAGTGGAAAATGATGATTTTTATTTTTTTCTTACAAAGTCTCATATTCCACTAACTTGTGACAAAAAATAAAAACTTCCATGAACTCACTATGCCCATCAGCGAATACCTTGGGGTGTCTTCTTTCCAAAATGGGGTCACTTGTGGGGTAGTTATACTGCCCTGGCATTCTAGGTGCCCAAATGTGTGGTAAGGAGTTTGAAATCAAATTCTGTAAAAAATGAACAGTGAAATCCGAAAGGTGCTCTTTGGAATATGGGCCCCTTTGCCCACCTAGGCTGCAAAAAAGTGTCACACATGTGGTATCTCCGTATTCAGGAGAAGTTGGGGAATGTGTTTTGGGGTGTCATTTTACATATTCCCATGCTGGGTGAGAGAAATATCTTGGCAAAAGACAACTTTTACCATTTTTTTTATACAAAGTTGTCTTTTGCCAAGATATTTCTCTCACCCAGCATGGGTATATGTAAAATGACACCCCAAAACACATTCCCCAACTTCTCCTGAATACGGAGATACCACATGTGTGACACTTTTTTGCAGCCTAGGTGGGCAAAGGGGCCCACATTCCAAAGAGCATCTTTCGGATTTCACTGGTCATTTTTTACAGAATTTGATTTCAAACTCCTTACCACACATTTGGGCCCATAGTGGAATATGAGACTTTGTAAGAAAAAAAAAAAAAAAATCATCATTTTCCGCTAACTTGTGACAAAAAATAAAAAGTTCTATGAACTCACTATGCCCATCAGCGAATACCTTAGGGTGTCTACTTTCTGAAATGGGGTCATTTGTGGGGTGTTTGTACTGTCTGGCCATTGTAGAACCTCAGGAAACATGACAGGTGCTCAGAAAGTCAGAGCTGCTTCAAAAAGCGGAAATTCACATTTTTGTACCATAGTTTGTAAACGCTATAACTTTTACCCAAACCATTTTTTTTTTACCCAAACATTTTTTTTTTATCAAAGACATGTAGAACAATAAATTTAGAGCAAAATTTATATATGGATCTCGTTTTTTTTTGCAAAATTTTACAACTGAAAGTGAAAAATGTCATTTTTTTGCAAAAAAATCGTTAAATTTCGATTAATAACAAAAAAAATAAAAATGTCAGCAGCAATGAAATACCACCAAATGAAAGCTCTATTAGTGAGAAGAAAAGGAGGTAAAATTCATTTGGGTGGTAAGTTGCATGACCGAGCAATAAACCGCTAAAGTTGTGGAGTGCCGATTTGTAAAAAAGGGCCTGGTCTTTAGGGGGGTATAAACCTGTGGTCCTTAAGTGGTTAAATATCTGTATCCAAAACGAAGATATAGTTTGTAGCACCTTCATTAAACCCACTGCTAGGAATAGTTACATTTTATTTGACAGTTGCCACCTCCCGAGTTGGCTAAGTAATATTCCACAGGGACAATTCCGAAGGATAAAAAGAAATTGCACATTAGAAAATCAATTTGACTTAGAAGTGGATGAAATGAAAGATAAGTTTTTGGAGAAGAAATATCCTACCGAGATTTTAGAGAAAGCATTACAAGAGGTGAAAAGTATGAATAGGAAGGCTTTTTTTGAAGAAAAAATAATACCAAAAGTAGATGAGGCTCAGGATTGTGTGCGGATGATCTTGCCTTTCAGTGACGACTACAAGAAAATACGCCAAATTATGACGAAACATTGGCATTTGTTACAGGCAGACAAGATCATAGGCACACTAATGCCACAAAATCCTAAAATAACGTTCAGAAAGGCCCCAAATTTGGGTCTAAAAGTGGCTCCTACAATTAAGAAACAACAACAGAATAAGGATTCCACTATTTCAAAGTGGATAGGCCTACAGGGCTTTTTCAGATGTGGCACCTGTGGCAATTGTAATGCAACATCTTTTCAGAAAAGGACCAATGAAGTAATATCCTCCATTAATAATCACCGCCATCTAATTAAAGATTGTTTGACATGTAGTTCCGAAAACGTAATTTATGCCATTGAATGTCCATGTAAACGATTATATATTGGTAGGACAAAGCGAACACTAAAAAAACGAATTTCGGAACACATTAATAATATACGGAAAGGTTTTGAAAACCATTCATTATCATATCACTTCAAAATTAGTCACAATCAGGACCCCTCAAGTATGAAGTACTTTGCGATAGACAAAGTTGAAAAAGAATGGAGAGGAGGTAATCATATAGAGAGAATGTCGAGACTCGAAACAAAGAGAATATTCGAATTCGACTCCTTGATACCCAAGGGTCTTAATGCAGAATTCAAACTTTTTGGATTTTTATGAGTATAATGGGGACCCATGAGTCGATAACTAACCGCATATTTATTTATTATGTTCGGTTTCTTCTCTACACATGGGTCTCCATTTAAATACATCAATCTATTACAGATTTTATTTTATTTTATTTTGTTTTTGTTTTTTATCCCATCTCATCTCCTTCATCATTTTAAAATTTAAAATTTGTAAGAATATTTATTATTGGAGTCTATACAATGTTTTATGTGTAAACTTGTGCTCCTCACTTATTATTACTATTTATGATTAATATTTATGTATAAACTATATACTAAGTGCTTGCTGAATGGGAAGAAAAAAAAAAAAAAAACTTGGGTTGATTGAAAAAACTGGATCTGATGTTCAAGGGTGTGTCCAATGAGTCCATAGAAGACACAGTATATAAGAGGGGTATTGATAGGGGTGCTGCATACCACTGAGGAAGGGGCAATAACTTGGACCCCGAAACGCGTCTGGTGCTACACCCCCCATCTGTACATTGAAGGAACAAAGTACCCCAAACCGACCGACTTACAGACTACACTTGGAAGCCTCCTTTGACGGAATATCTCTGCTACAAACATCACTGCAGTTTTTCCACCAACAGATTGAGATCTGGTGGACTTGGCAGTTAAATTCAACAGAAACACAGAGTCGTCTAGGTAAACCTCTTGATACATTGTGTCACAGACACTTCTGAGGAGAGGAGAGGACCCAAAGTTTAAAGTCTGGAGAACCTTCGGTTGATATAAGGTAAATCTTACTTGCAAGTAATTTTATAGCGGGACGCCGCTATCTACTTCATGTTCAGCGGGACGCTGCTGTAATGAGAAGTGGGACATAATAATATTTGATTGGACTGCACCAATACCCAGATGTTTATACCAAATTTGGACTGAACAATTGAATTTGAGATTTTATTTTATGATTGTCGATATTTGCACTATATTGTTCTGAGCTTTGTGTAAATCGATTATTTTTATTCAATATTATCAAATATTTTATTCAATGATATCAAATATTTTATTGATTCATCCATTGATTATTACAATTGACTGGTTTGAGCAACATTATTCACAATAGTAATAAAGATATTAAATTGTACCACATGGTCAGGATTTCTTGAGTGCCCTGTTACACTGTTTAAGGGTTATAAGTAGTGTACCCCAAGATTCAGTGCTGGGCCCTTTATTATTTAATTTATTTATTAATGATATCGAGGACAAGATTAATAGCACCATTTCTATTTTTGCAGATGATTAGTGTTGGTCGAGCAGCAAACGATCCAGAGAAAATCGATACAGCACTCCTATAATTTTTGAGCCGTCGGTTCTTTTATTGCGGTGATAAAAATTCGTACAGTGGTACAACCTCCATTAGTGTCATTCGCAGTCTACGAGCTTCGAACTAAGCAGTTCTTATTCATGACTCCATGTGGAACTGTAATCCATATAAAGTATATATAGACTCCTGAGGGAAAAGGGTTCCTCCTCTATAAGGGAGGAGGCCACTCAGGTGTTTTAATTATCTAGCTGAATCCAAAGTCCACATGGTGGCTGAAAACCTTTTTTCACATGTGATTAATTAAAACTGTGATTCCCAACAGTGAAAATACAAAACACAGTTAACACAGAATAAAATGAAAGAAATTATAAATATATATTCACAAATAAAATAATATAATCGAAAAACTGGATCTAAACCTTGTGCTTGTCCAGTAGTCTGATAATCTGTGTCATGTACATTAAATTTGGTGTAAGGCAATTGAAAATTACATGACATAAAGCAGGAAACAGGAAAAACAAACCTGAAGAAAATATCATAAACTTGATCCTGTAATACCAGAAGAAAAAAGAAAAAAAAAGGGGGGAGGGGAGAAGGGGAAAGAGAAAATAGAAGTGCATTAATTCCTTTTTGTAATTCAGGCCTTTGGGATATCTAGTTTTTAATCTGAATATCCAAAATGCTTCTCTCTGTAGCAGTATTCTTTTAACACTGCCACCTCTTAAAGGAGACAACACTTTTTCTATTCCAAAGGCACTGAAGGTGTGTGCACTTCTATTGTGTCTCTCTACAAAATGTTTGGCAGCCCCTGAGATGTTCACATAGGATGCGTTATTTATGTAATTGAGATGCTCCAGTATTCTATTCTTCAATTTACGCGTGGTCCTCCCCACATATAAAAGATCACACTGGATACATCTGATGACATAAATAACATTTGAACTATTACAATTGCATACAATAGTACATCCATGAATTTTCATGATCTGACTCTTTTAGGTATACCATATCAGGAAATCATTACTTCCACCTATCGCAAGCCAGTTTCAGGAAATACCATGTTAAGAGCTAATAGCCACCATCCAATACACACGATCAAATCAGTACCGGTGGGAGAATTTTAGGGCCAGAACAAACTGTAACAGCGAAGTAGCCTATAATCAGGAATGTGTAACAATAACCAAGCGACTTTTGGAACGAGGCTATCCTCAATGGATGATTACCAGAGGTAATAATATCGCCCGTTGCAAGGATCGCAAGGATTTATTGTTTGAAAAAAAAAAGCAAAAAATCTACAGATAAAATAGCTGGACAAGCACAAGGTTTAGATCCAGTTTTTCGATTATATTATTTTATTTGTGAATATATATATATATATATATATATATATATATATATATATATATATGTAATTTCTTTCACTTTATTCTGTGTTAACTGTGTTTTGTATTTTCACTGTTGGGAATCACAGTTTTAATTAATCACATGTGAAAAGGTTTTCAGCCACCATGTGGACTTTGGATCCAACTAGATAATTAAAACACCTGAGTGGCCTCCTCCCTTATAGAGGAGGAACCCTTTTCCCTCAGGAGTCTATATATACTTTATATGGATTACAGTTCCACATGGAGTCATGAATAAGAACTGCTTAGTTCGAAACGCGCAGACTGCGAATGACACTTATGGAGGTTGTACCACTGTACGAATTTTTATCACCGCAATAAAAGAACCGACGGCTCAAAAATTATAGGAGTGCTGGATCGTTTTTCTCTTTTATCCTAGTCTAACATAAAGTCAGCCATGTGTGCCAGAGTCCCAACAGACAAAACTTCGCTGTCCTCATCAGGAGGATGACTCTCAATATCCTCATCCTCTTCCTCCTCTTCTACCCATCCACGCTGAACAGATGGAATTAAACTTCCATGGGTACTACCCTCTGTAGCGGAGGCAACCGTCTCCTGCTCCTCCTCCTCATCATCATCTAATTCGCGCTGAGAAGACGAACTGAGGGTGGTCTGGCTATCACCCTGTGTACTTTCTACCCCCATTTCCACCTCTTCCACATGCAAAGCGTCCGCCTTCATTGTGAGCAGCGAGCGTTTGAGTAGAAACAGAAGTGGGATGGTTACCCCTGATAATAGCGTTATCGCCGCTCACCATCTGTGTTAATTCCTCAAAGTTGCGTAAAACCTCACAGAGGTCAGACATCAATGCCCACTCGTCGCTTTTGATGAGCGGAAGCTGACTGGAAAGGCGACAAACATGTTGGAGCTGGTATTCCACTACTGCCCTCTGCTGCTCACAAAGCCTGGTCAACATGTGGAATGTCAAGTTCCAGCGCATGCTCACGTCGCACAACAGTTGGTGAGCTGGCAATTTTAAGTGCTGCTGCAGCGTTGCCAGACCGGCGGAAGTTGTCGATGACTTGCGGAAATGGGCCAAGTAGCTTAGGCAAATTGGGGTAGGTTTTGAGAAACCGCTGAACCACTAGGTTGAACACGTGGGCTAGGCATGGTATGTGTGTGAGCTTGCCGAGCTCCAAAGCCGCCACCAAGTTACGGCCATTATCAGACACAACCATGCCTAGTTGTAGGTTGAGTGGAGAGAGCCACAGCTCAGTCTGGTCCCTTATCCCCTGCCACAGCTCTGCGGTGGTGTGATATTTGTCACCTAAGCAGATTTAGTTTAAAGGGAACCTGTCACCAGGATTTTGTGTATAGAGCTGAGGACATGGGTTGCTAGATCTCCGCTAGCACATCCGCAATCGTTTTTTTTACACAATAAAAGCAAACAGAGCTATGGGGACTGGGTATTGCAGATGTGCTAGCAGCCATCTAGCAACCCATGACCTCAGCTCTATACACAAAATCCCAGTAACATGTTCCCTTTAAGCACGGCCTGTTGCGCTTCCCCACTGCAGTACTACACTGCTTCCAGCTACTGACTGATGGCTGAGTGGTGCTGCAAGATGATAATTCAGAGGTGGAAGTGGAGGAGGAGTCGGAGGAGGAGAAGGGGGGTTGCAGCCACTAACGTAGGTGGCTGCGGAAACCCTGATGGAAGTAGGGCACGCAATCCTTGGCGTCAGTAGCACCTGTGCCTTCCCAGGTTACTACTCGCTCCCAACCTCCACAACGTTCACCCAGTGTGCCGTCAGGGAAATGTAGCATCCCTGGCCAAAAGCACTTGTTCATGTGTCAGTCGTTAAGTGGACCTTCCCAATAACTGCATTGGTCAGGGCAAGGGTGATGTTACGGGACAAATGCTGGTGTAAGGCTGGGACTGCACACCGTGAAAAATATTGGCGGCTGGGGACAGAGTACAGCGGGACAGCCGCCGCCATCAGGCTGTGCAAAGCCTCAGTTTTCACAAGCCTAAATGGCAACCTTTCCAGGGCCAGCAATTTGGAAAGAAGCGCATTTAGTGCTATGGTCTGTGGGTGGGTGGCTTGGTATTTGTGCTTTCGTTCAAAAGCATGGAGTATAGACATCTGTAGGCTGTGCTGGGACACAGAAGTGGATGTGCTAGCTGATGGTGCTTGCGAAGGTCCAGGTGCATGGCGGGAGGCACCCGGGCCTGTGTCTTGGACAGGGGATTGGCCAGCACATAACACTGGGGAAGAGGAGGCAGTGGTTCCTAAAGATCCTTTTCTTCCTCCGGACATATGCCCCAAAATCTTGAAAAACAAACTTTAATCCCCTGCACGCGCTATGTAACAGCAGAGTTTGAAGTCAAGGGGGCAGCGGTCTCCTCGCTTCAAGTCAAGATAACCACACCCCTTTCAATGATCCTTTGCTTTTGATTGACAGCCCATAGCTTTCAGCTGTTCAGCAAAGCCGGCCAAGAGTGAGTGCGCGTCAGACATTCACGTGCGCCGCTGTCAATCAGAGGTGAAGGTACAGGGAAAGGGGGCGTGGTTATCCTGACTTGAAGCGAGGAGGCCGCTGCCTCCTTGACTTCAAACTCTGCTGTTACATAGCGCGTGCAGGGGTTTAACCCCTTAAGGACTCAGTCCTATTTCACCTTAAAGACCCGGCCATTTTTTGAAAATCTGACCACTTTAAGTGGTGATAACTTTAAAACGCTTTGACTTATCCAGGCCATTCTGAGATTATTTTTTCGTCACATATTGTACTTCATGACACTGGTAAAATGAAGTAAAAAATAATAATTTTTATTTATAAAAAAATACAAAATTTACCAAAAATTTTTTAAAAATTGCAAATTTCCAAGTTTCAATTTCTCTACTTCTATAATACATAGTAATACCTCCAAAAATAGCAGATTTTGCTGGACTGGTTTTTTTGACACCATGTCCCATTTGAAACCCCCCTGATGCACTCCTAGAGTAGAAACTCCAAAAAAGTGGCCCCATTTTAGAAACTACGGGATAGGGTGGCAGTATTGTTGGTACTAGTTTAGGGTACATATGATTTTTGGTTGCTCTATATTGCACTTTTTGTGAGGCAAAATAACAAGAAATAGCTGTTTTGGCACCGTTTTTATTTTTTGTTATTTACAACATTCATCTGCCAGGTTAGATCATGTGATATTTTTATAGACCAGGTTGTCACGGATGCGGCGATACCTAATATGTATACTTTTTATTTATTTATGTAAGTTTTACACAATGATTTCTTTTTTGAAGCAAAAAAATCATGTTTTAGTGTTTCCATAATCTGAGAGCCATAATTTTTTCAGTTTTTGGGTAGGGTATGATTTTTGCGGGATGAGATGACGGTTTTATTGGCACTATTTTGGGGTGCGTGTGACTTTTTGATCGCTTGCTATTACACTTTTTGTGATGTAAGGTGACAAAAAATTGTTTATTTAGCACAGTTTTTATTCAAAATTTTTTACGGTATTCATCTGAGGGGTTAGGTCATGTGATATTTTTATAGAGCCGGTCGATACGGACGCAGCGATACCTAATATGTATACTTTATTTTTGGTGCGCAAACGCCTTTTTGATCGTTTGCTGTTGTACTTTTTGTGATGTAAGGTAACAAAAAAATTGTTTATTTCGGACAGTTTTTATTTTTTATGGTGTTCATCTGAGGGGTTAGGTCATGTGATATGTTTATAGAGCCGGTCAATACGGACGCGGCGATACCTAATATGTATATTTCCCCCCCCCCCTATTTTTAACCAAATTTTTTCAACTTTATTTGGGGAAAATGACGTTTTTGTTTATTTTTACTTGAAACTTAAAATTTTTTGAGGGGAAAACTTTATTTTTTCAACTTTTTTTTTCACTTTATTTTTTGTCCCACTTTGGGACTTGAACTTTTGGTGGTCTAATCCTTTGCAATGCATTCCAATACTTCTGTATTGGAATGCATTGGCTGTATGAGTAATACACTCGTGGCCAAAAGTTTTGAGAATGACACAAATATTAGTTTTCACAAAGTTTTCTGCTAAACTGCTTTTAGATCTTTGTTTCAGTTGTTTCTGTGATGTAGTGAAATATAATTACACGCACTTCATATGTTTCAAAGGCTTTTATCGACAATTACATGACATTTATGCAGAGTCAGTATTTGCAGTGTTGGCCCTTCTTTTTCAGGACCTCTGCAATTCGACTGGACATGCTCTCAATCAACTTCTGGGCCAATTCCTGACTGATAGCAACCCATTCTTTCATAATCACTTCTTGGAGTTTGTCAGAATTAGTGGGTTTTTGTTTGTCCACCCGCCTCTTGAGGATTGACCACAAGTTCTCAATGGGGTTAAGATCTGGGGAGTTTCCAGGCCATGGACCCAAAATGTCAACGTTTTGGTCCCCGAGCCACTTAGTTATCACTTTTGCCTTATGGCACGGTGCTCCATTGTGCTGGAAAATGCATTGTTCTTCACCAAACTGTTGTTGGATTGTTGGAAGAAGTTGCTGTTGGAGGGTGTTTTGGTACCATTCTTTATTCATGGCTGTGTTTTTGGGCAAAATTGTGAGTGAGCCCACTCCCTTGGATGAAAAGCAACCCCACACATGAATGGTCTCAGGATGCTTTACTGTTGGCATGACACAGGACTGATGGTAGCGCTCACCTTTTCTTCTCCGGACAAGCCTTTTTCCAGGTGCCCCAAACAATCGGAAAGAGGCTTCATCGGAGAATATGACTTTGCCCCAGTCCTCAGCAGTCCATTCACCATACTTTCTGCAGAAGATCAATCTGTCCCTGATGGTTTTTTTGGAGAGAAGTGGCTTCTTTGCTGGCCTTCTTGACACCAGGCCATTCCTGAGCAAGCTCTGCACTGGTGGCACTCCGATCCTGGCGCTTGCTGGACTTTCTTGGACCCCCTGAAGCCTTCTTAACAAGAATTGAACCTCTTTCCTTGAAGTTCTTGATGATCCTATAAATTGTTGATTGAGGTGCAATCTTAGTAGCCACAATATCCTTGCCTGTGAAGCCATTTTAATGCAACGCAATGATGGCTGCATGCGTTTCTTTGCAGGTCACCATGGTTAACAATGAAAGAACAATGATTTCAAGCATCACCCTCCTTTTAACATGTCAAGTCTGCCATTTTAACCCAATCAGCCTGACATAATGATCTCCAGCCTTGTGCTCGTCAACATTCTCACCTGAGTTAACAAGACGATTACTGAAATGATCTCAGCAGGTCCTTTAATGACAGCAATGAAATGCAGTGGAAAGGTTTTTTTGGGATTAAGTTAATTTTCATGGCAAAGAAGGACTATGGAATTCATCTGATCACTCTTCATAACATTCTGGAGTATATGCAATTTACTATTATAAAAACTTAAGCAACTTTTCCAATTTCCAATATTTATGTAATTCTCAAAACTTTTGGCCACGACTGTACAGTGAGTATTACTCATACAGCTTTCGGCCTGTGAGATCCAGGGGGCTGGATCTCACAGGCTCGTCAACGGAAGGCAGCACGGTGCCTTCCTTAGGAATCGCGCTGCCTTCCATGCCATCGGGTCCCCCCTACAGCCGCATGGGGACCCGATGGCACTGCCACACGCCGCCGCAAACCGCAGGTCTGAATTGACCTGCGGTTTGCGGCGATCGCCGACACGGGGGGGTCACGGGACCCCCCCCGCGCATTTAGCCAAGGTGCCTGCTCAATGATTCCGATCACCGCCCGCCGGTACGTCATGGGTCCTTCAGGACTCGGGAAACATGCCGTACCGGTACGTCATAAGTCCTTAAGGGGTTAAAGTTCGTTTTTCAAGATTTTGGTGCATCTGGCCGAATAGACTTCCTCAGGACGTGGTCACAGCAGGAACAGTGGACAGTTTTAAAAAGGGTTTCGATAAAATCTTAAACGTAAACAACATTAATGCTTATGAAAATGTGTAGAAATCTGAGTCTCACTTACTTCTGGGATTCACATCCTCACCTATCCCTTGGTTGAACTTGATGGACTTATGTCTTTTTCAACCGTATTAACTATGTAACTATTTAACTTAAAACTTCTGAATACTAATGTGCTACTTTGATTTATTCATCTTAAAGGGCATCTGTGAGCAGATTTTTACCTATGTAACTGGCTGTAACTTGTATCTTGACTTCTCATAAAATCAATCAATGTGCAGAGGGTACAGCGTTAGGAGAGAGAGCTGAGCCTCCAGGTGTAACGGCAATGCCCCCGTTGCTTCTAGGGGTCCATTTACATATACTGAAACTTCATTTTTTTCCGCAATGTGCGCACATATGAACATGGGATCAGCACAGATGCCTTTAGCTGCCAAGCGCACATGTAACAGGTCAGCCAGTTTCATACTGTAGGTACAAAAGGTACAGGGGGTTACATACTTTCCTTCATAAAAGCTAGGTCTTGCCTTTGACACCTTAAAAACTGGGTCAATTTTCAGTTCAATTTTTGCGGTTTTGTTTTTTCCTTTTCATTTACTAACAGCCCTCTTCTGTTATCCGTATGAGGGCTTATTTTTTGTGTGACAAGTTGTATTTTTAATGGCATCATTTCATTTACCATATCTTGTATTTAAAAATGGGGGGGGGGGGAGATCCTTTGTGGGATGGACTTGAAAAACAAACTTCTGCCATGGTTTTTAGAGTTTTGTGTTTATGGCATTCATTGTGTACTACAAAAGGGCGATCTTAGGCCTCATGCACACGACCATTGTTCGGGTCCGCATCCGAGCCGCAGTTTTTGCAGCTCGGGTGCGGACCCCTTCACTTCAATGGGGCCGCAAAAGATGCGGACAGCACTCCGTGTGCTGTCCGCATCCGTTGCTCCATTCCGTGTCCCCGCAAAAAAAATATAGCATGTGCTATTTTTGTCTGTTTTGCGGACAAGAATAGGCATTTCTACAATGGGCCGCCCGTTCTGTTCCGCAATTTGCGGAAGGCACACGGGCGGCATCTGTTTTTTGCGGATCCACGGTTTGCGGACCACAAAAAACGGCACGGTCGTGTGCATGAGGCCTTATTCTGTGGGTCAGTATGATTACAGCAATACCAAATGTATTAATTTATAAAAATATAAAGCTGAGTGTATGTTTGTATGTGTGTATGTCCAGTAAAGGAGTCCGCAACATCACATTTGCAATCACGAAATTTGGCACACAGGTAGATCAGGTGTCCGGGGAGGCACATCACATGACCTACATTAGCCAATAGAAGCCTGCAGGTCTTTCTCTTCATATCTCAACTGCCATACACATGGTCACATGTCCCATATCAGCCAATAGAAGCTGGCAGGTCCTTAGGCTTCACATAAACACAGTTTTAGGCTGCATTCACACGTCCGTGGTGTGTTGCGGACCCGCAAATTGCGGGTCCGCAACACACCAGCCCGGCACCCCCATAGAAATGCCTCTTCTTGGCCGCAAGCTGCGGACAAGAATAGGACATGCTCTATCTTTTTGCGGAGCTGCGGAGCTGCGGACCCAAAGATCGGGGCCGCGCACTGCAAATGCGGATGCGGACAGCACACTGTGTGCTGTCCGCATCCATTCTGTCCCCATAGAGAATGAATGGGTCCGCACCCGTTCCGCAAAATTGCGGAACGGATGCGGACCCATTTTGCGGACGTGTGAATGGAGCCTTACACCAGGTTTCCATAACAATCCAGCCATTTTTCTTCAGCTTTAAAGGGGCAGGGCACTGTGTTTGACACTGTTAAGGGAGCGGTGCTGTGGAGGTCACAGTTCAGGGGACAGGTAGGGTGGCCATTCAGTCCACCCTCAAAAGACGGACTTAAAAACCCCACCCCCAGGCCCTGTTAAGCCAAGCCCAACTCAGTTAGGCCATGCCCCCTCCCACTCCACAGCTGATGGGTATTGAAAAAATGAAGGTAAAAATCAACTTCTGTCAGCTGCAGGGGTGAGAGAAGGACGGTGACTTTCTCCCTGCAGCTCACGATCAGACAGCACAGTGCTGCTGTCTGAGAGTGAGCTGTTCAAAAGGACATCCCTGCACCGGACAGAGGACAGGGAGTCTGAAAGCTGGACTGTCCGGCCTAAAACCAGACCTCTGGCCACCCTAGGGGCAGGCTGCTGTGGAGGTCACAGTTAAGGGGATGGTCCGCCATGGAGGTCAGTGTTAAGGGGCAGATTGCTGTAGAGGCCACAGTTAAGGGGGCGGGGTGTTGTGGAAATCACTGTTAAGGAGATGGGGTACTGTGGAGGTCACTAATAAAGGAGCGGACTTTTTCAGGGAGCGGGATGCTGTGGAGGTCACTGTTAAAGGGGCGGGCACTGTGGAGGTCTCTGTTAAGGGGGCAGGGAACGGTGGAGGTCACAGTTAGGGGACAGTCCGCTATGGAGGTCAGTGTTAAGTGGCGGGGTGCTGTAGAGGTCACTGTTAAGGGGGTGGGGTGTTGTGGTAGTCACATTTTAAGGGAACGGAGCTCTGTGAAGGTCACTAATAAAGGGACGGTCGCTGTGGAGGTCACTGTAAAAGGGGAGGGCACTGTGTATGTTACTGTTAAGGGGGCAGGCCGCTTTGGAGGTCACTGTTAAGGGAGGAAGGGACTGTAGAGGACACTATTAAAGGGGCAGCGGGGTACTGTGAGGTCACTGTTAAGGGAGCGGGGTACTGTGGCAGTCACTGTTAAAAAGGGCAGTCACTGTGGAGGTCTCTGTTAAGGGAGCGTGGAATGGTGAAGGTCAGTTAAGGGGACTGTAACCTATGGTCAGTGTTAAGGGGTGGGTGCTGTAGAGGTCACTGTTAAGGGGGTGGACCCCTGTGGAGGTCACTGTCAAGGGGGTGGGGTGCTGTGGAACTCACTGTTAAAGGGGCAGGCTGCTTTAAAGGTCAAAGTTAAGGGGGTGGGCTGCTGTGGAGGTCCCATTTTAAGGAGACGGGGCACTGTGGGGGGGTGGTCAGTGTTAAGGGGTGGGGGACTGTGGAGGTCACTGTTAAGGCGGCGGGGGCCATTTTAGTACAGTGAACTCATTGTCATGTTCAAGAAACCAATTTAAAATGATTCGAGCTTTGTGGCATGGTGCATTATCCTGCTGGAAGTAGCCATCAGAGGATGGATACATGTTCTCATTCTGTTTACGGAAAATTCGGACTCTACCATTTGAATGTCTCAACAGAAATCGAGACTCATCAGACCAGGCAACATTTTTCCAGTCTTCAACAGTCCAATTTTGGTGAGCTCGTGCAAATTGTAGCCTCTTTTTCCTATTTGTAGTGGAGATGAGTGGTACCCGGTGGGGTCTTCTGCTGTTGTAGCCCATCCGCCTCAAGGTTGTGCGTGTTGTGGCTTCACAAATGCTTTGCCGCATACCTCGGTGGTAACGAGTGGTTATTTCAGTCAACGTTGCTCTTCTATCAGCTTGAATCAGTCGGCCCATTCTCCTCTGACCTCTAGCATCCACAAGGCATTTTTGCCCACAGGACTGCCGCATACTGGATGTTTTTCCCTTTTCACACCATTCTTTGTAAACCCTAGAAATGGTTGTGCGTGAAAATCCCAGTAACTGAGCAGATTGTGAAATACTCAGACCGGCCCGTCTGGCACCAACAACCATGCCACGCTCAAAATTGCTTAAATCACCTTTCTTTCCCATTCTGACATTCAGTTTGGAGTTCAGGAGATTGTCTTGACCAGGAGCACCCCCCTAAATGCATTGAAGCAACTGCCATGTGATTGGTTGACTAGATAATTGCATTAATGAGAAATAGAACAGGTGTTCCTAATAATTCTTTAGGTGAGTGTGTGTATATATATATATATATATACACTGCTCAAAAAAATAAAGGGAACACTTAAACAACACAATGTAACTCCAAGTCAATCACACTTCTGTGAAATCAAACTGTCCACTTAGGAAGCAACACTGAGTGACAATCAGTTTCACATGCTGTTGTGCAAATGGAATAGACAACAGGTGGAAATTATAGGCAATTAGCAAGACACCCCCAATAGAGGAGTGGTTCTGCAGGTGGTAACCACAGACCACTTCTCAGTTCCTATGCTTCCTGGCTGATGTTTTGGTCACTTTTGAATGCTGGCGGTGCTTTCACTCTAGTGGTAGCATGAGACGAAGTCTACAACCCACACAAGTGGCTCAGGTAGTGCAGCTTATCCAGGATGGCACATCAATGCGAGCTGTGGCAAGAAGGTTTGCTGTGTCTGTCAGCGTAGTGTCCAGATCATGGAGGCGCTACCAGGAGACAGGCCAGTACATCAGGAGACATGGAGGAGGCCGTAGGAGGGCAACAACCCAGCAGCAGGACCGCTACCTCCGCCTTTGTGCAAGGAGGAACAGGAGGAGCACTGCCAGAGCCCTGCAAAATGACCTCCAGCAGGCCACAAATGTGCATATGTCTGCTCAAACGGTCAGAAACAGACTCCATGAGGGTGATATGAGGGCCCGATGTCCACAGGTGGGGGTTGTGCTTACAGCCCAACACCGTGCAGGACGTTTGGCATTTGCCAGAGAACACCAAGATCGGCAAATTCGCCACTGGCGCCCTGTGCTCTTCACAGATGAAAGCAGGTTCACACTGAGCACGTGACAGATGTGACAGAGTCTGGAGACGCCGTGGAGAACGTTCTGCTGCCTGCAACATCCTCCAGCATGACCGGTTTGGCATTGGATCAGTAATGGTGTGGGGTGGCATTTCTTTGGAAGGCCGCACAGCCCTCCATGTGCTCGCCAGAGGTAGCCTGACTGCCATTAGGTACCGAGATGAGATCCTCAGACCCCTTGTGAGACCATATGCTGGTGCGGTTGGCCCAGGGTTCCTCCTAATGCAAGACAATGCTAGACCTCATGTGGCTGGAGTGTGTCAGCAGTTCCTGCAAGACGAAGGCATTGATGCTATGGACTGGCCCGCCCGTTCCCCAGACCTGAATCCAATTGAGCACATCTGGGACATCATGTCTCGCTCTATCCACCAACGTCACGTTGCACCACAGACTGTCCAGGAGTTGGCAGATGCTTTAGTCCAGGTCTGGGAGGAGATCCCTCAGGAGACCGTCCGCCACCTCATCAGGAGCATGCACAGGTGTTGTAGGGAGGTCATACAGGCACGTGGAGGCCACACACACTACTGAGCCTCATTTTGACTTGTTTTAAGGACATTACATCAAAGTTGGATCAGCCTGTAGTGTGTTTTTCCACTTTAATTTTGAGTGTGACTCCAAATCCAGACCTCCATGGGTTAAAAAATTTGATTTCCATTTTTTTTATTTTTGTGTGATTTTGTTGTCAGCACATTCAACTATGTAAAGAACAAAGTATTTCAGAAGAATATTTTATTTATTCAGTTCTAGGATGTGTTATTTTTGTGTTCCCTTTATTTTTTTGAGCAGTGTATATATATATATATATATATATATATATATACAGTACAGAACAAAAGTTTGGACACACCTTCTCCTTCAAAGAGTTTTCTTTATTTTCATGACTATGAAGGCATCAAAACTATGAATTAACACATGTGGAATTATATACATAACAAACAAGTGTGAAACAACAGAAAATATGTCATATTCTAGGTTCTTCAAAGTAGCCACCTTTTGCTTTGATTACTGCTTTGCACACTCTTGGCATTCTCTTGATGAGCTTCAAGAGGTAGTCCCCTGAAATGGTCTTCCAACAGTCTTGAAGGAGTTCCCAGAGATGCTTAGCACTTGTTGGCCCTTTTGCCTTCACTCTGCGGTCCAGCTCACCCCAAACCATCTCGATTGGGTTCAGGTCCGGTGACTGTGGAGGCCAGGTCATCTGGCGCAGCACCCCATCACTCTCCTTCATGGTCAAATAGCCCTTACTTTCAAAGTTTTCCCAATTTTTCGGCTGACTGACTGACCTTCATTTCTTAAAGTAATGATGGCCACTCGTTTTTCTTTACTTAGCTGCTTTTTTCTTGCCATAACACAAATTCTAGTCTATTCAGTAGGACTATCAGCTGTGTATCCACATGACTTCTCCTCAACGCCACTGATGGTCCCAACCCCATTTATAAGGCAAGAAATCCCACTTATTAAACCTGACAGGGCACACCTGTGAAGTGAAAACCATTTCAGGGGACTACCTCTTGAAGCTCATCAAGAGAATGCCAAGAGTGTGCAAAGCAGTAATCAAAGCAAAAGGTGGCTACTTTGAAGAACCTAGAATATGACATATTTTCAGTTGTTTCACACTTGTTTGTTATGTATATAATTCCACATGTGTTAATTCATAGTTTTGATGCCTTCAGTGTGAATCTACAATTTTCATAGTCATGAAAATAAAGAAAACTCTTTGAATGAGAAGGTGTGTCCAAACTTTTGGTCTGTACTGTATATATATATATATATATATAATCTAACAACTGGGCACTCACTGATAGTTGGGCCAATAATAAAAGCAATTTTATCTAAATTAGTAAATAAATATATAAATAAATAAATGGATGACAATGCAGGCTATACAATAAGCTGAATAAATTATAATGCGAGAGGTGGACAAGCAAATATAGCGATCCTATGGTATATGCAATCTTCCAATAATAAATAGCGCACAGTCTCTCACTTTATATGCGGCCGTAGACAAAAGAATAACTCATGCCAGACCCACTCCAGGGATCCCATACAGTCACTTGAAAAAATGATTGTGGTAAGATAAGATAACGTTCCGTAGCATGTGGTTGGCGTCCCGCTACACTAGCTATACAAGCGCCGTCCCGCTTCACAGAGTTTCACTTTGCAGAGCTCTATTGCTGGTCTCACAAGTGTAAATTGCGAACTGTACAGCATAAGGTAAGTTTATCGGGGTTTAATGCATATACGTCGTCTTGTATAAGACACTGCATCCTCAGTGTAACTATTAACACTTACGGCTTGCACCGTACGCTGACCTTTGCCTGTATTCCGGTGCCGGTTCACTCTGTAACCGATGCCGTCTTTCGCCCGGGCAGGTTCTGTATTCAGCGGCTTGTGATAACTCCCGGTATCTTTACTGCAGATATTTCCTTAATGCTGCATTTGTGATCCAGCGATGCCGTCCTGGTATTAACAATTAAAGGTATTCTTGCCCTTTCATGGGAGAGCCATACCATACGTATCCAGCCAATAGCAGCGCTTCAATGGGGCCACAAAAGATGCGCCACTTGCACACAAGACTTTTTCTCCCGTCAAATATAACTGATCTCTGACGGAAGCGACACAAACTGATCATAACTGATGCTCAAAATAACGGATCAGTTTTTTTCTTTATTTTTATGTTTTTCTGACAGATCAGAAGAACGGAAAGCTAAATGGTGATGTGAACTCAGCCTAAGGGCTCATGCACACGAATGTATTTTTTGTCCGTGTCCATTCCGTTTGTTTGTTTTCGGCTTGTATGCGGAATCATTCATTTCAATGGGGCGCAAAAAAACGTAAATGACTCCGTGTGCATTTCATTTCTGCATGTCCGAAAGTCCGTTCCGCAAAAAAATATAACATGTCAGTTTTGTGGACAAGGACAGGTTTTGTTACAATGGATCCGCATAAAAACCCTGATGTAACGCGGACATCACGCGGATATCATAAAAAAAATTTGCGGATTGCAAAATACATACGGTCGCGTGCATGAGCCCTATTGTTTTTGCATGCAGGATTTTTTTATCCATCTGAAATAACTAATCTCTTTCGGAAATGGATGCGAAATATGCTGCTCAGAATCTGTTTTTTTTCTCTACAGGATCCGTTTTTTTTTTTCTTTATTTTTCTGTTCTTTTGACGAACCAGAAGAATGGAAAAATAACAGTGAATGAACTCCCCCTGAAATGCAGGTTTGATGTGAATTTGATGCAGTTTTGCAGCAGATCCCCCCTCCCCCCACCTTGCACTGAAAAGGGTGAAATCCGCACAATTGATTTCAGAATCTGCACAGCAGGTCAATTTTCACATGGAATGAAAAAGCGAAGTGTACACGAAATTTGTGTCTTCTCATACACTTTGCTGGTTCTGTATTAGACCTCATGCACACGACCGTTTTTCGGGTCCGCATCCGAGCCGCAGTTTTTGCGGCTCGGCTGCGGACCCATTCACTTCAAAGGGGCCGCAAAAGATGCGGACAGCACTCCGTTGCAAAAAATATATAGCATGTCCTATTCTTGTCCGTTTTGCGGACAAGAATAGGCATGTCTACAATGGGCCGCCCGTTCCATTACGCAAATTGCGGAAGGCACACGGGCAGCTTCCGTTTTGCGGACCGCAAAAAAACGGCACGGTCGTGTGCATGTAGCCTTACACTGCATATTCTCCACATACACAAATCCGCACAGAAAAAATGCTGCGTAATACCATACCAGCAAAGCGAGTGAGATTCGAGAAATCTCACGTACACTTTGCTTTTTCGTTCTGTGTGGAAATTGACCTCTCAGATTTTGAAATCCACAGCATGTCAACTGTTTGTGCGATTTATTTTATTTTGTGTGTGTGAAGATTTCACCCTTTGGAATGTAACAGCTCATGTACAGAAACGTATATTTTTTTTCTGTGTCCGTTTCAGGTTTTTTGCAGCCGTATGCGGAACCATTCACTTGAATGGGTCTTGGAAAAAAATGGAAATGATTTTGTGTACATTCCATATGGCCGTTCCACAAAAAAATACAGTAAGGCCTCATGCACACGACCGTTGTGTGCATCCGCGTCCGTGGTTCCGTTTTTTTTCGCAGCTCCATTGACTTTCAATGGGTCCGTGGAAAAATCTGAAAATGCACCGTTTGGCAGCCGCATCCGTGTTTCCTGGCCGTGAAAAAAAATATGACCTGTCCTTTTTTTTCACGGTCAACGGTTCGCGGACCCATTCAAGTCAATGGGTCCGTGAAAAATCACGGATGCACACAAGATTGTCATCCGCGTCCGTGATCCGTGTCCGTTTTTTCCTATCATTTCAATGGCAAACTTGACTTCGATTTTTTTTTCATTTTTCATGTCCGTGGATCCTCCAAAAATCAAGTAAGACCCACGGACGAAAAAACGGTCACGGATCACGGACCCCGTTTTTGCGGACCTTAAAAAAAAAAACGGTCGTGTGCATGAGGCCTTACTCTTTCAAGACCCTGGGATTTTCTGTTTTCATTTTTCAATCCCTGGAGCCATAACTTTTTATTTGTCATATTATTGCCTGCATTACGGACAGGACTGCTCTGTTAGGGGATAGTCCTTCCATTCCACAAAATGTGGAATGCACACGGCCGGAATCTGTGTTTTGTGGATCTGCAATCTGCGGTTGTGTGCATGGGCCCTAGTTGAGATCTGTGGAAAATCCTCCTAAAATCTGCACCAAAGCACGGCTGTAACATATGCGGTTGTTAGTGTGGATTTGGTTTGGAAATGCACAGAAATCTGTGGGGATATTGTTTGTAAGCCTCCCCCGTGTGCAGGTCCGCTATATGATGAGCTTTACTATTATTAGCTGCCTTTTGAGACTATAGCACGTGCACCTTTCGAGCTGCCAGTCACCGCCTGCTTCATGTGATGTGGAGCCATCGGTTCCAGCCTCTCCATTACAAGTAATTGTACCCATCGGTCTGAATGTGTCACGTTTCCACACAAAGGTGGATTCTTTTGACATGAGCTGCATTTAAGCTGCGATATCGGGCTGTGACGTTTCAGATAAAATGAAGTCATTGCAGAATATACGGGAAGAGAAAAACAAGCTGTGAGACTGGGAATGGTGAGATTCATCCCTAGGAAGCCATAGATATTACACGCCATGAACAATAATCACTGGATCTCAGATCCCAAAATGAATGGCTTTAGGGCATATGGACACCGTGCGTATTACCACACAGATTTCCTGAGCAGATTTTCATACAGTACCAGCTAAGTACATGAGATTTTCATTTTTTTTTAAATTTCTGCGTGGAAATTGACCTGTGATACAGATTTTAAAATCTTCAGCATGTCAATTGTTTGTGAGGATTTTCAGCACAGATTTCTCCCTTTGCAAGATCTGAGGTAAATCCGCATCAAAATCTGCAAGATCTGAGGTAAATCTGCATCAAAATCTGCAAGTAGCAAAGAGAAAAATCCATGAAACTCCTGGTGGAAAATCCGCATAAACTACACTGCGGTCTGCGTAAACCCTTAGGAAAAAATGACTGCATATGTTTCACCCGGATTCACCCTTATGATGTAACAGTGTAAAAAAAAAGTACACAATATGTACTGCACATCGCCTTTTTAGAACCTAGAGGGGTTGATGTGCCGTGACATGTGATTGTGGAGCCCTAGCCTCAGGCTTCTTTCACACGTCCGTGATGACATCCATGACAAGCTGGTCAGCACTTCAACCGTGAAGATGTCCATGAAGGATCTGTGTTTGGTCTGTCTGTTTTTTGCCTTCCTTGTGTCTTCTGTATTCCATGGTCACTGCTAGGCTGAAAATCCAGAGCCTCTCCTGCCAATCGTCCATGAAAACCATGGACCAAACACAAAAACCCATAGACTATACACTCACCTAAAGATTTATTAGGAACACCATACTAATACGGTGTTGGACCCCCTTTTGCCTTCAGAACTGCCTTAATTCTACGTGGCATTGATTCAACAAGGTGCTGATAGCATTCTTTAGAAATGTTGGCCCATATTGATAGGATAGCATCTTGCAGTTGATGGAGATTTGAGGGATGCACATCCAGGGCACGAAGCTCCCGTTCCACCACATCCCAAAGATGCTCTATTGGGTTGAGATCTGGTGACTGTGGGGGCCATTTTAGTACAGTGAACTCATTGTCATGTTCAAGAAACCAATTTGAAATGATTCGAGCTTTGTGACATGGTGCATTATCCTGCTGGAAGTAGCCATCAGAGGATGGATACATGTTCTCATTCTGTTTACGCCAAATTCGGACTCTACCATTTGAATGTCTCAACAGAAATCGAGACTCATCAGACCAGGCAACATTTTTCCAGTCTTCAACAGTCCAATTTTGGTGAGCTTCTGCAAATTGTAGCCTCTTTTTCCTATTTGTAGTGGAGATGAGTGGTACCCGGTGGGGTCTTCTGCTGTTGTAGCCCATCCGCCTCAAGGTTGTGCGTGTTGTGGCTTCACAAATGCTTTGCTGCATACCTCGGTTGTAACGAGTGGTTATTTCAGTCAACGTTGCTCTTCTATCAGCTTGAATCAGTCAGCCCATTCTCCTCTGACCTCTAGCATCCACAAGGCATTTTTGCCCACAGGACTGCTGCATACTGGATGTTTTTCCCTTTTCACACCATTCTTTGTAAACCCTAGAAATGGTTGTGCGTGAAAATCCCAGTAACTGAGCAGATTGTGAAATACTCAGACCGGCCCGTCTGGCACCAACAACCATGCCACGCTCAAATTTGCTTAAATCACCTTTCTTTCCCATTCTGACATTCAGTTTGGAGTTCAGGAGATTGTCTTGACCAGGACCACACCCCTAAATGCATTGAAGCAACTGCCATGTGATTGGTTGACTAGATAATTGCATTAATGAGAAATAGAACAGGTGTTCCTAATAATTCTTTAGGTGAGTGTATACTAAGGGCTCTTTCACACTTGCGTTGTCCGGATCCGGCGTGCACTCCATTTGCCGGAGGTGCCCGCCGGATCCGGAAAAACGCAAGTGAACTGAAAGCATTTGAAGACGGATCCGTCTTCAAAATGCGTTCAGTGTTACTATGGCACCCAGGACGCTATTAAAGTCCTGGTTGCCATAGTAGTAGTGGGGAGCGGGGGAGCACTGTAAAGTCCGTGCGGCTCCCGGGGCGCTCCAGAATGACGTCAGAGCGCCCCATGCGCATGGATGACGTGATCCATGCGACACGTCATCCATGAGCGTGGGGCGCCCTGACGTCATTCTGGAGCGCCCGGGGAGCCGCACGGACGGTAAGTATACTGCTCCCTCGCTCCCCACTACACTTTACCATGGCTGCCAGGACTTTAGCGTCTTGGCAGCCATGGTAACCATTCAGAAAAAGCTAAACGTCGGATCCGGCAATGCGCTGAAACGACGTTTAGCTTAAGGCCGGATCCGGATCAATGCCTTTCAATGGGCATTAATTCCGGATCTGGCCTTGCGGCAAGTGTTCAGGATTTTTGGCCGGAGCAAAAAGCGCAGCATGCTGCTGTATTTTCTCCGGCCAAAAAACGTTCCGTTCCGGAACTGAAGACATCCTGATGCATCCTGAACGGATTTCTCTCCATTCAGAATGCATTAGGATAAAACTGATCAGGATTCTTCCGGCATAGAGCCCCGACGACGGAACTCTATGCCGGAAGAAAAGAACGCAAGTGTGAAAGAGCCCTTAACCAGGGATGCCTAACCTGTGGCCCTTCAGCTGTTGTAAAACTACAACTTCCATCATGCCTGGACAGCCTTCAGCTATCTGGGAATAGTAGTTTTGCAACAGTTGGAGGGCTGCAGGTTGGGCATCCCTGTACTAGACTATAATGTGTGTTAGTAATCCATAACCACAGTAAAAATAGGCCTTGCTTCCATGGTGTCACCACCGACCCACATTCAGATGTGTGAATACATACAGTAACTCTTTCAAGACCCTGGGATTTTTCATTTCTGTTTTCATTTTTCACTCCCTGCCTTCCTGGAGCCATAACTTTTTATTTTTCCGTTCACATAGCCGTGTGAGAGCTTGTTTTTTGAAGGACAAGTTGTACTTTCTAAAGGTAACATTTAACATGGCAAACAATGTAGGGGAAAAAAAATTCCAAAAGTGGTGAAATTGGAAAAACAACACAATTCCACTATAGTTTTATGGATTTCGTTTTTATACTGTTCGCTAACTGAAACCTGACCTATTCCCTTTATTCTCTGGGTCAGGAAGATTACATTTTTACAAGATTATTTTTCTTTTCATGGCTTCATTCTGAACCCTATAACTTTTGGATATTTACATCTATGGTGCTGTGTGGGTGGCTCATTTTTTGCGGGACGATCTGTACGTTTCAGTGATACCATTTTGGCGTGTGTATGGTCTTAATCATTTTTATGAAATTTTTGAGGGAGTTAAAGCATCAGAAAAATTACACAAATAGGCCACTTTTTTTTTTCATTACGGTGTTCAACGGTTTAAATGGTTTTATAAATTTAATAGTGTGGGCAAATGATCTTTATATTTTTCTTGTTTATATATTTGTATTATGGAGAAAAGGAGAATGTGAGTTTTTATATTTAAAAAAAATGTAAACTTTTTTTTTTTACACATTTTTAAGTCTAGTCCCATAGTCTGCAATGAATTACCATTGCAGCCTCTTAGAGTTGCACTATGTTTCTATGGAGCCCAGCAACGTGCAGGCCTCCATAGAAACTACTGCTGTGGTAGCCTCAGATCCTTTGGAGGGACAGGGGCTACCACAAGGAACAAACAGGGGGAGCCATTCGGGCTCCAGGAGCCCAGCACTCCTGGGGAAATATGCCACAGATGCTATGTTCACAGTTGACCACCGCATCTGAGGGATTAAAAGACATCAGCCTGTGTGAAACAGCAGAAACCTGGTGGCTATGGCGCCCACTCCACTATGGAGCACCACATCTGGCTCCATCTCTGAAGACCCGACTTCCGCCATACATATACGGCGGTCAGGAGGGGATTAAAGTCAATGGATGTGTGAGTAGTCCGTGGCTGCTTTCACACAGTCAGTATTTTGCATCAGCATTTGTAAGCCAAAACAAGGAGTGGAGCCTACACAGAAAGAATATAATGGATGCTCCTGGTTTTGTCTTACAAATTCTGACCAAATACTGACCGTGTGAAAGTGGCCTTACACTTGTGTAAACTGACCTAAGGCCACTTTCCATGGAACTTTCCATTCCATTCTAAACCCCCCTCTGGAGAGAAGTGGGCTAGTCCTACTTCCTGCAGGAAGGGTGGGGACCAGTTAGAAGTTAGTCTAGTCTTCCCTAGACAGGGGATGGGTGTGCAAGGGCACGTCTCTCTGGACGTGCCCACACCAGCCAGAGCAACTTATGCTCTGCTGGCCATGGAGAAGAAGTGCAGCATACAGAAGAAGCTGAGTTATACAGCCAGCCTGTCAGTACAGCAGAGTCAGAGAGAAACAGAGACATAGCAGAGTTAAACATGGAAACATAGAATGTGTCGGCAGATAAGAACCATTTGGCCCATCTAGTCTGCCCAATATACTGAGTACTATGGATAGCCCCCGGCCCTATCTTATATGAAGGATGGCCTTATGCCTATCCCATGCATGCTTAACTCCTTCACTGTATTTGCAGCTACCACTTCTGCAGGAAGGCTATTCCATGCATCCACTACTCTCTCAGTAAAGTAATACTTCCTGATATTACTTTTAAACCTTTGCCCCTCTAATTTAAAACTATGTCCTCTTGTAGAAGTTTTTCTTCTTTTAAATATTCTCTCCTCTTTTACCTTGTTGATTCCCTTTATGTATTTAAAAGGTTCTATCATATCTCCTCTGTCTCGTCTTTCTTCCAAGCTATACATGTTAAGGTCCTTTAATCTTTCCTGGTAAGTTTTATCTTGCAATCCATGTACTAGTAGTTGAGTTTGCCTGCCAGTTTAATGCTAAAGCTTGCTGGAACCAAAACAAAGCCTGTAAACTGTTGGAAGAAACATTTATGCAAGTAAAGCTGCTGTTGAACTTCATCTCAAGGTTTGGACTCAAGTTATTTCTTAAAATCCCTCAATTATTCCCGCTATTTATTGCTTCGGAGCCAAAGCCTGGGGTCCAGCGGTATCCATGTAGGAGCACCGTGACACACATCAAGAGACATTTTAGGCCGCAACATACCACTCGGCATTTACTACCAAACCTGGGATGTGACATAGTAGGGCCCTTGGGGAAAGCACGCCTGAAGAGCAATCCCATGCTTCCGATTTTTAACACTCTCAGATGCCGTGGATGTACCACAAATGAAATAAAAACTTGTGTGCAAAAACATATTTCAGACATCCCGCATTATCAAAACCGCAATGTGTCTGCTGTCAGCACACACTTTGCGATTTTGCATGCAGGTGACACTTCCAATCTGGTGGTTCAGGGAATCGAGAGAGTTTTCCTTCCCACCAGAGGGGGCGATCATAGGAGGAAACTTTTAAATCGAGAGGCATATTGGATTTTCCAACTGGGTTCAAGACAGCCTCAAGGTCTTAATAAAAGACATGATTTAATTCTACACTACTAGGGGGAATTTTTTCTTTTCTCCCCTTTGTGTTTAGATGTCTCATTTTCATTATATATTTCTTTGCTTTGCCATTGTCTTTTATATATGCACCAACTACGTATTTTGTAGATTTTTTGATCAGCACATGTGATTTAAATTTTCTCTATGTATGTTTAAAGTGATTGGACATATGTGATTGCACCATGTGTGCAGCTCTTCATGATCATGTGATCGTCTCGATTGATTGCATGGCCAGCTGTGTGAGCTGCTCATATGGTGGGATCCCATTACCAGTTCGATAAGTCATGAGGAAGGACCGATATTTGCTAGTGGTCTGAAACGCGTAACCGAACATTCCTGTTTCTGTCGAAGATTTTATGCTGCAATAAAGTTAAAGAGAACCTGTCACCGGGATTTTGTGTATAGAGCTGAGGACATGGGTTGCTAGATGGCCGCTAGCACATCCGCAATACCCAGTCCCCATAGCTCTGTGTGCTTTTATTGTGTAAAAAAACTGATTTGATACATATGCAAATTAACCTGAGATGAGTCCTGTACTTGAGATGAGTCAGGGACAGGACTCATCTCAGGTTAATTTGCATATGTATCAAAACGTTTTTTTTTACACAATAAAAGCACACAGAGCTATGGGGACTGGGTATTGCAGATGTACTAGCGGCCATCTAGCAACCCATGTCCACAGCTCTATACACAAAATCCCGGTGACAGGTTCCCTTTAAGAATTTTCCACCATTTCTTGAGCTGGATTTTCTACATTCTCGAAAAAACACTTTTATACCATATGGTAATTAGGTTCTGAAGGTGCCCAGGGGCGGCGTTTATGCGGCCGGTGCCCAGGCCCCTCGGCGATTTGCTAACCAAACCCCTCCTCTTTCACCCCTCTGGCCCGCCCTTGTTTAATCTGATTACCTCCTCCTCTCTGTCTGAAATCCCGTGCCTCCGCCTGCTGAATCGGGTTGCACAGGCTGGCGCATGCGCATTCAAAGTCCCTGTTCCTCTGCCCATAATGGGCAATGCAGTGCGCACGCGCCAGGAATGTGTAGAGCGGCGAGGACGCTGGATTTCAGACAGAGAGGAGGAGGTAATCAGATTAAACAAGGGCGGGCCAGAGGGGTGAAAGAGGAGGGGTTTGGTAAGCAAAGCGCCGAGGGGCCTGGGCACCAGCCGCATGAACGCCGCCCCTGGGCACCTTTAGAACCTAATTACCATATGGTATAAAAGTGTTTTTTGGAGCAAATCGGCGATGGACTCCAATATGAAAGGTACCATAATAATCTGGGGAAAGTAATGGAGAACCTGATCTGAGTGGTCTGTAATGGTCATATTCGGTTAAACCTTTTTACTAGGCCGTCAGTTTGCGGGTGATAGACGGATGTCCGTATCTGTTTGATATTCAGCAACTTACAGAGCTCCTGCATGACCTTGGACATAAAAAGAGTCTGAAAAGAATGGCGTGGTATTAAACAGACAGGAGGTGCTCAAACCCACATGCAGTTGTGCATATATATACAGGGGAGCAAATCCTGCACTTGTGGCCCGTTGCTAATGACGATCCCCAGCAAAAATGCATACAGTGGAGGATGCCCGCAGCGAACCACAAGTACCACAATAGACATCCTACACACGATAGCAATTATGTGGATGTGATAATCAATATAGCAATATAACAAAATAATAGCAAAGACAGGTGCACTCTGCGGTCTTACTAAACCCTCAAACAGATTTTAAAATTGGGAGATTAGCCAACATATCCTACGGTGTAGGACATGTCTGAGCTCGAGCACCACGCCAAGGTTTCTCAAGTAGCTCGGGAACCTAACACTCACCTACCTGTGCCGTATGGGCATTACCAGGAGCCAGTGGGCAAATTACAGGAGCATGAGGCCGACTTACAGACAACTCACCAGTTACCTCCAGCATGTGACCATGCTTGCAGAGGGAGGAGTCTGCGAGTCCCACTCAAGACTGGCTGATATGGCTGGTGTAGGATGTCTATTGTGGTACTTGTGGTTCGCTGCGGGCATCCTCCACTGTATGCATTTTTGCTGGGGATCGTCATTAGCAACGGGCCACAAGTGCAGGAATTGCTCCCCTGTATATATATGCACAACTGCATATGGGTTTGAGCACTTCCTGCTTGTTTAATACCACGCCATTCTTTTCAGTTTGTATTTATAGAGATGCCTGGAGGTGTATAAACTCCAATTTAAATGTGCCTGTTTTCCATCTACAGGCTACATTTAGGTACACCTGTGAGGCCTGGGCCATATCAGCCAGTCTTGAGTGGGACTCGCAGACTCCTCCCTCCTCCCATTGCTAGCATGGTCACATACTGGAGGTAACTGGTGAGTTGTCTGTAAGTCGGCCTCATGCTCATGTAATTTGCCCACTGGCTCTGGTATTGCCCATACGGCACAGGTAGGTGAGTGTTAGGTTCCCGAGCTACTTGAGAAACCTTGGCGCGGTGCTCGGGCTCAGACATGTCCTACACTGTAGGACATGTTGACTAATCTCTCAATTTTAACATAAAAGCAGTCCCCTGGTCAGTCAGAACCTCTTTGGGTATCCCCGCTCGGGAAAACATCTCCATTAACTTTTTTGCTATGAGTTTGGCCGATGTATGTCGCAGTGGCACCGCTTAGTCCAGGACGACTAAGATGTGTTGGTGCCCCCTAGCGGACTTCGGTACTGGGCCTACAAGATCCATAGCGATTATCTCAAATGGTACCTCGATAATCGGGAGGGGCACTAAGGGGCTGCGGAACAGGTTCTGGGGGCTAGTTTGGCAGATCAGGCAAGACTTACAAAAGTCATCCACCTCTCTAAAGACACTGGGCCAGTAAAACCATTGTAGTATCTGGTCCTGTGTCTTTTGCAGTCCCAGATGACCCCCGAGAACATGTTGGTGGACTAACTCTAATATGAGTTTTCGATAGGCCCCGGGCACCACCAATTGTTCAACAGGTTCACCTCGCAGCTGGTTTACCTGATCTAGCATATTCTGGTGGACCACAAAAAGGGGAAACATCGACTCGGCCCCAGGTTGTTGGGGTACACCATCAAGTATTACCACATTCTCCCAGGCCCGGGATAGGGTCGGGTCTCGACGTTGGGCTGTACCTAAATTCTCCCCGGAGACGTTGAGGTCTGCCAACCCAGGAACCGGTGGCAAGTAATCCACGTCTCCCACCATTACCCTAAGCGGGGTTGTCTCCCCCTCTTCCACCAAAGTGGCGGTCACCCTTACTGCTGGCCCTTCGGCCTCAGGTTCCCAGGGTTCTGGCCATCCCCCTGAACAAGGCCAATCTCCTGGGCTTATTTCTGTCTCAGGGGTAACCTTAACTCTCACAACCGGCCATAGGGCAGGGAAACCTGGAAAGTCTCTACCCATTATGAGTTCATAGTGGAGTTTTGTGGCGACTGCCACTTCGTGGGTCCAACTGCCGGCCAGGTTAGAGACACCAGCGCAGTGGGGTAGTCTTTCAAGGCTCCATGAAAGCACATCACCCCAACTTTACGGCCAGTATACTCAGTGGACCGCACCAGGGTAGCCCTTACCAGGGTCACCAAGTTCCCTGAGCCCAGAAGCGCCTCCGCTTGAGTGTCTCCCACTTCCACCTGGCACAAGTGATCTAAAGCCTCCGGGGTATCTGTGGCACACAGTTTTTTAGCATATAGCGATTGTCTGTAAACAGTGTCCATGGGCTCAACCCAATGAGGACACTCAGCCCTGGTGTGGCCAGGTTCCTTACACCACCAGCAGATTAACTGGGTCCGGCCCATAGGGGGAACCTCCGGGGGGGGGGGGGGGGTTTCATTGGCTCATACCGGTGGGCCTGGGGTGGGGAGTTCTGGAGTTCGCCTGCCCTCCTCCCAAAAGAACCCCCCTTGAGATTCTTGGTGGCCTCATAGCGTTCTACCAGGTCCACTATTGCCAGGAGATACCTGGCCGATCCAGTGCTGGACAGGGGGTGTCAGCGCCCTCCAGAATATGTCAGCCAATAGTCTATCCGTGGGACTCAACACATCAGGCTGTAGCCACTTTTGCAAAAGGTGGAGTGTCATAATACTGGGGTCTCGCGGGCTCAGCCGGCTTAAATCCCCACTGATATACCCGCTGGGCCCGGACCAAGACATTCACCCCCAGTCTTGCGAAAATCTCACCCTTTACTTTTTGGTAGTCAGCCGCTTGATTGTCTGGCAAGTCGAAATACACCCGCTGGGAATCGGATGGCAGAAATGGAGTGACGACCTCAGGGTAGCTTCTCCCTGATAGCCACCTTCTCGTACATTGCCGGGTAGGTTTCAATGTCGTCTGCGGGTGTCATCTTAGGGATCGCTGCACGGACTGCTTTCCGGGCATCGTGGACACTTGGGGTTGCTCCTGCTGTCTGCAAAGCCATCACGTGTTGTGGCAGTCTCTTGCTGCTGCTAATTAGCCTCCTATTGGTGCAGGTTGATCTCTTGCTGCTGTAAATTAGCCTCCATGAGGGCCTTCACAACAGCCTCCATTATGTCGTGGGGCACGGGTTGAAATACAGCTGGTTTGATGTACGATATACAACTGTGCCCAAAAATACAAACCTAAAAATATTTCAGCATTCACGCCAGCCTCACTGCACTTGCCCGCATCCTCCACCAATTGTGGGGACTCACTCTGGTAGTTAGGACTAACGGATGTAGTATAGAGGCAAAGTACACAGTTCTTAAATCAAACAGCGGTGTTTATTCACACATTGGTGTATAACAAAATGCAGATAAGGTGTATCAAAAAACGCAGGTGGCTTGGTGTTTGTTCACACACAAGGAAAGTCCATAAACAATAAAAGTCACCTTTTTTCCTGGGTGTTAATTCACACCCTGTTAGCAGTTCAGCCTCATCAAGTCCATAGGCAGCCTGTTCGCCTTTAGAGGGGCCTGAGTCCTCCAGCCAGGCTCAAACCTCAAATCCCAGCACAGCCCTCAGTTCACAGCACACAGACCCCTGAGCTCCACTGTCAGAGGGAGGTAAATCCACACCTGGCAGTGCTGGCTGGTTTTTATGCCTGGCAAAACCCAACCTGGAACATGGGGAGTAGTCACCCACCCAGCACTTTGACTACTCCCAGTAAGAGCCGTCCCGGATCAGCTATTACAGCCATGCTAAATCTCAAGGTGTCAATTAGCAATAGCTGCTGCTGACACATTAAAATACCGGCTCTTACTTCACAGAGGCCTGGAACCTCGTTGACACATACCTTCCATCCACGACGATTCCAGGTCCCTTCTTACACAACACATAAAAAAATTACAACCGTTCGAACCACCACGTGCGCTAAATCACAAAAAAAAAATCTTTTCAGGCTTTGTTATTAAATTGTTAACCAATAAGCACTTTCCCCACTAGTAAGGGAAAATGCTTACTGGTTATTGCATGGCGTCTAAACTGGGGGGCAGGAGGTGGTAATAACCAGGGAGCGCCGTCCTCTGCAGTGAAGGAAATCACTGATTTATGTACAAGTTCCTGCAGCGTGGCCCCTGAAACAGAAGATGCATACTTAGGCCTCTTTCACACTTGCGTTGTTGGGATCCGGCATGCACTTCCGTTGCCGGAGGTGCCCGCCGGATCCGGAAAAACGCAAGTGTACTGAAAGCATTTGAAGACGGAACCGTCTTCCAAATGCTTTCAGTGTTACTATGGCACCCAGGACGCTATTAAAGTCCTGGCTGCTATAGTAGGAGCGGGGAGCGGTATACTTACAGTCCGTGCGGCTCCCGGGGCGCTCCAGAATGACGTCAGAGCGCCCCATGCGCATGGATGACGTGATCCATGCGACACGTGATCCATGCGCTTGGGGCGCCCTGACGTCACTCTGGAGCGCCCGGGGAGCCGCACGGACGGTAAGTATACTGCTCCCCCGCTCCCCACTGCACTTTACCATGGCTGCCAGGACTTTAGCGTCCCGGCAGCCATGGTAACCATTCAGAAAAAGCTAAATGTCGGCTCCGGCAATGCGCCGAAACGACGTTTAGCTTAAGGCCGGATCCGGATCAATGCCTTCCAATGGGCATTAATTCCGGATCCGGCCTTGCGGCAAGTGTTCCGGATTTTTGGCCGGAGCAAAAAGCGCAGCATGCTGCGGTATTTTCTCCGGCCAAAAAACGTTCCGTTCCGGAACTGAAGACATCCTGATTCATCCTGAACGGATTTCTCTCCATTCAGAATGCATTAGGATAATCCTGATCAGGATTCTTCCGGCATAGAGCCCCGACGACGGAACTCTATGCCGGAAGACAATAAAGCAGGTGTGAAAGAGCCCTTACCTGCTTCATGCCGCCCTGGCCCCCTCTGCCTCCATCTTCCGGTTCCTGCACTTTTACACCTGTCAGTGCACGGCCATGGTCACATGCACCTCTCCAGTCAATGACTGACTTCAGCAGTGACACGCTGCTCGTGGCCACATCACCGCTGAAGCCAGTGATTGGCTGGAGAGGTGCATGTGACCATGGCCATGCACTGACAGGTGTAATCAGCGTTGGGAGCAGGTAAGTATAACTCTTCGGGTTCAGGGGCCGTGCTGCAAGAACTTGTTAAAAATTCATTTTTACTGGGAAATCCCTTTAAAGCGAACCTGTCACCATGATTTTGCGCACAGAGCTGGGGACATGGGCTGCTAGATGGCCACTAGCACATCTGCAATACCCAGGTCCCACAGCTCTCTGCGCTTTTATTGTGTTAAAAAAACGTTTTGAGTGATATGCAAATGACCTGATATGAGTCCTGTATCCGGAGAGGAGTCAAGCGGAAAGGAGCCCAGCACCGCCCCGCGTCCTCCGAATCTCCTCCTGACGTCACAGAGCTGGAGCGCCGAAATCTCGCGATGCGCGAGCTAGCGCATGCGCAGTGTCGGCATCATGTTCATTCCCTGTGCTGGCATCAGCACAGGGAACGAACTACGCATGCGCTAGCTCGCGCATCGCGAGATTTCGACGCTCCAGCTCTGTGACGTCAGCCGGCAAGGAGGAGATTCGGAGGACGCGGGGCGGTGCTGGGCTCCTTGACGCTTGACTCATCTCCGGCTACAGGACTCATATCAGCTAATTTGCATATCACTCAAAACTTTTTTTTAACACAATAAAAGCGCAGAGAGCGGTGGGACCTGGGTACTGCAGATGAGCTAGTGGCCATCTAGCAGCCCATGTCCCCAGCTCTGTGTGCAAAATCATGGTGACAGGTTCGCTTTAAGCCAGGGGCGGATTGGCCATAGACCTAACAGGGAAATTTCCCGGTGGGCCGCCTCCTCACGGCCGGCCAGTGAAAGTTTTTGGGGACGTATTTTGTGCTCATGGGGGCAGTGTTTTGGGATGGACTGTGGTATTGGGCTCTGTTGGGGTGGTATAATGTGCCACAATATGGTATTGCTGGCCCTGACCTCCATTAATTTGTACCCAACTACAAAACGGGCCACTTTTAGTTTTTTTCTAGGACTACTTCCAGTTCCCAGTCCGAAGTTGATCCTAAAATTAAAGTAGAGGACAAATGTGACTTCTCTTTTCTTAGATTTGCTCACGATGATGATTAACGTTATCTATAACTAGGACATCAGTAATCAGGTGACCAGTGGCGATCGCTCTGTGTGAACAACACTGGAAATGTGAGACTTTCTCTTGGCCATGAACAGACACACACTGCCCCCTGCACTCCGGTGCCGCACAGATCCCGGCTGTCATGGCTGATCAGCACCGCAGTCACTGCCGGTACAAGCAGGATAGACGCGGTGCCATACAGGACCGCACAGGTCCCGCCAGCCGCGGTCACCGCGCTCTTTACGCTTCCGGCAATGAATGAGTAGACTGACAGCGGGAAAAGATAATTGGATGACGAAGCCACATAAGCCACGCCCACAGCAGCGCTCATTTTCCGCAGTCCCCGTCGAGTCCCCGCCCTTCCCCTTCGCTCTGGAAAGCTATTGGCGGAGCCGGCCAGTCAATCACCTAACGCTTTCCTTTTTCCAGTCCATCTGACAGCACGTGCCTTAGGCCCACAGGGAAGTGTTGAGGAGGCCCCGCCTCCAAGTGGCGTCATTGCCAGCGAAATAGGCGTGCGCTCGGAGTTTATTGTTCGCCACTGGTTCTGGCATTGACGTAGCTCCGCCTCTCACGTACCTGTCGCTAGTTTATTGGAGGGGAGTTTAGGCTTCTATAAGAGTGGGCGTGACCAGTCACAACGCCCCTCCTTTCTCTCAGCGCTGACTAGGAAATGTCATTCGAGCTCGGAGCCGAGGAGCGCTGATCGCCTCCAGTCCCGCCGGCCCCTCGACTGGACTAGTCCCGGGAGTGTGATGTGGACGGCCGTTCTGACGGAATCACGAATCGCAGTGGCGCGGAGCAGCGGAGGAGGAGAGCACGGAGACGGGTGTCGGCGAACGGACGAGCCCCGTGCCCGCGCAGTTTAAAGCTCACTCCCGAACAGGCACCGACCGTCCGCAGCCGCCTCCCGCCCCCCAACTCACACCCCCACCCCGGGAGGAGGAGGAGCGGCCAGCGGGGGGGAATCCAACATGGCGGAGCACGCAGCCCTGGATACTAAGCACAAAGCGGCAACCGTCAACTCCGGGGCCTCCTCCCCCGCCCTGAGCCCCGGGCGCTCGGGACCGTCGGCCGCGCACCCGCCCGGGGGAGGCCTGTCGGGGGGCTTGTCGCAGCCCGCGGGCTGGCAGTCTCTGCTCTCCTTCACCATCCTCTTCCTGGCCTGGCTGGCCGGCTTCAGCTCCAGGCTCTTTGCAGTTATCCGCTTTGAGAGCATCATCCACGAGTTCGACCCCTGGTGAGTGAGAGAGAGCGCCCCCCGGCGGCACCGGGCAAAGTCCCACAGGCGCCTGTGCCAGTCATTACTGACCTGTAACTGCCACTTGTATTGCTGCTGTGCCCAGGTATTATGTGATGTCTGGCACAGTGCCATGTCTGAGAGTCTCCTGGCAGTGAAACTTCATGTGGCCAGCAAGGAATCTCAGTCTAGAACTTGTCATTTTTCTGTTGCACCTGTTGTGGCGGCGGCCTGTTAAGAGCTGGCATATATTGGGCAACTATGTACTAGCATTACCTGCTTGTCAAGTGCCTGGGTCACTGTGCCTTGGCATATAGCGGGTGACTGGGCGCTGGCATGCATTGGCTCTATATAGATGTATAGCGGGTGACCGGGCGCTGGCATGCATTGGCTCTATATAGATGTATAGCGGGTGACTGGGCGCTGGCATGCATTGGCTCTATATAGATGTATAGCGGGTGACCGGGCGCTGGCATGCATTGGCTCTATATAGATGTATAGCGGGTGACCGGGCGCTGGCATGCATTGGCTCTATATAGATGTATAGCGGGTGACTGGGCGCTGGCATGCATTGGCTGGCTAGCAGTTGGCATACACTAGTTTATTAGGCGCTGCTATATACTGTTCTTGGGTGACTGTGCTGGCATGTACTGCTTCACATACTGGTGGACCCAGCGCTGGCATCTCCTGGTCACCAGGCTCTTTCTTACACTGGCATGTGCCTCCCCCCCCCCCTTATACTTGGCACTAGGTGCTGGTATATACTGGTCACCAGGCTCTTTCATATACTGGCACGTACTGATTCTGTGTAGATGCATAGTGGGCGACAAGCTGGCATATACGTCTTTCCAAGTGGACTTGTCACTCGGCTCTGGCATATACTGGGTGACTCATTACTGTCATACACGGCTTCTCTAATGTCCCGGTAGACTGGCATATACTGGTTAACAGGGACTGGCATGATCCACCTCTGTCTTGGCAAGGCAGTGTCATGTCTTCAGTATGGTAGTGTCTTAGGAGGATGTCTGGTGAGGAGGGGACGACCTGATCTTAGTGTTAGGTGGCACGGCCGAGGTGGCGGATCTTTGCCCTCCAGCTCTTTGTGATGTGCTTCTTCTGCTTCCTGCCTTCTCTCCTCCAGATTCCACGCTCGCCACTCCTACGTTTTACTGCTGTGTGCGGCACATTCCTTGTCTGCAGGAGACGAGGGGGGAGATGAGCCTGACTTGCCACCCTGCCATATGCCCTTCTGTCTGGCAGCAGTGAGTGCGGCACTGTGACTTCCTCCTTCGTTGGGCGCCTGTTCACACTGTAGTGATTGACGCTGCGGTCCCTTGGGTTACTGCCCATGGCGATTACTCTGGTTTTCATTTCTTTGGGTCTGCAGACTCAGAAGGCATATGGTGTAATTCCTGTAATCAGGAGCGGGTGGGTTTGGACAGATGTGTGGGGGTAGAGTACTCCCTTAGGTCAGCCCTCAATAACATGCTCATACTCCCATCACCTGAGGAGGTGCAGGGGGTGGTCGTCTTTGCTCAGCCTTCTGCTTCTGTCCTACCAGATCATCAGTTCTGTGACGGACTGTCAATGCCAGGTTAGAAGAATTGTTTTTGTGACCGAAAACCTCATGATCTGGGATAACGTGGATTTTCGCAAGACCAGAAGCAGAAGTCTGAGCAGAGGAAATGTCTCACATTCAGAAAACCTGTGAGGTGTGGGGGTCCAGTTGCTGAGACCCCCGCCGTCCTCTGAAATAAAGGGGCAGAAGTTCTCAGCCAAGCGCTCTCTCCTGAAGGACACAATTGGGAAGTCCTTGAGCCTGTGCTTGGCTTATCGTTTCTATGTCCTCATTTTGCTAATAAGTGGGGGTATCGGCACCCGGACCCCCACAGATCTAAACTCTGGACGTGTCACTATGCCATGGCAGAAGTTTTATATATGAGTTACACCTTAAACAAGGTATTATTTTAGGCTGACACTAGTTGGGCCTTCTTTTTGGAGGCTCTCTAGCCTTACATGGCAGTTTATTATACTTTTATGACTGTACAGTAATCCGGATAAGCTGGTAATCTGACGCCTAAGAAATGTATGCAGTCTATGTTTTTAGAACTGCCCTTCAGATATCAGGAAGCTAAACCCGTGACGGGCCATGCACATAAGATGGCTGTTGACCCCCCCCCCCCCCCCCACATGTTCGCATGGTGATGGCAAGAGGGGTTAAACCGCTACCAGACACCCCTAGCTGTGGCTTATTACTTCTGAGTACGAAAGGATTGGGCATGTTGAAATCTAAGCGGGCCATTTATTAAAAAGAAATATGCCTATATTAGGTGAATTGGGGCAAAGGTTTGCGTCTTTTCCCCGCTCACGCCAGGTCTAATAAAGGGGCTTGGCGGGAAAGGGACACCTCCTGCAGGAAGGGTTATTTTCTTTATACTCCGTTTTCATATTCATTTTCTTGGGTGCCATGCCATTTAAATATGAAATGCAGCATTCTCTGAGAGAAAAAAGCTCTCCATGGGAGAGTAAAGTAAACGGTTTGCTGCACAGGGAAGTATTTATTTTCAGGGTAATCCTCATTATCATAGTAGGTGGAGGACTGGAACCACTGACAGCTCTGTTCTTTTCCTCCTAGGCCTAGATGAACAGAGGAGCAGTATATTGACTAGTATAATGTGAGAAGCTCTGACCAGCCGCAGTACTAGTGTGACATGGGGAAGGTGCGGGGCTGTAATAGTCACCCCCCTCCCTGGTCTGATAGTGTTAAGTGGGACAGGTTAAAAGTCGAGACAGAGAGAAAGTTAAAGGGGTTATCCAGTATCTACAACAGCCCCCCATATGCCAGGCACCTCCAGATGGAATATACTTACCCCACTCCACGCCTGGTCCCTGCACCGCCGCTGCTGCTTCTCCTGGTCCCTGCACCGCCGCTGCTGCTTCTCCCTGTACATGGATGAAAACATCCAGGGGGTAGGGGAATACGAGCCTCCTTGGCATCAGACAACCGCAGTGCTAGGGAGGCCCGTCCCCGCCTGCTATTGGCTGCTCTTCCTGCCCCCGACACCGAATGTTTTCATACGTGTACCGGGAGAAGCAGCAGTGGCGCTGCGGGGACCGGGAGAAGCAGCAGTGGCGCTGCGGGGACCGGGAGAAGCAGCAGTGGCGCTGCGGGGACCGGGAGAAGCGTGTATTCCCACAGAAGTGGGGGGCTGTTGTAGATACTGGATAACCCCATTTTTTTTTTTTTTTTTATTAAAAACACATAGGATATTTGTAATGTGATGAAATAAACATTTTTTGGAAGTGTCCTTTTTAAGGATTTTTTTTTTTAAGCGATGTGCTAATGTCAGCTAAACCTAACTAGCCTATTCCTACTTTTATCTATACCCCCGTTATGCCAGAAATCTAACTTTTATAATATGCTAATTAGCCTCTAGGAGCGGGAGCGGGGGGGGGGGGGGGGGCGTTGTTCCTGCTCCTAGAGGCTCCGTTCTCCCACCTTTGTTGCCTCCCTCCAAGTCCTGATTGACAGGGCCAGGGAGCGCTCGCATCTGTCTGCCAGCCCTGCGCTCTGGTGAAATCTCGCACCATTCAGCGCAGGCGCAGTGAGGAAGCTGGCAGCCTGCGAGCATCTTTCCCTCACCGCACCTGCGCCGAATGCTGAACGCTGCAAGATTTCACCAGAGCGCAGGGCTGTCAGACAGAGGCAAGCGCTGCCTGGCCCTGTCAATCAGGACTTTGAGGGAGGCGACAAATGTGGGAGAACGGAGCCTCTAGGAGCAGGAACAACGCCCCCCCCCCCCCCCCCCGCTCCTAGTGGCTAATTTCTGGCATAACGGGGCATAGATAAAAGTAGGAATAGGCTAGTTAGGTTTAGCTGACATTAGCACATCGCTAATGACAGCTAGCTTAATAGGGTTAAATCTGGTGACAGAATCCCTTTAAATACCCCATTCATTTTATGGAACTTAAAAATAAAAATGGGCAGCTTTTTCCCTTCACAAACATTGATCCAGTGAACAGTTGTGACATCTACTTACTTGGAATGGCACCACCTGGTGTTCAAAGTATATAGCAATGTGCACGTCCATCCAGTGAGCCCTCCCGGCTGCCGGGTCTCTGCATAATGATTCTCTGCTAGAAATGGCTTTCGGCCCTGAAAGAGCATCCACACTAGAAGAGCAGTATAGCTGAGAAGATGTCTTTCTGCAGGGGATGAACAGACCATATTGATAGCTGCCAGGGGGGGAGGGAGATTGATTCTGACCAGAGTTTTCTCCCCTTTCGGGCCCTTCCTCTGCAGCACAGATTACCAACAGCAGCCAGGGGGTACTCATGGAAGCGTGAATGATAAGAGGGTCATTTATAGGTAAGAACAGGGATCTGCAACTTTCGGCACTCTAGCTGTTCGGAAACTACAACTCCCAGCATGCAGACTTACTTGGTGGTTCATGTAACACCCATAGAAGAGGAAGGAGGATTCTGAGAGTTGTAGTTTCAGAACAGCTGCTCTGTAAATTACTTTAAACTTCTATTATTTCATGACTTTTAAAATGAAAATGATTTATCTCTTAAACCAATCCTACAGTTTCAAGTCTTGCATGGAATTTGACTTTTGTGCTGTGTTTTTTTTTTTTTTCAGTTTTTATTCCCCCCCCCTCCCCCCTCTGATTCTACTGTGTGTCCCCAGAACTTTGTTAAAGACTGAGCCAAATGCTCGGAGTAATTATTGGAGCCGGTGTTTGTCTGCTTCTCATTGATTCGCAGAATGCATGGCCTTGACACATGCTTTGGATTTCAGGAAGTGAATGCAGCCAAAATGGCCATCTTTTATAGAGGCGAAGGAGCATTGAAATCCCAGAGTCGTGTCGTTTAGAAAGGCTTTTATTAAAGCCTTGGGCTTTGTGCTTTATCGGACAAGTAGGCAGCTAATAAAGGGTTATTTTGAACAAGTGCACTGGACCGATTGTGGCTCACTGACGGCAGTGGGGGAGACCTTTTCACTTTTTCTGCACATGCTCATGATCTCGATGCAAGGCTTCATGCGCACAACCAGTCATTTCTGACGGCACGGGGATGTCATACGTGTGCGGCCCACAAATTGCACAACGTGTCCTATGGTCTTGTTTTGAAGACAAGAATAGGCCTTTCTATAATAAGGATGAAGGCAGTGCCGGATGCACGCGGCCAGTATTCATATTTTGTGGGTCCAGGAACCTAGTCGGGCCACGTCCACATTTGCATTTGGTAAATCTATTAGTCTGTTCCGCATTGCTGGACAAGAATAGGCATTTGTAATATATTGTGGGGCTTGCAGAAGGGGAAAATGTGGGATGCTCACAGCCATTACCCATGTTTTACAGATCTTCAGTTTGTAGACCGCAAAAAACGGATAGTCGTGGGCATGAGGCCTTAGTATGGGGGGCCTTGGTGGGTTGCTCTTTAAGGGTCCTTTCACACTAGCAGCAGGGGATTCCGGCAGGCTGTATCGGCGGGTGAACAGCCTGTCGGATACGTCCTGCCGTTAGTTCGCAGTAATTTTAGTCCGACTGCCTCTCGTCGTGCGCTGCCATCGGAACTTTGTCCCCGCCCCCATTATAGTTAATGGGGACGGAGCGGCAGTCTGGGGGCACACGTGAACTAGCGGCAGGACAGGCTCTTCACCCGCCGGAACAGCAACTAGCCTTATTAATGACCCATTCTCAGGATAGGTCATCAATATGAGATCGGTGCCAAGAGCAAGAACCCAAACTGTTCAGCTGCATGAAGAGGCTGTGACCTCTTGGGTCGATAACATCAAGTTCATTGAAGTTCAGTCCAATTCACGGGAATGACCCTGGACCAATATCAAGCACAGCCACTATACAATGTATTAGTCAGAATCGGTTACAAAAAGGGCCTTGATTTACGTGAAGCAATTACATTGGTGAAGAGATATTAAAGTGTAAGCGTCTCCAGCTGAAGATTTCCTTTGTGAAGACCCTGCAGGACAGAGCCACGGCAGAGTACATGGTCTGCGTACGTGACTACCTCCGCTCCAGACGTGTGCGGTGAGAACACGGCTCGGGCTGGCGATGGTGACGTTGCCAAACGGTGAAATTTCTAGTAGGGTTAACAGAGGATGGCTACCTGCACACAACAGTGAAAAAGAGAGCCTGTTAAAAACGGGCACACTGTCAGCTTTTCATCCATTTTCTGGCCATGCACAAAAGTTTTGCATCCATTTTTAATGCCTATTTTTAAACGGATGAATTTCATTGGCTTTTTTTTTTTTTTTGTTCTATAAAGATCCCAACCCCTGCAGTGCTCAGTACACATAATATCCCCCATCTATTATGTTTCGAGTTAGCAAACGGCAGTCACTCCTCTCTTCCTTGAAAAGGACCTGCGGTCAGCTTGATGTCATCACCACGTGCTCCCAGCATGAGTGCATGGTGATGTCATCACGCTGAGCGCAGTTCCTTTTAAATCAAGAGGAGTGACTGCCTCTGCACGTGCGAGTGGATGAGGTGATTTTATTTTATTTTTTCTGGGGGTTACTCCGTTCGCCTGCTGTGGCCCCCATTGTATTCTCCCACCTGGTATGCTAATTTTAGCATCGGAACAATGAAGAGGAGTCTGAGCCTTTCTCTGTGGGCGTCTCCTTCTCCCTGGTTGTAGCGCTGTCCAATCACAGCAGAGAACGTCACAGCAGAGAGTAGGTGATTTTTATTTTAAATTTTTCTCCCTGCTGTGACGCTCTCCGCTGTGATTGGACAGCTCTACAACCAGGGAGAAGGAGACACCCACAGAGGAAGGCTCAGACTCCTCCTCCTTGTTCCGATGCTAAAATTAGCATACCAGGCGGGAGAATACCACCGGGTCCACAGCGGGCGAACGCAGCGGCGCCCAGAAAAAAAAATAGTAAGTGCAGGGAGCTATGCCCTACGTATCCTGATACTTAGTTTATAATGTCTGGACCCATGAAAGGTCCTCTTTAAAGGGAACCTGTCACCGGGATTTGATGTATAGAGCTGAGGACATGGGTTGCTAGATGGCCACTAGCACATCTGCAATACCCAGTCCCCATAGCTCTGTGTGCTTTTATTGTGTAAGAAAACCGATTTGATACATATGCAAATTAACCTGAGATGAGTCCTGTACGCGAGATGAGTCAGGGACAGGACTCATCTCAGGTTAATTCGCATATGTATCAAATCTGTTTTCTTACACAATAAAAGCACACAGAGCTATGGGGACTGGGTATTGCGGATGTGCTAGTGGCGATCTAGCAACCCATGTCCTCAGCTCTATACCCAAAATCCCGGTGACAGGTTCCCTTTAAGACTGAATTACTGACCTCTGACATTGATTGTGGCCTTCATGTAAACTCCTAGGTCATGGTTCCTTCACAGGAGTGCAAGGAGGGGGGGTGAGGTGAAGCCAGTCATGCCCTCAGTCTGTGAGCCCGTCCCTTTTAAGTGATGCTCTTCTGCTATTAGATTCCTCAGATCTTGATCTTGCTCCTGCTTTTTACCTCCTTTTCTATTCACGTTGCAGTTACTCTAATATTAGTATTTGCTAAAGCATCAAAATTCTGAAGGAAAGTAATGGGATAGCGGCATACATGGCATGCTTCAAAATTTGTACGTCCAGAAGCTTTTTTGTTTTTCGAAAAAGGGGCTTTGCTAAGAGAAATGTGACAGATTTAGAATTCCGCTTGTGCCATTTTGATCAGTTTTTCCATCTCTATAATTGACTCACTTTATGGCAATATTAATACTGCACTGGGAGATTAGCAACCCCCCCCTCCTTATATCACAGACCTGTATGGCAACTGGCTGCAGCAGAAGCCCCCCCACTGCTGTCCGCAGTAGCTGATGACAAATTGTAGCATGTGACTGCGTTTATCCGCATTTTCAACTTTCCAATGATCTTTATTAATCCGGTATAATAAAAATATCCAGTGTTTCGAGCCATGTGGGGGGGTCTTTCTCAAAATGTATATATACACTCCAATATGGTGCAACATCCTATGAAAATATACCCCATCATTAATCAAGCACAGAGTTTCTGCAAAATGTACATATAGCAGCCACCAACAACCCAGAACCCCCATCCTTTTCAGTACTCTGCCTAATAGAAAATATAATATTTATTTATATAGCACCACTGTATTCCGCAGGTGTGAGGGCCGTGCTCTCAAGAGCTTACAATCAGGAATTAGCGGTGACACAAAAGGTAAAATCAGAGCAGAAGTGCAATGCAGACAGCAGCATTAGCAAGTGCATTGAGTGTAGGGGTTACTGTTTGGTTCTGCAGAATGGAGGGGGGGTCAGTTTAGGGAACGTGATAAGCCTACCTAAACAGATGTCTTTTTAAGGCACACTTTTAAAGCTAAGGAAGTTGGGAATTAATCTGATTGTATAGGGCAGTGCATATCGGGAGAAGTCTTGAAGATGTGAGTAAGAGGTTCGTATTAAAGATGATGTTAATCTTAGATCATTAAGAGAATGGAGAGCACAAATAGGGTGGTAGAGAGAGGTAGAAATAGGGGATGGTATGTATGGAGGTGCATCACTGTGGAGAGCTTTGTGGGTGAGACGTTTGAACTGTATTCTGTGGTGGATGGACCACCAGTGAAGTGACATCGGTGTAGTAGTTGGACAAACGAGCCTGGCTGCTGCATTTAAGTCAGCCTGAAGGGGGAGAGTTTAGTTGGGGGAAGACTGATTGGTAACGAGTTAAAGTAGTTAAGACTAGAATGAATCTAGTTTTGGCTGCTTCCACCGTGAGAAAAGGGTGGATTCTGGAGATGCTCTTGAGGTGGAGACGAGCGTGCAAGTAAATTAATATGGGAAGCAAAGGAAAGGTATGAGTCAAACATACCCCCAAGGCATGCTGCCCAGGAGTTGTGATATTTCCATTTCAGTCTGTGGTACGATCAGGTTTAGGTGGATTAGTAGATGGAGGGAAAGACGATGTGCAGTTTTTGAGATTCAGTTTCAGATAGAGGACCAGATGTTAGAGACAGCAGACAGACAATCACTGCTGAAGTGATATTACGGGAAGAGGTATATGGTTCAGTATCATCAGTATAGAGATGGTACTGAAAACCAAATCTGCTGATGGTCTGATAGGGGTATGTAGAGAAAAGAGGAACTAGAACTGAACCCTGAGAAACCCGAACATCAAGAGGATCAGGAGGAGTAGTAGAGCTGACGAATGATACAATTGAAGGAGCAGCCAGAGAGAAAACGGAGAGCAGTGTCCTTAAAGGAGCATGGTCAGGAGGGAGGGGATTTGTGACGCTGCAGAGAGATCCAGAAGAATCGCTAGTAAGTAGTTGCCATTCCTTTTCGCTGTCAGGATAGGAGCAGTTTCTGGAGAGGACGCAATCCATATTGTAAGTGGTCAAGAAGAGCGTTTGCAGAAAGGTAACATTAGGGAAGAGTAGACCAGACATTACTGGACTTTGTTTTTAGTACTAGGATTATAACAATGTTTAAAAGAAGATGGAAAGATTCCAGCAGGGGAAGAGAGGTTAAATATTGTAGTCAGGTGACTAATGTTGGACTGGAGGAGGTGGGAGGGAATAGGATCACCACTGCAGGTAGTCAGGCGACAGGAGGAGAGGATGCTGATCTTTACTACTGTTATATGGTCAGATGAGGAGAGAGAACAAGAGGGTGTTGGAGGGAGGAGGACCACAGCTAGTGGGTGACTGGGAGATTTTCTGACCAGATGTTGTTGCTCTTATTGTTGACGTGGCCGGCTCTTCAGCACAGAGATCAGTGATGGACATGCTTAGGGTTGAGGAGGGCGAGAAAAGTATCAGAATTGTTTTGGGTTATTTCAAAGATGATGGAGGTGAAATGGGTCTGGTTGGCAAAATGAGGGCAGAGTTGTATGTTTTAAGCATAAATTTATAATGGAGAAAATCTGCAGATATTCGTGCTTTTCTTCACACAGGGAAAGGCATCAGGGAGACATTAACACTGTGTTCTCTGCAAGACTTGGACTCATTTATCTAAACTGTCTAACCGTAAGATTGACCTTTTTGCCCACAGAAACCAATAGGAGCCTTTTAAGAAATGCAAGCTGAGCTCATGTTGCTATGGGACACGAGGCCAGATTTATTGCTGGACCATTCTGATAAATGGGGCCCGGCCTGTGTCCTTCTGTGTACTGTAAGGCTAGGGCTACACCAGAAATCCATCAGGTTTGGGTTTCTGGTGACTTGTGTGTCCCAGTTGTGTTTACTGGAGGGTCATAAATGTAACACTATCTTTTCACTGTTCGAGCGTAGCATTGCTGTGCTGGGATCTTGTAGTTCGTTGCTGCCATTCCATGTCAGATAGCAGCAAAATCCATGTTGCATGCAGAGTTTTGTGCTTTTGCCGTGTATTTGTGGCACATTTCACTTTGCATTGCAAAGGGTGAAAATCACGAGCATAAGTTGTAGGCCAATTCAATTCAAATACAGAATTGTATTGTATAATGAACCATTATTGGGCTACTTCTCCGGTTCAGTAACGGGTTCAGTTCAAGTACAAACTTACAGCATAAAAATTCAAGTACGGAAGTGAGCAGCTAAATGTACAGAAATCCAGAGTTTCTATTAAGTGCAGTGTGTCCAGTCCCATAAACTGGTGAGCTGTAAGGAGCATGGTTAGATCAGTGCCAGTCCCATGTTTCTAGTTTGTTACTGGTGTGACCAGTTTGACAGCTTGTGGGAAATAAAAATAACTTTTTATTTATTTTTTAAATGTAGTTGTTCCGAATGCAGAGGCTGAAACGAAAAAGTGGCTAGGTTGTGTATGGTCAGAATAAATGTTGCAGGGTTTCCTGAAAAATTATTGTAGACGTCCAATATAGGTGGTGGGGCAGCTGCGATGATACGCTGGGCAGTTTTCACCACCCTCTGCAGGGCCTTATGTGCAACGGCAGTAATTCTGCCATACCAGACCGTAATGCAACTGGTCAGGGTGTTCTCCACTGGGGACCTGTTGTGACAGGTTGACTCTCCTTGTGAGGAAATAAAGTGAGATGCCCCGTGGATACACATGTCAGCGCCTGGAATCGGCCTCACAGGACGCACTGCACATGCGCCAGCCGGCAATGAGTGAATAAATTAGCAGTGGGGTGGTGCTGGGCTCCAGGAGAAGGGGCGCGGCTGGGCACCAACGGCCGGAGGGACATCCCCTTGGGCACCTTACTCAGGTAATTACATATTAATAAAAGCGATTTTCTAGACAAAGGACAACACTTGGGGTAGTAATACTAGTATATTTTAATACAAAACGAGCAGACGGATGTGGTCATGTTAAAAGCTCTGTCACTAAAATCCAGGTGACCGAATCCCTTTAAGCACTGGTATTGTCCTGGCCTCATACATGGTTATATTGCCTGTAGGCCATGTACACAGACGCACATCTGTACACATATGGTTAGTTATCCCCATGTGGATTGTGGGAAGGTGAAATCTATGAAACCAGACTCCACTTCACTTGCTCTGTTTGATTTGTACTTTCATATGAACTCTAATGACTATAGGAGGTGCACATGGTGGCACCCCGGACGTTCTTCCTATACTGGCCCCGTAGCCCTGGATTATTGTTTCTCACTCGTAGTCTCATTTGACTATTCAGAGAGACATTTACTACAATCTGTTTAATTTCATTACACCCTGGGTGACATATGCGAATCAAAGTAAGCTATGGCAAGAAATCCCGAAGTTTCTTGTTCCTCAGGCTGTCGGGGACCTCTCTGTAATGTCTTTCCGCGTGTCGGATGGGGCTTTATATCTGCTGCGGCTTTACACGATAGTTATTAGGGTTAAACCGTTATTAATTTTTAGATCATCTCGTGTGTCCTTAAAGTAGGCTACTGAAGTGCGCATGCCCCGTGACATCCTGATTCATTTGGAAGTAGGCGAGGCCGGGTTCACATCACCATTTTGTTTTTCTTCTAATCTGAGGGGGAAAAAAGGATTCTTTATTATGAGCACCCGTTTTTTGTCAGTTCTGTCAGAGATCTGTTATTTTAGATGGGAGAAAGTCAAGAATTTTTGTCCCGTCTAAAATAACAGATCTCTGATAGGACTGACAAAAAATGGATGCTCAAAATAAAGGATTCCTTTTAAGAAACAAAATATATATTTGACCATCAGAAGAGCAGATAACACAACGGAGATGTGAACATGGCCCAAGTGTGCACATATCTAGTCCTTCATAAGATCACTGTCTTGGTACAATTAAAGGGATATTCCAGGGATACAGTATGAATGGTCTGTCCTCAGGATAGGTCATAAATATCTGATTCTCAGCCCCCTTACACCCCCCCTCCCCTCCGCACCGATTAGGTGTTTTAAGAGACCGCTTCTCCGGTAAGTGCTGCAGCCTCCGGACAGCGTGCCAGGCACAGTGCCATTGGTTGTATAGTATACGTTGTATTAGGGTTGCACCGGGTATCTATACCCAATCGATACTTTTAGACCCGGATCGATACGATACTGGGTCTTAATATTTACTGATACTAGACTGCGCAGCCTACTATCGGTTAGAGAACATGGTATGCGCCTCTCAGCGCGCGCCATGTTCTCTTCAACTAGCACAGTGGAGAAGGAGGGAGTCCCTCCCCACTGTGAAGCCGCTGCCACCAAATGGTAGGATAGGGGAGTGACTGTGGCCACTGCGCCACCAATGAATGTAAAACACATTAATTCAAGTATAGGCAGCGGGTGCAAGCGCCAGTATCGCATACCCTGCCTCAATAACAGAGCATGCAATCCACCGAACCGCAGCAATTAAAGGGTTTCTATCACTTCGTTTCACATAATTAGCTGTCAGACACTAGCGATCCGCTAGTGTCTGCTCTACTAAACCATCCTAATATAATTGCTTTTGGGGCAGCCGTTTTGCTAAAAAAAAGAACTTATATCGATATGCTAATGAGCCTCTAGGTGCTATGGGGGCGTCATTAGCACCTAGAGGCTCGGTCTACCTTCACAAACTGCCGCCGCCCAGCACGTCCCTCCAGCCCGCCCATCTCCTCCGGAATGCAATCCTCCCCGTGCGTGTATGTATTCGGCGCATGCGCAGTGAATGTCTGACCGCTTCCCTGCTCAGACATCTCCACTGCGCCTGCGCCGATGACGTCATAGTGCTCCGAGGAACAGGCGCAGTGGAGATGTCTGAGCAGGGAAGCGGTCAGACATTCACTGCGCATGCGCCGAATACATACGTTCACAGGGAGGATCGCATTCCGGAGGAGATGGGCGGGCTGGAGGGACGCGCTGGGCGGCGGCAGTTTGTGAAGGTAGACGGAGCCTCTAGGTGCTAATGACGCCCCCATAGCACCTAGAGGCTCATTAGCATATCGATATAAGTTCTTTTTTTTAGCGAAACGGCTGCCCCAAAAGCAATTATATTAGGATGGTTTGGTAGAGCAGACACTAGCGGATCGCTAGTGTCTGAAAGCTAATTATGTGAAAACGAAGTGGTAGAAACCCTTTAACCCCTTGCTGCCTTGCACCTGCTGCCTCCTATACTTAAATTTATGTGTTAATCACATTCATTGGTGGCAGTGTGCCCCCCCCCCAGTATTATAAATTCTGACCATTGGTGGCTTAGTGGCTACAAGCGCACCCCCTTCCCCACATTGTTATAATCATTGGTGGCAGTAGCCACAGGGTCTCCTCTCCTCCTCTTCATTGGCAGTTCCGATCGGAGCCCCAGCAGTGTAATCGCGGGACTCCGATCAGTTACCATGGCAGATACTGAAGCCCTGGCTGCCATGGTAACCTCCCTGCTGCTGTGTGCACTATGCACAGGACAGCAGGGAGAGTGTGAAGTCCTTTTCACCCTAATAGAGCTCTAAAAAAATATTTTTAAAATATTTCCTATGCGGTGAACGCTATAACATAAGAAAAATCACTGCGCGATTTGCCATTTTAAGTCACCTTGTTTCCCCAAAAAATAAGATAGGACTGTTCTATGGGCCAGATGTTCCATAAAATATGGAATGCACACTGCTTTTTTGGTTTACTTTTTTGTGTGGTATCGAGTATCGCAATACTTTTGATTTTGATACCATAAATAAAAAATAAATAAATATCTAAATTTGGGTATTGTGACAACCCTACATTGTATAAATTATCACATTAAAGGGTTCTCCATGCTTTTAATATTGATGACCTATCCTCAATGGCAGATTGCTGGGGGTGCTGAGTGCCAGACCCTCACCAATCGGCTGTATGAAGGGAAGGCGTGTGCAGTGTGCCCGTGCAGTCTTCCTGCTTGCCATAGACATAGCAGTGAGCGGGAAGGGAGAAGGCATGCGGGGGTGCTGGTTGTCTGACCTCCTCCATAGGGTTGTTGCGGGTATCGAAATTTCGATACCCAATCGATACTTTTCGATACCGGGATTTTCATTTTTTCGATACTGGGCTGCGCTTCGGCGCAGTCTAGTATCTCTGAACATGAGCGCGCTGCTGTCGGCGCGCTCATGTTCTCTCAGCAGCACAGGGGCAAAGGAAGCAGTCTCTCCCTCCCCCTGTGCCGCCGCCACCAATGAGAAGAGAGGGGCGGGCGCACTACGCCACCAATGATACAACTTTACACAGAGCGGTGCCCAGCGATGTCCCAGCACTCTCACCATTAGTCCTGGGCGCCGCTCCGTTCGCCCGCTGTCCACCATTACTGTCTCCTCTCCTGCTCCACATGCTAATTGCTATCAGAGCGATGGGGAGGAGACATCAGCTTCACTAGTGGGCGTTCCTTCTCCCTGCGCTGTGATTGGACAGTGCTACAGCCAGGGAGAAGGAACGCCCACTAGAGAAGCTGATGTCTCCTCCCCATTGCTCCGATAGTAATTAGCATATAGAGAGGAGACAGTAATGGGGCACAGCGGGCTAACGGAGCGGTGCCCAGGACTAATAGTAAGTGCTGGGACATCGCTGGGCGCCGCTCTGTGTAGCCTAATACTTAGTCTGGACCCAGGAAAAGTAGACTTTAAAGGGTTTCTACCACTTCTTTTCACATAATTAGCTTTCAGACACTAGCGATCCGCTAGTGTCTGCTCTGCCAAACCATCCTAATATAATTGCTTTTGGTGCAGCCGTTTTGCTAAAAAAAAAGAACTTTTATTAATATGCTAATGAGCCTCTAGGTGCTATGGGGGCATTATTAGCACCTAGAGGCTCGGTCTCTACCTTCACAAACTGCCGCCTCCCAGCGCGTCCCTCCAGCCCGCCCATCTCCTCCTGAATGCGATCCTCCCCGTGCGCGTCTGTATTCGGCGCATGCGCAGTGAATGTCTGACCGCTTCCCTGCTCAGACATCTCCACTGCGCCTGTTCCTCGGAGCACTATGTCGTCGCGCAGGCGCAGTGGAGATGTCTGAGCAGGGAAGCGGTCAGACATTCACTGCGCATGCGCCGAATACATACCCTCACAGGGAGGATCGCATTCAGGAGGAGATGGGCGGGCTGGAGGGACGCGCTGGGCGGCAGTTTGTGAAGGTAGCCTGAGCCTCTAGGTGCTAATGACGCCCCCATAGCACCTAGAGGCTCATTAGCATATTAATAAAAGTTCTTTTTTTTTTAGCAAAACGGCTGCCCCAAAAGCAATTATATTAGGATGGTTGGGCAGAGCAGACACTAGCGGATCACTAGTGTCTGACAGCTAAATATGTGAAACAAAGTGATAGAAAACCCTTTAACACATAATACAGGAGGCGGATGCTGGTAGCGGAACCTGAGGGGTTAACTGCCGCTGATCTGCCAGTACCCGCATCCTATGATAAGGGGTAATTATCATTGGTGGCGCAGTGTGCCCCACCCCATTAAAATCATTGGTGGCAGTGGCCACAGGGTCCCCTCTCCCTCATTGGTGGTGCAGTGGCAGCTTCTGATCGGAGCCCCAGCAGTGTAATCCTGGGGCTCCATCGGTTATCATGGCAGCAAGGATGCTACTGAATCCCTGGCTGTCATGGTAACATCCATGATGCTGTGTGCACAGAGCAGCCGGGACAGTGTGAAGTCCCATTCACCCTGATAGAGCTCTATTAGGGTGAATAGGACAAGGGATGAAAAAAATCCCAGGTTCTAGCCCCTAAGGGGGGAAATGGTTATTAAATAAAAAGTGTAAAAAAAAAAGTTAAAAAACCCCCACCAAAATATTAAGTAAGAATCACCCCCTTTTCCCAATTTCACATATAAAATGTATAAATAATAAACATATTACATATCGCCACGTCAGAAAAGTCCAAACTATTAAAATATTTAAAAACTATGCAGTGAACGCCGGAACAGAAAAAATAAATAAAAACTGCCCGATTTGGCATTTTTTTAAAATGCGGTATGCACGTTGCTTTTTTGGTTTATTTTTTTCGCGTGGTATCGAGTATCGCAATACTTTTTCATGGTATCTAAACCGAATCAGAAATTTGGTATCGCAACAACTCTACTCCTCCAATCTGATATTGATGACCTAGGATAAGTCATTAAAATAATTTTTATTTTTTTGCAACTGAACTGCAGATTTTGGAGTGGTTTCAGGTGTTAGCTGAAAGTCTGTGGGAAATATTAAAGGGGTTTTCCTGGTAGATTTTATATTGATCGGTGGGGGTCCAACATCTGGCACTCGCGATGATCAGCTGTACATTGTATAGCGTAATGTGCTTGGTGCATAGTGTCGTTTTTTTTGTCCCACTGCTGATTTTAGGGTCCATTCACACGTCCGTTGTTTCTTTCCTGATCTGTTCCGTTTTTTGTGGAACAGATCTGGACCCATTCATTTTCAATGGGTCCTGAAAAAAAAAAAAAAAGACATTCAGCTTTTTTTTTTTTTTTTTTTTTTTTTTCTGGACCCATTGAAAATAATTGGGTACAGAACTGGTCCAGATCTGTTCCGCAAAAAACGGAACAGATCAGGAAAGAAACAACGGACGTGTGAATGGACCCTTACAGTCTGCTTCAGAAGTGGCATATTACTACTTTGAAGTGGATTTTTGCCGCCTTCTCCATTGAAGTCGGTGGGGAAGGGTGAAAATTGGTAAAACAGCACGAGATTGCGCCTCCCGGAGGCAGATCACCTGACTGATCCTCTTTTTATGTGGTGAATATTTTGTTGTGTGAACATATCCTCATACAACTTCCCACCCCCTCTGTCCAGTCTGCAGTATGATACAACGAATGTAAAAGGAGTTTTCGCCCTATGGATAGGTCACCGCATCTGACCGGCTGTGTGAGAAGGCAGTGGTGCTCGTACTAGTAGCGTGACTGTCACGTGGCCTGGGCACAGCTCAGCCCCATTCACTTCGCTGCTGTTGGACCCCTTCTGATCAGATGCTGATGACGGGCTGTGCGGACAAGTTTATCCTGTTTTTAGCGTTATCCTTTTTATTTCTATGTTTTATGTGTGTTCTGTAATTTTTTTATTTTATTTTTTTGCAGTTTTTATAAATGGCGCCGATTTAGACCTAATTTAATGCCTAGTACAAGCATATAAAGCAGCTGTGTTGTCATAGTAACAGATTCCCGCTGTCTAAAAGAGATTTCGTAGATCTGCTTCTCCAGTTGTCTACGCTTCTACGCTGTATTGTTTCTTAAGTCACAAAGCGCACATAATACTAGACATTCCTATTAAAGTCTGGGGTAGTTTTATCAAGACTGGTGCACGTCGTCTGTAGCAGCCGATCAGATTCTGCATTTCATTTTATATGGGCCCTTTCTAAAATTTAAGGCTGCCCTTTCCCCTATTGTAACAGCAAAGACCTCTTCCTAGGATCGGGACTCGAGGATGTTGGTCTGCCACAAAGTATATTCAGAGTTTAGGGCGCTATACCGTACGTTTTATGTCACTTAAAGGCGTTTTCTGCATAACGCCTTTTATTTCCAATGATCCGTTTGTGATCCTCCTCCCGCCCAAATGATCAGGTGTAACCTCTGTGGGAACTTGGTTGCAAGTGTTAAATTCCTTTGCAGCCCCAGCACAGGGGAAATGAAGCATTGCCTATTGAAATCGGTGGACTGTCCACGCAGTCCTCCATAGCGAAGCGCTGTCTGATGATGAGCGAGTAGTCTTCCTGTGCAGCAGCATGATGGAAAGAAGACTGTGGGGTGGACATTCTCCTATTTGCTTTTGACCATTAATCCTTAAAAAGATTTTCTAAAATTCAGATATTGATGACCTGTCCTCAGGATAGGTCATCAATATCAGATTGGCAGGGGTCCAACTCCTGTTTGAGGAGGCCATGGTGCGCCCATGAGCGCTGTAGCCTTTTTGCTGCTCGCCAAGCACAGTGCCATTCATTGGATAGCGGCTGTGCCTGTATTGCACCTCAGCTGGCGCCTAGGCCACGTGACCGATGAACATGATGTCGCTGGCCGAGGAAGAGGCAGTGTCGCTCACCAGAGTCCCGGCTGTCAGATTCCCGCCAATCTGATATTCATGACCTTTCCTGAGGATAGGTCTTCAATAACGGTTTCTCCGAAAACTCCTTTTAAAACCTCTCCTGTGAATATTAGTCAGATGGACCCTAATGACCTTCAGTCTGAACAGCACTGCCGAAAAGTGAGCTATGTGAAACGAGGTGTGCTCTAGTGGCCAGTGTGAGAACTGCAGTGCATAATCTGAAGGAGAATAGAAGAATGTAAGCAGTAAAACTGAAACCCAAAAATGGCTGCGGAAATGTAATTTTCTGATAATGAAATGGTTTTATGCATTTGTTCTCCACTTTGCTCTGTTTGCATTTGTGAAGCCATTGTATGTATCTCCGTCCTGCGAAGTGCTCTACGACGTTCACTGTCGAGTGTACGATGGCTGATTCAGTGTCGGAGAGGGTGCTTTTTCAGTGTGGTAGCTTCTGCTCGACAATGCTTATTGTAACTGAAAGCAGAGTTGAAAGGGATTCATATTCCATTCTGTCAATGGCAGTTAAGAGGGCTGGCAATTTTGTGCCCTGGGAAAACAGAGCATCAACCCTTAGATGTCTTCTGTGCGCATCGTCAGGAGAGTGTTTGCTGTTCTTTGTAGCCTCCCAGTATAGTAATGTCTGTAATGACACTGCAGTCTCTTTCCTGCCATCAGTCTTCACCAGTGTTCTCCACTATCTGGACTGTGTTTTGCAGACGCAGCTAAACATTGGGTATCTGCATTTTGTAGATTTACCTTTTAGTTTACTCCTGCTTAAAAATGTTCCCAATAGGGGTGGGCGATATGGCCGATATGAATCTGTGCAACGATACAGATTTTGTCCATATCGCCGGACTGTGATATGACCACGGAGCAGTAGTGAATTTAAGAAGCTTCTCACTGCTCCGTGGCTCCAGCTCCCGACTCCGCAGTCCGCACCACGCTGTACTGGAGTGGCATGTGACGTCAAGTCCCGCCCAACACATGCTGGGAAGAAGACACGACACCTGCGAACTGCCGAGCACCCTGCAGGAAAGGTAAGTATAGCAATTATTCGGGGGGGGGCGGGGGGAAATCTATTTGCAAAGGATGGCCATAGGGTTTGGGGCTGATGGCTCTGGGGGACAAGGACATGTCTGATAGCAGATGGCAAATGCCATGGGGCTGATGGCACTGGCTCTGGGGGTCATGTCTGATGTATACATACAGAAGAATATAATATATCGCGATCAGCTGGAATAAGACTAAGATGGAGCAGGAGCGAATCGGATCAGCTGGGATAAGACTAAGATGGAGCTGCGGGGACTCAGTCTATTGTCACAGTGTGAGGAGGGTTACTCTGTGCGGCATAAGACTCCTTTAGGAGCCTCTGCAGAAGTCTGGGCTCCCTTCTCTCTCCCTACCCCTTTTGTTCTCTTTCCTGGGTCCTCGGGAGGTTTTGGCATTTCTGGGCTCCTGCGAACCTCTGTGGCCGTGTTTGCATGTTTGGCCGCTGGCCAGTGTGCTGGATCTCCTTACTTCCAGGTTGCGGTGCTGGGAGGAAGCTGAAGCTGTGGACTGGAAGGAGAGGGAGCTGGCTTGCACGCGCTGAGGAGAAAAGCCCAACCAGCTCGCTGCCATGCCAAGTGGAGTAGTGGAGAAATATGGAGCAGGCTCAGCGCGCTGAAACCACCAATGATACATCAGTACCAGGGTGGGGTAAGAGGGGTTATACCCCAGCATGGATTTTATTTTTATTTTTTATAAAAGTGCTCATGGGGTCATGTTTTGTGCTTAGGTGTGTAAGGAGTCTTCCAGGAAGACCTCCAGAGCAAAAGAAAGGGGATGTGCTGTGGGTAAAAAGAAGCTACCTTCTGCCTGGGCAAAACCCCCATGTGAAGTGTGTATCAGCAAGTTAATGGAGGAGGAATGTCCGTCTATAATGGGCAGCATTAAGCAGATGATCCGTGAAGAGGTCAGAGTCTGTTAGCGGTTTGATTAAAAGGATTCCCCCTCCAGTGACAGTGATACTTTCTGGTTTGAAAGAATGAGAATGGGTGTCATCAGATGAGTCTTCTGAGGACGAGGCCGCAGGGGAACCACTGTTTCATGTTGAGAACACTAACTCCCTAGTCAAGGTGGTTAGAGCTACCATGGGGTTGGATGATCAGAAGCCACAGCAATCAGTCCAGGACTCTGTTTGAAGGTTTAGGTCCCAAGAAAAGAAAGGTGTTTGACGTTCATAAAAATATTCAAGCGGTGATTCCCAGAGTGGAGAAAACCAGATAGGAAGTTTTTTGTTCTGTCTTCTGTGAAGCAGAAGTATCCGTTTGAAAAGATCTCCGCTCCTTGGGATGGGGCCCCAAAGCTTGATGCTCCGGTGGCAAAAATATCCAGAAAAGCCACACTCCCCTTTGAAGATATGGGTTTACTTAAGGACCCGATGGACAAGAGAGCAGAGGTTTATTTAAAAAAGAACTGGGAAGCCTCTGCGGCGGCTTTTAAACCTGCTATTGCAGCTACGTCTGTTGCTAGGTCCCTAAAAGTGTGGATGGGGGAGTTAGAGGCTCACATTTAGGGGGTAACCCCTAGGGAACAGTTACTTTCTTCCTTCAGTACTATAAATAATGCCGACGCTTCTGCGGACTCCTTAAGATTTTCCGCTAGGGCTGCCGCCTTATCTAACTCTGCCCGTATGGCAATTTGGTTAAAAGGCTGGAATGGGGATGCTAGTTCCAAGGCTAAACTTTGTGCTATTCCTTGTCAGGGTGAGTTTTTGTTTGGGCCTCGGACAAGAAAAAAGGCTTTCCCTCTGTTAGTCTGCCCCCAGGAGGTCTTTCCGTCCCAGATTTAATAAAGAGAACTTTAAGGGGAAGGAAAGGGCAAAGCAGTTCACAGGTGCTGGTAGGAAAAATCAAGGATTTCTTTTTTTTTTTTTTTCAGGGTCTGATGCCTCAAAAAAGCAGTCCCAAAGACGCCAGGGCCTCTGTTGGACGTCGTCTGTTTTTTTTTTTTTTTTTTTTTTTTTCTCGTTTTTTTTTCCTCCAATGACAGAAGATCAACAGCCCGTGGATAAATTCTGTGATTGGGGGGGGGGGGGGGGCCTAAAGCTTAGATTTCAGAGCGTTTCAGAAGGAAGACTTGTAATTACAGATTACCGTTCAGATCCCACAAAGCAGTCGGCCATTATCTCAGAGGTGTTGGTAAGGGGTTTTATTTAATTCTTTTTCTTGTCTGCTGTACCAGAGATTTCGTATGGAGTCAATCAGGTCAGCTGTGAACAGTCTTTTCCCAGACTGCTTTATGGCCACAGTAGACCTGAGTGATGTGTACGATCATGGCCCTATCCATCCCAGCCGCCAGATGTTTCTGAGGGTAGCAGTCCAGTTAGAGAAAGATGTTCTGCATCTTCAGTTCCAGGCCTTACCCTTTGGGCTCACAGGCTCCGAGTGTCTTCACGAAGATTGTTTCAGAGATGATGGCCCCTTTTAGGGAAAAGGAGATAGTCATTATACCCTACCTGGACGATTTTCTTCTAGTGGCCCGGTCAAGTCAGATTCTTTAGGGACATATTGCCTGGTTGAGGGAGGTTCTAGAGAATCTGGGATAGGAGATAAGCCTAGAAAAATCCTATTTATGCCCAAGCCAGAGATGCAGCTTCCTAGGAATGATTTTGGACTCCAGTTCCCAGAGGTGCCTGTTACCCCTTCAAAAAGCTTTACTTATCAGATCAAGGGTTCAGCTACTACACTCACGTCCGTCAGTCACCCTAAGAGAGGCCATGTCTCATGACACTCTATTCCGGGAGTAGAATGGGACCGGTATCATTCAAGGTTTCTTCAGATTCTGCAGGATTGGGACAGATGTCTAGTCTCTCTGGACGCAGAGATCTCTCTATCACCCCAGACTCGGAAGTTCCTTGGGGTGGTGGATGGATCTGCAAATTTTTTTTAAAAAGTGGTTCCTTAGATCACGGAGGCGGTTCTCCTCTTGACCATTTGACCATGCATGCAAGCCCATCTGGTTGGGGAGCCCATTTGGGGTCCCTGCTGTTGCAGGGCAACTGGGACAGCAATTCTCTATCCCAGTTTCACAATTTCAAGTAATTGAATGCAGTCAAGAGTCTCCTGGCTATCAGGGGCAGAAACGTGAGTCTACTCACAACACGACAGCAGTGGCCTATATCAATCGGCAAGGAGGTACAAGCTCTCAGGGCCTCATGTCTCTCACTCATCAGATTTTCAGTCTAGCGGAAGCTTCTCTATTATCTCTTTCTGCAGTACATCTAAGGGGTTCAGACCATGTGAAAGCGGACTTCCTCAGTCGTCATCTATACCAGGGCGAGTGGTCCCTAGATCAGGGGGGTATTCAATCAGGTTGCAGCGTTGTGGGGAATTCCAGAGAGAGATCTCTTTGCCACCAGGTCAAACAGAAAGGTACAGGTCTTTTCCCTATCTCCGGGGAGCATCTGAGAGCAGTGGACGCATTGGCCCAATCATGGCAGCAGGGCCTTTATGCTGCTTCCCCCCCCCCCCCTCCCCAACCCCCTAAAGTTGTTTCCAAGGGTCCTCAGGAAAATCAGAGAGGAGGGAGCCATGGTGATAGTTATAGCTCCTTTTTGGCCGAGACGGGTGTGGTTTTCCTGGCTCCGCAAGGTGTCAATATCGACCCCATGGGAGCTTCTGTCTCGGGTCCACTCTTTCACCCAGAGGTGAAAAATCTGCACCCGACTGGTTGTTGAGAGGGAGATTTTAAAGAAAAGGAGTCTCTCTGGGGATGTGGTTGAGACTCTGGCCAGTCCGAAGAAGGTCACTTACGGTATCTATCTGAGAGTTTAGAGGGCTTTCTGCCAAAAAACCTGTGGATGTGCTAGAAGTTCCTGACATTCCGCTCATTTTAGATTTCTTACAAGAGGGGTGGAAGAAAAAAACTTAGGCCTAGCGCTTTGAAGATCCAAATTTCAGCTTTAAGCGCTTTGTTTGAGTTTAAGTTATCGGAACAACCTTGGGTTAAGAGGTTTGTGACAGCAGTGTCCAAGTTATCTCCGGTCTGTAAAAATAGTTCCTCTCTGGGATTTAAATTTGGTCCTCTCTACTCTCACTTCAGACCCCTTCGAGCCTTGTGATAAGATCTCCCCAAAGATGCTGGCTCTCTCGGTTGACCCTCTTTACTAGGTAATCTTGGAAGATTGGGTGGTCATTTCTCCATTTATTATTATTTTTTACCAAAAGTCTCTTCACTTTTTCACCATTCTCAGGAGATAGTGTTACATTCCTTCTGTGCTTCCCCTAAAAATAAGAAGGAATCAGAATTCCATTGTTTAGATGTTAGGTGTATTTTGCAATATCTACAGGCCACTCAGCCTTGGAGGTCCTCCTCACGTCTGCTGCTTTTATTTCATTGAGTTAAGAGGGCTTCTTCTCAGACTATTGCTAGGTGGATTAGACAAGCCATTTCCTTTAGCTTATTCTTCTAAGGCTTATTGCACACGACCGAATGGCTTTCAGTGTTTTGCGGTCTGTTTTTCACAGATCCGTTCTGTTTTTTGTGTTTTTTTTTTTTTTTTTGTTTCCGTTGTGTTTCCATTTCTGTTCTGTTTTTCCGAATGGCATAAACAGTATACAGTAATTACATAGAAAAAAATTGGACTGGGCATAAAATTTTCAATAGATGGTTCCGCAAAAACGAAACTGATACGGAAGACATACGGATGCATTTCCATATGTGTTCCATTTTTTTTTTTGCGGACCCATTAACTTGAATGGAGCCACGGAACGTGATTTGCGGGCAATAGGACATGTTCTATCTTTCAACGGAACGGAAATATGGAAACGGAATGCATACGGAGTACATGGTCGTGTGCATGAGGCCTAAGGGAGTTGTTCTGCCCTCCGGTTTTGGGGCTCACTCTGAGATCAGTCTCCACTTCATGGGCAGAAAGAACTTCAGCTCGTATAGAGCAGATTTGTAAGGAGGCTACCTGGAGCTCTCCACATACTTTGAGTAGAGCCTTAGGCTGCATTCACACGTCGGTGGTGTGTTGCGGGTCCGCAACACACCAGCCCGGCACCCCCATAGAAATGCCTATCTTTTTGCGGAGCTGCGGACCCAAAGATCAGGGCCGCGCACTGCAAATGCGGATGCGGACAGCACACTGTGTGCTGTACGCATCCATTCCATCCCCATAGAGAATGAATGGGTCCGCACCCATTCCGCAAAATTGCGGAACGGATGCAGACCCATTTTGCGGACGTGTGAATGGAGCCTAAGACAGCACCCGATTAATTCCTATAATAGGGCCATACTAGGAAATATGGAAAATTGAATAAAGCTGGCATTACTGGTCGATGGCTCCTCTCCCTGCTTAGCTGTTAGTTAGCCAACCCAGTATCACATCACCACTGGGCACAGACATGCGCTGTTCAATTCCCACTGTGGGCAGCGGCATTGATGAATGGACTGCAAATGCGCTGCTTTTCGCAACAGTGAGCATTGCGTACCCTTTAAAGACCTTTTAGTTTCCACTCTATTTATAATAGTGCCTGTAGTTGCAGTATAATGTACATGAGCATGAATTACATATGGTCCTGTTAAGTAACGTTTTCTGCAGCACTTTACAGATTGTCATCGCTCACATCAGCCTTGTCCCCAGTGGTGTCAGTCAATTTTTAGCATAATCTCAGACATGCACAAGGGCCAATTTCCTAGAAAGCCAATTAACCTTTCTGTATGTTCCTGAAATCTGCATTCTGTATTTTTCTGGACTATTCTCATCTTCAAAATAGGACCTGCTCTGTAATTTGCAGAATGGCACACAGATCCTCAAATACACGGATGTCTGCATGGGCCCCATAGAAATGAATGGATCAGTGTGCTAGCCACAAAAAAAATGGGTAGTAGGGAGGGCGGGACCACCAACAAAGATGGCATATCTAAGCCAATTCATAACTGGCACTTCTTAATAAATCTGGTGCATTTTACTCCAGCAGACATTGTATGTAATACCAGTCTTAATAAATTCCTCCCTATCTTTCAGAACTTTATTCACCAGACGATGCATAAAAACTTTTTTCAGTGTTTGACATACTTTCCACTGCAGATCACATTCACAAATGGTGTGTGGAATCTACTGCATGGATAATTGATTTTCACCTGTGGTTGGCACTTTGAGACACAGTAGTTGGCACCTGCTTCAAGCTTGCTACAGACTACGTAATGCAGGCAGAGAGCAAATTGGGCTTCTTTCTGCTTCCCCCCCCCCCCTTTTTCCTTTTTGTTTTCTTTTTATTAAATGTGTTGTCTGATATTTTGATATTGATGGCCCCCAGGACAGGTCATCAATATCTGAACGGTGGGGGTTGGCACACTGGGACCTCTATAGGCCAGTGAGGTCATGTTCGTTGGTCTGCAGTACAATGCACAGCCAGTATACGTTGTATGGCGCTGTGCTTGGTAAGCTGCATGGAGGCTGGAGTGCAGCGGCCTCTTAAAGCTGATCAGTGAGGGTGCCCAATGTCGGACCCCTCACCAATCAGATATTGATGACCTATGCTAAGGACAGGCCATCAATATCAAAATGTCGGATGACCCCTTAAACACATACCAGTTGTGTTCTTTACATATGTTGTGTTTCTGCGACAGTGCTTCCTGCTTATAATCTATCTACATTATATATAGTTGGTCACATTTTGGGATGGCATTGAGCGAGCATGGAAATCAGCCCTTTAAAACCATCTGTAGATCTTGATGGTTTCCTGGAATGCCAGAAATGGGTTATCGGGCTAGAAAAAGTCGAGAGAACTTGAAGATTTAACGATGAGCTCTATCCATTTCTTGTAGAAGGAGAATCCATCGTCTAGTCTCTCGAAATTGAGTTTCAGACAATACCGAAAAGAGGAATTTGCATGTTGTGGTGGAAATATTGTTACACTTAACTTGGCATACGCTACATCGTAGCAGGACATGGCGAGCAAGTGATGTGTTTATTGCATGCAGAAAACAATTTGTACTTTTTTTTCCAGTAAAGGTCAGTTTGAACAATACGAGCAGAACAGGCTCGATAAAGCTATTATGGCAGAACAAATGGCAGGGATTTTTTTATTTTTTTTATGATCTGCATCATATCTCATCTTGTTCTTCTTTTAAAGAAAACTAAGTACCGTATGTTGTAAAATGGATTTAATTATCTGAAATGCAGGCAGTTCCACCCACTGAAATACGGACGGGTCTCCCTACGGCGGTTATAGCTTCAGCTGACCTCGGTGCAGCACTGCTACTGGTATCGTGAGATCTTCGAGAGCAATCAAATGTGAATCCCTGGAGCACATTGCCTTCACTTTTTGCAGGAGCGAAGAAATAATGGGAACGATATAAGCTGTTCATTTGGTATCACACAGTTAAGGTATCACACGGGATGTGTAATACCATGGTAAACATTTTGACAGTCTCCCCAGTGACGGCGTGTTTGGATAAAGCAGTAGCGCGCAGCAGGAAATATCCCAGCAACATTGACATCCTACAAAGAGCCTACCAAGAACAGTACCGCATAGGAGACGGCGGCAGGAGCAGCTGGAAGCCAATTTAACATGGTCTTGCATGGAGGGGAGTGTTTGCGTTCACACTTGGGACACCAAAAGCTGTGAAAATGTTTTATTTGCACAAATGAGGATTGAGATCTTTTTAAGAAGAGAAACTAATTTGCTTTCATTAACATCCAACCGTGGTTATGATGATTGTAATACCCCAGCCAAGATCATTACTAGCCTTCCAGATTAAAAGGGTGGCTAGTGTCATGACCAAGATTACCTGGCTGGAATTACTTGGCTACTGGACCTGGCATCGGCTCTGCTTGTGCTGTATCCGTGTAGCGCTGCAAGGATGCTCAACGGGTAGATGCCCTGGCCAAATTGCCTCCTGTGTAGAGGACCTGTATTCGGACCTGGACATGCGCAGTAGAGGAGCAGAGATGCAGGGTAACATGGGCGTCGGCTGTAAGCCCGCTCACGGACTGGAAATACTGCAGCGGTTCCTAAGGCACTAATAAGATGAAAAGGAGTGTTTTTAACCGCTTCCTAATTATTATTATTTTTGCTTTTTAAGTACATGTGACTTTGAAAGCTATCTTTTTTTTTTTTTCAGTTTGAAATGAGAGGCACAACCGATATCCAATAGACGCACTGGTCCTTGTTAGCAGAGTGCTAGCAGCTGATCAGCGGGGGTCAGATACCACCCATCAGATACTGATGACCTATCAGTAGTAAAGTCAGAGAAAACCCTTTTAACTCTTGCCATAAAGGGCTTGTATGTACATATAGATATATAGAGATATATATTCTTTCGTCAGAGAAACCTGTGAAGAGAACGAGCCTACTCCAGGGCACTTGGCTGAGGTGGTCTTCACTGGGCTTTCAGTCCCAAGATGTAGACTTCCTGCATGGACGGAGCCTCATAAAGTATGGTGCTTCTGCTTAGAGATCTCTGTATTCTGGAGGTTCGAGGACTAAATGCTAGGTGAGATCTAGTAGTAATTGCAGGGTTTTAATGATCACCTGAGATGGCTGGTAACGGGGAACCTACTCTGTATGACAACTATGCTAAATATATTTACTTGTCATTCGCCTAGCTGTCCTGACCAGCCCCATTCCTCCAGTGAGCCAATGAGGACATTGTACTGACAGCCGGATTTTGTTCTTCATCCATGTGTAACATTGTGAAGCTCCATAAAATCATTTTGTTCATTCATTGAATGTTCTTCCCTACAGTTTCATGTGCTTCTGATATATCTTGGATGGTATGATGGACAGTATGTCTATTGCTAGTGGTATGAATAACTTGGGCAGGGCAGCACTACTGAAGCCTTATAGACCCTCAACCATAGCCTGTTGCGTAGTCTCGTTCTGAAATATTTTTATAGATCTAATCCCTTTGGGGAATATACCCTGTAAGTAAAAGACTCTGAATACAGGAATAGTTCTTCAGGCTCCTGTGCTGTTATAGGTATCTCTCATTTACATGTTCTTTTTCCCCTTATTGTATTATGATGTATGCATTTCCTTTTTGTGTTGTACTGTGACAGTGGAAGGCCATTTATTCTGATTGTGATATGTTTATTTATTATTAAAGCGCTAGTCATTCCCTGGCGCTGTACATGCAAGGGGTATACTTGCATAATACAGACATGAACAAGACTAGTTAGACTGGTACAGAAGGAGTGAGGGCTTACAATCTACATAAAAGTAGCGTTCCCTTGCATCAGTGGGTCCTATGTAATAACTGATATTTCTGATTTCCGCAGTTGAGAAATAGGACACTATCCCACACTTACTGCCGTTGTAGTTTACGCGTTCTTCCATGTGATGTGCCAGGGGATCTAGCCGTGGGCATTAACACTGAAAACTCCTCCTGGCAGCAGTCTCTAATGCGTTAGGATATTTGATTCTGGCACGTCTGTCTGTCTGCCTGTGCCCATTCCTGCCGAGCCCTGCACTCACCGAAATGAAGAGTCAGGACTGATCTTCAGAAATTGGCTGAAACCTCACCAGGCAATGGGAGCGCGCCAGCAATCCCCTCTCATCTGCATTTGCTCCCTTGACAGACTTATCTATCTTTTTGAATGAACATTTTAAGAGCTTAGTTCTTTCACAAGTTATAGCTTGCTTTTATTTAGCCATCTCCTCCAAGACTTGATACAGCCCCTATTCTCTTGATTAATCAGTCAGACCCCCACCGCTCTAACAATTATCCCCTATCCAGTGGATAGAAGATGGTGTTTTTTTTCTTAGTTTTTTTTTCCCTCTCAACACTCCTTTAACCAGTGCAGCCATCCATTCTTCAGTAAAGATATTTATCTACAAACATCAGACTGGTCCAGAGCAGAGGTCTCCTGGGCTTTCAGTAGGAACCAGCAAAACTTGTGGTTTGCAGTTTTCCAGCAGATCACGGTGTTTGAGCTTATCTGCCTGACTAGCGATTGCAACATCATTGCCTCACAAATAGAGCAGAAAAAATTAATTACCTGTGACTGGAAGGACTGATGAGCGGTCTTATCTCCAGAAGACATTCAATGAATACCATAAACTCCCAAAAGGCTTTTAGTTTACTCCGGGATAAGTTGTTTGCGCATTCAATTTGTGCTTGACTTAAGATTTGGGTTTTCTTGAGATGTTGCGGTGTGCCAGTATGAGCCCATAGCAGTATATAGCTGTTTCAGATCTGTAACATGTCCATAGGCCCTGAGTAAGTATGCCATTTTGGTCTCTCAGGGAAATGATGGCCTCTTCATAGGTTACTTCTAAAAATGGCCTACAAAAAAAGTTGGTAATGGGACAACGGGTGTCCTGACCTCTATAACCCTCTCTAGTACGTGTCTGTAGAGTGCAGTATTACCTGACCCTGTACCTGCCTGTGACATGTTTCATCAGGGATTTTTTATATATTTTTTGCGATGACTCCCACCCTCAGTTGATGGAGTGAAGCCTTTTAAAATTGAACTTCAGCCAAGCTAATTATTTCATCGATAAATAAAACTGGCAGTAGATTCATCCTGGTAAGGTTTGCACTGATTGGTTATCACAGTATGTCAATATGGACTGTTCTTTCTGTCTTTCTTGTTTTTCATTCATGCCAACTGCTCTTGGTGCGAGAAGCTATTGAGATGCTGGTGATCCATGCACTGGTCCTCCTGGGCTGCTGCTAGGTTTGATGGAGGCTTTGACTGATGAAATCTTTTTAATTTGCTTTGAATCCTACATTAATGGGTTCCCTGTAAAGAATCCATCACTTGTACTTAAAACCCTGACAACAACACCATTGTCGGATCTTAATGGGAAAAAAAATAAAAAATCTGAGTTCTTTACTAAAGCGTGAAGAAAGCAGATGCTGAAGGTCACGTTCTCCGCTCTAGCAAATACTTGTTCTTACAGGAAGTTCATAATTAACCTGAGCAGATAGAGCAAAGAGAAGCTATATTCCATTAACCTATGTGGAGCCTACAGTGGAAATAATTGCATTTGGGAGGACTCTTTGGACTCTGTACTATGGGTTGTCATCCTGGACCCAAGATTATTGGTAGTCATTTAGTTGGACAGCTCCATTTTATGAAATGTGGAAAGATGACTTGTCGCTGTCAGTCTGTGGGCTTGGGCTGAACTAGCAGGAGGCTGTTGACTCTTCCGGTAGGCCCTGAACCATGAGTGCCCATCCCAGAGCATCGTACAGTGCACTCGTGCACAGCCTACACATCTCAGGTACTTATGCGCCCATAGAATAAATGGGGTAGTTTATGAACTGCTAAGTTCTCGGTTGCCACTGCTCACCTACATTCTTCTTTCTAAATGAAGTGATGAAACAGCATGGCAGTGAGATCGCAGTGCCTAGAGCTAAAAGGGCCCAGGCCTAGTCTGTGTAAAAAAAAAAAATAGGTGGAAATCGGGATGAAATGACCTGTTGCAAGGTCATGCACCCAGCTTATGTCAGAAGGGTGTCAAGGAGTATTTTCCCTACTGTAGGAAAGTGGGTTGTTGTGTTTAAAGAGGACCTTTCTCCAGAATAAAACATCTAAACTAACTATACAGACATGTAGAGCGGCGCCCAGGGATCCCCCTGCACTTACGATTATCCCTGGGCGCCGCTCCGTTCGCCCAGTATAGCCTCCGTTATCTTCATAGTTAGACTCCACCCAGGGGAACCTGACGGCGTCTCCTTCTCCTATGCTGTAGTGCTGGCCAATCGCAGCGCTCAGCTCATAGCCTGAGAGGTTTTTTTCTCTCTCAGGCTATGAGCTGAGCACTGCGATTTGGCCAGCGCTACAGCATAGGAGAAGGAGACCCCAGCAGGTTCCCCTGGGTGGAGCCTAACTATGAAGATAACGGAGGCTATACTGGGCGAACGGAGCGGCAACCGGTATAACAGTAAGTGCAGGGAGATCCCTGGGCGCCGCTCTACATGTCTGTATAGTTAGTTTTAGATGTTTTATTCTGGTGGAAGGTCCTCTTTAAAGTGAATTTGGCACCAAAAAAAATGTTATCTGCCAGTGAAAACCAGATTGTAATGTAGACCTTTTTTTTTTTTTTCTACAGTTTTATTTTTTATTTTTCAGATTACAGATTTTTATTTTTTTTTATTCTATTTCCTGAACATGATTATGGGGGCTGCCACCTTGCCGGAGCTGTTTCTAACAGCATTTAATTAAGAAAGTTGCTTTACAGCCTCCCCATGGTCCATAGACACAATGGTCAGGAGAGGACCTCCTTGACTTCTATGGGACAGTTTTCTAGGCATGCTGTGTTACCTGTGCAGAGGTCAGGAAGGAGTAGATGAGCTTACAGTCCCCTATTGTGGTGATTTTTAATTACAGGCAGAAGTCGAATGATGGATAAGGGTCCATTCACATGTCCGCAGTGTTTTGCGGATCCACAAAACACCAGGCTGGCACTCCACTAGAAATGACTATTCTTGCCCGCAGCTGCGGACAAGTATAGGACATGTTCTATTTTTTTTGTGTGCTGTCAACATCTTTTCTGTCCCCTTTGAAAACGAATGGGTCCACACCCGTTCCGCATAATTGCGGAACGGATCCGGACCCAAAGTGCGCATGTCTGAATGGAGCCTAAGAAGGTAACTGCAGTAAAGTGATCTGTACAGACCAAGAAGGGGCTCCTATTAGGCTTATTGGCCTGTGTGAATACTGTAGGTATTGACATAAAAAATTAAACCTCAAAACATTTTTTTTTTATTTTTTTTTACATAAAAACATGATTTAAACAATGTTTTCTGATGACACATTTCCTTTAAAAATTCGAGACCATAGTGGATGCATGTCACTGCATGCTTATATAATTGCATATGTTGGGGGGATACACCCATTGTACACCTCCAAAGTGAACAGGCTCTAATGCAACAATGTAGGCAAGTTGTGTGTTTTTTCTTTTTTTATGGTATAGTTTTTAGGTTTACTGTTCTTACACATACTATAGAGTAATGGTGGTGTTTTTAGACCAAGCATTTATGGTAGCGGCAGCTAACCAAGTGCATGCTCCTTTCTTCAACACAGAAAATTAAGCTTAAAGGGAACCTGTCATGTGGATATTTGATTATATTCTAACTAATTATATACAATCATTAACTACTAAAAAGTACCTTAGATGTATTCACTTACTGGTGTGACAGATGGTTACCTCATAATATACACACAAAGATGCCACATGCTAATGAGCGGATTGGAGTCCGGCGTGATGTCATTGAGTCCAGCGTATATTTAATTCACAGCTATAGCCACTCCCCTGCCCACCTGCTGCTGATTCATATGGAAACAAACTGTCATTCAGCAGCACGTGGGCGGGGAGAGTCAGGAGCTCATGAATATTCAGGACTCATCATTATCAGCTGGAGATTGACTGGGTCAATTAAAGAAAGTGACCCAGCATTTTGCTAAGAGAATCAGTCACTTATTTATGTTGCCCTTAGTTAGGACACCATAAAACTGGTGACAGGTTCCCTTTAAAGTTCTCCACCGTATTTCCTGTGCCCCATCTCTGGGGGGGGAGAATCTGCTTCACACAGCAACTTCAGTGATCACGGAGTCACAGTATATGGGGAAGATGTGTGTATGTGTATATATATTAATATATAGAGAGATCTCTGCTTTCACACACGTAACCCTGATGTGGTATTTTGGGGTGGTCTAGAACTCGACGCTCTTAGTTCTGTAAGGCTCTTTTTATTTAACGGTGTGGAGTTATGTTAAAACCAAATGAAAAGGCTTCCGCCATGTAATGTATTCCTTAACATTTGTGCTTGTTTCACAGATGTATGGGCTCAGACTAGGTACTTGGTATGGAAGAAACATAAAATACAGCGGCTATGCCCTGACAGGTCAGCCGCAGCAAGCGACGGTTTTAGGAAATTACAGTATTTGTCAAGCTCTGATGACCCTCCATTCTGCTGTATAAATGGCGCATTTACCATGCAGGCCAAATATTGGTATTCATTTTGGTCCCATTCTAAGTAGAAATTGCATTCTCCTGTACTCGGCAGGAATACTTATTGGTCCACCCACAACAAAACGGTTCTGCGTAAAACATTACTAGGTACAGCGCCTTTCCCTGCCGTCTTCTTCATGTTCCCCATCGTTAAATTAAAAACGCTCACATATTTGTATTAAGTAGCACAAACAAGAAAAAACTATTTAAATGCTCACATTTTTATATAATTGTGAGCATAGTGTTTTTTTTTTTTTGTTTTTTTTTTCATTTTTGCGCAGTCTGCCTGTTTGTTGCCATGAGACGCAGCGATGCCAGCCATAAGGGTTTCTTCTCTAAGGCTGAAACATCGCCACCGCTTAATATAGTAAAAATTTCCTTGTATTATTAAATATTTAGACAAATTCTTGGATCCCGGGTTAGGCTACTTTCACACTTGCGGCAGAGAGATCCGGCAAGCAGTTCCGTCGCCGGAACTGCCTGCCGGATCAGGCAAAATGTATGCTAACTGATGGCATTAGTAAGACTGATCAGGATCCTGATCAGTCTTAAAAATGCCTGATCAGTCGAAAAAATGCATTGAAATGCCGGATCCGTCTTTCCGGTGTCATCCGGCAAAAACGGATCCGGCATTTATTTTTTCACCTTTTTTTTCAGTCTGCGCATGCGCATACCGGAAGGACGGATCCGGCATTCCGGTATTCTGAATGCCGGATCCGGCACTAATACATTCCTATGGGAAAAAATGCCGGATCCGGCATTCAGGCAAGTCTTCAGTTTTTTTAGCCGGAGATAAAACCGTAGCATGCTACGGTTTTCTCTTTTGCCTGATCAGTCAAAACGACTGAACTGAAGACATCCTGATGCAAACTGAACGGATTACTCTCCATTCAGAATGCATGGGGACATACCTGATCAGTTCTTTTCCGGTATAGAGCCCCTGTGACGGAACTCTATGCCGGAAAAGAAAAACGCAAGTGTGAAAGTAGCCTTAAAGGGCTCCTCTCACTTCAGCAAATGGCATTTATCATGTAGAGAAAGTTAATACAAGACACTTAATGTATTGTGATTGTCCATAATGGCTTCCTTTGCTGGCTGGATTAATTTTTCCTTCACATTATACACCGCTCATTTCCATGATTATGACCACCCTGTAATCCAGCAGCAGTGGTCGTGCTTGTACACTACAGGAAAAAGCACCTGCCTATGAACACTTCCGCGGTCCCACCACCAGAGAGGCCAGGGCCTTTTCTTAGTGTGCAGGCACGACCACTGCTGCTGGATTACAGGGTGGTCATAACCAAGGAAATGAGCAATGTATAATGTGATGGTAAAATGAATCCAGCCAGCAAAGGAAGCAATATGGATAATAACAATACATTAGTAAGTGCCTTGTATTAACTTTCTCTACATAATTGCCATTTGCTGAAGTGAGAAAACCCCTTCAATGTCCATTGACATCATTTCTTATTTTCCATTGCTGATGTTACTCGGTACACAATCGCATCAGACTGTCACAATGAGGCTCACTTTCTAATTTCCCTATCGCATATGTACGCAGTAGGGTCAGTTTCATAGGAAGCTGATTAAAGGGGCATTCTGACCCGGTTACATTGTTATCCCTTTATGTAGTTTATAGGGAATAAGTCTTAGGTTGGTGGGGTCTGACTGTGTGGACCCCTGCCCACTATGTGCCCCCTCCCCCATTTGAATGGAGTGATGGTTAGGCATGTGCCCCACAGCTCCATTCAAAGTTTGTGGGACTGCCAGAAATAGCTGAGCACTTGACTTTGTCTTTGAGACTGACTGGGATAGTAGAGTTCCCCTTTAATTGAAACCTTATCCAGCTCAGTGAGATGTCTGCCCATATACATAGAATGTGTCGGCAGATAAGAACCATTTGGCCCATCTAGTCTGCCCAATATACTGAATACTATGAATAGCCCTTGGCCCTATCTTATATGAAGGATGGCCTTATGCCTATCCCATGCATGCTTAACTCCTTCACTGTATTTGCAGCTACCACTTCTGCAGGAAGGCTATTCCATGCATCCACTACTCTCTCAGTAAAGTAATACTTTTACTTTTAAACCTTTGCCCCTCTAATTTAAAACTATGTCCTCTTGTAGCAGTTTTTTGTCTGTTTAAATCTTCTCTCCTCTTTAACTTGTTGATTCCCTTTATGTATTTAAAAGTTTCTATCATATCCCCTCTGTCTCGTCTTTCTTCCAAGCTATACATGTTAAGGTCCTTTAATCTTTCCTGGTAAGTTTTATCCTGTAATCCATGTACTAGTTTAGTAGCTCTTCTCTGAACTCTCTCCAAAGTATCAATATCCTTCTGGAGATATGGTCTCCAGTACTGCGCACAATACTCCAAATGAGGTCTCACTAGTGCTCTGTAGAGCGGCATGAGCGCCTCCCTCTTTCTACTGGTAATGCCTCTCCCTATACACCCAAGCATTCTGCTAGCATTTCCTGCTGCTCTATATACAGCCACCCATTAACTTTCGTACATAGTAAAACATTCCTATTCCCTATATTAAAAGGGGTTTATAATACGCGCCTCATCTGGATGCAGGCTTTTACAGTTGATGATTTTTGATAGTGGTGTTTTTTTGTTTTTTTTCCCCTCATTGCTGTGAGTAACAGCTTCACTCCAAGTTCACTTTAATTCACAACCTAATTTTTGTAGACCCGGTTGGCTGAGATAAGACACCCAGACTGTGTATTATGCCCTGATCACGAGAACGATCCGTGTGCTTTCCACAGCCAACGGCCATTCACCAAAATGTCTGAATGTGGCCCACAGACCTATTGAAGTCAGTAGGTCCACAGCGGTCGTGTGCCTCAAGCCTAAATTTGTTGAAGATGACAGTCCCTTTTAAGGGGTTGTCCGGGTTCAGAGCTGAACCCGGACATATGCCCATTTTCACCCAGGCAGCCCCCCTGACTTGAGCAGTTCATGCTCTGATGCTCTCCTTTGCCCTGCGCTGAATCACGCAGGGCAAAGGCATTTTCTGGGGTTCCGCTGACAAACCGGGCTCTCTATGGGGCTGCCAGGCGGAGGCTTCCACCCAGCAGTGAGCCCAGTGATGTCAACAGCACTGATGGGCGGACTTTAGCGCTGCCCTAGCCTGTAAAATGGCTAGGGCAGCGCTAAAGCCTGCCCATCAGATCCGGTGACGTCACTAGCAACACTGCTGGGCAGAAGCCTCTGCCCAGCAGTGTTATTTTAAATAAAAGAGGGCAAAGGAGAGCATCGGAGCATGAAGTATTTAAACTTTTACATATTCATCGATCTATTTATGTACATAAGCATATACCTACAGATCTATATATATATATATATATATTCTCTCTATCTTATACTCATTGATGTACAAGTGTATATATCAAATTCTATATACGACTTTTATACATACATATACATTTATTTATTTTTACTATTTTCTACTATATTTTTACCATTTATGCTCCTTGTAGACTTGATAAAGGGGTCGTCGAGACCCCGAAACGCGTTCTCATAATAAACTTTGTATCCTGCATCGGGTTGTGGTAATGCGCCTTACGATCGTCTATTAGCTGGATCACTCTATCGTGACAAGCTGAGATACGTTTTCCAATCTGATATTGATGACCTCTCCTGAGGAGAGGTCGTCAGTATTAAAAGCCCAGAGAACCCCTTTAATACTTCAAGACATGTGCAGTGTTTCAACCTCCATGAGGTCTTCATCAGAAAGCAGGCATCTATACTTGTATTTGACATGGAGACCAAAGGCTGTGACTTGGTATCTTCAAAATGGCTGACCATGGTGGTGATTTCCTGTAGAAGGAGCACTTCTGTGGAAAATGTCATAAGTATCTGATGTTTTCTGTATTTTCTATAAGGAGAAAAAAGTGATTGGGGGGGGGGGGAGCAGCGTATGAGAGTATAAGGAAAAGCAGTTGTGAAATATTCGTAATAACAGACCTTAATGGGTATTTTCCAATTCGCACATTACTCTGGGGCGATATGAGATGTAGAAGAGTATTACGATATGACACATCCGTAGCGGTTAGTCTGATTGTGGCTCTGGTTGCTGAGGACCACGTGTTGGCCTCATGCTGAGTAAGTCACTGCATACGATGACATTGATTTTTGTCATCTTGAAGCAAATGTGAAGCATGTCGTTACTTCAGAAAGAGGCTCTTTTTACACTTTTAACTCGTCTGTGCTTTTTACAGGTTCAACTACAGATCAACACATCATCTCGCATCCCAGGGGTTTTATGAATTTTTAAATTGGTTTGATGAACGAGCATGGTATCCACTGGGAAGAATAGTAGGTGGGACGGTAAGTGTCTGAACTACATTAGTTCTTTTTGAGCAAATGCTTTATTAGATGCATTGATTGATTTTTGTGTAATTTTATGTAGCATCCTGCTGCCACCTTTTACATAGTGGGAAACATATAGGTAGGTTCTCTTAACCCTTTCAGCCCGGGTCATTTTCTGTTTTTACGTTTTCATCTTTCACTCTGCCTTCCCTGAGCCACAACTTATTATATATTTTTTATTCCATTTACATAGCCTTTATAAGGGCTTGTTTTTTTTTTTTTGTTTTTTTTTCGGCGGGACAAGTTGTACTTTTTAATGGCACCCTTGACTATTGCATACAATGTAGTGGGAAACTGGAAAAAATTCCAAATGAGCCCGAATGAGGGACGATATTCTGACAGTTTTTGCGTCGGTAAGATTACACGGTACCACATTTTATATAGTTTTTCTTGTTTTAATGCACAAAAATATTAAACAGTTGGGGGGGAAAAAAAATTTGCATCGCCGTATTCTGACGCCCCCCTCCATAATCTTTCTTTTTTTGGAGTGACTTTTATTTTTTTATTTTTTTTTACCAAGAGGTGAAGCGAGGAAAATGCCATTTTGATTTTTCTTTTCCAGCATTCGTCAAAATAGTACAGGTGTTTTGGGACGTAGCAATGCAAATTATCACAATTATTTCTGGCACTGATGGACCACCATATATAAGGCTCATGCACTTTTTAACAATTTTCTTTCTACAAAAAAGTGCGTCTTAGGCCTCATGCACACGACCTTTGTGTGCGTCCGTTCCGTTTTGCGTGATTTTCTGCGTACCCATTGACTTTCAATGGGTCCGTTAAACTCGGAAAATGCTCCGTTTATCATCCGCGTCTGTGATCCGTGTTTGCTGTCCGTCAAAAAAATATGACCTGTCCTATTTTTTTGACGGACAACGGTTCGCGGACCCATTCAAGTCAATGGGTCCGTGAAAAAGCACGGAGGCACAAGATTGTCATCCGTGTCCGTAGGCTACTTTCGCAGATCGGTCTGCATAAAAGCTTTTTCAGATCTGAGATTTCACATCGTGAAAACTCAGATCCGACAGTATATTCTAGCACAGAGGCATTCCCATAGTGATGGGGACGCTTCAAGTCAGAATATACTAAGAACTGTGGACATAACTGCCCCCTGCTGCCTGGCAGCACCCGATCTCTTACAGGAGGCTGTGATTCGCACAATTAACCCCTCAGGTCCCCCCCAATCATTGGTGGCAGCGGAGAGTTCCGATCGGAGTCCCAGTTTAATCGCTGGAGCTCCGATCGGTTACCATGGCAGCCAAGACGCTACTGCAGTCCTGGCTGCCATGGTTACTTACCAATTTTAGAAGCATTATACTTACCTGCGATGTCTGTGTCCGGCCAGGCGCTCCTCCTACTGGTAAGTGACAGGTCTGTGCTATAAGCAATGCGCCGCACAGACCTGTCACTTACCAGTAGGAGGAGCGCCCGGCCGGACACAGCAATTTCAGAAGCATTATACTTACCTGCGCTGTCTAAGTAACCATGGCAGCCAGGACTGCAGTAGCGTCTTGGCTGCCATGGTAACCGATCAGAGCCCCAACGATTAAACTGGGACTCCGATCGGAACTCTCCACTGCCACCAATGAGGGGGAAGGGGGGAGAGGGGAGGCCGCACTGGCCACCAATGAATACAATACTGGGGAGGGAGGGGGGCCGCACTGGCCACCAATGAATTTAAAACTGGGGAGGGGGGGTCTGGCCCCTGCTGCCTGGCAGCACATGATCTCTTACAGGGGGCTATGATACGCACAATTAACCCCTTAGGTGCGGCACCTGAGGGGTTAATTGTGCGGATCACAGCCCCCTGTAAGAGATCGGGTGCTGCCAGGCAGCAGGGGGCAGTTATGTCCACAGTTCTTAGAATATTCTAACTTGAAGCGTCCCCATCACTATGGGAACGCGTCTGTGTTAGAATATACTGTCGGATCTGAGATTCACGATCTAACTCAAATCCGATCATATATTCTAACATAGAGGCGTTCCCATGGTGATGGGGACGCTTCAAGTTCAAATATACCATCGGATTGGAGAAAACTCCGATCCGATGGTATATTAATAGGGACTCCTGACTTTACATTGAAAGTCAATGGGTGACGGATCCGTTTGCAATTGCACCATATTGTGTCAACGTCAAACGGCTCCGTCCCCATTGACTTGCATTGTAAGTCAGGACGGATCCGTTTGGCTCCGCACGGCCAGGCGGACACCAAAACGACTTTTTTTTTTTTTTTTTTTTTTACTTGTCTGTGGATCCTCCAAAAATCAAGGAAGACACAAGGAAGAAAAAACTGACATGGATTACGGAACCAGTTTTTGCGGACCTAAAAATAAAAACGGTCGTGTGCATGAGGCCTAATTGTCCAAAAACTAACATATGTAAAATGAATTTACACATGGATGTCCTCAGGGTGATTACAGTAATGATATACCTATGCATACAGTAGATACCTCCTGACAACCACAGCTGAGAATTGTAGCATTATGTCTAACCCCTTGAAAAAAAAATATATATATATATATATATACACTTTTAGATCAGTCCTGTATATATTTTAATAATGTTATCTAAATGCCTTTGTGTCCATTAAAGCAAGTCTTGTCCCACCATGGGTCCTGAGCAGCTGCCATGTTAGTGATTTAATTCCTCAATAAAAGTAACTGAAGTTACAAGATAATCACATTTAATGCAGAATTAGCTTGCCGTTTTTCACCTTAATTTCTTTTTGACAAATTGATTAATAAAAAAAATAGAAATTATTATATTCTGTCCTAATTCCTAAGTCGTGCAGCGTTTTCATATAATTGGGGCTTATAACAAACACCGGTTGGAAGGAGAATAGTTCACTTTTCTTTAACCTGGGCGGTTTGCAAAAATTAAAATGAGAACATTGTGTGATTAGTAAAATGTCATATGCGGTGTAAATTATAAATGTGATGCAAGTTTATATCTCTACGGTTGTATTAATTGGCCTTGCTGTAGTTAGGTTTCCTCTTCTCGTTTGCATATTTTGTCCTTATCTTTTTGTAGATAACCCTTTGTTCCCCTTGATTCTTACATGATGTTGTGTTCAGAGAATCACCATAATGAAGGTGCCCATCACATGTTAAACGGGTTGTGCCTCCATTAAATATCCATTAATCATAAAACATGCTGCGGTATTATGTCCGGCCAAAACGCCTGACAGTGACTGAACGGAAGGCATAATGATGCAAACTGAATGGATTTCCATCCATTCAGAATGCATTGGGATATGCCTGATCAGTTCTTTTCCGTTATTGAGCCCTTTTGACGGAACTCTATGCCGGAAAAGAATAACGCTAGAATAGGCATTTCCGCAAAATGCAGAACGCACATGGCCGGTGTCTGTGTTTTGCAGATACGCTATTTGCGGACCGCAAAACTGTTGCGGACGTGTGAATGGACCCTTATGGTACCTGGTAGTGGAATCCATAACAGAATTCTTAGGTAACTCGAACATTGTATGCCGAAATGGAAACACAAGTCTGCTCAACACTAGTCGCAACGTTTTAGTTCATAGGTTGAAAAAAGACTCTGTGAATGAGCTGAAAACATTGCGACCACAGGGATGAATAAAGAGTGTGTGTATAGATAGATAGAGAGATATATATATATATATATATATATATATATATTATAAAATCTTTATATTCTGTCTGGCTTAGCAGCCAATCAGATTCCACCTTTCATTTTGTCACAGCTTCATTGGAAAAATGAAAGGTTGAATCTGATTGGTTGCAATGGGCAACTAAACCAGTTCTACTTCACACCAGTTTTGCATTGTGTCATCTCACTATACTAATCTGTGTGGGACAAGTGACCGCTCACTGTGCGGACTGCACACTACAGTGTTCAGAAGAGAGTGCAGGTAGTGAGAGCTGTCAGTAATGAAATCTATATCCTGCTTTAAAGGGCTTCTGTCACCCCACTAAACTGATATTTTTTTTTTTTTGTGTACTTATAATCCCTATCATGCGATATTGCTATACCTTATGTTGTTAATAATTTTCGTTCAATAGATTTTGCAAAAAACGTACTTTTTATAATATGCTAATTACCTTTCTACCAGCAAGTAGGGCGTCTACTTGCTGGTAGCAGCCGCAGAAAACCGCCCCCTCGTCGTGTTGATTGACAGGGCCAGCCGCGATCTCCTCCTTCGGCCAGCCCTGTCAGCATTTCAAAAATTGCGCGCCTGTGTTGATTCGGCGCAGGCGCTTTGAGATAAGGAGGCTCGCCTCCTCAGCACTCCCTCAGTGCGCCTGCGCCGATGACGTCACCGAAAGAGAAGACGTCATCAGCGCAGGCGCACTGAGGGAGTGCTGAGGAGGCGAGCCTCCTTATCTCAGAGCGCCTGCGCTGAATCAACACAGGTGCACGATTTTTGAAATGCTGACAGGGCTGGCCGAAGGAGGAGATCGCGGCTGGCCCTGTCAATCAACAAGAGGAGGGGGCGGTTTTCTGCGGCTGCTACCAGCAAGTAGACGCCCTACTTGCTGGTAGAAAGGTAATTAGCATATTATAAAGTTTTTTGCAAAATCTACTGAACGAAAATTATTAATAACATAAGGTATAGCAATATCGCATGATAAAGATTATAAGTACACAAAAAAAAAAAAATCAGTTTAGTGGGGTGACAGAAGCCCTTTAACGCCTTTTAGATCACTGCACTAACGTTATCAGCAGAAATATCTATTGTGTCTACAAATGAACTTTCTACAGAATGGAAAGTGAGAAATAGATCTGCTGATTACAGGCTGTAGCATACTGTAAGGCTCGCCATGTTGTGGATTGGAATGAAATCTTACTACCAAGTTACTTGCAAGTTCCAGCAGCCTGTATGTAAATGACTGCTAGCTGTTTTGCGAAACAGGATGTGGGGGCGGGGCAGCAGAGCTGTGCTGGTGCATGTGAAATCAACAGGAACGCCCAGAGCCTCACAGGAGAACACTGAGCAAAACTCATATCAGAGCTTGTGAAGCAAAGCTGATAGCAGTAAACAAACAAGTGCAATTTTATTATGTGCCGCATTACGGTAAGATATGGGGTTATTGATTTTTAGTGCACAAAGGTGTCCATAGCCTTTTGAAGAAGAAAAAATCCTTTTGAAGTTATCTTTACTTACAAAATGTGGCGCCACCTGTTAAAAGTGTATAACAATGTGCTTGTTCACCTAATAAGCTGAGAGTAGTGTTGAGCCAACTTGTGTTTTTAAGTTCTGCGTCCAAAGTTAGTTATCAAAGAATCGCGTTATGGATTCCGCTACCACAAACCATAACGGAATTTGGAATCCATAACGGAATTCTTCGATAACCCAAACTTTGGACGCAGAAATTAAAACACAAGTTTGCTCAACACTAGCCGAGAGCATAGATCATCTCCCTCTGCACTTTAGATTACAATGACAGGTCTCCAAGGTTCTAAAATTCGTCAGGGGGCATTATCCATGACCACAGCTTTACACGTGCATCTTGCCTGGGGTTATGGGCAGTCACTGCTGCTCCTTCTCAGGGCAAAGGGCCTGACGGAACACCTTCTGGTCCCCAGCCTATAAGCTTCCAGACAGGGTCACGTGCACTGCTGCAGCCAATTACTGGCATCAGCAATGATGTGTCCTAAAGTGGCACATGACCCAGCAGTGATCTGAGGCCAGTGAATGGTCACAGCAGCATACATGACCCCATCTGGGAGTTTACAGGTCTGTGACTGGAAGGGAGCGGCAGAAGCAGGTGATTGTATTATACTTTAGTTAGTGTAGTACTGGTGGATTCTAGCTGGCCAACCTCTTTTAGGTAATTCTGCCACTGGTCCCCCAGCTGCTAGATTTGGCTCCTGTTGAACTGGATCACTAAAGCTTTGAAGGTAGAGCAAGCCAATGAGCTCTGGCTTATAGAGGAAGAACACGCTAACCAGAACTTGTGTGATCCGTATTTAGTGGTTTAGTTTTATTGTTTTTTTGACAGTGTTTTTCTTTTTTTGCTGTTGCAGGTGTACCCAGGGCTGATGGTGACAGCCGGCCTTATACATTGGATCCTAAACATGCTGAACATCACCGTACATATAAGAGATGTGTGTGTGTTCCTAGCTCCCGTCTTCAGCGGCCTTACATCCATCTCCACCTTTTTGCTGACGCGAGAACTGTGGAACCAGGGCGCAGGACTTCTCGCCGCCTGCTTCATTGCTATAGTGCCCGGCTACATATCCCGATCAGTAGCTGGATCCTTTGACAATGAAGGCATTGCTATTTTTGCACTGCAGTTTACATATTATTTGTGGGTAAGTAATTGGATTTTCCTCTTCCCCGTAGCCTTTTCTCCACGCTCTGGCAGAGAAACAAGAACTACCTTTTATGAACTGCATAAATTGTCTGAGCGTTCATCTGCATTTTACTCACACACCACTGGCTTTTCCACATCCCCGTCACCGTTTTAAGCAATGAATGGAAATTCTGCTGGTTCCCTAATGAAGATCTGTGCCTGCCCTGTTTCCAATCCATCGCCAGCAGGTGGAATCGACCTGCCGTTCTCTGCCTGGTCTGTCCGGGGTTAATGGGTATTTACCCTCCTCGGTGCTGGTCACGGCTTCCTAGACGGCCGTCTGAGCGCACCTTCCAGAATGCAGATTATTCAAGCAGCATTTCATTTATGACCCAGACATCACCGTTTAGTAGGCTCCGGGTGACACGTGCTGGATCATTAATGAAGGTGCCGGCCATTTATTGTGGGTTGTAACTACTGATCTCGTGTAAATGTTTATTGAGACGCCGAAGCACGGTTTTAATATTTTTATTAGGACTATTAGATGCTTGCATGTGAAGCGCAGATTATTGGGGAAGTAATGTCAGTTCTAGTGGTTCTCCATTTTGTAATGCAGTAGTATAGCAGATCACCTTATGGTTAAAAGGTATTGGCTCCTGACTTTCCTTTTTTATAGATTTAGGGGTTAAAATGCACCCAATTGATTTATATTTTGTTACCCTGGGGTCCTGTAGTATGGGGTCACTTATTGCTTGTGTTGGAGGCATATTGTGATGGTGGCCAATGAGCGGTGTAGAGTTCTGATGCTCGATTCAGACATCCGTATGTGTTTTGCGGATCCGCAAAACACGGACACCAGCAATGTGCTTTCCGCATTTTGCGGATCCGCACATTGCCAGAACTATATAAAAAATGCCTTTTCTTGTCCGCAATTGTGGACAAGAATAGGACATGTTCTATATTTTTGCGGACCCGGAAGTGCAGATCCGCAATTCCGGATCCGAACGGGACAAAGTCTGTCCCCATAGAAATGAATGGGTCCGCAATTCCGTTCCGCAAAATGCGGAAAAGAATTGCAGATGTGTGAATGGGGCCTAAAGGGTTATCCATGGTGGTTTCTGGTAAGGCTGCATACACTAGTGCACGCCCTACAAGCATATGAACATAACGCATAGTATGACATCATCATCTCTGATCTATCAAGAACCCGATGCTATGAGAACAAGCTTAATTTAGTGAAGCAAATCTGTATTTTAGACTCCGATACGCGCTTTTTGCGGACCCATTCATCTCAGTGGGGCTGCAAAAGATGCGGACATTACACCGCGTGCTGTCTTATACTATAAGTATGTTACGCAGCCCCGCCCAAAAAATTGAACATGTCCGATTTGTTTTCTGGACAAGAATAGGACTTTTCTCTAGAAGGGAGAGGGGGGGTAGATTTTGGGGGAGGGTTAGAAGCGGTATGCTCGCAGCCAGGATCTGTGAACCACAAAACGTAGTCGTGTGAACGAGGCTTTACTCTGAAATATTTTGAGGCCCAATTAAAAGGCTGCTATGATCACGTATAAAATTTGACACCAGTTTCTAAGCATTCACAGTGAGGGAGAAGCTTAGCAGACGCATGAGCCGGTCTTCCCAGAAAACCTTTGGCGGGTTTTCTATTGATTCTTGTAGGCGATCACGGAGGTGAAAATGTTACACTGATGAAGAGATACTATTCTGAAGAATTGCTCATATCGCAGAGAGACTGGAATATAAAACTTCTAATCACTAAAGGATAAGAAAAGCTACAATTCAGAAGTAACAAAATATTGGGCCAAAAACACACAGCAAGTACAGAACAACGGTACCCAGAGCTTCGACTTAGAATTTCAACATAAGGTGGAGAAAGGGGTAGTTGGGGTCATAGTAGGGCTCGTTACCGCTACCTTCTCCGACCTCTTACAGCAGTCACACCCCGATGCTGGGTTCAGACCTGAGCGTATTTGATATGCGCGTTTGTGTGATTGACAGCAGTGTCCTATGGCCGCAAACGCGCGACAAAACGCCCCAAAGAAGCTCAAGAACTTGTTTACGCGTCGGGCGTTTTTCAGCGCGTTCGAACGCACTGTAAAACGCAAAAATGTGAACCAGTCCCATAGGGAAGCATTGGTTTGCATCGGTTATGCGTTTTACAGCGCGTTCGAACGCACTGTAAAACGCGCAAGTGTGAACTTAGGGTAAAACAACCAGTTTCTCCTGTTTAGGGTTCATCTGGGGACCGATAAAAAAACACAGCCAAAAAATACCAAAAAATTGCCAAGTTTGTAATAGAAACAGCAGCAAATGTTGTAAAGGCTTGTGTCCAAAATATGCAGAAAATAATTTAGCTATGCCACACACCAAAGTGACTATTACAGTGAAATGAACAAAATGACAATACAGCCAAATGTGCATAAGGAAACCATATAGTACCGGAAGGGTCACCGTGTTCCCCGGTCAGGTGTAAGGTGCTTTATTGGTTTTTTTTAAAGGTTTTTTTGGTTTCCCCTCTGCAAATAGCATTTATCACCTATCCATAAAATGCAAGAATACTGAGGGCCCCACCATGGCGACTACCCTCTCTGTGACCTTAATGTTTTAGGTGCACTGGTCTGCTGCCTCCTATTCGAAAGCTGATCACCCAAGATGGAGGAATAACTTAAAACTTCACTATTAAAAGGTTAACATGTTTGCAATGAAGACCCTACAAACATATAGCAGATACCTTTTGCATGTGGTGCATTTTATACATGCCTCATGCGCAGGTCACATATTAACCCGTTTTAGGATTTGGTGATTAACTTGTTCAGTGCCAACCTCTATTGCCGAATCAGCTGGCAGAGTGCTTTTAAAAATTAGCTGGACTCCGGCATAGTCGGAGCACTCGCCCTGACGAGCGTTTCGGTGCTGACAGTGTATTTATTAGTCAGTGATTTGTTTTATTGGATTATTTAATAGAGCTCTTTCCAAAGACAGTATCCAAACTCGTACACTTTTTCCCCAGGTTACTGCATTTCTGTTCTCGCAAGCCTTGGGGTTTCACTTGCTGTTTTGATTGCTACCTGCGCGCCGCTGCCTGGAGTCAATACACTTAAAAGCAGGTTGTCTTGTGAAATTACCAGGTTATACCTTTGGTGGGGAGAATGTAAAGGCCCAGTAGAAACGCAGTAAAAGATCCACAGGCGCTGTCAGTCATGACAGTATTATTACTGGCAGGCTTTAATCTTTTTTTGTCCATGAACCAGATGTCCTCGGTAGGTCGGATCTTACTCGAAAGATCTAAATAGTCTCAAAAAACGTTAAGTGTGGTAGGGTAAAATGACACATTAACAAGTAAGCTGAAATTGCAGATTTGGTGCATTAAAAGCATTAGATATTCGGTATGGGATTGTAAGGGGAAAAATAAACCACTCTATAGGCGCGCTTTATGGAAAGTGTGCTGGTTGTGGGGGTCAGTTCAGTCCTTCCAGGAAGTTCCTGATGTGGTTTGTCATCCTTTAAATGGTCAGTCTCTTTTCTTTTTTTTTTTTTTTTTTTTCCTTCTTCTTTTTTCTTCTTTCTTCCGGCCTTTGTGTCACCTCCTTTTTTTGCTTTCCGTTAAACATATCCAGATAAAAACAGGATTTTTTTTTTTTTTTTTTTTTGTGGACGAAACCCAGCACTCCTGCAGAAAGCAGCCGAATCCCATTTTAGTCCATGGGGTCCGGCGGTGAACAGCAGTATCTGGCAGTCCCGGATCCGATGTACTCGGGCAGGATGTTCTCTTCCGGTATGTTTATGGGAGATGTGAACGTAGCCTAACAGAATCAGAATGAACGAGGGCTTCCGTTTAAACTTGATGATGATGATCATGAGGGGCTTGTTATGTTGCGAAGATGAATAATGCATCGATGGTTTACCTACCTGGTTGCCAGTCATAGTGAAAAACATGAAAGTGAGGTTCGGATAATGAGAACGCTCGAGGCAGATTGTAGAAATTATGTTTTCATGCCTCCATTGTCAAGCTGCGGTTTCATGCTGCTGTTTCATTATAGAAAACGTACCTACTGGCTGTAGGAGCGGATAGGCTGGAAATCAGGATTTCCAGCATTTATTTCTAATCCGTTAACTTTGTGAAAAATTGATAAAAATATAAAAGGTTCAATGAAAGTTTATATATTAGTATTGTGAATCACATCCCTCTGATACACAAGTGAGATTTGCATCTTTTTTAGGCCTTTTGCACACGACCGTATGGCGCTTTCAGTATTCTGCGGTCCGCAAAAAATACAGATGACGTCCATGTGCATTCCGTTTTGTGCGGAACGGAACAGCTGGCCCCTGATGGAACAGTACTATCCTTGTCCGTAATGCGAACCATAATAGGACATGTTCTATCTTTGAATGGAAACTGAAGGCATACGGAGTACCTTCATTTTTTTAATTTTTTTGGAGGATCCATTGAAATGAATGGTTCCGTATACAGAAAGCAAAAAACAGAACGTAAACTGAGGGAAAAAATAGGCCTTAAAGGTTTTTTTCAGGACTATTGAACACATTGGATTACTGCATGCCATTAGGCTATGTTCACACACAGTATGTATAGTTCTTACAAGATTCCCAGCTGGAATCAAAAGCTTAACTTTTTGGATTTCTTCTTGGGGTTTACAGCAGGTGGGCCCAAGGATTTGCCTTGTTATTCAGCGGACTTCTCCTTGCCATTTCCACCCATAGTATGGTATTGGTGGAGGATCTCCCCCCTTTTTCCCCCCCACACGCACAGTGATGCTAAAGACCCACCCAGAAAATGTGCATGCCATGTGAACCGCTTTGCAGAAACTCCATTCACATACTTGGGCTGCAGATTGTTGTCTGATTTGATGTGGATTTTGATGTAGAATCTGCACTGAAATCCTGAACACCTGATGGTGCTAAGGACTGGTGGCATTGGGGGAGCCTGATGGTGCTGAGGACTGGTGGCATTGGGGGAGCCTGATGGCGCTGAGGACTGGTGGCATTGGGGGAGCCTGATGGCGCTGAGGACTGGTGGCATTGAGGGAGCCTGATGGTGCTGAGGACTGGTGGCATTGGGGGAGCCTGATGGCGCTGAGGACTGGTGGCATTGGGGGAGCCTGATGGCGCTGAGGACTGGTGGCATTGAGGGAGTCTGATGGCATGGGGGGGGTCTGAGTTTTTTTGAGTACTTGATTAATTGTTGGATTACTTGGTAGAGTACTTGATTTATTTTTGTAATCGATAGCTGCAGCCCTAAAATAGGGTGTTTATCACCCCACAGCCACTTTATCCACATAAGTATCCAGTTAAAATGGAACAGTCTTACCAGTCTGGAGATATATAGTGAAGTTCTCACAATGTGGGATGCTTGAAGTTTGCGGACTTGAGATGGGGCCTGGGCATGTGGTACTTGCCCTAGAAATCCCTGTCAGGACTATTCCACCTTTTTATATGACCCCTAATACGGAGTCATCACCCTGACAAGGGCTGCCCCGTCCTCAACCCAACCCTGCTTTGAAGGCCCTAGATGTCCTTATTAGAAGCGTAGTAGAAAGCCCCTATTTAGTAGGACACTATAGATACTACTACCTGTAGAACTGCTGAATTGTTTTGTATAGGGATTTTTTCCCATAGTGGTGTCTTTTTAGAATAGTCTGCATGTTATCTTTGTGCGGTTATATTTTGGTTTTTAGAGGTACTACAATCTTCCAAGAATTTCATGTAAGACACCAAGCTGTCCCCTGAATAGTATATCTAGGGAAACACAATAAGCAGTAGATCGCAAAATATAAAAATCGCATATAGTGCTCGCGTAGCTCTATAGATGTGTATTGTACAATGTTAAATAGATAACTCCTTTTTAAAGGGATTTTCCACAAAAAATTCCTGAAAACCCATTTAAAGAAGTGATCTCATAAAGTCAACCCCATTTTTAAGCTGATCAGATATGTGCCTTATCTAACCCTTGGTGACCAGAAATCCACATCCAGGCTTACAGTCTGAATATTTAATGCCTGGATTTACTTATAAAGCAGCTCTCCATGTTGGCACAAGCAGCGGACAACGGGTGGGCATACGGACAGGGCTCTCCCTTTTAAGCAGTTTATATCTCTAGCTCTTCCATAGTGAAATATTATCACGCTCTTTGCTGAGGGACCATCCTGTCCATTGATGTATTTGTGCTTTCATATAGAGGCTTAAGTATGAATTTGTGATGGAGTAAAAGCGGCATGTTACATATTACAGCAATGAACAGAGTACGTGCATCACACGTTACAGCGGGTACGTGCCTGCGGGGACCCTAAAGCTGGTCATGGACCTCTGTCGGACAGTGTCATCTGGTGTCTGGCTGACTGTTCCATGATGAGGCTTCCTGCACAGGCTGCTTATTTGTTTGCAGAAAATCTGCACCAAAACAGCACATATATGCGCACTATCGCGGTTTTGGATCGTTTTTCGTATGTTTTTTGTTGCAGATTTTCTCTATTGAAGTCTATGTGGAAAACCACTATATACAGTGCTGCCCATAATTATTCATTCCCCTGGCAAGTTTTGACTTAAAGTTACTTTTATTCAACCAGCAAGTAATTTTTTGACGGGAAATGACATAGGTGTCTCCCAAAAGATAATAGGACCATGTACAAGAGGCATTACTGTGGAAAAAAACATTTTATCAGCTTTTATTATATGTTTGAGCAAAAAGTGTCCAGTCCAGAATTATTCATACCCTTCTCAATAATCAATAGAAAAGCCTTTATTGGCTATTACAGCAATCAAACGCTTCCTAGAATTGCAGACCAGCTTTTTGCATGTCTCTAGCAATGAGCTCCAAATCTTTCAGGTTGGAGGGTCTTCTTGCCATCACCCTGATCTTTAGCTCCCTCCACAGATTCTCAATTGGATTCAAGTCTCGACTCTGGCCGGGCCACTCCAAAATGTTAATGTTGTCTGCTAACCATTTCTTCACCACGTTTGCTGTGTATTTTGGGTCATTGTCATGCTGAAATGTCCACTGGTGCCCAAGGCCAAGTTTCTCTGCAGACTGCCTGATGTTGTCGTTGAGAATCCTCATGTATTGCTCTTTTTTCATGGTGCTGTTTACTGTGATTAGGTTCCCTGGTCCATTGGCCGAAAAACACCCCAAAAGCATTACGTTCCCACCACCATGTTTGACAGTGGTGATGGTGTTCTTTGGGTTAAAGGCTTCTCCTTTTTTACGCCAAATGAAGGAAACCTCATTGTACCAGACAATTCAATTTTTTTCATCTGACCAGAAGTCGTCGTCTTTTTCCAGATGAGCTTTTGCAAAGGCCCAGCGAGCTTTTGTGTGCCTCATCTGGAGAAGTGGAACCCAGCATTGTGCAGTGTCCGTTGGATTGTCTGCCTTGAGACATTGCCACCAGCAGAGCCCAGATTCACCAGGATGGCCTTGGTGGTGATCCTTGGATTCTTTTCACCTCTCTAACCATCCTCCTGGCCAGCACAGGTGTCACTTTTGGCTTCCGACCACATCCTCTGAGATTTTCCACAGTGCGGAACGTCTTGTATTTTTTGCTCAAATGTAAATAAAAGCTGAGAAATGTTTTTTTTTCCACAATAATGTCTCTTGTACATTGTCTTATTATCTTTTGGGAGACACCTATGTCATTTCCTGTCAAAAAATTACTTGCTGGTTGAATAAATAACTAAGTCAAAATTTGCCAGGGGAATGAATAATTATGGGCAGCACTGTATGTGTGTGTGTGTGTATGTATATGTGTGTATATGTGTATGTATGTGTGTATATATATATATATATATATATATATATATATATATATATATATATACACACATATACATACTGCACGATATGGGAATTTTGTGCGATTGGGGCCCTAAAAATTGCGATAACGATATGCGATGCAATATTTTAAGGGAATTGTGCTAGAGGTCTATTTGCTTGGGTTTTAAAGGCAAAAGCACACAAATTACTGATAATGCTGAAATGTAGTTATGCTTAACTCAAGAACTGAAATGCACAGTGTTTTTCAAAAGAAAACCCCTTTTACTAAATTAAATAACATATTTGCATTACTGCAAAAGTACAAAATACAAAACTTGCCATTTTCTTAATAGCACTGCACAGAACAGATAAACAGAATAAATAGAAGAACATTTGTTCATTAAAATACCGACTTGCCTCCAGCCCCTCCTCCCTCCCCGCACTGTAACGGATGTATCGCCGGCCGCACTGTGCAACATAGCAGCCGGCGATACATCCGTGTCAACCATCGCTTTATAAGACGCACTGCCATTTCCCCCCCCCACTTTTGGGGGGGAAAAAAGTTTGTCTTATAAAGCGAAAAATATGGTAATACAATTGCAGCATTTTTGGGTCGGCCAATTGGCGATTGTGATATGGCGATTTATTGCGATTGCTTTGGCGATGTATAGTGCAGGCTTAATATTTGTATGTATGTATCAAAATCTACCTGAAAAAATATGCAGAGTGTGCATGAGACTTGTCAAATCTCATTCCTTTTGCTGGTACTGCATTAGGCCTCCTGCACACGACCGTTGTGTGTGGCCGTTGTGCCGTTTTCCGTTTTTTTTCGCGGACCCATTGACTTTCAATGGGTCCGTGGAAAAATCGGAAAATGCACCGTTTTGCAGCCGCATCCGTGATCCGTGTTTCCTGGCCGTGAAAAAAATGACCTGTCCTATTTTTTTCACGGCCAACGGTTCACGGACCCATTCAAGTCAATGGGTCCGTGAAAGAACACGGATGCACACAAGATTGGCATCCGTGGCCGTAGGTTAGTTTTTATACAGACGGATCCGAAGATCCGTCTGCATAAAAGCTTTTTCAAAGCTGAGTTTTCACTTCGTGAAAACTCAGAACCGACAGTATATTCTAACACAGAAGCGTTCCCATGGTGATGGGGACGCTTCTAGTTAGAATACACTACAAACTGTGTACAAGACTGCCCCCTGCTGCCTGGCAGCACCCGATCTCTTACAGGGGGCCGTGATCAGCACAATTAACCCCTTCAGGTGCGGCACCTGAAGGGGTTAATTGTGCTGATCACTGCCCCCTGTAAGAGATCAGGGCTGCCAGGCAGCAGGGGGCAGACCCTCCCCCCCTCCCCAGTTTGAATATCATTGGTGGCCAGTGCGCCCCCCCCTCTATTGTAATAATTCGTTGGTGGCCAGTGCGGCCCCCCCCCTCCCTCCCTCTATTGTAATAATTCGTTGGTGGCACAGTGTGCGGCCCCCCCCCTCCCTCCCTCTATTGTAATAATTCGTTGGTGGCACAGTGTGCGCCCCCCATTGGCCCCCCTCCCTCTATAGCATTAACAACATTGGTGGCCAGTGTGCGGCCTCCCATCTCCCCCCCCATCATTGGTGGCAGCGGAGTTCCGATCGGAGTCCCAGTTTAATCGCTGGGGCTCCGATCGGTAACCATGGCAACCAGGACGCTACTACAGTCCTGGTTGCCATGGTTACTTAGCAATAGTACAATAGTAGAAGATTCATACTTACCTGCTGCTGCGATGTTCGTGTCCGGCCGGGAGCTCCACCTACTGTAAGTGACAGGTCTGTGCGGCGCATTGCTAAATGAACCGTCACTTACCAGTAGAAGGAGCTCCCGGCCGGACACGAACATTGCAGCTCCCAGGTAAGTATGAATCTTTTACTATTGTACTATTGCTAGTACCCGCTGCCACCAATGATCGGGGGGGGGGGGGGGAGATGGGAGGCTGCACACTGGCCACCAATGTTGTTAATGCTATAGAAGGAGGGGGGCCAATGGGGGGCGCACACTGTGCCACCAACGATTTATTACAATAGAGGGAGGAAGGGGGGGGGGCGCACACTGTGCCACCAACAAATTATTACAATAGAGGGAGGAAGGGGAGGGGGGGGGCCGCACTGGCCACCAATGATATTCAAACTGGGGGGGGGGGGGGGTCTGCTGCCTGGCAGCCCTGATCTCTTACAGGGGGATATGATAGTACAATTAACCCCTTCAGGTGCGGCACCTAAGGGGTTAATTGTGCTGATCACGGCCCCATGTAAGAGATCGGATGCTGCTAGGCAGCAGGGGGCAGTCATGTACACAGTTTGTAGTATATTCTAACTAGAAGCGTCCCCATCACCATGGGAACGCCTCTGTGTTAGAATATACTGTCGGAAATGAGGTTTCACGATCTAACTCATATCCGACAGTATATTCTAACATAGAGGCGTTCCCATGGTGATGGGGACGCTTCAAGTTAAAATATACCATCGGATTGGAGAAAACTCCGATCCGATGGTATAAAAGGGACTCCAGACTTTACATTGAAAGTCAATGGGGACGGATCCGTTTGAAATTGCACCATATTGTGTCAACGTCAAACGGATCCGTCCCCATTGACTTGCATTGTAATTCAGGACGGATCCGTTTGGCTCCGCACGGCCAGGCGGACACCAAAACGACTTTTTTTTCATGTCCGTGGATCCTCCAAAAATCAAGGAAGACCCACGGACAAAAAAACGGTCACGGATCACGGGAAAACGGAACCCGTTTTTGCGGACCGCAAAAAAATACGTTCGTGTGCAGGAGGCCTTATGCTGTGGTTCTTCTGCACAAAAATCCACCAGCAATTTGCAGTGTATGCAGGCAGCCTCAGGTCACAGGGAGGATTGTTGACATGGATTTCAATGGGGAATCCGCATGTTTGACCACAGTGTGTTTGTTTTCTTTTTTTGTGGTTTTAAAAACCGCACAGTGGGTAAGTCTCCTGTCCATTTAAAAATGGACAGGAATAAAAATCCACACAGAATCCTCTTCAAAAACCATGTTAACTTATCCAAAAGGCCTAGTTTCTGTTTCAGGTTTTCTTCAGCACAGAAAATGTGTAACATACATTTGGGGTACATTCTCACAACTAAAAATCTGTGTGTGTGTTTTTAAGCATGTTTTTGATGGGGTTTTTTTTCGTGCAGTGGGAGGTTTAATGATGCAAGACTGCATGTTCTGCTTGCGGTTTGTGGTACAGATCCACACAAAAAAATAATTGCATTTTTTTTGTCGCTTCCCATTCATTTCTACTGAGCACAGATTCTGCTTCTTAAGTGTGAATCACGTAGGTGCTGCTTCACAATGAATGGGAGGCTCCTTTTTGGTGCCGATTCTGAAAACGCACCAGAAACTTGGTGAACAGGCCCTTAGAGTTGGCGAATAGTGTTACAAACATAATACACCAATAGATAGCAATCCAAAATGTTCTGGACCCTATGGACCCCGTGTGCCACTGTACAGGCTGCGCGCACCCTGCTTTCCATGTAAAATAAGCAGGTAGCAGCTTGTGCCTGTGTGCAGTTTTTCCTAAATTGTCATTGCTGTAATAAGTCAATCTTGAGTTTTACATCTTACAACCAGGTCTATATGTGAAGGGTTTCAGTTATATTTCTATGTGATCACTACAAGTGCTCTGTAAATTTGCCCCATTAATGGCCATGAAACTAAAGGTACTTTTACATGGGACGATCATTGGGACAAGTCTTTGTAGAAATGCTAGGGTCCCAATCGTCCTGTATATGTGCTTCCAATCACCCGACTAACATGCAAAATGCTTGTTCATTGGGCGATTGTATCTTTTCCGGAGAGTACGTTGTCCTGTGTAAGGGCTCATGCACACGAATGTATATTTACGTTCAGTTTTTTTGCGGACCGTATACAGAACCATTCATTTCAATGGGTCCGCAAAAAACGGAAGTTACTCCGTGTGCATTCTGTTTCCATATGGCCGTATTTCCGTTCAGCAAAAAAATAGAACATGTCCTATTATTGTTCGCATTATAGACAAGGATACTACTGTTCTATCAGGGGCCAGCTGTTCTGTTCCGCAAAATACAGAATGCACACGGACGTCATCTGTATTATTTGCGGATCCGTTATACATATGGCCGTGTGCATGAGGGCCTAACTCTGTATGGGGATGAGCGATCACAGTAGGGATTTATCCTCCATGTAAATGCAGCTCTCCCCTCAGCGATCTGGCACAGATTGTTAGTTCCCGATAATTACCAGTGTGAAAGGACCATTGGGGTACTGGTTTTGAGGTAGGTCTGCTGCAAGATTTTTAGCTAAAGCCCGAATTGGATCCCGCAGGAAAGAAGTATAAATGCTTCCTTTATATTTCCGATTCCTTTCGAATTCGCCTTTTTACTTTTTGAAAAAAAATCCTGGAGGCAGATCGGCTTCAAAACCTCTGTGGCCGTGCCCTTAGCTTCGGGGATCCGCATAGAAAAACTGCTTCTATTCAGCAACATGTGCAGGTGGCCTAAGAGGCACAGGGTCAGGGCGACTGTTCATTGGTAGGTCGGGGTGCCTGGATTTATTCCAGGAATACTTCCTATCCAGTGGATACCTACCTCTATGGGGATTTTTTTTTTGTAAAAGGTATAATGAAATCTTTATTCTCTGTATGCATTTGCTGTTCTCATTTTACATATGTTGTTGTTTCAGGTGAAATCTGTAAAAACGGGCTCCGTGTTTTGGACAATATGCTGCTGTTTGTCTTACTTTTACATGGTGAGTACTGCACTGAGGAGCGTTGATGGGCAGCTTGAGTTTTTATTTAATTTTTAAATTTTTATTTGTTTGCCTTTTTGGCAAGTTCTGAACATAACATTGATGTCTGAGATAATTAAACAGCTGTAACATCTCTAAAATTAAACATCTCTAAAATGACTAAATGAACCTGTTGTACTCGCCCCTTTCTCCGGCGCCGTTTTCTGCCGCACTGATCCGGTCCTCCTGTAGCTGTACACAGACAGCGGAAGTGGCGTGCTGGGATACAGCAAGTGACTGCAGCAGCCAGTAACTGTCCTTTGCTGTCTACTGCCAACCACTTTAATTCTTGGACAACCCCTTTAATTCTCTGTCCAAGTAAAGCAGCTCATCTTTGCATGAATTTTCAGCAGATGGAAGTTTAAATCCATGTATTCTGGTAGTAGCGATGACACTGGAAAATGTGTCCTCCACTGCAGACACTGCCATATGTTCTTGTACAGAGATAATGTGCAAATCTGTATAACGCTATTACTACTGTCCTTGGATTTTGTCTTTCTCCCGTATGCCAGCTCCATCAGTGACAATACTCTCAAAGTGACATTGGGCACCCAGGGTTGTCCTGTTGCGGGGTGGTGACCAATATGGCTGCTATTTCTACTCCTACTGAAATTAGAGGTGGTCGCCCACCGTTCTGGATTATTTTACAAATATTCCTGATTATCTATTGGGATTTCCCCTACTCCCATATCCCTACAATACTAGACAGTTCGGAAACTTTAGACCAGGGATGGCCAACCTGCGGCTCTCCATCTGTTGTAAAACTACAACTCCCACAATGCCCTGCAGTAGACTGATGGCTGTAGGCCAGTGGTGCCCAACCATTTTTCGTCTGAGGGCCGCACTAGACATGGTATAAATTTCGCAGGCCAGAACCGGGTAGCTTTGCCAGAAAGAAATGCAAACACTGAAAGGGCATGTGTGAGCATTACTACTGTGAAGTGGCAAAAATCTGGGCATTTTTACTGTAAAGCGGGGGCATCTGGGCATTTTTACCATGAAAAGGGCTTATGTGAGCATTACGACTGTGTGAAGGGGGCTTATGTGAGCATTACGACTGTGTGAAGGGGGCTTATGTGAGCATTACGACTGTGTGAAGGGGGCTTATGTGTGCATTACGACTGTGTGAAGGGGGCTTATGTGTGCATTACGACTGTGTGAAGGGGGCTTATGTGTGCATTACGACTGTGAAGGGGGCTTATGTGAGCATTACAACTGTGAAGGGGGCACCTCTCTACTGCCAGCCACAGTGCAGACCACCGCTACCAGTGTCACAATTCCAACCAAGACCAATGAACACCACTCATGTCCTGGCCTTCCCAAACAACAAGGAGGGGTTCCCTTCTTACCCCTCAAAGGCATATACTGCTGGACCCCCTGCCACATGGACACCACTGGCCCTTCAGGATATATACCAACTCTCCTCACTAAGGTACCAGCCACACTCACAGGGGGAAGCCCTCCTGAAACCACACTGCTCACACACAGACCACTGTCACCTGTGCCCACCATTAAGCAGTAAGGTCGTCAGCCCTTCCTTCCTCCGCACATAGCAGCGCACACACAAACAACTACTGGGCCACGGGAACTTATTACACTTGCATTCATTTCTGCACTCAATTCAGCACTGTGCCACAGCAGCCAGTAGCAGGCCACGATATTGATTTGCCCCTTGCATCACATGTGTCGTCACCCATGCCACCAGGGTAGCAAGTCACTGTTGCAGTCTGGTATTGCCTGAAACCCTCCCCCAGCCCCCCCCATGAACGGATGTTGTGATCTGCACGACTGGGAGATGCAGCAGACATGCAGGGATCCGGAGGGACGCAGGCGTCAGGGACCAGATAAGTATGTTCTGTATGAGGGACCTGGGCATTTCAGCAGGAGTTTACAGCGCTTACAGTAACCTCTATATATTCTATTGTTACCCGTCTTGTGTAGAATTTGTATATTTTACGTATATGTTTAGTATTTTCTGCATTTTAATGTAAGCCAGTGATCTACACACAGATCAGCTTCCGAAGCTAGGATATTAAATGCCTATCTTTCTTAATAATCAGCCAATCTTCCAAATTTCTGGCCAGTAGCACTTCTTAAAGAGGACCTATCGCCTCTCCTGACCTGTATGTTTTGGTAACTACTATATCCCCTTGTAATAAGCATCTGTTCTTATGACTCTATGGCTCCCTGCAATGTGACAGTTGGTTGCCGTGGCACCCTGAAGCTTACAAAGGCCTCCTGGCCTGCCATGTATGGAATCCTTTGAGGCCCAGCCCCCAGGCTACATCTCAAAGGCAACTGTTAGTATGAAACTAATTGTAGGGTGCTTTTTTTTTTTTTTTTTTTTTTTTTTTTTTTTTTTTTTTACCCCTTGCAAAAATGAAAAATGTGGGGCTAAAGCAATATTTTATTGGAAAGAATGTCATTTTTAATTTTTTACAGCCAAGTGTTTCTAAATTCTGGGAAAAGCCTGTTGGGCCAAAGTGTTCACTTCATCCTTGGGGGATGTAGTTTCCAAAATGGGTTTTTTGGGTGTGTTTATTATGTGACATGGAGCCCAAAAACCATTCCAGCAAAATCTGCCCTCCTGAAGCCATATGGTGCTTCTTCCCCTCTGAGCCCTGTGGTGTTCCCACACAACAGTTTACAATCACAGATGGGGCGTTTCTGTATACTGCAGAATTAGTGTAATAAACATTGAGGTTTATTTTGCTGTTAACCCTTGCTATGTTAAAAAAAAATATACGAAATTTGACATCTGCACCAAACAATTTTTCACATCCATTTTGCTTTAATTGGAAAACGTAAAGGGTTAACAGTTTCTAAAATCAGATTTGAATGGTGTAGTTCCTAAAATGGGTCATTTATGGGTGGTTCGATCATGTAAGCCCTTCAAAGTGAGCTTAAAACTGAATTGGTTCTTAAAGTCAGTCTTGGGAATTTTCCTGAAATTTTATAAAATTGCTTCTAAAATTCTAAGCCTTCTACTAATGTCCTAAAAAATGAGATTTACCAAATGACGCTAACCTAAAGTAGACATGTGGTGAATGTTAACTATTTTTTATAAGAAATCACTTTCTTAAAGGGAACCTGTCACTGGGATTTTGGGTATAGAGCTGAGGACATGGGTTGCTAGATGGCCGCTAGCACATCCGCAATATCCAGTCCCCATAGCTCTGTGTGCTTTTATTGTGTAAAAAAAACGATTTTGATACATATGCAAATTAACCTGAGATGAGTCCTGTATGTGAGATAAGTCAGGGACAGGACTCCTCTCAGGTTAATTTGCATATGTATTAAATTGTTTTTTTTACACAATAAAAGCACACGGAGCTATGGGGACTGGGTATTGCGGATGTGCTAGCAGCCATCTAGCAACCCATGTCCTCAGCTCTATACACAAAATCCAGGTGACAGGTTCCCTTTAAAAGCAGAGATTCAAATTTAGAAAATGGTAAACTGTTGACAAATTATCTGTAAATTTGATTTTTTTTAAATGTAAAACCTATTGACTCAAATCTACCATTAACATGAAGTATGATGCGTCATAAGAAAACTCTCGGAATCGCTTGTATAAGTGAAAATGCTTCAGTTATTACAGCATAAAGTGACATATGTCAGATTTGCTAAATTAGGGGGCAAATGGTTGTCTGGAAGGGGACAATACATTACCCTATACAGTGGCGGCATAGGATGGAGGCTTTAGTCACAAAGGCGTTATGTTTGCTCCTATAATATCATGTGCTCTTCTCTTTTAGGTTTCTGCTTGGGGTGGCTACGTGTTTATCATCAATCTTATTCCTCTTCATGTGTTTGTGTTGCTGTTGATGCAGCGTTACAGCAAGAGAGTCTACATAGGTGAGCAACTACGCGAAAAGGCGGAAACATGCCATTGGCCTAGTGGTATGGTAATGCATGTCCATTGGGCCCATACTGTGGGAAGCAGGCAGAGGTTAACATAGGAATCTGTAAGGTAAAGAAAAGCCTGGCACGTTTCACAGCATACTGTATTACAGGAGGAAGCACAGAGGCCATAGGGTCTGTAATGCAGAGCTAGGTGTATGGGCCCGTAGTGTAATGCTAATGAGATCAGTCTAACAGGAAGTTTACTAAAATATATCATTTATGTATTTTGTTTTCCGTGAATGTGGCAAGTACCGTAATTGCAGACCCGCTCTTAGAATTGGGTCGCCTTAAAGGGCGATTACAGTATACTCTATTTACTCGGGCCCCGTAGCCTGCATCCGCTATTGAAAGATTCATATTGATCAGTTCCAGTCCTGTGTACTGGCTCCCGCTCTTTCATTTTCCAGTCTCCGCTTGTCTTCTTCAGGTCTGGTATGGACCGGTTCACATGCTCTGCTGCACCCAATCGCTGGCTTCAGCTGTTACATGTCACCAAGCAGCATTTCATTGCTGAAGCCAGCTATAGGCTGTGGTGCAGTGAACCTGTTCGTACCCACCCAGAAGAAAACTAGCCGGGAACTGGATTTATGGACAAGCGGGAGGCGATTCACAGGACCGGGGCAGGTGAGGCTTCTTTCACATCTCACTTTAGAGATGAGCCAGCAGCCTGATCTGGCGTAAATGTCGGCTGGACAAGAACCGCTGACGAAAAGCGTCCGGATCCCAGTATAGTCAGTAGGAATCCGGCGATGATCTGTTGAATCCGGATCCAGTGAATGCCGGCAGGATGTTCTCTGCCAGAACGGTGAACATACACTTAGTATCTTATCAATAGGTGATGCAGGCTACGGGGCCTAAGTGAAAGGAGTGCGATTACCAGAAAACCCCTTGACCTGTTTAGCGTGTTCATACTTGGCTAGTATTCTGAATGCCGTTTCCGAGCACTATCCAATTATTAGTCATCAGTTTATCGGGTTTATTTCCAGTCGCTTTCCTCCTTCACCGGTGTAAGAAACATTGAGTGAGGACATTTAACAGAAGTTGATTTGTTCATAAAGAGGACGGCTGAACAGGAATGTATCATCTTCTAAAGTAGACGAGTTAGCAGCGTGGACCTGTGCACAGATAGAACACGTTGAAAACAGCGGATGGCTCGAAATGCAGGCGACCATAATGGCAACTAAAAGGAACATGCCAAACTTTGTTGTCAAGCTGACCTACCTGAGGAGATTTAAATATGACCTGTCCCCTCTCCTGACCTGTCCAGTTTAGTAAATGATTGGATTCTTAATGAATTACCCATTGTGGAAGCTCTTAGAACTCTACCTTGTGTTGTTCCTCTATTATTCCTCCTAAATGTATGAATAAACCCACAGCTGGGTGTTGGGGGGTTGGTTAGGGCCGTGTCCCTAGGCGCTGTGACATTGTCCAGTCACTGCTGTGAGTGCCAGATTCTGTTGGGACACATCCTTCTAGCAAAGGGAAAGTTAACCCCCAGTTTTCAATTGGTTAAACGTCTATTAGGAAGAATAGAGGAATGCTTCAACAAAGCTATAAGAAGCGGTGCTCCAGAATTGTTAATTGGAGAAGTCGTCACATATTTTCTGATGTAGCAGTGTCAGGCGTTAGTGGTAGGCGGCCATCACGGCTCTGTGCTTTCGTACAGTGGGGCTGTATTCTGCAGGCACCATTTAGCAGTGCAGTACCATTAGGGGTTTCAGCTTTGCTGACTTTACAATAGATTTAATATCCCAGAATGCTGAATCTTTATAAGATGTGAGGCAGCACATTGTATGTTGCAGTATTGTTCGCTGTGGACGTTTATTCAGATGGAAACTGCTAAAGGTAGTGTTTTCCGCCATCTTCAGTACAGTCATCATAAGCCCGAGAAAAATCGGATGATCTTAGATGTGTAGCTGCAGTCTCCGGTAGAATTGTCACGCGCAGATTTGATTTTCAGCCAAATGAATAACATTTCTTTAATTAAGCATCCTTTTGGATTTGAGAAGTATCGGGTGTCAGATATTCTGCATTCAGACTCTCATAGAGAAGTCTACACGTCTCACTTATAAGGCTAGAGAAACGTCTGGTAGAATCCGGTCTCCCCGACTAGACGCACTTACCATATTGCTGGCGTAGATTTAGACCATTTTCAATGCCGAAAACAGGCGTGCCGGCCCGCACCCCTTTTTAGACCTGGCATGAGCGGGGAAAAGTCGCAGATGGTGACACAAATAACCTTTTGGGCCGAAATCTGCGACAGATATACTCCAGAAAACTGCTGTATATCTGGTAGTAAATGATGTTTTAATTTATGCAAATGAGCCTCTAGGAGCAACAGGGGCGTTTCTGTTACACCTAGAGGCACTGCTCTCTGCAACTGCCACACAGGCACATATGGACATGGGACCGGCTGCCAAGCGCACCTGCAACAGGTCAGCCAGATTTAGGCCTCATGGACACGGCCGTTGTTTTGGTCCGCATCCGAGCCGCAGTTTTGGCGACTCTGATGCGGACCCATTCACTTCAAGAGGGCCTTTGCGGACAAGAATAGGCAGTTATGTTAAAGGCTGTCCGTGCCGTTCCGCAAATTGTGGAACGCACACAGACACCATCCGTGTTTTGCGGACCGCAAAAAACTGAACGGTCGTGTGCATGTAGCCTTATAGGTACAAATCTGCTGACAGGTTCCCTTTTAAAGGGGTTATCCCATGACTAAAGTAAAAAATGAAAATCGGGCATTACCGTATATAGTGCATGACAATGTAATTCTAAAAAAAAAGCTAGAACCAACCCTGTACCTCACATGGATCCAGAGATCTCTCCACCCATTCATTGCTTTGCTAGTTTTATTTCAAACTGGCGGCTCAGGGACAGCTTCTAACAGTAGATGTGGCAGCTGAAGGATGGAACTGGGCATGTGTGACCACCTCAACAAGGTGGACAGAGGAGTAAGGAGAAGAGCTAATAGCAGGTGGCACTATACGATGCACTTTATTGGATAACTCTGGCTATACTGTATACTACAAAATTTGTAATTATATGCAATTACCAAAGTATTCTGTTCCAAGTGCTGGTATGAAAAAATGTAGAATATGGGTTTTGTTGGGCAACTCCTTTTTAAGTGTGCCAAAAAAATGTTTATACTAATAATATGAGGTTCAGATGTTGCTTAAAACGATGTTGTGGGTTTTTTAGGCCTCATGCACACGAACATATTTTGTTTGTCCGTTCCGTGTGTGTTTTTTTTTTTTTGCAGATAGGATGCAGAACCATTCAGGGTACGGCCGCACATAGTGAGTCTGCGGCGTATCTGTGGCAATATCTCAAATCGCGCATCGTTTGCTGCAGATTTCGGTGCAGAGCCACTGCAGATTTCTTCCTCTGCATTAGGCCTCATGCACACAACCGTTCTGTTTTTTGCAGTCCGCATTGTATAAATGCCTATTGGCCGCAAAACGGACAAGAATAGGAAATGGTTTTTTTTTTTTGTTTTGTTTTTTTGCGGGGCCACGGAACGGAGCAAAGGATGCGGACAGCAAACTGTGCGCATGAGGCCTTAAAAAGAAAGGAAATATAAATTGCTGCTGCCATCTTAAAATGTACTCGTCGGGTTATGTGCAGATTCTGGTGCAGGCACTTTTTGCATCGTGTGGCTGAGACTATTTAAGAATGCGCAGCATTTGCACTACACGTGGCCGTACCCCAAATGTTTTCCCTCCGCTCTGCTCCAGGGGGAGTGGAGACTGTGTACTATGTATGGGAGACCTTCGCATATACACAGAAGGAGATCTTAGTCCCTGTCGCTCTATAGTACACCCACAGAAGCTGCAGCAAAATGGAGGACATTATACAGTTATAAGGAATAGTCTAGCTGTGAATCCACCCCTGGAGTGAGACAGTACAACTCTTACTGGAAGCAGTAATAAGATATTTGACAATTTCTTATCTTCGTTTTGTACTATTGATTTTTGCAAAGTCATCGACTACAACAGGTACATTCATTTTAAATCGTTGCTCTCTGACCCTCTTCTGTATTTTTTCCTAGACAGAATAGCGTAATCTGCTACGTTATTCTCTCCAGCGACATGAACAGCGAGCAGGTCAAACAGGTTTTTTTTTTTTTTTTTTTTGAATAGTCAAATGTGCATAGTTTTTGGAAAACCCAGCTAAGGGAAGAGCTAAACGCCCTGGCTCAGATCTTGTGTACAGCCTCTAAGGAGGGAAATTGTGTTTGTTTTTTTGCATTTTATGATAGATTTATTATAACTAGGGACGAGCGAATCGACTTCGGAGGAAACATCCAAAGTCGATTCGCATAAAACTTCATTCCAGTACTGTACGGAGCAGGAGCACCGTACAGTATTAGAATGTATTGACTCAGATGAGCCGAGGTTATTGCCTCGCGAAGATTGGCGAGACTTCGGGTAATAAATTCATAAATTTGTACTGTATAAAAAACCGGGTTCGGTTCCAAGCGGAATGCTTTATCCAGCACCGCTCCTTGGAAGATCGTCCTGCTTCTTGGCATCTGCCGTACTAAGGAAACTTTCTTTGCCAACACAAACTCCATTTCCTAGTATTAATGCGCCGGTATGCTATCGTCAGCCTCCAGCTATGCCATATAGCGCTGCGATCCGCGGTCATATCTGCGATATGTAAAAGTGCTACTAATCACAGCATAATAAGAGCCATTCTCGATAAAGCATTTTCTGCATTGACCTCATCTCGTTGCAATTTCCTTGCTGAGCAGAAACTATTATTTCCAAGTGCTAGCCTTTGATAAGGCCTTTATAAACTACAAAGAAGGCAAAATGAGTGTAACCAATTACTTTTTGTAATTAAGAGCCGGGGTTGTGGAGCATTTCCGTTCAGTGAGATGTAATCATTCAAACCCTGTTACATTTTAGAAAACAAAAATGCCTTTTTTTTTATTTTTTATCTTTTAATTTTAATTACTTTAAGCAAATAAGGTTAATGTAATCCCTTTTTATTTTGTGGCCGAGGTGCTACTGCAGAGAAAAAAGTTCTAAGGCTCCTATTAAACGTGTGCAGAAGTTGCATTTTTCTGATTAGCATTAACCCCTTATGGATGTTTTTGCCCACTTGCTACATTATGCAGCTTATCCAAAATCTCTGCTTTGCGCATTCCCCTTTGTGCTTGTAATGCTGGCCCCTACAAAATAGTCTAAAGTGCTAGCACAAGCGCTAAACCTCTTGCCAACCATTCATCATGTGGGGGTTCAATACATTTAGAAAAACGGCAAGTATTCAGCAGGGCATGGTGGGAATTGTAGTTTCCCGACAGCTGGAGAGCCGCAGGTTGGCCGTCCCAGCTCTAGTTCATCCAGCGCTGCTGACTGCATGTGCACATAATGGAGAGGACTCCAGAAGTCCTCTCAATATACGGTAGTTCATGGCTGGTTTATGGGTGCATCGTGGGTTGAGTATTACCTTACAAAAAGCTGATCTGGAGTCGGCAGCAGGAGTTTTACACTTTGTTACTCTGACAGGTACTAGTGTATCTGTATCATGTGGGCCTTTTAGTTCGGTGGTTGCAGTGCGAGTCAGCCACCCTCCTCCACCCAATATTAGTCATTTAGAACAGATCACATTATATATTTAACTCGCTGCGTTCTGTATCCTTTGTACTAATGTAAAAAAAAAAACGGTTGCGTAACCTTTTCGGGAGCTTGGTACGTGCAATCGCTGACCTCGCCGCAGCTGAGCGTCTAGTGTGAAAGCTTCTGATGCTCGGAGAGGAGTTCGCGCACAGCACAGTGATTCATCACATCGTGGTGCCAGACATTGTATAGTGCGGCTCTTTCCACAGGATGGCACTGTAACAATTATTATATATAACGGCTTTAGGGGAAATTATGCGACACGATTTAAGACGCCGTCTTCCTCGTTTGGTGTCTGTGGCATGCCTTGACTTTGTTCTGTGCCATGAATTACGTTAGAAAAGGATTTATTCCAACGCTTCAGAAATGATATTCTTCTCAGTGACATTCTACTAAAGCATTTCTACCAGAGACATGGAATACAATAATGCTGTGCTTTACCGCGTGGTTAGTCGGGCTTATATCAGGATCCAGGCTGCCTAGGGTTTCCTTCCTTTCAACGCTTAATCCGTGGTCTGGCTTATTTAACCAAAGCATTTTCTCTGGTCTTTACCATGGTGGAGCCCTGCTGGCGTTGTCCCACAAATATTCTTTTTAGGCTCCATTCACACGTCCGTAATAGTGGGTCCGCATCCGTTCCACAAATTGGGGAACTGGTGCGGACCCGTTCATTCTCTATGGGGACGGAATGGATGCAGAGAGCACACTATGTGCTCTCCGCATTTCCGGAGCGCACCGTCCGGTCTGCCGCTCCGGAAAAAAATAGAACATGTTATATTCTTGTCCGCAATTGCATTTCTATGGGGGTGCTGGCCGGATCTGCAATACACTACGGACATGTGAATGGACCCTTACTCTGTTAGATCGCACAAAACGTGACTCCCCCCCCCCCCCCCCCCCCCCAAACTGGGATCATAAAAACAAATATATATATATTCTCCTGTGTTTTACATAATTATGGCGCCCCCTTGTGTTCTTTTGATTCCTTTTTTATTACATCCACTCATAGGCTGTTTTCCGGGCTCTAAATATCCATGACCTATCATTAGGATAGGTCAACCAACCATTTTAGATCGGCTTCTTGAAGGGGCAGCGGTGCACAGGAAAGCACTGCAGCCTGCTCATTGTATACCGGGCATGGTGCCATACATGTGTATTGTATGTGCAGCTCAGTCTTATTCAACGGAGTGGAACGGAGCTGCAGAAAGACCATGTGACCCGACAGACGAGATGTCCGAGGCCCAAAGATGCCACAGTGCTGTACCTCCCATCAGTTGATTGACAGAGGTGCTGGGAGTTGGACCCCCACTGATCAGCTGATCAATATATGGAAGTCTGTCCACTAGTGGTGGTCACACATGCTCAGTAGCTTGGTTCCTCTCCCAGATCCTCTTGTCCGTTAGTAGCGAGCGATTCCTGCTATTGTGCAGACCAACCCATAAGATTCGGTGCTCTGAACACATTGGTGGATGTTACGAGAGGTAATCGACAGAACACCGGACCGTGCCATCAAAATTCTAATTGAGGAAATTATTTTCTTATCATGGAGCAAACTCTTTAAAGCTGCCATGCTAGTGTACTAGGGCATTACATGTACAGTAATGCGCAAGCAATTGAACAGTTGTTTCTGGAGAGGCTGCTGGTCACAGAATGGGGATCATTTAAGTTCCCTGCCTCATGATGGGCAGATTATAACCTGTCCCTGCACACGGCCATGTAATATGTCAGCACCGTGTATATTACTGGACATGATTGTCCTGTGGACCAGCAGAGCTCTGCCGTGTACATGCCTTTTGCTGGAGGAACTGTATCCTAACGCATGAGTTTTCACAATGAAGAAATCCAGCAGGGATCAATAATAATCTGCTAGTCAGCCAGGAATGATGATTTGGGTTCATTTACTCCCTGGGCAGCACTACAGCTCCCATAAGACAGAGCTGTTCTGCCTTGACCTATATAGGACAGTGTTTCATGAGCTGCCGGTCATCAGGTGTCCTGGTTTCACAATGTCGGACGTGCTCCTCAACCGCTGCTTTTTATTTTTCTGTCCTTTTGTCTGTGGCCTGATTTCACAGTTGTATTATATGGGGCACTTTTTTCTGCTTTGCTTCACTCCCCATTATATCCCGTGCCATGTCCAATTCTGTTCTCAAGACAGAACTGTCTGTGGCTAAGACGCATCTGACTAACTTTAAAGGGTATTTTATTTACTATTCATAGAAGACATTATTATTTTTTTGAATTTATTTTTAGCAGTTTATTTCAGCAGTACTACATCATTGAAAATGAAATACAAATGGTCCTTCTGTAGCAATGAGCACAGAGAAAACTCCTATAGATAGGGATCCAATTGTTGTGTTACTGCCGCTGTGAGGGATAATGCGATCTGTTAGTAAAAAAGAATTTGGATAACAGCATGACGCTATATTCTTCTCTTAATAGGCTTGCATTGCATTGGCTTTCTTCAGCCCCAGTGATGGAACTGAGAAAGTTAAGGCGAGACTGTTTGCTGCGCTAAAGGTCCAAACGAAGGAGGAAATTAAAGAGCCAGGACAGGGAGTAGAATACATGGAGTGACTTAAATTATAGCCAGAAAACCATCCACCAGTTTCTTTTTTTCTTTTTACATAACCTATTTGGTATACAGTTGCATAGCATGGGTTGACGGCACCCGGGGCGAGCTATATATTGCGCACCCCCTCCCTTCCCACTCTAACCCGTGGACGCCCCTTTTTACCTTGCAGGTGCAAGTCTATGTAACACCACAGATAACACAGTGATAATGGGTACAGATAATGAAGCAGATGTCACCTGAAGGAGGAAGAGCCTGCACAAAACCTCCATGGCTGATCTGAGTTCTGGGGCTGCCCGGGGGCGGGCCCACAGTGACAATTGTCTGCATGGCCCCCTCTGTATTAGTGTATACATAAAATGGCCCCCTCTGTATTAGTGTATACATAAAATGGCCCCCTCTGTATTAGTGTAGTGTATACATAAAATGGCCCCCTCTGTATTAGTGTAGTGTATACATAAAATGGCCCCCTCTGTATTAGTGTATACATAAAATGGCCCCCTCTGTATTAGTGTATACATAAAATGGCCCCCTCTGTATTAGTGTATACATAAAATGGCCCCCTCTGTATTAGTGTATACATAAAATGGCCCCCTCTGTATTAGTGTATACATAAAATGGCCCCCTCTGTATTAGTGTATACATAAAATGGCCCCCTCTGTATTAGTGTATACATAAAATGGCCCCCTCTGTATTAGTGTATACATAAAATGGCCCCCTCTGTATTAGTGTATACATAAAATGGCCCCCTCTGTATTAGTGTAGTGTATACATAAAATGGCCCCCTCTGTATTAGTGTATACATAAAATGGCCCCCTCTGTATTAGTATATTATGCCCCCCGGTTTCCTCCCACACTCCAAAGACATACTGATAGGGACTTAGACTGGGAGCCCCATTGGGGACAGTGTGATGCTAATGTCTGTAAAGCGCTGCGGTATAAGTCAGTGCTAACTAAGTGCATAAAATAATTTGAAATGCTCTTCCCCACCCCCATTGTGCCCCCAGTACTGCCTGCATTAGCATATACATACGTTAAAACAAATACTCACCTGTGATTTTTCTCTCGGTCTCTGCCTATGGCCTGAGTTCTGGCCTGCTGGAGCAGACAGTCACACCGTACCCTCCTGCGCCGTGCCATCACGTAAGACCCAACGCGGGGGTGCACGTGAGGTCTCCTGCTCCGTTGTATTGCCTCATAGGTTTCAGGCCTAGTTGCCGGAGGTCTGAGTCTGAACTGCGAGGACAGGACTATAGGCTGCTGTCCCCCGCAGTAAACTGCTTCCATTACAGGAATCTACTCTGCTCTTTGGCGCCCGGTGCAACGCTCCCCCACTGCATGTTTAGGTTGTTAACGCGATTAACTGTTTGCTGTCATCAAATTTTTAAGAATGTGTTCAGATCAGAATCTTTATCGGAGACTCACTTAGGTTTTCTTCTTCCGTCTCTCCTCTGCAGCATACAGCACTTTCTACATCGTGGGGTTAATATTATCCATGCAAATTCCCTTTGTTGGCTTCCAGCCCATCCGTACAAGTGAGCACATGGCAGCTGCAGGTAAGATCAGAAGCTGTGAACAAGCCCGCAGAGCGGCTGTAAACCGCGGTAACGCTTGGGCCTAATTCCATTTCTCTCTCCTTTTTGTGCTTTCTACTATTGCATCTACGGTACTTACGGTACCTAATATTTGTTAGTAGCGTCTATATGTGCTCCAGGGGCTGCTTTATGGTTGGCGCAGACTGAGCGCTGCTCCTGTGACAAACTCGCAGCGTTCTAATGATTTCCAATGCTGTGTGTTCTGGTCGGACCTCTGCTCTAATGCCGTCAGTACGATTCATTACAGCAGAGGCCAGAACACAGCAGTGCTGGAGTCAAACGGAGTGGGTTTCCCGCACGTAATCCGTCCACACAGGGCAGAGAGAATCTGACCTGCTGAGGATTTAGTGTCCGTTCACACACAGATGTTAAAACCTCAGCCCCTTTGCTGCTACCGTAATGCACCATGTATGTTCCACCCGTAGATCCAGATGGAAAATATCCAGCCTTTCCACCACATGTGGACGAAGCCCTAAAGGGGTTATCCCATGACTGAAATAAAAGAATCTGGCGTAATATTTAACTATTTAAACGCAAAAAAAAGCTACTCTCCAGTGTCACGTTAACCTTTTCTCTCTTCACTCACATCTGGAGGACTTCTGCCATTCCTTTTCTATGGATGGCCACATGAGACAATCGAGCACGTACATCTCCCAGGATGCATTGCAGCCAGCTCTTGTTAACCCCTGTGGCCCCTACATAGAAAATTGCACATGAGAGTCCAGTAATAGCAGTTTCCTTCTCCGCTGCTTAAAGAGAGCGCTTTGGGATGAGTGAGCGAAGGTGGTCTGCGATCGCCACCACAGCACTGACTGACAGGGCAGCTACTGAGCATGTTAGTCCTCCAGAAGGATAAACAGCAGGGGGCGCTGTCAGAGGGAAATATAATGTACAGTAAAAAAAAATTAGCAATCTGTGTATTGTAGTAATACTTTATTTAAAATTCCTTTTTCATCGCACATCAATATATTTTTGTGGGAGTACCCCTTTAAGGGTGAATCCAAGTCACCATGCTTCAGCTAAGTATGTTTACGTATATTAATCTTCATTCCCCCCAAAAAGTGTGTGTGTGGGGGGGTGCCTGTTATTGAGCAGAAAATATGATAATTTGAAATGGGTGCCAAGCAAATGGAATGGAGACCCCATCACACTGCTATGTACCAATTTGTGCCTGTGTAAATCATGAAGGCACTTGGTCCCGGCTGGAGTCAACCCCTTTAAGTCCTGGAAAACCACTTTAATATATATATATATTATTGCAGAAGAGATTGGCCTTTGTCAGTATCTCACTGGGCAGCTGTATAGGATTGCTCCAGGAAATCCCACTTGATAAAATGACAAAACGGTTCTGGTTTTCCTGTGACACTGCCCGATATTGGGGACCGTTGACGCTTTGTGTTTAGCGTTCTGTTGTTGGAGGTGACTTGTCTTTGTCTGTTTCAGGAGTTTTTGCGCTGCTGCAGGCATATGCTTTCCTACAGTACCTGAGAGACAAGCTGACCAAGCAGGAGTTCCAGACTCTCTTCTTTCTGGGAGTGTCTCTCGCTGCTGGGATTGTGTTCCTGACCGTTATCTACTTAACATACACAGGTAACGTGCCCTGCATGTCGCATAAAAGCCATGTACATAGCACCGCACCGTTATGTGCCACACAGTCTTCCATCAGCTCCTGTATACTGTCGGTAGACTCGCTGTAGTATACAGGTGAAATATTGGTAGTTGGGTTCAGTAGGATTCTGAGAATGTAATTTGGAAGATAGTTTGATCTAGACGTAATTCCAAAATAAGTATATTATATGAATTTTTTTTCAGGACTTGGCAAACTTGTCTGGAGCAAAAACCCTGACTTCTAAAGGAGAGTTTTCTAGGGATGCTCTGTGACCTGTGTAGAGGTCCTTGTGCAGGGACGGCGAGTAGATAAGCTGTGACCATCAGCTATTGTGAATAAAGGATCCTGTGTTTATCTCTGTATTGGTGTTACCTGTCATTGTAATCCTGCCTGTGATGATAATAAGATGATTGCTGAAAGGTTATCTATACTGAAGTGGTGCCTATTATGCTTCGGCTTAATGACCAGAACTAAAATTGCAGGATTTTAGATTTAACTACTATGGTGACATGGAAAATAAAAAATCTTTAAAAATTTGATTTTCTGATTACACATTCTCTTTAACGATACCTTTTGGCATGTCAAGTTTTGATCAGTGAGGTCTCTGTGCTGAAGCGAAGGGGCAGAAGCACTCTGCTGAGGTTGGTGCTCTTTCGCCTGTGATTGTCTCTGTCTCTGTTTGGCTCTTCTCTGTGTGGACCCCTATACTTTCTGTACATACGTATACGAGACGCTTGGGAGTCCAAGAAGAGCCTAGGAAAGTTGATCATAGCCTAAGAGGCTCACCTGAGCACTTCTGCTCCTTCATTTCAGAAAGCAATGGGGGTCTCATCACCTGGACCTCATCGATCAAAATTTCTTAATGTCACTATGTGTCAAAAGGTTTTATGAAATGACAATTAAATTCTAAATTGTATACATTTGTTTAATATGCGTGATCTTTGTTTTACAGGGTACATCGCTCCTTGGAGTGGCCGGTTTTATTCCCTTTGGGATACAGGGTAAGGTTAGCGGCTGCATCCGATGGCTGCTTTTTCTATTATTTAGTTTGCCTCTACTGGATTTCAATACAAAAATGCCATATACTAATCAGAGGTTAGACAACCTGTGTTCTCAGAGATGAACAGGAGGAGAACAGGTCATGAACGCTCACCCATTCTCCGTCAGAACCACCAACAAATGGTTTAGACATTTTAACATGTTAAAGGAGTTGTCTTGTCTGACAATGGGGGCATATCACTAGGATATATTGAGAACAGAGCCCGCAAAGTGGTGGAGGGTGCACTGCGCATGCACAGCGCCCCCCTCTTTATTTTCTATGGGACTGACGAAAATAGCCGAGCGCTGGCTTGGCTATTTCCGTCGGGCCCATCGAAGTGAATGGGAGCGGTGGGTGGTCATTTGCAATGTGCTCCCATTCACTTCTATGGGGAGAGCGCTTGGTGGTGGCTGGAGGTTAGAGTCCTCCAGCCACCACTTTGCAGTGCTTCGTTCCCGATATATCATAAGACAATGGGGGCATAGCCTAGCTATATGCCCCCATTGTCTGAGATGAGACAACCTCTTTAATCTTAGACTTCCTGATAAATCGTACAGATTACTTTCGATTCTTTTAGATTTGGCCATCTGTCGTATTCATCTTGCTATAGATCTGCCAGAGCACGGTGACTTCTGTTAAGACTGGCTGGCAGAAGAACGATTTGAGGCCAGAAACCACAACACGTAGAACTAAGCCTTCTACCACTGTACACTGTAGTGGTCAGAGGGTAAAACCGAATACCAGTAAACTGGATGGTTTCAGGCTGCTCCTGCTGGCCTGGGATATTTTACATTCCCGGTAGCTGGCTGGATTCATTACATTCTCCAGATGGAAAAGCCCGGCCAGCTCAACAGCCGGGGAGGATCAGACATCTGTACAACAAACTGACCTGTAAAATTGTGAGGCTCATCCCTTGTTGGATGCAGCCGGTATCCAAGCATTTGGCAGGTGTTACCTAAAATGTTCTGGACTGAAACTGTAATCATCGCTGTCTTTATACCTCAGATCTCTGGAAAATTACCGACAGCTTAGCGGTTTAAGAGTGGCCAAACAGTTTAGTCTGTATTTAGGAGGTCATTATTAACATCAGGTTCAGTGACTTCAGCGTTTGGTTCTTGCCAACGATTTTCACACGGAGAAATCTGAAAAGCAAATTGACAGTTAAAATGCTGGATTCCCTCATGTGGTGATAATCTACCTGCGCCTCTTGTCTCTTCATTGCCTTGTTTTAATGGGAGAGTGGTGATATTTTTGGGTATTGTAGACCATACAATTTGCAGAACGTTGTACACTGCTGTCATCTGTGGTATACTTTAATCCTTAGAAGCCTGTAGAGGAACCATTAGCTGTTTTTGTGATTTTTTTTTTTTGTCTCTTTTCGTCTGTCCCTTTTTATAGGTACGCAAAAATTCACATCCCCATTATTGCTTCGGTATCAGAACATCAGCCAACAACTTGGGTTTCTTTCTTCTTTGACCTTCATATATTAGTCTGTACCTTTCCTGCAGGACTTTGGTTCTGCATAAAGAATATCAATGATGAGAGAGTTTTTGGTAAGTACTGTCCAGAACTTTTTGGTTTTTCAGATTTTTACTGACAAGAAACGGACTTGAGGATACAGCCCAGCCCAGAGCGTGCAGCCTTGTAGACCTCCTTAGTACAGCACTGCCATACAGTCTTTATCAGAATTTGCACTGTACGGACATGTTCTTCCCCTAGAAGCAATACCTTCCATACGTACGGAGACTGACAAAATATTATCCTCCTACAGCAAAAGCTTATTATGCATCTATATGAAATCGTGTATATGAACCCTATCAGAGAGTGACGCTAGGTCATCTTTAAAATCCATTGATGGCAATTATAGGTTATGTCGGTCCGCCTTAATCCGCCTTCTGTCACATCATTGAGACATGAGGTTATCGCCATGTCAAGATCCTCAGTCTACACTGAAGAGACTCTTGCACTCTGGCAATCACTCTTGCCACTTCAGCCTTTTTCCTCTTGGCTTGGAGAGTACTTTATCTCGAAGTGACACAGACGGCAACCCCATTGAAATCATTGAGGCTACGATGCCCTGTCAGTTTCACTCATGAAGAGCCCCATTCTAGTGATCGGTGGGGTTGCAGGCACCGAGGCACATTGTGACGGGTTGCCCATACCCATACCTTACAAAACTATATTCTACTACAGAAAGATATCCTATGCTTCAATCCTTTTCAAGCTTTTTCACCTGTAATGCATTGTTTCAGCACTTGCTTGTGCAATTCAATTATATGCTCTACCAGTCGTTGTGGTTTTCCAGCTCTTCGATTTATTTTAATAACTTGCTTGTTTTACCTTGTGTCATCTCTTCTGCCAGAACAAGTTATGTGCACTACTCCTCTACTGTTATTTCTACTGTTCTTTTACCAACATGACACTGTTAATGTGATCGTTTCAGGACTGCAGGACAGTCGCCTCTAAGCAGCGCGCAGTATTAGGGGTAATTATCATGTTAGCAGTGGAGCAGTTTGATATACCTTTTTTCCCTTTCCTCCACAGTTGCTCTATATGCGATCAGTGCGGTATATTTTGCCGGCGTGATGGTCCGTTTGATGTTAACCTTGACGCCTGTGGTCTGCATGCTTTCTGCCATTGCTTTCTCAAATGTCTTTGAACATTATTTGGGTGATGACATGAAAAGAGAAAACCCACCAATAGAAGACAGTAGTGATGAGGATGATAAAAGGAATTCAGGAAACCTTTATGATAAGGTAATTGCGATGCTTTGCCTTGCCTTTTATACTTGCAAGAAATGTCCTCCTCCGTCAGAAGTTGAATTTATCTCCTGTTTTGGTCCTTCCTTGACCCGGTTTGTTTTATATTTTTTTATATATTTTTTCCCTTTTTATTATTGCATTGTGTGGTTTTTTGTTAGAGCTAAAATGTGCACAGTTGGAGGAGAAACTATAGTTTTTCGCATTTTTGCTCATTTATCTTTAGAGAAATTTACCTTTTGGTGGCCATTATTTTCACAAATCATATTCATTTATTCCCCCCTGCTTATGGAAAACCTTTCCACATACATCCATGAAGCCTGCACTTACAAGGTGATGAGTGCTCCTTAGAGTTCTGCTCCAGCACAGCTTGTTTCATCTTGTATGGACAAGTGGTACATTTACAATTTGAGAAACGCCCAACTTGTAGGCTGTACCATGACTTAAAGGACAGTTACTGCTTTAGCGAATATATGAATCTTTAGCTGTTCATAGCACAAAGTGTCATCAGAAAATGAACTATTGTTTAAATCATTGGCTCTCCCTCCCTGCAGTGCCCTCTGCACAGGTTAGAGTATGCCCAGAAGACTCTCCCATAGACGTCAGTGCATCATTTCCATTCTATACGTTTTTTTCCGCAGCCGCAAGGACATAGGAAAGTATCTCTGAACTGCTGTTAATAGCAGCCTCAGACAAGATGGCTGCCCCATAATCATGTACAGAAAACAACAACAAAAAACGCTAAATAAAGAGATTAGAGGAAAAAAAAAGACCCCACCGAAAAGCTGAATTTTCCTTTTGGATTAGTGTTGTACATTTCTCATTCAAGTGCTTTCCTCTGTCGTTGCAGTCTCTTAATAGCTGCTGTGCTGACCATAACCTTGACACCGAACGGTGAAATATGCAGCAATATTCAGCGGAGATCTTCCACGTGAATGTACCGTTAGGCTACTTTCACACTAGCATTTTGGCTTTACGTTTGTGAGATCTGATCAGTTTTGCCCTAATGCATTCTGAATGGTAAAGGACCCGCTCAGAATGCATCAGTTTGCCTCTGTTCAGTCTCTATTCCGCTCCGGAGGCTGACACCAAAACGCTGCCTGCAGCGTTTTTTGTCCGCCTGACGAAGCGGAGCCAAATGGGTCCTGGCACACAATGTAAGTCAATGGGGAAGGATCCTTTTTCTCTGACACAATAGAAAACGGATCCGTCCCCCATTGACTTTCAATGGTGTTCAAGACTGATCCGTCATGGCTATAGAAGACATAATACAACCGGATCCGTTCATGACGGATGCATTCAGTTGTATTATTGTAAGGGAAGCGTTTTTGCAGATCCATGACGGATCCACAAAAAACGCTAGTGTGAAAGTAGCCTTAGTTGCATTAGAGCAGGCATGGCCAACCTGAGGCTCTCCAGATGTTGCAAAACTACAATTCCCACCATGCCCTGCTGTAGGCTGATAGCTGTTGGCAGTGTGGGCATGCTGGGAGTTGTAGTTTTGCAACATCTGGAGAGCCTCAGGTTGGCAATCCCTGCATTAGAGGGTCGCCTTCAGAGTTCTGTTGCAAATTCTACCAGATGTGATGGATGGAATGGTGCTGTATGCATCGCTATTCATCCTGTCGGCGACAGAACCCACCAACAGACCATCCGTTGTAGGACGGACCTGGCAAAGAGCCTTGGCTTCCCTTATGATTGCCTGGTAGAAGAGCCAAAACTGATATTAACCTTCAGACCTATTGGCAATGGATGGAGTTTACATTTACCTTTTTTAGGGTAGCGTACCCCTGTATAATAAACGTGGTGTCCAGGAGATTGCATATTTTTAGCAATAGGCTAAAAAAATAAAAATAAAAAAACTGCCCATGTCCAGATGCTTCCCGATTCCCCACTGATCTCTGCTTCTGGGTCCCTTTCGACACAGCCAATCACTGGCTGAGGTAGGTCACTGCTGTGTAGTTATTGGCTAATGTCAAGAGGGACCAGGAAGCCGAGGCCATCAAGGACTGGAAAGCATCAGAATCGGTAACGTAGGACTTATTTCACACTGTTCTGCCTTTTTGAAAATAATCTAATCCCCCTGAACAAGACCCTTAGAAGTTGTGAGGTAATACAGACCTCAGAATAAGGCTACTTTTATACGTTGCGTTGTTTTCCGGTATTGAGATCCAGCACAGCATCTAAATACCGGAAAAGAACGTTTCCGTTTTTAGTCCTCATGCATTCTGAATGGAAAAAGATCCATTCCGTTAGCATTCCGTTTTGTGGTCAGACACAAATCCGCTGCAAGTTGGTGACTGATTTGTTTTATTTTTTTGGGAGCCTAAAAAAAACGGATCCGTTGCCCATTGAATTTCAATGTATTTAGTGACCAGTTTTTTTTTCTCCGTAACTGATGCGTCCTGATGTGCAAAATCAAAACAGATCCGTTTAATTCCGGTATTGAGATCCCCTGCCGGATCTCAATACCAGAATTCACAACGCAAGTGTGAAAGTAGCCTAAATATATGTAGAGCAGCCTTGGTTTTCAACCTCTTGCAGCTTTATGATCCAGACTAAATACCTTGCTGAGGATTTTACGGAATGAATACATACGTCCCAGAGCAATTAAAAGATACCTTATCTGAGTACCAGTGATCGGAAAGCCAGTCATTAAGAACACGAGCCGCTTTAACCTACTCGCAGTGGAATATTTAAAGGATGTTGTTTTGCTCCAGACGTCTTTTCCATTGATTCCCGGTCTTTCCCCTATAAGCATAGCTCGCTGTAATTGATGTGACGTTGGAAGCGGTGTTTAATCTCCGCATTGTGCAACCACCTCTCCAAGAAGTTAGGTAATGAAGTGCAGACAATGGCAATTCACTTTTTTTATTTTTTTTTCTCTACTTTTAATTACTCAACAAAATGAAAGAACTTGGCTAGGCAGAGGATGCGGGGGATAACAGGTTGATTATACAATTATCGTTCTGAATGTCAGATTATTTTCCATGCTGGTTGCCACTCAGCGGGGTGAATGCTAGATTACCTGCTGCTGTGTAAGTATTACATTATGAACACTCGTCTGCCAAGAGGGCACCAGGGAATAACCGGCGTTGTTTGGGAAAAGCAATACCGCATCTGATGAGTTCAGCTTATCCTGTGTGCTGCCAAGGTAACAACAGAGCTAGTTGACCCGTCTTCCGGGTTGGTCCTTACTGCTCATACATGTTCTGGGAACCATGTAATAAACAATGCGTTTAAAAAAAGAAAAACACGGTAGGATGGTGCCGATGGCCTGTTACTGCTTTTATAGCAGACACTGTATGCATAATGTCCTCCTCTTAGGTCTCGCACACACAATGCTGATTTTGATCAGTATTTTTCCAATTTATTTTTTTTAAGCCAAAGTCAGAAGTAAAAAAAAACATGGAAGATATTTTGGAGCATTCTTTTGGGGACTGTTAGAGATGGTCAAGTACATCTTGTGACAACCCATTCAACACACGACCTATCCTTTTCAGCTGACCTGACCGGATTCATGTCAAGACACGGTCCAATGTTCCTAGGCATACTAATTCCCAAATACTGCCCCTGTTATCGTGCTGTGTAAACGGGACCTGCAGCCCAGAAACAATAATTTGAGCAATCGCTTGTCTGTCCCCATTCAGGAGAGATCATTGGTGCATGTAAAAGCAGCTCTCGCCTCTTCTGATGAGGAGGCAGTTATAGGGAACGAACAGTCCATTCTTGATTGCGGAGTGGGCCCAATGTAAAGGGACCTTATGGGTATATTGACACACGGCAGAGTAATACGCTGTTCTAGTGAGAGAGCTTGAGCAGAAGATGAATTTTGTTCTCTTTACATGACCAAAGACGTCAGCCGTCAAACCACTCGCTTCTCCATTTGGCCAAATTAGCATGTTTCCGTAGAGGGAAGAAGATATGCAGATGCCAGACACCTGTGGCACTGCATATCGGTGGGCACATATGAGGAATGGGGCAGCAGCATCAGGGGTTGCTGCCATAACAACCAGCTTAAAGAGGAACTCCACCCAAAAGTAATCATTTTACATGTGATCAAACCACTGGAGAATGTTGACTGTAAATGTCTTAGAGACTTGCACAACCTTCTAAATGGTGGCCATTTAAAAAACCCATGGCGTATTGCATTAGAGTGCTGTGTCAGGGATTACCTGGGAATCAAGCTCACGGAGTCCACCAGTGTAATTTTCTGGCATGTGACCGTGAAATATTAGATTATTGTTTAGTGTCTTGTCTTTATACATAGGTTTCATAGAATGAGTCAGAAACATGACCTAGATTTCGGTCTTTTGCCTGTCTGGCGCACTCTGGTTGTTAGAGATAATTAAAAACATCTGACAACCCTTCCAACGTCTTATAATGGAAACAAAACCTGATTATACTCCCCATTTCTCTGCTGTGCTGGTCCAGTGCTCCTGCCACGTTCTACAAGCAGCAGAGGTGATCTGTTCAGTTACTTGAGGTGTCGGGAGCACAGCCTTACTGGAGCCCTAACCCTTCTAAGGGAAATCAGTAAGACGGTAGAGAGACTTCAAGTAATGCCCTAAAGGGAAACTGCCAAGTAAAGTTTTCTTTTTTGGTGGGGAGCCTATTGCTCAAAGTTGTTTTGCTTTCTGGTTGATTCCTGTGAAGGAGACAGCAAGTCCTTAGATTTGACCAAAAAAGTCATCACAGGAGTCATCTGGCACATAACTTTTTGTGCTTTTCTCTCGTATTGTATTTAGCCTCTTAATGAGTTTGGACCGTTTGTTTAGTTTACCGTTCATGCCTGGCACATTACGTGCAACTTACAAATATGCATTTATCAGTGAGGACTTCTTCTTTTGTGATGCTTGTTAGTTTTGCAGTCTCCATGGAAACCGCAATTTTCCCATGAACCTTTTCCCCCTAGAAAATCCAGCCATAAGAAGGCTTTTTTTTTTTTTTTGGCAATCGTGCAATAAAAAAAAGAAAATCAAGTTTTATACGGGTCTTTAAGATTGTAACAGTGAACGATTTAAAAAAAATAATAAAAAATTTGTAGCGGGAGGAGTTACCAATCAGCCTGGGCACGTGTAGTATTCAGCAGAAAGTGCTGGAATCTTATTCAGAAGTTCATTGAACAGCTGCCATAAAAGCACAGCAGTCATTAAGGGGTTAGGTGAATCAGTACCTGGCCATCCCAGATCCTAATGTATGTTACTTCTCTCTTCCTAACTGCTGTCTAAGGTGACCTCATGTTGAAGAATACATTTGTAAAGTATTTAAATTGCGCGTTTTTTTTTTTTTTACCGGTAACTACATTATTGGAAGCAATAGGACTTTAGATGTTGTGTAAACTGTAATTTATGCAATTTATCAGGACCTTCAGAGTAAATTAGAGCTGAGCATTTTCCTAGTCAGTCAGATGTAAAGAGCTTTGACCTGCGAAGACCATGACTTGTTTTACTAGTAATTACTAGCCGTTCAGAACCCACTTCTGTTAAGGCATAGATGATATGAGGACCTCTGCATCAAATTCTGTCTTTGTGTCCATTCAGGCTGGAAAAGTGAGAAAACATGTTTCTGAGCAGGAGAAGACTGAAGAAGGCCTGGGACCCAACATCAAGAGCGTGGTCACCATGTTGATGCTTATGTTGCTGATGATGTTTGCTGTACATTGCACATGGGTGACTAGCAATGCCTACTCAAGTCCCAGCGTTGTGCTGGCTTCTTATAATCATGATGGGTAAGAACCAGAAGCCTGATGTTTGTGAAGAAAGGGTTCTTTATGGGTCTTTTTAACATTTTAATTCTAATGTTGTATACTTCAGTGGGACTTGCTAAACCCTACCGCCATGGTTTCGATATCTTGCATTGATGAAGACTAATAAGCCAGGAACAACTGTATGAAAGTTAAACTAGGCTGCATCCGTGCTTTACTCCAGCCGTTCTGGATGCATAGTTGACCATTAGGGATTGGTTTGGATGAATCTCTCTCCTCTCCAGAATAAGGATTTAAATCCCTGTTCGTGTGAATGTGCAGTTTTGCTTTGTCTGAAATTGCTAGAGTAAACAGGCTTTGTTGCATTTTAATCTTCCACTGTAACCGTATGTTGTAGCTAGGAGTGATCACTATTGGGAGCTTGTGGACGTTGTGCCTTCTACCAGTTGAAAGACTATGGTATACCTTGAAAATTCAGCCAAAAGGAGTAAAGGGTTTCTTTTATTTCAATGTGTTTTTTTTGTTTTGTTTTTTTAAATGGGTAGAAGCCTAATTTTAAATTGCCGCCAATACTTTGTTTGACACCATCAGTCTCGTTTCAGAACAAGAAACATCTTGGATGACTTCAGAGAAGCATACTACTGGCTTAGGCAAAATACTGATGAACATGCTCGTGTGATGTCTTGGTGGGATTATGGCTACCAGATAGCAGGAATGGCTAATCGGACAACGCTGGTAGACAATAACACGTGGAATAATAGTCATATAGCATTGGTAAGCGTACAAAAAGGTCTCTTGGCTTGGAAAGAACACAAACATTAAAACAAAAAAACTATAGATTTTGACATCTCACCAAACACTGCATTATGCACCAAGACATACAAACATTTGCTAACATGGGTTGTCTGTGTAGGAGTTGAAGGAACCCAACCATATCAGTCAAGTGGGGTTATGTAATATGTGTATAGAAACTGTATATCTGGTTCATGGGTTAGGCCAGGACTGGCCAGGTTGCAGCTCTGTCAGCTTTTCAGCATGTTTTAGATCTACCTCTCCTTACAGGGGTATTCTGGTACCAAGTTTTTAAATAAAAATGCTGTTGGAGAGGGCAAAAATAACTGAGTACTCCCTTTAATGATCCTCCAGTGCTGCTGGTGTCTGGTCGCTGTTGCGTTCCCTGCTCATCTCTACTTCCTCTCCAGAAACTACTTGACCTGCACACTCCAATGACCTACCACTGCCAGTAATTGTCCGAGAGTGGGCAGGCCAAGTCATTTGCAGTATGTCAAACCAAGGAAGTGGAATTGGAGAGGGGCGGGGATTACTTGGGTACAGTAAGTATTCAGTTTTATTTTTGCTCCCTCCGAGCCCATTTTTATTTAAAATGATTGCATCAGAATACCCTTTTAAGATTTTGAAGTGTTTAATAATTACCAATATATCTTTACTCCTTAGTTTATATAAGGAAAATGTCTCTGCCCCCTTACTCATGCAGGGTGGAGACTCCTCAAATGATCAGGAGGGTGAGGAACCCTGGATATGAAAGACTGTTCTCCATTGCTTATGTTTAAAGGTTGTTCGATATATTGCAGTATGGGAAAAGAAGTTGAGAGGTGGTTATAACCCAAGAAGACTGAATGTTTTAAGAGCTTACCGATATAATGATCTGACACATCAGTCTTTCTGTTATTGGCTATAGAGAGTGTGGTGGATAGTACACTGGTTCCCAAGTTAGAATGTTAATTGGTTCCATTGTAACTTGAAACCATTGTAACTTGAGTCCATTACTCTATTGAAAACCAGTATTTGGTTCCAAAGACCCAAATGTCATCCCACGATAAGAGAATGTGAAGTTTTAAGAAAAATAAGCAGACAACAAAGACGTATAAAGCTAGTCCTTACTTAAAACAGGAATAGATGCTGAAAGCTGTAAATAACTTTCTATGGTGAGGGGAAGCGCTTCGGAGTCTTGCATAGTAAATTCATATACCAGAAAAATAAAATGGAGCTGCAGCTCATCCTGGCTCGGACAAGGGGCAGTACAGAACATGCAGAGGTGCTACTAGACAACCAAAACCAGTGAAATGGCCCTGTTGGTTGGACCTGAGAAACATTGTATGTTGAGTTTACGTTCAACTTACGGTGGGTCAGAAAAGACCATTGTTATGCTGAATATGTTGTATCCTGAGGCCATTGTATCTTGAGGGACCATTGTATCTTATACCCGGCAGCGTGTCCACACTGTTTTCATTACTGTTGAGATTTGTGCACACAGCCAACCCAAATATATTAACTGTGTAAAGTATAATACATGATGTTGGTTATGTCTTATGCGCTTCTTAATGGCTGATTACTGTAATGCTAGAACAACTGTGTGTTTGTAATTCAGACAAACTTTTGCCAGAAGGTGTCCCTAATGGTAAGCCATTTGAAGGTTGGCCCTACTGCTGGGTGAGCTCCTTCCTATCACCTGGGATAGTCACTGGAAAATGTACCCTTTTATTTAAAACAAAAAATTTTTTTCACTTCTATACTGCAGGCTGTCAGCTCCCCCACTACCCCCCTCCCCACACGGCTGCTAAAGATCAGTCAATTGAATGGGAGCCTGCTTTAATTCCTGATATCTCAGGGGATATATCTGTTAGAAATCTGGTTAGGAGCGAAAGCAGCTGAAACTTGCTTTGACTTCCATCTATGACTCTTGATCCAGTTCTAACAGTGAGACCCATATCTCTAGCTTCAACCCAACCTGAGATATGAGGATTTAAAGCAGCACTTCCACCCTTCAGTCTGCTGCCTGCGCCTAGCTCGGGCTGAACTGTTAAAGGAGCTATCCTGGAAAAGATAATGATGACTTATATTCAGGATAGGTCATCACACTGGCGGAGTCCAAGTCCCAGCATCCCTGCTGATCAGCCGTTTCAGGGAGCCGCTGTGCTCATCAAAGCTCTGGTGAGCGAAGCAGGCTCCTGGTGGATTTCTAAGGACAGCGCCATACATCATATAGTGGCAGTGCTTGCTATTGCAGCTCAGCCCCATTGACTTGAATGGAGCTGAGCTGCAACTAGGAGCTGCACCCGCCCAATCAGCAGCACGGGCCTGGCTGTTACTGATAGCCGGGCCCCTGCTGCATCCGCCGGCATTGCTGTATGCAGTGATGCCGACAGATTAACCCGTTCACATGCCGCAGTCAGCGCTGGCCACGACACATGCAGGGTTTGCAAAGGGAGAGTGCTCTCTCTGACTCCATCGGTCCCCCGCGCTGTGGTAAAAGGGAGCCGATGGAGCCCGCCGGCTATGGAAGCCCAGGAGATCCAGTCGGCAGGCTGGGTCTCCTAGGCAACTGTCAGCGTCTTGCTGTGTAAGACGCTGACAGTTCAATTCAGTACAATACAGAATGTCACATAATCTACCACCTCAGATGAACACCGTAAAAAAAAAAAAAACTGAGCAAAAAATGCTATTTTTATTTTTTGTCACCTTGCATCACAAAATGTGTAATTCCAAACGATAAAAAAGACGTGTCCCCTAATATAGTATCAGTCGTCTCTTCCCGCAAAAAAATGAGCACCTACATAGGACAATTGCCCAAACGATAAATAAAATATGGCTCTTAGAAAATGGACACAGTAAAACATGATTTCCTTCTTCAAAAATGCTTTTATTGTGTAAAACTGAAATAAATGTAAAAAATTTGGGTAGACATATTGGGTATCACCGCGGCCGTAATAATCTGCTCTATAAAAATATCACATGATCTATCCCCTCAGTTGAACACCGTAAAAAAAATAAAAACTGTACCAAAAGACACTTTTTTTTGTCACCATACATCACAAAAAATTGAATTCCAAGCGATCAAAAAGACATATGTACCCCAATATAGTACCAATCAGTCGTCTCTTCCCGCAAAAAATGAGCCCCTACATAGGACAATCGCACAAACGATAAAAATATGGCTTTCAGAAAATGGAGACACTAAAACATGATTTATTTATCAAAAATGCTTTTATAGTGTAAAGCTGAAATAAATTAGACATATTGGGTATCTCCACATCTGTAATGAATTGCTTTTTAAAAATATTGACACACCCCCTAATGTGAACACCATAAAAAAATAAAAACTATGCAAAAAATGCCATTTTTTTTTTGTCACCTTTCATCACAAAAAATGTAATACCAAGTGATCAAAAAGGTATATGCAACTCAAAATAGTACCAATCAAGCCGCCATCTCCTCCTGCAAAAAATGAGCCGCTACGTCGCACAAAAAAAGAAAAAAATATGGCTTTCAGAAAATGGAGATGCTAAAAAAAGTTTTAATTTTTTAAAATTTATTTTATTGCGTAAAACTGAAATAAATAAAAAGTAGGCCTATTGGGTATTGCTGCGTCTGTAAAAACTGAGCCGATCGGCAGAAAAATAAAAAAATATAGCTTTCAGGAAATGGTGACACAAAAACATGATTTCTTTTTTTCACAAATGCTTTTATTGCATAAAACTAAACTATAAATTAAAAATAGACATATTAGGTATTGCTACGTCTGTAATGACCTGCTGTATAAATATCACATGATCTACCCCTTCAGTTGAACGCTGTTAAAAAATTAATTAAAAAAAAGCCATTTTTTGGGGTCACCTTGCCCCAAAAAGTGTCATTAAATGATCAAAAAATCATGTTTCCATAAATGGTACCAATAAAAATGTCAGCTCTTCCTACAAAAAAAGATGCCCCTGCACAAGACTATCAGCAGAAAAATAAAAGAAATGTAGCTTTTAGAAAATAAAGACACAAATATTTTTGTAAAACTGAAACAACAAAAAATACACATTTGATCCGTATCAACCTGCTTTATAAAAGCAACACATGATCTGTCAGAGTTCCGTAAAAAAAGAAAAATAAAAACTGCCACAACAGCCATTTTTTGGTTACCTTGCCTTACAAAAAGTGTAATATTGAGCAATCAAAAATCATATGTACCCCAAAATAGTGTACCAATAAAACTGTCACCTCATCCTGTAGTTTACAAAATGGGGTCACTTTTTGGGAGTTTCTACTCTGGGGTTGCATCCAGGGGGACTTCAAATGTGACATGGCAACTTAAAATTATCCCAGCGACATCTGCCCTCCAAAATCCATATGGCGCTCCTTTCCCTCTGCACCCTGCCGTGTGCCCATACAGCAGTTTACCACCACATGGGTGTTTCTGTAAACTGCAGAATCGGGGTAATAAATATTGAGTTGCTGTGTTACAGGGAAAATAGATTAAAATGAAAAATCTGCAAAAAAAGTGAAATTTTGACATTTCACCTCAATTTTTCCTAAAGGGTTAACAAAGTTTGAAAAAATCAGTTTTGAATAACGTAAAGAGTGTAGTTTCTAAAATGTGGTCCTTTATGGGTGGTTTCTACTATCTAAGGCTAGTTTCACACTTGCGGCAGGACGGATCCGACATGCTGTTCACCATGTCGGATCCGTCCTGCGGCTATTTCTGACATGCAGTAATTTTAGTCCGGCGGCCCGGGGGCACGGCGAAATAGCCGCAGGACGGATCCGACATGGTGAACAGCATGTCTGATCCGTCCTGCCGCAAGTGTGAAAGTACCCTAAGCTCCACAAAGTGACTTCATAACTGAACTGGTCCTTAAAGGGAGTCTTTCACCTATACTAACCGTTATAGACCACGAACACCATTATCAGCATTATAGTCCCCATATGTGAATGCTACTTACTGTTTAGCTGGCCGTCACTTATTTTCTTCAAAAAACACTTTTATTCAATATGCAAATTAGGTCTGAAGATGCCCAGGCCCCTCCTCGCTATTCATCTGAAACCCCTCCCCTTTCACCACTCTGGCCCGCCCTAGGTTCTTCTGATTACCTCCTCCCTTCAGTGTGAAATACCACACCTGCGCCGTGCATCCGAATCGCCGTGCCTGCGCACAGCATTACTCATTATTGGCATCAGCATCCGAGCGTTTATTGCGCATGTGCCGGCCCCAACATCCTGATCTAGCCGGCCGGCTTGAACGCCGCCCCTGGGCACCTTCAGACCTAATTGCATATTGAATAAAAGTGTTTTTTTTTTAAAGAAAATAAGCGACGGCCAGCTAAACAGTAAGTAGCATTCACATATGGGGACTATAATGCTGATAATGGTGTTAGTGTTCTATAACGGTCAGTATAGGTGAAAGGCTCCCTTTTTAAAAAGTGGGTTTTGGAAATTTTCTTAAATTTTAAGGATTGCTTCTAAAATTCTAATCCTTCTAACGTCCTAAAAAAAAATAAAAAATTATTTTACAAAATGATGCTAACATGAAGTAGAAATCTGTGAAATGTACAGTAACAACTACTAGTATCACAATCTGCTTTAAAAGCAGACATTCAAATTTCAAAAATTTAGAATTTTTCCAAATTGTCTGAATTTGGGATTTTTTTTTTATTTTTTTTAGAAATAAAGGTGAAACATATTGACTCAAATTTGCCACTAACAGGACGTACAATGTCATGAGAAAACAGCCTCAGAATCGCTCATATAAGTAAAAGCTTTTGAGTTATTACCACATAAAGTGAAACATGACAGATTTGCAAAATGTGGCTGTCCTTTATGGTGAAAATTGGCTTGGCCTTAAAGGGGTTAATGCTGCCTCGGCTTTTATTTATCTTGGGCACCCCCTTTAATTGCTTGATTCACTATTAGTGATATTACAGTTTCCCTGTAGACCTCAAAGGCGTGCGCACAAAAAAAAAATATCTTCTAACGTTCTTTATTATGTAATTCTCTCTGAGCGATGGAAACATAAGTGGGAAGGTGTAAAACGAAGACTTTCCTGCCTGTGGAGATGAGTCATGATCAGTAGGCATAAATGGATAGCACTGTCTCTCTTCTGTGCCTGCTCTTAGAAATTTACACTTCTTAATCTCAATTTTATTCCAGGTCGGGAAAGCCATGTCTTCAAACGAGTCAGCCGCTTATGAAATCATGCGCAGCCTGGATGTAGATTATGTGCTGATCATCTTTGGAGGGGTGATCGGCTACTCTGGAGATGACATCAATAAGTTTCTCTGGATGGTTAGAATAGCGGAAGGAGAGCATCCCAAGGATATCAGGGTAAGAATATATGCAGACCTAATAAGCCTTTGGCTATTAAAGGGACGTTATACCCACAGTCCGCGGTTTTCTGTGCCAGTGAATGCAAAGGTTTTACTCCCTGCAAGCAGCAATTTCACGTGAAAATGTCAGACTATTAGTAGCTCTCTTGTACGTTGTAGAGTTGTCTCTTCTGTAAAAGGTTGGGATTCAGCAAGCTGCTTTATGCTTTTTCTCTCAAGTATTTTCTTTTCATCATCCACTTTTGTTTGCTTCACTGTAGAAGATGTAATATAAAGATAAATTTAATTTTTCTTTTTTTTTTATCCATTTTAAATTTCAAATAGGAAAGTGATTATTTTACACCCCAAGGTGAATTCCGAGTTGACAAGGCCGGCTCTCCAACATTGCTCAACTGCCTCATGTATAAAATGTCATACTATCGGTTTGGTGAAATGCAGGTAAATGCCGTATGTAGAGACCCGTTCACTACAGTCTAAGGTTCCACTCTTTGAAGTAGAAGACTTAAAGCAGAGTTGGCAGAATTCTATGCAGAGAGGGAATATTATTTTCCTGTGTAGTGTATATCATTTGGTCTCTTAACTGGTTAGATATGGATTAGTAAATGGGGCTCAGTGAATATAGCCGAATAAATACTACTTGCAAAAATATTCTATGATTTGGAGAACCACCACACCAGGTCTAAAAAGCAGACTATGGGCGAGCATTTACAAACATGAAAAATCGTTTGTCAGAATTTTTATTTCATCCATTAGTTACAGGATCATTGTGGCTGATGAACTCTACAATTCTAGCTGTATTAAGTAATGATAATTAAAGGGGGTTTTCTAGGACTCCTATACTGATGACCTATCTTCAGGATAAACCATCAATATCTGATCGGTGGGGATCTGACTCCTGGCACCCCCACCGATCAGCTGTTTGAAGAGGCTGCGATGCTCTGTGACCTCCTCGCAGCTAATAAAGGTTGTGTACACCTTTTTGGAGGCAATTTTATTTTATGATGGCATGTTACCCATTTTTGGCTAAGCCTACTTTCACACCTGCGTTAGGTGCGAATCGGTCTGGTATCTGCACAGACGGATCCGCACCTATAAATGCAAACGCTGGTATCTGTTCAGTACGGATCCGTCTGCATAACTCGGTCAAAAAAAAGTCTCAGTCTAAAGTGTAAGTCAGGACGGATCCGTTTGGCTCCGCATCGCCAGGTGGACACCAAAACGCTGCAAGCAGCTTTTTGGTGTCTGCCTCCAGAGCGGAATGGAGCCAAACTGATGCATTCTGAACGGATCCGTTTGGGGCCCCTTGTGAGAGCCTTGAAACGGATCTCACAAGCGGACCCAGAAACAGCAGTGTGAAAGTAGTTTTAGTCATTTCTTTCAATTGGCCTTTATTAAAAATATTGAGCTGTTTTTCTAGCTGTGTGACTGGTACCTTCACTTTGTGCTGGTCATCCAATAAACCTTCTCTAAACTACTGAGAGGTGATAAAGGTAAGATGAGAAGCGAGCTATAATGAGTGTTTATTAGGTGAGAGAGCAGAGATTGGGAGTCCGTCTGCTGGTCTGAAGGAAAAGACAGAAAATCCACAGGCTGGTACTAGAGCATGTCAGCTCTGTACAGAAAAAAGGGTGCCATATTTTTAATAAAGGCCAACTTAAAAAATTATTAGCGCAAAAGGAGTACAATGCAATAATAAGAATAAATTGCCCCCAAAGGTGTTCCTAGCCTTTAAGCACAGTGCTGTACATTGTATAGCGGCTGTGCTTGGTATTGCAGCTCAGGCCCATTCACTTTAATGGGAATGAGCTGCAACTAGGCCATATGACCGTGACCTCACTGGCCTAGGGTGATGCCAGAGCACTACTGCCTCTTTAAACACCTGATTGGTGGGGGTGCAGGGAATTCAGATTCCTACTGATCAGATGTTTGATAGGTCATCAAAATGTGAATATTGCAAAACTCCTTTAAAACTTATATTTGGTTAAGTTTTTCTATCGTAAAAACTATACAGGACCGCGGTGCTACACTGCAATCCTGCTCTCCAAGAAATAAATAAATGCATTTGAGGTGCAATGGACTGTAGTCATCAGTATAAACCTTTTGACTTTGATTTCTTCCTCTATTCCGCTGATGTACATTTCTTTTCCTCATTGGCCTGCAGTTAGACTTTCGAACTCCTCCAGGCTTTGATCGTACCCGTAATGCAGAAATTGGGAATAAAGATATAAAGTTCAAACATTTGGAAGAGGCTTTCACTTCAGAGCACTGGCTCGTCAGAATATACAAAGTCAAACAGCTAGAAAACAGAGAAGCCCTTGACCATAAACCGAGGATTACCAACATTGTCCCTAAACAGAAGTATTTATCTAAGAAGGTAAGTTCTTGTGTGTCTCTAAGGGCTCTTTCCCACTTGCGTTCTTTTCTTCCGGCATAGAGTTCCGTCGTTGGGGCTCTATGCCTGAAGAATCCTGATCAGTTTTATCCTAATGCATTCTGAATGGAGAGAAATCCGTTCAGGATGCATCAGGATGTCTTCAGTTCCGGAACGGAACGTTTTTTGGCCGGAGAAAATACTGCAGCATGCTGCGCTTTTTGCTCCGGCCAAAAATCCTGAAGACTTGCCGCAAGGCCGGATCCGGAATTAATGCCCATTGAAAGGCATTGATCCGGATCCGGCCTTAAGCTAAATGTCGCTTCGGCGCATTGCCGGACCCGACATTTAGCTTTTTCTGAATGGTTACCATGGCTGCCGGGACGCTAAAGTCCTGGCAGCCATGGTAAAGTGTAGCGGGGAGCGGGGGAGCAGTATACTTACCGTCCGTGCGGCTCCCGGGGCGCTCCAGAGTGACGTCAGTGCGCCCCAAGCGCATGGATCACGTCATCCATGCACATGGGGCGCTCTGATGTCATTCTGGAGCGCCCCGGGAGCCGCACGGACTGTAAGTATACCGCTCCCCCGCTCCTACTATGGCAACCAGGACTTTAATAGCGTCCTGGCTGCCATAGTAACACTGAACGCAATTTGAAGACTGCTCCGTCTTCAAATGCTTTCAGTACACTTGCGTTTTTCCGGATCCGGCGTGTAATTCCGGCAAGTGGAGTACACGCCGTATCCGGACAACGCAAGTGTGAAAGAGGCTTAAGTCCTGCAATAGTTGATGGCTCCGCCATTCTGGTGGCATTCCTGAGTTGCAGCTGTTTCTGCAGTCGAGTAGGAGGAGGAGGCTACAGGAGGCAAAGAATGTTGCCCAGCGATCCTTGGTGGCGGAAGGACGTGCGCCAAAGAGCTCTCCGCCTGGGGCCCAGCCGCTTCTACATTTACCCAGTGTGCAGTTAGGGAGATATAGCGTCCCTGGCCGTGCTTACTGGTCCACAGTGTTGTTCTGAACTCTGACACACCTATGTGACATTAGTGGTCATTGTTAGCTGGCTCTCCTCTTTAAGTGTCCTTTTACATGGATTGATGTTTAGTCAAATTTATCGGGGATGAGCTTTTGCATAAACGCTCATTCCCAATAATCTGCCAGTGTAAAAGGTGCCGTCAACCACCTGATCTACGAGCTCAGAAAAGCACTGTTCCTGTGCAGACGATTGCAGAGTATGAACTGTGATCTGCTGTGCTGTGACAATGTTTTCTATGGGGACGAGATCACTATCGATTACTTCTCCCCATACAGCGGAGGTGATTGCTGCATATACATGCTTCCCCCTCTCCACTGTTCCCGATAATCTGCCAGATCATCTGTATAAGTAAAAGGGCTCTAATTGCTGTATTAGACCTGCAGATTAGCAGACGATTGTCCTGCAGCAATCTCCTCCACAGTATAGGGAGGAGGGATTGCTAATGCTGTCACTTGTCCCAATACTGATCATCATTTGCAAACAATGATTTTTAAACCTGTTGAAAAATTTCAATTGCCGGATGAACGGGTAATCGGCGGCAGTGTTCACTCTGCCCTTACCCCTGAAGACGCCGGTACACGGCGAAACATGTCGGGGGGCAGTGTGAGCCTCTAATCTTAACTCAGCATACCGCTGAAGCCTATTACTACTGTGTTTAGTAGTCACACAGTGTCCACAAGTTACACTGGCAGCGCGCAGCCAGTTAGACACTAGTGTGGAATCACACAGTAGCATACAACCCTGGTCAGGTGACATCCTGACAGTGCACTTAAAACTGATATTGAAAGGCCAGCGGGCGCTGGAAGTTTTAACCATTTAGTTTAGTTAGTCACTTATTCAAGTATTAGCAGCAGTATCAATTAAAAGCTATGTTTTAGCTATTGGTAGGTACAGGATCAATAGGTGTAATCTAGCCCTAACAGGCATTAAAAGTAATAAATTGTTGCACAATACACCTTATCCTTGTACTTAAAGGGAAAGTTTAGTTATTGACGATAATTGAAGGGAACTTGTCAGAAGTTTTGACCATGCTAAACTGCTAACATCCCTAGGTTGGGGCTCGTGAGCAGTACAAACATACCTTTTTGTATAGCTTTTCTAACAAGAGTGGTGTGAATATGAACTTTTATTCTACCAGATTATGCCCTTTAACACTTTCAGCCCTGAATGGTTTTTCATTTTTGCATTTTCGTTTTTCACTCCCTGCCTTTCTGGGGCCATAACTCCCCCCTTCATTCACATAGCCGTATGAGGGCTTATTTTTTGCAGGACAAGTGGCACTTTCTAATTCCAGAGAAAAAACTGTAATGTACATAAAAAATTACAATATTTTTATAGCATGAAATACAACAATACTTAATTTAAAATGCTCTCTTCATGGCATAGTAATACTTTTTGTCGGATAACCCCTTTAAGTGCACTGGAGTCGGAGCTTCACTGTGAATGCTACTTCACAGCTCTTCCCCCTCTGCTCGGAGTGACGGCTGTCGTAGTCTCCTGGTTGGATGACGCCCTAGTAGGGCAGACTGAAGAGTCTGTGAAGCTCCACCTCCTGGTCAGTTGCTGGAGCAGAATGTGGCCAAATAAAAGTTCATATTCATACAACTTCTTGTGTTTGGCATGGTCAAAACTTCTCAGAGTCCCTTTAAAGGGCTTCTGTCAACCCACTAAACAGGTGTTTTTTTTTTGGGTACTTATAATCCCTATACTGCGATTTATCCATACATAATGTGATTAATCATTTTGGTTCAGTAGATTCTGCTAAAAACGTACTTTTATAATATGTAAATTACCTGTCTACCAGCAAGTAGGGCGGCTACTTGCTGGTAGCAGCCGCATTCTCCTATCATAATGACGCCCCCTCCGCATGTTGATTGACAGGGCCAGCGGACGGGATCTTTCTCTGCTGGCCCTGTTTGCATTCAAAATCTGGCACCTGCGCAGTACCTGTCTTCAGTCTGGCGCCTGCGCCTATGATGTCACATCTACACCCGGCGCAGGCGCATTGAGGAAGGAGCGGCTGAGCAAGTGTCCTCCTCTCAGTGCGCCTGTGCCGACTGAAGACGGGTACGGCGCAGGCGCCAGATTTTGAATGCAGACTGGGCCAGCAGAGAGAGATCCCGTCCGCTGGCCCTGTCAATCAACATGAGGAGGGGGCATCATTATGATAGGAGAATGCGGCTGCTACCAGCAAGTAGCCGCCCTACTTGCTGGTAGACAGGTAATTTACATATTATAAAAGTAAGTTTTTAGCAGAATCTACTGAACCAAAATGATTAATCACATTATGTATGGATAAATCGCAGTATTAGGGATTAGAAGTACACAAAAAAAAAAAATGTTTAGTGGGGTGACAGAAGCCCTTTAATATGCTAATACATGCTGGTTTTGAATAATAAGTAATGTGTTACATTTATGTGACGCCTGAATTTGTCTTTTATTTGTTGGACATGGAATGTCTAATATGCCCAGTGCCCATGTATCTCCCAGAAGGTAACTTAGATAGCTAGAATATAGTGCTTATTACATGTCCTCTTTTGCTGTTAAAAAAAAATAAAAAAAAATTATTTATTTTTATTCCCCCCCCACCCCCCCTCTTGTTTTCAGACATCAAAAAGGAAGCGTGGCTATATAAAAAACAAGCTGGCCCTGAAGAAAGGCAAGAAACCTAGCAAGAAGACCATTTAAACCATCTGATCTCACAGGAAGGAGTTGTCCTTGGGAGATAACCAGTCTTTGCCTTTAGATGAGCTCATGTTCTTCAGTGGCATGAGAGTACAGAACCATCTCTGGTCCAGAATATTGTACACAATTTTCAGGCAATGTCTGATTACAAATGATATATTTATTGGCTTATTAAGAACAGCTGTTTTAGATTTGTAACGTGAAGCCAGACAGAGCTGCTGTCCTCTACCAACAGCAGATTTTTCTTTTTGTTTCTTTTATTTTATTTTTTTCGGACGGTGGGATTTTTATTTTTTCTTTATTGAAATTTTTTTGGGAATTGTAGACAATTTGGACTGTTTGCACCAAAGAGCCCTCTATTTTGGTTGCTATACTTGTCAATTTTTTTTTTTATCACAATAAAGATAAAATGCTAAACCCTTGAGCTGTGATTTCTTATCCTGCAATGCCCATTCACATGTAGGCACAGATCTAGTGGCAGACGTCTGCTGTTCCCTTTTTTCTTTTTTTTTTCTCCCTTGTACTGTCCTCGGTGTGGGTGTCTTTGCTGTCATTTTTTAGAAACAACTAAGAATATTTCAAACAATCGTAAATGTATCCAACACAATGTGGTCAGCTAAGTCTGCCTCAGCTATCACCTGCAAATAATGCAAGTTAGCCATTTTTGGACAGTCAATCAATTTTAAAAATATTGCCTTAGTCAATGGAGAATCTTATTTGTGATGATTACTTGCCCCTTTAATGCCATAAAGCCTGAACGGCAAGACTTTAACATGGACTAAATAGATCAACCAAATTTTAAAAGACGTAAACCCCGATGTTGAATGTTTTTTCTTTTGCACAATCATATAAAATGCAAACGGCCAAATAAGTTTAAATGTTTACATGTTTAAAACCATCTAAAAAGTTGACAAGTATACAGACATGTTACCATGTGAGCTAAATTGGGGACAGCCATTGATGATGATGTCTGTAAAGCGCTGCGGAATATGTCAGCGCTATATAAATGAGTAAAATAAATAAATGTGAAATCTGAGGGAATCTGAGCTAGACCAGAATTTCAAAATGATTTTTTTTCCCCCTCCGTAAAATAAGTGCAGTATACTTAACGACTTCTTTAATGATAACTAGGGTTTTTTTGGTTTTTTTTGTGGTTTTTTTGGCACTGTCAGTCATGCACTAAAATGTATATTGGGGTTGAACATTTGGGTGTTTTTTTTTGTTTTTTTTTGCTTTTGACATTATGCGGACTTGAACTTTTCTTAGTTTGACAGATGTCAACATTTTTTATTTTTTTTGTTGTTTAAACTTGACTTTGCCACAATGGTTGTTGGATTACCCTGTGTTTAGGATGTATCTTTTTTTTTTTTTTTATAATAAAATTGAGGTCAGAACTGGTGGTATCTCAGAAAAAGAATATCAAATTTTTCAGTTTGTTTTTCAAGCTTGTGATATTTTTACATACCATGAAGCTGCATCGCTGTTAAGCATCTGAATGCGGCTGCTAGAAAATGCTGGCAATCTGTATATTGGATTTAAAACTTTGGAAATTGACAATAGAAAAAAAATAAAGATTTAATTAAGGTTTTATGTAAAGTGTCCTGTTTTTGTTGCAAAATAAAAAATTCAAATGGCCAGTTTCTAAAAATGTATGCTGTCACATTCCTGGCAGCCAGCATTGGGGAAGGTTAGACTAAATAGCTCTTTTGGAATAGATTTTTGGTATAGCTTAAAAAGAACTTATTTTAAAAATGTTTATTAAAGAATTGATGTTTGAACAGAAATGCAGTAAAAAAAAAGTTTAATTTGAAATAAAAAGGAAAAAAAAGAATTCTGGTGTTTTTTTTTTTTCTTTTGTTATTTATTGACATTTGAAAATCCAAATAAAGCAATTATAGAAACATAATATGCAAAAGGATATCTCCCAAGAAAAATAACTATTTTGCTAGCACCACCTAATCCCAAGGCTTTTTAGAGAGCCACTTCTAATAGGTGGCGCTGATGAGATGGTTCTCTGTTCTGTTTCTTGGTAGATAGTTCAGCGAATTCTCCATAATTTGGACATTTACTGTAGATAAGGATAATCCATTCTTATGAAATAGCATTGATAAGTCTTACTTTCACACTTGCGGCAGGACAGATCCGACATGCTGTTCACAATGTCGGATCCGTCCTGCGGCTATTTCGCCGTGCCGCCGGACCGCCACTCCGTCCCCGTTGACTATAATGGGGACGGGTACGGAGCTACGGCGGTGCACGGCGAAAGGCTGCCGAACTAAAATTACTGCATGTCAGGCTTTTTAGTCTGGCGGCGAAATAGCCGCAGGACGGATCCGACATGGTGAACAGCATGTCGGATCCGTCCTGCCGCAAGTGTGAAAGGTGCCTTCACACACAGCAGATTTTGTGGCAGAAAATTCCTCAACTGGCAATCGGTTTCATTCACCTTTAATGAGGCTTGCAGAAATCCATGTGCTTGCTGCCACATTCAAATGAATGCAACTGATTATCAATTGGAAGGGGGCGTGGTTACCGTGACTTGAAGCAGAGAGGCCGCTGCCGCCTTGACTTCAAATGTGTGGAGAAGCGTGTCGGGCAGGGGATAAAACGATGTTTTCAGTACTTTTGCTGCATTTGCCTTCAGGAAGAAAGGAATCATCTGAAACACACTGCTGGCGGCTTGGGATGGTTTTGGGAGGTGACAGGTTCCCTTTAAGAATTTTTATTTGAAAAATCTCTGGATCACAAATGAGGAGAGCCAAGTATGGTAGACGGTATGCACTCCAATTCTTCCTGGAAATTGAGAATGGTAAAATAAGGATATAGCCAGAATTCAGCAGGTGCTTCTGAACACTTGGGGCAATGGGGGTTTGGAAATCTGCCTATTCTGTAATGGGCATAGTGAAGTCCCATAACAATGATTGATAAAGTACAGTTGTATAAGCTTGTTGATTGCTGGAGAAACAAATGTTGTGATCCCATCAAACATGCACAAGTGTCATCGGTGATGAATATTTTCCTCTTCTCCACCACAGGTAATGGTAGTGGGAGCTTTAGCGGATAAGATCAGATGAGAATTTATCATTGAGATTAGACCACCTGGGCCTTGGTGGATAAGGATAAGGCCTCGTTTTTCGGGTCCGCATCCGAGCCGCAGTTTTTGCAGTTCGGGTGCAGACCCATTCACTTCAATGCTGTCCGCATCCGTTGCTCTGTTCCGAGGCCCCTCAAAAAATATAGCATGTCCTATTGTCTGTTTTGCAGGCAAGAATGGGCATGTCTACAATGGGCCACCCATTCCTTCAAGGTTTTTGGAAGCCCCATATAAGTGAGGATGCTGTGCGTGTGCAGAGTACTCTCCTTCACTTCAGGGGATGTGTTCTGAAGATAGATGTGGGTCCAACCTGTCTGATATTTGTGACATATCCTAGCGATATGCAATGTTTGAGATGGGACAAATCCTTTAACATATACTGTGTTTTTCGCCCTATAAGATGCACCGGCCCATAAGACGCACCTAGGTTTTAGAGGAGGACAATGAGAAAAAAAATTTCATTAGACCTCAGGTCAGACCACCAATGTTAACCGCTTTACGTCCGCCCATAGGATATAAACGTCCTATGGGTGGACGTCTATTTCTGAAAGCACATTTTAAAACGTCTTTTCAGAAATGGCAGCTGCACGCTAATCGTGCAGCTGCTGATCGGGTTGCCCGCTGTCAGTGACAGCAGGGCAACCCTAAGACAAGGCAGGGACAGTGTCCAGGTGTCCCTGCCTTCCGGAGCGCTGTGTATGCAGAGAAGGAAGCGCTATGCGCTTATAGGTTGCGGCCCGGCAAAAGTGTTATAATGAATGATCAAAAAATCATATGTACCCAAAAATAGTACTAATAAAACTGGCACCTTATCCCCTAGTTTCCAAAATGGGGTCACTTCTTGGGAGTTTCTACTGTAAGGGTGCATCAGGGGGCTTCAAATGGGACATGGTATCTAAAAACCACGTGGAGTTCCTTTTCTTCTGCGCCCTGCCGTGTGCCCATACAGCAGTTTATGACCACATGTGGGGTGTTTCTGTAAACCGCAGAATCTGGGTAATAAATATTGAGTTTTGTTTGGCTGTTAACCATCGATGTGTTAAAGAAAAAAATTGATTAAAATTGAAAATCTGCCAAAAAAGTGAAATTTAAAAATTTGATCTCCATTTTCCTTTAATTCTTGTGGAACGCCTAAAGGGTTAACAAAGTTTGTAAAATCGGTTTTGAATACCTTGAGGGGTGTAGTTTCTACAGTGGGGTCATTTATGGGGGTATCCACTATGTAGGCCCCACAAAGTGACTTCAGACCTGAACTGGTCCTTAAAAAGTGGGTTTTGGCAATTTTCTTAAAAATTTGAAGAATTGCTTCTAAACTTCTAAGCCTTCTAACGCCTTAAAAAAATTAAATTACATTTCCAAAATGATGCCAACATAAAGTAGACATATGGGGAATGTTAAATAATATTTTATGAGGTATCACTTTCTGTTTTAAAAGCAGAGAAATTGAAATTTAGAAAATTGCGAATTTTTCACATTTTTGGGTAAATTTGGGATTTTTCATAAATAAAGGTGAAATATTTTGACTCAAATTTATGACACTCATGAAGTACAATGTGTCACGAGAAAACAGTCTCTGAATGACTTGGATAAATAAAGGCGTTCCAAAGTTATTACCACATAAAGTGAGATATGTCAGTTTTGCAAAATTTGGCCTGGTCAGGAAGGGGGCAAATGGCCCAGATGGCAGGTGGTTAATAAGACCTTCGCTCAGACCCCAATGTTATTGACACCCAATCAGACCTCAGATAGTAGCCCCATGCCTCATATCAGCCCCCAGCCTCATGTATGCAGCCCCCATGTCACAGAGCACGTAAAAAAAAAAACACACCTCTCCTGCTCCGGACACTGCCACTCCTCACCTCCAATACTCTTAATGCCACCGGCTGTGCTGTAAACCGATGCGCACAGAGTTCCCTCACGCTGTGTGCAGCCACAGCACAGCTGATAGCCGAGGACCAGGAAGTGGTGACTACAGAGCCTTCACTGCTTCCTGGTCCTCTGGTACTAATAAGTGCTTCCATAATGGAAACGCTCATTAGTATTCACCCCATAAGACACGATGACCTTTTTCCTTTTGTGGGGGGAAAAAAATGCGTCTTATGGGGTGAAAAATACAGTAAATCGCCTATATTACAGTGACCCTGAACTGCAACCAATAGGAAGCACCTGTCAAAGATTTGAAATATTCTAATAGAATTTAACCTGGGGTGCTGATGAAAGGGGTTAAATCTCTGGCACCTGCCCAAATCTTTCAGAGTTGCTTTGTGGATAGGTAATATACTATTTGTGAGAACTTAAAGAGGACCTTTCACCTATTATGACACTATGAACTAACTATACAGCCATGGAGAGCGGCACCCGGGGATCTCACTGTACTTACTATTATCCCTGGCCGCCGCTCCGTTCTCCTGCTATGCCCTCCGGTATCTCCGGTCACAAAGTTATGGTAGGCGGAGTCTGCCCTTGTGCTGCTGTAGCGCTGGCCAATCGCATTGCAGAGCTCACAGCCTGGGAGAAAATAACCTCCCAGGCTGTGAGCTCTGCGCTGCGATTGGCCAGCGCTAGAGCAGAACAAGGGCAGACTCCGCCTACCATAACTTAGTGACTGGAATCTCCGCCTACTATAACTTAGTGAGCGGAGATACCGGAGGGCATAACGGGAGAACGGAGCGGCGCCCGGGGATAATAGTAAGTGCAGTGAGATCCCCGGGTGCCGCTCCACATGTCTGTATAGTTAGTTCATAGTGTAATAATAGGTGAAAGGTCCTCTTTAAAGCGGCAATGTCACCAGGATCAGCCCTATTAAACCAGACATACTGCCTGGTAAGGCTAATCATGCCAATTAAAACTATACCTTTCTTTTGTATATATGCTAGACCGCTAAAGAGAGCGCTGCATTTTTATTCATATGCAAATGAGCAATTGGAGCACCAGGAGGTTGGCCTGAATCATTTGAGCACGGTTTTGTAACACGCCCTATTTTCTGCACTCTGCCCCCTCCGATAATTGACAGGGCTAGACGTGCTGAGGACAGAGCTGTCCTAGCATGTAGATATCATATATCTATGTACTTATAGCAACTGTAAAAAGACAGGTTGCTTTTGGGCAGTGTACCACATACTTTGCACGACCCAGACAGACCTCCAGCAAAGTGGATCATTTGATATGCTAACCAGTACGAGCAGCTCCCACAGTTTAGTTGTCCATCATCCAGGCACAGACGGCGCCTTTATTACACCCCCTCTATCTGCCCAGACCTTTTCAAGATGCTTTGCATGGTTTTTTTCTATGCTTATAATGTAAAACATATTACTGGTGTCTTTAAAATCATATATTGTGCTTGTGAATAAAACAGAAATATGTTGTTTTTTTTTCTTCCCAGAGCCGATCTCAATTTGGTGAAGCTATAGTACAGAGGTAGGCAACCTTTGGCACTCCAGCTGTTGTGAAACTAATTCCCAGCATGGTCCATTAATTTCTGTCCGAGTTCTGAGAAGAGCACCGGAAGTATGCATGCTGGGAGTTGTAGTTTCACAACAGCTGGAGTGCCGGAGGTTGCCTTACCCCTCTTTGTGACTTTTTAACAAATGTGTGTTTTTGAATCACATTCGACACTTAGGGCCAGTGTCCCTGCCCCAAGCACTCCTGACAAATTTACAGACATTTATGCCTGGCAGGGGCTGGAATAGTTTATCGGCAAGGTGCACGGACTTCTGACGGTATGCCTAATTAAAGGGTTTATCCAACCCCTATAATGACCCCCCCCCCCCCAGTGCCTGGGCACATTATACTTACTCCGGCACCTGCGTCGTTCCTGCTCACTGCACGGCTGCCACTGCATCTCCCTGTTGCGCGGATCAAAACGTACAGGGGGAAGGGGGTGCAGCCAATAACAGGCCGTGTCGGGGACCAGCCTCCCTAGCGTCACCAGCGATAAAGGAAATGCAGTGGCGGCTGTGCGGGGAGACACTGTTAATATTTAAGGTCAGGGCTCTATGCTTTAGCTTATTTACTTGTGTGCTTTTGGCCATTGTCTTGAGGTCATGAACTTACATTCTGATGTAAAATATTTCATACATTTATTACCTCATGCAATAACCGTACAGACCCTGGGGCAGCAATAAAGGCCAAAACTATAATGCTCCTTTAGCCGTTGGGATGCAATGTTTTTTTCCCTCCAAACATAGGGGGGAATTTATCACGACTGGCGTTCCCATACGTCAGTCTTGATTCCTCCTGTGTTGGAGTACGATGTGCCTAATTTATTAAGAGGCAGATGCCTCTTAATAAATTAGTCGCATCTCTGGCACTCCGTACGCTAGAAATTTAAATCTATACCAGGGGTTGCACAGTTTCTCCCGTAGGTTATAGTAAATCCAGCAGGCCGCAATATGTTCTGCCCCCTCCGCTAAGTCCCACCCATTTTCTCTACTTTAGAAAAGAGGTGAGAAGTAGTGATAAGTGCAGCGAGCTTCAGATGCTACATTTGAAGTCACTTTGTTCAAAACTTCGGATTAATACTGTACGGAGATCCGTCTCTGTACAGTATTAAAATGAATGGGCTCCGATGAGCCGAAGTCAGTTATTCACAAAGTTGCACAGGACTTCATGGAATAACTTCGGTAGTTGATTTTTTTATTTTTTTTTCTCATTCAAAAAGCATGAGGCAATAAGTCGAGAACAGTAAATATCAGATTCAAAAACATAGAACCACAGGGGGTCTACCCCTGTACCAAGAACATATTCAGTAAAGAAAAGGCACTGGGAAAAGGAGCATACAATAAAGACAGCAGGGGGGGGAACAGACACGAGCGCTGGTTACAGGTGTGCAGCCTGGAACTCACTGGAGGTGCGAAACGTCTCCCATGGGCTCCACGTCTTCACAAAACGAGCGACGGCCAATGGGGAAATGCAGATGAGGTCCTCCATCCTTTGGTGGAGAGCAATTTCCTCAAACCACTCCATCATTTGGGGGGGGGGGAAGGAAGGTGACTTCCAGTGGCGGGGAATGACCGTTTTGGCGGCTTGGAGCATATATTTCAAGAGGGTGACCTTATAGGCTGGGATGGTGAGGTCGAAGGCGAAAAGCAAGAGGGATTCGGGGGTGTTGGGTATAGGAATCCCTGTCACTTTACGCACAATGGAATGCACCGAGTCCCAGAAAGGGCGCAGGGCAGAGCATTGCCACCATATATGTATCATGGTGTCCTCCTCCGACAAACATCTCCAGCATCTGTCCGGCACAGACTGAAACCACTTGTGGAGAAGAGAGGACACTCTGTACCACCTGGAGAGGACCTTGAAATTCGTTTCCTGCGCCTTCGTGGAGATCAGCGCCTTGTGAGTCAAAAGGAAGGCTCTCTGCCATTGGGAAGGGCTGAGTTGGACACCTAAATCACGTTCCCACGCCGAGCAAAAGGGAGGAGGACAGGAGGAGTGTTGCTGAATGAGCAAATTGTATATAGTGGAGATGTCCCTAAATACTGCTGATGGAGCAAGGCACATTTGCTCAAACTTAGTGAGGGCTCTGGATAGGTCATGGGTTTTACACAAGGCCGAATAAAAATGTTGAAGTTGGAGGTGTTCAAAAGTATGCCTGGGGCAGATGGCGGAGGGTTCTAGCATCTGATTGAGAGGTTTCAGAGAGGACCCGCGTAAGACATGATAAAATCGGAGAGGGCGCATACTAGTACCTGACAAGAAGGTGCGAGAGGAGCGCCCCGGTGGGAAGTCAGGATGGTCCGTGATTGGGGTCAGGGGACCTTTAGTATCGATGAGTGAATGGTGATTACGTGTGGAGCCGAGAATTGCAAGGGTATGATTAACCGTAAAAGAGGGGGTTGGGTCAGGGACGCTAGATGATCCTATCAACCAAGGGAGCATCGAGAGTGAGGTGGGTGAGGAGTCCCTAGCCATATGAACCCACGCTTTGGCGGAGTCCAGTAGCCTGGCATACGCCACGGAGAAGAAATACAATTTACAGTCCGGCAGACCCTCCCATCTCCTTAGATCTGGTCAATAGTTCATACCTTATCCGCGGTCTGCCCGGAGCCCATACAAATCGCGTGAAGGAGCGCTTCAGTTGCAACCAATAGGACGCTGGCAGTCGGATAGGGACGGTCTGCAGGAGGTAGAGCAATTTCAGCAACAGGTTCATCTTAAGGATACTGACCCTGCCAAACCAGAAGAAGTCGCAGCGATGCCAGGACTCAAGATCCATCTGGAACCGCCGGAGAAGCAGGGAGAAATTCAGCTGGAAAAGTTGAGAGAGATCCGCTGAAACTTTAATGCCTAGATATTTTATGCCTGAAGGCGGCCAGGCGAATGGGAACGAGGTATGGAGGGAGGGGAGTTGCTCTCGGGGCAAAGAGACGTTTAGGGCTTCTGATTTTGACATGTTTATTTAGAAATTCATCCAGCTGCCGAAATGAGCGAGTTCGCGGAGTAGGGACGGGAGTGCAATATGCGGGTTAGTTATGTATAATAAAAGATCATCCGCAAAGGCGGCGCACTTGTGCTCCGTCTTACCTATTTTGACTCCGGAGATATCCAGATTGCCACGGATAGCAGCGAGAAGGTGTTCCATCACTATCACATATAGGAGAGGGGACAGCGGGCAGCCTTGACGCGTGCCATTGCGGATGAGGAAAGGGTGGGAAAGCGTGCCGTTTATTTTAACGCGGGCGGATGGATGCTGTTATAGACTAAAAATTTTCCCCAGAAAATCCGGGCCAATCCCCAGTCCCAAGAGGGTAGATCGAATCGCCTGCTAAAAAAAAAAAAAGCTTTTTTCCGCGTCGAGGGATAAGATCATGAGGGGGGTATCGGCCATTTTTGCATGGTGAATTATATCTAGAGTCCTGAGGGTATTGTCGCGGGCTTCCCTCCCAGGGATGAAACCCACCTGGTCGGGATGTATTAAGTGAGGTAGAAACGCATTCAGTCGGTTAGCGAGAAGCTTGGCGAACAACTTACGGTCCACGTTCAGCAAGGAAATGGGCCGATAGCTGGGGCAGAGGTGCGGATCTTTGTCAGGCTTGGGAATAACCGTGATATGGGCCATGGTCGTTTGCGCCGGGAAGGGGCACCCAGAGGATACAGTATTGAAAACCTTTGACAGAAAAGGAGTGAGAGAGGCCGAAAGAGATTTGTAAAAACTAGCCGTGAATCCATTGGGACCTGGGCTCTTGCCACTCGGCATGGACTTAATAGCCTCCTGCAGCTCCATCTCTGTGAAAGGGGTCTCCAAGCTGGCACTTTGTTCAGCTGACAATTTGGGGCCACGAGAAGAGGAGATGGAATAGGGGTCGTTCGCCACATCGTGAGGGTCAGGGAGGTTGTATAGCTGGGAATAGAACGATTGAAAGGAGGAGGCAATTTCCCCATTAGTGTGCACCATACAGCCCGTGGAGTCTTTCACGGCCGAAACATGGGAGGCAGCAATATGACCCCTGAGGGCTCTCGCAAGCAGGCGTCCGTATTTATTACCGTATTCATAGAATTTGCTACGGCAGGTCTGGACCATCCGTTTGTAAGACGCTTCCAGAAGGCGACGCGCATCCGTGCGTGCGTTCTGTAGGTCACCAAGGACAGATTGAGAAAGGGCTCGCTTGTGAAGGAGCTCTAAGGCTGCAACCTTCTGCAGAGCATTTTTCAGGGAGATGGCCTTTTCTTTTTTAAGGCGGGAGCCATGCATAATGAGAGTCCCACAGAGGACACATTTTAAGGCTTCCCATTGCATAGGAAGAGGGGTTTGGTCTGAGGAGTGATCGGAAAGGAGTTGGACACAGTGGTGTGGAGGTCAGCGGCACATGCTGTGTCCAGCAGAAGGGACTCATTTAAACGCCAGGTCCATTCGGTCCTAGCCAAGGAGGGAAGCATTAGAGAGCAAAAAACCGGGGCGTTATCGGACCATAGGATATTGCCAATAGATGTGGAGACCAGCCAGGAAAGGGCGGGTTGCTGGACTAGGACGTAATCTATCCTGCTATATGAGGAGTGGGGGGCTGAAAAAAAGGTATAGTCTCTATCTGCCGGATGATGAATACGCCACGGGTCGCACATTTGTAATTGGAACAATGCTCTTTTAACCCGTTTAATGGCAGCGTAGGAGAGGGAGGCTTTACCTGAGGAGTTGTCGTCGAGTGCGGGGTCAAGGGTAAGATTGAGATCACCGCAGAGTACTAGGATACCACGGATCAGAGGCGTGACTTTATCAATTAAATCTACGATAAAGGGGATCTGGTGGCTATTAGGAGCATAGACATTGAGGATTGTAAATTCCTGACCACCAATGAGGAGTGTGAGGATCAGATATCGCGCCTCAGGGTTGGCTACGCATCCCAGCACCTGGTGAGCCAAAGATTTGTGGATCGCTATGGCAACCCCTTTGGATTTACTCTCAGAGTTGTTCGCAAGGTGCCAGGACGTGTAGTGTCTGTGGCGGATAGCAGGGGCCTTACCTTCCTTAAAGTGAGTTTCCTGGATGCACACAATCTGCGCCCTTTGACGGTGGAAGTGATAAACGATTTGGGATCTCTTCTCGGGCATGTTGAGGCCCTTGGCGTTGAGTGACGCGATCTTGAGCGACGTCATGTCTAAAACAAAGGGAGAAGACACAAGGGACAAAGGGGCGGGTGGACGAACACGGGAAGGGGAGAGAGAGAAAAACGAGAATAAAAATAAGAAGGACAAGTAAATAACTACCCGGATCAAACAGATCCAAAGAGACAATCGCTGGGGAATAATCAGTCCCCAGAGGGTGTCTCAAACTACTTGGGGAAAGTGACAACCAGGAAAGAGCGGGCCTACTGCAGGCCCTGGCAGACAGCAGAACACAGAGGTGATAATAGTGATGCCTACTGCCAAGGGGGCGTTAAACAAAAAAAACAGTAACAAGGCATCTCAGTAGTGATGGAGCATGGATCTCAAGCAATACCACAGGTCTGGTCTCAGGAACCAAAGTCCGTAGCGATTTGGGATCTGCCAGCACGAGTTGAAGAGCGACGTCTTCTCCGTCCGGGGGGGGGGTCGGTAAAGCTGTCATCGGTGATCTGGCAGAAGCTGACAGGAACGGGCGAGTCGGACCTTGCCGGGTCGGTGTCGGTTGTAGCACAGAAGGCCAGGGGCCCAGCTCGACCATTGGGAGATCCAGGAGGCGGAGGAACTCAGGAAGGTTTGCGGAGCGTCGCGGTTTGGTTTTTGAGACCCGCATAAAGAGCGAAGGGATGGCCCCACCGGTAGGGGATGCCTCGTTCCCTGAGAAGATCCAGGAGGGGTCGCAGGGCAGCTCTTTGGGCCAGGGTGTGGTGGGAGAGATCTTGAAGGAGTTGGAGGGGAGCACCATCAAATAATAAAGGTGAGGACTGCCTGGCTCTGTTCAGAATCTGTTCCTTGACCACATAAAAGTGGATTCTGCAAATGACATCCCTCGGATTGGACCCAGCCAGGCCAGGGGGTCTAAGGGCCCTATGTGCCCGATCGATCTCAACGTGGGAGCCTGGTGGTCGACCAAGGAGTCTATTAAACAGTCCAGTGATGGTACTTAAAAGGTCAGGCGCCTTTACAGATTCCAACAGGCCGCGTATTCGAATGTTGTTACGGCGGTTACGGTTTTAAATGTCGTCCAAGTGCTGATGTAGAGTATATAGCTGGGTCTCATGGGACTGGATCGTGTCCCGAAGGGCTGAGACCGTAGTCACCAGAGAAGTGTGGTCTTGGGCGACAGAGTCAATTCTGGAGTCCAGGACGGCCATTTCAGAGCAGACTTGTGAGAATTCGCGCTTGCATTCCTGCAATATGTTAGTGGCAAAACTGGACAAGTCTGCTTTGGTAGGAAGGGAGCAGATGAGAGTGCGCAAATTGGCCATCGTTGGTGGCCTGGTGCCGTCGTTAAACATGTCGGCTGAGGCAGATGGGGCGAAGGATGTGTAAGGCCCGACATTTTGTGAGAAATGTGGTATATCACCCGAGGGTGATGTGAGACAGAAAGCGCTGGAATACACAATCAAAGCAACTAATCCTTAAATGTGGTAATATCAGTCAGTGCCAGCCTAAGTAACTTGGCGGCTGGCTCCGAAAGTCAGTGTTTGGAGGATTGGTTTATATGGTTATTGATATCTAGGCATATGAGAAACAAGACTGGTATTAGTAGTAATGTTATTGTAACTACCTTGTTGTTCATCCAGAATGGACCTTTGATTGATGGTCTGATGCCACATTCAAGGTGGGTTGGTTGCCTTAGTGTTCTTCTGATGATACTGTTCCTTTAAATCGCGGCGTCCTCCTCGCTCACCTACCAGCAGCAGCGCGGCCCCGGCCGGAAGCACGCGCAGTGCGAGGGAGCTTGTTGGTGTGTTGCCCGGGAAACCGTTTGTGGTGACGTCACCGTTCAGAGTATAGGGGCCTCAGTTTGACAAAAAGCTACCTATGTGTTTCGGAGCCTATCGGGCTCCTTCGTCAGGGTTAGTCTTATTGATTGTACCTAGGAGGTTTAAATAGCTCCTCCGGTTCCCATGGCAACAAGCAAACATCGATGTTACTGAAAAATGGGGATGTCAGTATGTTTAAATATGATAAACATTTTCGGTGCGATTTGTTTCAGCTGGTCTATTTGTTTAGCTGTTCGGTTGTTTGTTTAGCTGTTTGTAAGTAAGATAGGGTTATAGTGGGTGAGTTAGGATGAGAAGGAGGGGGTGGGGCTATGGTATCCTGGATTTTCTGAATGTCCATTAGGCATAATGGATATATTCTTGAATTGCTGTTTGTTATTTAGTATTGAAATGCAAATAGTTCTATTTCTTGGTTTAGTCCTATTGGAGCCAGACTATTGTATCTGAATATCCATTTACTTTCTGTTCTTGACATGGCTTTGATGTAGTCACCTCCCCTCTTATCCTCCTTAACTCTTTCTATGCCCCCAAAAATGGATCCCGAAAATTTTCCATGGTGGAATTCTGTATAATGGCGTGACAGTGGATGATTCTCAGATTTTTTCTTTATGTTGTTGATGTGTTCCCTTATTCTCACCCTAAGGCCTCATGCACACGACCGTTGTGTGCATCCGCGACCGTTGTTCCGTTTTCCGTTTTTTTTTTGCGGACCCATTGACTTTCAATGGGTCCGTGGAAAAATCGGAAAATGCACCGTTTGGCTTCCGCGTCCGTGATCCGTTTTTCCAGTCCGTGAAAAAAATATGACCTGTCCTATTTTTTTCACGGACAACGGTTCACGGACCCATTCAAGTCAATGGGTCCGTGAAAAATCACGGATGCACACAAGATAGTCATCCGCGTCCGTGATCCGTGTCCGTTTTTCCTATCATTTTCAATGCAAACTTGACTTAGTTTTTTTTTTCACTTTTCATGTCCGTGGATCCTCCAAAAATAAAGGAAGACCCACGGAAGAAAAAACGGTCACAGATCACGGAACAACGAAAATCCGTTTTGCGGATTTCCGTTGTTCCGTGATCCATGACCGTTTTTTCTTCCGTGGGTCTTCCTTGATTTTTGGAGGATCCACGGACATATAAAGTGAAAAAAAAAAAATAAGTCAAGTTTCCATTGAAAATGATAGGAAAAACGGACACGGATCACGGACACGGATCACGGACGCGGATGACTATCTTGTGTGCATCCTTGATTTTTCACGGACCCATTGACTTGAATGGGTCCGTGAACCGTTGTCCGTGAAAAAAATAGGACAGGTCATATTTTTTTCACGGACTGGAAAAACGGATCACGAATGCGGAAGCCAAACAGTGCATTTTCCGATTTTTCCACGGACCCATTGAAAGTCAATGGGTCCGCGAAAATAAACGGGAAACGGAACAACGGCCGCGGATGCACACAACGGTCGTGTGCATGAGGCCTAAGTTCTCTTTTAGTTCGTCCCACATAAATTTTGTCGCACGGGCACTTGATATAGTAAATGACTCCTTTGGTGTGGCAGGTAATGTAATCCTTTATTATATATTTGCCTAGTTTAGTTTTTATTTCGAGTGTGGGTTTGACATGGTACCTCAGGGTTTTGCAATTACTGCATAATCTACAAGGGTAAAAACCCTTTTTAGTACATATTTTAGAGTCCGCTTTATCTTTTTTGATGGAGGGGGCCACCAAATTAGCCAAGTTTTGGGGCCTTTTTAAAAATGAATGTGGGGTTATTGGGGATTTTGTTACCAATGATCTTGTCATATTTTAAAATGTCCCAATGTTTATATATAATTATTTTGAAGTTGTTCACCCCTGCGCTATAGGTGGTGATGATAGGCACTTTGATGACATTTTGGTCTTCAGGGTCATTTATGTTTGGTATTTTATCCTTTAGTAGGGTGTTCCGATCCAAGTCTTTTACTGATCTAGTGATTGGAATGAGTGTTTCTGATTTGTAACCTTTTTCTATGAATTTTGCATTTAATATATCGGCCTAGCTAAGGAGAACAATAGCTCCTTACCAGACAGCAAGCAGCGGGATCTTCCTAATAGGATAGATCTACACATCAGAACAAAAGGAGCGCAGGGGGGGCCTTTTACTTTCTCTCTACCCCATTATTACTATTGTTGCTATCTCCCTGCAGCATACCTCTAATCCCCAAACATGAGCGAATTATGGAACGACAGAAGAGAAAGAATGATTTTCGTCCAATCATTCTTTAACAACAAAAAAGAAAAACCCAGTAAACCAAATTATAATTGGAACGATAATAAAAATGATGTTATCAATAATATAAAGAAATTAGAACAATTACTGATCACAGAAATGCGGGATCTATGGGAGGTTTCCTCCCTAGAGCAATATTTGGAGAATGACACCGTACCTAAGGGATTGCAAATATCCAAGTCACTCAATGGTGATTTGGGCGATACAACAACCCTAAAAGAATGGGAAAATTTATTCCATGACTTCTCAAAAAGGGCAGTAATTTTTATAATAGAGAAAAGAAAAGTCAGTTTAAATAGGAACAATAAGGAAATATTGGAACTGTTTGATAAAATTAGACCCTATAAGGAAGAAGAGGACCTGATTAAAATATCTAGATCAATAAAAAATAGAATTAAAAACAAAGAAGACCTAATAATAAATTTAAAAAAAAATGGAAATTTAAAAGAGATGAATTGGGAATAGAGAGTAGACCAACTATAGCTAATATCCAACAGGAAAATAGCCCAATGTCAGAGGAAGAATTTAACACCATTGATAATACTTGGTGCGATTGCAACATGACCAACTAAACAGTACATGAAGAAAGCCCAACAAAAGAGCCCAATACCAGTAATATAGATAATGACACACCCACAACACTGTCACCACTAATACAAGAAAATAGGATCAACAATGGAAAGAACAAAGAACAAGAAAATGGTTCCATAATATCTCCAAATAGGTACGCTCTCTTAGAAATGATAGAGGAGGATACAATCACTGAAGCAGATCCTTTACCATCAGAGACCATGAGTCAAATCAACCACACAGACAAACCAAACCAAAAAGTCAGCTACGCCACAGCTGTACAAGGACAAAATCAACTAGGGACACAGGGAGACAGCCCTAAACAACCTAGACCACATAGTATTACTAGAAGTCATAACAACACCAATAAAAAAACAATAAAGAAAACCATCAAAAAGGATTTTTTTCATGCAAGAAGCTCAACAAAAAGAAAAAAAACAAAAGGGGAAGAAGAGGCCGAGGACTAACCAGGCTCAAGGAGAAGCAAAAGACCATAGGAGAGGGCATATTTAACCTAAGCAGCCATACCCTCAGCAAAGAAGAACTTTCCCTCCTTCACAAAGGCCTCAAATTTGCGCCGACCTCGAAGTTTAACACCTTTGACGCCTTCATTGGGGTAAAGAAATTCCTGCATAACATAGCCCTAAAAAAATTCTTTATTAAGAAAGAAAAACAGGGCAGCATGAATAAAACAGTAACTAATCCCCAAAACAATACCCAAGTAATAAAAAGAAAGAAGGGAACAATCACTAGAAATGTAAAAATCTACCCAAAGGAAATAACACAATTAGCTGAAGAGAACACCAGAACAGTAAAGATTGACACAGATAACACTTTGGCTCCAAAGGACCAATTTATTCACACTGACCTCAAACCTATATCAAAATTTAATCCCATCACAGAATACTCAGACCCATTGATCATCCAATCACTGGTTATTAGAGACCTCCTCTGTATAAATCCAAAAAAGAAAAAGAAAGGACCCCAAAATCTAACCAGGGGCGAGATAAGAGCTATCAGATCTTTACAAACTAACAACCAGATTATCATCAGACCTGCCGATAAAGGAGGAGGATTAGTTATATTGAACTTAGAGGACTATCACAAAGAGTCCTTAGGACTACTTTCAGATACTAAAACATATAAAAAACTGTTATTTAATCCGACCGCGCAATATACGGGCAAACTGAACCAACTCATTCAAAAAGGCTAAAATATGGGTGCACTTTCCAAGGAAGAAACACTATTCATTAATAACCAGACTCCCAGAATACCAATATTCTACTACTTACCAAAAATTCACAAGAACAAAACTAATCCGCCCGACAGACCCATAATTTCTGGGATAGAGGGTCTCACTTCTAACCTATCCAAATATGTCGACATCCTCTTACAAGACAAAGTAGTAAAACTACCTGCTTACCTAAGGGATACTAAACATATCCTACAAATATTAGAAGGGATTGAGTGGCAGGCAGATTTTATCTTGGGCACCCTAGATGTCACTGCCTTATACACAGTGATTGAAAAAAATAAGGGACGTGAAGCCGTAGAACATTTAAAAAAATATATATAGCACCATGTCAGGTGATCAAATAGATTTTATAGGTGAATGTATCACATTCATTTTAGATCACAATAATTTTAAATACGGACCTGACTTTTACCTCCAGACGTGGGGGACCACGATGGGGACCAGATTCGCACCGAGTTTCGCTAATTTGTACATGGGCAGATGGGAGGAGCTCACCATCTTCCTCCATGGGGAGCTCGGTGCGGGTCTGGTCCTCTGGAAGCGGTTCATTGACAATATTGTTTTTATTTGGCAAGGGGACACTATATCCCTTGACAGCTTTTTAACCGACTTAAATAAAAATGAATTTTATCTGCAATTTACGCCATTTTATGACAAAGAACACATCACTTTCCTTGACCTAAATATATTCATTGAGAATGGAAAACTATACACCAAAACATACCACAAACCCACAGATACCAATGGATTCATTCCCCTGGACAGTTGCCACTTACCCATTTGGCTAAATAACATTCCCTACGGTCAATACATACGCGCACGGAGAAACTGTACCACCAATACCCACTATCAAGAGGAGGCCGAAATATTAAATGCAAAATTCATAGAAAAAGGTTACAAATCAGAAACACTCATTCCAATCACCGGATCAGTAAAAGACTTGGATCAGAACACCCTACTAAAGGATAAAATACCAAACATAAATGACCCTGAAGACCAAAATGTCATCAAAGTGCCTATCATCACCACCTATAGCGCAGGGGTGAACAACTTCAAAAGAATTATATATAAACATTGGGACATTTTAAAATATGACAAGATCATTGGTAACAAAATCCCCAATAACCCTACATTCATTTTTAAAAAGGCCCCAAACTTGGCTAATTTGGTGGCCCCCTCCATCAAAAAAGATAAAGCGGACTCTAAAATATGTACTAAAAAGGGTTTTTACCCTTGTAGATTATGCAGTAATTGCAAAACCCTGAGGTACCATGTCAAACCCACACTCGAAATAAAAACTAAACTAGGCAAATATATAATAAAGGATTACATTACCTGCCACACCAAAGGAATCATTTACTATATCAAGTGCCCGTGCGACAAAATTTATGTGGGACGAACTAAAAGAGAACTTAGGGTGAGAATAAGGGAACACATCAGCAACATAAAGAAAAAATCTGAGAATCATCCACTGTCACGCCATTATACAGAATTCCACCATGGAAAATTTTCGGGATCCATTTTTGGGGGCATAGAAAGAGTTGAGGAGGATAAGAGGGGAGGTGACTACATCAAAGCCAGGTCAAGAACAGAAATTAAATGGATATTCAGATACAATAGTCTGGCTCCAATAGGACTAAACCAAGAAATAGAACTATTTGCATTTCAATACTAAATAACAAACAGCAATTCAAGAATATATCCATTATGCCTAATGGACATTCAGAAAATCCAGGATACCATAGCCCCACCCCCTCCTTCTCATCCTAACTCACCCACTATAACCCTATCTTACTTACAAACACCTAAACAAACAACCGAACAGCTAAACAAATAGACCAGCTGAAACAAATCGCACCGAAAATGTTTATCATATTTAAACATACTGACATCCCCATTTTTCAGTAACATCGATGTTTGCTTGTTGCCATGGGAACCGGAGGAGCTATTTAAACCTCCTAGGTACAATCAATAAGACTAACCCTGACGAAGGAGCCCGATAGGCTCCGAAACGCGTAGGTAGCTTTTTGTCCTACGGAGGCCCCTATACTCTGAACGGTGACGTCACCACAAGCGGTTTCCCAGGCAACACACCAACAAGTTCCCTCGCGCTGCGCGTGCTTCCGGCCGGGGCCGCGCTGCTGCTGGTAGGTGAGCGAGGAGGACGCCGCGATTTAAAGGAACAGTATCATCAGAAGAACACTAAGGCAACCAACCCACCGTGAATGTGGCATCAGACCATCAATCAAAGGTCCATTCTGGATGAACAACAAGGTAGTTACAATAACATTACTACTAACACCAGTCTTGTTTCTCATATGCCTAGATATCAATAATTATATAAACAAACACTGACTTTCGGAGCCAGCCGCCAAGTTACTTAGGCTGGCACTGACTGATATTACCACATTTAAGGATTAGTTGCTTTGATTGTGTATTCCAGCGCTTTCTGTCTCACATCGCCCTCGGGTGATATACCACATTTTCAATACCTATCTAAGGAGAACAATAGCTCCTTACCAGACAGCAAGCAGCGGGATCTTCCTAATAGGATAGATCTACACATCAGAACAAAAGGAGCGCAGGGGGGGCCTTTTACTTTCTCTCTACCCCATTTTGTGAGAAATCCCTGACGAGTGCTGATGGTGTCCATCCCAGGAAGATCCAGTGGACCAGTGCGGGGAGGCAGCCAGGGAGGGCCCCGGGGAGCGTGATGGAGGCCGGAAGGGGTCCTGAGCAGCATGAGGGTCCTCAATGAGGTGGAGCTCCGCAGGAGTGGGCTGCGTACCCACCGAAGTGGTCAAGGGGTCCCTTAAGGGAATAGGGACAACCTCACCGCTGGATGGCTGCTTAGATGGCCAGAAGGGGGAGGCAAGGGGTCTCAGTGGACATGTCTGCCGGGTGGGTGAGTCCCTAGTATCAAACCCCCCGTTGTGGAAGTCCTGTGGGGGGCCCCTGTGACTGACCTGTTGGACTGATGACATCGGTGCTGCGTCCACGGTAGGAGTTGGTGTGTGCTGCACAGAGGTGCACTCCAGAGGGCCCGATGGCGGCGGGAAGTGCGGCGGCCCGATCCCGAGTATGCTGGTCGGCCCCATCAGGTGAGGAGGAGAGCTGTGGGGGCACCGAGGAGGAGCTGTGCCGAAAGAGCTGTGCGGCCTGGGAGGCCGGGCGGTGAGTGGGTGAGCGCGGGGCCTGAGCGCCGGCGCCATGTTGCGATCCGGCATGTGGGCCGGGTAGGCCGGAGCCCGGAGGAGAGACGTGCCGGGCGAAGAGCTGGGGCAGATCTCCTTGAGAGGCAGCAAGGGGAGCCGATGGACGGGCTCTACCCTTCTTGAGCATTTTCCCCATCTTGGAAGGCTTGATTGTGGCGGATTCTGCCAGGGATGCAGAGGAGCTCACAGAGAGCGCGTCCTCACTCGGTCATGGCTGGCCACGCCCCCTCGGTAGTTGATTTTTTTAAGTGGAAAACCACTTTAAAACTTGGAACCGAACTCTGCTTCAGTGCCGAGGTACCAATAGTGATACAGGTGAAGCGGCCCATACACCATTTGGAGTCAATGGAGCTAAAGAAAACAGATTAGCATAGAGTTATGACATCAGTGCCATAGACTTTAACTCAGCCATAGCCCCTTCATTACGTATAACAGTGATGGGTTGAGAAGTATTTGGACAGTGACACAATTTTAAAAATGTAGCCTCTTCACACAATTGATTTGAAACAACTGAAATGTAGACTGTGTTTTTTTTTGTAAAAGAGAAAGATACTGGCTTTGAATATGTTTGCTAGATTGTGTATTAATTAAGGACCACATGGCCTGTGGAGACCTCATGAGACTATTTTGTTACCCTTTCAAGAGTTGTATTACCCTGAGGCTGTATTCAAATCACATTAATGACATCCATGTGACATAAATGCCAGCAAAAGTGTCAGGGACTAGAAGATCGAGGAGACTGGCTGCACGTGATTGACAGCCTCTTTGGTTTCACCTTTGTGTTGTTGCTGGGGATAACCACACCTCTTGTCTCAGGTGTAGCTTAAGTAGTCATTCCTTTTCCTCTATTTAGTCCAGCCTCACCCATCATGCTATGTGGTTGATAGCTCCTTGTTTGTGTAAGTCCTGGTGTTGGTTTTCTCAATTCCTGCTGGTCAGCATACTTCTGGAAGTTAAGTCTATCTTTTTTGTTGTTTTCCCCTACCTGCTGATATTAGGCCTGAGGGGGTCTCCTATTCCTTCATCTGGGAAGGAATAGGCTGTGTCCTAACACTATCTGCAGGGCCCTGTTAGGCTACTTTCACACTAGCGGCACAGACCTCCGCCAGGCTGTTCCGTCTGGTGAACAGCCTGTTGGATCCGTCCTGCCGCTAGTGACCGTGTGCCTCCGGACTGCCGCTCTGTCCCCATTGACTATAATGGTGGCAGTGCGGCGTTCCAGCTAGAGGCTGCCGGAATAAGTGTCGGACATGTCGTAGTTTTATTCCGGCAGCCTCTTGCCGTGCCTCCGCCGGAACTCTGCAGAGTCAATGGGGACGGAGCGACAGTCCAGGGGCACACGGTCACTAGCGGCAGGACGGATCCGGCAGGCTGTTCACCCGACGGAACAGCCTGCTGGAGGTCTGTGCCGCTAGTGTGAAAGTAGCCTTAGGGTTAGATAGGACTTAGGTTCCTGCGTATGAACATTCCTACCATCTAGGTTTGTTCATACTGATGGCAGTCAGGGCTCATCGTAGGGACTCACTAGGTGTGACCATTTCCCTTTCCCTAGGTTCCAAGCCTAATACCTTTTTCCCTTCCCTTCTATGTTCAGTGTGGAGTGTATTTACCACACTTCGCTGTGACAAAAAGTTACTGCTGTATACCTCTGACGCATGTCCTACAGTGGTATCTTTCCCCCATAGGCTCTTATGTTATAAAAAAGTGTGGCTTTAATTTTTTTTACTGGATACTGTTATATGGATTAGCATTCTGTACTACGCTATTCCATTCCATTCTTCCTGTGGCACACTGGACTGACAGACAACAGAAGGACACCTTTTTGGCCTCTATTGGGTTAATGGAATCCCATGGGCATGCTCGGTGTACAGGAGCTTTTCCCAGTGTATATGCTAAGCAGAGTCCGACAATTTGATGTGAACCCTGCCTAATCTGTGCCAGCTTCTATTAAAATACAGCCACCTTTTTCCTTAACCTGTAAATACTCAATGCAAATCTGGTACCCAAACAGCAAACAGCAGTCTCAGGTATTCTCACAAGCTATAACAAGGTCAGTCAGCAGCAAATAGCCAGCTTAGTGACGGCTTCCAGGTAGTAATAGATAGTAATATGCATTGCATATAGTAAAATAGACTAAAATTAAGGACAGACAATAACAAAAATTCTTGCTCTTTAATTAAATGTGGAGCTTCATCAGTTTGATTTACCAATTATTAGTTAATAACATTTTTATATCATATAGTTCACAAATGAACACTTCATTATGTCTTTTATATCCTTCATGTATAAAACAGATGTGATATTAAATGTTTATTGATAAAAGTAGAAGATATTGTACATTTATACCTTCTGTACAACTACTACAGTTACCATAAATATATTGATGATTTACTATGAGAAGTTTAAAAAAAAGATTAATTAGAAAAATATGTAAATTGTAAAGAATGGAAGCCTGGGTGCAATGCAATTATGGTTTATACAAATTACATATAAGGATGGAGAATCTACGACTCCAGAGATAAATGGATGTAAGGTTGATGCTACCAGAGTTTAACAGTAATGATAGCTGTGTCATGTATATCTATGTAAGCTATGGATCCTACTCCGTAGTGATAGGGGCGAGCACCACGAAACAGCTGTCTAAGGCCTCATGCATACAACCGTTGTTTTGGTCCGCATCCAAGCTGCAGTTTTTGCAGCTTGGATGCAGACCCATTCACTTGAATGGGGCCGCAAAAGATGCGGACAGCACTCCCTGTGCTGTCCGCATCCGTTGCTCCGTTTTGCGGACAAGAATAGGCAGTTATATTGCAGAATGCACACGGACGCCACCGTGTTTTTTGCAGATCCGCAATTTGCGGACCGCAAAACACACAACGGTCTTGTGCATGAGGCCTAAGGATGGATATTTGGCTTGGAATTTTCCCTTGTCATGTTCCAAGGCTTGTTAAATAGTAGGGTTTTGACTCGCAGGGAACCACTTCCACAAGGTGGTGGTAGCGAGATGGTTCTCTTTACCTGGAAGATACCTCTTTGCATGATAGTTATGTAACACAGCTTTGAATATGATTCATATGAACTAGCACAGACTAAGGCTCCATTCAGAGGTCCGGCAATGTGCTTTCCGTATTTTGCGGACCGCACATTGCCGGCACTAATAGAATATGCCTAACAGTGATGCGGGGTGCACACGACCGATGCCAGTGTATTGCGGGCCCACTGTATGCGGACCTCAATACGGCAACGGCCGTGTGCATGGGCCCCTATAGTTAAGAAAAGTGTCCCACTGACAAAGGAAACTGTTACACCCAGCTGTCAATTTAGTCATACATTTCTAGTAGGAATAACAGAGGAATTGCACTATACAGAGTTAGGGCTCATTCACACGAACGTGTGCTGCCCGTTGCCGTATTGCGGCCCGCATTTGCGGATCCGCAATACACGGGCACCGTTCCGTGTGCATTCTGCTTCACGGATGCGGACCCATTCACTTCAATGGGTCCGCAAATCCGAAGATGTGGAATGGAAGCACAGAACACTTCGGAAGCACTACGGAGTGCTTCCTGGGGTTCCGTTCCGTGCCTCTGCACCGCAAAAAGATAGAACATGCTCTATCTTTTTGCGGAACGGACGGATCGCGGACTATACCTTTTCACTTGGACACCTGGGAATATTCACACATCGCAGACTAGTTATAGAAATTTCTGTGACTGATAAACCATCTTTTACATCAGAATGGGGTGGTTTCTGCAGGCAATACATTTTAAAAGCTCCACTCAGATATATAAAACAGTTAAACTTCTGCAAAAAATGTGAATATACAGTCTTTCTATTAATGAATGTCATTATTAACAACGGGGAGGGGTACATTTTATAGGCATTGTAATATCTAATCATCTGGAAAATCTACTAATTAAGCAGAGCATAGCGAATCCTGTTTTCTGCCAATAAGACAGATTTAGAAAGTAATGAGAACCTGACTCTTGAAATGTGTGCTGGAGCAGATGAAGGCTCCATTATTCATGTTGAGTGAGAACTAGTTCACTCGATGGTAGATGCACATTGTGTTATGTAAACCTGAGGTAGATAAATAATGTAGATACTTAATGCCAGAACAGCTTACACTTGTATGTTGCCCATTACTTCTCCATATGCTACTACTGGAAGCAAACCAATAGAAACATCTGGCTGAGTGAGGAACAGACCATTCTGGGAAAATGTGTGCATGCTTTCTCCTCAGGTTTCTAACCTAGAGTCAGCGGAACAGGTACAGTGATCATCACAAGTTCAACACTCCAGCACAGAAATGTTCAGAGAGTGACGTACTGCACAGCAGGTAGCTTCTAGACCAGTGATCAGCAATCTCCGGCACGCCAGCTGTTCTGGAACTACAACTCCCAGAATCCTCATTTCACTTCTATGGGAGTTGCAAGAAGAGCCGAGTAAGTGTGCATGCTGGGAGTTGTAGTTTCACAGCAGCTGGAGTGCCGAAGGTTGCTGATCCCTGTTCTAGAGTATATTCCTGAGTACCTGATGTCCACTACATTAGTAAACTGGCACAACTCATAAAGTGTAACTGCCATTCTATTTTTAATTCGTGTAATGTGTAGTGGCAGTGACACTGACCATTTTTGTAATATACTTTAATTACTGAAATCATACATTTCTATTAGAAAAATAGCTATAAGGTGGCCCATTTTGAGCCTTAGCAGTCTCAGTTTTAGTCTTCTGTTTACATAACAGTCAGTGTTGGAAAGTCTCCACTGTTATGTAAACAGAAGACAGAGGAGCGTTGCTAAGGCTCAAAATGGGCCACCTTATAGCTATTTTTCTAAAAGAAATGTATGGTTTCAGTAATTAAAGTATATATTACAAAAATGGTCAGTGTCACTGCCCCTACACATTACATAAATAAAAATAGAATGGCAGTTACACTTTAAGCCTAAGAAGAATGATGACAAGGTGGATGTACACATGGCAGATTTTGGCGCTGAAAATCACTTTGGCCCTGATTTATCATACCTTCAACTCCATTAAAAAGTCGCAAGGGCTTTGGCGACTTTTTGCACTCACTTGCCCAAAATTGCGCACTCGCGCAATTTTTTTTTGTAACTTTTTTCTTTTTTTACACCACTCACTCCAATTTTGTAATGTGGGTGGAAAAGAGTGGTTAGCTATATTAATGAGCTTCACTCCAGATTTATCACTGAGACTTAAAAAAAAAAAAAAATCACAAAAAAGGCAATCTCACTTCAGGAGGAGTTGGAGTAGCTTCTCTAGACATAAGTGTCAGGTCTAAGGAAAAGACAAAGCTATCAAGTAATATGAGACATTTGATAATTGTGGCAAAAAGTACAATAATGCAGGCTCAAGCAAAACTGACTTTAAATTTTCACCTCATGATTAATTCCCCCTTGGTGTTGTTTTAGGGCAAGCACTTGCATTTTACAATTATATTTCTGCCTAAAATTAAATCAAAAGTCCATACTGGCCCCATTCTCTTTAAGGTCTGTAAAATACAGATATTGTCTATTTTTTTTGCAGACCCATTGACTTAAATGGCTCTGTGGTCTGCATTTGGTGGGCCAAGTATAGGACATGTTCTATATTTTTGTGGAACAGACATACGGATGTGTTAAAGGGATTCTGTTACCAGGTTTCACCCCTGTCAGCTAAACATATGCTGATGTTCAGGGCCTCATCAGGATTCCTAATGTGGGCTTCTAAATGTGATCCGTAGCCTTATTTTGCTAAAAAACAGGTTTTACTAACCTGTCACTCAAAGAAATAAGGTGCCCAAGGGGATGTCAAGGGATGCAAGGTGCCGGCCGCACCCACCGCCGTTCGTGCCCAGCACCGCCTTTCCAGACTTCTGCACCGCCTCCTAATCCTCTGTGCCGCTTCTCGCTCTCCCTCCCTACCCCCTCCTCCTGCTGTAAGATATCGCGCGTGCGCACAGGGCTCTGAGAGGCTGGCGCCAGAGTGCAGGTCATACCTGGGTTGAGCGAAGTGCCGGCGCATGCGCACTTCGCTTTAAGAAGCCAAATCGAGAAGTCCGCACGGGCGCATCAGGCAGAGCCCTGTGTGCACGCGCGAGATCTTACAGCAGGAGGAGGGAGAGCGAGAGGCGGCACAGAGGATTAGGAGGCGGTGCAGAAGTCTGGAAAGGTGGCGCTGGGCACGAACGGCGGTGGGTGCGGCCGGCACCTTGCATCCCTTGACATCCCCTTGGGCACCTTATTTCTTTGAGTGACAGGTTAGTAAAACCTACTGTAAGGCTACGGATCACATTTAGAAGCCCACATTAGGAATCCTGATGAGGCCCTGAACATCAGCATATGTTTAGCGGACAGGGGTGAAACCTGGTGACAGAATCCCTTTAAGTACACAGATCATCCGTGTGCTTTTCGCATCCATATGTTCGTTCTGCAAAAAGATAGAATATGCCTGCAAAATGTGGACCACTGACCTATTGAAGTCAAAGGGTCCACAAAAAAATGCAGACAGCACACGGACCGCAATACTAGCACGGTCATGCGCTTGAGGCCTAAATGTTAGAGACTGTCGAATGGGAACATCTCAGTTCTTGTTTTTTCTGAGATAGTATAAAAATCATAAATTGTATCCAAAAAAGACAATTCGCGTAGCTGTATTGTTGAGGAATAAGATACACTGGGACAGACTGACTAATTCTGTCTGAAATGTGGACAGCATAACGTTAGACAGGCAGCCTACAGAGGCACCATGTTCATCAGAGTGCCTCATGCAGGATGATAAATTTGGCACATTGCTAGAAAGCTTCTGTCCAATTCTGTATCGTCTATTGCTTGGCTTAGGCCTCATGCCCAGACTGTGGTGTGTTTTGCGATCCGCAAAACACGGATGGCGTCCGTACACGTTCCGCAATTTGCGGAACGGCACAGACAGCTTTTAATATAAACGTCTATTCTTGTCCGCAAAGCGCGGACAAAAACAGGACATGTTATATTTTTTTAGCGGGGCCATGGAAAGGAGCAACGGATGCCGACAGCACACGGAGTGCTGTCAGCATCTTTTGCGGCCCCATTGAAGTGAATGGGTCCGCATCCGAGCCGCCGTTTTGGCGGCTCGGATGCGGACCGAAACAACGGCCGTGTGCATGAGGCCTTATTTTGTGACAGAATTTTGTACTAAAAATGTGGAGCAAACTGTTGCATCTTAATCCATGACAGTAGATCTGCAAATTCACACCCTTTCCCAATAAGCAACACCCTGTCGTCACAGGCAGACGCAGTAGATCATTTATTTTGGTGCATTTGCTTCACAAATTTCACATGCCAAATTGAACCAAATTTTGGAGCACTATACAAGAAGGTCTAGGCGCCTGCACATCAGTAAATGTGGGCCTCAGTCCACACTGTTTGGAGCATACTGTATTTTTATAATATAGCTTTATATATATATCTTAATAAAGGCCAAGTACAAATGTCAAATTCCATCTCCCGAACACTTTTTCAAAACAGTGGAAATACAGCTATAAATTTGAACTTGTCATTTCTCATCTTTCCTTTCATTTGATAAGTGAAATCATTTTATGAAGCGTGAATGATACTCATCCTCTGTGAATGTGAGCCAGACATTTGTATGAAAGTTACTCTTGGTCCACAATAAGGTAAAACATCATTATCAGGAAACTTGTTCCTAATACTCTTTAGGAAGTCTTGTAAGAACCCTTCCTGATATGAGCTGTGCTGAGGGTGAAGAGCAGATACTAGCAACTACAGTTTATTTTATTTAAGTCTCTCTAATGCATATATTAAAGGGGTTCTCAGAGACCAAGAACCCCATTTCAGATGACCAAGCAGGGATAAAAAAAAAATCACCTGTCATCCTAACTCTGGTTCCAGCACTGAGCTTCCTTCTCTTTCACTTCTGGTCCCCACTAGACAGGAAGTGTGATGTGCCGTCTACATACAAACATAACTGGTGCCAGCCAAACAATGGCATCAGTGGTGGCAGCAGTCATGTGCCATGCCTGCACATGTCACCGTTGAGGCCACTGATTGGCTGGCAGCAGTGACGTGTGTAGTTGGTATATCACACATCTCCTCCACTTCTGGTTCCCGCTGGACTGGAAGAAAGCTTGGCGCTGGAACCATATTGCCAGGCTTTTTTTTAATCCTTGTACCCTGCCTAGCCATCTGAAAAGGGCTTACTGGTCACAGAGAAACCCCTTTTAATATAAGTCTACATTTTCTGATCTCTCAACATAAACTTTATTTAAAGGAACCTTCTGTGACTCAGCAGCAAGTAGACTTAGGCCTCTTGTGTGGATGTGCGGTGTGCATTTTGACCAATAATACCTTCTCCATACATTAATGTATTCATGACCCCTTTCAAATGCATTACCTCTATATCATGGGTTGTGCAATACAGAACCAAACACTTTTTACGTTTTTAGAAAATTTAACGCATACCTGTTACTTAAAAAAACAAAACCTTTTGATAATATTAAAATATTAAAAGTTTTGATCAGTAGTCATAAAGTGGAATACAATTATCAGCTTGACAAATTGAAAGACAGGGATCTCTCCCATAGGACAATGTGGACAAGGCACTGTAAGTAGCTTCTCTTTAGATATAAGGCTGCATCTCTGAAATATCTACTGAGGCTTTGATCGGATCTAAAGCTCAGGCTATTTTGCTATTCTATCCATTCTTCAGTACTGTAGAAAGCAAGTTCAGCAGATGTCACTTGCTAACATATTGCCTGCGGGACTCTGTTTTAACCTGTCACCAGATGGGTTTATTCTTAACTGCCTTTCCCCATATCATCAGTCCACCTCTTCACGGTATCAAAAAGGATAGGCTCTCCTGTTTCAAGAATCTAGGCGTGCACCTTAAAATGCATGCCAAGGCCATGCAGTGTGATGTTAACAAGGGAACAATGACAGTCTTGTAGAGGTATACCAGTAGTTTTACCGCGACATGCCTTCTTTGGAAATTATACCAGGAAATTGCACAGTTGTCACCATTTTCCTAATAGCACTGTGGGGGCTGCCCCTAAATTCTCTTTCTGCAGCTGAAAGCAACTACACTAAGCTTTACCTGCCAATAAAACCCATGGAGCTCATGCAGAAAGTAGAGTGGACGTCCCAGTCAGACCTGCCTCATCCTACCTTCTCCATAGTGACAACAGCATTAGCAAAATCATGAAGGACAAACAACCAAAGGTTTGGGTCACAAAGTCTGAGTCGTGAACTAAACAGTAGGGGCTTAATTTTTATTTTGTAGATACACTGAGTTTACGAAGACTCTTCAACGATGTGCTGTTTTTTTCCATGACTTTTGTGGTGATAGAGATGCAGATGTGTGAACAAGACCTTAAAGTGACTATTGCCATCATTTAAATAGGGCAACATATTAGACCTGTTGTACTATTAAGGTCTCCTTACACATTAGTGTCTTGTCGGATGGTTTTGCCGACAGTCTAATGTGTATAGGGACCTCCAGAGAGAAGGATCAGGCAAAGTGAATATTTTGGTCCGATTCTTTAGTTTTTCTGGGAGATGAGCAGCAGCCAGGAGTGTCTGGCAGTGGGTTTTTCCCCTCTCACAATGGAATACACTAACATATTCGGCTGTGCCAAACGTGTATGTGTATAGGGAAGCCTAGAGGGAGTCGGAAGAGCAGTGTCGGCCAAAAGACAGTTGACAGCTGTGGAAAGTGTTTGCCCTCCCTTAGTCCAAATAGCACAAAAATATTGTGCCATTTAGCTCATACTGACATCACTGTCAAAAACTACAACAGACTCATAATTCTATGGGTCCACTGCATTCATAAGGTGACCACGGCTAGGTGAACATGCAGCTATACCACTGTCATTAGCCACTGGTGAGGGAAGAAGAAGAAATTTCAAATTGCGGTGTCCTCATAGTACAGACAACCTGTCTCTATAATATGCTTCCCCTGAACAGGTTAGCGTAATATGGTAACAGATCCACTTTAGAGAATCATTTTGGCAAGTTCTATAGTCAAAATATTGCAGCAAACAAAGCACTGCTCCGCCAACTGTAATAATAGTAAAGGAAGGTAACTGACACGGGGACAATCTGTTGTAGTGTCTCTAATGGGGCTTCTGTGCCAGAATATTTGCAACAATTTAAAATCCCAGTTAAAATCCTCACCAATTTCCTAGCATCACTATAGTGAGATTCTCATTTACTTAATATTGATCATTTTATAGTTTGGAGTGTTTATACTTTACTACTAAATATATTTCTGCTATTATATGTCATTATACTACACGTGGACCCCTCTTTTCAAAACAAAGATGTCCTGCAGGTGTGTAATACTGTGCTACATTACTGCGCAATACCCCTACTAAGGCCTCTTTCACACGAGCGTGTCCGGATAAGGTCCGGATGCATTGTGGCAAACCCGTGCGAGTAGGTACGCAATTGCAGTCAGTTTTGACTGCGATTGCGTTCCGTTGTTCAGTTTTTATCGCGCGGGTGCAATGCGTTTTGCACGCGCGTAAAAAAAAAACTGAATGTGGTACCCAGACCCGAACTTCTTCACAGAAGTTCAGGTTTGGGTTCAAGGTTGTGTAGATTGTATTATTTTCCCTTATAACATGGTTATAAGGGAAAATAATAGCATTCTGAATACAGAATGCATAGTACAATAGAGCTTGAGGGGTTAAAAAAAAAATAATAATAATTTTACTCACCTTAATCCTCTTGTTCGGGCAGCCGGCATCTCTTCTGTCTTGTTCTGTGAGGAATAGGACCTTTGATGACGTCACTACGCTCATCACATGGTCCGTCACATGATCTTTTACCATGGTGATGGATCATGTGACGAACGTAGTGACGTCATCAACGGTCCTATTCCTCACAGAACAAGACAGAAGAGATGCCGGCTGCGCAAACAAGTGGATTAAGGTGAGTAAAAAAATTTTTTCTTTTTTTTTTTAACCCCTCAAGCCCTATTGTACTATGCATTCTGTATTCAGAATGCTATTATTTTCCCTTATAACCATGTTATAAGGGAAAATAATAAAGATCGGGTCCTGATCGTCTCCTAGCAACCGTGCGTGAAAATCGCACCGCATCCGCACTTGCTTGCGATTTTCAAGCAGCCCCATTCACTTCTATGGGGCCTGCGTTGCGTGAAAAACGCACAAAGAGGAGCATGCTGCGATTTTCACGCAACGCACAAGTGATGCGTGAAAATCACCGCTCATGTGCACAGTCCGATAGAAATGAATGGGTCCGGATTCAGTGCGGGTGCAATGCATTCAACTCACGCATCGCATCCGCGCGGAAAACTCGCCCGTGTGAAAGAGGCCTAACAGTGCCAGCCACAATAACCACTACAGGTGAAACTCGAAAAATTAGAATATCGGGCAAAAGTCCATTTATTTCAGTAATGCAAATTAAAAGGAATTGCATTAATGCAGCTTAAAATTAGAATTTTGTGAAAAGGTTTAATATTCTAGGCTCAAAGTGTCACACTGTAGTCAGCGAATTAGTCCATACACCCTGAGCAAAGGGTCCCTGAGATTGTGACTTTGGGGTTTCATAAGCTGTAAGCCATAATTATTCAAAATATAACAAATAAAGGCTTGAAATATCTCGCTTTGCATGTAATGAGGTTATCTTATATGTTAGTTTCACCTTTTAAGTTGGATTACTGAAATAAATTAACTTTGCACGATATTCAAATTTTTCAAGTTTCACCTGTATTACTCAAAAACAATGTTGCCACAACAAGTACCATAACTCCAAACAGTTCCAGTCAAAATGACTCCTATACCATACTCCCATGCATTAACAGCTACAATACCTTCCATCCCTCCAGGCAGTAGGAATCATAAGTGTCCCGCCTTATAGCACTAGGACACATGCCTGCAGTCAATGTAATATATCATTTGCATCTGCATGAAGATTAATTCCCAAATATTTCTTATTTATTACTTTGGCACTATTAGTTGCAGGAGCGATGTGCAAATGGTAGCCAGGAGAATGTCAAACTTCATTGCCTTTTGTACAAACCGGATTCCAAAAAAGTTGGGACACTATACAAATCGTGAATAAAAACTGAATGCAATGATGTGGAGGTGCCAACTTCTAATATTTTATTCAGAATAGAACATAAATCACGGAACAAAAAGTTTAAACTGAGAAAATGTACCATTTTAAGGGGAAAATATGTTGAATCAGAATTTCATGGTGTCAACAAATCCCCAAAAAGTTGGGACAAGGCCATTTTCACCACTGTGTGGCATCTCCCCTTCTTCTTACAACACTCAACAGACGTCTGGGGACCGAGGAGACCAATTTCTCAAGTTTAGAAATAGGAATGCTCTCCCATTCTTGTCTAATACAGGCCTCTAACTGTTCAATCGTCTTGGGCCTTCTTTGTTGCACCTTCCTCTTTATGATGCGCCAAATGTTCTCTATAGGTGAAAGATCTGGACTGCAGACTGGCCATTTCAGTACCCGGATCCTTCTCCTACGCAGCCATGATGTTGTGATTGATGCAGAATGTGGTCTGGCATTATCTTGTTGAAAAATGCAGGGTCTTCCCTGAAAGAGATGACGTCTGGATGGGAGCATATGTTGTTCTAGAACCTGAATATATTTTTCTGCATTGATGGTGCCTTTCCAGACATGCAAGCTGCCCATGCCACACGCACTCATGCAACCCCATACCATCAGAGATGCAGGCTTCTGAACTGAGCGTTGATAACAACTTGGGTTGTCCTTGTCCTCTTTGGTCTGGATGACATGGCGTCCCAGATTTCCAAAAAGAACTTCGAATCGTGACTCGTCTGACCACAGAACAGTCTTCCATTTTGCCACACTCCATTTTAAATGATCCCTGGCCCACTGAAAACGCCTGAGCTTGTGGATCTTGCTTAGAAATGGCTTCTTCTTTGTACTGTAGAGTTTCAGCTGGCAACGGCGGATGGCACGGTGGATTGTGTTCACTGACAATGGTTTCTGGAAGTATTCCTGAGCCCATTCTGTGATTTCCTTTACAGTAGCATTCCTGTTTGTGGTGCAGTGTCGTTTAAGGGCCCGGAGATCACGGGCATCCAGTATGGTTTTAAGACCTTGACCCTTACGCACAGAGATTGTTCCAGATTCTCAGAATCTTCGGATGATGTTATGCACAGTTGATGATGATAGATGCAAAGTCTTTGCAATTTTTCGCTGGGTAACACCTTTCTGATATTGCTCCACTATCTTTCTGTGCAACATCGTGGGAATTGGTGATCCACTACCCATCTTGGCTTCTGAGAGACACTGCCACTCTGAGAAGCTCTTTTTATACCCAATCATGTTGCCAATTGACCTAATTAGTGTTAATTGGTCTTCCAGCTCTTCGTTATGCTCAAATTTACTTTTTCCAGCCTCTTATTACTACTTGTCCCAACTTTTTGGGGATTTGTTGGAATCAACGTATTTTTCCTTTAAAATTATACATTTACTCGGATTAAACGTTTGACCTGTCATCTACGTTCTATTACAAATAAAATATTGACATTTGCCATCTCCACATCATTGCATTCAGTTTTTATTCACAATTTGTTTAGTGTCCCAACTTTTTTGGAATCCGGTATCTATTTGGGCCTATGGTAAGTCTGACGAGATGTAATATTATTATGTGCATTAGCTTTCAACCTTGATTAAGACGGCTGTAAAGCGGCCACATTTTAGCATCTCTATTACAACTTCACTGCCCGGACGTTCCGTGGTTTTACTGGCCCAAACTTATATCACCATGCAGTTCTATGAATGTATACTGTATTTTTCGCTGTATAAGACGCACTCCCCCCCCTCCCCAAAAAAAAGTAGGGGGTGGACGTGCATCTTATAGGGTGAATACTAATGAGCACTACAATTTTTAGTACAGTAGGACCAGGAAGCGGTGAATGCAGCACTCTCTGTGCTGTCTCTGTACTCACCGCCGCCCTGGTCTTCTGCCGGCAAGCTGTGCTGTGACCTGTGCACAGCTTGAGGACATATGCACAATCTGTAACATCACACTGTGTGACGTCAGTTCACAGCACAGCGTGGCATGAAGAGCGATGGATCTCCCAAGTGGCGGCAGCAGCGTCCAGAGCAAGAGAGGCGAGTTGATTTTTATTTATTTTTTTGTCTGATTAACATTGGGGATCTGATCTGAGGTCTAATGAAAAATATATTTTTCTTATTTTCCTCCTCTAGAACCTCAGTGAGTCTTACAGGGTGAAAAACACGGTAAGTTCAGTTCAGTAGAACTCTAAAAAATCCCTATACTTCGGTGGTAATATGAAAGCTAAAATGTGGTCATCTGAAACCAACTTCATGCCCATGGTCGTATTATGGCCCTGACTTGTACAGAGCTACAATAAGGTACTCATACAGACAAAAATGTCAGTGCTTCTGCCTGACAAGGAACATATCTAACATTTTGATACAACATTTTGAAGCATTCACTGAATCTTCTTGGAATGGATAGATATTCCTTTTCTAAATCAATGACACTACAAAATCAAGGCATATTATATTCATTATACATTTAAATATCTATTCAATTAGAACCCACCACCACTGATTGCAGCCATTGCATTCAGTTTAAAAAAATATCTATCCTACCACATGTCCATGCATCTGTGCCTAACATATAGTGCTATTTAACCTATTTTTCTAGTTTAATAATCAGAATGGCAAAATGACAGTAAGGACTGACACATGGGTAAAAAAGCAGGAAGTATGGAAGTACAGACTTATATCCCATTATGTGATTTTAGAAAGCTGAGTATTGGTAATGGCTGTTATCCAACATCCTGTGAAAGAAATCAAGATAAGGGTCCATTTACACGTCTGTAGTGTATTGCGGATCCGCAATACACCCGGCCGGCACCCACCATAGAACTGCCTATTCTTGTCCGCAATTGCCGCGGCCCCGAACTTCGGGGCCACGCTCTAGAAATGCGGATGCGGAGAGCACATAGTGTGCTCTCCGCATCCCTTCCTGCCCCATTGAGAATGAATGGGTCCGCACCCGTTCCTGATATTGCAGAATGGATGCGGACCCATTTGCGGATGTGTGAATGGACCCTAACTCATAGAATATGTAAAGGGATTTTCCGGGATTACAATACTGAAAGCCTATCCCTAGGTCATCAGTATCAGATAGGTGGAGGTCCAACCCTCAGGACCCCTGCTGATCAGTTTTTGGAAGGGGTCGCAGCACTCCAATGAGCCCTGTGGTTTCTTCATTGTTTACAGTGGTCCATACACCCGCATGCCACACGGTGCAGTTTCAAATTCATTTTAATGTGACCAAGCTGTAGTACCCCGCACATCCATTACTGAATGTACTATGTACAGGTGAAAAGCGCAACGAGTAAGCAGCGGCTCTTACCAAATGTCATGACCCTTTCAAACAGAGGACGGGCAGGGGTGCTGAGAGTTGGACTCCCATTCATACAATATTGATGAACTATCCCAAGGATAGACTTTCAATATTGAAATTCCAGAAACTCCCTTTAAGAGCATATCTGAAAGGTTCAGAGTTATGGGCAATACCTGATTTTAAAGAGGACCTGTCACCGCTCCTGACGTGCCTATTTTAATACGTACATGCATTCCCCATGTAATAACAATTTTTGGAGTCTATGTTGTGCCATTCCTTTATTATTTCTACTAGAAGTTTATGAATGAATTGCTAGCAGTCTGCAGTAAGGGTACAGAGGAGTGGTAACCAGTTGGGTGTTTGTCCCTGCACAGTCTGAAAGGGCAGCACTGATTGGATAGTTAGTCTGTGCAGGAACACACCTCCATCTGGTTACCTCTCCTCTGTACCCTTACTGCAGACTGCTAGCAATTCATTCATAACTTCTAGTAGAAATAATAAAGGGATGGTACAACATAGAGCCATAAGGATAGATGCTCCAGAATTGTTACTACATGGGGAATGCGTGAAACTATTAAACCAGGCATGTCAGGAGCAGTGACAGGTCTTCTTTAAGGGGAGATGTTCTGAGTAAGTAAAATCTGTCCGCTTTTCTTTTTACAATTATAATAAAATCTGATAGAATGTGTAATATTTAAATGCAGGTAGAAGTTGTCTTTTTACCTGAAGAGTGCAAAATCATTTGGCAAATAAAACATCAAAAGGGCTTATAAAACCTGAATACTCAGAGTATATACACTTATTTATATGTGAACATTGATATATATATTTATATATGTACACACTTAGTGAAGTTGAATGGCTTTTGAATACACAGATAAGCTAGCAGCTGCAGAGATATGTTATCTGGGTTTTTTCATCCAAGTGTATGTTCATAGTGGGAGCTTTCCATATGAAGCACTAGAGAGCTCTTGGGAGGCTTGAAATCCCGCCGCTAGTGAGTTTTCCAGAGAGGGTTCACATATACCCAGCCGTCACCCTAGAAAAGAATCAAACACATTCTCTATTAGTAATTAGCTTTTCAGTGGTAAAGAGGGGATATACATGCTTTAAACCACATTTATTAAATTGTGCGCAAAACTAAGCCAACAAATAGGTGGTGAAAACTTGAACTACACAGTCAGGGGCAGGGGCTCCATAGGAAATAATGTGCAGCAGCCCTATACCACTCTTGAGGGCAGGGAGCGTGCACTTCCAATCGTTAAATTCCCAGATGCCGTGGTCACATTTGACCACAGTAACTAAGGGGATAACGGTTTGTGAGCGACATTATCGTCAGTCGCATACATTAGACCTAGATGCCTGCTGTTTAAAAAGCGGGTGCCATTATTAACCCCTTCCCGAATGCCATATATGTCCTATCTGCACATACCCCGTGCAGATAGCACATATATAAACGTTATGGCAGCTCTTTAATCCAAGCGCTGCAAAGCACTTGGATTAAAGCTTCTGCCCCTGTACTGCTGCTGTCATGGACAGTGTAGAGTCCAGTAATGCCGGCAAGCGACCAATTAGAGTTGTCCCTTGCCGGTGATCGATTCGATTGGTTAGTCTGTGCAGACTAACCAATCGGATCGCGGCAGTGTAAAAATGCAGGCACTATCTGCTCCATGCTTCCAATCTGTGCCCACCATCTGTGCCGGCCGTGCCCCTTCTGTTCCAGCTGTGCCCCATCCGTGCTGGGCTCACCCTTTCGTTCCGGACCTGCCCCCATTTGTGCCCTCTGCCCCTGAAGCGGTGCCCCTGCTGTATGTGATGGCGGCGGCTCCATTCCTGAGCCGCCGCCATCAGCAGCGAGTGTCAGCTGTATGCTGACACTCTGTTGCAACCCTTTAGATGCCGCTGTCAGTGGCATCCAAGGGGTTAACAGAGGCAGGGGGCTCCTTGCAAAGGCATCCAGTGTTGCCATCTATCAGTGTACTGATAGTATATAGTACTTGGCAATGCAAGAGCATTGCAAAGTATAGTACAGCCATCAGCCCCAGTGGATCCCAAAACAATTGAATAAAAAGTGATCAAAGAGTCATATCCATCCCAAAAACGATACAAATAAAAACTATAAGTCCTCATACAACTATGTTGACGGAAAAATAAATAAGTTATGGGTCTTAGATTTTGGTGATGCAAAAATTTTTTTTTATAAAAAGTGATTTTATGATATAAAAGTGGTATACCATGAATAAAACAATATAAATTTGGTATCACCATAACCGTATCAACCAACAGAATAAAAGTATCTTATCGAATATACAACATGGAGAACCCCATAAAAACAATTTTTTTTAAAATCAGATAATTTTTATTGAAGTAAAAATAAATACAAATGTATTCAAAAAATACAAAACCCCATAAAAATTTAAAATAAAAAACACTGGCAGAATTGCAATATTAGCCCACTTCACCTCATAAAAAATTTAATAAAAAGCGATCAAAAAGTCTTATGTACCCCAAAATGGTACTATTAGAAACTATAGCCCATCCTGCAAAAAATGACCCCCACACAGCTCAGCCAACAAAAAAATAATGGCCCTTAAAATCTATTAAAAAAAATTCCATGTTAGAAAATGCAGATGCCACTCCTTTCCTTTTGAATTCTGCGGTCTGCCCATACAGCAGTTTACTACCACACATAGGGTGTTGCCGTATTCAGGAGAAAATGAGTAACAAATTATGGGGTGCATTTGCTCCTGTTATCGCTTGTTAAAGTGTTTCTAAAATATTATGAAATGCATGTGACGTCAAAGTGGTCAGTGGTCAGTAAACCTATAAAAATCTAATGAGGTATCACTAGGCGTAGAAATTCGAATTTCGAAAATTTGCTAAATTAGCCCTGGTCACGAAGGTGAAAAATGGCGTGGTCTTGAAAGGGTTAAAGAGGCTCTGTTACCAGAGCTGACTTGCATACAGACAAAACAAAGGTATCAATTTAATCAGCATGATGAGCCCTACTAGCCAATATGTCTGGTTTAATAGGGTTAATCCTGGTGACAGTGCCTCTTTAAATGCCGGGCCGCCAACGTAAATTTACGCAGCATATTATAGAGCAGGAAGAGCTGAGCAGAGTGATATACAGTGACAAAGATTCCAGTTATACACTGGGGCCACCGTTTCAGTGACTGATAGCTATCAATGTATACACACTTACGCAGAGAATGTAATTTTTGCTGAATCTTTTCCCATAAAACTAGTGTATTTTTAAGGCTATAAAACACACTTTTTTATCCCAAAAGTAAGGGAAAAATGGCAGTGGATCTTATAACCCGAGTGCCAATGATGCCTTCCATTATGCAAGCAGTCATCAGCATGCAGGAGGCGCAGGGAGCAATGAGGGAAGCCCTGCACTGGCTCTACTCACCCTCCCTGGTCTTCTTCCTGGCCCTGCTCAGCACTGTGTCCAGACTGCTTACAGCATCAAGAAGTAATGCACGTAGGCACGCACTATGACCTGATGATGTACGTCATTATGTCACAGTGCAGCGCAGGTCAGAAGAAAAGCAGGGAGCGGTGAGTCTGTTGTCTGATCTAATGTGTGATGGGGGTCTGATCTGAGGCGGAGGAGGTCTGATCTGAGGCTGATGAAGGCTGGGGGTCTGATCTGAGGCTGATGGAGGCTACGGGAGTCTGATCTGAGGTCTGATGGAGCTCGGGGGTCTGATTTTTGGGGTGTGATCTGAAGTCTCATGAAGAATGGGGTCTGATAAGGATTGGGGGTCTGATCTGAAGTGTGATGAAAAATATTTATTTTCTTATGTTCATCCTCTAAATCCGCGCTGCGTCTTATAGTCTTGTGCGTCTTATAGGCCGAAAAATATGTTATATATCAATATGCTCATCTTGTGTATGTGTGTGGTTACAGGTCCTCTTTAATAAAATGAATACAAACATGATTACTCTTCTACAGATTATTTAGCTAAAGAAAAGTAAACTTAAATACATGAGACATTCGTTAAGGCTATCAGAAAAAAATCATCAGATCCCATAAGAGAAAAGGTCTGGAGATTGTTCATTTATTAGTCCAGTAAAACCCTTCATTGCCTTACACACAATGGCGAAGTTCTATAACGGAATATCATAAAGCTCAGAGTGATGTTTTCTTTGACTCTGCACTTTACCTTAAGAAACTTTTTTCTTCAGGTATTCAATCAATACCGGTGAGAGAATGAAAGACTGTCCATGCTGAATTCATGAATAAGTCATGAATTGGTATTCTGAATAATATTTAATTTATTTCTCTCTCGCCATACACCCCAAGTGAAAGGAATCTTGCTGCAATGACTCGAGAGTGAAAGGATATTACTATTTACAGTTTACCTAGAGCACTCATTGATTTTCTTTTTGCAAATTCTGCCTATAGGAACACAGCAAATGAACACATATAAGAATAGCATAAACACATACATACATAACCTGCACATAAAACCTGGTCACACTCCATTATAAATAATAATTAGTGCTAATAACTATGCCTGTGCACCAAGTCTGTGACTTTAGGTGGAAAATACATTTAAATATCAAAGCTGTGATGTATTACAATGCTACCGACTTCTTCCAAAAATAAGTGAATACCAATGTGTATTGGTATAGAGGCTTTTCATTTTCAGCTGCAGAGAAAAATGACAGAGGTCTACTATATATCACATAAAGTATAGCCTTAGCAGAGTCTAAATTTAAAGAGGTAAACCAACAATACAATCTGACACTAATTACTTGATGGTTTCTATTACACCATTAATTTCATGGTCAGCCATAGATCTTCTACAAAACCAGCACTCATAAGCATGAATTATTTTAATCTGCTAGCCAGACTATGAAACAAAAACTGCCCTAACCCCCTTACCCTAGCTTATGGGAAAGTTGCCTCTGATTCAAACCATTATTTACAGCGGGGAATATGCATAATGTTATTATTTACAAGGGCAGATGAAGACATAAATAACAAGTCATTATGTTTCCCAATAATTTGCCTGTGTAAATGTGCTGCTGATCACCTGACAAACAAGCGACTGCTGCATACAAATATACAATTTTACAGAAATGCAGGTAAACTAGCATACAATGACCGGGAATGGATGGTTTGTTCCCAATTGTAACCCTGTGTACTGGGCCCTGCGCTGCAACTCTAAAACCAGTAATTTTACTGGGCTGGTACAAATTTAAAGGTCTTTGTAGAGAGAAGTGCCTAATCTTTTCCATTCATTAACCCTTTCCTTGCCACAATGCAGTAACCCTTTCATTGCCCCATCATTAATTAAGCATTAACCCTTTACTTGCCTACCTCTTCTATACAACAAGCTAGCTGGTTAACCCTTTGCTTGCCTACTTCTCCAATACAACGAGCTAGCTGGTAAACCTTTTCCTAAACTCTATACCAGGAGCATTAACCCCTACATTGCCTCTACATTACTCTCTATTTACCCTTTTAGGGTCAGTTATTATTGGGTGGGGGAGGGGCCAATGATGTGGGGGGGGATTTGTTTATTGGGTAGGTAGATCTATCTATCTATACACTCACCTAAAGAATTATTAGGAACACCTGTTCTATTTCTCATTAATGCAATTATCTAGTCAACCAATCACATGGCAGTTGCTTCAATGCATTTAGGGGGGTGGTCCTGGTCAAGACAATCTCCTGAACTCCAAACTGAATGTCAGAATGGGAAAGAAAGGTGATTTAAGCAATTTTGAGCGTGGCATGGTTGTTGGTGCCAGACGGGCCGGTCTGAGTATTTCACAATCTGCTCAGTTACTGGGATTTTCACGCACAACCATTTCTAGGGTTTACAAACAATGGTGTGAAAAGGGAAAAACATCCAGTATGCGGCAGTCCTGTGGGCAAAAATGCCTTGTGGATGCTAGAGGTCAGAGGAGAATGGGCCGACTGATTCAAGCTGATAGAAGAGCAACGTTGACTGAAATAACCACTCGTTACAACCGAGGTATGCAGCAAAGCATTTGTGAAGCCACAACACGCACAACCTTGAGGCGGATGGGCTACAACAGCAGAAGACCCCACTGGGTACCACTCATCTCCACTACAAATAGGAAAAAGAGGCTACAATTTGCACGAGCTCACCAAAATTGGACTGTTGAAGACTGGAAAAATGTTGCCTGGTCTGATGAGTCTCGATTTCTGTTGAGACATTCAAATGGTAGAGTCCGAATTTGGCGTAAACAGAATGAGAACATGTATCCATCCTCTGATGGCTACTTCCAGCAGGATAATGCACCATGTCACAAAGCTCGAATCATTTCAAATTGGTTTCTTGAACATGACAATGAGTTCACTGTACTAAAATGGCCCCCACAGTCACCAGATCTCAACCCAATAGAGCATCTTTGGGATGTGGTGGAACGGGAGCTTCGTGCCCTGGATGTGCATCCCTCAAATCTCCATCAACTGCAAGATGCTATCCTATCAATATGGGCCAACATTTCTAAAGAATGCTATCAGCACCTTGTTGAATCAATGCCACGTAGAATTAAGGCAGTTCTGAAGGCAAAAGGGGGTCCAACACCGTATTAGTATGGTGTTCCTAATAATTCTTTAGGTGAGTGTATATGTGTGTGTGTGTAATATATTGACTGTATCTGTGAAAGACAAAGTAGTGCACAATAAATATTTTATTATTAAACAACGTATTAAGTCACAGTGCGTACGACTGGCCTAGAGGAAACAAAACATTAATGGGGAGGCGGAGATAGCCCCCATCCTTTTACAGTCTTGACAACTAAAAAAATCTTGTAGATATGTTTAGTGATTGCAAACTTCGAAATGGTATTCAATGTAAAAGGTTAACCACAGTTTACTAATGTATATACCATCTACAGTTGTGTTCAAAATTATTCAACCCCCACTAAAATTGAGTGTTTTGGCCAGTTTGACATTGATTTTGATCATTTCAGTCATCTTGTTTACAATTAAATCAAAGAGGCACTTGTAAGTCAGACAAATATAACATAACATTTATAATGAAATAACCACAAATGTCTTTTCTGTGCTAACATCATTATCAGTTTCATTCAACCCCCAAGTGACATTCAATCTTAGTACTTAGTACAACATCCTTTTCCAGTTATACCAGCTTTTAAACGTGAAGCATAGCTTGACACAAGTGTCTTGCAGCGATCTACGGGTATCTTCGCCCATTCTTCATGGGCAAAAGCCTCCAGTTCAGTCACATTCTTAGGCTTGCGCGCTGCAACTGCTTTCTTTAAGTCCCACCAGAGGTTCTCAATCGGATTTAAGTCTGGTGACTGCGATGGCCACTTCAAAATGTTCCCGCCTTTAATCTGCAACCATGCTCTAGTGGACTTGGAGGTATGCTTGGGATCATTGTCCTGTTGAAAGGTCCAACGTCTCCCAAGCCTCAGGTTTGTGACGGACTGCATCACATTTTCATCCAATATCTCCTGGTACTGAAGAGAATCCATGGTACCTTGCACACGCTGAAGCTTCCCTGTACCTGTAGAAGCAAAACAGCCCCAAAGCATGATTGACCCCCCACCATGCTTCACAGTAGGCAAGGTGTTCTTTTCTTCATAGGCCTTGTTCTTCCTCCTCCAAACATAGCGTTGATCCATGGGCCCAAACAGTTCTAATTTTGTTTCATCAGTCCACAGAACACTATCCCAAAACTTTTGTGGTTTGTCCACATGACTTTTGGCATACTGCAGTCGACTCTTCTTATACTTTGGAGACAGCAAGGGGGTGCGCCTGGGAGTTCTGGCATGGAGGCCTTCATTACGCAGTGTGCGCCTTATTGTCTGAGCTGAAACTTCAGTACCCACATCTGACAAATCTTTTTTCAGTTCCTCAGCAGTCACACGGGGACTTTTCTCCACTTTGCGCTTCAGGTAGCGCACAGCAGTTGAAGTCAGCATCTTCTTTCTGCCACGACCAGGTAGCGTTTCAGCAGTGCCCTTTGCCTTGAATTTGCGAATGATGCTTCCTATGGTGTCTCTTGGTATGTTTAACATCTTTGCAATCTTCTTATAGCCATTGCCCTTCCTGTGAAGAGAAATCACCTCTTCTCTTGTCTTCCTGGACCATTCTCTTGACTTCACCATGTTTGTAAACACACCAGTAAATGTCTAGAAGGAGCTGAGTATCACAGTCCTTTTAAATCTGCCTAATTGGTGCTTAATATGCTTGATTGCTGCTCCTTGACATCCACAGGTGTTTTCAATACCTGATCGAAAACACTTGAATGAACCTTTGTTCTTAAGAGTGGTAGTCTTTAAGGGGTTGAATAATTGTGTCAATGAAGAAATCACAAAAAAAACATTACCAGTTTGTCGCCCTGCCCTTTGGACTGGCTACGGCCCCTCGGGTATTTACGAAGATCTTGGCGCCGCTCTTGGCGCTTCTCCGTACCAGTGTATATCTCTGTTGCCCTATCTGGACGACATGCTGATAAAGGCTTCCTCCCTTCCCCAGGCCAGGGACAGCGTCCGGATCACGGTTCAGACTCTGGAGCAGTTCGGCTGGCTGATCAATGCCCAGAAGTCATCTCTTCTCCCCTCACAGAGGTTGACCTTCCTAGGGATGGTTCCGGACACCACGGCAGCTCGGATATTCCTTCCGAGTTCCAAGTCCTCTCGAATTCAGGAATCGGTATCTATCCTACTGCGCTCCCGACGACTCTCCATCCGGGGATGCATGAGGGTTCTGGGGCTGATGGTGGCCTCCTTCGAGGCCGTCCCCTTTGCACAGTTTCACACTTGGCCTCTACAGCGGGCGATTCTGTCCTTTTGGGACAGGACGTCGCGTGGTCTGACATCTCGAGTCCGTCTGCCTACTTGGGTTCGGGCGGACCTCTTGTGGTGGCTGTCCCCCCCCCCAAAACTTGATCTCAGGGAGGTCCTTTCTTCCGATCTCCTGGACAGTCGTCACCACCGACGCCAGTCTCCTAGGTTGGGGTGGTGTTCTACAGACCCGGACGGCACAGGGGCTTTGGTCGGCGGAGGAGGCCCGCCTTCCGATCAACGTGCTGGAGCTCAGAGCAATTTTCCTCTCCCTTTCTCACTGAACTCATCTCCTAGCAGGTCTCCCGGTAAGGGTCCAGTCGGACAATGCCACCGCCATGGCTTACGCCAACCACCAGGGCGGGACCCGCAGCCGGACGGTGATGCAGGAGGCGGAGAGGATCCTCCAGTGGGCGGAGACCCATGTTCCAGTACTGTCGGCAGTGTACATCCTGGGGATCGACAATTGGAAGGCGGACTTTCTCAGCCGCAACACGGTGGATCCAGGAGAGTGGTCCTTAAATCCGGAAGTTTTCGAGGACATCTGTCGCCGGTGGGGGCGCCCGGGTGTCGACCTGATGGCGTCCAGGCTCAACAACAACGTTTCTGGCCCGTGCTCGCGACCCGGAGGCGTACGGAGTGGACGCGCTGGTGTCTCCGTGGAAAGGCTTCCCTCTCCTTTATGTCTTTCCACCTCTGCTACCGAAGGTCCTTCGCGAGATCACGTTGGAAGGGATTCCGACCATTCTCATCGCCCCCTATTGGCCGCGCCTGGTTCTCGGACGTCACTCGGATGCTGGCAGATGTGCCGTGGCCTCTTCCTCTCATGGAGGATCTACTGTCTCAAGGACCGCTCTTCCACCAGAATTTACGGTAGCTGCGTTTGACGGCATGGCTGTTGAGACCGTCCTCCTGAAGAAGAGGGGCTTCTCGGACTTTGTGGTGAAGACCATGATCAAGGCCAGAAAACCAGTTTCATCCCAGTTTCTATCGTACCTGGAAGGCCTTTCTTGTCTTTTGTGAGAAATTGGGCGTTTTTCCCCTTCGTTTCTCGGTTCCGGTGGTCCTCTCCTTTCTCCAGTCGGGTCTGGAGATGGGGATGTCGTTGAGCTCTCTGAAGGGTCAGGTCTCTGCTCTGGCCATTTTCTTTCAGCGATCCCTGGCTCTGCTCGGTCCAGTGAGGACCTTCCTACAAGGGGTGGCGCATTCGGTCCCTCCGTATGTTGCTCCCCTGCCCCCCTGGGACTTGAACTTGGTTCTGTCTTCCCTCCAGGCGGCTCCCTTTGAACCTTTGAGGGAGGTTTCTTTGAATTTTCTCACCTGGAAGGTGGTCTTTTTGGTGGCGATCACCTCGATCAGGAGGGTATCGGAGCTGGCCGCGCTTTCCTGTAGGGAGCCCTTTTTGGTCTTCCATCAGGATAAGGCGGTGCTGCGTCCGGTCCCTTCATTTTTGCCCAAGGTGGTCTCCGCCTTCCACCTTAATGAAGATATAGTCCTGCACTCTTTTTGTCCATCTCCGGCGAACCGCAAGGAGCACGCTCTCCATTCCCTGGACGTTGTCCGGGCCCTGCGTGTGTACCTGTTGGTTACTGCCTCTTTCCGCCGTACGGATTACCTTTTTGTGATTCCGGAAGGGACTCGTAAAGGTCTGGCGGCTTCCAAGGTCTCGGTAGCCCGACGGATTCGGTCGGCTATTGCCACGGCTTATCGTGCCCGTGGCAGGGTTCCCCCAGCTGGGGTTACCGCGCACTTCACCAGTGGCGGTATTCCGTTGTTCTGGTCTCTATGGCTTTGGTCTCCTTCTCCTACTGCTTTTGCACGCACTGGGGTCCTCCCGGTGGAACATGGGGGTATAGCCGAGGGAGGAGGAGCTTTCTTTTTTTTATTTGCATAGTGTCTCCTCCTAGTAATGACCTAGGCTATACCCATGGTCTGTGTCCCCCAATGGAAAAGACGAGAAAAAGATTTTACAGGTGAGTTTCACAAAAAATCTCCTTTTGTAGGGCAGGGCAGCTGTAACCAACACGTCCAATCTTTTCTCATTGATTGGACTCCAGTTGGCTGACACCTCACTCCAATTAGCTATTGGAGATGTCATTAGTCTAGGGGTTCACATACATTTTCCACCTGCACTGTGAATGTTTACACGGTGTGTTCAATAAAAACATGGTAACATTTAATTATTTGTGTTATTAGTTTAAGCAGACTGTGATTGGCTATTGTGACTTAGATGAAGACAAGATCACATTTTATGACCAATTTGTGCAGAAATCCATCATTCCAATGGGTTCACATACTTTTTCTTGCAACTGTATATATATATTTTTTTGCTTTTGAATAGCTTTTGAATAATAAAGTCGCTGGTTTTACTCCACACGGGTGAGTGCCGCTATTTCATTTTTTCTACATTACCGTGCTCCCTGCATCTCGCCTCCCAGCTGAGCATCACCGATCGTGTGGGTCCTCCTCAGCCATATACAGCGTCCCTCTCCTCGTGTATCCAGCCGGAGCATTGGTGCCGCCCCCTTTCTCTCTCTCTCGTTACATTATATATATTTTTTTGTTTTGTTGGGAGAGACAAAGAAGGCAGATGGGCTGGGGAGGGATCTCAGACGTTCAACGTGACATCTTCAAGACACATGTGAAAGCTGACACCGATTGAATTTATTCTGGATTTTTCCTGTAATTCCTTCAACATTCATGAAGACATTTAGAGAGGATAATCATTATTTTACAGTTGGCGAGCCAGCTAGGACTCAAACTTAGACACATAACCCCAGACTTAAATGCCCACTGACAAGCCGCTATGACCAATCTTTAAATAAGGCTATAAAAAGAACAGTATCTAAAACCCAAATTAAAATATTCTCGAATAGTCTTCTAATGTGGTAGATGAAAACGAGAAAAAAAAAAATCAGCAGTGTTTTTCTCTTTTCCAAGAGCAATCATAAAAGTAATAATGAGGTCAGAAGGACAAGAATGAATTACTATCTTTGATTAAGCCAAACACAGATTTAAAAAAAAATCATAATTTTACTGTATAAATATAACAAGTAAAAAAACATCAACTAGTATATCAAAAAAATTTAAAGTATAAACATTTCATATTACAGTAATTAATAATTTGAAATGATCAAAAGCCAGTGATATTTGTTGACCAGCATTTTAGTGATGCATATTGTGAACCCGAATCGCCTGTGCCGCAATTCTACTGAACCAAACTTCACTCACAATAGGATTCTAATGTACAGTCGTGGCCAAAAGTTTTGAGAATTACATAAATATTGTAAATTGGAAAAGTTGCTGCTTAAATTTTTATAATAGCAATTTGCATATACTCCAGAATGTTATGAAGAGTGATCAGATGAATTGCATAGTCCTTCTTTGCCATGAAAATTAACTTAATCCCAAAAAAACCTTTCCACTGCATTTCATTGCTGTCATTAAAGGGTTTCTACCACTTCGTTTTCACATAATTAGCTTTCAGACACTAGTGATCCGCTAGTGTCTGCTCTGCCAAACAATCCTAATATAATAGCTTTTGGGGCAGCCGTTTCGCTAAAAAAAGAACTTATATTGATATGCTAATGAGCCTCTAGGTGCTATGGGGGCGTCATTAGCACCTAGAGGCTCGGTCTACCTTCACAAACTGCCACCGCCCAGCGCGTCCCTCCAGCCCGCCCATCTCCTCCGGAATGCGATCCTCCCCGTGCGCGTCTGTATTCGGCGCATGCGCAGTGAATGTCTGACCGCTTCCCTGCTCAGACATCTCCACTGCGCCTGCGCCGATGACGTCATAGTGCTCCGAGGAACAGGCGCAGTGGAGATGTCTGTGCAGAAAGCGAGAATTCGTCCGCTGGCTCACAGGGAGGATCGCATTCCGGAGGAGATGGGCGGGCTGGAGGGACGCGCTGGGCGGTGGCAGTTTGTGAAGGTAGACCGAGCCTCTAGGTGCTAATGATGCCCCCATAGCACCTAGAGGCTCATTAGCATATCAATATAAGTTCTTTTTTTTAGCGAAACGGCTGCCCCAAAAGCTATTATATATTAGGATTGTTTGGTAGAGCAGACACTAGCGGATCGCTAGTGTCTAAAAGCTAATTATGTGAAAACAAATTGGTAGAAACCCTTTAAAGGACCTGCTGAGATCATTTCAGTAATCGTCTTGTTAACTCAGGTGAGAATGTTGACGAGCACAAGGCTGGAGATCATTATGTCAGGCTGATTGGGTTAAAATGGCAGACTTGACATGTTAAAAGGAGGGTGATGCTTGAAATCATTGTTCTTCCATTGTTAACCATGGTGACCTGCAAAGAAACGCGTGCAACCATCATTGCGTTGCATAAAAATGGCTTCACAGGCAAGGATATTGTGGCTACTAAGATTGCACCTCAATCAACAATTTATAGGATCATCAAGAACTTCAAGGAAAGAGGTTCAATTCTTGTTAAGAAGGCTTCAGGGCGTCCAAGAAAGTCCAGCAAGCGCCAGGATCGTCTCCTAAAGAGGATTCAGCTGCGGGATCGGAGTGCCACCAATGCAGAGCTTGCTCAGGAATGGCAGCAGGCAGGTGTGAGCGCATCTGCACGCACAGTGAGGCGAAGACTTTTGGAAGATGGCCTGGTGTCAAGAAGGGCAGCAAAGAAGCCACTTCTCTCCAAAAAAAAACATCAGGGACTGATTGATCTTCTGCAGAAAGTATGGTGAATGGACTTCTGAGGACTGGGGCAAAGTCATATTCTCCGATGAAGCCTCTTTCCAATTGTTTGGGGCATCTGGAAAAAGGCTTGTCCGGAGAAGAAAAGGTGAGCGCTACCATCAGTCCTGTGTCATGCCAACAGTAAAGCATCCTGAGACCATTCATGTTTGGGGTTGCTTCTCATCCAAGGGAGTGGGCTCACTCACAATTTTGCCCAAAAACACAGCCATGAATAAAGAATGGTACCAAAAAACCCTCCAACAGCAACTTCTTCCAACAATCCAACAACAGTTTGGTGAAGAACAATGCATTTTCCAGCACGATGGAGCACCGTGCCATAAGGCAAAACTGATAACGAAGTAGCTCGGGGACCAAAACGTTGACATTTTGGGTCCATGGCCTGGAAACTCCCCAGATCTTAATCCCATTGAGAACTTGGGGTCAATCCTCAAGAGGCGGGTGGACAAACAAAAACCCACTAATTCTGACAAACTCCAAGAAGTGATTATGAAAGAATGGGTTGCTATAAGTCAGGAATTGGCCCAGAAGTTGATTGAGAGCATGCCCAGTCAAATTGCAGAGGTCCTGAAAAAGAAGGGCCAACACTGCAAATACGGACTCTTTGCATAAATGTCATGTAATTGTCGATAAAAGCCTTTGAAACGTATGAAGTGCGTGTAATTATATTTCACTACATCACAAAAACAACTGAAACAAAGATCTAAAAGCAGTTTAGCTGCATACTTTGTGAAAACTATTATTTGTGTCATTCTCAAAACTTTTGACCACGACTGTACAGTAGAAAATACTTTAGATAGTGATATTTGATTAGAAATCCAACAAAATGAGACCCTTGTCAGGGACACCAGTAAAATAAAAGCGATGGACAAGTGTTATGTACACATGTGTATGTAAACATGAAAGAGCATACAAATATAACCATGACAGACTGGCACAATAATCTATTATGTGTCTAAACATTTAACAAATAGAAATTCTAATACCCCAAAGCATTAGGAGATTGAACATGTGTAATTAAGGACTTTTTTTTTATCACTGAATGTTCTGACACTACTAGGATACACCATAACATTCTGATCAGTGAGGTTCCAACCTCTGGGTCATCCTCATATCTAGAGAATGGAGAGACAAGGGAACGCTTTGGCATCTCCTGCAATCCCAACAACTGCTTAGCTCCATTTAAATGGATGGGGCTTTGTTGTAGTAATCTGCATATGGGGTAGCCTGGGCATCAATGTACATGAGAAATCAATAAAGGAATGCGCGCTTTTTCATTATAAGGATAGATGGGATGCAGGCAGTAAGGCCCCACCAATCAGTAAGTGATGGAATATCCTAGTTATCCTAGTAATTTCTTATTATAGTTCTTAAAAAGCATTATACTATTATTCCACATATTCTTATATATTTATTATTTATTCTTCTCCAGTTTTCTGCAGTTAATACAGCCCAAATGTATGCAGTCCTGGAACAGCTGTTTGAGGGTGCATACGGTATCTTTGTTCAAAATGTGAGCAATTTGCACAATTGGAATCACACACCGTGTATCTAAATGAGAGAATTTCGACACTGAGATGCATTGACAATTTGGAAAACAGTTTGCTGTTAACTGAGCAGGCACTTTATGGGGTAGATACAGGGGAGGATGGTAACATGGAGGATCTGGAAAGTGAGGTAGCTAGCTGGGTAAGGCTACTTTCACACTAGCGTTAATATTTTCCGGTATTGAGATCCGTCATAGAGTCTCAATACCAGGAAAAAAAACGCTTACGTTTTGCCACATTCATTGTCAATGGGGACAAAACGTAACTGAACAGAACGGAATGCTCCAAAATGCATTCCGTTCTGTTCTCTTGCCGAAGAGCAAACCGCAGCATCCTGTGGTTTGCTTTCCGTCCTAGGATGCGTCATGACCCACAATGCAAGTGAATGGGGATGGATCCATTTTCTCTGCCACAATAGAAAACAGATCCGTCCCCCATTGACTTTCAATGGAGTTCATGACGGATCCGTCTTGGCTATGTTAAAGATAATACAACCGGATCCATTCATAATGGATGCAGATGGTTGTATTATGAGTAACAGAAGGGTTTTTGCTAAACCCTGCCGGATCCAGCAAAAACGCTAGTGTGAAAGTAGCTTAACAGTTGTAGTTGGAGTAGAGGGAAGAGTGCAAGGAAGGCTGGCCCTGATCTGGCACACCACAACAAATTTGCAAGGCTGGCAGATGAGGGGAATGTTGGTTCAGGGATGGCACTGCTGCAACAAGACACTTCCCCTGCCAGCCTGGAGAATGTCAGCTCCAGTAAGTAGGGAACCAGGAGAGCAGGGCAGGGCAGGCCAGACAGGTGCTGATAGTGGGAGACTCGATTATTAGGAGTACAGATAGGGCAATCTGTCACAAAAATCTGGCTCGTCGGACCGTGTGTTGTCTCCCTGGCGCTCGAGTTCTACATATCGTGGATTGGTTTGATAGATTACTGTAACTAATGACTAAGTTAGGTAGGTGGAGCGTCCATAAAAGTTATTTTAGGGATTTAGGTCCCAGCTCACGGCAAGGACCTCAAAGGTAGTATTTTCCAAAATATTACCTGTACCACGAGGCACACCAGAAAGGCAGTGGGAGATTAGGGAGTTTAACAAGTGGCTCAAGAACTGGTGTAGGAAGGAGTGGTTTGGGTTTCTGGAAAACTGAGATGACTACTCTGTCTACTACAAGCTCTACATAGGGACTGGCTGCACATTAATGAGGAAGGTGCAACTGTTTTGGGGAGAAGATGGCTAAAAGATTGGAAGAGTGTTTAAACTAGGGCCTGGGGGGGAGGGAAATTACATTATAGGAGGGGAAGATAGTGCAAAGAGTGACCTAGTGCAAGGTAATTGAACTGGGGGAGGAATGGAAGGAGAGACTAGAACTGTTCATAAAGTAAGGTGTAGGGTAAAAAATATACTAAAACCTCCTAATTCTATGTATACTAATCCCAGAAGCCTAATAAAATTGGTGAACTGGAGGTAGTAATGTTTGAGGAGGATTATGACACAGTCGGAATAACTGAGACATGGCTGGATGATAGCTATACCTGGGCGGTTAACGTACAGGAGTACAGTCTGTTGATTAAGGATCGTCAAAACTGGAGAGGGGGAGGGGTTTGCCTATATATAAAGTCCAGTCTAAAGCCCTTGCTCTGGGAAGATATAAGTGAGGGAAATGAACATGTGGAGTCACTGTGGGTCGAAATACATGGGGGCAAAAACAATAATAGAATACTGATAGGAGTTTGTTATAAGCTACCTAATATACCAGAGTCCACAGAAAATCTATTACTAAAGAAGATAAATGAGGGGTCAAATCATAATGAGGTTGTTACTATGGAGGAATTCAACTACCGAGATATAGACTGGGAAACTAAACCTTGTAGATCTCATAAAGGAAACAGGTTCTTGGCAATAAACAAAAACAATTACCTTTCTCGTCTGGTTCAGGATCCGACTAGAGGGACGGCCATAATGAACTTAGTACTAACTAACAGACATGACAGAACAATATATGTGCAGATTGGGAAATAGTGACCATAAAATACGGTAACCTTCCAATTGTCATTCAAAAGAATGTCTCTTCAGGGAGGCACAAAAATACCAATACTTCAAAAAAGCTAAGAGAGGCAATTGGCCTCACTAACTGGGACAAAGTCCTCAAAAATACTAATGCAGCGACAAAATGGTATATTTTTAAAAACATCCTAAATTGTGAGAGGTACATACCTTGTGGGAATAAAAGGGTAAGGAACAAGAAAAAAACAATGTGGATAAATAGAAATGTAAAGGATACAATAAATGACTAAAAGAAAGCATTTAAATCACTATAACAGGAGGGCAACAAGGAAGCATTGAAAAACTATAAGGAAAAAAATAGAATATGTAAAAGATAAATACAAGCAGCCAAACTAGAGACAGAGAGATTCATTGACAAAGAGAAAAACTAATCCTAAAATGTTCTTCAAATATATAAATGGTAAAAAGTGCAAACCTGAATGTGTTGGCCCTTTACAGAGTGATGAGGGGGAGTTGCAGAAAGTGATGAGGAGAAAGCAAAGCAATTAAATATTTTTTTCTCCACTGTATTCATTGAGGAAAATAAACTGTCAGATGAAATGCAGAGTGTAAGTAAATTCCCTATTAAAAGCCTGTCTGACTCAGGAAGAAGTGCAGCAGCGTCTTAAAAAGATAACTATAGACAAATCACCGGAACCAGATGGCATACACCCCCGTATCCTAAGAGAATTAAGTAATGTCATAGTCAGACCCTTATTTCTGATATTTAAGGACTGTATATTGACAGGGAGTGTTCCATAGGATTGGCGCTTAGCAAATGTGGTGCCAATACTCAAAAGGGTCAAAAACAGAGCCCGGAAACTATAAGCCTATAAGTTTAACATCTGTCATGGATAAACTGTTTGAAGGTTTTCTAAGGGATGCTATCTTGGAGTACCTCAATGAAAATAAGCTTATAACACCATAGCAGCATGGCTTCATGAGGGAACGGTCATGTCAAACAAATTTAATCAGTTTCTATGAGGAGGAAAGCTCTAGACTTGACAGTGACAAATCAATGGATGTCATATATCTGGACTTCTCCAAAGCATTTTATACTTTACCACATAAAAGTTAGTATATAAAATGAGAATGTTTGGATTGGGAGAAAATGTCTGTATGTGGGTAAGTAACTGGCTCAGTAGTACAAAACATAGGGTGGTTATTAACAGTACACACTCAGATTGGGTCACTGTCACTAGTGGGGTACCACAGGGGTCAGTATTGGGCCCCTTTTATCTTCAATATATTTATAAATGATCTTGTAGAAGGCTTGCACAGTAAAATATCACTTTTTGCAGACAAAACTAAACTGTGTAAAGTAATTAACACAGAAGAGGACAGTATACTACTACAGATGGATCTGGATAGATTGGAGGCTTGGGCAGAAAAGTGGCAGATGTGGTTTAACACTGACAAATGTAAGGTTACACACATGGGAATGAATGATGCAAGTCACCCGTACATACTAAATGGTAAAGCACTGGGTAACACTGACATGGAAATGGACATTAAAAGGGTTTTAGTGAACAGCAAACTTAACTGTAGAAACCAGTGTCAGGCAGCTGCTGCCAAGGCCAATAAGTTAATGGGTTGCATCAAAAGGGGCATAGATGCTGTGATGACAACATAGTCCTGCCACTTTACAAATCACTAGTCAGACCACACATGGAGTACTGTGTACAGTTCTGGGCTCCTGTGAACAAGGCAGACATAGCAGAGCTGGAGAGGGTCCAGAGGAGGGCAAGTAATAACTGGAATGAGGGATCTACAGTACCCAGAAAGATTATCAAAATTAGGATTATTCAGTTTACAAAAAAGACGACTGAGGGGAGATCTAATAACTATGTATAAATATATCAGGGGTCAGTACAGAGATCTATCCCATCATCTATTTATCCCCAGGACTGTGACGAGGGGACATCCTCTGTGTCTGGAGGAAAGAAGGTTTGTACACAAACATAGAAGAGGATTCTTTACCATAAGAGTAGTAAGACTATGGAACTATCTGCCTGAGGAGGTGGTGATGGTGAATTCACCAAAAAAGTTCAAGAGGGGCCTGGATGCATTTCTGGAGTGTAATAATTAGGGATGAGCGAATCAACTTCGGATGAAACATCCGAAGTTGATTTGCATAAAACTTTCTTCTAATACTGTAGGGAGCAGGAGCTCCGTTCAGTATTAGAATGTATTGGCTCCGATGAGCCGAAGTTATTGCTTCGTGAAGTCTCGCGAGACTTCGGGTATTAACTTCAAATATTAATTTGTACTGTACCACTTGGAACCGAACCCAAGTTCGGGAAATGTTTTTTTACAGTACAAATGAATTTTTTTGAGTTATTGCGCAAAGTCTTGCGAGACTTCACGAAGCAATAACTTCAGCTCATCGGAGTCAATACATTCTAATACTGTACGGAGCTCCTGCTCCCTACAGTATTAGAAGAAAGTTTTATTCAAATCGACTTTGGATGTTTCAACCGAAGTCGATTCGCTCATCCCTAGTAATAATATTACAGGTTATAGTTATTAGATTTCTAGAAAAAGGTCGTTGATACAAGTAGAGTTCTGACTGTTTTCCCCTAAAATGAGGAAAATTGGCTTCTACCGCATGATTATTTTTTTTGCCTTCCTCTAGATCAACTTGCAGGATTAAAGGCTGAACTGGATAGACAGATGTCTTTTTTCAGCCTTACAGACTATATTACTATGTATGTTTCTATGTTACATTTGTTGTCAGTATATACCAAATTTTTTGCATGACATTTAAAATAATACACATTGATATATTTTTTTGTGCAATAATTACCATATACTTTGACCAGTATTCACTACAATTCTATATTTCATATACTATGATTTAGGCTACATGCACACAACCGTATGTGTTTTGCGGTCCGCAAATTGCGGATCCGCAAAAAAAACGGATGACGTTCCGTATGGCATCCGTTTTTTTTTGCGGATCCGTTTTTTTTGCGGATCCATTGTAATAATGCCTATCCTTGTCCGCAAACTAGAAAAAAATAGGACATGCACTATTTTTTTGGCGGAGCAACGGAACGGACATACTGATGCGGACAGCACACGGTGTGCTGTCCGCGTTTTTTGCGGACCCATTGAAATGAATGGGTCCGCATCCTATCCGGAAAAAAACCCGATCGGACACGGAAACAAAATACGGTCGTGTGCATGAGGCCTTGGATACACTTGGTGTCAGTATAGACTGCGCCTCTAGCATTTTATTCATTATATTCAAAATAACACACAACCAGAATATTATGCAGAGATTACTATATACTTTGAACTGTGCCATTACATGTTAAACTGTCTCTTATACACACACAGAAGCTTTCAGCTCTTTTCAAGCACTATGTATTTCCTTCATGACATGCACATCTAGTTTATATATAATACTGTATCTAGACCTTTGTGTTTGGTTTTCAGTTATATGTATTGACCCTATTGACCTGCTTGAAAATACCACCCCTCTATAAGATCATTTTTCACTACCGTTTTGGGTGATCGCGTTGAACAGAAATTAAATCGAGAAATGTTTCAAGAGACCGTTGCATCTGGCTTCAATAAAATTGCCTTTGAAACTTAATTTCGGTTCCCTTTATAACCACAAATGGTTGAATGAGTGACCGCATAATCTGGATGCTTTTAGGGGTTGGAGGCATGTGGCTGTGATCCACTGCATTATCTTACAATTCAACAGCAGTCTATTATCTATGCAGTAAACTATGCAGTAGCTTCTTGCTGAGGCTACTTTCACACTAGCGGCAGCCTTCCACCGCCGGAACAGCCTGCCGGATCCCTGTTACCACTAGTGCACCGTGCCGCCGGAAGTCCGCTCCGGCCCCATTCTCTATAATGGGGGCGAGCCGGAGGTCCGGCCACAGCACGGCACGGCAAACATGCCGAGAGGCGGCCGGAATAAAACTATGACGTATGACATGTTGTAGTGAATGGGGCCGGAGCTAGTGTGAAACTAGTTTTATACAAGTAAAGCAGGGATATAATGTTTCATGATGCTTCACTCAGCAGTGCTTTTATGCTTGAGCACCACAGCCCCATATAAGAAATAATAACAGAGGATGCCCTCCATCACCTGCCTCATTATTCTCTCAATAACATCCCTATGCTGTAAAGCATTATTACTTGGTTGGTACACTACATTTCAACTAATTAAAAAGGACATAAGCTTGAATGCATTAGTGTATCAAGTGTAACAGTACATTTTATCCTGTAAAATGAGTTTGCCATCAGCTTTAGTTCATCAAGGTTAAAAGGAAATAACTTCACGAGTCATAAATTGCATAGGTCGGGTCCATATAAACTTGCCTCTTTGATGAAATACTTTGGGTTCCATGGAGTGTTAGTAGATGCCCTCTGCCTTGCTTCTGCCCTCTGTCTTTCCTCCAGTTGGTGTTTGTGCTCAGATGCTGTTTCAATATTATCTGCTTTTAGGGCATTGGTGACATTTTCCCATATACGCCTGAGAAAAAAAATAAATGAGATAAATTTACGTGCAAAGAGTGCAGGGAGTATAAAGGTTTTATACTGAACCATATGCAGTGTTGCCTCTTGGGTAAAATAAGGCACTGTACAGAGGCCCCATACAGTGGCACAGGGAAGGTATATAGCACTGTACTATGCATAGTTACATAGTTAATACGGTTGCAAAAAGACGTAAGTCCATCAAGTTCAACCAAGGGATATGTGGGGACCCGAATCCCAGAAGAAAGTAAGACTCAGATTTCAATATGCAATAGCAGGGACTCTGTGAAACTGTACAGGCTACATGGACGTGACTGTCATATGCATGATGTCTAATTTAGAGATGAGCGAACTTCTTGAAATTTGTTTCATGTCGGATTCGTTAAATTTTTCTACCAGAATCAAATGTGCTCTAACTGGCCTGAGATCTCCTAGGTCTCAGATTTTTTATAACTTCTTCTTTAATTTTTGTTTTACCAATTTTTGCTCTCTCTCCCTGGCCCCAACTACTTTTAAGCTCATTAACACAATGAAAGCAATAGCAAATAATTTCAAAGTGACACTTTGGTGTTTAAACACATACGGTGTTAACAGAAAAACAGTGGCTTGTTGAGTCCAAAAATTATGACTTAATGGGAGCAGGTACCTGCCCCTGTTTATACAGACACATGTTAATGTCATGAGAAACAGTGGCCTGTCCTGCACAAGCATCCAAAAATTCAGCGTTAATGGGGGGGGGGGGGGGCAGAATGTCTGTCTATATTTATACACACACGCAGTGTTCAGAACTCTCAGAAGAAATAGTGGAAATAGTGGCTTGTTCTGAAGTTGAACAAGCTTAGAAAAAGTCTTCCTTCCTTTTATTTTTATTTGGGAGCAGCTGCAGTACAGTGTGGATGTGGAAATGGTAAGTTGTGTAGGGGTAATAACTGCCAGTGACAGTAGGACCAGCAGTAGCAGCACAGCCTGGAACAGAGAAGGAAGTAGATGTGTGGGGTTGTGTTGAGGTAACAGTAGTAGTGGCAGCTAAGTAGGAATAATAGTAGTAGTAGGGGTAATGAAAGTGGCAATAGAGAGATTAGCAGTGGAGAGTAGACGCTGCATCTGTGGCAGCAGCAGCCATATGGTAGGGAACACGATGGTAGTCAGGCAGACGGGGGCAGTGGTGTGATAGGGCTGGCAATAAACAGCTACCATCAGCAATGGTAGCTTTATTCATCGGAGGTGTCTGAAAATCCATGGATCTAATGGATGCATGCCTCGTTCATTTGGACAAAAGTGATGTTCTGTACACTGGCCGTTTGGGTGTAATGATGCCATCTGCCAAGCTTAAAACTCTCTCAGAGATGACACTAGAGGATGGACAAGATGGTACAGAGACAAACTGGGCCAGTTCCGGCCACTGTTCAATCTGCCTCCCAAGAGGTCCAACGGGGTCAGAGAACATGTGCGGAAGAAAGGCCATAGTCCAGATAGGACTGTACCTGGTTGTTCAGGAGGTCTCCATTTGCTGATTTACGTCAGCCTGGCGCAGGCAAGGAAAAAATTTCTCCATCTTGTTTATGAGACTGAACTGGCTACTGCTGCTTGTGGTAGCGGAGACAGTAGGAAGTGGGTGACGGAAAGGAGCCTCCTGGTCAGACACACAGGTGGCAGGCATCTGCTCGCCAAAAGCTGCGGCAGGCTGTGTACACAGTGTATCCTGGTAATATAGCAACTTGGCTTCCCTTTCAGCAACTGGAAAACATTCCTCCATTTTGCTTTTGTAGTGAGGGCCTAAAAGCATGGCTATGCAGTAATCATGAGATTGCTTGATGGTAACAATACGCCTGTCAGTACACAAGCAAGCAAACAGATTGCCATGCTCACCAACATGCCTGAGGAACCAGTTCTTTCTGGCTCCATTCCCCTTTGAGATGATTGGTCATCATGGCCAGTGTCATTGTCGTCGTCAGCCTCATCTTCCTGTTCAAGCAACCCTTCTTCCTTCTGCTCCTCCTCCTCCTCCACCAGTGGTAACTCCTTATCCTCCACTTCCTCCTCCATGAATATTTCTTCCTGTGGATCCGCCACAGCTACAGGGCGGCCAGCAAAATGCATAAGGTTGTTTTTCCACCGCCTCTTGTTGCATCAGTTTGAGAGTCCGCTCTGAAATAAATTTGGGGGATGACATCATTGATGCCACAGTTGTCCATACTGACAAATCTGGTTGCCTCTTCGAAGGGCCTGAGCATAAGACACACGTCTCTGATGAGCTGCCACTGTCTACCCTCAAAATATCACATGCTCCCTGCTGAGGTGGTCTGGTGCATGACCAAATCATTCACTGCTTTACGCTGCACATACAGGAGCTCTAGCATATGCAAGATGGAATTACAGAGAGTTGGAACGTCACATATTGTGGAGCAATGGCAGACCATTCTGTTGCTGTAAGTCCAGGAGGGAGTTCCTTGCCACATAAGAATAGCTGAAATGCCAGAACAGATCTGGCCCTGGCTGTTTTTCATTATGGCCACTGACACGGCCACCGCTTTCCTCCTCTGATGTCACCCCTCACCTCGATCCGGCTCCCCTCGGTCCGGTTCTGTCCAACACACAACCACGGTCAGAGTCCTCAACCTCCTAGCCACTTTTTCAGACTGTGATATGTCATCATGGGCTCCCTGCCCCCCCCTCCCGATTCCCTGTTCTGTTTTTGCCCCAAGTGCCACTGCTGCTACCACTGCTCCTATGCCTCCACCTCTAAAAGTGCCACTGCTACCACAGCTATGGATGGGGTCCTGACCCATCTCCTGATAGCAGTCCAAACGCTGAAGGCGCTTCATTAGGAGGGGCAGTGAAGACAGATGATGCAACTGAAAGGCTTTTCCTGGGACCGCAAGGAGGAGGCGCATGATGAATGCTGCGACCCCTCGCTCCAAGGCACAGTGTTAGACTCAGAGGTGATCTCGACATTATCCTGCTGTGACAAAGGAATAGTAATCTATCCATTCTATAATCTGATCCTTTTTGTCCTCAATAATAGTGTAGCACCAATCAGAAGCCAGGGAGAATTGTGGCCTACTGCTACTATTGATCAGAAGGCTAGTGCTGCTACTACTATTTGCACTACTACCCACATTCTGACTGGATGATGAGGTATGGGTTTTTCATTTTGTACTCTTCTGTTTACCAGAAATTTTATTATGAGGCCTATATAAATGTAAAATAACAGGTTTGGTACACAGATTATTAAATGGTAGCAAAATTGCAAGCGCTTTTTCTGTAATTTAAAGACTACAAACACACTACACACTGTTATTGACAATTTACAATGGTAATCATGCAGTTTTTGTCATAAAATTTGTTTTCTGTGTATACTGTCTCTTGAATTAATACAACATGTTCACTAAAACAGGTATAGTAAATGCAGTTTTTGCAGTAAAACGCATTCACTAACATGAAATTGATTAAAGTGCTATCTCCTGCCATTCTTGTGACAAAACCGATTGAAATACATTGACAGTTAGTTAACCTTTTTGTGCCATTTTTTACTTAACGCGTTAACCATCAAGTTTACATACACCGTTCATCTGATTTGGATGAAAATACCCTCAAAATAAAGCTGACAGTCTACAATTAAAGCACATCTTGTTTGTTTCATTTCAAATCCATTGTGGTGGTGTATAGAGCCCAAAATTTTAGAATTGTGTTAATGTCCCAATATTTATGGACCTGACTGTATATCTCCCTATTCTCTCCTTATACTCTCTCTATAGCATCCCTAGTAGCTACATTAACCCTTTACTGACTAGGCCTAAAAATGTCTTAAGGACCAGACACTGTTTTGTGATTTAGCACACGTGGTGGTTTAACAATCCTATTTTTTCTATTTGGTGGACTACCAAAATCATTTTTGCAATGTCTTTTTACAGGACACCTATAGCTCAATTTTAAACATACAAACTGACACCAAAAAAATTATTAACATGGATTCCCTATTTGGTGTTGGTTGTTTTGATATATAATATGTATAGTTTTGTGTGAACAGTGGCTACGATGGCAATAGTTTAGTTTGGCGTGGGCATTTCTGTGTTTGTTTTTCTTTTATTTGTATTTTACAATATTTTAAATAATTTTTTGGCACCTAACATGACGCCAAAGACGTCAATAAAATACCTCTGAGGGAGGTCTCAGAGAAGTCCCAGTTACAGGGGAAAAAGTCTCCTTTAGGGATACTGCACACAGGCAGAGCTAAACAGGGTCTTCTAAGACCCTGCAACTCTGCTATAAATAAAACACTCAGCGATCACATGATATAACTGCTTCCTCTATTCACTGTATAGCACTTACTGAGTGCTATGTAAGGAAGAGAGGAGAAGGCAGAAGTGGTAATAAACCACTTCTGTGTCCTCCTCGTGGTCAGGGACAGTCAAGAATCCAGATTAAAGCCTGGCACCAAGTGCCGTACATGTACGGCACTTGGTCGTTATCAGGTTAAAGGCTTGTGTCTTTGCAATTGTGTTTTTGTCAGCCACAATACACCACATCACATCCCTAGGTATGCACATAATGGTGTTTCTTCCTTCTGAGCAGAAGGACTTGGCCGAATACTGCCCGATTGGCTGATCAGGCTGTCTGTCAGTCTTTAAGCAAATCAGGGAAAGCTGTACCCCCCCCCCTCCCTGTCCCAGAGTACAGCGATCCTCCATCTTCTACCTTCCTGTCATTTTCCCCAGCAATATTCACAGAAAAATGGCCCGCAGTCTTTTTTGAGCAATTCGTGTGACGCATATTGCAAACATTTTGGATTTCTTTGGCAGATTTTTTGTCAAATTCTTAAAGAATCCGATTCATTTAGAATTGATTCGCTCATCTCTTGTCTAATTTTGTTGGGAAGGTAATTTTATTACTGAAAAAGTCAGTTAATCTGCTTGCTACTGATACAGATATGTCCTTCCCTACCTTTCCTCATGGCTGAACACATCCCAGTACAAGGTAACCAGTTTTTCAAAATGACATGATTTTACAGAGGTGTGAGTTTGTCTATATGAGGCCACCTAGTGGTTGTGTGGTGGGTTGCGGCCTGTCGAGGGTTTTGCTAATATGTTGTGATATTGTATTGAATTAGTTTCATGAGAAATTGAAGTCCTGACCATAACCAATTACAGCTAAGACACAAAGACACATCTGTATATAGGTATCTCGTAACAGGGAACAAGTATGGTGGACGTGTGATGTGTTTTTATTTAGCAGTGGAGATTCACATATTAGACTGAGCCAAGGGTCACTGGTAATACATGCTAGTTTTTACAATGTTTACCATTCAAAAACTTTGAAGCATTCATTGTTTTACAAATTCTTCACTGCTCCTTCGCCACCGCTCCAAGAAGGGAAGATTAAGACGTGTAACTTTGATGTTCCCCCTTATTTACACTATAAGCGTCCATTTCATTTACATCTCACTACAGTAATATGGCTGCCGCTTGCTTCCTACGGAGACTGCTCTATTGCTGGAGGCAAATTTCATTCTATAATGCTTTGCAAAAAATGCTAAACAAATGCTCCTTTTGGCCTGCCCGTTTTATGTATGAATGGTGAACACTCCTTACAGAAAACCTTGATGGGAGTTTGCTTTAATATTACATTTGTATTTTTCTATATAACATGAAAGCTTTGATGTGCACACATATTCTTTACATAGTAAAAAGAAAGAGATAGCTGTGGACACTTATCTTATGTGTATGGTGGCAGGCAGAATTTTATAAAGAAAGAATATTTACTGTGAATGATTTTTATTACAGTACATCTTCATTTTTACCCTCTGTTTTTGTGATAGAGATATCCAAATTAATTTATAGGTGATACTATAAATGTCTGACTGCTGAGGGTGCTAAGCTCCCTCTAGTGGTGGCAGCAGACAGACAGAATTTTTTCTTTTAACTCTATGGCTATGCAGAGGATTCTGATCTCTGTATCTGAAAAAATGAATTCTGACCTCCATAAAGAGATATTACAATATTAATCATGAAAAGGTGAATTCTGACCTCTATCAAGACATATTACAATATTAATCAGCACAGAATGTCTGCTGTAAAAAGCATGAAAATATTTAAAAGTAGCCACAGGGATCTTCTGCCAATCTAATAGCTAAAACTCATCATATACATTAAAAAGTCAGTACTTTTTTTTAACTATGTTTCACTGTTTTCAAATCACTGAGAGTAATAAAAGATTACAGTGGTTATTTTACTAAATATTTAAATTCTGCAGAAAAAACACATAATTATTGTTATAAGACTGACATTATATATCACAGGTGATATGGTAAATGTACCAACCTTGATTCAGTAGGTCCCTGTTTCTCCACTGGTCGAATCTTTTTCCTGATAACTGACAGCTTAGAAGTATCTATGACTTTAGTCTCTCCACTGTTGTATGTGAATTCTAGAGTTCCATTCCATTCCCCTTGGGCCTTACAAACTATTATGTTGGTGGGATTATGTTTAACCTCTGCGGTGACTCTAGATATAGAGAAGTAGCATATACAAAAATTAAATAATAGTTTGTCTAGCAAATCATAGTAATAAGGTTGAAAAAGAAGACTAAAATGACGTTAAGGCCTCATGCACACGACCGTTGTGTGCATCCGCGGCCGTTGTTCCGTTTTCCGTTTTTTTTTGCGGACCCATTGACTTTCAATGGGTCCGTGGAAAAATCGGAAAATGCACCGTTTGGCTTCCGCGTCCGTGATCCGTTTTTCCAGTCCGTGAAAAAAATATGACCTGTCCTATTTTTTTCACGGACAACGGTTCACGGACCCATTCAAGTCAATGGGTCCGTGAAAAATCACGGATGCACACAAGATAGTCATCCGTGTCCGTGATCCGTGTCCGTGATCCGTGTCCGTTTTTCCTATCATTTTCAATGCAAACTTGACTTAGTTTTTTTTTTCACTTTTCATGTCCGTGGATCCTCCAAAAATCAAGGAAGACCCACGGAAGAAAAAACGGTCACGGATCAACGGAAATCCGTTTTGCGGACCGCAAAAAAAAACGGTCGTGTGCATGAGGCCTAAGTCCATCTATTTCAACCTGACATTCTGCAGTGTACATCTAAGCCATATGAGGAAGAAGACAGCGGGGCGAATCTACTATTGATGTTATCCCTGAATTCCTGTGTTAGTTGGCCCAAAAGTTTGATGCAAATCAATTTAGTCAAATTTATTACTAATGTTTTGTACTAAAAAGGGGGAGTGGTATCAAATCTACCAGATTTATTACTGGAAATCCCAAAATTTTAATGCAAAGTACTTGCCTAAAGTATACTACCCAACAGGAGGTGTAAAGAAGGTATGGGAATCTCCGCTGCCACCAATGATCGGGGGGGGGGAGAGGGGAGGCCGCACACTGGCCACCAATGATATTAATACAATAGAGGGGGGACCGGGGGGGGGGGGGCGCACACTGGCCACCAATGATATTACAATAGAGGGAGGGGGGGCCGGGGGGGGCCGCACTGGCCACCAATGAAATTACAATAGAGGGAGGGGGGGGGGGGGCGACGGAGGCCGCACACTGGCCACCAATGATATTACAATAAAGGGGGAGCCGGGGGGGGGGGGGCGCACACTGGCCACCAATGATATTCAAACTGGGGAGAGAGGGGGGTCTGCCCCCTACTGCCTGGCAGCCCCTGATCTCTTACAGGGGGCTATGATACGCACAATTAACCCCTTCAGGTGCGGCACCTGAAGGGTTAATTGTGCTGATCACAGCCCCCTGTAAAAGATCGGGTGCTGCCAGGCAGCAGGGGGCAGTCATGTACACAGTTCATAGTATATTCTAACTAGAAGCGTCCCCATCACGTTGGGAACGCCTCTGTGTTAGAATATACTGTCGGATCTGAGTTTCACGATGTAACTCAAATCCGATGGTATATTCTAACATAGAGGCGTTCCCATGGTGATGGGGACGCTTCAAGTTAAAATATACCATCGGATTGGAGAAAACTCCGATCCTATGGTATATTAACTCCTGACTTTACATTGAAAGTCAATGGGGGACGGATCCGTTTGAAATTGCTCCATATTGTGTCAACGTCAAACGGATCTGTCCCCATTGACTTGCATTGTAATTCAGGACGGATCCGTTTGGCTCCGCACGGCCAGGCGGACACCAAAACTACTTTTTTTTCATGTCCGTGGATCCTCCAAAAATCAAGGAAGACCCACGGACGAAAAAACGGTCACGGATCACGGACCAACGGAACCCCGTTTTGCGGACCGTGAAAAAATACGGTCGTGTGCATGAGGCCTTAAGGTTCTTTAGTAGCATGCTCTGTGTTTTTACTGCGTTATGTCAGGCAGCTCAGCTGATGGCTCCTTATCTCTGACCTCGTTTAGCTTAATCTTACTGATAAGAATGTGTCTAAACTAAGTGTTTTTGAGCTATTAGTAATCTAGAGATAAAGGGTCATTAGATAACTGCAAGTGAGATTCTCACAGTTATGCTACATGCACACGACCATATGTGTTTTGTGGTCCGCAATTTGCGGATTCGCAAAAAAAATGGATGCTATCTGTATTTTTTGCAGATCCATTGTAACAATGCCTAAAACGGACAAGAATAGGACATGTTCTATTTTTTTTGCGGGGCTATGGAACGGACATACTGATGCGGACAGCACACGGCGTGCTGTCCTCATTTTTTGCAGACCCATTGAAATGAATGGGTCTGCATCCTAACCGCAAAAAAAACGCATTGGACACGGAAACAAACAATGTTTGTGTGCATGTAGCCTTAGGCTGAATTTAACCCTTTATGACAAAGCTGCTGAATATTTTTGACCAATTTAAAAAATGATTTTAAGCCCAAGATGAGTAAAATGTAATCATATAAAAAAAATGCTCCTGAAGGCAGTGGCGTACATAGAGAAGTAAGGGCCCCATAGCAAGGATCAAACCAGGCCCCCCACACAGGACAGAAGGGTTTCCACCTAAACCCCTTTCAATGACCCTTGGGCCATTTTTTCCACTGCCTCATTTGCTAAAAGTTGTTCCTTTAGAGGGTAGAGTCCTGACCAGGTTTTCACCCCCAGTAGAAGAGGGGATGATCCTAATTGGGCCCCCTCTTGCCCTGGGCCCCATAGCAGTTGCATGGTCTACCACTATGGTAGTCATGCCTGAAGGCATACATAGGCTTGTAGTGGTCTGATATGGGCGTGACAAGATGCCAGGAAAATACAACCTGTCAGAATGTACACTACTAACAGTAAAGTTTGGTAGAGGATGCAGATTAATAACAAGGGAACGTTTTCAAATGTTTCAAGAAATGTATATGAATAACTGCTTGATCTTTGAGGGTTTTCCCTCCACTAATCCATTTATAGCATTGCAATCTTGGACACTATCCATTATATGCTATGGGAGTATGGAAACACTTTAAGGAAAAGTCCAGACAGGGCTGAAATGCTGCAGGCTTATGACACCAGCAATATGGATGAAATTTTTAAAAATCTGATCCACATGCAAAAAAAAAAAAAAGGTACAGCGTAATTCCCCTGTGGTGCAGATTTTAAGTCCACAGCATGTCATTTTATGCAAATTGAGTAGATTTTGTCTCAGATTTGATGTTGCTTTTCCATCAAAACTGTAGGGGTCATTTTTAAACAGATATACGCCACTTTTGTGGCGTATATCTGGCACAGATTCTGTTGCACGCTATGTTGTGGCAGAACCTGCAACTTATTCTCCACTCACGCCAGGTCTAAAAAAAAAAAAGGAGGCAGGGAAGGGGATGGTCCGGCAGGCCAATCTCATTCATCATTTTTTGCGTCTGGTTTAGGCATAGAAAATTGTCTAAATGTAAGACAGCAAGGAAGATGGCTTACATTTAGACTCTGTGGAGGATCCACTGAAGTTATGTGATAAAGGGAGAAAAGACCAGAAATGAATCGCACATCCACTGCTATGCTTTGATCTCATCCCTGCTACTATTGCAGAAGACAGCGCTAAATAGCGCATGTGTACCACCTCCTATGCTACATGCTGAATGAGGCATTAGTGTACATTTTGATCAAAAGGCATAAGCCCACTCACCACGCCAAGGTTGCCTCTATGAGTGGGTCCTAACCTAAAATTGGCACGGCGACCACCGACACTGCGGTGCCATCACGGCCGGCGGTGGGACCCAGCAGCCAAACAGCATCCCTGCTGCCTGACCATGCCAAACCTAGCACTGGGCCCCACCAACCAGCCAGAAAAACAGCACAGTGGCCCCCGTGCAGCACCGCACCATGTGAACAGTTGTCAAAGCTCACTTCATCTGAAGCTCACAGGAACTCCAACTGAGAGCATGATAGGCTAATTTAACCTCTACTGCAGAATACTAGGCTAATTAAAATCACCTGGCGTGTGGAAGGAGTGCTGATCCAGGTTAGGACCCACTCATAGAGGCAACCTTGGCGTGGTGAGTGGGCTTATGCCTTTTGATCAAAATGTACACTAATGCCTCATTCAGCATGTAGCATAGGAGGTGGTACACATGCGCTATTTAGCGCTGTCTTCTGCAATAGTAGCAGGGATGAGATCAAAGCATAGCAGTGGATGTGGGATTCATTTCTGGTCTTTTCTCCCTTTATCACATCCACTGAAGTTATGTAGAGGCCTGCGCCTTTATGTAACTTCCGACGATCCACCACCAGCGCAGGGGCTTATTAAGACCGGTAATTGGGATTACCCACAATCATGTTCCAAAACTTAGAGCATCATTTTTTTCCAGGCTTCTGGCATATTCCTATGTCATATCTCTAATGACATGATGCCATTCAAATTATTAAACTCCCAATGAGACATTTGTTCTATGACCAACTCTGTCTTATCAGGAGAAAGGTGAATTGTTTTGTAAAGATTTCATACAACGTCAGGACCCTATTAAACTGCTCAATGTTCGAGGAGAACGAGCACCGATGGACAATAAATACGTCCTGCCATTGATATTTTCTTTCAGAAACAGCACCACCCTCGTCCATGGGTTGTTATATGGTATTGCAGCTCAGCTCGATTGAAGTGTATGGGGTTGAGCTGCAATATTATTTTAATCCAGGACAACCTCGTTAAAATTCTGTCAAATGACTACAAACTGCCTGTCCCTAAATCTTATGTAAAGTTTTCCTTCAAAACCACAATTTTCTATAATAACTTCCAATGTGAATTTTTCTCTCTTACCTGTGCACCTTTCCTCCATAGAAAGGCTTGGTGTGGAATGTAACTGTGGCGGTATATCCTGTCTTGGCACAGGTAATATTGACTTTACCTCCCAATTCCACCCAGGGAACAGTGAGTATTGAACGAGCATAGGCACTGGGAAGAGTAAATACATATTCCTCTCCATACTCCATCAGCTTGAGCACCCCTGAGTGATTAAAAAAGCACACAAAGGAACATGGTGTTAAATGTACAATACACTTAGAAAAATGCATTGCTGCTATAATTGAATAAAATAAATCAGTTACTCTGTATAGTACTGTGTTAAATAGCATTTTTATAGTACAAGCGTTGTGCTCTTTTCTCAAAGGACGTGCCACTGGCAATATTGTCCGATTACTATAAATTATACCTGATTTTTTCCCTAATCATGTGAAAAGAGTATAGAGTAGGACATTTCAGTGCAAACTACATGACAGTACCACCTTACGGTTATGCCACATTGCTGGTTATGTTTAGATGACCACTTTAATATCTGGACATATTAGCACCTATATCGTTGTAGCTGTGCCTAAAATCGGACATGTGTATTCGTTTGTGAGATGCTAGACACGACATTCATAAAGTCATTTTTCATAATTTTTTTTTTTTTTGTCTTGACCTACTTTGCGCCTTCTTTTGTCCTAGTTTAAGACTTGAGTTAAAACCTATACCAGCTCCAAAATGGTCTAAAAAGTGGCATAAAGATCTGTTAGTAGATAACCCTGTTGCACAGTGTCACAAGTAGGGAACCAGTGGCACAGTGGGGGAGATTTATCAAACTGGTGTAAAGTAGAACTGGCTTAGTTGCCCATAGCAACCAATCAGATTCCACCTTTCTTTTTTCACAGGTCCTTTGGAAAATGAAAGGTGGGATCTGATTGGTTGCTATGAGCATTAAGGCTACTTTCACACTACCGTTCAGAATGGATCCGTCTGCATTATATTGAAAAAAAAATTCTAAGTGTGAAAGTAGCTTCAGACGGATCCGTCCAGACTTTACATTGAAAGTCAATGGGGGACGGATCCGTTTGAAAATTGAGCCATATAGTGTCAAATTCAAACGGATCCGTCCCCATTGACTTACATTGTAAGTCTGGACGGATCCGTTTGCCTCCGCACGGCCAGGCGGACACCCGAACGCTGCAAGCTGTGTTCGGGTGTCCGCTTGCTGAGCGGAGCGGAGGCTGAATGCTGCCAGACTGATGCATTCTGAGTGGATCCGCGTCCACTCAGAATGCATTGGGGCAGTACGGATGCGTTCGGGGCCGCTTGTGAGCCCCTTCAAACGGAGCTCACAAGCGGAGCCCCGAACGCTAGTGTGAAAGTAGCCTAAGCCAGTTCTACGTTACACCAGTTTGATAAACGACCCCAGTGTGTCTCAAATTCCCTAAATAATTGCCTACTTTCACAATCTTCGCCGCATTTAATAACAAACACCTGTTACCTTTCATTTACATGGCACGAAATAAAAAATGCTGGAGGCAAAATATTCTGATCGATGAGGGGGCGAGGTGTCAGACCTCCACCAAGGACATCCCGATGGCTTATTCTGAGAATAGGCTATCAAAAGGTAAAATCCTGGAATACCCCTTTAAAGACAAATGCCATTCAAAGAGATCTGATGCTGCGAGTATGTAGCGTAAAATAATCTCCGCAAAGTGAAGGTTCTTGGAAATGTAACATTAAAACATGTTGGCTGCAGATTTCCTTATGCTGTAAAGTCATTTTTACAGTGTTTGGAAGGTGATCAGCAGCGATTAGACTAATGGAGTTCATCTCATCTCTGCAAAGTTTTCACAGCACACTGAACAAGGTTCTCGGCTGTGACAGTAAATGCATTATTTTTCTGACAGGACATGCATAATAGTTAAATCCCAAGGGAGAAAATACATTTGATACTTTGTTCTTTAAATAAACTTGACATTAAAGAAAAAGGTTTCCCCATCTACGGTTCAATGTTTTAATATATTAGAAAGCAAACAAGTTTTCACCCCAGTAAATCAAGTTGGTAATAGAAAGTCCAAAGGCAAAAAAGAGTCCATGCCTTCTTCCAAGGTTGTGGAGGGCAGGGTAATGCTTTAATTCATAGGCATTTGACATGCACGCTCCAAGGCTCTCTTCGCATTAGCATTATTTGCCTTCAGTCAACGGTTACAGAATTTTGACAGAAAGAACAGCATAGTCTGCAGCATTTTTCTTAAAGTACTGCATATCTGATGGATCCCATAATAAGTCAATGGGACATGTCAGGCTTGCTGGGGTGTATGTGAAAACAGATTCGTCACAGCAGTCATGGCTCCACTATAAACGAAGCCATGATGCCAGTGAGAGACAGCATTATACATGGATAGAACTAGACTAAGATCTAAAATTGTATAAAGTGTAGAGAACCCTTCTATAGTCCAGCTACCTGTAACGCAGTAGGATTGAAAAAGAAACATTCTTCGGCACTGAGTATGGAGCAGAGACAACCTCGGACTTGCTTGTGGATCTTGTTTATTAATTCATGGATAAACGGTAAATGGTGTAATTGTTACTTTTGCTCACATGGATCCAGAGATATCCAGAGGCTGCTTTGAAGTTCACAACCCGGCATCTAAAAGCAGAGACCACGCCAAGAGGGAATGGAAAAATGGAAGTTATGGCTCCAGAAAGCGAGTGAAAAATGTAAACGCAAAACTGAAAAATCCTCCGGTACTCAAGGGTTTAATTATTTTCTGCCCAAAAAGTTCTCATCAGAGGTTAGGAAGAGGAGGCATTGCAGTAAGAAAAAATAGAATAGGAGAACTTGAGATGTGACATTACACCATTTGGGTGTCTTACAACATTCCTCATTTTGCTTAGTTTAGCGCTCTCATTAAGAGAAACAGAATAAGAGTTTTGCAGGTCTGATACCTTTTAATGGCTGACAAAAATAGACACAATGATGTTACGTAGCGAGCTTTCATGACATCACCAGTCCCTTCATCAGGCCTACTACAAGAATGTATGAAGAAACAACAATATATGGTGTAGAGACATGGCGTAATGAATGGACATTTGAAAAACAACAAAATATAAAAAATCTTGAGAACGAGTCCTTAGGGCTCTTTCACACTTGCGTTCTTTTCTTCCGGCATAGAGTTCCGTCATCGGGGCTCTATGCCGGAAGAATCCTGATCAGTTTTATCCTAATGCATTCTGAATGGAGAGAAATCCGTTCAGGATGCATCAGGATGTCTTCAGTTCCGGACCGGAACGTTTTTTGGCCGGAGAAAATACCGCAGCATGCTGCGCTTTTTGCTCCGGCCAAAAATCCTGAACACTTGCCGCAAGGCCGGATCCGGAATTAATGCCCATTGAAAGGCATTAATACGGATACGGCCTTAAGCTAAACGTTGTTTCGGCGCATTGCCGGATCCGACGTTTAGCTTTTTCCGAATGGTTACCATGGCTGCCAAGACGCTAAAGTCCTGTTTGCCATGGTAAAGTGTAGTGGGGAGCGGGGGAGCAGTATACTTACCGTCCGTGCGGCTCCCGGAGCGCTCCAGAGTGACGTCAGGGCGCCCCACGCTCATGGATGACGTGTCGCATGGATCACGTCATCCATGCGCATGGGGCGCTCTGATGTCATTCTGGAGCGCCCCGGGATACGCACGGACTGTAAGTATACTGCTCCCCCGCTCCCCACTACTACTACGGCAGCCAGGACTTTAATAGCGTGCTGGCTGCCATAGTAACACTGAACGCATTTTGAAGACGGATCCGTCCTCAAATGCTTTCAGTTCACTTGCGTTTTTCCGGATCCGGCGTGTAATTCCGGCAAATGGAGTACACGCCGGATCCGGACAACGCAAGTGTGAAAGAGCCCTTAGTTATCTTACAAATATGTTGTCTGAAAGTTTTATTGTCTCTAAATTGCTATTATCTCTGAGACCTGTTCCCCCACTATGTCTATAGAAGACTCTCTAGATCTTGTTGTGTGCCATAAATCCCAGGGACTAATTAAGTCCCGTATTCAATGTGTCAAGGTATAACACTACAGGATCTAAAGAGACTTCTAAAGACATAGTGGAGGCACCAGGTCTCCGAAATAACATTAATTTCCTTATCATCCACCATGACGGCTACCATGGAGAGATGATCCTTGACCTCTATAGGGGCAGGAACACAGAGTTTAAAAGGCCACCACCCACTCTCACCCTCAGTGTTTTTCCTGTCCCTATGGAGCACCTACACAGAGCACCTCCGCCAGGAGGTATCGTTAAGATGGTTATGGGTACCTGTATACACCTGAAGAAATCATCCTGAACTCCCTCTGCCCTCCTGCGGTTCATTCCAATGCTGGAATGGTGGAGCAATGGGAGGGAACTCGTCCTCAGCTTGGGGGCCTGCTTTCCCTCCACAGAGAACCTGGGGTCTTCCTTCCCTTCCATATGAGGAAGCTGACCGCAAATCCAGCGCTGCACGCCGGCTTCAATATTGCCGCTGGCCGCGCACTTGGACACTTCCGGGTGGGGGCGGAGCTAGATGACAGTGGAGCGCGTGCATGCCGGGCACGCGGTGATGACGTCAGACGCCGCTCGGCCTGATAAAAAGCGTCACTTTCAAATTATGCGGCCTCCACTGTGAGTCCTCCCTGTTGGAGAACATGTCTACTCCGGACAACCCAGCAAGCACCATGGTTCAGGCGGAACCCCCCTTGGCCACTCCAACTGTGAGTTACCCTGTGGGGGACATGAAACAAATGTATCCTATCTTTTATATGCAAATACTGGGCTAATGTATAGCTGCTCCTCTTTTATAGGGAGCAAAGGCAAAGATCAAAGCCAGAAACACAGGATGTGCTACTTGTGCTAAAAGGCTGCAGGAAGGTTATACTAAAAAACTCTGCCAGCCATGTATTAATGCCCTAGTGAAAGAGGAACAGCCGTCCATCCTAATGGAGGTTAAATCGATGATACAAAGTGAAATCAAATCCTCGCTAGCCTCTCTTAAATCTGTTTCCGTACCTCCGTCAAAAAAAAAAAATTCAATTCCATCCTCCTCTGATGCCGAGGACATGGACTTGGGCCCTTCCGAACCTAGACCAATTGATGGTGATGACAGTCTGTCGGAAGGTGAAATTGTTGAGGATGATAGAAAATTTTTCTTCTCATCCGCGGAAATTGACGACCTTTTGGCAGCTGTACGGTCTACTATGAGCATAGAGGACGTCCAGAAACCTAAATCGGTTCAGGACGAAATGTTCGGGGGGCTCAGAACAAAAGATCTAAAGTTTTCCCTGTGAACGAGAACATTAGAGATATGATCTTAGACGAATGGAGTGATCCTGAAAAAAGACTAGGAGTCTCCAGGGAATTTAAACAAAGGTTACTGTTTGACCCAACAGAAACAAAAATATTTAATGAGACACCAAAAATCTACGTACAAGTCGCCAAAGTGGTAAAAAAGACTTCCTTACCATTCGAGGACTCCTCTCAATTGTCCGATCCTATGGAAAGGAAAGTTGATGCCCTGCTACGCAAATGTTGGGAGGCTTCTATGTATAGTATCAAGACCAACATTGCCGCCACATCTGTCGCCAGAACTATGTATATCTGGCTAAATGAGCTTGAAAACCACATAAAAAATAAAACCCCTAGGGAGGAAATTTTAGGTTCAATTCCTTTACTGAGGTCTGCTACTAGCTTTTTAGCGGACGCCTCCGCAGAATCCATCTGTTTTGCTGCCAAGGATGCAGCTCTATCTAACGCCGCACGTCGCGCCTTCTGGGTTAAATCCTGGGGAGGAGACTGAACATCTAAAGCAAAACTCTGCTCTATTGCCTTCTCCGGCGAATATGTGTTTGGTCCTGTGTTGGACACAATACTGGAAAAGGCAGCAGACACAAAAAAGGTTTTTCCTGAAGAGAAGAAGAAAAAACCCTTTCGTTGGTGGAGGTAAAACGGGTCGGTGGAGTTATCCAAAAGGGGGCAAAGGCAGAGGGTTCCTCCTCAACCCACAGAATAAACAAACCGACAAACAATGACGCCAAAGTAGGGGGCAGATTGAGGAAATTTCTGTTACCTTGGCAGGTAGTGACCCAGAATCCTTGGGTCATAAGCTTAATCCAGAATGGATATCGTATAGAGCTTTCCTCAATCCCCCCAAGAAGGTTTCAGTTAACTTCTCACAACCCCAAAATATTGCAAAAAATCTGGCAGGGAGTCCTAGATTTAATATCAGCAGGCGTGATAACGGAGGTCCCCACCCCAGAAAGAGGGAGGGGTTTTTACTCAAGATTATTTCTGGTCCAGAAACCAGACGGATCCTCCCGTACTATAATAAATTTAAAAGGGTTAAATCAACACATATTATACCGGAAATTCAAAATGGAGTCCATTTCCTCCATTATTCCACTAATCAAAAAAGGTTCATACATGACGTCCATAGACCTAAAAGACGCGTATTATCACGTCCCCATACATCAACAGTCTCAGGCCTACTTAAGGTTCGCTCTGCAAGACGAAAAAGGCGTAATAAACCACTTTCAGTTTAGAGCTTTACCCTTCGGCATCTCTTCCGCCCCCAGGGTATTTTACGAAAATTGTGGTGGAAATGACCGCTTTTCACAGACTAAAGAAAGTAAACAATTTTGCCTACCTAGACGACTTTCTTATCGTAGGAGACTCATCAACAGAGACACACAATATAACCGACTACGTCTTACAAGAAATGTCAAAACTGGGCTGGATAATAAACATAAAAAAATCATGTTTAACTCCAAATAAAATTTCTGGGAGTACTTTTGGACTCGGTGACCCAGTCATCATCCCTTCCCATAGAAAAGCTGGTGACTTTCAGGGAGAGAGTACAAAAATTTCAGACTCAGGAAAAGTGCTCGGCAAATGGTCAGACGCAGTAAGTACGAAATCTTCAAATTACAAAGAACTGCGTGCAGTGTGGGAAACCTTAAAAGTAGCCCAAAGCCAACTTCTAAAGAAACACCTAAAAGTATTTTCGGACAATACGACAACAGTAGCCTACTTAAAACACCAGGGCGGCACAAAATCCCAAGGTTTAATCCGACTGGCAGAACTAATTTTCCAGTGGGCAGAAGAACATGTCCTATCAATAACGCGGTCCACTTAAAGGGTTCAGAAAACCTACAAGCAGACTACCTGAGCAGGAAAACTTTAGATCAGGGAGAGTGGTCCCTGTGCCAGGATGCTTTCCTAAAAATTTGCGAAAAGTGGGGAACTCCTCAAATAGATTTGTTCGCGTCAAAAGAAAACGCAAAAGTCAAACGCTTCTGCTCCCTGAATCCCAGAGACCGACCGTGGGCAATCGATGCGTTCTCAACCAGGTGGACATGGAACCTGGCATAAGCAATTCCTCCCTGGTTCATAATCCCCAGGGTACTTCAAAAAATCGAGAGGGATCCAACAACAGTAATACTGGTGGTCCCATTCTGGCCGAAAAGAAGCTGGTTCTCCATCCTGAAAGACCTAGTCTTAGAGGAACCATGGGAAATCCCATACGAGGCCGAACCTGCTGTCACAGGGGCCAATCAGTCATCAGAACCCCAGCCTGTTCAGTCTTTCAGCCTGGATCCTGAGGGCGAAATGCTGAAAAGTAAAGGTCTCTCAGGGAAAGTCATCAATACCCTAAAATTGAGCCGTAAAAAAGTAACCACGGCCATATATATAAAAATATGGAAAAAATACTGTTCCTGGCTAGGGGATACCTGCCCTAACAAATCACCACCCTGCATCCAGAAAATTCTAGATTTTCTCCAAAAGGGCCTAGACATGGGGTTTAAACCTAACACATTAAAGGTGCAAATATCGGCCCTAGCAGCATTCTATCATTCTGACCTATCAAACCACAGGTGGATTAAACGATTCATGAGAGCGGCTTCCAGAATAAGACCATCCCTTACGAATAATGTACCACAATGGGACTTAAATCTGGTATTAAGAGGACTGACAAAACCCCCGTTCACTCCTTTGTCAGACATCTCATTAAAACATCTATCATTCAAAGCGGCCTTTCTGATCGCCATTACATCAGCCAGAAGCCTAGGGGAAATCCAGGCCCTCTCATGTAAAGAACCTTACCTCTCAGTTTTTCCAAATAGGATAGTTTCTAATATTAGATCCCGGGTTTCTCCCCAAGGTCGTATCAAACTTCCACAGGGATCAGGAAATTATTTTACCATCTTTTCCCCCAGATGTCCTTCAGCCGGAAGAATCTCAATTCCATCTCCTTGATGTACGAGACACCATCGTGTTATACTTGGCCGCTACTAAAGAATTTAGGAAAAACAATAACCTCCTAGTCCAGTTTGCCGGTCAGAGCAAAGGAAAAAAAGTGTCAAAGGCCTCCATCAGTAGATGGATTAAATCTACCATCTCATGCTGCTACTCCATGGAGGGCCTGAATAGCCCAACCAACATTAGGGCCCATTCCACTAGGGCTATGGCCTTCCTGGGCAGAGAAGGCCGGTGTTTCACTGGATACTATATGCAAAGCGGCCACTTGGTCTAGTATAAATACTTTCATAAAACACTATCGTCTGGATGTTTCAGCCAATGCAGACCTGACCTTCGGTTGTAAAATTCTGCAAGCAGCGATCCCCCCCTCTACCTAGTAATCTGGTAGTTCTCCATGGTAGCTGTCATGGTGGCTGATAAGGAAAACCGTAATTAGACTTACCGGTAATTTTGTTTCCTTGAATCCACCATGACGGCTCAGATATTCCCACCCTGGGTAAACTTTGTCAGAGAGTATAAAGTAATACTCTTAAGAAAATAAAAAAAATAAAAATTCTTTATATATATACTATTGGTTGAATATGCTATTATAATATTCATTAGGCTGCACCCACTTTGGTAATCTGTAAACACTGAGGGTGAGAGTGGGTGGTGGCCTTTTAAACTCTCTGTGTTCCTGCCCCTATAGAGGTCAAGGGTCATCTCTCCATGGTAGCCGTCATGGTGGATTCAAGGAAACAAAATTACCGGTAAGTCTAATTACAGTTTTAGAGACCGTAAAACTTTCACACAGTAAAAGATAATGAGGACTCATTTTCAAGATTTTTTATATTCTGTTGTTTTTCAAATGTCCATTCAATACACCACGTCTCTTTTCTTATTGTATATATATTGTTGTTTCTTTATACATTCTTGTAGTAGGCCTGATGAAGGGTCTGGTGATGTCTTGAAAGCTCGCTATGTAACATCATTGCTTCTATTTTTGTTAGTCATTAAAAAGTATCAAGTTTGCAATGCTCTTATTTTGTTTTTCGTAATGAGAGCGCTAAACTAGTTTTCTACTGAATAACACGGTACCAGACTTTTTCCTTTTTTTTTCATTTTTCTTAGACGCTGTACATTTTTCTTCTCTAGTTTCACTTAGTGTTTTAACACTTCATGACATAGATGAAGTGACCTTGATTGGTCAGGACTAGAAAAATATGACTTACCTAAGTGCCTTCTTGTGCGCATACTCATGAAATTAAATAAATACCCAGGAAAAGTCCACTTATAAGACTACTAAATATTTCGATTTAGACGGGGAATGTAAGCTTGTTACACAAATTGTGATGCAGGTACTTAGCTTTATTGCACAGTCAATTTCATTCCAAGCACAAAATAAACATTATTCTAAGAACTGGACCCAGCGCCACTATTCTGCAGAAATGGAATTTTGGCCTGAAGGACTCTGATACTATCATAATGATTATAATGTATTTGTGCTCTTTTTAGTGCTTTACTATATTAGAAGCAAACACAAAGCCATACAGAGCTCTGTTTTCCTGAGAAATTGCAACTCTGTAGGTGATACTGTTCCCTCCCCAGCAGGCATTTACTGCAGAGGGGTGCCCATGTCACATGATATATTGTGACTATGTGTTACATTGCCGATAACTACCGTATGTTATATGTAGGGTGTTTCATTTTTCCAAAGATGTGATTTTCATATGACTTCGCGTACGCCCGAGTCTCAGTGATGTAAAAGATATACAGTACAGACCAAAAGTTTGGACACACCTTCTCATTCAAAGAGTTTTCTTTATTTTCATGACTATGAAAATTGTAGATTCACACTGAAGGCATCAAAACTATGAATTAACACATGTGGAATTATATACATAACAAACAAGTGTGAAACAACAGAAAATATGTCATATTCTAGGTTCTTCAAAGTAGCCACCTTTTGCTTTGATTACTGCTTTGCACACTCTTGGCATTCTCTTGATGAGCTTCAAGAGGTAGTCCCCTGAAATGGTTTTCACTTCACAGGTGTGCCCTGTCAGGTTTAATAAGTGGGATTTCTTGCCTTATAAATGGGGTTGGGACCATCAGTTGCGTTGAGGAGAAGTCAGGTGGATACACAGCTGATAGTCCTACTGAATAGACTGTTAGAATTTGTATTATGGCAAGAAAAAAGCAGCTAAGTAAAGAAAAACGAGTGGCCATCATTACTTTAAGAAATGAAGGTCAGTCAGTCAGCCGAAAAATTGGGAAAACTTTGAAAGTAAGAGCTATTTGACCATGAAGGAGAGTTATGGCCTCCACAGTCACCGGACCTGAACCCAATCGAGATGGTTTGGGGTGAGCTGGACCGCAGAGTGAAGGCAAAAGGGCCAAAAAGTGCTAAGCATCTCTGGGAACTCCTTCAAGACTGTTGGAAGACCATTTCAGGGGACTACCTCTTGAAGCTCATCAAGAGAATGCCAAGAGTGTGCAAAGCAGTAATCAAAGCAAAAGGTGCCTAGTTTGAAGAACCTAGAATATGACATATTTTCAGTTGTTTCACACTTGTTTGTTATGTATATAATTCCACATGTGTTAATTCATAGTTTTGATGCCTTCATAGTCCTGAAAATAAAGAAAACTCTTTGAATGAGAAGGTGTGTCCAAACTTTTGGTCTGTACTGTATATACTGTATGCCAAATTTCAAGAAGATTGGATAATATTTAGGGGTTGCACACATTGATCACTTTTATTACTACTCTCCCAAATCAGCCCCCATGTTCACACAGACCCCCAGATCAGCCCACAAATTTATACAAACCCCAGATCAGACCTCAAATTCATACAGACCTCAGATTACACCCAAACTCCGTCCCTGAATTCATACAAACTCCAGATCAGACCCCACATTTATACAGACCCCAGGTCTGCCCCCAAATTCATACAAACCTCATATTAAATCCCAAATCAGCCCCTAAATTCATACAGACCCCAGATCAGAAACCAAGTTTACACAGACCCCAGATTACACCAAATCAACCCCCAAATTCATACACATCCCAGATCCGCCCCCCAAATTTATACCGACCCCAGAGCAGCCCCCAAATTTATACAGACCCCAGATTAAACATCAAATCAGCCCACAAATTTATACAGACCCCAGATTACACTCCAGATCAGTCCCTAAATTCATAGACCCCGGATCAGACCCCAAATGTATACAGATCCCAGATCAGACCCAAGATTACACCCCAAATCAGCTCCAAATCCATAGAGACCCCCAGATCAGACCCAGAAATTATACAGACCCCAAATCAGACTGCTGATGCCCTTATAATCCCCACCCAATCCCTCAGTTCCCTAATAGCAGACCTCAGAGTAGACCAAAAAAAAATCACGTCTCCTCTCCTCCTCCGGGCACCACAACACTGTGGCCTGGCGCAAGCGCTGCACTGCATTCTGACGTCACATAGTGTTCGCTCATAGTGTGCGGCTATGCACACTATGTCCTGAAGCTGTACGCTTTCAGGGCAGAGCTGAAGAGGACCAGGGAGTGGTAAGTAATGCCAGTGCAGAACTAGTGATGCCATAATCACCGTTCCCTGTTCTGTAAACTTCCCACGATGGAAGCACTCATTAGTTAATAGTTTGCCCCCTGCCTTGAGGTATTGCAGGCCACAGAAAAATGGCTTAGGGGCCGGATGTGGGCTGCGTGTTTGAGACCCCTGGTCTAAAGGGGTTCTCCAGGATTTAACAATTAACGACTTATCCCTAGAATATCTTACAATTTAGGTAAATAGGCAGAATCTACTATAAGATACCGTGGGAGACCCAGCCCCTGTAGTCCAGGGAGAAATAAAATCAGTGTCTAACAGAATTACAGGGTTATAAAAGCTCTTACTACTCCATTGGTATGTGCGTGGAAGTGGAGTAGTTTCAAATAGTCACTTCAGTCTATTCAGTATCTCAAGTAGTAAAGTCCTAATATATTTCTAGTTCTTTGTGCAGGTGGTCATGCTTCTTGGCTATCCCTCCATTGGAACACAACAGTAATTGTTTGCTGAACTCTAGCACCACAACACCAGGTCTTCCTCCTCTCCTCTCTCTTCTTCCTACTCTGAAACTGAAATGGTGAAAATGGTCGAGAAGTCCATTTTAATATTTTATTGGCTTTTATGGTGATTTAGCCCAATATAAGTTGTGGGCATATAATAAAACAAATAGGACCATTAAAATTTGTTGACTTTTTCAAAAGTTGCTGCGCAAGGTTTCTATTTCCATGGTTCCTAACTGCAGATTCATGGGGAACAAAAGACCTGAGACTAGTTGAACCCGGGGAGTTTGGAAGAGCAGAGGAGGAAGAAGTGGTGTAGTGCTGCTGGAGATTGCAAGCAATTCCCATTGTGTTCCAATGGAGGGATAGAGAAGGATGGCCACCTGTACAAAGCACTAGGAATGTATACTACCTACGATACTGAACAGACTGAAGAAGCTATTTGACATCCAAACTGCTACACATCCACACACATATCAAAGGAGTGGTAAGAACTTTTATAACTCTGTAATTCTGTTCCTATTACTATTCCTACGATAGGTCTTCAATATCAGATTGGCAGGGGTAGGTCTGGCACCAGAAATACATGTAAGCACTACTCAATGGAAGGAGCTGTGTAGTTCTAGCACTGGAGCTACTCCTGAACAGCTGATTGTTGTGTGTGATTTTACCCTTATGGGTAAGGGAGGTTTGAATAATACCCCATAATCTCAGGGTATCAGCAGAACAGAGTATCGAGAGTGCCAGGGCTCCAGTTATGACTGCATCCTGAAGGCTCTCCAGATCTTCAGGAAGTTATCATGTCCAGTTGGTAAGTTCCTCAAAGTTGCATATCTGGTCAACCTTATTGTACTACTCTTCTAAAAATGGAGGTAGTGATTATAACCAATGGAAAGGCACCAACGCTTTTGCTGCTGCCAGCAGGTGTTTAATAAGATTTGTCTTGGAGGGGCGGTCCGAGCTGCTCGGTTTGGCCAGAAAGACCATGTCTGGCAATATCTGAAACTGTGACTTAGATGGCAGTCTTATTTTTCACAAGTAAAGCAAAAGGTTTTACAAAGACGCACATAGAAGACACAGCTTATATGGTTCGGCAAGAACTATTGTATCTAACCTACAGTTTCTGCATTTTCTTTCATCGGAACATCTTAAATCGATTGGACCCATGCACATTTCTGACTGCTTCAGTACAGACATGCACAACAGCAATGAACAAAGCGGAAAATCCATAGTGTTTGTTCAGAAGGCACATCCAATTTATCATTATGGGGACTGACAACAGTGTTTTTTATAAGGGAGAAGAATAAAACCTTGTTCTCCAGCATGCACAATGGGAGACGTCGTATTCTTGGAGTTAAGAAAAACCCATCAACACGCATTGGGCAGCAGGATGACAGCACTGTAAGTACTTCAAGAAGCCTACAGGCAAGAAGCTCAGCAGCCGCAGCATGGCAAGCAACGTAAAGAGTAGAGAGATGGGGAGTCACAGAGAGAGGCAAAGTGATCATAAAACAAACTCATTTCCTCATTTAAGCGGGGCTGCTTTCCTACACTCCCGTGTCTAGTTTCACAGCAGCTGTTTAAAGATTATGTTCTGTATAAATTATTTAGCAAACAACATAGGTGGGGGACTCTTCAGACTGGGCCTAGGATGCCTAGATGCCAGCCATTGCAGAAAACATATGCATTCAGGTGCAGGGATTACAATCAATTATTAATCTGATTAGTACTATGGCTCCTGTCCCAGCGCCAATGTGACATGTGCGTCCTTGAAAAGCAGAAATGCAAACAAACTTCAGGAGACGGCGCTGATGCTGGAGATGCAAGCAGATGGACTTAAGGAACAGATCACAACAGTTTTCTGTCTAAATGTACACAGGGGGATTTTACTATGATGCCCCATAAAAGAATGTGTATCCAGATGAGGGGTACCTGTGGCTGTGAAAGGCTGTTATAGACCACCCCCATCTCTGTATGTGGGCCTTTAACAGATGTAGCATTAAGGCACCTCCGTGCAATGCAGAATTAGCCGCATTTGCTTATTCTGGCAGGAGCAGCAGTTTATCGGTGCCTGGTGTGTTGTGGATTGCTGCTCTAAGCACCGAGTTTAATCTGAGTAAAAGCACAGAAGGAGGTTTATAGACAGCTGCGCCTGATATATCTCTGTAGATGGGATGCTCTTGTAGGCAGAATATTAATGAAGACAGCAACAACAAGCACTTTTGGGGTAAAAATGGCATTGGGCTTTTCAAACATAATAACAAAATGGACCACAATGTTTCAGGAGAGACATATAGTAGCTGTAAGTAATGGCTAATCTTCCAAAACAATTACATTTTTGCTACTGGAACTTCTACAACAGTTTAACTTTGCAGAAAACACAGAACCATAAAATAGGGCTTTTATGGCAACATTGCAGAAAACGAAGCAAAAGAATATAAAAGCCATCATGATCCTGCATTGGTTGAATTTACATGCAGTGCCTGCCAGCTGGGACCTCCACTCATGGTGAGGTGGCCCTCCTTATGCAGTCACTTCTCCATGGAAATAAATCGGACAGAGGACGCCCGCTTCCTCTGTCCGACTGACTATTTAGTCATTATTGTCACTATGGACCCCAACATCTAGGTGATAAACCCCAGGGACAAGTTACAGCAGGAGACTGTTAGTCCTGCAAGGATCGCTCGGTCATAGCTCTTGTGCCCGACTACGGCTTAATCAAAAATCTAGCCATGATGTACATCAAGAAGGCTTAAAGGGAGTCTGTCACCACATTTGAGCATATTAGACTGATCAAATAGCGTTATATGTGCCATCCAGAACTTAAAAACGGTACCTTTGTTGTATCTAATGGAGTTTTCTTTCAGCCAAAAATGAACTTTTAAGATTCTGTAAATGCGCCCTCTCAAGTGCCCAGGGCGGCGTCTCACTCGTTCGAGCCCCAGGCAGCACCTCCTCAACGGCTCATAACCCCGCCCTCCGTGTGCCTCTGCCCGCCCGTTTACTCTCCTCCTCTCTCCTTTTCCACTGCGCTACGAATTTGACCGCGCAGCCGCAGTGGAAAAGGAGAGAGGAGGAGAGTAAACGGGCGGGCAGAGGCACACGGAGGGCGGGGTTATGAGCCGTTGAGGAGGTGCTGCCTGGGGCTCGGACGATTGAGACGCCGCCCTGGGCACTTGAGAGGGCGCATTTACAGAATCTTAAAAGTTCATTTTTGGCTGAAAGAAAACTCCATTAGATACAACAAAGGTACCGTTTTTAAGTTCTGGGTGGCACATATAACGCTATTTGATCAGTCTAATATGCTCAAATGTGGTGACAGACTCCCTTTAAAGGCAGGGGCGGCATGGGAACTCAAATTTGCCCTGGAAATTTTTTTTTAAAAGTGACCCCATGTTGTAGATGGAGCCAAACTGACAAAAGGTGTGACTAAGCTAAGTAGGCGGAGTTTTTTGCAGGCAAATCTGTAGTTTTTATTGATACCATTTTGGACTGTCATTTTGATCATTTGTTTATTCCTTTTTTTTTATGAGATGAAACAACAAATAAAAAAAATGCAAATCTGCAGTTTTAATTTTTTCCATTATGGCGTTCACCATACCGAATAAATAGGTTTATATTTTAATAGTACAGCAATTTTTGTGTGCAACAAAGACAATGATCTTTATTATCATTGTTTATTTTTATTATTAATATGGGCAAAGGGGCTGATTTGCATTTTTATAAATTTTTCTTTTTTTTTTACATTTATTTTGACTTATTTTAAGTCACTCTTACGGACTTTAACATGCGATCATTTGATCTCTGCTCCCATACACTGTATATGTATAGCGGAGGTCGGGAAGGGGTTAAAATAAATCATTCCCCCATATATCCAGGGCCTTGAGCATTGTAATGTTGGTTGAGAACACCCCTGTGTAGATAAAAAAAACTTGTATTCCCCTTTTATTCAAATTGTCACTGGTGGGTCTCAAACCAGGGACCTTCTGTAACAGAGGCAACAGCCTTACTAGCTGAGCCACAGGCTTGACAGATATGAGATGAAATTTCTCTAACTAAAAACCTTTACTAGTATGCCTGCACAATGCACTGGCATCTACAGATACATGTCTGCATACCAGGACACTGGGATAACAGCAAAAGTCTAATTTGTTTAGAAATCACAAAAATGTAATGGAGCTAAATAATTAAAGGGTTTTCCCACAAAAATATTCTACAGTTTTCAAACCAGCACCTGGACCTGAATTCTTTTGCAATTGTATGTAATAAAATTTTTTGCATAGCCACGGAGTTATTCAATAAAATGTATCTGCCTAGCGCCACCTGCTGTTTTTTCTTTCTTATTTCTTTGTCCGGCTAAGGCCTCATGCACACGACCGTTGTGTGCACCCGCGGCCGTTGTTCCGTTTTCCGTTTTTTTTCACGGACCCATTGACTTTCAATGGGTCCGTGGAAAAATCGGAAAATGCACCGTTTGGCTTCCGCATCCGTGATCCGTTTTTCCAGTCCGTGAAAAAAATATGACCTGTCCTATTTTTTTCACGGACAACGGTTCACGGACCCATTCAAGTCAATGGGTCCGTGAAAAATCACGGATGCACACAAGATAGTCATCCGCGTCCGTGATCCGTGTCCGTTTTTCCTATCATTTTCAATGCAAACTTGACTTAGTTTTTTTTTTCACTTTTCATGTCCGTGGATCCTCCAAAAATCAAGGAAGACCAACGGAAGAAAAAACGGTCACAGATCACGGAACAACGGAAATCCGTTTTGCGGACCGCAAAAAAAAACTGTCGTGTGCATGAGGCCTAACTGAGATGACCGCACATGCTCAGTTTCATCCTTCATCTGCCTGGACAGCATGGACACGCCCCCTTAGCTGCTGCGGAAAAGACACTCCCCTTGAGCTGTCAGCTTGATATAAATCTAGCAGAGCAATGAATGGGGAGATCTCTGAATCCATGAGAGGTTAATTATTTTGCTCCATTAAATTTTTATTATTACTAAATAAAAATAAAATATATATCATTTATTTTGCTCCTACCTCAGTACTTGAACTCATGAGTTTTGTGTAAAAAACTGTTGCCTTACTAGGTGGGCTACACGGAGATGAGGTATAATGGAAAGATATTCACTTGTTCTGTGTTTTTGACCCGCACCAGGTTTTGGCTCACAATAACTGATTGAAATAACTGATCAAATAACTGAAGTGTGAACTCTGCCTAAAGCCTCATGCACACAAATGTGTGACGGCCGTTACTCAATTTGCCATAGATGGATGCAGACCCATTCAACTTGAATGGGTCCGTGATCTGTCGGCACCGTAAAAAAATAGAACATACAGTACAGACCAAAAGTTTGGACACCTTCTCATTCAAAGAGTTTTCTTTATTTTCATGACTATGAAAATTGTAGATTCACACTGAAGGCATCAAAACTATGAATTAACACATGTGGAATTATATACATAACAAACAAGTGTGAAACAACTGAAAATATAGAGGGGACTACCTCTTGAAGCTCATCAAGAGAATGCCAAGAGTGTGCAAAGCAGTAATCAAAGCAAAAGGTGGCTACTTTGAAGAACCTAGAATATGACATACAGTATTTTCAGTTGTTTCACACTTGTTTGTTATGTATATAATTCCACATGTGTTAATTCATAGTTTTGATGCCTTCATAGTCATGAAAATAAAGAAAACTCTTTGAATGAGAAGGTGTGTCCAAACTTTTGGTCTGTACTGTATATATATATATTTTTAGAGTGCAGAGACACCGGGCCTCCATGCCTTCTGTATTGCCTTCTACAGAGGCATCGGGCCTCCACTCCTTCTGGATTCCGGACTCGATCAAATGAAAGGGCCCTTATCCACAATACGGTGTGCGCGTGGCTGGTGTCCGTATATTGCGGACCCACTGTTTGCGGGCCGCAATCTGGGCATGGTCGGGCAACGGCCGTGTGCATGAGGCCTTAGGCTAGATTCACACGACTGTGTTTTGCGGTCAGCAAATTGTGCATCCACAAAACACAGATGCCGACCGTGTGCGTTCTGCATTTTGCATATAGATAATGCCTATTCTTGTACGCCCTCATCACTCTGTAAAGGGCCAACACCTTCAGATTGATACTTTTTACCATTCATATAATTGAAGAACAATTGATAAATTTGTCTTATTCTCTGGGAGATAGAATTTTGCATTATTTTCCCATGGAGCACTGCCACTAAGTCTCCATATCATACACAGCTGGTCTTCTTAAGGACAGCCAGTACCTTCTGTGAAGTTATTAGGTAGTCCAAGAATGTAATAATGCCATCAGAGTATAAGGGGGGGAATTTATCATGAGGCTTGAGCCTGCATTATTGCACTTTGTGCCACATTTATCAAATGCCTCATGTTACTTGATAAATTTGTCTTATCCTTAGACCTAACACTTTTGTCTAGAGAAGCTAATCCAGTTTTCCCACTCCACCCTCCTCCTGGAGTAAGACTGCAAATTTTTGGAACTTAAAAAAAAAAAAAAAGTCTCAATGCTAAATCTGGAGTGAAATGCCTTAACATAGCTAACCACACCCACTTTTCCACCGACATTACAACACTGGAGTGAGTGGTATAAAAATGCAAAAAGTGGCAAATATTTTCCGCAAGTAAGTGCAAAAAAGTGGCAAAATTATGTGCAAACTCAAATTTTGCACAAGAGAGTGCAAAAAGCCGCAAAAGCCCTATTTTTGCAACTTTTTGATGGGGGTATGATAAATCAGGGCCTAAGTGTATGGAAATGATGGGTACTCCATTCTGATGCAGTTGACTAATGGGGGAACCAGGAGGAAATGAAGGCTAGGGAGGTACTTTTTATACGTTTTTTAATTTAGTCCCACAGGTGTAGAGAGGGTGTCCAAAATGACTTAAAATACAAGGGACTTGACAGTTATTGCCCCCAGGCTACATGTTTTACATTCTGAATATGTATATCTTTTCTTGTGAAATATCTTTCACTGATTTAGAGTTGCACAGTAAGACTCCAATAAACATGGAGAAATTACTCAACATGGAGAAATAAAATTTAATGACATCCAGATTATAAAAGAGCCATGAAAGCCTCAAGTAATATTAATGTGAGAGAATGAATTGTTTCAAAGAAGATTATAGCAAAAACACAGTGGGACTACTAAAATAAAAATGGCTGTGCTTTGTTTAAAGGAGAATGGCTTAAGCCATGTCCACATCTGCACTTTAGCATGCCAGCTTTCTGCCAGAAGAAAACAGCTGCATTCAGCTTTTTTTTTTTTCTAGCAGAAAACTGCATTCTTGCTAGGCATCTGACAGATGGCGTTAAAGTGAACAGGGATCCGATGGCTATGCAAGATACAGCAATTTCAGTACTCCTCTACCGCCACAGGGTACAGGAATACTAAAATGAAGATATGGATGTAGCCTAAAAGTGCACCTGAGTTTTGCATAATGGCTGTACGTCTTTGAAAAATCATACCAGTGAAAGAACAGTTCTGTTTGGGCTTCCCTAATGTCTTTTTGAGCCATATTATTCCCTGTTCCAGTTGCACAGGTAGATGCATTTCACTCAAAAGCAGGGGCTGTATCTCTTCGATGCAAGTACCAGCACTGTACTGCTGTGGCATCCTTTCTCCTACTTCCCACTATGTTTATTTCAGCTTTGGAGCTCACAGAACAGGAGGGGGAGATCACTCTTACAGAGCGGCAGGAGGCTCATGGGCTCTTCAGAAGCTGTGTAGAAGCAGCTGTTTTATCAGGCTCACAATCACAGCTAGCTCCACGTCCTCTCAGCCTTCTTCTGAGTCTCTGTTACCAGGGACAGATCTTGCCTGACAAAAGGCAGTGGACTGCAACTTAGGTGGAAGAGAGACCCCTAGTGGCCATGACTTTACAGCTTTTTTTCAGGTGGATTTAGGCATATTTTTTAATGAAATGATTTAGATATTTGCTAGTTACACCATTCTCTATTAAATGAAACTGTGTGAAAGTACAGTGACTTTAATCAGTGAAAACTGTAAAAGTTAATTAGCCTAAAATTTGTTCTGTTACTAGTTATAAACCATTGTGCTCTTGGCATCCATTTTTAGACATTCAAGACATAAAACAAAAAACCTGTTTACAGATACAAGGAATTAAATATCATGACTGAAAATACTGTGCTCGCATCCCAACTTCTGCCTTCTTCTTGTAGTGATCTCACTCATTCCCTTGCAATCCTCTGAGATTCATGTACTGGCTAAGAGCCGATGCTAAACTCTGTTTCTGGATTTGCAGGGACTGTGCATTATAGCCTCAGCAAGAAGCACTGAGGGTGGCATTAGGCACATGTTTGTATACTCATTCCTTTAATGTATGTTACTGTATTCATATATAAGAGTAAAAAAAATCATAAATTAGTTTATTATTTATTATACATTTATGAAGGAGTTGGATTATGACTTAATGGCTCCTTTATAAATGTATAATAATAATAAGAAAAAATGTACTGTAGTTAAATCATGGTAATATCTGGCTTTTCAATGTGTTCACCACTATCATATAATATTTTTAATTTGAAGCTGGAGAAATGTACCGACTCAAACACCACAACTCTGATTCCACGGCCCTGATTAAAGGGAATGTGTCATCAGAAAATAACTTATTGTGTAAATCATGTTTTTATATGGAACTTTTTTTTAAAAAAAATTGGAGATTTTTGTGCAGCTTTCGCACTGGTCATTAGGCCTTATATTATGGTGAGACTTCCTGTTCTCTACAGGTAACTTTTCAGTAGCCATCACGTTATTATCACAGGCATAATTACAATGACACATACGGTATCACCATGGTATAGATAACTGTAACAGACAATGGTTGTGGAACCACTGTGACAACTTAGGCCACGTTCACATCCCGAGCTACTTGAGAAACCTTGGCGCGGTGCATGGGCTCAGACATGTCCTCCAAGCAGGACATGTTGGCTGATTCTCAATTTTACACCAGTGTGAGGCTTAGTAAGACCGCACAGTGCACCTGTCTTTGTTTTTGTTATATTATATATACTGTTTATCACATCCACACATTTGCTATTCTGTGTAGGATGTCCATTGTGGCACTTGTGGTCCGCTGCAGGCATCCTCCATTGTATGCCTTTTTGCTGGGGATTGCCATTTGCACCGGACCACAAGTGCAGGATCTGCGCCCCTGGTATAGATGCACCACTGCATATGGGGTTGAGCACTTCCTGCTTTTTAATACCACGCCAATTTGTAGTTTGTATTTTGAATTTTCTGGAGGTGTAGAAACTCCTAGTCTGAATGTGCCTTTATTTCCATCCACAGGCAGCATTCTGGTGCACATGTGAGGCCCGGGCTATATCAGCCAGTCTTGGGTGGGGCTCAGAGCTCTCTGCCTCCTCCAATTGTATGCATAGTCACATGCTGGAGGTTACTGGGAGATTGCTTTGAGTCGGACCTTGCGCTCCTGTAATTCGCCCACTGGCTCCTGGTATTGCCCATACGGCCCAGGTAGGTTTAGCGTTAGCTCCCGAGCTACTTGAGAAACCTTGGCGCGGTGCTCGGGCTCAGACATGTCCTCCAAGCAGGATATGTTGGCTAATTCTCAATTTTACACCAGTACGAGGGTTAGTAAGACCGCAGAGTGCACCTGTTTTTGTTTTTGTTATATTATTTTTACACGTTCACATCTCTGGTGAATGTTTGCAGCAGGCTGTTTCAGTAATCTGGCATTGCCGGATCCTACAGATCATTGCCGGATCCCTATTGACTATAATGGGATTCTGCAGCCATAAACCGCCATTGTGACACAATGGCCCAAATTTAAACACACAATAAGCTGGCGCCTGTGCACACAGAGCAATGGCAACAAGTGAACCGCCATTGTAACAATAACACAAGATCCACCATTCACAATACCTTATCCCTTCTATCTTCTGCACATATCACAGCAGGCCTAAAAAAGTAACATAATTCTCTTTTCATATCTCCTCTTCTTGTCACTGTGCTTGCCCACACTGTCATAGAAGAAAATGAAGGATGCACACTGCAAGTCCTTAGACATAAGGCTCTGCAGAAGAACGCACGGCAGAGCTGCCACTTTCAGACTCTTTGGTAGAATTAGGAGATAGGGAGAAAAAATGTGTCTAAATATGGGATACAAATATTGTTATAAATATAACCTGTATATGGTTTATTCATAAAATAAAACTAGTCATGCAATTTTTCTCTTATGCTGGAATAAGGAATGTAATTATACCAAATATATGAGAAGAGAATACTTCACATTATGATTCACATGAGCATTGGATATTGAAATTAGTATTTACAGGAAATCTGTCACCAGCGACCTCCCTATCCAACTAGTTGCATAGACAAATAGCTGTGGTCACCTGATTAAAACGCTGATTTTCTTTTGCGGATCCAAAACTCCATTTCCGAGTTGTGATACTTTTTCTTAATATGAAAATTAGGCCTTGGTGTAGTGAGGGTGTCACTATTGCTCTTGCTGCACCCACAAAAGCTCCACTCCTTTCTGTGGCCCACACCTCCTTCACTGCTTTGCCATTGCCTGGCCCTGTCAATTCAAGAAGCCAGGGAGGGGCTGGCCACAGAAATGAGTGGAGCTTGGAGGCAAAAAGAGCAATGGTGACACCCTCATTGCACCAATGGCCTAATTTGCCTATTAACAAAAATTATCATAACTAGGGGACAGAGCCTCGTATCGACAAAAGAAAAACATTGTTTCAATCAGCTATGTGTCTATGAGAACAGATGGATATGGAGGACACTAATGACAAATTCCCTTTAAGTAGAGGGAGGAGCTAGTGAGATCTATAATCAAACAACTAGAAATACATTATTATGTTTACTTTTTTTCAGTGTGCTTCCTCTGGAACCTCTGGGTCCTACATACTAGAAGACACCAATGATGAGACTGAGGATGTGTCTTAGACTACCTCAGACTCCTTGAAGCACGGTAGTTAAAGGGAACCTGTCACCAGTTTTATGGTGTCCTAACTAAGGGCAACATAAATAAGTGACTGATTCTCTTAGCAAAATGCTGGGTCACTTTCATTAATTGACCCAGTCAATCTGCCAACATCTTGTATCGAAAAGCTCCAGCTGATAATGATGAGTCCTGAATATTCATGAGCTCCTGACTCTTCCCGCCTACCTGCTGCTGATTGACAGTTATTTTCCATATGAATCAGCAGCAGGTGGGTAGGGGAGTGGCTATAGCTCTGAATTAAATAAACGCTGGACTCAATGACATCACGCTGGACTCAAATCAGCTCATTAGCATGCAGCATGTGGCATCTTTGTGTGTATATTATGAGGTAACCATCTGTCACACCAGTAAGTGAATACATCTAAGGCACTTTTTAGTAGTTAATTATTGTATATAATTAGTTAGATTTAGGGGTGCACCGAAATATCGGCAGCCGAAAATATCGGCCGAAAATGCACCTAATCCACTTCGGCCGATATTGTTACATATCGGCCGAAAATATGGGGTGTGGGATTTGTCACCCACCATCTGCGGGCGGGCGCTGGGCGGGCGGTTTACTTTGTCACTGCATCTTTATTTTACCTTACAATCGTGACGCTCCAGTAACTAACAACTCTGCAGGCAGAGCGGAGGCCGGCGTAACGTCACTTACTCACGTGACGCGCCTGCTCCGCCTCCTTCATTCATAAAGTGGGCGGAGCAGGTGCGTCGCGTGAGTAAGTGACGTTACGCCGCCCTCCGCTCTGCCTGCAGAGTTGTTACTGGAGCGTCACGATTGTAAGGTAAAATAAAGATGCAGTGAGTAGTCTGCTGTGAGCAGCAGGGCCGGGGCTGTTATGGGTAGGGGGATCGGTCTATGGCACTGCTATGGGGAGGGGGGATCTGTGCACTGTTATGGGGAAAGGGATCTGTGCACTGTTATGGGGAAAGGGATCTGTGCACTGTTATGGGGAAAGGGATCTGTGCACTGTTATGGGGAAAGGGATCTGTGCACTGTTATGCCCATAACAGTGCACATATCCCCTTTCCATAACAGTGCACAGATCCCCCTCTCCATAACAGTGCACAGATCCCCCTCTCCATAACAGTGCACAGATCCCCCTCTCCATAACAGTGCACAGATCCCCCTCTCCATAACAGCGCCACCCACAGATCCCCCTCTCCATAACAGCGCCACCCACAGATCCCCCTCTCCATAACAGCGCCACCCACAGATCCCCCTCTCCATAACAGCGCCACCCACAGATCCCCCTCTCCATAACAGCGCCACCCACAGATCCCCCTCTCCATAACAGCGCCACCCACAGATCCCCCTCTCCATAGCGCCACCCACAGATCCCCCTCTCCATAACAGCGCCACCCACAGATCCCCCTCTCCATAACAGCACCACCCACAGATCCCCCTCTCCATAACAGCGCCACCCACAGATGAATTTCATTCATGAAAAAGAATTATTAATAAAATCATTAAAAAAAAAGTATTTTAAAAGTATTTGGACAAAAAGGCAGTTTCGGTTTCGGATTCGGTTTTCGTTCAAGGGCATCCTGAATTTTCGGTTTCGGACCAGAATTTTCATTTCGGTGCACCCCTAGTTAGATTATAATCGAATATCCACATGACAGGTTCCCTTTAAGTTGTAGTCACAGAGGACAGCTTTGCCCTTATGGAGATGAGCTAAAAAACAGCCAAGGCGTACGACCTGAGGAAAATAAATAGCAGGTAATCCTCCCCTGTATGTACTTAAGGCCTCATGCACACGACCGTTGTGTGCATCCGCGGCCGTTGTTCCGTTTTCCGTTTTTTTTCGCGGACCCATTGACTTTCAATGGGTCCGTGGAAAAATCGGAAAATGCACCGTTTGGCTTCCGCGTCTGTGATCCGTTTTTCCAGTCCGTGAAAAAAATATGACCTGTCCTATTTTTTTCACGGACAACGGTTCACGGACCCATTCAAGTCAATGGGTCCGTGAAAAATCACGGATGCACACAAGATAGTCATCCGCGTCCGTGATCCGTGTCCGTTTTTCCTATCATTTTCAATGCAAACTTGACTTAGTTTTTTTTTCACTTTTCATGTCCGTGGATCCTACAAAAACCAAGGAAGACCCACGGAAGAAAAAACGGTCACAGATCACGGAACAGCGGAAATCCGTTTTGCGGACCGCAAAAAAAAACGGTCGTGTGCATGAGGCCTAAGTATGTGTACATAAAACTTTTGAGCTCCTGAATGGCCAGTCACTTAACGTGTTGTGCCATTGGCAGTTACTTTACATTATAATGCTACATACCTTCTCCGACCATTGAAACACCAACAGACATTCCAAGAAATTTGCTTTTGGTCCAAACATGGGTATTTACGCACATCATCTTCTCTTTGCATTCGCAGTAAAAACAAGATACCGGCGGGTGATGAGATACTTGCTCGGCCACAAAACGCACTTTGTAGGCTTCACTTTCAGATCCCTGGGCTATGTTCATTTCTTTGGCTTGAACAGAGGCACAGTGAGTTCTACAAGGTTTCACTTTGTTCTTGGAAACATTCCAACTGCAGTGAAATGTTTCACCTATAATTGGGTTATAGGGTTTCTTGGCAACTGCTCCTTTACGACCTTCATGGAAGGCTGTCAAGTAATATTCCACAAAACTGATCATTCTTTCCTCAGGGGTTGTCCCAGCTGCAATGGACAAGAAGAGATCTGGATGTGCCATGAAGTTTGCATACATTTCCAGTAGGGATCTTTTCTCCAAAATAAAGGTTGGTAGTACTACCTGTTATGTAAGCAGAGGAAATAAGTAGCTTTAGCACAAACATATACAGTAATGCTACTACTATTATTATACGAGTAAAAAATTGCATCTCAAACTTGTGGAAATGACATGATTTCTAAAACATCAGGAGCTTTGTGTAAGATATAGACCAGGGGTGGGCAACCTGCAGCACTCCAGCTGTTGTGAAACTAAAACTCCCAACATCCATACTTGCTCTGCTCTTCTCGGAACTCTCACAGAAATAGAGCATGCTGGAAATTGTAGTTTCACAACAGCTGGAGTACCACAGGTTGCCCACCCCTGATATAGACACTGTCAAGATAATATTAAAGGCTATGGAATCCTTTTGCATGGAAAACATGATTTTAATATATGTTAGCAGAAACTATGTTTTAGTCTACAATCTTCAGTCCTTCATTAATTTTAAGAAATTTCTTATATAGGCATGGTTATCCTGTGTGTCCAGGGTGCTGCTATTTTCCCTTTTGCAGACTGCCTTGTGTGTGAGTTCCTCCCTACTTACGAGTGAGTTGCCCCCCTTGTACCTATCCCCTCCTCACACACATCTGCTATGTACAACATCCTCCCCCTTTGTTAATCGGCCACTCCTGGGGAGGTTAATGGTCTAATATTTTCTCTATTTGTGCACAATCTGACTGACTGTGGATTGGTGGAGTCAAAACTCTTTAGAGATGTTTGTGTAACCTTTTTAAGCCTGATGAGCTTCACCAATTCTTCTTCTGAGGTCCTCAGAAATCTCTTTTGTTTGTGCCATGATACACATCCACTAAGACGTGTTGTGAAGGTCAGATGTTGATAGATCACTCTAATTTCATATCATATCTAATTACATATCAACATTATCTTGGGTGGGTTTTTATAATTGTTGCCACAGCAAGGTTATTCACGAGTATCCACACATACGAAATAATGGGTCTCAGCTCACTTAATTTTTACTTATGGAGTGCTGAAAGGCTTACCAGGAAAAGATTGGAAACTTGAATCACCTAAAGAAATGGATATGAAAATGCACACAAAACAGACGTGACAGCGCCATTTCTCGTAGAGTAAGATTCATGTATTCATGCCTCATTCTTGGAGACTTTAGAACCACCCTAAATAATGGTCTAAAAGTTTTTAATTTTTCCTAATCTATGAAGATTTATATTAACTTTTGCATTCTGGTTCATTGTTTTGCTGTATAATCTGTATAATCCAATTTACCTTTACCTACAGTGGCCTAGAGAGCACCAGAAGTTGCTTTAAAATGAATGTCCCTCTTTTAGCGCTGTCGTTTTTTAGGTTCGACATTCTGTATGGATTCATTTAATATTTACTGTTATCGCTCCATTTTTATGATTTAAAGCCCAATAGACGTAAATGTCTCAGTTCTACCACTAGAAGGAGCATAACAGCTTACTGCATACTGTTTATACAGTTACTAGAAGGGCAGCCTACACCCCCTGCCGGAGACTGCAGGTAGCCAGAATATTATCATGTACCTCTGTAGAATTTCAGTCACATTTTGATTAAAAAATTGCGCACAATCTCTTTACACATTTTATTTCTCCAATTAAATCTTGACATTTATTTATAAAAAAAAGATATCATATATCTAATTGAGATATCCATTTTATAGGTCAAAGATGGAACCTGGCTAGTTAGATTTCATGGCAAGGTTCACTATACTAAAGTAATATTATGGACTCCAAGTCCAGGCAATATTTAAACCCCATGTAGTCCTCCTACTTACAGAGCAATTTTATGATGGTGTCATTAGAATTTCACTGCCAAAATTGCTATGTATGGGATTTATATATAATCTTGTAGAAACAATTGAAGAAGCAATTTGTAATAAATGCTACACAAGTGCATGGTTCAAAGACTGTGCCATCCATAATACAAGTAATACTCCTGGGGAAAAGAGCCTCAGTCAATAAACTACAAAGACCAACAACGCTGTAGTACACTGAAATATATGAAATAATCTTGTTCTGTTACATGAAAGAACATTATTCTGAAATTCTACTTGTAGTACACTTTCTAGGGCTGCTTTAGCCGAAGGCATCCAAATATACCAGAGATTATTATATTATTTATTGTTATATTTTTTGGCTTCTTCCGCACCGGTAAAGGTGTCCGGCAGGCTGTTTCAGGAGAGGAATAGCCTACCGTAGTTCATCGTATCCAGCATAGCCGGATAAGGCCGTGCACCGCCAGAGTTCATTGACTATAATGGGATCTGGCGGGGATTTGCCCAGTTTCTGGTTTTAACTGTTTCCTTATTATAGTAAAGAACTGTACGAAGAGCAAGTCATTATCTAATAAAATATTTTCAATGGGAGCAGCAGAATCCGAAAATAGAGTGGGACTTCCATCTAGTCTGACAGGCGGTTGTATGGCAGCCACAGACTACAGATGACTGCAAATGTCAGCCTGTACTGTGTAAATACTATACTACATACTACAAGGAAATGTGATATGCTCCTGACTGTCCCATTCTACTTTGCTTCATTTCCGCTGCTAGCAGAGAAATACCTTTAATCCGTGTGAAGGCTTGTTTTTTTTGCACCATTTTACACTGCATATGATGTACTGGGAAGCTGAAAAGAAAATTCAAATAGACTGGAATTGGGGAAAAAAACGCAAATAGTTTTATGTTTTGTTTTACAGCCCCAACATTTTTTTATTTTTAAAAAACTTCCTGATTTGCTGGGGCATGGGCTCGGCTCCACAGGAGGGTTAGGACAGCCCCTCAATATATACTATATATAGACAGGCGGCAGCAACTCTACAATATCAGTGGTTGGCATCTTGATCTCTCCATTACGGTGCTCTGAATAATATATCTGATTATATGGCTCACTTATAGATCCCCCCTCAAACTTCCCCATAATGATACTGTTCACCGCACCCCAAAGTGTACCACTGTGCATTTGCGTTATACGGCCAAATGCTCGAGATGCACATACCTACCTACCCCATACAGTATCTACCTACCCCACTTGAGCACCAACGCAGACACAGCGAGATTATTTATGTTCAGCGTTGAAAATTGAGTAGTGTCTCATTTTTACAATACCCTAGTTGGGATTCTCCCAGGTGAACATTATATGGTTATTATCTCCTCGGGGGCATCTTAGGGTATTTATGTTTGTCACTCTCTTCACTTTATCTCTGCCTAGTAGTGCAAGAAGAGTTTAGAGTCTTCTCCTCAGTTTAATACATATTTTAAATAAAGATATTCATTATTTTTAATTTTTAAGTGTTTAATTGAGCAGTGAGCAAGAGGAGTGTGACTCTGCCCCATTGTGTTATTGGCCAACGACAACCTCTACAGTCTAACCACAGAGGACAATTCATTCAGAAAGCAACCATCCAAAATCTCCATGACCTGTTACCACTACTGTTTCTCCACACTATAAGGCCTCTTGCACACGACCTTATGTATTTTGCGGTCCGCAAAAACAGATCCACAAAAAATACGGATGATGTCCGTGTGCATTTATTTTAAGGAACAGAACAGCTGGCCCCTAATAGAACAGTACTATCCTTGTCTGTTATGCGGACAATAATAGGACAAGTTCTATCTTTTAGGCCTCTTGCACACAAAAGTTTTTTAACGTTTCTGTTCCGTTTTTGCAGATTCCGTTTGCGGTCCGTATGCGGAACCATTCATTTTAACCCCTTAAGGACATAGGACGTACCGATACGCCCTATTTCCCGAGTCCTTAAGGACCAAGGACGTACCGGTACGTCCTGACTTAAAATCGGAATTCCGGCGCCGCGGGGGTTAATCGGAACGGGACGCTGGCTGAAATCATTCAGCCGGCATCCCGTAACAACGCAGGGGGGGGTCATTTGACCCCCCCGTATCGGCGATCGCAGAAAACCGCAGGTCAATTCAGACCTGCGGTTTTCTGCGTTTCCGGTCCATTCGGTTGTCCTGTGACCCGATGAACCGGAAAAAGACTGCGATGGGTGGAGTAATTATACACCACCTATCGCAGTCCGAGGATTTGGAGAGGCGGTGCTGGCCCTGGTGCTGAACGCCGCTGTCCAGGGTGCTGATTGGTGCAGGGGAGAGAGGCGCGAGATTCAAACTTCCTGCGCTCCTCTCTCCCCTCCTCTTCCTGTCCAGCACCCTGACCGTGCAGCATCGTCCAGCACCAGCTCCTGCGTCCCCCTAATCGGCATACATCACCCTCCTGCACCCATCGCCACCCAGGTAGGTTAGGGTCAGTGAGGGAGAGGCACCGTTAGGCAGGGAAAGAGGGGAAAAGTAAGTTAGAAAAAAAAAAAGAAAAAGTACTTTTATTCCAAACTTCCATCTAACCCTAACCCGGACCCCCCCCCACCCCCCCACCACCACTTTTTTTTTTTCTGCGTGCGCTGACTGGCCGGCACTTTTTAGCGTCCGTCCACTGTTAGCGCATCGCCCGCCCCACCACCCCACCGCCCCACCGACCGCTGATCAGCGTTGTACCGCTGATCAGCAAATTTAAACTTTTTTTTTTCCTAACACTTGCCCTTTTTTTTGCCTTTTTTAGTACGCGAACACCCGTTGCCCCCACACACACACACATATATAATAAAGGTTTACACACACGCACACACACCCATGGCCCGCCGGATGTTCTCGGCCGAGGAGGCATACGCTCAGATTGCCTCCGACTCTGAGAGCCCCAGTGAGGATGAGGATGACCCCACATTCCTTTTATCATCCGCATCCTCCTCATCATCATCGGATGACGATGAGCCACCAAGGCGGCGGAGACGCGGCCAGGCGGAGCCAGGGGCCCCACATGCTAGGGATCCTGTGGCCCACCCTAGTACGAGCCGCCCTGGGGTTCGTACTGGTTTCCCGGCCCACCAAATAAGTCCACCGGAGCCCCCTGCCGATGAACTTAGTTGGTGTCCCCCAGTGGACTTTGAGCCTGAGATTCCGGATTTTGCTGGCAATCCTGGAATCCAGATTCCCACAGTGGGGTTTACTGAAATAGACTATTTTAGTTTTTTTTTCAGTAACCCACTGGTGAATTTGATGGTGGAGCAGACGAATCTGTACGCCCAACAGTTCGTCGCTCAAAACCCAGGCTCAGTTTTGGCTAGACCCGGTGGCTGGACGCCGGTCAGTGCAGCCGAAATGAGGACATTTTGGGACCTCGTGCTGCATATGGGTCTAGTCCAAAAACCCAGTGTCAGGCAATACTGGAGTGGGGACGTCCTATACCAGACCCCACTGTACAGTTGGTTTGAGGCCATCCGGAAATGTCTGCATTATTCCGATAATGCAGCATGTCCACCCCGAGGTGATCCTGCCTATGACCGGCTGTATAAGTTACGGCCGGTCATCGATCACTTTGGGGCCAAATTCATGGAGGCCTACGTACCTGGAAGGGAGGTCGCGGTTTATGAGTCTCTCGTTGCGTTCAAGGGGAGACTCAGTTTCCGCCAATACATTCCCACAAAGCGGGCGAGGTATGGCGTGAAGCTATACAAAATTTGTGAGAGTACCTCAGGGTACACTTACAAATTTCGTGTGTACGAGGGGCGAGATTCCCATATTCAACCCCCAGAATGTCCCCCCACTCTGGGTGTTAGCGGGAAACTCGTGTGGGACCTTATGTACCCACTGCTGGATAATGGTTACCACTTGTACGTGGATAACTTTTATACCAGCATTCCCTTGTTCAGGTCCCTTGCCGCCAGATCCACGTTCGCTTGTGGGACCGTGCGGAAAAATCAAAGCGGCCTCCCTGCCTACCCCCTCCAGGTACCTATCCCCAGGGGTGAGACCCGTGCCCTTACCAGTGGAAACCTGTTGCTGGTCAGGTATAAGGACAAGAGGGATGTCCTTATGCTGTCCACAATCCACGGTAACGGCACCACCCCTGTCCCTGTGCGAGGTACCGCGGCAACGGTCCTCAAGCCCGATTGTATCGTCGACTACAATCGGTATATGGGAGGAGTTGATCTCTCTGATCAAGTCCTCACGCCATATAACGCCATGCGCAAAACCCGGGCATGGTACAAAAAAGTTACGGTCTACTTGGTACAGGTTGCCATGTACAACTCTTTTGTACTATCCCGAAGCGCTGGCAGCACAGGGACATTCCTCCAGTTCTATGAGGCAGTCCTCAAGGCCCTGATCTTTTCGGACCGGGAAAGAGAAGGCCGGAGTACCTCGGGAACTGGAGGCGCCCGGATCGTCCCTGGCCAACACTTTCCAGGTGTGGTCCCCCATACTGGAAAGAAGGGACGAACCCAAAAAAAGTGCAGAGTGTGTCACAAGAGGGGGATACGGAAGGACACCACTACTCAATGTGACACGTGCCCCGATCATCCGGGCCTCTGCATTATCAATTGCTTCAGGGAGTATCACACTTCCATGGAGTACTAAATTTTTATAATCCCCAACAGTCCACTAGAGAACATAAAACACTATGGCTCTCAGACTTTGGAGACACGGAAACAATTTTTCTTTCCCCAAAAAATATTAGTTTTAGTGCAGGCATCCTCAAACTGCGGCCCTCCAGATGTTGTAAAACTATAACTCCCAGCATGCCCAGACAACCTACAGCCATCAGCAGGGCATGGTGGGAATTGTAGTTTTACAACATCTGGAGGGCCGCAGTTTTAGGATGCCTGCTTAGTGTTTCCAAAGTCTGAGAGCCATACATATTGGGCATCGTCGCGTGCGTAAAAGTCGTCGCTATAAAAATAACTTTTGACCAAACGCCTCGGATGAACGGTGTTAAAAATATTAAATAAAAACTGTGCCAAAACACCCATTTTTGGGCAAAATTTCAATTTGAATCCATTTTGCCGGTAATAAAGCAAGGGTTAACAGCCAAACAAAACTAAATATTTATTGCCCCGATTCTGTAGTTTGCAGAAACACCCCATATGTGGTCGTAAATGGCTATATAGCCGCACGGCAGGGCATAGAACGAAGGGAACTCCATACGGTTTCTGGAAGGCAGATTTTGATGGACAGTTTTTTTTTTTACACCATGTCCCATTAGAAGCCCCCCCTGATGTAGCCTAGACTAGAAACTCCAAAAAAGTGACCCCATCTAAGAAACTACACCCCTCAAGGTATTCAAAAGTTACTTTACAAACTATGTTAACCCTTTAGGTGTTCCACAAAACTAAATCGCGAATGTAGAAACAATTTTAGAATTTAATTTTTTTGTTACATTGCCTCAAAAAAGAGTAAAATAGAGCAACCAAAAATCAAATTTACCCCAAAAATAGTCCCAAAACAACAACCACCTTATCCCGTAGTTTCCTAGATGGGGTCACTTTTATGGAGTTTCTACTCTAGGGGTGCATCAGGGGGCTTGAAAGGGTACATGGTGTAAATAAACCAGTCCAGCAAAATCTGCCTTCCAAAACCCATATGGTGTTCCCCTCCTTCTATGTGCTACCGTTCGGCCAAACAGTAGTTTACGACCACATATGGGGCGTTTTTGCAAACTCCAGAATCAGGGCAACCCATTTTGAGTGTTGTTTGGCAGTTAACCCTTGTTTTACTCCTGGAAAAAATTGATTATATTGGAAAATTTTCCAAGAAATAGAAATTTCTAAATTGTTTCTCCATCTGCCATTAACTCTTGTGGAACACCTAAAGGGTTAACAAAGTTTGTAAACCCAGTTTTGAATACCTTGAGGGGTGTACTTTCTTAGATGGAGTCACTTTTTTGAAATTTCTATTCTGGGGGTGCAACAGGGGGCTTCAAATGGGACATGGTATAAACAAAACCAGTCCTGCCAAATCTGCCTTCCAAAACCCATATGGTGTTCCCCTCCTTCTATGTGCTACCGTTCGGCCAAACAGTAGTTTACGACCACATATGGGGTGTTTTTGCAAACTAAAGAATCAGGGCAACCCATTTTGAGTGTTGTTTGGCAGTTAACCCTTGTTTTACTCCTGGAAAAAATTGATTATATTGGAAAATTTTCCAAAAAATAGAAATTTCTAAATTGTTTCTCCATCTGCCATTAACTCTTGTGGAACACCTAAAGGGTTAACAAAGTTTGTAAACCCAGTTTTGAATACCTTGAGGGGTGTACTTTCTTAGATGGAGTCACTTTTTTGAAATTTCTATTCTAGGGGTGCAACAGGGGGCTTCAAATAGGACATGGTATAAACAAAACCAGTCCTGCCAAATCTGCCTTCCAAAACCCATATGGTGTTCCCCTCCTTCTATGTGCTACCGTTCGGCCAAACAGTAGTTTACGACCACATATGGGGTGTTTTTGCAAACTATAGAATCAGGGCAACCCATTTTGAGTGTTGTTTGGCAGTTAACCCTTGTTTTACTCCTGGAAAAAATTGATTATATTGGAAAATTTTCCAAAAAATAGAAATTTCAAAATTGTTTCTCCATCTGCCATTAACTCTTGTGGAAGATCTAAAGGGTTAATAAAGTTTGAAAAAACAGTTTTGAATACCTTGAGGGGTGTAGTTTCTAGAATGGGGTCATTTTTGGGAGGTTTCTATTATCTAAGCCTCACAATATGACTTCAAACCTGAACTGGTCCATAAAAAGTGGGATTTTGAAGATTTCTGAAAATTTCAAAATTTGCTTCTAAACTTCTAAGCCTTGTAACATCCCCAAAAAATAAAATATCATTCCCAAAATGCTACAAACATGAAGTAGACATATGGGGAATGTAAAGTCATCACAATTTTTGGGGGTATTACTATGTATTACAGAAGTAGAGAAACTGAAACTTTGAAATTTGCTAATTTTTCAAAATTTTTGGTAAAATTTATTTTTTTTTATGCAAAAAAATTTTCTTTTTTGACCCAATTTTAGCAGTGACATGAAGTACAATATGTGACGAAAAAACAATCTCAGAACGGCCTGGGTAAGTCAAAGCGTTTTAAAGTTATGAGCACTTAAAGTGACACTGGTCAGATTTGCAAAAAATGGCCTGGTCCTTAAGGTGAAAATGAGCCCGGTCCTTAAGGGGTTAATGGATCCACAAAAACAACGGAAGGTACTCCGTATGCATTCCGTTTCCGTATTTCTGTTCCGTTCAAAGATAGAACATGTCCTATTATTGTCCGCAAATCACGTTCCGTGGCTCCATTCAAGTCAATGGGTCTGCAAAATAAAACGGAACGCATCCGTATGTTTTCCGTATCCGTTCCGTTTTTGCGGAACCATCTATTGAAAATTTTATGCCAAGCCCAATTTTTTTATGTACTTACTGTTTAAACATAATTGTATGCTTCTGTTAACGATCTGCAAAAAACGGATCACAAACGGAAACCAAACAGAAAAACGGAAAAACAGAACCGTTAAAAACGGACAGCAAAATACTGAAAAAGCCATACGGACGTGTGGAAGAGGCCTTAGAGGAATGGATATACGGAAACGGAATGCACAGAGTACATTTCATTTTTTTTGCGGAACCATTGAAATTAATGGTTCCTCATACGGACCGCAAAAACAAAACGGAAACAAAATATGTTCGTGTGCAAAACTATGGCCATGTGCATGAGCCCTCACTCACGCTGACCTCTGACTGAGATCAGGTAAGGGGTACCATTAAAGTAATAAGAGACAGCCTGTACTAGGCTTCTAGGCTTATTATTGATATATTCCAATTCAAGCCTGCTGGTAGCAGCACTGCATTGGAATATACTGAATTATCTATTGAGTAATAGTTTAAAATCCATGAGAGAATAGAAATAGCAATCTAATGATTACAAAAAAAGGTAAAAAAAAGTTTTTAAAATGATAAAAAATATAAAAAGTCAACATTTCCTCAAAATAAAAATATACAATAAAAAAACATCATAGGCATCCGAAAACAAAAACACCCGTACTATTAAAAACATTTTTTAAATGATCCCATACGGTGAATCGTGTAATAGGAAAAAAAAAAACAATATGGCCAATTTGCTGTTTTTTATCGCTTCACCTCCCCAAAGAAATTGGAAAAAAAGGTTTAAAAAAGTCATACACACCCCAAAATTGGGGGGCAAATAAAAAATTTAATTTTTCCAAAAATTTTATGTTGTTTTCAGTGTTAAAACACAAGAAAAACTATACAAATGTGGCATTACCATAATTGGACTGACCCAGAGAATAAAGTGAACAGGTCAGTTTTACTGCATAGTTAACACTGTAAAAACAAAACCCAAAAAACTGTGTCAGAATTGCTTTTGTTTTCCATTTCCACCACATCTGGTGGAAAATCACCATGACAGGAAGGCATTAAACAAGCACTGATTAACTTGCAATAAGTCCATGTAATAGCATCCTTTCACTGCTCTCATTATGAACACATGGCTCATCATGATCATTGACAAGCTGGTTCCCCTAGCAGTGATGAGGAACCTCCGGCACTCCAGCTGTTGTGAAACTACGACTCCCAGCATGCTCCATTGGTTTCTATGGAGTTCTGAGAACAGACAAGCAAGAGGAGATCTTGGGAGTCGTAGTTTTACCACAGCTGGAGTGCCAGAGGTTAGCCATCACAGCCCTAAGGTGGAAGAAACTCTTTGGGCCAGATTTATCATTACTCTGACAGCTCACTCCACTTTCACATATGGCTAAAGTCCGTTTTAGCCAAGTCAGATTTATGATCGGCCCTTTAAGAATGTGATAAATGTGGTTGGACGATAGCAGTTTATCCGTCAGTAAGCAAGCGGCTTTAAAAAAGTTGCACGTCTTTACAAAAAAGTCCCATGTTCTTTTAAAAAGTCGCATAAGATAAGCATGGTCCACACTGGAGTGATTTTGCGCATTTTTTTGCGACTTTTTAAATTGTCGCAATAGTAAATCTGTCTAGAGATTAATTTACATAAGAAAACACGCCCACTTTCAGAAAACTGCCGAGCATAGTGCAGAGCCAATAAAAGGCGCAAATTTTTGCGCAGTTTAAATGATTGCGTAGAAAAATGCAACTTTTTCACTCCATTAGGCCTCATGCACACGACCGTTGTGTGCATCCGTGTCCGTTGTTCCGTTTTCCGTAATTTTCTGCGGACCCATTGACTTTCAATGGGTCCGTTGAAAACTCGGAAAATGCACCGTTGATCATCTGCGTCCGTGATCCGTGTTTCCTGTCCGTCAAAAAAATATGACCTATCCTATTTTTTGGACGGACAACGGTTTGCGGACCCATTCAAGTCAATGGGTCCGTGAAAAACACGGATGCACACAAGATTGTCATCCGTGTCCGTGATCCATGTCCGTAGCTACTTTCGCACAGACGGATCCGCAGATCCACACATCGTGAAAACTCAGATCTGACAGTATATTCTAACCCAGAGGCGTTCCCATGGTGATGGGGACGCTTCAAGTTAGAATATACTAAGAACTGTGTACATAACTGCCCCCTGCTGCCTGGCAGCACCCGATCTCTTACAGGGGTCTGTGATCGGCACAATTAACTCCTCAGGTGCAGCACCTGAGGGGTTAATTGTGCGTATCATAGCCCCCTGTAAGAGATCAGGTGCTGCCAGGCAGCAGGGGGCAGACCGCCCTCCCTCCCCTATATTAAATTCATTGGTGGCAAGTGCGGCCCCCCTCCCTCCCTTGTATTTAATTCATTGGTGGCCAGTGCGGCCCCCCCTCCCTCCCTCCCCTGTATTTAATTCATTGGTGGCCAGTGCGGCCTCCCCCCCCCTAATTAAAATCCCCCCCCATCATTGGTGGCAGCGGAGAGTTCCGATCGGAGTCCCAGTTTAATCGCTGGGGCTCCGATCGGTTACCATGGCAACCAGGACGCTACCGCAGGGGGCAGTCATGTACACAGTTCTTAGTATATTCTAACTTGAAGCGTCCCCATCACTATGGGAACGCCTCTGTGTTAGAATATACTGTCGGATCTGAGTTTTGACGATCTAACTCAAATCCGATGGTATATTCTAACATAGAGGCGTTCCCATGGTGATGGGGACGCTTCAAGTTAAAATATACCATCGGATTGGAGAAAACTCTGATCCGATGGTATATTATATTAATATTAATAGGGACTCCTGACTTTACATTGAAAGTCAATGGGGGACGGATCCGTTTGCAATTGCACCATATTGTGTCAACGTCAAACGGATCCGTCCCCATTGACATGCATTGTAAGTCAGGACGGATCCGTTTGTGTAATGACCGACGACACGCACAGGGAGGAAAACAGGGAAAGCCCTGCCCAAGGGAGAGGGAAAGGTGGTGACCCCTAACTCACCTTGCGGCTGGCACCTGACTGCCCTGACGTCCCTAGACGGGTTCCTCACCCGTGCGGCGATCGCGTGCCTAAACCCTGGCTTTCCCTAATATGAGCCCTAGATAGTGAACAGGCCGGTGGGATCGCTAGTCCGCACCACTATCACTAAGAGGGAAACACCAGGGAGAGGACAGACAAAACAGACAAACACATACACCCAGGTGGGTGACCACAATAGACCAAAAAGGTCCAACAGGGATCCGGAGGGTAGCGTTCTGGACCAACTACCAGCGAACGCAGCAACACAGCTCCAGAAGGTCAGAATAGATGTCCAGGCAGGAAGCTCTATCTCTGGCAACCAGAGAAGTGTGAGAGAGGAATATAAGGAGGTCTGGGAGTGCTGGACAAGGAACAGCTGAGGAGAAGGAGCTACGGATCCCTGAGTGAGCCAAAAGGGTTTGCAAAGCAAACCCAGAAAGCTACCATAAGGAAAACAGCCCTATCTTAAATAGAGCGTGCAGCCAACCGCTGCGACTTCCTGACCCCAGGTATAACGGAGTCAGGTGTGGTTCTCGATACACTCGTGACAGTACCCCCCTCTCTACGAGGGGCCTCCGGACACTCAGGACCAGGTCTCTCAGGATGAGAGGCATGAAAAACCCGAACTAACCTGTCAGCGTTTACCTCAGATGCAGGAACCCACATTCTTTCCTCGGGACCGTAACCTCTCCAATGCACCAGATATTAAAGAGAGCTGCGGACCCGACGAGAATTAACAATTTTGGATATCTGAAATTCTAGATTACCATCCACGACAACAGGAGGGGGTGGCAGCGGTGATGGTTCTAGAGGTGGAACATATTTTTTGAGTAACGACTTATGAAAAACATTATGAATTTTCAAAGTCTGAGGTAACTCCAGGCGAAAAGCCACGGGGTTGATGATGGCTACAATTTTGTAAGGGCCAATAAACCTAGGACCCAGTTTCCAAGAGGGAACCTTCAATTTAATATTCCTAGTAGACAACCACACATAGTCATTCACTCCTAGGTCCGGACCTGGCGACCGTCTCTTATCAGCCATGCATTTGTATTTACCTCCCATATTTTTCAAGTTAGCTTGCACCTTCTGCCATACCGATGAAAGAGATGACGAAAACCGTTCCTCTTCGGGAACCCCAGAAGACCCACCCTCTTTGAAAGTACAGAACTGGGGATGAAAATCATATGCACCAAGAAATGGTGACTTGCCAGTGGATTCCTGACGACGATTATTTATGGCAAACTCAGCTAACGGTAAATATGATGACCACAACTCTTGGTTTTCAGACACAAAACATCTTAGATATGTCTCAAGGTTTTGGTTGGTACGCTCAGTCTGTCCATTCGACTGAGGATGGAAAGCTGAGGAAAAGGACAAGTGTACCCCCAAACGGGAACAAAAAGCTTTCCAAAATTTAGAAATAAACTGGGTACCCCGATCCGAAACAACATCGGAGGGGACCCCGTGAAGCTTCACGATTTCACTGACGAATACCTGAGCAAGAGTCTTAGCATTAGGTAGTGCGGGTAACGCAATGAAGTGTAACATTTTGCTAAACCTGTCCACTACTACCAAAATAACTGTTTTACCCGCAGACAAAGGTAAGTCAGTGATAAAATCCATTGACAGATGTGTCCACGGTCTATTGGGAATGACGAGTGGTAATAGAGACCCTGCAGGACGTGTATGAGAGACTTTCGTGCGCGCACAGGTAGAACAAGAAGACACAAAATCCAATACATCCTGACGCAACCTTGGCCACCAAAAACGACGAGACAATAGCTCCAAGGTTGCTTTACTACCCGGGTGCCCAGCAAGTGCCGAATTATGATGTTCCTTTAATAATTCGAAACGTAAGTTCAACGGTACAAACAATTTCTCTGAGGGGCAAGAGACCGGGGCGTCCCCCTGGGCCTCTAATACCTTCCCCTCCAGAACAGAGTGTACCGCAGAAACAACCACTCCTCTTTGAAGAATGGGCACCGGATCACTCACATTACCCCCTCCAGGGAAACAACGAGATAGTGCATCTGCCTTGGTGTTCTTTGCCCCAGGACGATAGGTAATCACAAAGTTAAACCTGGTAAAAAATAGCGACCACCTAGCCTGTCTAGGGGTGAGACGCTTAGCTGATTCGAGATACAGAAGATTTTTGTGGTCCGTAATCACAGTGACGGGGTGGACTGCCCCCTCTAAAAAGTGACGCCACTCCTCAAACGCAAGTTTAATAGCTAATAGTTCCCTATTGCCAATATCGTAGTTCTTTTCTGCTGCAGATAGTTTTTTAGAAAAGAAAGCACAAGGACGCCATTTGCCAGGAGACGGACCCTGAGACAGCACCGCCCCCACTCCCACCTCTGACGCATCGACTTCAACAATAAAAGGCTGAGAGACATCAGGTTGGACTAGTACAGGTGCTGAGGTAAACCTCTCTTTTAGAGAGGAAAAGGCAACTTTAGCGGCGTCAGACCATTTAGAAAAATCAGTCCCCTTCCTAGTCATGTCAGTAAGCGGTTTTACAATAAGTGAATAATTTTTAATGAATTTCCTATAGAAATTCGCGAAGCCCAAGAACCGTTGTAGTGCTTTGAGGTTCTCAGGAAGATCCCAATCTAAAATTGCCTGGACCTTCCTAGGATCCATACGGAAACCTGAAGCAGATAAAAAATAACCCAGGAATTGTATCTCCTGAACGGCAAAGACACATTTTTCAATTTTAGCATATAATTCATTAGTCCGTAGGACCTGCAGTACTTGTCTGACATGCACCTCATGTGTTTTCAGATCAGACGAATAAATTAAAATATCATCTAGGTATATTACCACAAACCTGCCGGTTAGATGACTAAAAATTTCATTAACGAAATGTTGAAAGACGGCAGGAGCATTGGTCAGACCGAAAGGCATAACTAGATTTTCATAATGCCCCTCAGGGGTGTTAAACGCTGTCTTCCACTCATCCCCCTCCTTAATACGAATCAGATTGTAGGCCCCCCTAAGATCAAGTTTGGAGAACCACCTAGCACCCGCAATCTGATTAAACAGGTCAGGAATGAGAGGAAGAGGGTATGGGTCTCGGATGGTTATCTGATTTAATTCGCGAAAATCTAAGCAAGGACGCAGGCCCCCATCTTTCTTTTTAACGAAGAAAAACCCTGCAGCCACGGGTGAAGAAGAGGGTCTGATGTGTCCCTTAGCCAAGCTCTCGGAGATATAATCTTTCATGGCTTGTCTCTCTGGACCCGAAAGATTATATAACCTGGCCTTGGGTAATTTTGCGCCGGGAATAAGGTTAACCGGGCAATCATAAGGACGATGAGGTGGTAACTTCTGACAACCCTTTTCAGAAAAAACATCCTCAAAATCCGAAATAAATGTATGTAGGGTAGTTATGGAGGCGACTAAGCAATTGCTATTTAAGCAATTTTCTCTGCACTGCTCACTCCACTCCAATATCTCCCTGGCCTGCCAATCCACCACTGGATTGTGCGCCACCAACCAGGGAAGACCCAGCACTACCGGAGTGGGAAGCCCCTCCAGAACATAACCTGAAAGCATCTCGTTATGGTGGTGTAAATTATGAACAATGTGGGTGAGGTTTCTCTGAGACAGGGGAGCAGAATCAATAGCGAATATGGGAATGGGTCTCTGTAACGTACAGAGAGACAAACCCAAAGTGCGGGCAAAATGGGCATCTATCAAATTTACCCCTGCTCCACTGTCTAGAAAGAAAGAAATAGTCTCCGTCTTATCACCAAAAATAATAACCGCTGGCAACACAAATTGCGATGTTCGTATGGAGGAAACGTATACCCCCCGGCTGACATCCTCCACACCGCCTGGGGTTAGTAGTTTTTCCGACGGTCTTTTGTTTCTGAGGAAAGAAGGACAGACATTAATGAAATGACCCCTCTCCCCACAAAAAAAACAAACCCCACGCCTACGGCGAGCCTCAGGAGGACAGAGCTGACGAGTAGTTCCTCCTAGCTGCATAGGCTCGTCTAAGTCCGTACAGACTAACTGCTGCTTGGGAGGGGTTACCAATTGCTCCGGTTTTTTCAACCTGTCCCTAAGGCGTCTATCTATTCGGATAGAAAGGGACATAACCGCATCAAGGGAAAAGGGGGTCTCATATAATGCAAGCGCATCCTTAACCCTTTCGGATAACCCAGAGCAGAACTGACTCCTGAGAGCCGGGTCGTTCCACTGGGTATCCGTAGCCCACCTACGGAATTCAGAGCAATACTCCTCTACCGGCCGCTCTCCTTGTAGAAGTCTCCGTAATCTTGATTCAGCCAGTGCGACTCGGTCAGGGTCATCATATATGAGACCCAAGGCCCCGAAAAACTCATCCACTGACCGAAGAGCCTGGGAATCAGTAGGTAAAGAGAACGCCCAGGACTGCGGATCCCCCTGCAGCAGGGAAATAACAACCCCCACCCGCTGATCTTCATTACCAGAGGAGTAAGGGCGCAGTTTAAAGTATAATTTACAGGCCTCACGGAATGTCAAAAACTTGTCCCTTCCCCCAGAAAATCTGTCAGGGAGAGGGACCTTGGGTTCCGCAACAACCTGGTTACCAGTAGCAACCACTGGGCTTGCAGTCAGTTGCAATTGCTGCTGTTGCTGGAGGACCGACGCCTTCAATCCTACCACCTCCAAAGACAGGCCATGAAATTGTTTGGACAGAGCAGCAATTTGATCCATACTGGATTCTAAGTAGGTAAAAAAAAAATTTTTTTTTTTTTTACCTACACAAAATAAGGGCCAGAGATAATGTAATGACCGACGACACGCACAGGGAGGAAAACAGGGAAAGCCCTGCCCAAGGGAGAGGGAAAGGTGGTGACCCCTAACTCACCTTGCGGCTGGCACCTGACTGCCCTGACGTCCCTAGACGGGTTCCTCACCCGTGCGGCGATCGCGTGCCTAAACCCTGGCTTTCCCTAATATGAGCCCTAGATAGTGAACAGGCCGGTGGGATCGCTAGTCCGCACCACTATCACTAAGAGGGAAACACCAGGGAGAGGACAGACAAAACAGACAAACACATACACCCAGGTGGGTGACCACAATAGACCAAAAAGGTCCAACAGGGATCCGGAGGGTAGCGTTCTGGACCAACTACCAGCGAACGCAGCAACACAGCTCCAGAAGGTCAGAATAGATGTCCAGGCAGGAAGCTCTATCTCTGGCAACCAGAGAAGTGTGAGAGAGGAATATAAGGAGGTCTGGGAGTGCTGGACAAGGAACAGCTGAGGAGAAGGAGCTACGGATCCCTGAGTGAGCCAAAAGGGTTTGCAAAGCAAACCCAGAAAGCTACCATAAAGAAAACAGCCCTATCTTAAATAGAGCGTGCAGCCAACCGCTGCGACTTCCTGACCCCGGGTATAACGGAGTCAGGTGTGGTTCTCGATACCCTCGTGACAGTTTGCCTCCGCACGTCCAGGCGGACACCAAAATTACTTTTTCCTTCATGTCTGGAAACAAAAACGGAAACGGATCAAAGGAACAACGGAGCCCCGTTTTGCGGACCGTGAAAAAATACTGTCGTGTGCCTGAGGCCTTATTCTGACTTGAGCTAATGATCAATCTGGCCCTTTGCATCTACTCACTGCTATGGCCTAAGGCCTCATGCACACGACAGTATTTTTTCACGGTCCGCAAAACGGGGTTCCGTTGGTCTGTGATCTGTGACCGTTTTTTCGTCCGTGGGTCTTCCTTGATTTTTGGAGGATCCACGGACATGAAAAAAAGTCGTTTTGGTGTCCGCCTGGCCGTGCGGAGCCAAACGGATCCATCCTGACTTACAATGCAAGTCAATGGGGACGGATCTGTTTGACGTTGACACAATATGGTGCAATTTCAAACGGATCTGTCCCCCATTGACTTTCAATGTAAAGTCAGAAGTTAATATACCATAGGATCGGAGTTTTCTCCAATCCGATGGTATATTTTAACTTGAAGCGTCCCCATCACCATGTGAACGCCTCTATGTTAGAATATACCATCGGATTTGAGTTAGATCGTGAAACTCAGATCCGACAGTATATTCTAACACAGAGGCATTCCCATAGTGATGGGGACGCTTCAAGTTAGAATATGCTACGAACTGTGTACAGTACAGACCAAAAGTTTGGACACATCTTCTCATTCAAAGAGTTTTCTTTATTTTCATGACTATGAAAATTGTAGATTCACACTGAAGGCATCAAAACTATGAATTAACACATGTGGAATTATATACATAACAAAAAAGTGTGAAACAACTGAAAATATGTCATATTCTAGGTTCTTCAAAGTAGCCACCTTTTGCTTTGATTAATGCTTTGCACACTCTTGGCATTCTCTTGATGAGTTTCAAGAGGTAGTCACCTGAAATGGTTTTCACTTCACAGGTGTGCCCTGTCAGGTTTAATAAGTGGGATTTCTTGCCTTATAAATGGGGTTGGGACCATCAGTTGCGTTGAGGAGAAGTCAGGTGGATACACAGCTGATAGTCCTACTGAATAGACTGTTAGAATTTGTATTATGGCAAGAAAAAAGCAGCTAAGTAAAGAAAAACGAGTGGCCATCATTACTTTAAGAAATTAAGGTCAGTCAGTCAGCCGAAAAATTGGGAAAACTTTGAAAGTAAGGGCTATTTGACCATGAAGGAGAGTGATGGGGTGCTGCGCCAGATGACCTGGCCTCCACAGTCACCGGACCTGAACCCAATCAAGATGGTTTGGGGTGAGCTGGACCGCAGAGTGAAGGCAAAAGGGCCAACAAGTGCTAAGCATCTCTGGGAACTCCTTCAAGACTGTTGGAAGACCATTTCAGGTGACTCTCTCTTGAAGCTCATTAAAAGAATGCCAAGAGTGTGCAAAGCAGTAATCAAAGCAAAAGGTGGCTACTTTGAAGAACATAGAATATGACATATTTTCAGTTGTTTCACACTTTTTTGTTATGTATATAATTCCACATGTGTTAATTCATAGTTTTGATGCCTTCATAGTCATGAAAATAAAGAAAACTCTTTGAATGAGGAGATGTGTCCAAACTTTTGGTCTGTACTGTACATGACTGCCCCCTGCTGCCTGGCAGCACCCGATCTCTTACAGGGGGCTGTGATCCGCACAATTAACCCCTCAGGTGCCGCACCTGAGGGGTTAATTGTGCGTATCATAGCCCCCTGTAAGAGATCAGGTGCTGCCAGGCAGGAGGGGGCAGACCCCCCCTCCCGTCCCTGTATTACATTCATTGGTGGCCAGTGCGGCCTCCCCTCTCCCCCCCCTAATTAAAATCACGTTCCGAATCCCCCATCATTGGTGGCCAGTGCGGCCTCACCTCTCCCCCCCCCTAGTTAAAATCACGTTACGAATCCCCCATCATTGGTGGCCAGTGCGGCCTCACCTCCCCCCCCCCCAGTTAAAATCACGTTCCGAATCCCTCATCATTGGTGGCCAGTGCGGCCTCACCTCCCCCCCCCCCTAGTTAAAATCACGTTCCAAATCCCCCATCATTGGTGGCCAGTGCGGCCTCACCTCTCCCCCCCCCCCCTAGTTAAAATCACGTTCCGAATCCCCCATCATTGGTGGCCAGTGCGGCCTCACCTCTCCCCCCCCCTAGTTAAAATCACGTTCCGAATCCCCCATCATTGGTGGCCAGTGCGGCCTCACATCTCCCCCCCCCCTAGATAAAATCACGTTCCCCCATCATTGGTGGCAGTGGAGAGTTCCGATCGGAGTCCCAGTTTAATCGCTGGGGCTCCGATCGGTAACCATGGCAACCAGGACGCTACTGCAGTCCCGGTTGCCATGGTTACTTAGCAATTTGTAGAACCATTATTCTTACCTGCGAGCTGCGATGGTCTGCGTCCGGTCGGGAGCTCCTCCTACTGGTATGTGACAGGTCATGTCACTTACCAGTAGGAGGAGCTCCCGACCGGACGCAGACCATCGAGGCTCGCAGGTAAGTATAATGGTTCTACAAATTGCTAAGTAACCATGGCAACCGGGACTGCAGTAGCGTCCTGGTTGCCATGGTTACCGATCGGAGCCCCAGCGATTAAACTGGGACTCCGATCGGTACACTCCGCTGCCACCAATGATAGGGGGGAGATTTTAATTAGGAGGGGGAGGGAGGGGGGGCCCACTGGCCACCAACGAGTTAACTACAGGGGAGGGCGGGGGTAGGCCACACTGGCCACCAATGAGTTAACTACAGGGGAGGGGGGGCCCACTGGCCACCAATGAGTTAACTACAGGGGAGGGGGGGGCCGGTCGCACTGGCCACCAATGAGTTAACTACAGGGGAGGGGGGGGGCGGCCGCACTGGCCACCAATGTGTTAACTACAGGGGGGGGGGCTGCCCCCTGCTGCCTGGCAGCACCTGCCAGGCAGCAGGGGGCAGTCATGTACACAGTTCTTTTAGTATATTCTAACCTGAAGCGTCCCCATCACCATGGGAACGCCTATGTGTTAGAATATACTGTCGGATTTGAGTTTCACGATGTAACTCAAATCCGACAGTATATTCTAACATAGAGGCGTTCCCATGGTGATGGGGACGCTTCAAGTTAAAATATACCATCAGATTGGAGAAAACTCCGATCCGATGGTATATTAACTCCTGACTTTACATTGAAAGTCAATGGGGGACGGATCCGTTTGAAATTGCACCATATTGTGTCAACGTCAAACGGATCCGTCCCCATTGACTTGCATTGTAATTCAGGACGGATCCGTTTGGCTCCGCACGGCCAGGCGGACACCAAAACGACTTTTTTTTCATGTCCGTGGATCCTCCAAAAATCAAGGAAGACCCACGGACGAAAAAACGGACACGGAAAAACGGGACCCGTTTTTGCGGACCGCAAAAAAATACGTTCGTGTGCAGGAGGCCTAAGGGTCACAACAATGCGGATATGTTTTCCTAATTAACAAGTATCATAAACAGACAAAATGGGGGGTATGAAAAAGTAGTATCTGATATGGGTGTCTACTGTAACTGGGTTGACCAAGATGTACTGTACTGTGACCCCTCTTGGTGGGAGAGTACAACATGACTGAGTTCAGCATAGATTGCATCTATTACACAGTGCATAGGTTATTAACGGCCGTGTTAAAATAGCTTACACTGGCAGTTAGCTTCCCCATCTGGCAGCTTTAAAGGGGAAATCCAAGATCTATAATGCCCCCCATATGCCTAGGCCCCTCACAGAGGCGGGTGATGATAGGGAGGCTCGTTCCCGTTGCAGCCCGCTATTGGCTGCCCCTCCCCTGATGCCAGATGTTTTCATCCTCGCAACGGGGAGATGCAGCAGCGGCCGTGCCAGTATAAGTTGTGGGTGCCAGGGACCGAGGTAAGTACAACCTCTGTCAGGGGCCCGGGCATATGGGGGGAGGGAGCATTATAGATCTTGGATAACCACTTTAAAGACAGACACCAGTAAGTGCCCAGTGAGTTCCCTTCTTCGACTGGCAGCTGTAAATATAGTCATTAGTAGGTTCCCAGTCAGTCTCCTTCCCCCTGTGGAAACTTTCAATACAATCCCAGTAAGTTACTATGTACATGCACGACCACCACTGTTGGACTGCAGGGTGGTTGTAACCATGGAAACGGGCAGTGTATAATGTGATGGAAAAATGAATCCAGCCAGCAAAGGAAGCAATATGGACAATCACAATACATTAGTAAGTGGCTTGTATTAACTTTCTCTACATGATAAATGCCACTTACTGAAGTCAGACAACCCCTTTAATGTTTCTTGATCTACACAATAAATATAATATTTACTAGTGAGGTTGCTCATTCTTCCCCACCAAGCCTGCTCACCTAAAACTTCTAGGACAGAGGAGACATACTATACTGCCATTACAAAATGCGAGCTGTCACTGGCAATGCAAGTCATCTCTATGCATTATACCAATTTTTTTGCCTTTTCTAGTTTAATCATGGAGGAACAAATAAAGGAACAGTGTTTGTATAGAATGCCATTCTTTTGGTGAGCTCCTTGGAAGCTGATTTTCGTTCACTGCCAAGGAAATTCTGGAAGATTAATTGACTTTCTATGTTTGTGTGGAAATTAAAATGAAAGATCAAATGCATCAAAAGACAATGTGAAATGACATGTTCTCGGCACAGAAGAGCACCATAGGATGGTGCATATTAAGAGCACCATCCTATGTAGGAACTGTGCAGATGTACCGTATATATAAGCAGCAGGATAGAACAATGACTATTATATTTTCAATTCACAAGGAAATACAAAAGAATAAAAAGGGCTTTAAAAAATGAAAAAGAAAATGTTGCACATATTGGAATAAGCTAAAATGGGCTGCTAATCAGCTTATTATGTGGTGAGCAACCAAAACAATATATTTAATTATCACAATATTTTCTCAATATCTGCTGACGGTATTTTGTTGTATTAAAAGTGCAATCATTACTTTTCCCTGTTGGGTTACACTGCAATATGTATCCATTTGTAAGTTTCCGGCGGAGCAATTAAACTTTGTCTGGTGCCAGAACAACAGTTGCCATGGAAACCACCTACCTGCATAGCTGCTGGATGAGAACAACTGAACAAACCACCATGTGCAAGCTTCAGTACCGCAGTACAAAACATACACAGCAAATGCATCAATACATGGAAGAGGAATGATTAGAGCAGAAAAAAGTTTCTTTAAAGAAGCACTCTCACAAAAAATGTTATTCTCTGACCTGACAGTTTCAGTTTCTCTGAAACCGTAGTGAAGCTACAGTTATAACCTCCTATCTGATCCTCAGCTGTGTCATGTGACCAACCCTCTCAGTCTCCAAATGACACGGCATCTTATGTGTGGCCAGGAAGCCAGTTTCTCTATGTATTCCTATGGGAGCCTCACTCTCAGTCTCATAGGAATGAATAGAGAAGTAACTGACTTCCTGTCCTGTGTCAGTTGGAGATCAGAGTGCTGGTCACATGACACAGCTAAGAATCAGAAGGGAGGTTATAACTCACAAATACAGTCAATGGTAAGAAGACTACCATGACTACAATTTACATCATGTACATTTCTAATGAGCCATAGAATAAAGATTTTTATGGGAGTACTTCTTTAAAGGCAGTTATATGCATGTCAACCTGGGAATCTATAAGGCAGGTGATGCAGATTCCCTATGAGACCATGGACCTGTCCCCATACCATGCTATGTTTACATAGGGCATATTAGTCTGATGGCAAATCCACTTTAAATGCAGTGTTGAAGAATTATTTTGGACAACCACAGCTGAATGTTTCCCATTTAGCCATCAATCTGGAGAGTGTGTCTAGCGGTAAATTAGAAGAAGACTGGGCCTACAATACAGGTGTAATACTTTCATTTGAATTATATTTCAGGGTCTCTTGCAGAAAGACTGGAAATCTTCTGACAATTGTGTTTATGTGGGTTGTCAGACCCTGAATTAGGGTAAAAGTTTCAATCCAATTCTACTGGATTCCACCAAGAGAAGCAGCCTCGAAAGTATCTGGCAGCTACTACGTCCTGTCCTTAAAGGGGATGTCCAGGATTTTGATAATGATGGACTATCCTCAGGATAGGCTATCAATATCAGTTTGGTGGGAGTTCAACACCATGCAACCTTGTCAATCAGCTGTTACTATTTAACTCTGGTGCCAGAACTAGACAGCTCCGTCCACTGTGTATTGGACTGAGCTGGTAACTACAGAACTGCTCCCAATCAAATAAAAGGGAGCAGCACTGCAGTTACCAGCTCCATCCATTACACAATAGATGGAGGCTTATAGTTCTGGAGCCGAAGATATACTGTAACAGTTGAATGGTGGGGTTGCAGGGTGTTGGACCTCTGCCAGTCGGCCCGGTTAAGGTGGCCATACACATTAGATCTATGTCAGTCAAACCTGATGATTTTAACAGGTTCAGCCAACCGTCTAATGTGTGTAGGGTCTTTCTGACTCTCCCCCAACATCTATGGATCAGACATGTTGGATTTCAACTGCCCAATCCTTTTGTTCTTAGGGAGATAACACCAAATTCACTACACACGCATGTTCGGCCAAGTTGAGCATCCATAAGTATGAGAGGATCAGGAGAGACAGTGTTTGGGCTGAATGAGTGTTTGGGTGATGGTTATCTCATGTATATGGCCAGCTTTACTGGCCAAATACATAGAGCGGGTGCCATAGCAACCTGGTGCCTGTTGTTTCATACAGCAGACACCCGCAACCGTCGGTAATGTCGGTAATGTAAAACATGGCCACGGTCGGTGACAGCCTGTATAACCGAAAGAGTATGCTTCCGGTAATGTTTTGGCTCCCCCATGTGGCGCTCAGAGGACCTTAAGCTTGTACGCGGTAGCCTGTCATAGAGAATGACAAGAGGCTGCTGCATAGTGTTTCCTATGTCTGTATCAGGGCTTCATAGGAAACTACTACATTTCTCATAGACTACATTTCTCAAAACGCAAGAAAAAACTATATATATATATATATATATATATGGTTCACCGGATTCATACTGACCTGGAGAATGAAGATCACAAGTCAGTTTTACCACACAGTGAACGACGTAAAAAAAAAAAAAAAAAGTGAATTGCACTTAGTAAAAGGACTTTTTACATTTCAAGTCTGGCCTCATTCATCTTCAGCTCTTTTACTGCATCAAAGCCCAGGGAGTAACGGCTTGATGTAGGACATCGTGACACAGGTACAACACTACATCAGAGCCACTACCACTCCCATCCTCTACAACAGCCCCCACGGGGGCTCGCTGCATTTCTACAGTCCTCAAACCAAAAGAATGGCTTAATATAACAATGATTTTTTTGAGGGTGTATAATGATAACCTCTGAGCTATAGTTTTGATATTTCTATGGATAGAAAGAAAGCAGAGTCACCTATCTGTCTAACCTCTACTCCAATGCCTCCACTCTGTGCCAGTGAATGCCCATACAGTATAGAATCCAATTTAAACTGCTTGTCCTCACCCACACAGCTCTCCACAGTGCTGCACCGCTCTACATCTCTTCCCTCATCTCGGTCTACTACCCTACCCAAGTTCTCTGTTTAGCCAATGACTTACGACTTGCTTCCACCATAATCCAAACCTCTCACTCCCAGCAACAAGACTTCTCCCGAGCTGCACCAGTTCTCTGGAATGCCCTACCCCAGGAAATTAGGTTAAACCACAATATACACAGTTTTAGGCGCTCCCTCAAAACACATCTTTTTAGAGTGGCCTATCACATCCCCTGATCTAACTCCTCTCCATATATAGACCATCAATCATTGCCTGAACCTGATCCTCCACCAATCTCTCCACCGCACCCATGCCTCCAGAAGCACTTCATATATCAGCTGGTGACTGGCTCATGCAGCTTTATATCTGCTCCCCTATTCTCCCAACATGGCTGGACCATTGTACAAAACAAGCACTTTTTACCTTTTGTGTCACTCCTATCTCCTCATAGATTGTGAGCTCTTGCGAGCAGGGTCCTCGTTCCTCTTGTTGTAATTATTGACATGTCTGTTGCTATGTTATTTATGACTGTTTGTACATGAGCCCCTGAATTGTAAAGTGCTGCAGAATATGTTGGTGCTATATAAATAAAGATTATTATTATTATAATTACAAGTTCCCTTATTTTAATGTATTCCAATGATCGATACGTGAAGTAGCACTTCCTGAACTATAGAGAGATGGGTTATCAGTTATCGTTGTCCAGAATAGCCAAAACCAAATCTGGGTAATTAAATCTATTTCCATTTCTCAGTCATCATGATTGACCAGATTGTTATGTATGAACTTTTTAATCCTGTTACTAGGGGAGTAATATCTAATTAGTCTGTTTCAGTTGAAGAGGGAAGTCTAACCGCTGAAGGAAAGCAATAATGCCGAATTCTCTTTGCGTACCTTGGTAAGATCCATTCCAAGCTTGAGCTGCGAGATAAGGTGGAGGATTACACTGCGCTGATCATCCATGACGCCTAAATCTTTTTCCTCATTATCTTCGGTGTCTGTCAGCTCATCCTCTGCCTCAGGAGGACCAGCCTACAAAAATGAGAAAGAAACAGCACAATTACTCCATTATCTCTTCAGCAAAGCTTTTTTTTATACTAGTGCTTTTGTAAGGCAAGTCATAGTTCCCATCTAACAATTCCAGGAAGGAGAAAACAACACTCGAATGACAAAATGAAACCATTAAATGTACATATAAAAACAGATACATACATATGGGTACGGGTGCTCATTATGGAGACCTCAGAAGCAGCCCTTTACTCCAAAGGGTTGTACACAACATCCAGCCAGGCCGGTTGAAGGAATAGATACACATATGGCCTTATTCTTCATGTGGCCAGCATTTCCTATATATTTAGTTGTCTTCTGTAGTAGAAAATAAATCTCTACAAACAAATCCTCCAAAATCTGCTCTCATTTTTCTCAAAATACACATGGAGGGAACACAGTCATATAAAAAAAAAAAAGCCAATACATAAAAATATGTTAAAAGATATACACAGAACAATGTTTCAGACCCCTACCAATCTGGTATTGATGACCTTTATACTGAACAGGGGTCATCAATATCTAGAAACCAGAAAACCCCTTTAAAGGGCACCTGTCAGCAGCTACAAACCTATAAATTTGGGAATATTGCAATGAAGCCCTCATTCCCATTAAAAATAAAATAGAGTATGTAAAAAAAAACAGATAAAAGCAATAAAGCTGGAGACAGAGAGGCTCATTGCCAATGAGTGCAAAGCTAACCCTCAAATGGTCTTCCATTATAAAAATTGTAAAAAAAATTAAAATTGTTGTCCCTATAAAAGTGATGAGATAGAATTTGTGGAGGGTGAGGAGGAGAAAGCAAATGTAATTCATATTTTTTACTCCACTGTATTCATGGAAGAAACGGAAATGTCAAATGAAATGCACAGTGACAAAGTAACCACCCCATTAAATGTGGCCTGTATGACCCAGTAAGACGTGCAGCGGCGCCTTAAAAAGATTAAAATAGACAAATAACCAGTCCAGATGGCATACACCCGCGTATCCTAAGACAATTAAAGGGGTTGTCCAGTGGTTAATATTGATGACCTATTGTCAGGATAGGTCATCAATATCTGACCGGCAGGGGTCAGACTCCCAGCAGATCAGCTGTTTGAAGAAGAGGTGGCGCTGCATGTGAGAGCCACCTCCTCTTCATTACACTGCGTCTCAGAAGTGCAGTGTAATACAACTACCCACTTCATTCAAGAGAATGGAGCGAGCACTTGTACTACGCCGTTGCTCCACAGGAGACAAGGCAAAGTGTAAAGACCAGGAAGCAGAGAGTTGACTCCTCTTCAAACGGTAGATCGGCAGGTGTGCCGGGTGTCAAACCCCCACCGATCTGATATTGATGACCTATGCTGACGATAGGTCATCAATATTAATGGCAGGACAATCGCTTTAAGTAATGTAATAGACAGACTCTTATTTCTTATATTTAAAGGGGTTGTCTCACTTCAGCCAATGGTCTTTATCGTGTAACGAAAGTTAATACAAAGGCACTTACTAATGTATTGTGATTGTCCATATTGCCTCCTTTGCTGGCTAGACTCATTTGTCCATCACATTATACACTTCTCGTTTCTGTGGTTACGACCACCCTGTAATCAGCATTGGTGGCCGTGCTTGCACACTATAGGAAAAAGCGCTGTCCTATGTGCGCTCCTATGATCCCGGCCACCAGAGAGGCACATGCTTTTTCCTGTAGTATGTACACATGGCCACCGCTACTGGATTACAGGGTGGTTGTAACCATGGAAATGAGCTACGTGATGGAAAAATGGATCAAGCCAGCAGAAGTAATATGGATAATAACAATACATTAGTAAGTGGCTTGTATTAACTTCATCTACATGATAAATTTAATTTACTGAAGTGAGACAACCCCTTTAAGGACTCTATATTGTCAGGGTTTGTTCCACAGGACTGGCGCATAGCAAGTTCAGTGCCAATATTCCAAAGGGGTCAAAAAGTGAGCCCGGAAACTATAGTTCTATAAGTTTAAGGCCTCTTGCACACGGCCGTTGTGTGGCTGTTCCATGCATTGGGGACCGAAATTTGCCCCCATCCGTGCGGCAGCCATGACGGATCCAGACCTATTAAACTTGAATGGGTCCGTGATCTGTCCGCACCATAAAACAATAGAACAAGTTCAAGTAAATGGGTCCGCATTCATGATGCGGGGAGCAGACGGCTGGTGCCTGCATATTGCGGACCTGCTGTTTGCGGGCCGCAATAGGGATCATGGCCTGCAACGGTCGTGTACATGAGGTCTAACTTCTATTGTTGGTAAACTGAAGGGTTTCTAAGAAGAGCCTATGTGTCACGGCTGTGTCTTGGTCTCTGTGTTGTTTGCAATGACACATTTGCCGTGCATGCAGGTTGCCTGGGGCAACGTGTGATTTGTGCAGCATGTGTGTACACTTCTCCTTTAAGGTTTGTTTTCCTTCCCTGCCTAGTGCTTTTGGGGTTAATTATCTGGCTGGGTGTGGTCACTAGGTGCTTATATTGCCTGTGGCTGGTAGCCTGGAGTTAGTTGTCCTCCAGCCTCTGTTGGTGCTAGAGCTATGCTCCTGTCCTGGGTATTCCATCTGCCCAGTTATTGAGGGCCACCTAGTGAGACATCGATGTCATCTCAATGTCACCTTCCCTTCCTTTCCCTATTCTATTTGTGGTGTGGTTTGTATGGGTTAGTGTTGTATGTCTAGTTGTTGTTCCATGTCTGGTCTGTCTATGGTGTGTATAGTCCTGCATGGATGCTAGACATGTCCCCTGTCTGTGCCTTCGGTGAGAGGGCTCCTGGGTTCCCCGGAGGGGGAACAACAAGTCAGTGTGCAGCTCTGCCTGAGGCCGCCATGCATCCTGTCCACATGGGGGCCCAGGCAGTTACTTGTGTGCTGGGTTCTGTGTTTGTTTGTACTGTGTCCTATATGGTGTTCGGGTTCCAGTAGATATTCATGGATTCCAGCTTGCTGCTCACTGTCATGTTTCTATGTTTCTAGGCCTGAGGGAGATTCTGGTTCATCCTTCTGGTGGAGGAGCCGGCCATCTCTAGTGCTGACACTATAACTAGGGTTATACAGGGTGTTAGGGCCCTAGGTTCCGGTGTATGAACTTCCATTACCATCGAGGGCTGTTCATACTTTAGTTAGTCAGGACTAGCATTAGGGTTTCTAGGAGGTGACCAGCCCACTTTCCCCAGTGTTCAGGACTAGTTTCTGTTCCCGTTTACCCTCGGTGTTGAGTTTTCCCCCACTCCCCACCGTGAAACTATCCTCGAGTGAGTTCAGGCTTACAAATGATGTTACTTTTTTCCTCAGGAACACAACCGATTTTCACAAGACAGGGATCATTTTAATCAGCAGGATTAACCCAACCAGGCAATATGCTATTGTTGACAGGTGCTCTTTAAGAAGCAGGTGTTACAGTACTTCAATACTGGATGCTGGTGTGCCCATTATTCTTTGTTTCAAAAGTCGTTTGGCAATGGAGACTAAGGAATTTGTGAAGTATCCAAGTTGTGAACTGTAGATGTTTGATACATTTGTTATAAACCAGAAGGTTTGCTGATAATGTGAAGATCTTCTATTTCCTTGTAGCTCAATCAGAATCTTAAGCTAAAGTCTCAAACTGCACCTATGGTAATGTATGTTACTATAATAAACATTCATCTTTAATAATACAGATGTGAACATAAAAGCCCTACTGTGTACCAAGAAAAATGCAGATAATGTATAAACTCCAAAGTCAACTCTTGAAACTTACAATTTCTTTTAAAATCAGTGTTTTTTTTTGTTTTGTTTTTTTCATTTTAAGAATTTACCCATTCACACAACTTTTTATACAGCAACTGATTTATGATGCGTATTTTGGTCATGCCTAGGGGTGAATCTATTGAAAATCAGGCTACCCTCACATCTGTGTGGGAGATGACATTGAACACGACGGACACTTCCCTACCAGACCCTATTATAAGTCAGTGGAGTTCATCAGATTCCACCCTTCTCCGCCACACAATGAATCGGACCACCACTACTTCATGAACCATGACAAATGTGAACAGAGCCTTTTTTTTACATGACAATCTATCTAAAAAACAATAAGGGTTTAACAATGGCTAAGCTTTAGAATTGGTGAAGATGCAGGACCGTAAAATATCATGTACTGTGCCAATTTCTGTTCCTCACCGCTAATCAAAGTCTAGCCATTTCAGCTGGTTGAACAATTACAGCCTAGTAGCTTGGAATTTTCTCAACTGCCCAAATGAAGTATATAAATGTCAAATCTTAAGACATTGTTTTTGCTTATACATTGTGTGTGCTACATCATTCCAGAACACTCTGTGATTTCCTGGTCTTGTGCCCGACTCAAGACATATTTGCTGCAACTATAACTGCTTGGAAGATTGTATTCTACTGTGAGCATTTCGAGAAACAATTTAATATAATATATAATAAGCATGGTCCTTAATGTTCTGCATACTTCAGAGTCAATAAAGAAGATTCTAGCAATAGAACGAAAATACCAAATTCCTGTGAAAAATTGCGGTCCGCAACGCGCGGGCACCGAACGCGGGGCTTGCCGCATGCTGATCGTGGACCCATTCACTTGAATGTGGACCGCGACCTGTATCTGACGGTCCACATCGCAAAGAAGTAGTGCATGCACTACTTTTTTGTGGTGCGGACAGAAAACCCACGGGAGCACTCCTTAGTGCTTCAGTGGGCTTCCAATCTGTGCCTCAGTTCCGCACTACACCACATCTCCTAGATCGCGGACCCGTTTAAGTGAATGGGTCCACATCCGTAATGCGGGGTGCACATGGCCAGTGCCCGTGTATTGCTGAATGCGGGCCGCAAAATGGCCACGGCCGGGCAATGGCTGTGTTCATGAGCCCTTAGAGGTGTATTGTATACACGATGGCCTAGATGTGCTAGTTAATTGTGTGATTTACTGCTGTGTTGCCAGTTGTGTAGAAATCCATGTTCAGTTGTCACCCCAGGTATTACAATGAATAAATTGGTTATTACATGAATCCATGTGCCAATTCCTGAAGGGGAATGGAATCGCTTAAGATCTGGACAGGGCGGGCACTGGCAGAACAAGGGAGTTAATGGTGCGTGCCCCTTCTATGGCATATGTGTGTTAGGCTGGTTTTACACCAGCAGATGAGGCTGACGACTGTCACGAAGGAAGAGTTCTTTCCCAACAAATGCCTGCCCGTCAGTGAAGGAGACCGCTGCTATTACACACAGCAATCTCCTCCACAGTATGGGGAGGCGCAATTGCTAATGCCATTGCTGAATCATTTTTTGCCGGCAGTAGATCGTGATTAGATGGCACGATCTGCCACTGGCAAACAATGATTTTTTTACCTGCTTAAAAATCGTGATTACCTGATGAACGAACGTCGGCACTATTACACAGGTAGATCATCACTAACGAGCGTTCCTACAAACGAGGGTTGGAAGTCAGCCTTTCACAGTAATTGTGGTTATGAGTTACCGCTTGACCCTGTTGTGATGGTAATAGTGCTTCGTTGAACTGTAATGTGACTGTTCATAACCTCTACATGACACAGCAACTTTCCACGTTTGCGTTTTTACTTTTCGCTCCCAGCTTTCTCGCCATAACTTTTTTATTTCTCCATTCACATACTCGCATGAGGACTTTTTTTTTGTGGGACAAGTAGTGCTTTCTAATGGCACTAAATCTGCCACCGTTTTATGGGTTTTGTTAAAACTGAGTTGTATAGTTTTTCGCATTAAAATTTTTTAAACTTTGGAAAAAATTATTTTCTTCTCTTCATTACCATATTGTGAACCCCAACTTTTTTATATTTCTGAGGGCTCATTTTTGCTGAGCGATTTGTGCTTTTCATTTATACTATTTTGGGCTGTGTATAACATTTTGATTCCATTTTTCAGAATGATTTAAACTTTTATATTTTTACTTTTTTAAATCTTTTTACAATTTTTTTTTAACCTTTTTTAAGTCGCCATAGGTGACTATAACAATCATTAGATTTCTATTTAGCAAAGGGATTTAAACCATTGCCAAATAAGAAAAGTAGTATATTCCAAATTAGCTCTGCCACCTGTAGGCGTACATTGGTATACACTGCTTGCAGAATTATTAGGCAAATGAGTATTTTGACCACATCATCCTCTTTATGCATGTTGTCTTACTCCAAGCTGTATAGGCTCGAAAGCCTACTACCAATTAAGCATATTAGGTGATGTGCATCTCTGTAATGAGAAGGGGTGTGGTCTAATGACATCAACACCCTATATTAGGTGTGCATAATTATTAGGCAACTTCCTTTCCTTTGGCAAAATGGGTCAAAAGAAGGACTTGACAGGCTCAGAAAAGTCAAAAATAGTGAGATATCTTGCAGAGGGATGCAGCACTCTTAAAATTGCAAAGCTTCTGAAGCGTGATCATCGAACAATCAAGCGTTTCATTCAAAATAGTCAACAGGGTCGCAAGAAGCGTGTGGAAAAACCAAGGCGCAAAATAACTGCCCATGAACTGAGAAAAGTCAAGCGTGCAGCTGCCAAGATGCCACTTGCCACCAGTTTGGCCATATTTCAGAGCTGCAACATCACTGGAGTGCCCAAAAGCACAAGGTGTGCAATACTCAGAGACATGGCCAAGGTAAGAAAGGCTGAAAGACGACCACCACTGAACAAGACACACAAGCTGAAACGTCAAGACTGGGCCAAGAAATATCTCAAGACTGATTTTTCTAAGGTTTTATGGACTGATGAAATGAGAGTGAGTCTTGATGGGCCAGATGGATGGGCCCGTGGCTGGATTGGTAAAGGGCAGAGAGCTCCAGTCCGACTCAGACGCCAGCAAGGTGGAGGTGGAGTACTGGTTTGGGCTGGTATCATCAAAGATGAGCTTGTGGGGCCTTTTCGGGTTGAGGATGGAGTCAAGCTCAACTCCCAGTCCTACTGCCAGTTTCTGGAAGACACCTTCTTTAAGCAGTGGTACAGGAAGAAGTTTGCATCCTTCAAGAAAAACATGATTTTCATGCAGGACAATGCTCCATCACACGCGTCCAAGTACTCCACAGCGTGGCTGGCAAGAAAGGGTATAAAAGAAGAAAATCTAATGACATGGCCTCCTTGTTCACCTGATCTGAACCCCATTGAGAACCTGTGGTCCATCATCAAATGTAAGATTTACAAGGAGGGAAAACAGTACACCTCTCTGAACAGTGTCTGGGAGGCTGTGGTTGCTGCTGCACGTAATGTTGATGGTGAACAGATCAAAACACTGACAGAATCCATGGATGGCAGGCTTTTGAGTGTCCTTGCAAAGAAAGGTGGCTATATTGGTCACTGATTTGTTCTTGTTTTGTTTTTGAATGTCAGAAATGTATATTTGTGAATGTTGAGATGTTATATTGGTTTCACTGGTAAAAATAAATAATTGAAATGGGTATATATTTGTTTTTTGTTAAGTTGCCTAATAATTATGCACAGTAATAGTCACCTGCACACACAGATATCCCCCTAAAATAGCTAAAACTAAAAATAAACTAAAAACTACTTCCAAAAATATTCAGCTTTGATATTAATGAGTTTTTTGGGTTCATTGAGAACATGGTTGTTGTTCAATAATAAAATTAATCCTCAAAAATACAACTTGCCTAATAATTCTGCACTCCCTGTATATCAGGCTCCTGTCTATAATTGTAAGTTAACAGCTTCCCCGATCTCATCGAGGGAAAGCTGTTACCAGCACAAGAGTTTGAAGCTGCAGAATTTTCACCTTTCAGATGGCATGGTCACATCTGAGGAGTTAAATGGCTACGACTGGGATAAACATTATCATTTGTCATGGCGTAAGGGGAACTGGACACCGCCGCAGACAGTGATTGGCTGTGGCAATGTCAAACTGGATGTAGAGATCAATGGAGCCCAGCTGAACATCACAGGCCCGCAGGAGAAGGAGCGGGGAGCCGGCACTTGGAAGCAGGTAAGTAAAATTACCTTTGCAGGAGTGAATGGAGGTTTGCCCCCCCCCCCCCCTTCATTCTTGTACAACCCATTAAAATTTCTGAGCAAGTGTAAATAAAATTCCTTGAGAAAACAGGGTGCATGGATATTTTCTTCAAGATCCCACAATGATGGCACCACAGTGGGGACACCGGGTACTGGAGAAGGGACGTTGAGCAGAGCAGCAGGAGATGAGAGCAGTCCACTGTCCTGGATAGTGGAACGTGATATTTATTAAAGTAGTTGCCATAAAACTTTTAATTTGTCTAATACTAATCTTTAGTACAATGACATCACAATTTAGCATTTTACTGTATGTTTTTACACACATTATTTTCCAATAAGGCGGATATTTAATTTCTTGGTTTCTATTACTATGAAATTATATGTGTTTCTTGCATAAAATCACAAAAAAACCTTGAAGACCCAGTTCACTGTATACAATCAATTTCACTTGAAAGATGAAGACAAAATCTACATCCACCAACAACTAGACTAAACTCTACCATCATCCACCCTGATCTAATATTGCTACTTGCCCAGTACAAAGCACTGTTAGTAAGTGTAGATCACCCTCCTGTCTCCTTGGCTATTGCGGGTTTCTCTCACTAAAAGTTAGTGGCGTCGCTACAGGAGGGCGAGGGGGGGGGGCAATTGCCCCCCCTATGTTATTATTTGCCCCCCTAGGTGCCCCCCCGCTGATTCCCCCCAAAGCAGGCCGGTGAATACTAATGAGCGCTTCCATTATGGAAGCGCTCATTAGTACCGAAGGACCAAGAAGCGGTAAACGCTCTGTACTTACCACTTCCTGGTCCTCGGCTGTCGGCTGTGCAGGGCTGCGCACAGCGTGAGGGCGCTCTGTGACCTCACGCTGTGCGTGCCAGTTCAGAGCACAGTCGACTGAGGAGAGAGAAGATTGCAGGCGGCGTCCAGGAGCAGGAGAGCTAAGTGGTTTTTTATTTTATAAAAAATGTGGCTGCTGGGGGCATAATAGGGGCTAATCCTGAGAGGCATAATGGGGGCTAATTGGAGACATATGGGGGCTAATTAGAGGCATATGGGGGCTAATTAGAGGCATATGGGGGCTAATTAGAGGCATAAAGGGGCTAATGAGGCATAATGGTGCTAATGAGGCATAATGGGGGCTAATGAGAGGCATCATGGGGGCTAATTAGAGACACAATGGGAGCTAATTAGACTATTAGAGGCATATGGGGGCTAATGAGGCATATGGGGGGCTAATGAGGCATATGGGCGCTAATAAGAGGCATAATGGGGCTAATTAGAGACATAATGGGGGCTAATTAGAGACATAATGGGGGCTAATTAGGCATATGGGAGCTAATTAGGCATATGGGGGCTAATAAGAGGCATAATGGCTTATAATGGGGGCTAATGAGGCATAAGGGCTGATATGGGGGCTAATGAGAGGCATGGGGGCTGATATGGGAGTGATGAGAGGCATAATGAGGGCTAATGCGAGGCATAATAAGTGTCATCCACAGATGCCCCCATAACAGTGTGTCTTCCAAAGATCCACCATAACAGTATGCCTGCGCACTGACGAGAGACAGAAAAAAGGGGAAAGAATCCGCGGAAGCAAGCAGAGGACGGCACAGCAGACGACCGAATAGCTTTTTTTGTAAATTGTTTGATTATAAATGTATCCCTGCATACCGCAATTCTCTTGTATTTTGTAATCTTATTTATATATATTTATTTTGTTTTTGCCCCCCCATTTTTGACGGTGGTATCTTTGTGCCCCCTCCTATATATTGTTCCTAGAGTCACCACTGCTTACAGTAGAGATGAAATTGATATGGAGATCTGTTCTGTTCCAGTGACAGGACTGCAACCTTTCTCATAAAGGATTTTCAAGTCAGGTGCAGCATTTCTACTTCATATTCACGGAGTGATTCGTGGGTGGACAGCTGTCTGAATAAAGCTGCTGATTTTTTTTCCGATATAATGTAGACCTACAAACTAAGAATTACCTGATCTAGCATAATACAATCTGTCAAGAAGTGAACCGCTTACTGCAACTTGACATTTATAAAAACAGTTTTTTGGATCTATGTAAGGCCTCACGCGGACCGCAAATGTACCGGCACAGAAGCATGCCAGGTAAGGGCAGCATCGGGTATTTCGGCCCCCTGCAGCTCCGTGCGCTGAGATTGGCCGATCAGTGAAGACCGGCACATTGCAGCGCCGGAAGCACATGTAAGCTGCGGGGCAGGGCAGGGTGGGTCAGGGGGAGATGACCGGTGCTGAACAAGTTAACACCTGTCCCATCTGAGGTTAGGAAGGGGACACCAGTGTTTGGAGCCTCCTGCCAGCGCTGCCATTGCCTGGAACAATGCTCCAGCCAATGGCAGCACTATACAAGCTGCACAGGAAAAGGCAGAACCTCCCTGCAGGCAGCCATTCTAGCTGGTGACTTCATGCTGAGAGGTTCTGTGTTTCTCTGTGCTCGATCTGCTGGGATTTGTGGTTTTACCACAGCTTTCACTGCTCCTGTATAGAAGAAGAACATCTGGAACATCTGCTGCAGTGATGTATTTTTTTTTTTTCTGCAGCATAAGTTCCAGATCCCTAATCCAACCCCCTTACCAAACCCTAATATCTGTCCCTATGCCCGCTCACCCTCCAGCCCCGCCTCCCTGTCCGATTTTGCCTGCGGCGAAGACATTTTGACTTTTTTTTGTCACTTTTACAATTTTTTTTCTCCTGCTCTGCACCACTATTTCTGTGTGCGGGCTGTGAAAGCCAAGTACTGATCAGTCCGTACTTCACTGCTCAGCTCCTGGGCTCTTTTTTTTTGGCGCAGATATATATATTTTTTTATCCCTGTCCCTTTTTTATCTTTTTTTAAAAAGAAGTAAGTTAGAATCATATGTATGTATAAGTTAATTTTTAGCTAGTGTTCTTTTTTTGTATCTGCAGTAAATTTTTATACTGCAGTGTCTGCACGAACGCACCAAACATCCGCTTGCGTGCGTTCTGCAGCCCTGAGCACCAATAAGTAAATTTTTTTTTTCCTGCTCGCTTTTGTGCTCAGCTTTTTTTTTTGTTGTAAAAAGTACTTTTAGTGTTAGATAGAAATCAATTTTAGTTAGTTAGTGTTAGTGTAGATTTTTGCACCTGCACCTGCTGAGCGCTGATCAGAAACATACATTTTTCTGACCGGTCTGCTCAGTTTACTGTGCACATTTAATTTTTTTCGTGTAGTTAGTTTAATCTCCATATACATATATATAGAAATCAATTTTAGTTAGGTAGTGTTAGATTTTTGCACGCACATAATATCTGTGTGTGTGCGTGCATTCTGCACCTGCTAAGCGCTGATCAGAAACATAAATTTTTCTGACAGGTCTGCTCAGTTTACTGTGCACTTTTGTTTCCCCCCGTGTAGTTAGTTTTATCTATATATATATATATTGTAGGAAGGCGCAAGGGGCCGTCATTGACGGAAGGTGTGTGTCACCGAGGTTCCTGGCCTCGGTGAGGTAAGAGCCGGTAATTTCAAGGGTCAGCGGCAGCTAGTGCTGATTGACACTGTTTGCTGTTAGTATGGCTGTAAAGCCGATCCGGGCCAGCTCTTACTGGGAGAAGCCAAAGTGCTGGGTGGGTGGCTACTCCCCATGTTCCAGGCCGGGTGTGTTTGAGAACTTGTGCCGTGCTAAAGGGCTGAGAGACGCCTGCTGGGAAACAGGCCCTAAAGCCTGCTGTGGACTGCAGGTGGAAAAACTGCTAACCAGGTGAAGGCTTTTGTTCTGTGGACTTTTTAGGGTGTGAAGAAACACCAAGACTGCAAACCGTTACTTTTTGTTTTTCCTGAACTGTTTAAGTTAAAGACTTTGTGGTTGCCTCTGTACTGCGTCTGCTAGCCTGTTTACCAGAGCAAATCCCCACAATATATATATATATATATATATATATATATATATATATATATATATATATATATATATAAAAAAATCTCCATATACATATACACTCACCTAAAGTATTATTAGGAACACCATACTAATACGGTGTTGGACCCCCTTTTGCCTTCAGAACTGCCTTAATTCTACGTGGCATTGATTCAACAAGGTGCTGATAGCATTCTTTAGAAATGTTGGCCCATATTGATAGGATAGCATCTTGCAGTTGATGGAGATTTGAGGGATGCACATCCAGGGCACGAAGCTCCCGTTCCACCACATCCCAAAGATGCTCTATTGGGTTGAGATCTGGTGACTGTGGGGGCCATTTTAGTACAGTGAACTCATTGTCATGTTCAAGAAACCAATTTGAAATGATTCGATCTTTGTGACATGGTGCATTATCCTGCTGGAAGTAGCCATCAGAGGATGGATACATGTTCTCATTCTGTTTACGCCAAATTCGGACTCTACCATTTGAATGTCTCAACAGAAATCGAGACTCATCAGACCAGGCAACATTTTTCCAGTCTTCAACAGTCCAATTTTGGTGAGCTCGTGCAAATTGTAGCCTCTTTTTCCTATTTGTAGTGGAGATGAGTGGTACCCGGTGGGGTCTTCTACTGTTGTAGCCCATCCGCCTCAAGGTTGTGCGTGTTGTGGCTTCACAAATGCTTTGCTGCATACCTCGGTTGTAACTAATGGTTATTTCAGTCAACGTTGCTCTTCTATCAGCTTGAATCAGTCGGCCCATTCTCCTCTGACCTCTAGCATCCACAAGGCATTTTTGCCCACAGGACTGCCGCATACTGGATGTTTTTCCCTTTTCACACCATTCTTTGTAAACCCTAGAAATGGTTGTGCGTGAAAATCCCAGTAACTGAGCAGATTGTGAAAAACTCAGACCGGCCCGTCTGGCACCAACAACCATGCCACGCTCAAAATTGCTTAAATCACCTTTCTTTCCCATTCTGACATTCAGTTTGGAGTTCAGGAGATTGTCTTGACCAGGACCACCCCCCTAAATGCATTGAAGCAACTGCCATGTGATTGGTTGACTAGATAATTGCATTAATGAGAAATAGAACAGGTGTTCCTAATAATTCTTTAGGTGAGTGTATATAGAAATCAATTTTAGTTAGATAGTGTTAGTGTAGGTTTGTGCGTGCGTGCATCCAGCAATAATTTTTTTTTTATACTCTTTTCTCTATATTTCAAATTTATAACAAGCCCCTTCACGTGTGAAAACACTACATACACACTCCAGACTAAATAAAGTTTTACACATTTCACATAAAACACCACAATAAAATAAAAATGGACCGTCCGTCCCAACGAGTTTACTCAGCTGAAGAGGCATACGTGTATCTTGCCTATGATACTGAGTCGGCCAGTGAGAGAGAAGAGGATGCCACTTTCCTCTACCCCCTCATCATCATCATCCGCTGATGAGGGACCCTCTAGAAGGAGCCCCAGAGTAGCAGTGGAGGCAGCCCCCCAGAGTGACCCCATAAGGACCCCACCACCTGACGATTATCAGCCCCAAATTCTGGATTTTGTGGGCAACTCCGGAATACAGATAGACAGTGCGGGCTTCACAGAACAAGATTTTGTTCAAAATTTTCTTCTCTGAAGACTTTGTAAATTTAATAGTGGCCCAAACCAATTTGTACGCCCAACAATTTATAGCTCAGAACCCTACCTCGCCATATGCTAGACCCTTGGATCTTAAGTGCAGCAGAGATGATGACATTTTGGGGATTCGTGCTGCATATGCAAGAAGCCAAACGTCAGACAATATTGAGTTTCGAACTTTTTCTACCAGACTCCAATTTACAGTAACACCATGACCCGGAAGTGTTTTGAGTCAATTCGGAAATTCTTACACTACAACGACAATACACAGTGCCCCCCCAAAATGATCTGACATTTGACCGTCTGTTCAAGGTTAGGCCCGTCCTAACCACTTTAACACCAAGTTTGCTGAGGTGTACACCTCTGATAAAAATGCATGTGTAGATGAGTCCCTGTTACTTTTCAAAGGGAGGGTTAGATTCCGCCAGTACCTGCCTAGCAAATGGACAAGGTATAGCATAAAAATTTACAAACTTTGTGCGAGTAGCTCCAGGTACACCCACAAGTTCCGCATTTATGAAAGGAAAGATTCCTGCATAGAACCCCCAGAATGCCCCCCCCCAACCTAGGAGTTAGGCCTCCTGCACACGACCGTTGTGTGCACCCGTGGCCGTTGTGCCGTTTTCCGTTTTTTTTCGCGGACCCATTGACTTTCAATAGGTCCGTGGAAAAATCGGAAAATGCACCGTTTTGCAGCCGCATCCGTGATCCGTGTTTCCTGGCCGTGAAAAAAATATGACCTGTCCTATTTTTTTCACGGCCAACGGTTCACGGACCCATTCAAGTCAATGGGTCTGTGAAAAATCACGGATGCACACAAGATTGTCATCCGTGTCCGTGATCCGTGTCCGTGATCCGTGTCCGTTTTTTCCTATCATTTCAATGGCAAACTTGACTTAGATTTTTTTTTCATTTTTCATGTCTGTGGATCCTCCAAAAATCAAGGAAGACCCACGGACGAAAAAACGGTCACGGATCACGGACCAACGGAACCCCATTTTGCGGACCGTGAAAAAATACTGTCGTGTGCAGGAGGCCTTAGTGGAAAGATTGTGTGGGACTTGCTGCACCCACTGCTGGATAAGAGTTACCACCTCTATGTGGATAACTATTATACCAGCATACCCCTATTCATCTCCCTAACCTAACTCCCAGAAGTACTGTGGCTTGCGGCACAGTGCACAAAAATCAGAGAGGCCTCCCTAGATCCCTGGTAGGGCAACCACTGAGAATGGGTGAAATCAGGGCTCTCCTCCATAAGAACATGCTGGCGGTTAAGTACAAGGACAAGAGGGATGTCCTTTTACTGACCACCGTTCACACAAATACCAGCTCCCCTGCTCATGTGCGAGGTACCACTACCACTGTCCCCAAACCAGTTTGTATCCTGGACTACAATAAGCACATGGGAGGGGTTGATCTTTAAAGGGTTTCTACCACTTAGTTTTCACATAATTAGCTTTCAGACACTAGCGATCCGCTAGTGTCTGCTCTACCAAACAATCCTAATATAATAGCTTATTGTGCAGCCGTTTCGCTAAAAAACAAACTTATATTGATATGCTAATGAGCCTCTAGGTGCTATGGGGGCGTCATTAGCACCTAGAGGCTCGGTCTACCTTCACAAAATGCAGTCGCCCAGCGCGTCCCTCCAGCCCGCCCATCTCCTCCGGAATGCGATCCTCCCTGTGAGCCAGCGGACGAATTCTCACGCATGCGCCGTGCGCATCTGTATTTGGCGCATGCGCAGTGAATGTCCATCCAGTAATTTTCCATTTTTACAAATGTGTGCTTTGAAATCCTTTCTCTAGTATTTCTGCCTTCTGTAAGACACCTGTTTGCTGAAAAGTACCCTTTCCACCACTTAAAATGTTCGTACGGGGGTGCTGTTTCCGAAATGGGGTTATTTGTTGGGGTTTTTCATTTCTGGGGACCTCAGGAATTAATTTAATACGACATGGCACCTAAAATCCATGTCTGTTTATTCAGGCCTTGCAAAAAACAGTTTTTGCACTTTGCATCTAGAGACCTGCTGTGCGCCAATACAGCAGGCTACAAGCACATATGGGGTGTTTGAGAAAAGGGGAGAAAATGGGGAACATATACTGGGGTGCATTTTCTTCTTTAATCCCTTGTGAAAAAAAATATTTGGGGTCTGCTAGTAATTTTTTTTTCACAAATGTGTGCTTTGAAATCTTTTTTCAAGTGTTTGTCTTCTGTGAGACACCTGTTTGCTGAAAAGTACCATTTCCACCACTTAAAATGTTTGTACGGGGTTGCTCTTTTTGAAATGCGGTCACTTCTTGGGGTTTTTAATTTCTAGGGACCTCAGGAATGTATTTAATGCGACATGGCAGCTAAAATCCATGTCCGCCAATTCAGGCCTGTCAGCAAAATTCATATTTTGCAGTGTGCCTGCTGTGCTCCCATACAGCAAGCTACAAGCACAGATGGGGTGTTTCCTGAATGGGGAGAAAATGGGTAACACATCCTGGGGTGCATTTTCTCCTTTAACCAGGGGTCAAGTCCTGGGAAAAAAAGTGTGGGAACTCACCCAAGATCCAGTGCCTCCGCGTGAAGTCACGGCAGGCGGCGTACGCAAAGGGAAGGTCGGGAGGAGGAGCAAGCAAGTGCCTTATTTTTCGCCCTATAAGATGCACCTAGGTTTTAGAGGAGGACAATAAGAAAAACATATTTTTCATTACACCTCAGGTCAGACCACCAATCAGACTCCCAATGTTAATCAGACCTCATCTAACAGCCCCAATAAGATCCCCAATGTTAATAAGAACCCAATACGACCTCAGATCAGACCTCAGCTCAGACCCCAATATGAATGACCCCCAATCAGACCTCAGATAAGAGCCCCATGCCTTATAGCAGCCCCCAGCGCCTCTCCAGCAGCCCCCAGCGCCTCTCCAGCAGCCCCCAGCGCCTCTCCAGCAGCCTCATAGCAGCCCCCAGTGCCTCTCCACCAGCCCCCAATGCCTCTCCACCAGCCCCCAGTGCCTCTCCACCAGCCCCCAGTAGCCTCATAGCCGCTCCCAGTGCCTCTCCAGCAGCCCCTAGTGCATCAGCCCCCAGCCAGTAGCCTCATAGCAGCCCTCAGTAGCCTCATAGCAGCCCCCAGTGCCTCTCCATCAGCCCCCAGTGCCTCTCCACCAGCCCCCAGTGCCTTTCCATCAGCCCCCAGTAGCCTCATAGCAGCCCCAGTGCCTCTCCATCAGCCCTCCCTTGTCACTCTCTTTCTCCCCCCTCACCCCCTTGTCACTCTCTTTCTCCCTTGTCACTCTCTCTTTCTCCCCCCTCCCTCCCTCGTCACTCTCTCTTTCTCCCCCCTCCCTCCCTCGTCACTCTCTCTTTCTCCCCCCTCCCTCCCTCGTCACTCTCTCTTTCTCCCCCCTCCCTCCCTTGTCACTCTCTCTTTCTCCCCCCTCCCTCCCTTGTCACTCTCTTTCTCCCCCCTCCCTCCCTTGTCACTCTCTCTTTCTCCCCCCTCCCTCCCTTGTCACTCTCTCTTTCTCCCCCCCTCCCTCCCTTGTCACTCTCTCTTTCTCCCCCCCCTCCCTCCCTTGTCACTCTCTCTTTCTCCCCCCCCCCTTGTCACTCTCTCTTTCTCCCCCCCCCTTGTCACTCTCTCTTTCTCCCCCCCCTCCCTCCCTTGTCACTCTCTCTTTCTCCCCCCCCTCCCTCCCTTGTCACTCTCTCTTTCTCCCCCCCCTCCCTCCCTTGTCACTCTCTCTTTCTCCCCCCCTCCCTCCCTTGTCACTCTCTCTTTCTCCCCCCCCCTTGTCACTCTCTCTTTCTCCCCCCCTCCCTCCCTTGTCACTCTCTCTTTCTCCCCCCCCCTCCCTCCCTTGTCACTCTCTCTTTCTCCCCCCCTCCCTTGTCACTCTCTCTTTCTCCCCCCCTCCCTCCCTTGTCACTCTCTTTCTCCCCCCCCTCCCTCCCTTGTCACTCTCTCTTTCTCCCCCCCCTTGTCACTCTCTTTCTCCCCCCCCCTTGTCACTCTCTCTTTCTCCCCCCCCCCTCCCTCCCTTGTCACTCTCTCTTTCTCCCCCCCCTCCCTCCCTTGTCACTCTCTCTTTCTCCCCCCCCTCCCTCCCTTGTCACTCTCTCTTTCTCCCCCCCTCCCTCCCTTGTCACTCTCTCTTTCTCCCCCCTCCCTCCCTTGTCACTCTCTCTTTCTCCCCCCTCCCTCCCTTGTCACTCTCTTTCTCCCCCCCTCCCTCCCTTGTCACTCTCTCTTCCCCCCCCTCCCTCCCTTGTCACTCTCTCTTTCTCCCCCCCTCCCTCCCTTGTCACTCTCTCTTTCTCCCCCTGCCTCCCTTGTCACTCTCTCTTTCTCCCCCCTCCCTCACTTGTCACTCTCTCTTTCTCCCCTCCCTCCCTTGTCACTCTCTCTTTCTCCCCTCCCTCCCTTGTCACTCTCTCTTTCTCCCCCCTCCCTCCCTTGTCACTCTCTCTTTCTCCCCCCCCCTCCCTTGTCACTCTCTTTCTCCCCCCCCCCTCCCTTGTCACTCTCTCTTTCTCCCCCCTCCCTCCCTTGTCACTCTCTCTTTCTCCCCCCTCCCTCCCTTGTCACTCTCTCTTTCTCCCCCCTCGTCACTCTCTCTTTCTCCCCCCTCCCTTGTCACTCTCTCTTTCTCCCCCCTCCCTCCCTTGTCACTCTCTCTTTCTCCCCCCTCCCTCCCTTGTCACTCTCTCTTTCTCCCCCCTCCCTCCCTTGTCACTCTCTCTTTCTCCCCCCTCCCTCCCTTGTCACTCTCTCTTTCTCCCCCCTCGTCACTCTCTCTTTCTCCCCCCTCGTCACTCTCTCTTTCTCCCCCCTCGTCACTCTCTCTTTCTCCCCCCTCGTCACTCTCTCTTTCTCCCCCCTCGTCACTCTCTCTTTCTCCCCCCTCCCTCCCTTGTCACTCTCTCTTTCTCCCCCCTCCCTCATCACTCTCTCTTTCTCCCCCCTCCCTCCCTCCCTTGTCACTCTCTCTTTCTCCCCCCTCCCTCCCTCGTCACTCTCTCTTTCTCCCCACCCACCTCGGGTGTAGCGTGGCCGAGCTCTGTCCGATCCGTGGTACAGGAGCATTTGTTTTCTGTACCCGGCCGGACTGAAAGGAAGTGCACACTAAGTGAGCACTTCCTGTCAGTCCGGCCGGGTACAGGAAACAAAAGCTCCTGTACCGCGGATCGGACAGAGCTCGGCCACGCTACACTTGAGGCGCTTCCCTCCCTCTCTTCATGCTGCGCCAGAGCGGGGCGCCGACAGTGTTGAGGGGCACAATGCGCTGCCCTGCTGAAAGGGAACGGCGTTCCTGCTAAGAAAAAAGTGCAGGAACGCCGTTCCCACGCGTTCCTGCAGGACTCGAGCCCTGCCTTTAACGCCTTGTGAAAAAAAATTGGGGTCTGCTAGTAATTTTTTTTTTTCACAAATGTGTGCTTTGAAATCCTTTCACAAGTGTTTGCTGAAAAGTACCCTTTCTACCACTTAAAATGTTCATACTATTTCCGAAATGGGGTCACTTGTTCAGGTTTTTCATTTCTGGGGACCTCAGGAATTTATTTAATGCAACATGGCAGCTAAAATCCATGTCCGCCAATTCAGGCCTGTCAGCAAAATTCATATTTTGCAGTGTGCTTGCTGTGCTCCCATACAGCAAGCTACAAGCACAGATGGGGTGTTTCCTGAATGGGGAGAAAATGGGTAACACATCCTGGGGTACATTTTCTCCTTTAACGCCTTGTGAAAAAAATTGGGGTCTGCTAGTAATTTTTTTTTTTCCACAAATGTGTGCTTTGAAATCCTTTCACAAGTGTTTGCTGAAAAGTACTCTTTCTACCACTTAAAATGTTCGTACTGTTTCCAAAATGGGGTCACTTGTTCAGGTTTTTAATTTCTGGGAACCTCAGGAATTTATTTAATGCAACATGACAGCTAAAATCCATGTCTGTTTATTCAGGCCTGCAAAAAACATATTTAGTTGTTTGACTCTAGAGCCCTGCCATGCGCCCATACATTATATTTTGAGCACGTATGGGGTGTTGGCGTATTCGGGGGGAAACGGGAAACAAAATGTGGGGTGCATTTTACCTGTTACCCCTTGTGAAAGTGAAAAATGTGGGTGTAAAGCGACTTTTTCTGGAAAAATTAGAAATTTTTCATTTTCACAGCCAATTCCATGAATCACCTTTGAGGTCAAAGTTCTCACTACACATCTTGAGATATTCCTTGAGGGGTGTAGTTTCCAGAATGGGGTCACTTTTTGGGGGTTTCCACTGTAGGGGTACCTCAGGGTGTCTTCATATGCGACATAGCTCCCAAAAGCCAATCCTGCAAAATCTGTCCTCCAAAAGCCCTATGGCGCTACTTCTCTTTTGAACCCTGCCATGCACCCATACATAATTTTTTGAGCACATATGGGGTGTTGGCGTATTAAGGGGGAAATGGGGAACTAAATGCGAGGTGCATTTTGTCCTGTTACCCCTTGTGAAAGTGAAAAATGTGGGTGTAAAGTTACTTTTTCTGGAAAAAATATTATTTTTCATTTTCACAGCCAAGCGTTTCCTAAGTCTGGGAAACGCCTGATGGGTCAAAGTGCTCACTACACACCTTGAAATATTCCTTGAGGGGTGTAGTTTCCGGAATGGGGTTACTTTTTGGGATTTCCACTGTAGGGCCACCTTAGGGTGTCTTCATATGCGACACAGCTCCCAATTACCATTCCAGCTAAATCCGCTCTAGAAAAGCCATATGGTGCTCCTTCTACTCTGAAGCCTGCTGTGCGCCCATACATTATTTTTTGAGCACATATGGGGTGTTTCTGTAAATTCCAGAATCAGAGTAATAGATTTTGAGTTTTGTGTGGCTGTTAACCCTTGATGTGTTGAAGAAAAAATAGATTAAAATTTAAAATCTGCTAAAAAAAATATGAAATTTAGAAATTTCATTCCCATTTTTATTTAATTCTTGTGGGGCACCTAACGGGTTAACAAAGTTTGTAAAATCAGTTTTGAATAGCTTGAGGGGTGTAGTTTCTAAAATGGGGTGATTTATGGGTGGTTTCTAATATGTAAGGCCCAGAAAGTGACTTCATAACTGAACTGGTCCTTAAAAAATTGGGGTTTGGAAATGTGCTTAAAAATGTGAAGATTTGCTTCTAAACTTCTAAGCCTTCTAACGTCCCAAAAAAAGAAAATGTAATTTTCTAAATGATTCAAACATGAAGTAGACATATGGGGAATGTAAGGTAATAAGTATTTTTGGAGGTATTACTATATATTGTAAAAGTAGAGAAATTTGGAAATGCAAATTTTTCTAAATGTTTGGTAAATTTGGTATTTTTTTTATAAATAAAAATGAAATTTTTTTACTACATTTTACCACTGTCATGAAGTACAATATGTGACGAGAAAACAATCTCAGAATGGCCTGGATAAGTAAAAGCATTTTAAAGTTATTACCACATAAAGTGACACTATAGCTACTAGAGAGGGGTCGTTGATCCAGGGAGTTATTCTGATTGCCTGATTGGGGTCGGGAAGGAATTTTTTATTCCCCTAAAGTGGGGAAAATTGGCTTCTACCTCACAGTTTGTTTGTTTTTTGCCTTCCTCTGGATCAACTTGCAGGATGACAGGCCGAACTGGATGGACAAAGGTCTTTTTTCGGCCTTATGTACTATGTTACTATGTCAGATTTGCTAAAAATGGCCTGGTCCTTAAAGGGTTTCTACCACCACATTTTCACCTATTTAGCTGTCAGACACTAGCGATCTGCTAGTGTCTGCTCTACCTAACCATGCTATTGTAATCCCTTTCTGTGCTAATGAGCCTCTTGGTGCTATGGGGGCGTCTTTTCAGCACCTAGAGGCTCCGTCCACTCACCATTTCTGCCGCCCAGCGCGCTCCAGCCCGCCCCTCTCCTCGATGGACAGCCCACTCGCGAGAATTCGGCTGAGATGCAGAGAAGTAGTCTGTCAATCTAGAGGAGAGGGGCGGGGCGGGCTGGAGCGCGCTGGGCGACAGAAATGGTGAGTGGACGGAGCCTCTAGGTGCTGAAAAGACGCCCCCATAGCACCTAGAGGCTCATTTGCATACCAATAAAACTAAGTTTTTTAGGGTAACCGCTGCACAGAAAGGGATTACAATAGCATGGTTAGGTAGAGCAGACACTAGCAGATCGCTAGTGTCTGACAGCTAAATAGGTGAAAATGTGGTGGTAGAAACCCTTTAAAGAGGACCTTTCACCAGAAGAAAGCCTCTAAACTGACTATACAGAAGTGTAGAGCGGCGCCCAGGGATCCCGCTGCACTTACTGTTATCCCCGGGCGCCGCTCCGTTCTCCGGTTATAGCCTCCGGTATGTTTGTAGTTAGGCTCCACCCACTTGATCCTGCCACGGTATTCTTCTCCTATGCTGTAGCGCTGGCCAATCGCAGCGCTCAGCTCATAGCCAGGATCTCTACCTAAATGTTATTCTCATAGAAATCTAGTTAATATTACAGCTAGTTCATCTGTAAAGTAAGCCCCCGCCCACACCATGGGCTCACCACATTGACAAGTCTTTCTTAGACTTTCAAACTAGTAGCTAACTCACCTGTCCGGGCTCCAGCGCTGCCAGGCCGCGCCTCCAGTAGCAACAGAGCACAATGCTCTGTTTCACACTGCCGCGTGCATACGCTGGGGGAGATTGGTGCTGGGTTGAGTGACAGCCCAGCTGCCCAGTTAACCTGTGGATTGTAAACAGTCCAATGAAGCGCTGAGTCCATGGACCTATCAGGTTCTGATCCAGGAACTCGGTCCTCTATTTAAATCCCCTCCTGACAATTCACCTTTGCCAGTGATAGTTTTTGACTCCCTAGCTGTGGTCCCAGTTCCTGTTCTGTGCTTTTGGAATATCTGTATATTTAACCTCGGCATGCTTTTGTCCACTCTCCACGCCCTGTGATTTGGTACTGTGTTTCCCGCCTGGTTCTGATCTCGGCTTGGCTATTTGACTAGCCTCCATCTCTCATTTTGGAACTGTATTGCCTGCATGGTTCAGACCCATTTCTGCCCAACTGTGCAATTGTGTTGCTTTTGTCTCTGTGTGTCATCTGTCTTGCACCTTAGTAGGGTAGGGACCGTCGACCAGTTGCGGACTTGCCGCCTAAGGCTTGCACTGCAAGTAGGCAGGGAAAGTGGGCGTGGTAGCTGTGAGGGCTCACTGTCTGTGTCTTCCATACTGACTGCCGTTGCATAAACCCAATTTTGTCCTGTATATATTAAAACAGTATTTTGCAATCCAGTTCATAAGCAACAGGACAGCTAGTCATTTTATGCAGTGGTTCCCCATTGTCCTCCATTGGGATAAAATGCAACGGATAAATGTGCACATATCTTACCTAAAACCAAGGTTGTCTCAGTTTTGGAGTTTGCGCAGACAAGAGGAAATTTAAAGAAGAAAGTGTAATTTTATCTTTTTATCTCAAGTGTCTTGAGAGGCAGATGAAATCAATTTTAGTTATGACATGTCCTCCCTTCTGCAGACTGCATGATTTGCTGGGAATTCTGAGCGGGTTGTTACCAGAGAAAAGGTACAGAGACCAGTTTCATTAAGGGAGTGCTATAAGTCATTCCTTATAGTATAAAAGAAAAACTTATAATAACTTTTTTGTGGATCTTCTGCTTGTCTGGTGTTAGAAAAAACGGTTCTGTGTGAATCTGGCTTCCAGCCTGATACAGGAATTCTTGTTACTAATCAATTCAGGCACTAGCAGTTAAATGAGAACTAATACCAATCAAACAGTCTGTCTATCTAATCTTTCTATCTGAGTAATCTATAGTATAATGACTCATAGTAGTGATCCTGTTTTTTTAATAATGCCCCCCCCCAGTAGTGTCCCTGTATTTTTATAATGCAGCAGTGCCCTCTTTATGCCCTCCCCCTCTGTACTGCGACTAGTGCATGGGGGAGGAGGGGGGGGGAGTACTTACCTCACTCCCATCCCATATCGCCATCTGAATGTGTTGCCTGTGTCCTGGTGCAGGTGGCACAATAATGTTGTCATGGCCACCTGAGTTGGGACACAGACAGATGTGACAACATTGATGGTGACCACTTGCATTGAACTGATAAAAGTACACTGTTACTAGACCTTGTTAATCATTTTTATATATTTCTTATATTTTCAAAACATATGTATACAATCCAGTATGAACAGGGGCAGACTGGGAACTTAAAGTAGCCCTGTAAAAAATACTAAAAGTTGCCCCGTTTTGTAGTCAGATTCAAATTGTTGGAAGGCAGGGCAAGCAATACCATATTTCGGCACATTATGCCACCCCAACAGAGCCAAATGCCACAGTCCATCAAAAAATACTGCCAGCAGCACAAAATACATTTCCAAAAACTTCCACTAGCCGGCTGTGAGGAGGGCTCAGGGGCCCCCTGGGCATCGGCCCACCGGGGAATTTCCCTGTAAGGTCTATGGCCAATTTGCCCCCGAGTATGAATACATATTATCATTTATAGCTTCCCAATTCCACCCCACCCCCTCCCCTACACCACAATCTGTTAGTTATTTTAAACACAGAGATAGTTCCTACCGGAGCATTGGCATATGGTTTATTTTGTATTCGGAATCGAGTAAAGTACATTTTTAAGCAGCGTGTTTTAGCCATTTAGATCAATGCAGTTGTAGACATTACAGAAACCTGGAGGCTTTTAAGACACTATGAAATGAAGGAAATGTATTCAGACATAACCAGGGAAGCACAGAGCATGTGTAAGGGCTCATGCACACCGGTCCACAATGCACGGGCACCGACCGTGGGGCAGCCGGATGCGGATCGCGGACCCGTTCACTTGAATGGGGTCCGCGATCCGCATCCGATGATCCGCACCACAAAAAAGATGCGGAATGCACACGGCCAGTGCCCCATGTATTGCAGACCCGCTGTATACAGGCCACAATACGGCCATGGTGGGGATAACAGCCGTGTGCATGAGCCCTTAGTATGCTAGGCCTGTAGGAAATTAAAGGCTCCTCAGACTAGAATCTCACATGCAGATTTTGTGGCAGTTTTTTTAAGCTGAATAAAAAATAAATGACAACTGAAAAATACATTTAGTGCATCTTTAGACACTTTTGTCTAACTTTACAACACCTATTGGCTTACTTTTTGCCAAAATGTTTGGTGCACAGAGGCGCATCAAAAAACACACAATTTTTTTTCTCACTTAAGGTACTTTCACATTAGCGTTATTCTTTTCCGGCATTGAGTTCCGTCCTAGGGGCTCAATACCGGAAAAGAACTGATCAGTTATCCTAATGCATTCTAAATGTAGAGTAATCCGTTCAGGATGCATCAGGATATCTTTAGTTCAGTCTTTTTGACTTTAAGACGGAGATAATACCGCAGCATGCTGCAGTTTTATATCCGTCCAAAATTCCGGAACACTTGCCAGAATGCCGGCATTTTTTCCCATTGACATGCATTGTTCCGGCAAAACGGATCCGGCATTGCAGTCTGCGCATGCTCATACTGCAATAAATGTGAAAAAAATAAATGCCGGATTTGTTTTTCCAAAAATACTAATAAAATGATACTTATATTGATGTATTTGACTCTTAGTTATAGATGCATAACAAAAACTGCAAATGTATGACTGATGTCTTTTAACCATCTGCCGAGAACAACAAATTCTCCTGAATTCCACTGTCATGGATAAGATTTGCAGATAGCTGGAACTGGCTTGATCCCAAACTAAGGAGCTATTAGGTGAGCCCTATAAAACCCTAAGAGCTCTCCCTGACTGTTATGCACATACAAGGGTCTCGATGGTAGACTATTGCATGCCCACGTACCTAAGCCTGTGTGACACCTGAAAACCCTATAATAGTGAGGGGACATGACCACCGGCTCCCTGCACTTAATACGGAGGGAGTCAGGGTCACCTAGATTCAAGCCAGCAAGCAAACACAATAAAGTAAAGGACTTATCTGAGCAAACAGCAGACGCAGCCTCCAGCAGTGAACACTTCATCCAGGAAGTAGTATAAACCGCAAAGTGAGGCAGTATGGGAGGGAATATAAAGGAAGACGATTATGTCTAAATAAGTGACACCTGGCAGAAGGAAAGGAGATGAGAAAGTGAAACCAAAACAAAGAACATCATACAAGAGGTAGAGAAGAACATCTGCCAGACCTTCTAACAAGTGGCGGTGACAGTACCCCTCCCTCTACGGGTGGAATCCGGACACTCAGAGCCCACCTTCTCAGGATGAGACCTATGGAAAGCCTCTGGGACCCACATCCTCTCCTCAGGACCATAACCCTCCCAATGAACGAGGTACTGGAGAGAACCGCGGATAATGCGAGAATCCAAAATCCTAGAGACCTGAAATTCAAGATTACCATCAACAATAATCGGAGGAGGAGGCAAAGAGGAGGGTACAGTGGGTTGGACATAAGGTTTTAATAGGGACTTGTGAAAAACATTAGGGATCTTCCAAGTCTGAGGAAGATCAAGACGGAAGGCAACGGGATTGATGACGGACAAGATCTTGTAAGGCCTAATAAACTTAGGACCCAACTTCCAGGAGCGAACCTTCAGTTTGATATGCTTTGTGGACAACCACACCAGATCACCCACATTCAGGTCCGAACCAGGCACACGTCTCTTATCCGCCACACGCTTATATCTCTCACTCATCCTCTTCAGATTACCCTGAATCTTTTGCCAAATAAATGACAAAGACGAGGAAAATCTCTCCTCATCAGGTAAACCAGAAGACCCCTCTCCAGAGAATGTCCCAAACTGCGGATGAAACCCATATGCACCAAAAAATGGTGACTTATCAGAGGACTCCTGGCAACGGTTATTTAAAGCAAACTCAGCAAGGGACAAAAAAGAATACCAATCCTCCTGATTCTCCGCCACAAAACAGCGCAGATATGTCTCCAGATTCTGATTGACACGTTCGTTTTTACCATTCGACTGCGGGTGAAAAGCAGAAGAGAACGACAACCGAACCCCCAAGTGAGAACAGAAGGCCTTCCAGAATCTGGAAACAAATTGCGTCCCCCTATCAGAAACGATGTCTGAAGGAATGCCATGCAATTTAACAATATGATCAACAAACGCTTGCGCCAGCGTCTTAGCATTGGGTAACCCAGGAAAGGGAATGAAATGCACCATTTTGCTAAAACGGTCCACTACTACCAGAATCAGTCTTCCCCGAGGAACGAGGCAGGTCCGTAATGAAGTCCATGGACAGATGCGTCCAAGGACGGGAAGGAATGGGTAACGGGAGGAGAGAACCCGATGGCCGTGAATAAGGGACCTTGGCACGAGCGCAGGTCTCGCAGGCTGCCACAAAACCCACACCCATCTTACGAAGAGCCGGCCACCAGAATCTCCGAGCAATGAGATCCACTGTGGCTCTACTCCCCGGGTGCCCAGCAAGGACAGTATCGTGGTGCTCCTTAAAAACCTTGTGTCGTAAAGCGAGAGGCACAAACAACCTCCCAGGAGGACAAAGATCAGAAGCCTCTGCCTGGGCTGCCTAAACCTCTGCCTCCAAATCAGGATAAAGAGCAGAGACGACCACCCCTTCAGCCAAAATGGGACCCGGGTCTTCAAAGTTCCACCCTCCCGGAAAACAACGTGACAGGGCATCCGCCTTCACATTTTTAACCCCAGGGCGGAATGTAACCACAAAATTAAACCTAGAAAAGAACAAAGACCATCTGGCCTGTCTCAGGTTCAGACGCTTGGCCGATTCCAAGTAGGACAGATTCTTATGGTCGGTAAACACGGTAATAGGGTGTCTGGCTCCCTCTAACCAATGGCGCCATTCCTCAAAAGCTAATTTGATGGCCAACAACTCCCTATCTCCCACATCGTAATTTCTCTCTGCAGACGATAGTTTCCTTGAGAAAAAAAAAATCACACGGTCGCCATTTGGCAGGAGAGGGACCCTGAGACAAGACCGCACCCACACCCACCTCAGAAGCATCCACCTCAACAATAAAAGGTAGAGAGACATCAGGTTGTACCAAAATGGGAGCGGAAGCAAAACTCTCTTTAATAGTAGAAAGACTTTAAGCGCATCTACCGACCACGAGGAAAAATCCACCCCCTTTTTAGTCATATCAGTGAGTGGCTTAACAACAGAGGAATAATTCAAAATGAACTTTCTGTAATAATTGGCAAAACCCAAAAACCGCATCAGCGTATTCTGATTCTCAGGAAGCTCTCAATCAAGCACAGCGCGGACCTTCTCAGGGTCCATCCGAAAACCAGAAGCGGAGAGAAGAAAACCAAGAAATTGAATCTCCGGAAATGCAAACACACATTTTTCCAGTTTAGCGTACAATTTATTCTCCCGCAGAATCAGCAAGACCTGACATAGGTGGTCACGATGAGTCTTGAAATCAAAATAAAAAATAAAAATGTCATCTAGATACACTAGTAGAAATTTCCCCATTAAATGATAAAAAATGCTGTTCACAAAATGTTGGAAGACGGCCAGAGCATTCATCAAACCAAAGGGTATAACCAAATTTTTGAAATGACCCTCAGGGGTATTGAAGGCCGTCTTCCATTCGTCCCCTTGCCTGACCCTGACTAGGTTGTATGCCCCTCTTAAATCCAACTTAGAAAAAACTTTAGCCCCAACAATCTGGTTAAACAGGTCCGGGATCAGAGGAAGCGGATATGGGTCACGAATCGGGATACGGTTCAGCTCCCTGAAATCCAGAGAAGGTCTTAAAGAAGCATCTTTTTTCTTAACAAAAAAAAAACAGCGGCAACAGGTGACTTCGAGGGTCGGATGTGTCCTTTCTCAGGCTCTCAGAGATATAAGTACGCATAGCGACCCTTTCAGGTTGGGAGAGATTGTATAGACGTGATTTTGGCAGCTTGGCGCCTGGGATGAGATTAATAGGTCAGTCGTACTCCCAGTGAGGGGGCAACTCCTGGACGCCACTCTCGGAAAACACATCCGAAAATTCAGAGAGAAAAGATGGCACAGTCTTGGTAGAAACCTCTGAAAGAGATGTTGTGAGGCAATTCTCTCTGCAAAACTCACTCCAACCATTTATTTGCCTTGCTTGCAAATCAATGGTGGCATTATGTTTAGTGAGCCAGGGTAGCCCCAACACTAGAGGAGTAGGTAATCCGTTTAAGACGAAACATGACATAGCCTCAACATGAGCGTCACCCACAGCCAAACGGATATTGTGAACTATGCCCTTTAACGATCTTTGGGAAAGTGGAGTGGAATCGATAGCAAAAACAGGTATATCCTTTTCCAAAGTGCATACCTGGAAACCATGCGTTGTTGCAAATTGATTATCAATGAGATTGACAGCTGCTCCACTATCTACAAAAATCTCACAAACAATGTTCCAATGTTCTTGCTGTCTAGCGCCACCCTGGCAGGAAGGAGAAAACGGGAACTACAAGCAAACGGCAAACCTTCAATTTCCGCATCAACCTTGCCAATAGTAGCAAATGGAAAGTTTTTAGAGGGTTTTTTTTTGTTTTGTTTTTATTACCCTCAGAAAACTTCATGAATCTCCTAGAGGGGCAAACATTAGCTAAATGATTTATACCCCCATAGCAGAAACAAACCCTCCTCTGAGAGCTGAATCCTCTACTATCAGAGGCAAGCAAACCCAGCTGCATGGCCTCCTCCTCAGAGGGGATTGAGACAGACTGACACCCCTGCGCACTGAATGAGACAGCCCCACTGTCCTTGGGCTGAATATGACAGGAAAGAGTACTCTCCTCTCTCTCTCTAAGACGCCTGTCAATATGAACAGCTAGAGACATGGCTGACTCTAAGGACACTGGTCTCTCATGAAAAGCAAATGCATCTTTCAATCTTTCCAAAAGACCATGGCAAAATTGACTTCGGAGTGCAGCATCATTCCAACCAGTATCAGCTGCCCATCTCCGAAATTCAGAACAATATATCTCTGCGGACTGTTTACCCTGGCATAAAAAACGCAGTTTAGATTCAGCCAGAGCAATACGATCCGGGTTATCATATATCTGCCCTAGGGCTACAAAAAATTCATCCACCGATCGGAGGGGCCGTGCCCCCACCGGCAGCGAAAAGGCCCAAGACTGAGCATTATCCCTGAGCAGCGAGATGATGACCCCCACCCTCTGCTCCTCATCACCAGAAGAATGGGGAAGTAGGCGAAAATGGAGTTTGCAAGCCTCTCTAAAGCGAACAAAATTCTCACTACCCCCAGAGAACGTATCCGGAAGCGAGATCTTAGGCTCGGAACAAACTCCATGAACGCCAGCAGAACCGGTCACCTGAAACTGAGACACAGTTTTACGGAGATCTGCTACCTCCAGTGAAAGACCCTGCATGCTGTCAATCAAGGCTGAAACCGGATCCATGCTTAAGACGGTTATGGCGGTTTATAAGTGACACCTGGCAGAAGGAAAGGAGATGAGAAAGTGAAACCAAAACAAAGAACATCATACAAGAGGTAGAGAAGAACGTCTGCCAGACCTTCTCACAGAAGTGGCGGTGACATCCACCTATTCAGTCATCGTTCTTTCACCTACATACAGCTTCCTTTTAGGCCTTATTCATTTCCATAAAGCCGCGAAAAAAAGTGGACAACACATGGAAGTCATCTGTGTGCTGTCCGCATCTATGCGGCTGTGCTGCAAATTACAGAACATGTCCTATTCTTATCTGTTTTGTGGATAAGTATAGGCATTTTGACAATGGGGTCCGTGAAAAGTGAAGGACACACACGGTCAGTATACGTATTTTGAGTGTTAATGTAGCCTTATGGGCACACATACATCATAAAGAACACAGGACAGCATGTGCTATAAATGACAGTACTTTTCTGGACTGGTCTCTCTCTAGCAAATAATACCAAAACGATCACAATTACATGTTCCTTTGTACAGTACATAAATAAGTACTCTAAGGTAGTACTTGAAACAAAGCCCAAGCTGCATGAGACATAAGTAATCTGTCATACTTTACACCAAATTTTTTTTTTTCAGAGATGTCTAATCGGGGCATAAATCTTCTATCAAGAGCACTGTATTTCTATTCACCATCATCATACAGTATCTGCAGTTTCAGTAAATTCGAGGACACAGCACATAGGTTGCTGCGAACCCCTTTAAATGGTGCAGCATACACACATTAGTTTGGGTTACTGTGACTTGTTCTTCATTTGTGTCTTGGAAAAATGACTACAGTCTTAACGTTTAATACCTTTTTATAGTCAGTTTGATACACCGTGCCATATACAGTGCCTAGAAAAATATTCATACCCCTTGAACTTTTCCAAATTTTTTTCATGTTACACCCACAAACTTAACGTTATTTTATTCAGATTTTATGTGATAGACCAACATAAAGCAGCAAATATATGTGAAGTAAAAAAATGATACATGGTTTTTAAATTTTTTTATAAATAAAAATCTGAAATGTGTGGCGTGCATCTGTATTCAGCCCCCTGCACTCTGATACCCCTAACAAAAAAATCTGGTGTGACCAATTGCCTCAGAAGTCGCCTAACTGATAATAAAGACCACCTGGGTGTAATGTATTCTCAGTTATAACTACAGCTGTTCTGTGAAGGCTTCAGAGGGTTGTTAGTGAACATTAGTGATCAAAGAGACGGTTTAGAGGAGGGCAACTAAAGTAATAACTGGAATGGGTGGACTACAGTACCCAGAAAGATTTTCAGAATTAGGGTTATTCAATTTAGAAAAAAACGACTGAGGGGAGATCTAATAACTATGTATAAATATATCAGGGGTCAGTACAGAGATCTCTCCTATCATCTATTTACACCCAGGACTGTGACTGTGAAGAGGGGACATCCGCTATGTCTAGCAGAAAGAAGGTTTCTACACAAACACAGAAGAGGATTCTTTACGGTAAGAGCATTGAGACTATGGAGCTCTCTGAGGAGGTGGTGATGGTGGACTCGCTAAAAGAATTCAAGAGGAGCCTGAATGTATTTCTTGAGTATAAAAATACTGTATTACAGATTATGGTTACTAGAATTCTGTAAAAAGGGTCATTGATCCAGGGATTTATTCTGATTGCCTGATTGGAGTCGGGGAGGAATTTTTTCCCCCTAAAATGAGGAAAACTGGCTTCCACATCATGTTTTTTGTTTTTGCCGTCCTCTGGATCAACTTGTGGTTTAACAGGCTGAACTGGATAGACAGATGTCTTTTTTCAGCCTTATAAACTATGTTACTAAACAGCATTATGAAAACCAAAGAACACACCAGAGAGGTCAGGAATAAAGTTGTGGGGAAGTGTAAAGCAGGGTTAGGTTATAAAAACAAAAAAATATCCCAAGCTCTGAACATCTCACGAAGCAGTGTTCAATCCATTATCCAAAAATGGAAGGAGTATGGCACAACTGCAAACCACTCTGCAGAGATCCACAGCTCAGGTGGGAGAATCTGTCCACAGGACAACTATTAGTCATGTTCTCCATTAATCTGGCCTTTATAAAAGAGTGTCAAGAATGCAATTTTTGAAAGCAAGCCATATGAATCCAGTCTGCAGTTTGCCACGAGCCATGTAGGTGACACAGCAAATTTGTGGAAGAAGTTGCTCTGGTCAGATGAGACCAAAGGTGGACTTTTTGGCCTAAATGCAAAACGTTATGTGTGGCAAAAAACTAACACTGCACATCCCCCTGAACATACCATTCCCAACGTGAAACATGGTGGTGGTAGCATCATGCTGTGGAGTTGCTTTTCCTTAACTGGGACAGGGAACTGGTCAGAGTTGATAGGTAGATAAATGGAGCTAAATACAGGGTAATCCTGGAGGAAAACCTGGTAGAGGCTGCTAAAGACTTGAGACTGTTCACCTTCCAGCAGGACTGTGAGACATTGACAACCTTTCTCATAACTTTTATTATCTGTTGATGTTTTTATATCTGTCGTGTGACTATATGTTTTCATGCCATTCTGTATGATGCCGTTCCAACTGGATCGGTAGGAGCTAATACATATTCACCTTTGATATAATTCAAATTAGCATCCTTCTGCTAGCAAAAGTAATGGTAACGAGGTTTCCTGGATGGGACACTAGAGCCTCATGGTAATGCCTGACATGTCAGACATAATGGCACCAATGCACAGCAGACATCCAGAAGCTTTTCAACTAGAGTACTAGAAGATGAAGAAAATATTTCATAAGCAATAACTCATCTCTGGTACAACTCACATATTAATTATTGGAATCATTGTATTCTGTATAAGGTGGGCATCGCTCAGGGACTCCAAACATCCCAACCATGAAATCCAGCATTCCCACATAACGAGTATCTCACCTTTTGGGACCCCTACACCGGTCATATTTGGTATCAGAACAATCGGCCTGATGAAATATGCATTATTTAAACATGTTGGGGCCTCAGTATCCCTTAGTGTGGATGGGAAGCCATATTTTATTAATATTTCATGTTTGTCAGCTGATTAAGAGAGGTGGAGCCTGCACAGGTAATGAGGGGCTTCCCATAAGGCTGGGATGAGAATGGGAGGGAGAACCCTCTCAGCTCCACCCTCTGCCAAATGGGGATAAAAATGAACGATTGAGAATTTTTCATTGACACAATTTGGGGATCCGATAAACACGGGGTAGTGTTCCATGTCCTCCTGTCCTGGAACCAGAACGGACTCTGATCACACAATTAATTGAATAGTAAGACCCTTTCTGATTTTATCCTTTTATTTTTATAACAGTTTTGTGCACGTTTATGTATGTCTCTTTTATTTCTTTTTGGGTTTTTATAACTGAGTACTGTACCTTTTTAGTACATTAAAGCACATCTTTAATGGTTTTGCCTTGTGCCCTGAATAAGCCCAGTAACCTCTATTTTTAAGTGTATGAGTGCGGTTTGCGTTACAGTGTATTAGCTACAAGTGTGGTCTGTGCTACTGTGAGCCTGCTTGCGAGTGGGGCATGGTGGGGTTTTCTATGAGTCCCTAATTAATTGGTGTATTAATTTAAAGGTCATAGATGTGGCAGCGTGTTGGGGTGCATGAAAGGCTTTGTCGGGTGTGATCGGTGTTCAATCTGAGGCCTGTGTTTAGGGACGTGAGAGATTGAGTGCGTGAAATAGATCGACCCTTAGCATTTGCACCAAGGTCACTTGACCGGGAGGTTCCCGTATGTGACAAGGACCAGGACCCTAAGGCCCCTTTCACACAGGCGAGTATTCCGTGCGGATGCGATGCGTGAGTTGAACGCATTGCACCTGCACTGAATACCGACCCATTCATTTCTATGGGGCTGTTCACATGAGCGGTGATTTTCACGCATCACTTGTGCGTTGCGTGAAAATCGCAGCATGCTCTATATTCTGCAATTTTCATGCAACGCAGGCCCCATAGAAGTGAATGGGGTACGCAAGCAAGTGCGGATGCGGTGCGATTTTCACGCACGGTTGCTAGGAGACGATCGGGATGGAGACCCGATCATTATTATTTTCCCTTATAACATGGTTATAAGGGAAAATAATAGCATTCTGAATACAGAATGCATAGTACAATAGTGCTGGAGGGGTTAAAAAATAAAATAAAAAAATTAACTCACCTTAATCCACTTGTTCGCGGAGCCCGGCTTCTCTTCTGTCTTCATCTTAGCTGTGTGGAGCAACAGGACCTGTGGTGACGTCATTCCGGTCATCACATGATCCATCACATGATCTTTTACCATGGTGATGGATCATGTGATGACAGGAGTGATGTCACCACAGGTCCTGTTCAGCAAAGGAGACAGAAGGAGATGCCGGGCTGCGCGAGCAAGTGGATTAAGGTGAGTTAAATGATTATTATTATTTTTTTAACCCCTCCAGCCCTATTTTACTATGCATTCTGTATTCAGAATGCTATTATTTTCCCTTATAACCATGTTATAAGGGAAAATAATACAATCTACAGAACACCGATCCCAAGCCCGAACTTCTGTGAAGTTCAGGTTTGGGTACCAAACATGCATGATTTTTCTAACGCGAGTGCAAAACGCATTCCAATGTTTTCAACTTGCGCGGAAAAATCGCAGGTGTTCCCGTAACGCACCCGCACATTTTCCCGCAACGCCCGTCTGAAAGAGGCCTAAACGTACAGCCAGAGCTACAATGGAATGGTTTAGATCAAAGCATATTCATGTGTTAGAATGTCCCAGTCAAAGTCCAGACCTAAATCCTGTAGAGAATCTGTTGCAAGACTTGAAAATTGCTGTTCACAGACGCTCTCCATCTAATCTGACTGAGCTTGAGCTATTTTGCAAAGAAGAATGGACAAAAATTTCAGCCTCTAGATGTGCAAAGCTGGTAGAGAAATACCCCCAAATGACTTGCAGCTGAAATTGCAGCAAAAGATGGTCCAACAAGGTATTAACTGAATATAAATGCACGCCGCACTTTACAGACTTTTAATTATTAAAAATTTTGAAAACCATGTATCATTTTCTTTTCACTTCAGACATACAGTACTTGCTGCTTTATGTTGGTCTATCATATAAAATCCCAATCAAATACATTTAAGTTTGTGGGTGTAACGTAAAAAAAATAAAATTGGAAAAGTTCAAAGGGTTCTTGTGTTTAGCTTTTTATTGAGAACACTTCCCTCCTGGACCTTAGTTAAACCTTTAACATGTTGAAAGGTTTTGATCATGTACCCCCCCCCCCTTACTTTCTTTCCTCAAGGCTAGAGCGATTAAGGGGGAGATTTATCAAACTGGTGGTTGCCCATAGCAACCAATCAGATTCCACCTTTCATTTTTGACAGCTCCTTTGTACAATGAAAGATGGAATCTGATTGGTTGCTATGGGCAACTAAGCCAGTTCTACTTTACACCAGTTTGATCAACATAAAACATACCAGGATAGACTTAAATAATTTAGGTGGAGATTAAAGACCTTCCACCTTTTTTGTAGCCCACTTTTGCACACATTCCATTTCATCTATGTCTTTTTGTAGGTGGGATCTCCAGAACTGGACACAATATTCCAGATGTGGTCTCACTAGCACTCTATGCAGTGGCATCACAATCTCATACATTGGTGGCATAACATTTTTTATGTAGCTTGGGCACAAAAGTGGTGATTATTACTGTATTGGGGTATAAATGTGGCTTTATTACTGTCAAAGATGCACTATATTGTCTAACTTGCAAACATGTGCATTATTACTGAATGGGCCACTATTGCTGCTTATATCACCTCTGAATCACGGGATGTAATTGTACTGTATTCACCCATTTCATTGGCAGAACACGTGTATAGAACTAGTTTGCACCCTTTTATGATTACTGTACGGTGGTAATATTGGTCTTTTGTATACGTATTTTCAATAGCATTATTCAGTGACTATCTAGTGATAACCTTAGTCATGGTGTAGCAGCATTATTTGGGCCTTAGATAGTGGAATTATTTATAATATTGATCTTTATATAATGAGTCTGTCTATGATATACTGTATAGTATGTGTGGCTGTTGGCAAGATATTTCAGCATTTGGGGCCCCATTTAGGCTACATTCACACACAATTTTCATACAGCTGTTTTTAGAACAAATTGAAATCAATGAGGCTATTCACATGGTGTTTTTTTTTAAAGGCCAGTAAATAGCGTCCATCAAAAAATATTACATATTCTACTTTTTGCCATTTTCATGGCCCAATGAAATCAATGGGACCTTTTTTAATGGCAGTTAGACAGGAGTGCACTCATCTAACAGCTGTTAAAAATGGGTACACTAGTTCAAAATGGCCTTTTAGGGGTTAAAAAAATGACTCACCTCTTCCACTTGAACGCGCAGAGGCAATGGCTCCTCTCTTGATGTTGAAGGACCTGCACACAAGTGCAATGAATGACCTCACCATGTGCTCCCAGCAATCATGCTGAGATCGCATGGTGACGACATCACGCTTGAGTGCGGCTCCTTCAACATCAAGAGAGGAGTGACTGCCTCAGTGTGTGCAAATGGATTAGGTGAGTAATTAAAAAAAAAATTTGGCTAAAAAAATAAAACATATATATTATTACAGCTGAGGACCACTATGCTATGGGGAAGATTGGGGGTTGTTATTTTATTTTTTAAAAGCCAATGAAAATCATCCATTTTAAACAAGGCCGGGTGGCCAGAAAATGGATTCGAAAAGTCCCTTTTTCATAGTAAAAAATTTTTTTCACGTCGTGTGAATGCAGCCTAATTTTTAACAGGGCCATATTTTGTCTAAAATGAACCCTGCGAATAATACTAAGAAGATTCCTAAAGGAGTATTAGCAGTTTTAAATAAATGACCTTCAGTGTTTTTCTATCCAACAAAGCCATATGCTCACCGTATGTCTCTCTGGAAGATATTATACCATCAATGAGACTGGAAAAGCACTGAAAACTTTTTCATTGCACAAGCAAAGAGATGATCTTGAACACTACTTTAGGGCTCCATTGAGGCTGTTCTCAACATAACAAGTTAGCGGTAATCCTACAGCATTCTCCAAAAATCTCAGACAGCAGTTTTTCCTTTCTTTTATTTGCATTCAGAGCCTTTACGGTTTCACGTGCTGCTAGACAATTTCAAGATGTATAATTACAGAGGAATAATTGCATTTTCTTATTGTACATTTAAAGGCATTGAGGGAAAGAATCTTATGCCTAACAGCTTGATAAAACAGAGCAATTATTCTCCTACAATTACATACCCAGCTATGTTGCACTGTATAATGCTTCTTACTCAAGGAGTTTGCAAACTCAAACTGTTAGTGATCAGACAAGTGTGACTCTGTAGCCTGTCTGTAACTCACACCTCAATTTGAATTAGCATTGCACTAAGTTAAATGGGTCTGCCAAGAGTGAAAAGTAATTTTCAGGTGGCTGGGCACAGTGTAATATAAAAAAAAAAAAAAAACACCAAAGTCACCTGTTCAGAGTGTTCCAGATCCAGTGCCAAGTTTCCATGTCCCATCAACACACACGTCACTGCTGTGACCCAACCAATGGCCTCAGCAGTGATACAAGTTTCCATGTCCTGCTTGGGACACCTCTGAGGCCACTGACGGGATTGGCAGGATGCCGGTAGAGACCCGAAGCTGCAGAGGCAGGAGCTCGGCTCTGGACCTGAATACTCTGAACAGGTTTTTTTTCTTTAAAATGTAACTGTTAGAGTCTTAGAGCAGAGCTCTAACTGAGTGGTAAGGAGCGTCTGTCTTCAATTTAACAAATCAGGTAGGCAGAGTGATGGGCAGTGATAGGGCACATGTAGTCTGTCAGAGACTGGGGTAGTGACAAGAGGCAACCTGGAAACCTCTTTATTTTATACACAGGCATCTTAAGCGTTTAGTAAAACGCTGAAGACTGAAGACAAACTCTCTTTAGCAACACTCAGAGCTTTGCTAAGAAGACTCTTTACACCCTGTTTTCTAGAACAAAGAAACATCTTTACCTAATAAAATATATTACAAAAATGTTTTAACATCCCTGTCACTATATCATATTAAAAATAAACCTGTGCCTAGCCCCACGGAAATTATTTTCCACTCTCAGACAACTCCTTTAATACCTGCTTGAAACAAATAATATCAAATGTAGAACTTGGTAAATAAATCTACTGCTTTTGTGAGCAATTTATTGGCAAGGTAATGACGAGCACAGTCCTAATGATTATACAGGTGGAGAACAGGAGATAGGGTTTAGGTCGCCTTCGGATGAACAAATATCACCTTGACAAGTGTTATGTCCTCGACACACATAACAGATAGATAATGCCATGGCAAAGAAGGATTGGGCACGCTGAACTTCAACGCCCAATCCTTTTGTTCATAAGGGAGATAAGCCACCTCCATAAGTGTCTGGCAGCCACTTATGGGGTCGATAAACTTTCAATAGCAACAGGATCCAATTTTATGAGGATCCAGTTGCATCCTGTTCTAGCAGTAGGATACTATGGCAAAAGTATGGTGTGTATGGTGTAAAATAAACTGGGTAGTCAGCATTTTAACTGTGTTTCTCTGCACAGAAAAAAAGTATAAAACTATACGTTCCTATACAGTGGGAAAAAAATGTCTGTTGACATTGGACAATGTTTTGGCATAAGGTATAAGGTGGGTGCATGTTCTCGGGTTAAAATGGTTAATATACGATGCTCAAGTTGTATATATGGAACAAAAACAATTAAACTTATACTAAAACAGCTGAATTTATTAATTTTGAGGTCTGTGACAGTAAATCAGTGAGGTGTTGTATGCATTTGCCATATGTAATTATAATTTTGAGTACTGATTTTCATGTTTTGGTGGGTTTTTTTTTGCACACTAGTTTGATACCACTGGTTTGTGAATATCTATGTTTGCCGTTTAAGCTCCACATATATAACACAAGCACCAAATACTGCACTTAACATTTTAAGAATTCTTCAAATTCTTGACAGTGCAAAGGGCTATGGTTTGTCTAGCTGCAAACAAGCGTAAACATTAATTTCCTCTCTACACACCCTCACATTAAATTCTGTTTAACAAGGTTTTTAATATTAACATGGTTTTCAATATGACAAACATTTCTTTTTCCTTTGACCTAATTTAACTTATCAGACATTTATATGGGTCACTTTTACATTGACCTAAAATCCTCAGTCAGATTTCTGACATTTTTCCAGCATTAATGTGAACAATGCTGTCAGCTCTTTTACAGTTGGGAGGCTTGAAAAGAAGATTAAACCATTTTGTTGTTCAGTAATGATTTTTTTTCTGTTCTCTCCAAAGGCATTGAGATTGGTTGAATACAGCACACATTAATCTAGCTGCAGTGTACAGAAATGTAATTTCCCACATAGAACAATGATTGTGTACATATGATGAGTCTAATCTTCATTATAGATTGAAGTGAATAGATGTTAAATTGAGAGATTGTTCTTCATCGAGTACCTAAGAGAGAATGGTTGATATTATTTCCCTTGTTACAAAACTCTTAATTCTATAACTTTTATACAACGACTTCAGATGTGTTTCATGTATTTTATTCCTGTAAAGCATCTCATTTACAATATAGAGGCCTCCTCCTTCACATATCCTATACAGATGTGCATAATGACAATCTCTATACAGCACCGTGGAATATGCTATTTTTTTTCGCTCTCTAAGACGCATCTGACCATAAGATGCACCTAGGTTTTAGAGGTGGAAAATAATAAATAAATATTTTTCATCAGCCATTAGGTCAGACCACCAATCTTCCACAGACCCCAAATCAGACCCTCAACCTTCATCAGACCTCAGATCAGATCCTCAATCTTCATCAGATCCCCAAATCAGACCCTCAATCTTCATCAGACCCCCAAACTTCATCAGACTCCCAATCTTCATACAACCTCAGATCAGACCCCAATCCTCATCGGATTCCCAAATCAGACCCACAATCTTCATCAGACCCACAATCTTCATCAGACCTCAGATTAGACCCACAACTTTCATCAGACCACCAAATCAGACCCTCAATTTTCATCAGACCCCCAATCAACCTCAGATCAGACCACAATCTTCAGCAGATTCCAAAATCAGACCCTCAATTTTCATTAGACCACCAACATTCATCAGACCTCAGATCAGTTCCCCAATCTTCTTTAGACCCCGAATCTTCATCAGACTCCCAATCTTCATACAACCTCAGATTAGACGCCAATTTTCATCAGATTCCCAAATCAGACCCCCAATCTTCCACAGACTCCCAATCTTCATCAGATGTCAGATTATACCCCCAATTTTCATCAGATCCCCAATTTTCATCAGACCACCAATCTTCATAGGACCTCAGATCAGACCCCCAATCTTCATCAGATCACCAATCTTCATCAGACCTCATATGAAACAAAAAATAAATAAAACCTCTCTTGCTCCAGAAGGTGCTGCCACTTGGGAGATCCAGCATGCTCTTCCATGCGCTGCACTGTGACCTGACATTGCCCAGGGTCAGGTCATACTGCCTGTTTCGCACTACATCCTGGCGCTGTATGCTGTAACATGACATTTTCTGCTCTGGAACTGTTTCCCTGCTCTTTTTCCTGAGGTAGAAGTACGAGGCCACCAGTTCTGGCATTCAGAGGTGGAGTAACATGCTCAGTAGCTTAGGTCTGCTCACATTGGTGCTGGGGTGATCTTTCTAAATTCCCAGAAATATATAACTATGTCTCTCTTTAGACATTGGGGGGGCATTACATACCAAATGAATATTTATTAGTAGGGCCACTAGGGCTGTGTGTAGTAGTTTTCTATGCAAGGGAGGAAGGAGGTAACAAGGAGGAGGAGGAGGAGTTGCTATAGTTAAAATACTGATGTGCTTTACTCCAGAAATGTTTTTAATTTGTGGGATAACCCTTTAAAAGTAGTATCCAATCACTTATGTTTTACATATAGTATTATTAATTACCAATACCTGTTAGGTTAGGGCTCCACATGTGGATTGTGCTAGAAATGCAGTATAGTCGATATACTTTCATTCTTCACTTTGTAACTCTTTCCCTATCCAGATACATTGTAAGTGAGAACACGCTGCTATAATTCAGCAGTGTTATTGCAACTCATAGATGCAGCTGCCCATGAGGAGTCCTGGCTAGCCTAGTGGAAGGCAAAACACTTCTACTTTTTTTTTTCTTCAGTGATAATAGTATTCAGTACTGTACAGAAATATACTCCATCCATTCACATCTGTTCCTGCACCAAATATGTGCTTACAATCTAATTTAATCTACTGCAGCCTGGGAAATGCATCCATCCCATGATGCTGTTCAGTCAAGCCCCCAGACACTGGGACATAGACAGTCCGTCTGTGTCCTAGCACATGATCAGGTTTCTGCAAGCAGTTTTGGAAACCAATATCAGGAATGGATCATAAAAGGAGAGAAAGTATAGAGGACAGATACCACTTCTCTTTTAGTTCACTCTTGGTTTTGGCTTCCAAAACTGAATGCAGAACCTAACTATGTGGCCATACCCTAAGGGGGTGAAAAGCTATATTGTCTTTTACTGCTTTCTTTTGGTATTGCATATGGAGCTTCATTGTCAAGTATGACAGTGTACATTAGTTTGCCAGAGTGAGGACGCAAGTGCTGTTATGCCACATTCACACTCTCGTTTTGTGCGGATCCGTCAGTACGGATCCGTTTGTAATAACTTTAACATAGCCAAAATGGATCAGTCTTGAACACCATTAAAAGTCAATAGACAACGGATCAGTTTTCGATTGTGCCAGATTGTGTCAGTGAAAACGGATCCGTCCCCATTGACTTACATTGTGTGCCAGGACAGATCCGTTTGGCTCATTTTCATCAGACGGACACCAAAGTTTTGGTGTCAGTCTCCAAAGCGGAATGGAGAAAGACAGAAGACTTAGAACGTTCCCTTATGTAGCATAATCCTTGATACCATGTGTGAGTCCATATCACATTTTCCAATACAGGAAGAAGAAAAAAAATTGCACAGGGCACAACAATATGTGAAACCAGTAAGTGACAATACCCCTAGCTCCAGTGAATAAGGCTCACTAGCTCCACACATGACAGAAAGCATCACTAGGAAGGTACTTCACCAAGCCAGTTCCCTCCTGGTGAATCCGAATAGATTCCAAGTGGAAAAATAAAAAGGGGATAACAGGGCGCTACTCACAAGAAAATAAATCAATAAAAGTCAATAGAAAGTATAACAAGCATAAAAAGAATTTCTTATGCTTTTCATTGACTTTTAACAAGTTCTGTTCCTGTTAGTAATGCCCTGTTATAGTCTTTTTTTTATTTTTTCTACTAATACAAGCATATGTTTTTTAGTTATGACTGAGAAAAGGTTAAAAATTACCAAAACATAGCAGATAGTGACTGCAGTGCATGGAATAAAAATCCTCATGAAGTTGTCAATCGTTGTAGCACAGCAAGCTGCAAAACATCTTTAAATCAGAGCATTTGTAAAGGCTCTGCAACACTATTTACATCTAAATGATGTGATAGGAAATGTAGCCAAAATGTTTATTCTAAACTCTTTACTGCAGTCATTACACACATTTACAGCCCCAAAGACATTTATGCCATCATATATTTCACATTTTAAGCAAATTTTAACGTGTACGCTTTTGATACATGATTCTCTATAATTAATAGAGGCTTGCTTTCCTGGTCATCTCAAAAGTAAGCTAAGTCAATGACACAACTTCAAGAACATACTAAAATATATATATATATATATATATATATATATATATATATATATATATACTGTGGGCTTTCGCTCTGGTAGATAGTGTAAGCGGGGGCGCAGTACAGAGGCAAAATATAAGTTCTTAACTCAGAACATCAGAAGTGTTTATTCACACTTGAGGCAATTGCACAAAACAGCACGTAACTTTGCAGTCTTGGTGTTAATTCACACACAATGGAAAGTTCATATAACACAAGTCACCTTGCTGGCAATTCTGCCTCCAGTAGTCCACAGTGAGCTTTAGGGGGCCTGTTTCCCCAGCATGCGTCTCTCAGTCCTCCAGCACGGCACCAAGCCTCAGATCCCAAAACAGAGAGCTCTCTGCTGAGCCCAGCTGCCTATTTAAGGACAGCCAGATGCTGCCAAAACCCGGACCGGCACTTAAAGTCTGATCCGGGATTTGACCTCACCTGGCTGCAAACCAGCCCAGCCGACATGCTGGAAGGAAAATACCTGCCTTGCCAGACACAACCCCTCACTGTGTCAAATACCCCCCCCCCCCTCTTTTTTTTCAACCCTGAGGGGGTGGACACATGCCAGACAATGCACCCGGGACAGGGCATCCGCATTTCCCTGCAACTGGCCTGCTCTGTGTTCTACCGAGAACTTAAACTTCTGCATAGACAAAAAACATCTGATGACCCGGGCATTCCTGTTTTTGCCCTGACTCATCCACTTGAGAGGGGAGTGGTTGGTCACCAGGCAGAACTTTCTCCCCAACAAATAGTAGCGGAGAGACTCGAGTGCGCACTTGATAGCCAGGCACTCTCCCTCCACTATACTGTAACTGGTTTCGACTGGGGTGAGCTTGCGGGTTAGGAAGACAACGGGATGCTCCTCCCCGTTGACTTCCTGAGACAATACAGCACCGAGGCTTACTTCGGAGGCATCCGTTTGTACCACGAACTCCCTCTTGAAGTCGGGCGTCACCAAAACCGGCAAAAGCCTCTTCCACACGATCATCCTAGCGAACCATCACTGGTTTTCGTCCCTTCAAGAGCCCTGTCAAGGGCGCGGCTAGAGGGGAACAAACCTCATGTAATAGCCCACCATTCCCAGGAATGACTTTATTTGCCTAGTGGTGACAGGTCGGGGCCAATTCCGTATCGCCTCTATTTTGTTGACTTGGAGTTTGACGACTCTGCGCCCAATGACATACCCCAGGTACTTAGTCTCTTCTAACCCTATTGCACATTTTTTTGGGTTAGCGGTTAGGCCAGCTTTGCGAAGGGAGTCCACTACAGCCTGCACTTTGGGTAGATGATTTTCCCAGTCGGTACTGTGGACGACACTATCGTCCAGGTAAGCCGAAGCGTACCGACGATGTGGATGAAGCACAATGTCCATTAGTCGCTGAAAAGTGGCGGGGGCCAAATGCAGACCAAAGGGTAAGACCTTATATTGATACGGCCCCTCAGGCGTGATGAAGGCAGTTTTCTCTTTGGCAGCCTCTGTAAAGGGCACCTGCCAGTACCCTTTCGTGAGGTCCAAAACAGAAAAATACTGGGCTTGTCCTAACCTCTCGATGAGCTCATCCACCCGGGGAATGAGATACGCAGCGAATTTGGAAACCTCGTTAAGTTTTCGAAAGTTGTTACAAAACCGCAACGTCCCGTCCGGCTTGGGTATCAATACTATAGGACTGGCCCACTCACTTTTTGACTCCTCAATGATGTCTAGCTGCAACATTAGCTGCACCTCTAATATGGCTTGTCGCCGAGACTCGGGTACCCGGTATAGTTTTAATCGTACTTTTGCTGAGGCTCAGTGACAATGTCATGCTGGATTATGGAAGTGCATCCAGGGAGGTCCGAGAACACATCCGTGTTCCGACTAACGAACTCCCTGGCCTCCTGAGTCTGTTTAGAGGAGAGGCTGTCAGCAATTTTTACTGTGGCAGCCATCTCTCTTGCATCAGACAGAGGGGCCGGTACCTCTTCTCCTAGAAAACCCGGCCACGGGCTGTCTTCTGTACAGGTTTTCCTATCTTACCACGGTTTGAGTAAATTCACATGGTAAACCTGCGACGGCTTTCGTCGCCCTGGCTGGTGTACCTTGTAGTTTACATTTCCAATTTTCTCGAGTACCTCGTAGGGCCCCTGCCACTAGCCAGGAACTTACTGTCCACGGTCGGCACCAGAACCAAAACCCGATCACCTGGGTTAAAGATCCGGACCCGAGCCTGCCAATTATAGACCCGACTCTGGGCTCGCTGAGCTGCCTCCATATGCTCCCTAACCAGAAGCAACACTGTCTCTATCCGATCTTGCATCTGGGTAACGTACTCAATGACACTTTTTTGTGGCGAGGGTTGTTGTTCCCACGCCTCTTTGGCCACGTCCAAGAGACCGCGAGGGTGTCTGCCATATAGCAGTTCGAAGTGCAAGAACCCAGTAGAGGCCTGGGGTACCTTTCGCACTGCGAACATGAGATAGGGCAGAAAGAGTTCCCAGTCCTTCCCATCTTTAGACACTATCTTTTTCAATATATTTTTTAATGTTCGGTTAAACCGTTCTACCAGACCATCCGTTTGCGGATGGTAAACGGACGTCCGTAGTAGTTTTCTGTACAGCAACTTACAGAGTTCCCCTCATCACCTTGGACATAAAAGGGGTCCCTTGGTCAGTCAGAACCTCTTTAGGTAGTCCTACTCGGGAAAACATCTCCATTAACTCCTTAGCTATGAGTTTGGCTGAGGTATGTCGCAGTGGCTCTGCCTTCAGGTACCGAGTGGCATAGTCTAGAATGACTAAGATGTGTTGATGCCCTCTGGCGGAGTTCAGTACTGGGCCTATGAGGTCCATAGCTATTCGGCCAAACGGTACTTCGATAATCAGGAGAGGTACTAGGGGACTATGGAAATGTGGCTGGGGGCTAGTTATCTGGCAGGTCGGGCAAGACTTACAAAACTCTTCCACTTCTTTGAATATGCTGGGCCAGAAAAACACTGTAGAATAGGATCCTGAGTCTTCTGCAGCCCCAGGGGACCCCTGAGAACGTGTTGGTGGGCTACATCTAACACAAGCTTGCGAGAAGCCTTGGACCACCAACTGTTCAATAGGTCTCACCCTGTAGTTTGTTTATCCGATACAACATATCCTGATTCCCCAGGTTGTTGTAGTTCACCATCTACTATTAACACATTTTCCCAGGCGCAGTATAGGGTTGGGTCCCAACGTTGGGCGGTACCAAAATTATCCCTGGAGACATTGAGGTCTGCCAATTCAGGACCCTAGGGTTACCCCTGTCTCATGGGTATCAGTCACTCTCATAGCAGGCCACAGTGCCAGAAAGCCCGGGAAGTCTCTCCCTATTATAAGTTCGTACTGTAAATTTGGGGCAACTGCCACTTCGTGAGTCCATCTGCCAGCCCCTGTGGTTAGAGACACCAGGGCGGTGGGATAGTCTTTTGAGTCTCCATGGATGCACATGACCCCATCTTTCTGGCCAGTATACTCCGCTGACCGTACCAGGGGAGCCCATACTAGGGACACCAGACTACCTGAGTCCAGCAGACCCTCCGCTGGAGTATTTCCTACCTCCACCTGGCACAGGTGGTTTAGAGTTTTTGTGCTGCACACAGGTTCCTGGCATATAGCGAATGCCGGTAGCCATAGTTAGTATCCATGGGTTCCACCTGATGGGGACAGTCAGCTCTTACATGGCCCAGCTCCTGACACCGCCAGCAGACTATTGGAGCCAGGTCCATAGAGGGTATACTCCAGGTGGGTTTGGTTGGTACAAGTCGCCGGGTCTGGGATGGAGATTTACGGGGGTTGAGTGCCCCCCTCCCAAAAGAACCCCCTGTAACAGTCTTAGTAGCCTCATAGCGCTCCACCAGGTACACCATTTTTAGGGCGTTGCCAGGAGACACCTGGCCGATCTAGTACTGGAGAGGGGGTGGCAGAGCCCTCCAGAACATATCAGCCAATAGTCTTTCCAGCATAGCCATGGGACTCAGCACATCAGGCTGTAGCCATTTGTGCAAGAGGTGGAGTAAGTCATAATACTGGGTCGTCGCAGGCTTAGCCGGCTTAAACCCCCACTGATGTACCCGCTGGGCCCGGACCAACACACTCACCCCCAGTCTTGCCAAAATTTCACCCTTTACATTTTGGTATTCGGCCGCTTGATCGTCCGTCAGGTCAAAATACACCAGCTGGGAATCGGATGCCAGGAATGGAGCGACGACCTCAGCCCACTGGTCATGGGGTTGCTTTTCCCTGATGACCACTTTCTCGTACATCGCCAGGTAGGTTTCGATGTAGTCTACGGGGGTCATCTTCGGAATCGCGGCACGGACTGCTTTCCGGGCATTGTGGACGCTCGGGGTTGCTCCTGCTGTCTGCAAAGCCATCACGTGTTGTAGAAGCAACTGGTTAGTCTCCTGCTGCTGCTCATTAGCCTCGCATTGCTGAAGGTTTGTTTCTCGCTACTGCAGATTAGTCTCCATGAGGGCCTTCACAACAGCCTCCATTTTGTCGTTGGGCACTGGTTGTAATACAGCTGGTTTAATGTACGACATACAACCGTGCTTGAAAAATGCAGAAACCCAAAAAATTGGCGTTCATGACAGCCTTACTGCTCTTGCCCGCATCCTCCATCAATTGTGGGGTTTCGCTTTGGTAGATCGGGTAAGCGGGCGCAGTACAGATGCAAAATACAAGTTCTTAACTCAAAACGTCAGTGTTTATTCACACTTGAGGCAATTGCACAAAACAGCACGTAACTTTGCAGTCTTTGTGTTAATTCACATACAATAGAAAGTTCATATAACACAAGTCACCATGCTGGCAGTTCTGCCTCCAGTAGTCCACAGCAGGCTTTAGGAGCCTGTTACCCGAGCATGCAGCTCTCAGCCCTCCAGCACGGCACCAAGCCTCAGTTCCCAAAACAGACACCTCTCTGCTGAGCCCAGCTGCCTATTTAAGGATAGCCAGGTGCTGCCAAAACCTGGCCAGACACAACCCCTCACTGTGTCACTATATATATATATATATATATTTTCTTATGAAACCAGACAATTTTATGGAATTATTGGCAGATTAGAGGATTAACATAACATTTAGGAGCATTCTCTTTCTTCTGCATCTGACAATATGTGACTGTGTATGGTTGCAACTTGGCCAATTGTACAAATCATTTCTACATATGACGGCCAGTTTAAATCTCATGGCTATGACCATCTCTACAGCAAACTTGAGATGGGGAGTATCAACACTATTCTTCCAAAGAGAACCTTGCCTGCTCTCTCCGCTCTCACGCTAGCACTCTTCTGTTCATGTGTTATCTGAGGCAGTATATTCCATCATCTACTCTCAGCCTCTTTGCCACTAGATGTCAGCACTTGTGAAAATTACACTATTTCCCAACTTATCTTTACACGCATAGACATAACAAAACTACAAATAAATGCTTCCAAGAAAAAGATTTAAAATGGGGTAAAGTTTCTGAGTGTCTACCTACCAGACAGAGGTGGCAGACTATTTAATTTCTGGTGTCCCAAGTCTTTAAATGGAACTAATAAAATATCTTTGGATATTCTAGGACACCAGTTTGAAATAGGGTGTTAACAAACCATGAGGAAGTCTGCACTGTCTTTTCCCATAATATACAACAGACATCCGGCAGTTTTATATTGTTGTGCCTTTTCATAGGTAAATGCATTGATATCCAATTCATTATTGTCAAGATGAATGTTCATTGCCTTTAAGAGCCATGCTCGACTATAGTTACAATTTTGTATGTCTTGAGTAGGCCAAATTAAGGTCACACAAAGTTTTAGTGTTATTTTTCTCATGAATGTACCAGTCTGAGAAGAGGCCTCTCCTTGTTTACTTTTAAATTTACGACGGTAGGAAAAGATAAGCTCTTTGCAGCTGGTGATAATTACCTATACAATTAGGCATTTATAAATGAAGCAAAGTATATAATATGCATGTATTCATTTAATGATCCTTAGTTAGTCCTTTGCATAGAACAATCAGTAGGACATATATATATATATATATATATATATATATTTGTTTATATTATATTGTTATATGTTACAAAGACAACATGTATCCAGTATATTGTATATATTTCTCATTAGGGGAATATCTGTCTCAAGAAGAGTGTCTGTGAAGATGTGTGTTTTGTAACAATTAATCACATCTTTGGTATGACAGAGGAGGTACTGATATCTCTGTGAGAAAACAAGCCATTTACGATCCATAAATTAAGTGTGAGAGACATTCAAAAGAGACGCCTAGAGGTCTGTCTCTAATTGCTACAAGTGTCAGAATTAATCCCTATGGCTTTGAATTAAAGCTTCTAAGGTCAAGACGTATATTCAGACTTACATAAGTTAACCCTTTATACTATGATGCAAATAGCTTATACAGCAGTGCCACCTAGGTATCAGTAGGTGACATTACAACAGTAGCAAAAGTGCATTCTGGGTAAGGTTATGATGTCATATTTTTATCAATGGTCACGCCCATCCGACAATGATTGGAAACTTCCAAACTAGGAAGGTGTGTCTAACTGATAAGTTTGGGATCATAAGCCATAGAGAGAGAGGGAAGGAGAGAAAAAAAGGAAGGAGAGGAGAAGTTGAAGTCTATCAAGATGGAAGCCATGGTGAGATGCGCTATGATGGACCACCCAGCTTTCCTAGGAGCAGAAGTGAGATTCCTACTAGGACTTGGTAAGAGACACAGGAAATGATATTTCATTTTATTAAGACTAATATGTTTATAACCTTGTAACCAATAAATCTGCATATTTTTATAATACCTGTGTATTATTGTATAATGCAGAACCACATTTTATCATTAACGTCATCTCACGTCAAAAAGAACCTATTTATCTGAGGAAATAGTCGGACTCAGATGTGAATTGTATCAATTAGGTTGTCTACAATTCACCAGGTCATGATTTTAAGAATTTATGACAAATTTAATTAAAAAAATTTTTTTTATGGTTAATTATTTTTATGACCATAATTAATAATTCTTAATTGAATTATTACCCACCGACAATATGCATTACGGCTCGCAATTCCTCTAGTCTTTCTACATCAGAGACAAATGCATATTTACATTACTTATGTGACTCTAGACGGCTATTGCCATATAATACTTTACTTAGACCCAACAATTCTGTACATGATTATATTTCATGCTGATCCGTAATTGTTCTCACAGAAGGCATACAGAATTTATTTGCATTTCACAACTGAGTTCTGATACAAGTCTACTTGGGGTTTAACAAATAGTGGTGTCAGTTTATTTTGTCTACAAAATGTAGTAGAGCAAAAACTGGAGTAGACTTTTTGATTACAAGGCCACAAACGACAGGACACGTCCTATGCTTCCCTGCAACATGCCGACCACAGAATCATTGAAGTCTATGGGTCCACACCATGATACAGGATGCACACGGCTGGTTTAAGTGTTTTGCGGATCAGCTTATTTGCATGAGGCCTTAATAAAACTAAACTAAATGAACTAAAAATGTAGAGTAGTCACACTTAAACTTCAATGGCAGGGAGCTCCTCAGGACAAAATTGGGGAAGTCTGGATATCCCTATAAGGGCACGACCATGACGGTGCGGTTGTGATGCGGTCATGATGCGGTTAGGAAACACATGCGGTTACCGCATGCATAATCAGGCGTTTAGTGTGTGTTTGTGTCTACCGCTGTTGCTTGAACTGTGAATTTTCTTGGTTCTTTAGCATTCTGATTAACTTCAAATAGGGACGCCTGTGGTAAAACAAATTCCGCAAGCGGCTATCTCAACTGTATATCTCATTCAGTCAGCAGCCGCAAGACATGTTTTATGTGCGGTCAGGAGTCAGGTCAATTTTGAAAGCGCCAGGTCCATCTCAGAAACCTATTTTCCTATTGATTCTATTGGAAAATTAGATGCTGCGGTTCCTAAATGCATCATGACCGCATCACAAGCACATCACGTGGCCGTACACTATCAATAAGCACCAGCAATCATGTGCTTGAGCTCATAACCCTAATTAAGGAGCCCAAGAATCCTCAGAATGAACAGGAAAATTGGAGTAATGGCAAGATATAGCACTTAGCTCTCCATATAAGCAGACTTCAACACCTCGGTGTATCATTTTGCCTCCCAATTCACCTGCATTTGATGTACATATTCATTTATGCAGATCCCCTACACAGTGTATTAAACGGTGACACTGTACTACAGAATGGCAATAATCTAAAAATCAAAGATACATAGTGCAGAGTGCCTTTCTAAGTATGAATAAAGACACGTTTTTTTATACTTAAACCAGAGGTAAAAACAAGAGCTTTACACAAATATTTAAAACATGGCACACTACTGTGCCCGACCATGGTTTCGCCAATCACAGATTCTTCTGGGGTAGTGTGCTATGATTTCAATCCTTGTGTAAAGCGCTGGTTTTTGAATCATATGTGAGTATGATAAAACTGCTTTATCCATGGAAAGATGGTCTGCGCTATGTATCTTTGATTTTCTTATATAAGAGTGTTACCCATGAATATGGTGTGTATGAGGGCTTGCATCATCACATATCTACATCAAAAGAAGCTGGATTGGGAGGAGCACTGATACAAAGTGCTGGAGTCCACTTGGTTTTTTATGGCATGAGATTGCAAATACAGTGATCTGCAACCTTTTGAAAAATGTAGTGCTGCTTTTATGTCTTATTCAGCCTAAAAGGTGGAAATCAAGGGATGGGGAATGTTCGCCAGAATTCTTTTTCATTCTGATTATCTTACAAAGCTGTGTAATGCACCTTTGTTTGCCTCTAAGGCTTTGTACCAATGTGAAGGATTACAGCTTCCATGGTTTCTTTCGGTCCTTTCAGGCATGGCCTCTAATTACAGCTGATTATATACCTCTCTATTACATTTTTTAAGGTAGTACTACATTTACGCTATGGTTGCTATTCTTTTGCTCACTGACTCTTCATTATTTGCAACATAAGGCATTTCAGCTACAGACTCTGCAATAAGTGTCTGTATAAACCATAGAACATAAATCTTTAAAGATTGAAAAATCCTCTTTAATCTAGCAAAGCTAAGGCTCACAATATTTTTTTTTTACAAAAAGTATCAACTTTCCTTTATTTTTATCCCATGCTGCCCTCTGACTCAAGATTTAGGTGATCACAGCTAGAGGGAGTTTACTCAGGACAGAGTCTATGAGCCAGAGTGGAAAGCCAATCATTCCATGTATTACATGGATGGCCATGTATCGGCTAGCTTTTCTAGAAGCAATGTCTCTTGAAAATATTTCTTTAAAGAGGACCTGTCAGCTATCCTGTCTGTTTCCGCAGATTCCTGTATTCCCCGTGAAATAAAAACTCTAGAGCATCTTTTCTTAATACTATACAGGTAAATTGTGCTGTCCATCTATTATTCTTCCTGGAAATGTATGAAACAATTAACCAGTTTTTGCCATTACCCTTGTCAAATGGGGTGTGTCCAAACAATGTGGAAATCTCAGCAATGACTGGACAGGGTCAAAGTGCGTATGGCCAAACTCCCAATTTTCATGCAGCGATCCCGTCCACAATATGGGGAGGAGTGGTCACTAAAGTCACCGCAGTAGAGTCCTGTTTAGACGGTACAATGATGATTTAGGTGCCCAAACAAACAAACATTCTTATTACCCAAGGAATAAGCATTTTGCTCATTCATCGGGTAATCGGCGACACCTTTACACCAGCAGATCATCGCTAACGACCATTCCTATGAACGCTTGTTAAGGATGATCTGCCCGATGCTCAGGCAGTGTGAAGTGGCCATTAGCCTATCCACTGTCCGAAAGATATCAGGAATCACCAAAGGACTATTTCTAGTGATGTATAATGCCTGCGGCAACCATTAGAGCAATCATCACTGCCTCTAGACGGACAGGAATAGGACATGTTCTATCTTTTTTGCGGAGATGCGGAACGGACATACGGATGTGGAAAGCACACAATGTGCCGTCCGCATTTTTTGCGGACCTATTAAAATAAATGAGTCTGCGTCCATTCCGCAAAAAATGCGGTTCGGCTACGGATACAGAGGGACAGGACAGACCAGTCGAGTTCCTCCTCATCATGTTTCTACTTCTACAGGAACTCCATGTTCCATCTTAATGCTCCAGCTTTGCCATGTGTACAAAGCCATATAATGGTGTAATATTACAACAGTTGGTTGAGCGGACATTTCCTTTAAAATTCTATTTAATTCTATTGAAGAAAAAACACAACATTGCGTCTGTCGGTCCCCAATACGTTTAAAGTTCTCCATACATAAGAAAAATAATCCTGTCTTAGCTGTGAAATGGATAATAAAACAAAGCAACACTTTGCTAAATTAAATATAGAGACATTTTTTTCTGCCTTTTAATTAACAATACAAAGCTTGTTTAGAGATTTCAGCTTTGCCTCAAGTGTGAAACTAGGTTTTAAAGAGCAGTGTTAATACAATTATGAGTTCTGATTATATAAAGATAATTATACTGCATCATTATGCAAATGCTTAAATACTTTGGGTTATTTATTGGATAAAATATGTAAATAAAAATAGGTTTACTGTAAAGTATAAAGATCTATGTGTCTTACTTGTTAGATTAGCACTTTGTGCTCCAGAGCTGCTGTGGTCTTAAAGTTGCATTGATGGTCCACATCCTAGGAAGCTATGAAGGACAGATTTTGGTCACCTAGTTACCCAAAGTGTACAAACCGGATTCCAAAAAAGTTGGGACACTATACAAATCGTGAATAAAAACTGAATGCAATGATGTGGAGGTGCCAACTTCTAATATAAATCACGGAGCAAAAGTTTAAACTGAGAAAATGTACCATTTTAAGGGAAAAATATGTTGAATCAGAATTTCATGGTGTCAACAAATCCCCAAAAAGTTGGGACAAGGCCATTTTCACCACTGTGTGGCATCTCCCCTTCTTCTTACAACACTCAACAGACGTCTGGGGACCGAGGAGACCAGTTTCTCAAGTTTAGAAATAGGAATGCTCTCCCATTCTTGTCTAATACAGGCCTCTAACTGTTCAATCGTCTTGGGCCTTCTTTGTTGCACCTTCCTCTTTATGATGCGCCAAATGTTCTCTATAGGTGAAAGATCTGGACTGCAGACTGGCCATTTCAGTACCCAGATCCTTCTCCTACGCAGCCATGATGTTGTGATTGATGCAGAATGTGGTCTGGCATTATCTTGTTGAAAAATGCAGGGTCTTCCCTGAAAGAGATGACGTCTGGATGGCAGCATATGTTGTTCTAGAACCTGAATATATTTTTCTGCATTGATGGTGCCTTTCCAGACATGCAAGCTGCCTATGCCACACGCACTCATGCAACCCCATACCATCAGAGATGCAGGCTTCTGAACTGAGCGTTGATAACAACTTGGGTTGTCCTTGTCCTCTTTGGTCCGGATGACATGGCGTCCCAGATTTCCAAAAAGAACTTTGAATCGTGACTCGTCTGACCACAGAACAGTCTTCCATTTTGCCACACTCCATTTTGAATGATCCCTGGCCCAGTGAAAACGCCTGAGCTTGTGGATCTTGCTTAGAAATGGCTTCTTCTTTGCACTGTAGAGTTTTAGCTGGCAATGGCGGATGGCACGGTGGATTGTGTTCACTGACAATGGTTTCTGGAAGTATTCCTGAGCCCATTCTGTGATTTCCTTTACAGTAGCATTCCTGTTTGTGGTGCAGTGTCGTTTAAGGGCCCGGAGATCTCGGGCATCCAGTATGGTTTTACGGCCTTGACCCTTACGCACAGAGATTGTTCCAGATTCTCTGAATCTTCGGATGATGTTATGCACAGTTGATGATGATAGATGCAAAGTCTTTGCAATTTTTCGCTGGGTAACACCTTTCTGATATTGCTCCACTATCTTTCTGCGCAACATTGTGGGAATTGGTGATCCTCTACCCATCTTGGCTTCTGAGAGACACTGCCACTCTGAGAAGCTCTTTTTATACCCAATCATGTTGCCAATTGACCTAATTAGTGTTAATTGGTCTTCCAGCTCTTCGTTATGCTCAAATTTACTTTTTTTTTTTAAAATCAATTCTTTATTATTTTATCAACATGACAAACAAAATATCCAGAGTGTACATCTCTGAACACAAAACCGCACTAAAAGTGCAGTGAACACTTCAGTAACATACATAAATAAGGGCATTATATAGTCAAGAGTACAATATATTCAGTACAAGCAATCAAAATACAATGACATTATTAAAATACAATGACATTATTAAGACATTCTCCCATAGAACTAAGACAGATTAGCTGATCGGAGCAACAGACGACCCAAGGTCCCCTTCAATTGACTCACTAGGTACCATTCCGTCAGTGTGAACGGTCTCACAATTAACTGTATCTCCTCATCAGACATACAATGAACAATAAACGGTTTCCATTTCTGAAACAACCCCTTAGCTTGACTTTCTTTAGCCGCGAGAGAATTTAATCTCTCCAAATAAAATACATTCTTCAGTTGTTCTATAATAAATTGTAATCCTGGAGCATCAGCCTGCAGCCATTTTTGTAAGATACTACGCTTGACTACCATACATATCGTATGAAACAAACGAGGTAACCCCTCTCGACCTACCTCTCCTTCCTCATAATGAAATAAATATAGTTGAGGGGACAATGGAAGCTCTCTCCCCCAGATTCTCTTAACTAAATTCCCCACCTCCTCCCACAACCTCTTACTTTGTGGGCACAACCAGATCCCATGAAATAAATCAGTGAAACCCACTCCACACTTCGGGCAACTAGTTATCCTATCTGGTTTCGCTGGATGAGGGGGGATATTGAAGCCATAGATAGCACGATACATAAGTCGAAACTGCGTATCCCTCCACGACTCAATAATAACATGCCTCCTAACCACTTCCCAACCTTTCACCATTTTTTGTTCAATATCCCCATCATTCAACTGTTCGGCCCATTTTCCAAATCGAATACTCCTATCCCCAGTCCCATCTTCCTTTCTCATATCGGTGTAAATTGTAGAAATTGAGACCTTCCCACCTCCTAAATCTAAAATCCTATCCAGAACATTCCTACGAATCTCTTTCTGCACCAACCCCAGATGATTTATCACAGCCTCCCTTACCTGGGACCATTGAATAATTTGAAAGGATGACAGAGAGAACTTAGCAATCAATTCCTCACTCGTTAACCACCTCGGTTCAGTGTCATGTAGTAAATGTTTCACATATAAAATCCCCTTCCGCCTCCATTCTTCAAACAATTTGTTTACACTACCCTGTATAAATTCTGGATTATCCCATAAAGGAAGATGCTTAGAGATCCTATAAGACAACCAGTATTTTTTCCGAAGAATCCTCCACGCAGCTATTGTATCTTTAAACAACAAAGATTGCTTGAACCACACCGGAATCACCTGCAACCTAGAATGAAGCAACGCCACTGGAGACCAAGGAGCACAGAATTCCCTTTCTAGCGACAAAGCTGAGTAGAAATCAGATCCATTTATCCAGTCACAAACATGTCTTGCCATGCAAGCCAAATTATAGCTTCTGATATCAGGAAAAGCGATCCCTCCCTTTTATTAAAGAGCGCATTTGTATCCTAGGCCTCTTACCATGCCACAAAAAGTGCTTGAATGCTTTTACAATTTTAGAAACGTCCTTATGTTTTAACAGGATGGGGATAGTCTGCATGGGATATAGCAATTTAGAGACTGACATCATCTTAATTAGATGATTACGTCCCAGCAACGACAACGGAAGATCATGCCATCTACGCAGTTCCTTAACTATTTTATCTATCAATGGGTCATAATTAAGTCTATATATGGACTCAGGAGTAGTCCCCACCATAATACCCAAGTAAGTTATATGAGAACGTGCAACTGGTATACCCCTCAAATCACTCACCCTTATCCGTTGTCCCCCCCCCCCCTTCAAGAATAGGAACTCACTCTTAGATCTATTGATTTTTAAACCAGACAGGGAACCAAATTCTTCCAAAGCTTCAGTAATCCTCCCAATATCCCTAACCGGGTTCAACATAAAAAGCAAAATGTCATCAGCAAATAAAGCCGAACGCATCTGCTTCCTACCTATTCTCAGACCCTCAAACAAATCCTCTGAGTTCAGCCATCTTGACAATGGCTCTATCGCCAGGTCAAACAAAAGAGGAGATAACGGGCAGCCTTGTCTGGTTCCTCTCTGTAGTAAGAAAGAATCAGACAAACAACCCCCGGAGCACACCCTCGCCCTCGGGCCTATATACAGAACATCTAATAGCGTGCGAAACAACCCATTAATACCTACCGAATCTAAGGCAAGACCCAGCCATTTCCAGTTGATACTGTCAAAAGCTTTTTCTGCATCCAAAGTGAGAATGGCCGGATCTTGCCCCCGATATTCCGCCTTCCCTGCCACTGAAAGAGCAAGCAGAACCTTCCTTAGATTGGTGACAGCCGCCCTACCCTTCATGAAACCAACCTGCGCAGGAGAAATTAAAGTGGGGAGAACATCTGCCAACCTATTAGCAAGCAACTTCGATAAGATTTTAAGATCATGGTTTATTAGGGATATTGGCCTGTAAGACTCTAGATTTTCCGGATCTTTTCCTGCCTTATGAATTAATGTTAGTGAGCCGTATTCATTCGTTCAGGCAGCACCCCCCTCAACCCAAGAGGAATAGAGCGACATCAAATATGGAACCACCTGAGTATCCATCACCTTGTACAAGTCAGACGTATACCCATCTGGGCCCGGGGCTTTTCCAGAAGGAAAGGATTTAATAGTTGCCTGCACCTCCACTGCCGTCAATGGGGCATTTAGAGTGTCCAGCTGCTCTACTGTCAAAGTTGGCAAGGAAATTCGCTCTAAGAAAGCCTTCCCCTCTTCCACCCTATCCCCGGCATTCTGATAAAATGCCTCCATATATTGTCCAAACAATTTATTGATTTGTTGCGGTCTGTGCTCCCTGGTCCCATCACTTTTCCTTACTACCTGAATATGATTCATTGGACGCCTACCCTTGGCCAAAGAGGCCAACAACTTTCCAGATTTGTTGCCAAATCTATGTAAACTAGCATCTAACTGAGATTTTTTGGAAATTTCCAGTTTCTCTGCTCGCGCTTCAAAGTCTCTCTTAGCCGAAACCCAGCGTTCTTTGGCGGTCTGGGTCTGGGCCAAGAGAAAGTTGCTGTAAGCTTCTCTTAAACATGTGCTTGCTTTTTCATATTGCGTCCTAGCAACCTTCTTAATAGAGGAAACATAAGCCAACAACCTACCTCTCAAAACAGCTTTAGCTGTTTCCCAAAACAATACCGTATCGTTCACATGCTCCCTATTGTCATCCACAAATTCAATCCACCATCCTTTCATTAGTTTCACAAATTCATCATCCTTTACCAAATAATTTGGGAACCTCCAAATGAAATCTCTGCCCCCAGTATACATTTCTCTAATATCTAAAAGAAGAGGAGAATGATCTGAAATTACCATATCACCTATGGCAATATCCGCCACTCTGTGCAAAATCATTGCGGACAGAAACAAATAATCGATTCTGGACCAGCTCTTATGCGCATGCGAAATGTGGGTGAATTCCCTCCCTTGAGGATTGGAGTACCTCCAAACATCTCTGAGAGACAACGACTCGGCAAAGTCCCCCAGAGAATATTGATGACTATGACCACCAGCTGACCTCCTATCCTCATTCTGGTTCATTACCGCATTGAAGTCCCCTCCCACTATTTTTGCACTATGCGTGTCTTGTAAGATTTTAGTACCCAGAGCATCAAAGAAGGCTTTTTGGCCCTGATTTGGAGCATAGATATTATATAAACTAAAGTCACCAAAAGGCCCTGAGATATTGAGATGTAATATCCTCCCCTCATCATCTGTTTCTTCAGAATGAACTATATGAGACAAATGACGACCTATTAAAATCAAAACTCCTGCTTTTCTATCCACAGCCGAAGAACCATATACCTCTCCCACCCATAACTTCTTCATCCTATGGAAGTCCGCCGTCGACAGGTGGGTCTCCTGCAGCAAGGCAATATCTGCCTTCATCCTACGTAATTGTCTCAGAACCTGCATGCGCTTGTTAGGAGACTTTAGACCTTTAACATTCCATGAGATTATTCTCAAGAATTTGTCGCTAACATAAGACCCACCTGTCGACAGAAAACCCCTCCCCTCCTTTCCGCCAAAGATTGATCAGTATCTATCAAAAGCACTGCCTCCCAGCCCGACAGCACTCCATGTATCATTACACATTAATTGCTTATACAGTGCCCCTGAACAAAAAAAGAAGAAAAAAGGGAAAAAAAAGAAAAACCCCAGCCACATTATGATCACGATTGAGAAAAGAAAACAACTCTGTGAAAAGTAGAAAAACAGTTATTAAACAGCACAAATATCTTAAGAACTTCCTTTTTTCAGGCATTAGACGCGCCACATCACCGCCAACTAGCTGTTACAACAAAAAGTCCCCAGAAATTATAAAATGTCCCTGCACACATTCCTGGAACATTAGAGAGGGGGGAAAAAATTGAACACACATGGTTAGCAAAACGAGTCCGTTTGACCGTGACTAAACCTGACGATGAATTCACAGTCCTCCCGTCTGCCTCATGAATTTTGTTCCCGAAGATTTCTGAAACTTAGACACCCTCTGTGGAAGAGATGAAGAGATCTGAGACACCCGATGCCATCCATTGCCTCCGTCTCGTACACTGACCTCCCGACGATTTTCCTCCGCCTCTGCATGCCCTTGTCTTCTCTCTGCTTGGACTCTTATAAACTCCTCCGCCTCCTTGGGATCTGTAAAATGCTTAGAGCTTCCGTCAGGTAACTGTAACCTCAATATAGCAGGGTACGCTAGTTGAAATCTGTTCCCGGCCCTATAGAGGTTTGTGCAAATCGCCCCAAAGGCCCTCCGTTTTCGCGCCACTTCCGCTGAATAGTCGGCAAATAACAAAACCTTAATGCCGTTAAGAATCAATGGCTCCCTCCTTGCACGATAAGCCCGCAAAATGTCCTCCTTATCGGAGTAGTCCAAGTACTTACAGATTGCCTGTCTTGGCCTATGATCAGCTCTCCCATTAGCAGATGACTTTTGATCCCTCCAGGGCCCCACTCTATGAGCCCTCTCCACCTTTCTTCTTCCTCCCTGGAGACCCAGTGCCTGTGGTAGAGTAACTTCAAATACATGGCGCAGTTCCGCTATTGGCACCGACTCCGGTATTCCAACCAAACGTAAATTGCTGCGTCTAGACCTATTTTCAAGGTCCTCAACACGGTCGTTTAGCTTCTCAGCCAGTAGGGACAAATCCCGCATCTTCTGCGCAGTATCAGCAGCGTCCTCCTCCACACAAGCTACCCGCTGCTCCACCTCAGATACCCTGTGATCTTGCAATTCCAGCTCCTCTTGCAATTTGTTAAGTGCCGCTTGCAGGGTAGTAGATAATGATGCAATGATATCGGGTGCCAACTGTTTCGCCACTTCAATGGCTAGCACCTTGACATCCACCACTTTGCCCGACGCTTCAAACAGATCCAACTGTGTATTAATAGCTGGGGCGTCCTGCTCCTCAGCTGACGCATGCCTTGGCGAGGAGGGAGGAGATGACGCCATCTTAGGACCTGTCTCGTCCACACTTGCTGTGTTAGTTATCGCCCGGGTCGAAGATTTTTGCCCACTTCTCAGTAAGTATCGCTCCATGCATACATTAAAGCCTCACTGTATCAGCGATGGCGCTCCGGTAGTACTCCGAGAAGCAGGTCTGGCTGATATTTTCGGCGGTGAAGCGGAGCACAAGTTACCAGCATCTTTACATGCCCGCGCCGGAACCGGAAGTCCAAATTGACTTTTTCCAGCCTCTTATCGCGACTTGTCCCAACTTTTTGGGGATTTGTTGACACCGTGAAAATTGGAATTAACGTATTTTTCCTTTAAAATGATACATTTACTCGGATTAAACGTTTGATCTGTCACCTACGTTCTATTACAAATAAAATATTGACATTTGCCATCTCCACATCTTTGCATTCAGTTTTTATTCACAATTTGTTTAGTGACCCAACTTTTTTGGAATCCGGTTTGTATATAATAATGCACAAACTGTTCCCTATTCTCCTGTACCCCCTACCCCTCTCTCTTTATATTTTTATTTTGTATGATACTCCCATAGTTATATTCCTGTGCCTTGTTTCCTTTTAATAGTATACAAGGGTACTGTGGTAGTAAAACCTGTGCAATAGTTCACCTATAGCTACAAAAAGCAATGCCAATCACTTTTTGACCATGTTACGCTGGGCAAGATTATAAAAAGTGCCAAAATAGCAAATGCCAAGGGGACTCCACCAGGTCAACTCTTTACAGCAAAGCATAGGAGCGGAACTCCTTTTTCCTTAGTGGTAAAGATTTTATATTGGTTGCTCGACATTTCTTACACCACTTACCCATGAGGAACTTATCTGCAGGATAAGTGCTAAATACTGGATCGCAGGAGGTCCAACTACTGGTATCCCAGCGTTCCTGAGGACAAGGTGCCCCCAAGTTCTTTCTCTGAATGTACCTATAGTGCACATGTCATTCCACCATTTCATTCACTTTTACGGGCCTGAAGTCTTACTTAAAGAGGACCTTTCACCTGTATAAACTATGTTAACTGAGTATGCTGCCATATAGAGCGGCGCCCGGGGATCTCACTGCACTTACTATTATCCTCGAGCGCCGCTCCGTTCTCCCGTTATGCTCTCCGGTACCTTTGCTTCTTAAGTTATAGTAGGCGGGTCTTCTCTTGTCCTGTGGGCGTCTCCTTCTCCTAGGCTGCAGCGCTGGCCAATCGCAGCGCACAGCTCACAGCCTGGGAGAAAAAAACCTCCCAGGCTGTGAGCTGTGCGCTGCGATTGGCCAGCGCTGCAGCCTAGGAGAAGGAGACGCCCACAGGACAAGAGAAGACCCGCCTACTATAACTTAAGAAGCAAAGGTACCGGAGAGCATAACGGGAGAACGGAGCGGCGCTCGGGGATAATAGTAAGTGCAGTGAGATCCCCGGGCGCCGCTCTATATGGCAGCATACTCAGTTAACATAGTTTAGACAGGTGAAAGGTCCTCTTTAATGTAATGTGAATAAGATACCCAAAAGTCTTGTACTAGCCCACGCTGAAGCTTCCCTGGTGACCGTAAACTACTGTAAATATCCCCTACATAAAAATGCCCATAACAGAAAGGGAATACAATTTAAATTACCGTAGTATTTTAGCTACACTTTGTGTTATTAAAAGAATTTGAAAAAATTTTAAAAACACTTTTTTCCTGGTGTAGAAGAAACTGACAATTGGATCCTGGATTCTCTCCAACTGCATTTTGGTATTTTGACTTATTTGACATGCTCCATTCACACTGCTATTGGAGGCTTCTTTCAGAGTCTATGTCAGCAGTTCTTTCAGATCTGATATCAAGAATAGTGCTATAAATCAAATCAGACCATAAGGGAACCCCAAAGGACTCCATTATAAGTTCAGTCAAGCACCATGAAAATCTGTCACATGATGGATCGAGCACATCCTTATGGCTTCTGTTATGAATTGATGCTACAATCAGTTGGAAACGCACCCTAAGGCCTCATGCACACGACCGTTGTGTGCATCCGTGTCCGTTGTTACGTTTTCCGTGATTTTCTGCGGACCCATTGACTTTCAATGGGTCAGTTGAAAACTCGGAAAATGCACTGTTTATCATCCGCGTCCATGATCTGTGTTTGCTGTCCGTCAAAAAATAGGACCTGTCCTATTTTTTTGACGGGCAACGGTTCGCGGACCCATTCAAGTCAATGGGTCCGTGAAAAAACACGGAGGCACACAAGATTGTCATCCGCGTCCGCATTGCTTATAGCACAGACCTTTCACTTACCAGAAAGTCAATGGGGGACGGATCCGTTTGCAATTGCACCATATTGCGGACACCAAAACGACATTTTTTTTTACTTTCCTTCATGTCCCTGGAGCCTCCAAAAATCAAGGAAACCCACGGAAGAAAAAACGGACACGGGTCACAAAACTACGGAACCTGTTTTTGCGGACCGCAAAAAAAACTGTCATGTGCACGAGGCCTAAGCCATGTGTTATCAGTAAGTCTAGAAAAGGGAAAGCATTCCCCATAATGAAGACCAGTTATCCTTCTTAGGGGAAGGGACATCAACTTGTTTAACAATGAAACCTTAAAAGGGGTTGTCCCACAAAAAAAAAGTCTGCACTTTTCACACTTGCACCTGGATCTGAATAATTTAATAAAATGTATCTGTATAGCACTACCTGCTGTTTGTTATTTTTCCTATTTCTCTGTCTACCTCAGTAGCACATGCTCAGGTCCATTCTTGAACTTCCACCTGCCGTGTCTACTGTTAGAAGCTGTGACAGCTAGAGGGAGAGAGCTGCAACATAAAGGATTTGTCCCCTGAGCTGAGCTAGAGGGAGAGAGCTGCAACATAAAGGACACACTCCTGAGCTGTGATAGGAATAGATCTTCAGCAGAAAAGGAAGACTCCCAAAGCTGCAGGAGAAAGGACACAACCCTGGCAGAGAGCTGCAGCAGAAAACACGCCCCCTGAGTTGTGATAGGGAGAGAGTTGCAGCAAAAAGGACACGCCAGCTTGAAATAAATCTAGAAGGGCAATTGGAGTAATGAATGGGGGCTGAATAGCAGCCGTGGCATCTACGTGGTTTAGAGGGAGGGAGCTCCCTGTGTCTCCCATAGGCACCCAGCAAATGAGATTGTGGGGTGCTGATGTGTTGGCATGGCAGCCTGGGACCAAATGAAGGCCCAAGGCCTGTCTGCAACATATCCCTGTCAGGCTGCACTTATCTGTAGCAGCACTGACAGTATAATACACTGTACTGCATAAGCAGTAATGGGTATAAGAGAAGTGATCAAAAGATTGCCTGTTAAAGTTGTATTAAATAAATAAAAAATTAGAGTAGAAAAATATATAGTTTTCCATGAAAAAAATGAAAAAACAATATACCCTCCACACATTTAGTATCGTTGTATCCATAACAACTTGTAATACACAATCATCATGTAATTCATCCCGTACAGTGAACGTGATTTTTTTAAAAAAGGCAGAACTGCTATTTTTTGCTCATTTGCCACTAAAGAAATGGAATTAAAAGCGATCAAAAAGATGAATGTACTCTAATATGATACCAATAAAAACAACAAGTGGTTCCGAAAAAATGAAGCCCTCACACCACTCTGTAGAATGAAAAATAAAAAAGTTATGGGTCTTGGGATGCAAAAATATTTTATTTTTTTCATTTAAAAAAAAAGGGGTTTTACGTTGCAAAAGCTGTAAAAATAAATGTATTTTGGATCGCTGTAATTGTACTGACCCACAGAATAACTTCGGCGGATCCACCTCCAGCTTAGGCCTTTATTAAGATTAAATAAATGTGCCCCTAAGTTCAAAACTCTATAAAGATATATTATAAGAATAATCAGCACAGACTTTTAGATCTATTTATATATATATTTTTTAAAACAACAGCATTTGAGTTAACATTCCCTTGAAGCAGGACATAGACATATTAGAATTCAGACCATATGAAGAAATGAAATCGGGCGGCACTCACCAGCGTACTTCAATAATGCCTTTATTCCACAATCGCGGAGGACGGCATCGGGCAGGACGCCAAGAGCTTCACACAGGTGAACAAGCGACGGCCGTTTAGCGCTGAACGCGATTCGTCAGGCTGTTACGTCAGGGCGCAAATGCGCTCCACCTTTAAGCTCAGAGCCGATGCATCACCTGGGTGACCAATGACGCTGCCCTGATGCTTTTCAAAATAGTACATACAGAAAAGGAAAATAAATATACAGAACATTAATACGTAATAACCAGGTAGGTTACGGAGGTGCTTACAAAAACATGCTGAGGTCGATTCTATCGTGAAGGCCCAATTCTTCTGCCGCCTGGGTGCGGAGAATCCACCTGGCCTCCCGTTGTAACAGGAGCCGGTGTCTATCGCCCCCATGCGGCGGGGCCTGTACCACCTCTAGCCCTGAAAAAGACAGGTAACTAGTGTCACCTCCATGCACCTTTCTAAAGTGTTCTACCACTCTGGGGCACCCTTTACCAGTAGTTATGGAGTTTAGGTGTTCTCTTACACGCTCATTTAAACATCTAATTGTTTTGCCGATATAAAATCGGCCACATTTACAACTTAAGAGATACACCACAAACATGCTTCTGCAATTAATGAAACGCCGTACCCTGTGGTGCACCCCTGCAACATCAATGAATTTTTTACACGCATTGTACTTACATTGGGAGCAATTCCCGCATCTAAAATGACCATCCGGTCTGTTAATTGTTAGCCATTGACTAGAACGCAATGGAGCTAATCTACTCCTAACAAGCTTATCCCTTAGCGTGTGGCTTCTCCTGAAGAAAACTAGAGGTTTTTGTTCAGTTATTTTATTCAGGGTACTGTCCCTTTTTAGTAAATCCCAATTCCTAAAAATGGCGGAACGAATCTGATCCGCCATTGGGCTGAACTTAAAGGAGAAGGCAAATCTGCCCACATTTGACCCATCTTGGTCCGTCCCAGATGCTTTCGTAAATTTTCTCCTTGTTTTATTGCTCTTTTGTAACAAATCTCTCTGAGAGAAAGTCCTCTCAACCCTCTCCATGTCCTTGCTAACCTCTCTTTCTGGATACCCTCGTTGTTTCAGCTCTATCGCCTATCGTCGATAACCCTCTAACTCACTGCTCTAAAGCACCGCTGACGGTGTTTGTAAGAGACTGAACGGTGATCGATTCCCATGTGCCGTGGCTTGCGGTGGATTCTGAGTGCCGCTCCTCATCTTATTATTGAATATAAATATTAGACTTTTGATTATAAGATATACATGGAGGGTGTCAAACCTATAACAGATAGACATTTTATGTACAGAACACGTCAGCAAAAGTAAAACTGTTAAAAGTGCTCGTTTTCACTGCATTCTGTTATTTCAGGGATTTGTGCTATTTAAAATGGAAAGGATGATACTGCTATCAGCCAAACATTTCACAACATAATCTATTCCCCTCTGTAATCAGCTATTCAGAATTCAGAAAGCATGACACTGGCTCTAGCAGGTGAATTACCCGAGGTCAGTATTTGGTTCCCTTGTTCCCATTTTAAAGTACAATGATAATCAACCAACTCAAACATGCATATTTTTCCATAACTGTGTGACGGATTCACCGAGGAGCTCTGGAATTCATTATTATTTCACCTTCCTATCCTCTGTGTTGCCACTGAAGGGAAGTAATGATATTGCAATTTTTACACACATTTTTTATGCTTTCACGATGCATAGACGCTTACCTCAGTATCTTGATCTAGTATTTGATAGTCTTTAGGCATGCTTGGCAGTATCGGCCATGTGAGGTTGGCTGTAGTAGTTGTCAGAGAGCTATAACTTCCATTTCTGAGGTTTTCCGTAGAATGCGACTTCGGTCCATGCCATCCAAGGATGCTTTCTGAAAATTAAAAATTCATAAATGACACATACAATCATCAGATACAGAAAGATCAATAGAAAATATCTCCCAAGGGAAGCCGAGATATAGAGGCAATAAGGGACAAGGAGCATCTAGGTCTAGAAATCAAAAATGGGGAAACCATACCCGGGGCAATCAAAGAGCTACATATCCAGATGGCCCTTCCTCCTCTGGACCATCTGCCTTACCGCCCAATTTTTTAGAATCAGGGGGGATCCCATACCATCTCAGGGACCGCCCCAGACAACAAGAAAAATAGACCACGATCAGAAAGGACGGATAATTAACCTGACTAATAAAACATTCTCTGAAACAGAAATATCAGTCCTCACTAGGGGCATTACTTTTGTACCCACCACTCGATTCAACTCTTTTCTATGGATTAAAGATCTTAACCTTTTCTGCCGTAAGTTAAAATGGCATAAATTTTTCAGGCATAATGATCTTGAGGAGAGTCTTAAATTGGGTATCCCCCTAAATGAACTCCCACTTGTCAGAATTTTGGCTGAACTTCGTCAGGAAAGAGAAAGAAACATGGGGGAAGGCCCGTTCACCAATTTAAAACCTAAGAGTATAAAATCACCTCCCCCAATGGAAACCAACACCATAGATCTCTTTCTTAATATGGTCAGCATGGAACTTGAGAGACTTGAACTAAAAGCAGCTAAAGAAAAAACAAATCTTAAAAAAGAGGAAATAGAGGCCATGATTAAAATTCAGGAAGACCATAATATAATACTAAAGCCTTCAGATAAAGGAGGGAATCTAGTGGTCATGGACTATAACACCTATAAACATATGTGTCTATCTATCCTGAATGACAAAAATTGCTATCAGATACTTGGAAGGGACCCCACGCCTGAATTCAATAAGGATCTAGAGGCCCTACTTATAGAGGCCTTTGAAAATAGACTGATATCAGGTGATGAAATCAAATTCATGCTTACCCCTTATCCTCAAACTGCTACGTTCTACACCATCCCCAAAGTCCATAAAGGACTCGCACCCCTTAAAGGACGCCCCATAGTCTCGGGGATCAACTCCTTAACCCAAAACATAGGCATATACATCGACAAGATATTGAGAACTTATGTCTCGGCATTACCCTCATTCATTAGAGACACATCGGACCTACTTACCAAAATTGACGGTCTGCAACTTGAGGATGGCATATTGCTGGCCTCCATAGATGTGGAGGCTCTATATAGCAACATACCACATAATCTGGGACTACATGCAATTGAGCACTTCTTAAAAACGAGGGGTATTCAATTCACAGCCCATAATGTGTTCATTCTCAAGTTAACCGAGTTTGTCCTGAGGCATAACTATTTTCTTTTTGACTCCAAGTACTTCCACCAGCTCAGGGGCACGGCAATGGGGAGCCCTTGTGCCCCCACCTATGCTAACCTGTTCCTGGGCTGGTGGGAGGATACACTGGTCTTCACGGAGGAGAATGCCTGGACATCGCGAATTGTCTTCTGGGGCCGCTATATCGATGATTTTAATATTCTGGAGCGGCTCCAGAAGACAATTCTCGGATTTTGTTGCATATCTCAACAATAACGAGATTGGTATGCATTTTACCTCGGAGATTGATGAGTGTAGCCTGGCTTTCCTAGACTTACATATTTCTTTGAATAACGGTGTATTAACTACAAAAACGTACAGGAAACCAACAGCTGCAAACAATCTACTTAGATGGGAGAGTCACCACCCAGTGAACCTTAAGTGTGGAATCCCAAAAGGACAATATCTTAGGATCCGCAGAAACTGTACCAGTAACTCAGATTTCTATAAACAGGCCAGAGACCTAAAGAACAAATTTAATGAAAGAGGATACCCTGACCGTCCACTAGAGAAAGCCTTTAAATCGGCCCTAAATACTGAAAGAAGGGAACTCCTGTCCTCAAAACAAAGGACAAGATTAGAAACAGACCCCATCTTTCGTATTATAGGAACCTATGATAATCAGAGCAGAGAAGTGAGGGAGATATTTAAAAAATACTGGGACATGCTTTTGACGGATATTGACGTGAAAGATATCCTCCCCACATATCCGGCTATAACATATCGTAGGGGACGGTCATTGGGTGACAGGTTTGTTCACAGTCACTATACCCCTGTCAAAAAAACTGGTACGTGGCTGGACAGAAGGCCTCTTGGTACCTTTAGATGCGGTTCATGTATTGCCTGCCCACATATTGTCCAAACAAAAACATTTACAAGCAATACTACCAAGAAAATATACACCATTAGGGATTTTGCAAACTGCAAAACCACAGGGGTTGTGTATTTGTGTACTTGCTCATGTAACCTACAATACGTGGGTAAGACCAAGAGAGAACTTAGAAGGAGGATTGGGGATCATCTCGGTGACGTGCGACATAGACGTGACACCCCTATAGCAAGACATATACAGAATTTCCATGATGGGAATAGCATGTCACTGAGATTTTGTGTAATTGAGGTGATCCGCCCATCCGTTAGAGGTGGGGACCTCAATAAAAAAATCCTACAAAAGGAGGCGGAGTGGACTCACAGGTTAAAAACTGTGAGTCCACTGGGCCTCAATGAAATGTTGTCATTTGCATGCTTCATTTAATTTTGGTTGTGTCTGAAAATACTCATTAACCACTGACCAATACATATATGTGTAAAATGGACCAAGCAGGAACATAATACATTGACCGTGATAGGTCATATTCTCTGATATCTATGTGTGAACAGCAATATCTCAATAGGGTTTATCCGGATACCTCTGTAATTACTCTATTTAATGTATGCTCACTATTAGGGTTGTCCCGATACCGATACTAGTATCGGTATCGGGACCGATTCCGAGTTTTCTCGGCGGTACTCAGCCGCCGATACCCCGCCCCGATACATAAATAGAATACTATGGGCGTAACTATGGGCGGGGCCCGGTGCAGTCACTGTACTCTTACACCGGGCCCCGCCGCTCACCAAAGTATTTATAAACGTGAATCCTTATCCTGTTTACTAACGCTGCCCTCTCCCATGTTCCCATGTCCCCCCTGTATCCCCACAGCACTTACTTAAGCTTCCATAGCAGGCAGAGCAGACGGCAGCAGTAACGTCACTCACTGACGTAGAGCGCCTGCTCCGCCCACTTTATGAGTGAAGCAGGCGGAGCAGACGCGCGACGTCAGTGAGTGACGTTACTGGTGCCGTCCGCTCTGCCTGCTATGGAAGCTTAAGTAAGTGCTGTGGGGATACAGGGGGGACATGGGAACATGGGAGAGGGCAGCGTTAGTAAACAGGATAAGGATTCACGTTTATAAATACTTTGGTGAGCGGCGGGGCCCGGTGTATTGGGGGACACTGTTATGAGGGGGATCTGTGGATGACATATAGCAGTGTCATCCACAGATCCTCCCCATAACAGTTCCATCCACAGATCCCCTATAACAGCACCATCCACAGATCCCCCACCAAATAACAATGCCATCCTCAGATCCCCCCACCCCATAACAATGCCATCCACAGATATCCCACCCCATAGCAGTACCATCCACAGATCCCCATAACAGTGCCATCCACAGATCCCCCATAACAGTGCCATCCACAGATCCCCATAACAGTGCCATCCACAGATCCCCATAACAGTGCCATCCACAGATCCCCCATAACAGCACCATCCACAGATCCCCATAACAGCGCCATCCACAGATCCCCCATAACAGTGCCATCCACAGATCCCCCATAACAGTGCCATCCACAGATCCCCCATAACAGTGCCATCCACAGATCCCCCATAACAGTGCCATCCACAGATCCCCATAACAGTGCCATCCACAGATCCCCATAACAGTGCCATCCACAGATCCCCATAACAGTGCCATCCACAGATCCCCCATAACAGTGCCATCCACAGATCCCCCATAACAGTGCCATCCACAGATCCCCCATAACAGTGCCATCCACAGGTCCCCCATAACAGTGCCATCCACAGGTCCCCCATAACAGTGCCATCCACAGGTCCCCCATAACAGTGCCATCCACAGATCCCCCACATGACAGTGCGTCATCCACAGATCCCCCAAAACGGTCACATGACATTTAAAAAAAGTATCGGTATTCGGTATCGGTGACTACTTGAAAAAAAGTATCGGTACTTGTACTCGGTCCTAAAAAAGTGGTATCGGGACAACCCTACTCACTATGTCCTGCCTATATAAACCACTGCACCCCAAATATAATGTACCCTTACCTGCCTTATATTGGTACTAGTCATCTATCTATCAGAGATAGTACCTTAAAAATAGGAAAAAACAGTAATTCAAGGGATGTATTCTGCAATGAATTAAGTATATACTGCAGAAAATCCATTGGTAATTCCTAATAAACTATACACAGCAAATTTTCAAGCCTGGGGGATCGATTGCCTTTGAAGTATTCTATACTTTGCGCATTCCTTTATTAAGTTGCTTTGAATACCGGGTTGAAGCCTCTTATTACATCGGGCACTAACATGACACTTCCGGTCATGCGCCGGTTGAAACGCAGGACTTCATCTCATGCGGTTCACAGTGGATCCCTCCCCCTGGCTTATGCGCATGTGCGAACAAAATACATCCATCTCCGGACGCGCAACTGAGAATGCGCCGGGTGGAGCGCACGACTTCACTTCGTGCGTTCCACATCGGACCTCGCTGGTTTCTGCGCATGCGCGTTCAAGGCAGTTCCGCTTCCGGATACACCAGCTGGAACGCACGCCACAACATGCGGTAAGCGACTCACCGCTATCTAATTAAGACTAATGTAAAAGGTATTTAAGGGGACAGTCCTAGACATTCGTTCTGGACTGCATCTATCCAGTGGGCTTATCAAAAAGAAAAGAAAGTGATTGTGCTTGACGGTTACCTAGCCGTTACTTTATCAGTATATACCCCCTGATGAATCTGACAGTATCTACTGTCAAAGGAAACGCGTCGGGATCTAAAAGAAAAAACGACATCTGGCTGTTGGTTTTTGGAGGACTCTCCTTCAGGGTGAGAATAATAGGGATAGCCACCGATAAGTGGGGTCGCTCCTTCTGGGGTGATTCTCCCGCAATTAGGCGGGAGACCTCTCCGCTTTCAGACAGGGCCACACTAGCTGTGTAGGGATACTCCTCCTGTTCCAATGTCCCAGGACCCAGAGTGCGTGGTATCTAACAATCGTTGACGTTACCTTCCAGCACACCAAGCTACCTCTGGGGATTGCATAGAGCCATCTACACGCCTGGATATTCGGAAAGAGGGACCGTCTATCTCCTATGCAACAAATCGTGAGTTACAAATACAGACGCAACTCAACTGCATCCTCATCCAGCATTTAGTACCTCGTATATGTATCTGTATATACAATTTATTACAGCCTGATGCATCATACGCAGTCTATTAATATTGTATATGTGGGACTTATTTTAAATTAAATATTATAAAAGCTAAGTTTTAGTAGGATAATAATTCAGTGAAACAATATATATATTCCTACAACATTCCTAATCTAACCAATTCTGTGAATTTTGTTTAGATAGATAGGACCGCAATTGAACGCGCAGAAACACTGGGCAGGACAGATGTAGTTATGAAGAAAGGTTCTTCTTTATTAGATATTGCTCATCAGGTGAACAGGTAAAAACTACGCGTTTCGGGGAAACTTAGGTCCCCTTCATCAGGTTAAAAGCTTCATACATACATAGTGTATAATGCACATATTTATATAATAAATAACCCCCAGAAAAACTCACCTGGAGGCGGCTCCTGGTGGGGTGAGACGCCCTCCAGGTGTGCTCTCATTTGCATACATTATGACAAACTTATAATACATGAATTCATGGGGGAACATTAAGATCATATGTTAACACAATTGAATTTGTTAAAATCGCCATATTTTTAAAATCGCCATATTTTTATTAAAATAGACGGAGCAAATCAATCTGTAATGTAGATCATGTTGTCGCAGGGCCGGCGGTCACATGGCCTCATTACTTATTCATTATTGCCGGGGTAGTGGATGCTCTAGCTCCCAGACCCGGACGCGCTCAGTACGGGCTTGATTACGTGATCGCTGGCTTCGCGATCATGTGACCAGAAGGGATAGTCACCTGACTAGTTGTCATGGTGATGACCAAACAAAGTGCCGGGCTGGATGTTGTGACCGCTTCTATCGCGATCACATAGCCTGCAAGGCGCAATGGCAAATTATTAAAGAGAAGGGTGTCAGTGTCACATGGGGTTAAGTTTGATTAACTGAACCATGCCTGGGCCACTTATACAAAATTATATAGCCTACAATTGGGACATATCGATAAATAAATAAATTCATGGATGGATAATATAAATGTATGAATAGTGAATTAAGATAATTAATAGATGGAGTGGGTATATAAATATAGGAATAAATAAATAGGGGTAATGGAGCAGTATATAGCGTGAGCATAATTATGGGAAATCATAAAATGATATGAGGTAGATATAAATATATATATAAATATATGTATAAAAAATATTGTGAAAGTAATAAAATGTAAAAAAAAAAATGTGAATATAAATATGCAAACAAACTAGTAAAAAATGATGTATAAAAATATTCATAAAAAATACATACATCTATATAAACATACATATAAATATATACATTCAGTTCATGGAATGGTGTGTGACATGGTTGTGGTTAGAGGGGATTACGGGTAATAATTACTGAAAAAACAGCAATAGGTGATCCTTAGTATAAGTTAAAATCATAATACAATAGAATATTGAATTTGAAAAAAAAGGGGGGAGGGTGCATAAAAGCTATCTCAAAATGATCCGTTTGGTACTAAAATAGGTTTAAAAGTTGATCTCAAAGTCCTCATTTAATCCATATGGGTTGAGGCTATTCAGTTTATAAATCCCGACCAGTACATCTCTCGACGTCTAATACATTGTAGATTCTTACGTTAATGTACTGGTATTTGCTCTATAGGTGTGATTTTGAATCCCAAGAAGCTACCCTCATTGTAATTTGCAGCATGTCTCGAAAGGCTGTGTTTTTTACATGTATTTTTAACCCTTTCAGGAACAAGCCATTTTTCACCTTTCTGCCCAGGCCATTTTTAGCAAATTTGATATGTGTCACTTTATGTGGTAATAACTTTAAAATGCTTTTACTTATCCAGGCCATTCTGAGAATGTTTTCTTGTGACATATCGTACTTCATGACAGCGGTAAAATTGAGTAAAAAAAATTCATTTTTATTTATAAAAAAAATACCAAATTTACCAAAGATTTGTAAAAAAATTGCAAATTTCAAAGTTTACATTTCTCTACTTCTATAATACATAGTAATACCTCCAAAAATAGTTATTACTTTACATTCCCCATATGTCTACTTCATGTTTGGATCATTTTGGGAAGGATATTTTATTTTTTGGGGATGTTAAAAGGCTTAGAAGTTTAGAAGCAAATCTTAAAATTTTTACGGACCAGTTCAGGTCTGGTCACTTTGCGAGGCTTACATAATAGAAACCACCCCATTCTATAAACTACACCCCTCACGGTATTCAAAACTGATTTTACAAACTTTGTTAACCCTTTAGGTGTTCCACAAGGATTAATGGAAAATAGAGATACAATTTCAAAATTTCTCATTTTTGGCAGATTTTCCATTTTAATAATTTTTTTCCAGTTACAAAGCAGGGCGCAGAAGGAAAGGAATGCCATACGGTTTTTGAAAGGCAGATTTTGCTGGACTGGTTTTTTTGACACCATGTCCCATTTGAAGCCCCCCTGATGCACCCCTAGAGTAGAAACTCCATAAAAGTGACCCCATCTAAGAAACTAGACCCCTCAAGGTATTCAAAAATGATTTTACAAATGTCGTTAACCCTTTAGGTTTTCCACAAGAATTAATGGAAAATAGAGATACAATTTCAAAATTTCACATTTTTGGCAGATTTTCTATTTTAATAATTTTTTTCCAGGTACAAAGCAAGGGTTAACAGCCAAACCAAACTCAATATTTATGGCCCTGATTCTGTAGTTTACAGAAACACCCCATATGTGGTCGTAAACCGCTGTACGGGCACACGCAGGGCGCAGAAGGAAAGGAATGTCATACGGTTTTTGGAAGGCAGGTTTTGCTGGACTGGTTTTTCTGACACCATGTCCCATTTGAAGCCCTCCTGATGCACCCCTAGAGTAGAAACTCCAAAAAAGTGACCCCATTTTAGAAACTACAGGATAGGGTGGCAGTATTGTTGGTACTAGTTTAGGGTACATATGATTTTTGGTTGCTCTATAATACACTTTTTGTGAGGCAAGGTAACAAGAAATAGCTGTTTTGGAACCGTTTTTATTTTTTGTTATTTACAACATTTGTCTGACAGGTTAGATCCAGGGCTGTGGAGTCTGTAGATAAATGCTCCGACTCCTCAGTTTTTGGTACTTCCGACTCAGACTCCCCGACTCCGACTCCTCTGTATTTAATATGCAAATGTATTTTATACATTCCTTGAAGGAAAGAAAGGCAACATACATGTCATTACCATAGAACTACTGGCTAGGAAACTGCTGTCTTCTCCTTTGTGTGCTGATCTTCTGCTGAAGATAGGGCAGTCTTCTCCTTTGTGTGCTGATCTTCTGCTGAAGATAGGGCAGTGGGAGGATCCAGGAAGGGACAGGGGAAGGGGCATTTATTTTAAAACATGATTTCCCTAGTAGAATCCCATAGTCATGTTTAAAGTTTAAGCTAACAATCTGAGTTTACAAGTTTTTATAGCCTAAGGGCTCTTTCACACCTGCGTTCTTTTCTTCCGGCATAGAGTTCCGTCGTCGGGGCTCTATGCCGGAAGAATCCTGATCAGGATTATCCCCATGCATTCTGAATGGAGTGAAATCCGTTCAGGATGCATCAGGATGTCTTCAGTTCCGGAACGGAACGTTTTTTGGCCGGAGAAAATACCGCAGCATGCTGCGCTTTTTGCTCCGGCCAAAAATCCGGAACACTTGCCGCAATGCCGGATCCGGAATTAATGCCCATTGAAAGGCATTGATCCGGATCCGGCCTTAAGCTAAACGTCGTTTCGGCGCATTGCCGGAGCCGACATTTAGCTTTTTCTGAATGGTTACCATGGCTGCCGGGACGCTAAAGTCCTGGCAGCCATGGTAAAGTGTAGCGGGAAGCGGGGGAGCAGTATACTTACCATCCGTGCGGCTCCCGGGGCGCTCCAGAGTGACGTCAGGGCGCCCCAAGCGCATGGATCATTTGATCGCATTGGACACGTCATCCATGCGCATGGGCCGCTCTGACGTCATTCTGGAGCGCCCCGGGAGCCGCACGGACTGTAAGTATACCGCTCCCCCGCTCCCGCTCCTACTATGGCAACCAGGACTTTAATAGCGTCCTGGGTGCCATAGTAACACTGAAAGCATTTTGAAGACGGTTCCGTCTTCAAATGCTTTCAGTACACTTGCGTTTTTCCGGATCTGGAGTGTAATTCCGGCAAGTGGAGTACATGCCGGATCCGGACAACGCAAGTGTGAAAGAGCCCTTAGCTGAATGACAGCAGTTTTTCAAATGGTTTACAGCTTCAGTCTTGAACTATTGACTATCCATTCCCTTCACTTATACAAGTGTCTAGTTCTGCAAAAAACATATTTACTTAATCAGTTATCAGTGAGAGGCTAGGTTAACCATGGGCGTTGTGTTCCCTGTAACAGCGGAACACAACACAATGGAAAGTATAAGTATTGCCGCTCCTTAACTTTGCGTTGCGTGCCATATAGTGAAGCATATGAAAAGCATTCTTCCTCATGGTCACTTAACGTGTTCGTTTTGCAGTAACGTGATGCACTGCATGCATTGGCCTTTATTCTTACAGTAGAAAAGTACCGTACTTTTCGCAAAAGTGGGGGAAAAATAGCAGTGCGTCTTATGGAGCGAATGCTACAACCGTCCGGTGAATAGGCTGAGAGGGAGGAGGGGCTGGGGGCCGGCATCTGTTTCTGTAATGGCAGTGGGGCCCGGTGCAGTCACTGTATTCTACTACACCAGGCCCCGCTCACTGTAGTATACGGTAATCATATCTAACTTGTGGGTATTGTTAAAGTATTCCAATCATCTTAAATCTAGCGCTGTATTACTTACTACTAACTTCTTGGCAGTCAGGAGGCCTGGTGGGCGCTCGTAGCGTAGCTCACTACGTCACGCGCCTGCTCCGCCCACTTTATGAATGAAGCAGGCACCGGGCCCCGCTGCCATTACAGAAACAGATGCCGGCCCCTATTCACTACACAGGGACACTGTTATGGGGGAAATCTGTGGATGACACATAAGATAAGATGCTGTATATATGCCATCCACAGATGCCCCCATAACAGTGCCATCCACAGATGCCCCCATAACAGTGCCATCCACAGATGCCCCCATAACAGTGCCATCCACAGATGCCCCCATAACAGTGCCATCCACAGACCACCATTAGTTCAAAACCCATCAAAAGCACACCTTTTGGTTCATATTTTGGGGTGCGTGTGACTTTTTGATCGCTTGCTATTACACTTTTTGTGATGTAAGGTGACAAAAAATGGTTTATTTAGCACAATTTTAATTTTTTATTTTTTACGGTGTTCATCTCAAGGGTTAGGTCATGTGATATTTTTATAGAGCCGGTCGATACGGACGCGGCGATACCCAATATGTATACTTTTTTTTATTTATGTAAGTTTTACACAATATCATCATTTTTGAAACAAAAAAAAAAACATGTTTTAGGGTCTCCATATTCTGAAAGCCATATTTTTTTCAGTTTTGGGATGGTCTTAGGTAGGGTCTCATTTTTTGCGGGATGAAATGACGGTTTGATTGGCACTATTTTGGGGTGCATATGACTTTTTGATCGCTTGCTATTACACTTTTTGTGATGTACGGTGACAAAAAATGGCTTTTTTACACCGTTTTTATCTTAATTTTTTTATGGTATTCACCTGAGGGGTTAGGTCATGTGATATTTTTATAGAGCAAGTTATTACGGACGCTGCGATACCTAATATGTATACTTTCTTTTTATTTATGTAAGTTTTACACAATGATTTCATTTTTGAAGCCAAAAAAAAATCATGTTTTAGTGTTTCCATAATCTGAGAGCCATAATTTTTTCAGTTTTTGGGCGATTATCTTAGGTAGGGTCTCATTTTTTGCGGGATGAGATGACTGTTTGATTGGCACTATTTTGGGGTGCATATGACTATTTGATCACTTGCTATTACACTTTTTGTGATATAAGATGACAAAAAATTGTTTCTTTAGCACAGTTTTTATTTTTTTATTTTTTACGGTGTTCAGCCGGTCGATACGGACATGGCGATACCTAATATGTATACTTTTTTTTTATTTATGTAAGTTTTACACAATAATATTTTTGAAAAAAAAAAAAAACATGTTTTAGTGTCTCCATATTCTGAAGGCCATAGTTTTTTCAGTTTGTGGGCGATCATCTTAGGGAGGGTCTCATTTTTTGCAGGATGAGAGGACGGTTTGATTGGCACTATTTTGGGGTGCATATGACTTTTTGATCGCTTGCTATTACACTTTTTATGACAAAAAATGGTTTATTTAGCAGAGTTTTTCTTTTTTCTTTCTTACAGTGTTCATCTCAGGGGTTAGGTCATGTGATATGTTTATAGAGCCGGTCGATACGGACCCAGCGATACCTAATATGTATACTTTTTTTTTCCCCAAAATTTTTTACCAATTTCTTTTAACTTTATTTGGGGGAAATTATGTTTTTGTTTATTTTTACTTGAAACGTAATTTTTTTGGGGGAAAACTATTTTTTTCAACTTTTTTTCACTTTATTTCTTGTCCCACTTTGGGACTTGAACTTTTGGGGGTCTATTCCCCTTTACAATGCATTCCAATACTTCTGTATTGGAATGCATTGGCTGTATGAGTAATCTCACAGGCTCGTCACCGGAAGACATCACACTGCATTCCATGCCATCGGGTCCCCCCTACAGCTGCATGGGGACCCGATGGCACTGCCGCACCAGGTAAAAGCCGCAAACCGCAGGTCTGAATTTTTTTTTGTTATTTACAATGTCCATCTGACAGGTTAGATCATGTGGTATTTTTATAGAGAAGGTTGTTATGGACGCGACAATGTTTGTTTCAGTTTTATATAATAAAGCATTTTAAAAAAATATATATTTTTGTGTCTCCATATTCTGAAAGCCATATTTATTTTTATTTTTTTGGGTGACTGTCTTTTTCGGTATGAGATGACGGTTTGATTGGCACTATTTTAGGGTTTGCATGACTTTTTGATCGCTTGCTATTACACTTTATGTGATGTAAGGTGACAAAAAATTGCTTTTTTGACACTGTTTTTATTTTTATTTTTTACGGTGTTCACCTGAGGGGTTAGTTCATGTGATATTTCTATACAGCAGGCTCTTACGGATGCGGTGATACCTGATATGTATACTTTTTTATTTTATTTATGTTTTACACAATAACAGCATATTTATATTTAAAATAATCATGTTTCATTGTTTCCATATTCTGAGAGCCTCTAATTTTTTGCGGGATGAGGTGACGGTTAGTTTGGTACTATTATGGGGGCATAAGCCTTTTTGATCGCTTGGTGTTGCACTTTTAGTGATGTAAGGTGACAAAAAATAATTTTTTTAGCACAGTTTTTATTTTATTTTTTTATGGTGTTCACCTGAGGGGTTAGGTCATGTGAAATTTTTATAGAGCCGGTCGATATAGACACGGCGATACCTAATATGTCTACTTTTCTTTTTCTCCCTATTTAAAAATAAATAAATTCCATATTTTTTTCACTTTATCTTATGCCCCACTCTGGGATTTCAACTTTTGGGGGGCTGATTCCCTTTACAATGCATTACAATACTTCTGTATTGTAATGCATTGGCTGTAAGTGTATTACTGAGTGTAATACACTTACAACTTCCTGCCTGTGAGATCCAGGGGGCTGCCTTCCCTGCCATTGGGTCCCCGTCACAGCAGCGCGGGGACGCGATGGGCACCCTGCACACATCTGAAGTCCGCACGTGCCGCGGTCAGCACTGACCGTGCAGAGGTTAATGCTCCGGCATCAGTGATTTCACCGATGCCGACACATACAGCAGGGGTCCGGCTATCAGTGACTGCCGGACTCCTGCCGCTGATCGGGCAGGCGCACCTCCTGCACTGGCCCGATCAGCGCGCCGTACATGTCTGGTTGCGCCGTACATGTAAGGCGCTAGGCGTTAAGGGGTTAACATTCGACCTATGTTTATTTAGTCTATTGCGTAGTGTGTGCAATGTGCGCCCAACATATTGTATGCCACAGGGGCATTCCAAAACATAAACCACGTGTGTGGAGTTACAATCCAGTGCCCCTAGTATTGGGAAGGTTGCTCCATCAATTTTGTTTTCAAAACAAGTGGCTTGGCAGATGGTCTCGCAACATAGACATCTAGGCTGTCCACATCTTTTACTACCTTGTTTTTGTGGAACATCTAAGTGTTCATCTGTTTTCTCTGTGTCTCTTATTCTGCTTGGTGCTAAAATGTTTTATAGGGTGCACGCTCTTCTATAGGTGAGAATGGGTACTTTTGGGATAATTTAACTTAAAATGGGATCTTTTTTTAGAATGTGCCAGTGTTTTTTTTTTTAAATAGATTTTACCAGGTTGTGGTTTTGGTTGAAGGTGGTGATAAAATTCAATGATTGGTTACTCTCTTTTGTTCTTGTTTTAGGTTTCGGCAACAGACACTCCAATTGGGTGAGCTCGGAAGCTTGTTTTTTTGCTGCAATAATTATCTGTTCAGGGTACCCCTTTTCTCTGAATCTCGATGTAAGACCTCGCTTTGTTGTTCGAAGTCCTTTTCCAAAGTACAGTTTCGTCTATTTCTCTTGAACTGGCTAAATGGAATGTTTTGTTTCCATTTTTTGTAATGTGTGCTTTTAAAATGGAGGTAGCTGTTACTGTCCACCTTTTTAAAAAAAAGTCCTGGTTAAAATCTCGCCCCCTTGTATAAAAATTTCCAAGTTTAAAAACTCTGTTTTGTTATTGTGATGAGATCCCGTGAATGAGATTCCCCACTGATTGTCATTTAGATTTTTCATGAATTCTTTATTAGTTTTGCTGTCTCCCTTCCAGACGATAATTAGGTCATCGATGTACCTTTTAAAAAAGATAATATTGTTGGTCCAATATTTCATTTGGTAGTTATAAGTTTCCTTAAATTAGCCCATAAATAAATTTGCAAAATTGGGAGAAAATCTCGTGCTCATAGCGGTACCCCGTACCTGTCTGTAGATTTGGTCTTGAAAATTAAATGTGTTATTTGTCAATATAAATTCGATACTTTTAGTAATAAACTCCTTTTGTTGTGTTGGCATTGATTTATCTTTTGCTAGAAAGTCTGCTGTACATTTTATCCCTAATCCATGGGGAATATTAGAGTAAAGGGCTGACACATCTAGAGTAAGCCAATGGAAGTCTTCCTTCCATTTAATATTTTTTAGTTCCATTATGATGAATCTTTAATATATGACTTCAGACATACTACGTGTTTCTGTAAAAAGATATCAATGTATTGTGACAGGTTTCTTGTGAGTGAGAGTACTTCAGAAATAATGGGCCTTCCTGGTGGGTTTTGAAGGTTCTTGTGAATTTTAGGAAGATGTCGAGTCTGTGACTATTATAAATTCTATTTCCTTTTTGTCTAGGATCTCATCTGCTGACTTAATGACTGAAACTCTTATTTGTCCAGTGGGGAGGGGTCTTCTTTAAGGGGTTTGTAATAGTCGGTATCAGAAAAAATCCCGAGTGCTTCATTAATGTAATCGTCTCTATTTTGAATGAGTATGCCCCCCCCCCTTTATCCGCATTTTGGATGATTATATCTAAATTAGATTAGAGTTTTTTCATGGCTAGTTTTTCGTGAGGTTTCAGGTTATATTTCGGAACGGTGATTGAATTTATCTGAGGGAGTTCTTCAGCTACAATGGAATAAAAGGTATCGATAAAATTACCTTTGTGGTGCAGAGGGTAGAAACTAGAAGGTGGCTTAAGGCCCGATGGCACGCCCAAAGAAAGGTGTTGGTCTATGTCGCTTTTCATTTTGGATTGTGGTATTTTTGACTGCTCCATAATTTAAAAATGTCTCTTCATGGGGAGTTTTTTAATAAATTTATTTAGATCAAGAAATAAATCAAACTCATTGATTTTTGATGTTGGGCAGAAGGATAAACCTTTTGCTAGTAGGGAGTTTTCATCCTTTGTTAGTCTGTATGAGGATAAGTTGAAAATACCTGTAGTTTGTGGTGTTGGGGGGTTTGTTATGTTCGTCTTTTTTATTGTTTTCTTTTTGCTTTTACCACCTCTGCATCCCCTTCTGAATTTTTTATTTTTGCAGATTTCCGTCCCAGGGGTTGGAAGTAATTGGTGATGGTTGTGCTGTTGGGACTTTTCATAATCGGGTATATTGCAGTGGGGGTGATAAGTGGAGGTAGGGCTAAAAAAAACTAAGAAGTTGATGTTCCCACTAGAGGATGAAGTTCTGAAGTGTTAATGTCTATGTTGGTATCTTCTGGATTTGTAGATTTTGTTTGTAAGGTGTTACTAAAGAGTTCCGCGGAGGGAACTTGAGGTATGCATTTTGGTTGACTCAATGGATGAGAGTCTGCAGGGGGGGTATGGTTATAGATGGTTATGAGTGAATCCGCCTCTAGATCTGATGGTAGAGATTCGACTGGAGAGTTTGAATATGTAGTGAACTGAGTAGGTGGTAAGTTGAGTGGGGCACATTCTGCCAGGATGTCTGCACTGAAACCGGTAGGAGAAATCTTAGTGTAAGGGGTCTGTTATGCTTTGCCACACCTAGACGTAATATTCTCAGATGAGAATAATAGGGTATTAAACTCCAGATTGGATACATCGTCTCTATTCACCTTGGAAGTGGAAGGATTGGGTATATTTAGATGGATATTGGCAAAATGCCCTGAGCTTTGTAATGAAGTGTCTCTCTGTCGATGTTCTATAGACTGATCTTGAGTGCAAATAAATTGAGAGAGACTTTGTTTGTATTTTCTATATTGTTGTTTTTTGTTTATAGGTGGTTCTTGGAGTTTCTTGGATCTGTTACTGTTGATATACTGTATGTATGACCTGTCTTTCTGTATTTATGTGATGCATTTGGGATTTTGTTCTTTGGTTCAGGATTTGTCTGTGGTGTGTGGTGTAGTGATCTACTTATCCTGTTGGTGGAGGATTCTGAATCTTTATGCGGATTGTTTGTGTTAGCGTAATTTGCTTGTTCATTTTTTAACTAAAATTTATTGTTGTTGGTAGCAAAATCTGATCTGTCCCTTGCTAATTCAGTACCCTTTTTTTTTTTAAAGAATTTCTTTTTCATATGCTAGTATTCTGGCAGTTATCATGCGGTCGAACTTTGTGACGGCCGCACATGATCTATATCTAGAAAGTTTGAGATAGGATTCATGTATTTTATTGTTCAGGTCTAGATAAAGCGCTCTCCTTTTATCTATTAACCTTGTCATAAGCCTTTTGGCACATTCCAAAAGATATAAGTCCCAGTCCTCGCAAAAGACGGGGTCCTCTTAAATGAGTTCTCGAAACGTAGCCTGAGGCCATGTGGGCCGATTTTTTTTCGTACATAGATATCTAGAAAAATCGCATCTAGGTGATGCTGGATTTCATCCAACATCAGTCTCTCTAGTTTGTTAAATAGACACAATAAAGTTTTTTCATCTATACTTGCTGTTTCATTGGAGTCAGATTCAGGATTGCACATGGGTGGAATCCGGGTGCACTGGTTTATCAGACGTTCCCGTTGTTCCAACCGATTTGGGATGTAATCCATATTTATTATCCAGGCGTTAGATCTCCCCTATGTGCTGCTCTTATATATATATATGGATGTTCCAGATGGTCAGAAGTTAGGCAGTTTAGAGTGGAGAAGCTGTAAGTGTATATGAAAAAATCAGGTGAAGCAGTTTTTACCTGCTTCACCTGATGAGCAATATCTAATAAAGAAGAACCTTTCTTCATAACTACATCTGTCCTGCCCAGTGTTTCTGCGCCTCAACTGGAGTCCTAGCTATCTAAAACGTTATTGGCTCTGAGGAATTTGGTCCCTTCCTTCTGAAATTGTGGACGCTATGGCAGCATACCCGGCGGTTGGACAACTACTCACAAAAAGCCTACTATAGAATTTTGCCTATACCTAGCACAACCGCTCAAGGTGAGCCTCAAATTTTGTATTCTGCTAACCAGTTACATTATCTAGGCCATACTACCCTATGGTGCGTTTTCTTTCATATACACTTACAGCTTCTCTGCGCTTAACTACCTAACATACAAATTTATATCACATTACAAATGGAAAATTTCCGGTGTAACATTGAGTGCTCATTATTGTCAAAAGAGCCGCCATTAACAAAACAGCCCCATTAAAGCGTCACAATCCTAAATCTGTTTCTGTTAGTACGGCACTATATATTTTTAAAATTTATTTAATGCACTATAGCGTTGTTATGTTCCGCAGCGCTTTACAGACATTAGTATCACACTGTCCCCAGTGGGGCTCACAATCTAAGTTCCCTATCAGTATGTCTTTGGAGTGTGGGAGGAAACAGGAGTACCTGGAGGAAACCCACACAAACACGGGGAGAACATACAAGCTCCATGCAGATGTTGCCCTTGGTCAGATTCGAACCCAGGACCCCAGCGCTGGCAAGGCGCCAGTGCTAACCACTGAGCCACTATGCTGCCCGTATAGCGCTGCCCTAGCCCATTTTAAATATGCCCTTATATCCAGAATGATAATCACTATCCCTCCAAAAAATGTTTTTTATAAATATGCAAATGAGATTGAAAAGAACCCAAGGGGCTGTACTTATCCGATGTGGAGCCCAGCTGGGCCCATCATCATCGAGCCCCGCTCCTCCCCACTCTTCGTTCCTCTTCCTGGCAGAGATGACATCATGAGTCAGTTATTGTTCAGTTATTGAAGCCACGAACAACAGATTTCCGACAGCGCAAACCCACACAGTAAGGTGAACATGCGACTGTGCTAGTTTTGAGGCGGCAGCAAGATGACATCATTGCTGCTAGGAGGAGGAAAGAAGAGTGGGGAGGAGTGGAGCGCACTGATTGACGCGGCTAGGTCCCACAATAAATAAATACCGCCATTTGGGCTCTTTTCACCCTCATTTGCATATTTTGGGGGGGATAATGATTATTATTCTGTATAGAAGGGCATATTTAAAAACGGCTAGAACAGTGCTATAGTGCCGTAAAAACAGTTAGAAACGGGTTAAGAATCGATAGATAGATTCCCTTTAAGTCTATGGGAACCATTAAATATCATAGTGGAAATCCCAGCTAATAAATTACATATAAGGAGATTCAAAAACTCAAGGTACACTTTATAAAGACAATCAATGCTCATACACTCCTTTTACATGGATGTTATTGGTGGTTCTCTGATCAGAGCCTAGCCTATGAGCCAGGACAATCACTATGTAATGGTACACATCCATCACTGGACAGATGTCTAGCTAAAGGAGGCTTCCCCTAGGGTTACCAGCTCTTTTCTGCAAGTTAGGGCCCATGCACCCGGCTGTAGTTTTGGTCTGTATCCGATTCGTGCTTTTGCCCATTCATCTCATTGGGGCCGGTAAAGATGCTGACAGCATATCTGTGTCCTGTCTGCATCCGTCAGTCCATTCCGCGGCCCCGCAAAAAAATAGAACATGCCCTATTCTTGTCCATTTTGTGGACAAGGATAGGACATTTTTAAAGCAGGCCGATGTCTGTGATTTGTAGATCCGAGATTTGCAGACTGCAGAACACTTACGGGCCGTGTGCATGATCCCTTAGAGAAATCAATGTATTCAATAGAGGTCACCTTCATGGTTTTTTAGATGTGGTTTATGAAGCAAAGCCATTTATACAGATGTGCCCACCCTTACCTTTGCTCAAATTTGGTGAAGGACTCCAGTTTCTCATGAAACCAGTTCAATACAATATGTGACATGCTAGTAAACAAAAGGCTGCAGTTAACAACACGTGACATGGTTATTTATGAGACAGAATATCACAAAATCAAGTTTTTTTGGACATGTCAAGATATGTTGGGCCAAGAGAAAATGGAAGGAAGGACCCTTCTGTATTATTATTTTTTTTAATCTAAAACTGCTCTACTCACCTGACATGACAGGCTTGTTGTTCTGTCCAGCTTGATAAACACTCTGCTGTAGTATGTGGAGGCATTCTCCAAGGCAGCTGAGGGTGGCGGCTGAGGTAGCTTTCAGTAGGAGTAAATCCTGGTCCAAGGCAGAGAGAGGGCCCGAGCCTGAAAGGGATTCAATTGCATGTACCAGATTCTTCTGCTGCCCCTCCACCTCAGCCATCACCTATAGGAATAAAGAAAATAAATATGTTCTAATAATATCAAAAGGTATAAATGTAAAATCCCAAAAACATATGCAGTTCCCATAAAGGCAGATCCAAGGAATTTAATTCATAAAGTAGAGGTATGAATCAGTGCCACAACGCTACCTTTACATGTCTTAGAAATTCTCCATAACTCAGCTCCATTAGATTTCATTACCATTAAAAGTACATGTATATACATATTAAAATATCACAATCATACGTGCTAGCTGTATATCTCAGGCCATTCATATGGGATTCTCCATTAGTCTTGCACCCCTCCTCTGTTGTTATAACAGAAATCCCTCTAAATTCTGGATCATAGTTTCAGGAATTCGCATCAATGCTTCAGTAAATGCAAAAGGATTCCCTGTGTGCTGCAGAATCAAATGTTTTGGCAGCCACAAAGACTCCAGCGACAGCCTCTGAATGGAAGCAGCAAAGAGATCAGTAAGGTCGAGTAGGACTTCTTTTATGATTTCCTAGCGTTCTAGGCAAGTAAAAAAAAAAAATAATGTAAGGGTCTGGACAATGCCTTTAAGAATTGCTTTCACTTGAACTTAAAAGTCTGAGCCTAAACCATTAAAACAGCCATAGACTATTATTCCTTCTCCACCAGACTTCATAGTTGGTAATATACTATGGAAAAGACTAAGGGCTGTTTCACACGAGCGGATGCCGTGCGTGACATCCGCTCCATGAATGACAGCCAAGACCCGATGCAGACTGCAGAAGCACGGAGCAGTAACATGATAGATAATGCTCCGTGCCTCTCTCTGATCTCTTTACTACGAAATCACAGTGAGATAAAGTTGTCACTGTGATTTCGGAGTAAAGAGATCACAGAGAGGCACGGAGCATTATCAATCATGTTAATGCTCCGTGCTTCTGCAGTCTGCATCGGGTCTTGGCTGTCATTCACGGAGCGGATGTCACGCACGGCATCCGCTCGTGTGAAACAGCCCTAAGGCAGGGTTCCCCAACTCCAGTCCTCAGGGCCCACTTGCCGGTCAGGATTTAGGAGTATCCCACAGAATGAATACCTGTGGTAAATCCTGATGGATGGACACTAATTATATCAGCTGCCCAATACTAAGGAAATCCTGAAAACATGACCGGCAGGTGGGCCCTGAGGACTGGAGTTGAGGACCACTGGACTAAGGGACATTTATCAAGACTGGTGTTCCCATAGGCCAGTCTTGATCCCTCCATGCGGAGTGAGATGCACCTAATTTATTAAGAGGCAGATGCCTCTCAATAAATTAGGTTTATCTGTGGCAACCTGTGCACCAGAAACTGGGGTCATCTTTAGCTATAACTTACATCAGTTTCTGGCGTAAGCTATAGTGAATCTGGAAGCCAGAGCGAAGCTCCGCTTTCCTGCTAAGCCCCACCGCTTTACTCACCACTTCAAAAAAGTGGAAAGAAGCTTAAAGTCACAAATGATTTCACATACGGTACACGCCAGAATTTTCAACTCATTTACTCCACAAATGTGACATAAATAGGTTGATAAATGTCCCTCTATGTTTTTTTTTTTACATGCACCCAACCCAAACAGATCTGTCAGAATAATCGCTCCAGATAACCCACTTCAGTGTGTTGTACACTGCTCCAGCTGAAAATAATATCTGAGCAAGGTGGATCCAGATCTGGATATGGCTGCTCAGCTGTGGAAACCCAATCCATGAAGCTTGGGACAAATGACTTGTTCTGAATTGGCTTCTAGTTGCAGTTTGGACCTCTGTAATGTGGTAAGTGATATTGGTAATCGCACTTGTCCTTTATAAACTGTTTTGGTTCAACTTATTATTCTGCAATGTTGATCCAGAGCAAGGGAAAAACCCATCATGAGACAAATGCCAACTTTCATCACCTTAAACGGACACTTCCATCAATTACTCTTTGGCATTTTTATTTAAATTAAAAAAATTGGTAGATGTTTTTCTGGAAATCATATTTAAGTCACTCCATACATATTAGTTTCTGTTGAAAATATTTAACTTCCTCAGTCTAATATTACCTTCCTCAGAATTAGGGATAGACCGATATTGATTTTTTAGGGCCGATACCGATACCGATAATTTGTGAACTTTCAGGCCGATAGCCGATAATTTATACCGATATTCTGGGAATTTTCATTTTTGAGAAAAAAAAAATTCCTACACAAATCTGCTGAAAATTAATATGTTTATTGTTAATGTGTATTTTTTTTGTTTATTGTTAATGTGTATTTTTTTTTATAAATCTTCTTCATTTATACTTAATATTTTTGTGTTTTTTTTTTACTAACTTTTAGCCCCCTTAGGGACTAGAACCCTTGTCCTATTCCCCCTGATAGATCTCTATCAGGGTGAATAGGAGCTCACACTGTCCCTGCTGCTCTGTGCATAGTGCACACAGCAGCATGGAGCTTACCATGGCAGCCAGGGCTTCAATAGCGTCCTGGCTGCCATGGTAACCGATCGGAGCCCCAGGCTTACACAGCTGGGGCTCCGATCGGAGGAGCAGGGGAGAGGAGATCCTGTGGCCACTGCCACCAATGAGTAATACTGGGGGGGGGGGGCGCACTGCGCCACCAATGTTTTTACTATTGGCTGGGATGGGGGTGGGGGGCGCACTGCGCCACCAATGATTAATACTGGGGGGCTTGGGGGGGGGCGCACTGCGCCACCAATGAAGATAAGTCTCTCAATCATTCATATACAGGAGGAGGGAGCTGGCTGCAGAATCACATAGCCGGCTCCCGACCTCTATGAGCGGTAGCTGCGATCCGCGGCACCTGAGGAGTTAACTACCGCGGATCGCAGCTATCGCTCATAGAGGTCGGGAGCCGGCTATGTGATTCTGCAGCCAGCTCCTGCCTCCTGTATATGAATGATTGAGAGACTTATCTTCATTGGTGGCGCAGTGGCCACAGCCCCGCCCCTCCTCTTATGTTCTCTCCTCTCATTGGCGGCAGCGGCAGCAGCAGCACAGGGGGAGGGAGACACGGCTTCCTTCTCCCCTGTGCTGCGGAGGGAACACAGAGAGTGCTGAGAGCAGCGCGTTCTGTGTTCCCCATACGTTATCGGTATATCGGCAAAATAGATGCCGATACCGATAACGTTCAAAATCCTCAATATCGGCCGATAATATCGGCCAAACCGATAATCGGTCGATCCCTACTCAGAATACAGTAGGTCATCAATATCAGATCGGTGGGTGTCTGACACCTGGCACCCTAGCGATCATCTAATTCCTACAGCGACAGCACCAGAAACTATAGTGTACACGGAGCACAGCTCAACACCTGGTGTAGTGGCCGTGCCAGGGTCAACTGAATGGGAGCATCTCTGACGTACTCCAGCACCAGAAATGACACAGTGTAAGGAGCTTTCATCTTCTGCTCCGTACTTTGTATAGTTTCCGGGGCCGGAGGTACCCAAAGAACTGATCTGTGGGTGTGCTGGGTGTAAGACAAACCTCCCACTGATCTGATATTGATGACTTATCCTGAGGATAGGTCATTAATGTCTGTAGCCAAGACAACCTCTTTAAGGCTACAAATATGACAAAACTCTAGAAACCTATGTGTTCACTTATCAAACTGGTGTAAAGTAGAACTGGCTAAGTCTACTTTCACACTTGTGGCAGTGTGATCCGGCGGGCAGTTCCGTCGTCGGAACTGCCCGCCGGATCCGCCGATCTGCCGCTGACTGAAAGCATTTGTGAGACGGATCCGGGTGTGGATCCGTCTCACAAATGCATTGCAAGGACGGATCAGTCTCTCCGCTTGTCATGCAGACCGACGGATCCGTCTTGTACATTTTTTCACATTTTTACCGATCTGCGCATGCGCATGCCGGAGCGACGGATCCGGCATTCCGGTATTCTGAATGCCGGATCCGGCGCTAATTCATTCCTATGGGAAAAAATGCCGGATCCGGCGTTCAGGCAAGTCTTCAGTTTTTTTCGCCGGAGAGAAAACCGTAGCATGCTGCGGTTTTTTCTTTTGCCTGATCAGTCAAAACGACTGAACTGAGGACATCCTGATGCAAACTGAACGGAATGCTCTCCATTCAGAATGCATGGGGATAAAACTGATCAGTTCTTTTCCGGTATAGAGCCCCTGTGACGGAACTCTGTGCCGGAAAGGAAAAACGCAAGTGTGAAAGTAGCCTTAGGGCTCTTTCACACCTGCGTTCTTTTCTTCCGGCATAGAGTTCCGTCGTCGGGGCTCTATGCCGGAAGAATCCTGATCAGTTTTATCCTAATGCATTCTGAATGGAGAGAAATCCGTTCAGGATGCATCAGGATGTCTTCAGTTCCGGAACGGAACGTTTTTTGGCCGGAGAAAATACCGCAGCATGCTGCGCTTTTTGCTCCGGCCAAAAATCCGGAACACTTGCCGCAATGCCGGATCCGGAATTAATGCCCATTGAAAGGAATTGATCCGGATCCGGCCTTAAGCTAAACGTCGTTTCGGCGCATTACCGGATCCGACATTTAGCTTTTTCTGAATGGTTACCATGGCTGCCAAGACGCTAAAGTCCTGGCAGCCATGGTAAAGTGTAGCGGGGAGCGGGGGAGCAGCATACTTACCGTCCGTGCGGCTCCCGGGGCGCTCCAGAGTGACGTCAGTGCGCCCCAAGCGCATGGATCACGTGATCGCATTGGACACGTCATCCATGCGCATGGGGCGCCCTGACGTCATTCTGGAGCGCCCCGGGAGCCGCACGGACTGTAAGTATACTGCTCCCCCGCTCCTACTATAGCAACCAGGACTTTAATAGCATCCTGGGTGCCATAGTAACACTGAAAGCATTTTGAAGACGGTTCCATCTTCAAATGCTTTCAGTACACTTGCGTTTTTCCGGATCCGGAGTGTAATTCCGGCAAGTGGAGTACACGCCGGATCCGGACAACGCAAGTGTGAAAGAGCCCTTAGCTGCCCAAAGCAACCAATAAGATTCCACCTTTCATTTTCCAAAGGAGATGTCAAAAATGAAAGGTGGAATCTGATTGGTTCATATGGGAAACTAAGCCAGCTCTACTTTACACCAGTTTGATAAATGACTCCACTAGCGCATATAAAAGGTAATATTGCCCAATTTTCTATATTGATGACCTATGCTCAGGATAGGTCATATGTACACGCGTATGAGCGCTGGATTCTCTTCAAGCATATCAAGAGGATAGGTCATCAATATATGAAACCGGCCAACCTCTTTAGAAACTCATAAAGCTGTGTGTGGTCCGTGCGACAGCAGACTAAAGCTCATCTGACCCCGAACTCTCTGCATCAAAGCCAATGACTGTGTCTGACTAATCATTTGAGCCTGGGACAGTATTCTGGTGGCAGGCGGGAGCTCACAGCATCATAGACTAATGTATGAGAGTGAGTTTGGGTCGGACTAGACATGGTCAATCTGGAAAATGCAGCATCGCACAAACTGAGCTTCACAGACCACACACAGCTGTCTGACACTGTCCTTAACATCTCTGAATAAAATACATTAGAACATTCTGTTCACAGATCTTCACAGGCTCACTGCTCATCTAGTCAAGAAACTATCTGTATAATGATGTAGAAACCCTGTTTCCTCTAAATGCAGGAAATATTCCATTCATTACTTTGGTGGCCTGTTTCTTAACCTGCTCTAGCGGTTTCATCTTTCTTGTACAAGGGTGACCACAACAGTACAACATTTTCCATATGCGATCTAACGAGTCATTTGTATAGAGAAAAACTTTCTCATCAACGGCTTTCAACATGTGCAACTGATACATTTTATTACCTTATTTTATACCATATTTTCCTTCTCAGCAGCTGCCTGGCACTGATTGCTACACTTTAGTTTGTTGTCCACTAACTTTCGAAATCATGTTCTGAGCAGACACCGAACGGACCCCATTATAGTCTATGGGGTCTTTAGGCTCCGTTACGCTCAGTTAGGTCTCAGTTATCTGCAGAATCCGTCCTTTCCGTTCTCCTGCTTCTCAACGGAGCCGGAGAACGGAAAGGAGAAACGGTGATGTGAACGAGGCCTTAGGCTACTTGCACACTAGCGTTTTTGCTGGATCTGGCAGGGTTGAGCAAAAACGCTTCCGTTACTGATAATACAACCGTCTGCATCCATTATGAACGGATCCGGTTGTATTATCTGTAACATAACCAAGACGGATTCGTCACGAACTCCACTGAAAGTCAATGGGGGATGGATCAGTTTTCTATTGTGGCAGATTGTGGCAGAGAAAATGGATCCGTCCCCATTGACTTGCATTGTGGGTCATGCTCCGCATCCCAGGACGGAAAGAAAACCGCAGCATGCAGCAGTTGGCTCTCCAGTAGGAGAGCGGAATGGAATGCATTTTGGAGCATTCCGTTCTGTTCAGTTACGTTTTGTCCCCAATGACAATAAATGGGGACAAAACGGAAGCGTTTTTTTCCGGTATTGAGTCCCTATGACGGATCTCAATACCGGAAAATAGAAACGCTAGTGTGAAAGTAGCCTTAGGATACTTTCACACTTGCGCTTTCCCTTTCTGCTACTGAGATCCGTCCTGGGATGCGGAGCAAGACAGATCCAACACAATGTAAGTGAATGGTGACGGATCCGTTTTCTATGACACAAAAGAAAAGAATGGTGACCTTTTTTTCTGTTCCAGTCACATAACCTTACATTTATCTGTATTAGGCTAGTTTCACACATGCAGTAAGAGATCCAGCAGGCTGTTCCAACAAAGAACAGCATGCCAGAGTGCTCTAGATCGGGACGTGACAGAATGCATGGAGCGGTTTTTGTCCGTCCAATTCCCGGTATTCAATGCCCGAACAGCCTGCCGGAAGGCTCTACCGCATACATGAATGTAGCCTTAACCACATATTCTATTTCGAAGACCGCTCGTAGGAGCACTGAGATATTTTCAAACACTTGATCGGTGGGGATGCTAGGAGTCAGGCCACCGCCAATCTGATATTGATGACTTATCCTGAGGATAGGGCAATAATATGGGAAACCGAACAACCCCTTTTTTCTATTCTTCTATAGAATCTGTTCAAAACTCTTGAGAAACTGTAGACAAAAAATAGGTGGGCAACAGAGGAAAAGGGTTAGCGGTGCACTTCAACACAACTGTCTAGACATACAGTTGCAGATGTCAGAACATTTTCTGCAGGAACATTTCACATAGCCTGACTGACCCTAATGTGGTATGAATTTAGCCTAAGGCCATAAACTACATCCCACGCAGACCAGAATGCTTTTTTTCCAGTCTCCGCCATGACCAGTGATTGGCTGCGGCAATGTCAAACTGGATGCTTACAGCGAGGGACCCCAGCAGGGCATCACAGGCCCAGAGGACAAGGATTGGCGAGGCAGTGCTAGGAAACAGGTAAGTAATCTTCCCTTTACAGGTCCGGCCAAGTAGGGGACCCAGCTCCATCCTGTATATAACCCCAGTGAGATGTTCCATAATCTTGAAATCTTTTATTCTGTTATAGAGATCACATCTAGACGGAGGAGCACTATTCTCTCAGCTTTGGGAAACTATTTAGTGGTTGTGAGAAAATAATTTAAAAAAAATTGAGGGACAGTGTAGAGATACAGTACAGACCAAAAGTTTGGACAAACCTTCTCATTCAAAGAGTTTTCTTTATTTTCATGACTATGAAAATTGTAGATTCACACTGAAGGCATCAAAACTATGAATTAACACATGTGGAATTATATACATAACAAACAAGTGTGAAACAACTGAAAATATGTCATATTCTAGGTTCTTCAAAGTAGCCACCTTTTGCTTTGATTACTGCTTTGCACACTCTTGGCATTCTCTTGATGAGCTTCAAGAGGTAGTCCCCTGAAATAGTTTTCACTTCACAGGTGTGCCCTGTCAGGTTTAATAAGTGGGATTTCTTGCCTTATAAATGGGGTTGGGACCATCAGTTGCGTTGAGGAGAAGTCAGGTGGATACACAGCTGATAGTCCTACTGAATAGACTGTTAGAATTTGTATTATGGCAAGAAAAAAAGCAGCTAAGTAAAGAAAAACGAGTGGCCATCATTAAGAAATGAAGGTCAGTTAGTCAGCCGAAAAATTGGGAAAACTTTAAAAGTAAGGGCTATTTGACCATGAAGGAGAGTGATGGGGTGCTGCGCCAGATGACCTGGTGTCACGACCGCTATCCCAGCAGCAGTCGTGTCGCACCAGACGGAGGGGAAGGGGGACCCTTATCTACGGATGGGAAATAGAATGGTCACCCCTGAGTCACCCTAAGCTGGCACCTGTCTGCCCTGATACCCTAGACGGGGTGTGAACCCGTGCGGCGAGCTGGATGCCTAAACCCTCAGTCGCCCTAACACTGGACTGGGGAAAGGCCGATGGGAGCGCTAGTCACCATCACTCACGTCTAGGAGAACAACAGGGGAAGACAACAACAAACAATCAACAGCAGATAGACTTATCCAGTCACGAGCTGAGAAGGCGATCCCAAACACGACAGTCCACGCCGGACAAGAGCTCCACAGCAACACCATCAATCGATCTCCTTCCAAGGTCAGAGTAGCACTGGAAGTAAGGACTATATCTGGCAATGACTGCAAGTGAAACTGAAACTAATATAGTAGCTGGGAGTGGCAGACAGGACTCACCTGAGAAGGATGCCTACAAACTCCCAGTCAGGACAAAAAGGTTCACAAGGCAAAACCCAGATGACATACCCTGAACCACGGAGCAAACTCACAAGCTATCGCGAGTAGCAAGTCGCTGCGACCTTCTCCTCCCAGACCTGTCTGGATCAGTCACAGTCGTGACAGTACCCCCCTTTCTACGAGGGGCCCCTGGACCCTCAAGACCAGGCCTCTCCGGATGGGAGCTATGAAAAGCCCGAATGAGTCTGTCCGCTTTTATCTCTGATGCTGGAACCCACATTCTCTCTTCGGAACCATAACCTTTCCAGTGCACCAGGTACTGAAGAGAGCGGCGAACATATCGTGAATCAACAATCTTTTCTACCTGAAACTCAAGACTGCCATCAACAACCACCGGTGGAGGCGGTAGTGGCAATGGTTCAGGAGGTTCTACATATCTCTTAAGCAGAGATCTGTGGAAGACATTATGGATCCTTAGAGTCTGAGGTAGCTCCAGACGAAAAGCCACCGGGTTAATGATCTTAATTACCCTATAAGGACCAATAAATCTCGGACCCAATTTCCACGAGGGAACCTTCAACTTGATATTTCTGGTAGACAACCACACCAAGTCATTCACCCCAAGGTCCGGACCTTCAGAGCGCTTCCTATCAGCCGCACGTTTGTATCTACCACCAATTCTCTTCAAACTTTCTTGCACACTCTGCCACACTGAAGAAAGTGAAGACGCAAATCGTTCCTCCTCGGGAATCCCAGACGGCCCCCCCTCACTAAACGTACAAAACTGAGGATGGAAACCATACGCACCAAAAAATGGTGACTTATCAGTGGATTCTTGACGACGATTATTAATGGCGAACTCAGCTAACGGTAAATAAGATGACCATTCCTCCTGATTTTCGGAAACAAAGCATCTCAAATATGTCTCTAGGTTTTGATTGGTACGTTCAGTCTGACCGTTGGACTGTGGATGGAAAGATGAAGAAAACGACAGATGAACCCCTAAACGAGAACAAAAAGCTTTCCAAAATTTAGAAACTAATTGGGTACCACGATCCGAAACAATATCGGAAGGGACCCCGTGAAGCTTCACGATGTGGTCAATAAAAACCTGAGCCAGTGTGTTAGCATTAGGCAATGCGGCAAGAGCAATAAAGTGCACCATTTTACTGAATCTGTCAACAACTACCAGAATAACAGTCTTCCCCGCTGATACTGGTAGATCCGTAATGAAATCCATTGACAGGTGCGTCCAAGGCCTGTTGGGGATGGCCAGAGGTAAAAGACGCCCTGCCGGACGAGTATGATCTACCTTAGAACGAGCACAGGTAGCACATGCAGACACAAAATTCAACACCTCCTGGCGCCATTTAGGCCACCAGAACCGACGAGACACTAACTCAGAGGTTGCCCTACTACCTGGGTGTCCTGCCAGTGTGGAGTTATGGTGTTCTTTTAGTATCTCCAGTCGTAAATTTTCTGGCACAAACAGTTTACCCGAGGGGCAGGAGGCCGGGGCGTCCCCCTGGGCTTCCAACACCCTCCCCTCCAAACCTGAGTGTAATGCAGAGACCACCACCCCCTTTTGCAAAATGGGCTCTGGTACCTCAACATCACCCCCTCCAGGAAAACTACGAGACAATGCATCCGCCTTAGTATTTTTTGCCCCCGGGCGATAGGTTATTACAAAATTAAACCTAGTAAAAAATAACGACCACCGAGCCTGTCTAGGGGTAAGACGTTTAGCAGACTCCAGATATAATACGTTTTTGTGATCAGTAATCACCGTGACGGGATGAACCGCCCCCTCCAAAAAATGACGCCACTCCTCAAAGGCCAACTTAATAGCCAAAAGTTCCCTGTTGCCAATATCATAGTTCCTTTCAGCAGTAGACAATTTCTTCGAAAAGAAAGCACACGGACGCCATTCACCAGGGGACGGGCCCTGAGATAGTACCGCTCCCACCCCCACCTCTGATGCGTCAACCTCTACAATAAAAGGAAGCGAGACATCTGGCTGTACGAGAATAGGGGCCGAGGTGAACCTCTCCTTCAGAGACGCAAAGGCAGTTTTGGCTGCATGTGACCATTTGGAAAAATCGGATCCCTTTCGGGTCATGTCCGTCAGTGGTTTGACCACCAAGGAATAGTTCTTTATAAACTTTCTATAAAAATTGGCAAACCCCAGGAAGCGTTGCAATGCCTTCAGGTTCTCAGGCAGATCCCAGTCTATAATCGCCCGGACTTTCTCTGGATCCATGCGGAAACCTGAATCTGACAACACATACCCCAGAAATGGCAGTTCTTTTACGGCGAACACACATTTTTCTAACTTAGCAAACAATTTGTTGGCCCTTAAAATCTGCAGCACTTGTCTCACATGGATCTTATGTGTATCCAGATCTGGGGAATAGACCAGGATGTCATCAAGATATATCACAACAAATCTCCCGATAAGGTGACTAAAAATATCGTTGACAAAATGTTGGAATACCGCAGGCGCATTAGTAAGACCAAATGGCATGACCAGATTTTCATAATGACCTTCCGGAGTATTAAAAGCCGTCTTCCACTCATCCCCCTCTTTGATGCGAACCAGGTTATAGGCTCCTCTGAGATCCATTTTGGAGAACCATTTAGCACCAGCAACCTGATTAAAGAGGTCGGGAATGAGAGGAAGAGGATAGGGATCTCGGATAGTTATCCGGTTTAATTCCCTGAAATCCAGGCAAAGACGTAGGCCCCCATCTTTCTTTTTAACGAAAAAGAACCCTGCAGCCACAGGTGAAGAAGAGGGTCTGATGTGTCCCTTAGCCAAACTCTCCGAAATATAATCTTTCATAGCCTTCCTCTACGGGCCGGAAAGATTGTATAACCGGGTTTTAGGTAGTTTTGCCCCAGGTAATAGATTAATCGGGCAATCATATGGACGATGAGGTGGTAACCCCTGACAACCCTTCTCAGAGAACACATCCATAAAATCTGACAGAAAGGCAGGTAAAGATGTTACAGAGAGTGTAGAGCACCTACTACTCAAGCAGTTGTCCTTACAACGTTCACTCCACTCCACAATCTCCCCGGCCTGCCAATCCACCACTGGATTGTGAGTCACCAGCCAGGGAAGCCCCAATACTATAGGAGCCGGAAGACCGTCCAGGACATAACAAGAGATATGCTCTTTATGGAGGTCCCCTACCTGCAGATGGATATTATGGATGATCTGAGTTAACTCTCTCTGAGTAAGAGGGGAGGAGTCGATGGCAAAAACAGGAATAGTTCTGCATACCGGTTCCGGAGTAAAACCCAGAGCCTGAGCAAACCGTGAATCCACCAAGTTCACCCCCGCCCCACTGTCCAAAAAGACGGAACAGATCTCAGTTTTATTGCCCGCCTCAACGGTAGCGGACAACAAAAACTGAGACATGCGTATGGAGGAAACGAATACGCCCAGACTGTTCTCCTCCGCACAGTCTGGGGACTCTAGTTTTCCGGCGGCTCCTTTGTTTGTGGTCTCTTGGGTTCTGAGGGACAAACCTTTACAAAATGACCCCTCCCCCCACAACGAAAACAAACCTCTGACCTACGGCGGAATTTAGGAGGATTCACCCGTCTAGTGGCGCCCCCTATTTGCATTGGTTCGACTGGACCATAACAGACCGATCCCTGCCCTATAGAGGCCTCCGTAAAATTTAATAGTCTCTCCCTGAGTCGTCTGTCGATTCTTATGGACAGAGACATAGCAGCCTCAAGAGACCCAGGGACCTCGTATATCGCCAGCGCATCTTTTAATTTTTCAGACAACCCCTGGCAGAACTGACTCCTAAGGGCCGAGTCGTTCCATAAAGTATCAGTAGCCCACCTACGGAATTCGGAACAATATAGTTCAGCAGACCGGTTCTCTTGCCGAAGTCTACGCAGCTTAGACTCAGCCAGTGAGACCCTGTCCGGGTCATCATATACGAGACCCAGGGCTTCAAAAAACTCCTCCACTGATCGTAAGGCCGGAGAGTCTGATGGTAGGGAGAAAGCCCAAGCCTGCGGATCTCCTTGCAGGAGAGAAATTACAATGCCCACCCGTTGTTCCTCTGTAGTGTACGGGGACTGTAATACCCGTCACTACCAAAGGTCACTTGGTGTGCTGTCGTCCCTCCTTAATTATGGGGAAGTTGTTATATGTCAGTTTTATAAAATGTCATGTAATGTAATGCTATGTATTTCCCTGTTACTATGAAACTTGCATGTGCAGGCCTGCTAGGGGTGTTATTCCAGCTTCTAGTCCTTAGAGGGAGCTAGGGAGCCCTAGTTTATATAAGGCCCAGTCAGGGAAGTAGAAGTCAGACGGAGTCTAGTGTCTGTGATCTGCAGTTGGAGATTAGACAATGTCAGAAACCAGTCCAGGCCTGAAGCCTGCTGTCCAGGAGAAGATTCCCTCCTGAATTCCCTTATGCAGAAACAGGAATATTTAAAAGGAAAGAGTCTAAGGAAGCCGAGAGAGAGACAGAGGCCAAGAGCAGAGAAGCAAGAGGTACTCAGAATAACAGAGGAGGTACTTTATAAAGCTACAGCCAAGGATATAAAGCCAGAACTAGGTTAATGGGCCTTGGTGAAGATTTGCTATATTCCAGGATCAGACAGAAATAGAGTGCAAGCTCCTGTACTGCAAGTCCTGTGTTTAACACTCTGTAATAACCTTGCTAAAGCTGTAATTGCCTGCATCAACCGTATTACATAATCGACTGCATGCTGAGGAACTGCGATTCCAATATTGTCTCTGTCTGAAACTTACTAAAGTTGGAGTTCTGCTTTAATACCACGTCTCCTCAATTTATTCCTGCTTTCCGCAAACGGCGTGCCACCGTTTACTTGGCACTGGCGTCACGAACAATTTCTACCCTTACCTGCCTATGCAGAGAGTCAGCCGTACCAGGTTAGTGTATATTGCACTACTACACCCAGAAACACCTATTACGCACAACTTGAGTACGCTGCACCTCACCGCCGGAGGATCTAGGGCGTAACCTGAAGAACAACTTGCAAGCTTCTCTGAAGGTTACAAATTGGTCTCTCCCTCCTGAGAACCTATCAGGTAAAGCCACTTTTGGCTCAGGAGTACCTTGGTTTCCCGTAGCAACGGTGGAACCCAAGGATTGCTGCTGCAGCACTGTTGCTTTTAATCCTGCCACTTCAAGGGATAACCCCTGTAATTGTTTCGCCAAAACCGAAACCGGATCCATAGTGGAACAGACAAAATACAAAGCAAAACAGCAAGCAAAAAAGAAAAAAAAATGAAATGTCACTTTTTTTTTTTTTTTTTTTTAAAAGGCCAGATATACTGTCACGACCGCTATCCCAGCAGCAGTCGTGTCGCACCAGACGGAGGGGAAGGGGGACCCTTATCTACGGATGGGAAATAGAATGGTCACCCCTGAGTCACCCTAAGCTGGCACCTGTCTGCCCTGATACCCTAGACGGGGTGTGAACCCGTGCGGCGAGCTGGATGCCTAAACCCTCAGTCGCCCTAACACTGGACTGGGGAAAGGCCGATGGGAGCGCTAGTCACCATCACTCACGTCTAGGAGAACAACAGGGGAAGACAACAACAAACAATCAACAGCAGATAGACTTATCCAGTCACGAGCTGAGAAGGCGATCCCAAACACGACAGTCCACGCCGGACAAGAGCTCCACAGCAACACCATCAATCGATCTCCTTCCAAGGTCAGAGTAGCACTGGAAGTAAGGACTATATCTGGCAATGACTGCAAGTGAAACTGAAACTAATAAAGTAGCTGGGAGTGGCAGACAGGACTCACCTGAGAAGGATGCCTACAAACTCCCAGTCAGGACAAAAAGGTTCACAAGGCAAAACCCAGATGACATACCCTGAACCACGGAGCAAACTCACAAGCTATCACGAGTAGCAAGTCGCTGCGACCTTCTCCTCCCAGACCTGTCTGGATCAGTCACAGTCGTGACACCTGGCCTCCACAGTCACCGGACCTGAACCCAATCGAGATGGTTTGGGGTGAGCTGGACCGCAGAGTGAAGGCAAAAGGGCCAACAAGTGCTAAGCATCTCTGGGAACTCCTTCAAGACTGTAGGAAGACCATTTCAGGGGACTACCTCTTGAAACTCATCAAGAGAATGCCAAGAGTAAGCATAGCAGTAATCAAAGCAAAAGGTGGCTACTTTGAAGAACCTAGAATATGACATATTTTCAGTTGTTTCACACTTGTTTGTTATGTTTATAATTCCACATGTGTTAATTCATAGTTTTGATGCCTTCATAGTCATGAAAATAAAGAAAACTCTTTGAATGAGAAGGTGTGTCCAAACTTTTGGTCTGTACTGTATATACCCTGGGTTTGGTGCACAGTTGGTTCAAAGCAGTATAAAGAGGTGGAAGGAGACTGAGAAATGGTTTATGGAGATGATAACATCTCTATCATCTTTCAGATATGTGTGGGAAGAATTTTTGAAGCAAAACTAAAGTACAGTACCACACTATCAATATTTTCAGCTGATTTGTGTATTATGAGCAAACTGAGAATCTGTGAGCTCTAGACCAAATAGTCTGCCAATAGGTCTTGGCCAATTCTCAACCCACATAGTTCTTCTGAGCAATCATATATGAGAGCTAAGAGATGGAGTATCCCTACAGCAATGATCAACGGATGAATACAGGAAATCAATACTTTGGTAGGAGGACCTCAAAGTATTCTTAGTTATAAGGGGTGTCTATAGTCCAGTGTAAATAGCAAGCTGCAAAAAAAATTTTTTTTTTTAATTCTCTTACTCTGCTAATTTTTACTTGGCAACATAGTATGAATAATATGATCCATATAGGTCATCTAACTGCAAACGTTTAATAATTCAATACACTTAAAATATTCTTTATAATACAAACTTCAGGATTAATGTATTTTTAATATTTGAACTGCATAGGCTCTAAGGCAGGGATGCCCACCCTGCGGCCCTACAGCTGTTGCAAAACTACAACTCCCAACATGCCCAGACAGTCTACAGCTATCAGCCTACAGCAGGGCATGGTGGGAGTTGTAGTTTTACAACAGCTGGAGGGCCGCAGGTTGGGCATCCCTGCTCTAAGGTATGTATCAAAGCCACAGTCTGAGAAAGCTCCTCTGTCTTGCAAAACAGCACTGACCAAAACATATTGTACCTTAACCTCTTCACGCAACATCACGTACATGTACGTGGGGGAATGTGGTGCCTCACCGCATCCCCACGTGCATGTACGTGATCGGCTTTCTCTGTCAGCGCAGGGAGCGAAGCGCTGTAGGTTCAGTGAAGCCGGCGTGCTGGGGTTGCTAGGCAACCAGAGAAGCCGGCAGGAACTGCATCGGAGCTCTGACCCGCCAGCGATCGCTGTGATTGGTCCAATACTGCAGAGGGACCAATCGCAGTGCATCGGGGCAGGTAAGGGGGGGTTAGGGAGGGACTATGTGCTTCTCCTTCTCTGATCGTCCCAATTCCTGTCAGGGAAGCGATCAGAGAAGGAGAGAGTGTGAAAATCTGCCGTACATTAAAACCACTTCCCGACCTATGACGAGTATACACGTCATGGAGAAAATCTGTAGTTTATAGAAATGCCCCATATGTGGTCGTAAACTGCTGTATGGCCACACGGCAGGGCGCAGAAGGAAAGGAGCGCCATATGGTTTTTGGAAGGCAGTTTTTGCTGGACTGGTTTTTTGACACCATGTCCCATTTGAAGCCCTCCCCGATGCACCCCTAGAGTATAAACTCCAGAAAATGACCCCATTTTGGAAACTACACCCCTCAAGGTATTCAAAACTGATTTTACAAACTTTGTTAACCCTTTAAGTGTTCCACAAGAGTTAATGGCAAATGGAGATTACATTTCAGAATTTCTATTTTTTGTTACTTTGCCTCACAAAAAGTGTAATATAGAGCAACCAAAAATCAGATGTACCCTAAAATAGTACCAACAAAACTGCCACCTTATCCCGTAGTTTCCAAAATAGGGCCACTTTTTTGGAGTTTCTAACCTAAAGGTGCATCAGGGGGCTTTAAATGGGACATGGTGTCTAAAAACAATCCAGCAAAATCTGCCTTCCAGAAACCATATGGCGCACCTTTCCTTCTGTGCCCTGCCGTGTGCCGTACAGCAGTTTGCGACCACATATGGGTATTTCTGTAAACCACAGAATCAGGGTCATAAATAATGAGTTTTGTTTGGCTGTTAACCCTTGCTTTGTAACTGGAAAAAAAATATTAAAATGGAAAATCTGCCGAAAAAGTGAAATTTTGAAATTGTATCTCTATTTTCCATTAATTCTTGTGGAACACCTAAAGGGTTAACAACGTTTGTAAAATCAGTTTTGAATACCTTGAGGGGTGTAGTTTCTTAGATGGGGTCACTTTTATGGAGTTTCTACTCTAGAGGTGCATCAGGGGGGCTTCAAATGGGACATGGTGTCAAAAAAAACAGTCCTGCAAAATCTGCCTTCCAAAAACCGTATGGCATTCCTTTCCTTCTGCGCCCTGCCGTGTGCCCGTACAGCAGTTTACGACCACATATGGGGTGTTTCTGTAAACTACAGAATCAGGGCCATAAATAATGAGTTTTGTTTGGCTTTTAACCCTTGCTTTGTTACTGGAAAAAATGAATTAAAATTGTAAATTTGCAAAAAAATTGAAATTCGGAAATTTCATCTCCATTTGCAAATAACTCTTGTGGAACACCTAAATGGTTAACAAAGTTTGTAAAATCTGTTTTGAATACCTTGAGGGGTGTAGTTTCCAAAATGGGGTCATTTTTGGGTGGTTTCAATTATGTAAGCCTCACAAAGTGACTTCAGACCTGAACTGGTCCTTAAAAAATGGGTTTTGGAAATTTTCTGAAAAATGCTTCTAAACTTCTAAGCCTTGTAACGTCCCCAAAAAAAAAAAATGTCATTCCCAAAATGATCCAAACATGAAGTAGACATATGGGGAATGTAAAGTAATAACTATTTTTGGAGGTATTACTATGTATTATAGAAGTAGAGAAATTGAAACTTATAAATAAAAATGAATTTTTTTGACTCCATTTTACCAGTGTCATGAAGTACAATATGTGACGAAAAAACAATCTCAGAACGGCCTGGATAAGTAAAAGCGTTTTAAAGTTATTCACACATAAACTGACACTGGTCAGATTTGCAAAAAATAGCCTGGTCCTTAAAGGGGTTATCCCATCTTAGACAATGGGGGAATATCGCTAGGATATGCCCCCATTGTCTGATAGGTGCGGGTCCCACCTCTGGGACCCGCACCTACAACGAGAACGGAGCCGGGGAGAGTTGTGGCTGGAGGACCCCGGGTTTCCCAGGATCCGTCCACCACCAGCGCAGCTCCCCGTCTCTCCCATTGAAGTGAATGGGAGCGCACCGCGCATGAGCAGCCTCGCTCCCATTAATTTCTATGGGGTCGACGGAAATAGCCGAGCCAGCGCTCAGCTATTTTCGGCGGCTCCATAGAAATGAATGGAGGGCGGCTGCGCATGCATGCGCCCTCCTCCACTTTCTCCGCTCTCCTTGTAGGTGCGGGTCCCAGCGGTGGGACCCGCACCTATCAGACAATGGGGGCATATCCTAGCGATATGCCCCCATTGTCTAAGATGGGATAACCCCTTTAAGGTGAAAAATGGCTTGGTCCTGAAAGGGTTAAAAATGAGGTTAGTTATATTTCTAGTGTTAGGACACATTGACAATTTAATTTCACCCATGGTAGGCCATGAGCTAATCAATTTTGCAACATGCAAATATAACAAAATAAAAAATGCTTCATGGGATCATGAACATATGAGTTGAGCGCCTGGTAACAATAGGACAGAAGTACTGTCATACACGACGGGGCTCCAGTAACGCTGAATTCCTAGTGAGCTTTGGTGGTGGCAGTGATACGCCTCAAGATGAAAGCACCCATTAGTGAATCGGAGCTTACAATCTTTCTTGTCTGGCACCCATCCACTTTGATCTTATGCCCAGGCAGGCAATGTGATGTGTGCAGCGGGAGTATGGCAGAAGCAAGAGCTGGAAATGACTATGATGAAAGGACAGTTGCGATCTCCGACCTCATTATTACAAGAGCACATTAAGGAAGCAGCTTTTGCTAGGAGCTCCTGTAGAGTGGAACTTAATAATGAGGAGGCAGTGTTTTCCTGGGCAAGGCTCCACTCACTGTGGACATCAGGTCTGTCCAGCTAATGAACACTTCCTGCGACTTTGCACTTTAATTTGACAGAACAATATCTCATTTAAAGGATTGTGAAACAATGCTCTGTAGTTTATAATTCTCAGGTTAGCAATTATATGCTGAGCATGGCAGCTATAGCACTGCATGCTACTAACATATCCCTTGTATCACTAGTTAAATACAGAGGACTAATCTAGACGAAGGATAGTCTTGCCAATACATGTGAATCATGCAAGGCTAAATGATCAAAAATACTAACTTACAAACTGCTGCACATTACAACATTTCATTCAGGTCGATATGGAGGTTACTAAAAAGCTCCTAAATATAAAACAATAAAGATCAAGGAAGGTCGATAGCAGTTAAAAATGGTCAATAACATTTGACCAAAGGTGGCAATGCAATCCAGTCCCCTTCTGTCCAGCAACAAAGCCGTTTTCAATATACACTGCTCAAAAATATAAAGGGAACACTTAAACAACACAATGTAACTCCAAGTCAATCACACTTCTGTGAAATCAAACTGTCCACTTAGGAAGCAACACTGAGTGACAATCAATTTCACATGCTGTTGTCCAAATGGGATAGACAACAGGTGGAAATTATAGGCAATTAGCAAGACACCCCCAATAAAGGAGTGGTTCTGCAGGTGGTAACCACAGACCACTTCTCAGTTCCTATGCTTCCTGGCTGATGTTTTGGTCACTTTTGAATGCTGGCAGTGCTATCACTCTAGTGGTAGCATGAGACGGAGTCTACAACCCACACAAGTGGCTCAGGTAGTGCAGCTTATCCAGGATGGCACATCAATGCGAGCTGTGGCAAGAAGGTTTGCTGTGTCTGTCAGCGTAGTGTCCAGAGCATGGAGGCGCTACCAGGAGACAGGCCAGTACATCAGGAGACGTGGAGGAGGCCAACAACCCAGCAGCAGGACCGCTACCTCCGCCTTTGTGCAAGGAGGAACAGAAGGAGCACTGCCAGAGCCCTGCAAAATGACCTCCAGCAGGCCACAAATGTGCATGTGTCTGCTCAAACGGTCAGAAACAGACTCCATGAGGGTGATATGAGGGCCCGACGTCCACAGGTGGGGGTTGTGCTTACAGCCCAACACCGTGCAGGACGTTTGGCATTTGCCAGAGAACACCAAGATTGGCAAATTCGCCACTGGCGCCCTGTGCTCTTCACAGATGAAAGCAGGTTCACACTGAGCACATGTGGCAGACGTGACAGAGTCTGGAGACGCCATGGAGAACGTTCTGCTGCCTGCAACATCCTCCAGCATGACCGGTTTGGCATTGGGTCAGTAATGGTGTGGGCTGGCATTTCTTTGGAGGGCCGCACAGCCCTCCATGTGCTCGCCAGAGGTAGCCGGACTGCCATTAGGTACCGAGATGAGATCCTCAGACCCCTTGTGAGACCATATGCTGGTGCGGTTGGCCCTGGGTTCCTCCTAATGCAAGACAATGCTAGACCTCATGTGGCTGCAGTGTGTCAGCAGTTCCTGCAAGACGAAGGCATTGATGCTATGGACTGGCCCGCCCGTTCCCCAGACCTGAATCCAATTGAGCACATCTGGGACATCATGTCTCGCTCTATCCACAAATGTGACGTTGCACCACAGACTGTCCAGGAGTTGGCAGATGCTTTAGTCCAGGTCTGGGAGGAGATCCCTCAGGAGACCGTCCGCCACCTCATCAGGAGCATGCACAGGCGTTGTAGGGAGGTCATACAGGCACGTGGAGGCCACACACACTACTGAGCCTCATTTTGACTTGTTTTAAGGACATTACATCAAAGTTGGATCAGCCTGTAGTGTGTTTTTCCACTTTAATTTTGAGTGTGACTCCAAATCCAGACCTCCATGGGTTAAAAAATTTGATTTCCATTTTTTTTATTTTTGTGTGATTTTGTTGTCAGCACATTCAACTATGTAAAGAACAAAGTATTTCAGAAGAATATTTAATTAACTCAGATCTAGGATGTGTTATTTTTGTGTTCCCTTTATTTTTTTGAGCAGTGTATGTTCCTGCAATTAAGGTGTATTTATGCAGAAATCAGTCATACTGCAGTAAATGCTACGAGTGAATGTGGTCCATTCTAACACAACATTCCCAACCAACAACTAGTAGCATTCTTCTCTCAGGTAATTAAAACGCTTTTCAGCGATTTCTTGTTATAGCCGTTTCTTGGAAAGCTTATCCCACCCAGTGTGACCATAATTACCACTCCCTCATGATGTGTCACCCATCTTTTGTTTGCCACAATATAGCAAAGAAATGGTTTAAAGGGGTTGTCCACCTTTTATTCTGTAGAATACACCCTCACTAGCTGATAGCTCTGCTGCTGGAAGCAGATAGCTCCACCTAATTTGTAATGGACTGGGCCTCCCACGGGAGCAACACCGCTGTGACAGGCTCAGTCCCATGGGTACAACACTTTAAAGGGGTACGCTGAGACTTTTATAATCTGGATAGGTCATCAAGATCTGATCGGTGGGGGTCTGACACCCAGCCAACAGCAGACGGAACTTAAAGAGGACCTTGAAAAAAAAAAAAACTAAAAGTGGCCCCATGTTGTAGGCATGTTCAAATTGACTGAAGGTGGAGCAACAGAAGTAGGCAGAGCCAGCAATACCTTAGTGCACCTCAAAATACCGCCCCAGCAGAACAAATACCATAGTGCAGCACAAAATACTCCCTGAGCAGAATCAAACACCACAGAGTAGCAAAATCAAGTATTACAGTGCAACAGAAAATACTGCCCCATCCATCTATTCCATCTGTAGTGAAAGTTAGAGTTCTTATTCTGAACTCGGGCAATTACTTTTTCGAATGAACAGGTGTTGTTGACAGTTCGCCAGACTTCTTGTATGTGGGGAGTATCTCTAGATTTCCAGTGCCCATGTTATGACAACTGATACCATATACCTAAACAATGATGTTGCTACATACAGCGTTGTTATTATTATTACACAGTGTTAATAAAACTTACATTACTAACAAGAACCCATGTTATATATACAACCTTCATCAATAATGTTGAAATTGTATGAATACTATCTTTTTGTACATTGCACACTTATTGTTTAAAATTTTATATGTCAAAGCAATTATAATTGAAAAAATCAATAAAAAGATTTTTACAAGAAAATACTGCCACAACAGAACCAAATGCCACGGTACAGCACAAAATACTGCCACCCTCGCTGCAGTGTTTAACTGTGTCACTATCCTGAGGAGGGCCACTGCTGCTGGCCAGGTGCATAAGTACTTGATGCTCCTAGCACTCACTAATGATGAGAACATCAGATCATTATGTAGCTAGGCGGCAGCCATGAGAAGGGCACAGGCAGCCCCCATGAGCATCGGCCCTCTAGGAAATTTCCCAGTAGGGTCTAGGGCCAATCCGCCCCTGACACCTGCCCATCAGCTGTTTGAAAAGGCACCGGCGCTCAGAGTAGTGCCGCTGCCTTCTCGCAGCTTAGCCTAAGTAATGTGACGTCCCGTATATCCGTCACATGGTCTAGGTGCAGCTCAGCGACATTGAAATGAATGGGGCTGAGCTATGATACCAATCACAGCTACTCTGCAGAGTACGGAGCTGCACTTGGACTTCTGAGAGAAGGCCGTGGCACTACTGCAAGCGCTGATGCCTTCTCAAACAGCTGATCGACTGGGTCGCAGGTGTTGGACCTCCAACAATTAAATACTGGTGACCTATCCAGAGGTACCGCTTTATGGGTACATCCACATGTGGCGATTCTGCTGCCCATTTTCTGCAGCGGAAAGTTCGCAGGGTATCTGGCTGAAATCCAGTGGCAAAATCTGCAACAAATTGAGCAGGTTTTAGCATAGATTTTGATGCAGACTCATATTTCATCCTCTGCATTGCAAACGGTGAACTCCATGGCATACAGGGAGTGCAGAATTATTAGGCAAGTTGTATTTTTGAGGATTAATTTTATTATTGAACAACAACCATGTTCTCAATGAACCCAAAAAACTCATTAATATCAAAGCTGAATATTTTTGGAAGTAGTTTTTAGTTTGTTTTTAGTTTTAGCTATTTTAGGGGGATATCTGTGTGTGCAGGTGACTATTACTGTGCATAATTATTAGGCAGCTTAACAAAAAACAAATATATACCCATTTCAATTATTTATTTTTACCCGTGAAACCAATATAACATCTCAACATTCACAAATATACATTTCTGACATTCAAAAACAAAACAAAAACAAATCAGTGACCAATATAGCCACCTTTCTTTGCAAGGACACTCAAAAGCCTGCCATCCATGGATTCTGTCAGTGTTTTGATCTGTTCATCATCAACATTGCATGCAGCAGCAACCACAGCCTCCCAGACACTGTTCAGAGAGGTGTACTGTTTTCCCTCCTTGTAAATCTCACATTTGATGATTGACCACAGGTTCTCAATGGGGTTCAGATCAGGTGAACAAGGAGGCCATGTCATTAGATTTTCTTATTTTTACCCTTTCTTGCCAGCCACGCTGTGGAGTACTTGGACGCGTGTGATGGAGCATTGTCCTGCATGAAAATCATGTTTTTCTTGAAGGATGCAGACTTCTTCCTGTACCACTGCTTGAAGAAGGTGTCTTCCAGAAACTGGCAGTAGGACTGGGAGTTGAGCTTGACTCCATCCTCAACCCGAAAAGGCCCCACAAGCTCATCTTTGATGATACCAGCCCAAACCAGTACTCCACCTCCACCTTGCTGGCGTCTGAGTCGGACTGGAGCTCTCTGCCCTTTACCAATCCAGCCACGGGCCCATCCATCTGGCCCATCAAGACTCACTCTCATTTCATCAGTCCATAAAACCTTAGAAAAATCAGTCTTGAGATATTTCTTGGCCCAGTCTTGACGTTCCAGCTTGTGTGTCTTGTTCAGTGGTGGTCGTCTTTCAGCCTTTCTTACCTTGGCCATGTCTCTGAGTATTGCACACCTTGTGCTTTTGGGCACTCCAGTGATGTAGCAGCTCTGAAATATGGCCAAACTGGTGGCAAGTGGCATCTTGGCAGCTGCACGCTTGACTTTTCTCAGTTCATGGGCAGTTATTTTGCGCCTTGGTTTTTCCACACGCTTCTTGCGACCCTGTTGACTATTTTGAATGAAACGCTTGATTGTTCGTTGATCACGCTTCAGAAGCTTTGCAATTTTAAGAGTGCTGCATCCCTCTGCAAGATATCTCACTATTTTTGACTTTTCTGAGCCTGTCAAGTCCTTCTTTTGACCCATTTTGCCAAAGGAAAGGAAGTTGCCTAATAATTATGCACACCTAATATAGGGTGTTGATGTCCTTAGACCACACCCCTTCTCATTACAGAGATGCACATCACCTAATATGCTTAATTGGTAGTAGGCTTTCGAGCCTATACAGCTTGGAGTAAGACAACATGCATAAAGAGGATGATGTGGTCAAAATACTCATTTGCCTAATAATTCTGCACTCCCTGTATATCTGAAACATAAATTGACATGCTGTGGAATTAAAATCTGCACCGCATGTCAAGTTATGTACAGATTCCGATTCAGTCATCCAATTTACTGCTTCAGAATGCTGCCGACATTCCTCATGCAATTCCTATGTGTGGCTGTACCAGAAGACTAAAATCACATTATGCTACTCAGATTAAAGTGGTTATTCGTAACTCTGAATAAGGGATATCTGCTATATTGTCCCAGCAACTGAATGACAATGGGGGTCTCATGTACCCTGTTTGACATGAAACCCTTTACAAGGGCTTGAGGTCTTCTGGTAGATTGTGATAAACTGTGGTTCCCATGTATGTGATATAAGATACTTCAACTAATGTCCTCTGTTATGTGGAATAAATGTCAGACCCCACTTAAATGGGGCTGAGCTGCACCTAGGCAACGTAACCATTGATTGTGACGTCACTGGCCTAGGGTAAGCTGTGAGAAGGCTGTGGTGCTCACAGGAGGACCAATGCCTTCTCAAACAGCCGATTGGTGGGAGTCCTTGGTGTCAGACTCCCACCGTTCAGATGCTAAGTCATATTACCCCTTTAAATCTGGAATTGTAAGGGAACCAGTTGACATCAATATTTTCATCAGTGTAGCGTCAGGTTTGGGAGGACAATAGGTGAAGTATCTAATATCACATACCTGGGAGCCTCAGTTGATTACGATCTATCAGAAGACCTCAAGCTGTTCTTACTGCTGACTTCAATACGGAAGAGGGAAAACGGCCACCTCTCACAGGAGGGCAGAGAGAAGGAACAGCACAGCCATATATGAAGAAGGCAATGTTGTAGAGCAAGTGAATTAAATGACTGTGTCCGACTTCACTAATACAGGCCACCGAGGCAAAGAAGTTTGAGAAAAAAATCGATGTTGCTGACACCTGTCCTTAGTGCACCATTAGATTGCTATATCAGGATGTAAAAAATCTTAAATAATGTGATTTAAAAATGGGAAGATATATATTTTTTTAGCATTTACTCACAAGCAGCAGGGGTTGCAGCAGGAATCCAGCGGCAGGGACCAGGTAAGTATGAAACCAACAGCAAGTTCTACTCTGCTCAATAGAGGTTTGTTAAAAAAAAGTTTAGTCTTGAATAACCCCTTTAACCCCTTAAGGACTCAGCCCTATTTCACCTTAAAGGGATTCTGTCAACAAGATTTGTGCTATAGAGCTGCGGACATGCACGGCTAGATCGCCGCTAGCATGTCCGCAATATACCTGCCCCATAAAGCTGTGTGCTTTTATTGTGCTTAAAAAATGATTTTAGATATATATATGTAAATTAGTCTTGTATGTGTCCAAGGGGCTGTACTAGCGCCGGTATAGTGTTTCTTCCCTGTGCTGGCATCAGCCTCGGGGAAAGAACTGCGCATGGGCGAGCTCGCGCATCGCAAGATTACGGCAATCTATCGATGAAAGGAGGAGATTCGGAGGACGCAGGCGGTGCTGGGCTCCTTCACAGGCGGGTGTGGCTGGGCTCCAGGAAGGTTAGTACAGCCCCTTGGACACATACAAGACTCAATTACATATATATAAAATCATTTTTTAAGCACAATAAAAGCACACAGCTTTATGGGACAGGTATATTGTGGACATGCTAGCGGCGATCTAGCCGTGCATGTCCGCAGCTCTATAGCACAAATCTTGGTCACAGAATCCCTTTAAGGACTTGGCCATTTTTTGCAAATCTGACCAGTGTCACTTTAAGTGCTGATAACTTTAAAACGCTTTGACTTATCCAGGCCATTCTGAGATAGTTTTTTCGTCACATATTGTACTTCATGATAATACCAAAAATCTGTAAAAAATTGCAAATTTCCAAGTTTCAATTTCTCTACTTCTATAATACATAGTAATACCTACAAAAATAGTTATTACTTTACATTCCCCATATGTCTACTTCATGTTTGGATCATTTTGGGAATGATATTTCATTTTTTGGGGCTGTTACAAGGCTTAGAAGTTTAGAAGCAAATCTTGAAATTTTTCCGAAATTTTCAAAAACCCAATTTTTAGGGACCAGTTCAGGTCTGAAGTCACTTTGTGAGGCTTACATAATAGAAACCACCCAAAAATGACCACATTCTATAAACTACACCCCTCAAGGTATTCAAAACTGATTTTACAAACTTTGTTAACCCTTTAGGTGTTCCACAAGAATTAATGGAAAATAGAGATACAATTTCAAAATTTCACTTTTTTGGCAGATTTTCCATTTTAATAATTTTTTTCCAGTTACAAAGCAAGGGTTAACAGCCAAACCAAACTCAATATTTATGGCCCTGATTCTGTAGTTTACAGAAACACCCCATATGTGGTCGTAAACCGCTGTACGGGCACACGGCAGGGCGCAGAAGGAAAGGAATGCCATACGGTTTTTGGAAGGCAGATTTTGCTGGACTGGTTTTTTTGACACCATGTCACATTTGAAGCCCCCCTGATGCACCCCTAGAGTAGAAACTCCATAAAAGTGACCCCATCTAAGAAACTACACCCCTCAAGGTATTCAAAACAGATTTTACAAACGTCGTTAACCCTTTAGGTGTTCCACAAGAGTTATTGGCAAATGGAGATGAAATTTCAGAATTTCAATTTTTTGGCAAAAATTTTCCATTTTAATCCATTTTTCCCAGTAACAAAGCAAGGGTTAACAGCCAAACAAAACTCAATATTTATGGCCCTGATTCTGTAGTTTACAGAAACACCCCATATGTGGTCGTAAACCGCTGTACGGGCACACGGCAGGGCACAGAAGGAAAGGAATGCCATACGGTTTTTGGAAGGCTTTTTTTGCTGGACTGTTTTTTTTGACACCATGTCCCATTTGAAGCCCCCCTGATGCACCCCTAGAGTAGAAAGTCCAAAAAAGTGACCCCATTTTAGAAACTACGGGATAGGGTGGAAGTTTTGTTGGTACTAGTTTAGGGTACATATGATTTTTGGTTGCTTTATATTACACTTTTTGTGAGGCAAGGTAACAAGAAATAGCTGTTTTGGCACCGTTTTTATTTTTTGTTATTTACAACATTCATCTGACAGGTTAGATCATGTGATATTTTTATAGACGAGGTTGTCACGGATGCGGCGATACCTAATATGTATACTTTATTTTTATTTATGTAAGTTTTACATAATGATTTCTTTTTTGAAGCAAAAAAAATCATGTCTTAGTGTCTCCTTAGTCTGAGAGCCATAATTTTTTCAGTTTTTGGGCGATTACCTTGGGTAGGGTATTATTTTTGCGGGATGAGATGACGGTTTTATTGGCACTATTTTGGGGTGCGTGTGACTTTTTGATCGCTTGCTATTACACTTTTTGTGATGTACGGTGACAAAAAATGGTTTATTTAGCAGTTTTTATTTTTTATGGTGTTCATCTGAGGGGTTAGGGCATGTGATATTTTTATAGAGCCGGTCGATACGAATGCGGCGATACCAAATATGTATACTTTTTATTTATTTATGTAAGTTTTACACAATAACAGCTTTTTTAAAACAAAAAAAATGATGTTTTAGTGTCTCCATATTCTGAGCCATAGTTTTTTTTTTTTTTGGGCGATTGTCTTAGGTAGGGGCTCATTTTTTGGGGGATGAGGTGACGGTTAGATTGGTACTATTTTGGTGGGCAAACGCCTTTTTGATCGCTTGCTGTTGTACTTTTTGTGATGTAAGGTGACAAAAAAATGGTTTATTTAGCACAGTTTTAGTTTTTTACGGTGTTCATCTGAGGGGTTAGGTCATGTAATATGTTTATAGAGGCAGTCGATATGGACGCGGCGATACCCAATATGTATACTTTTTTTTTCCCTATTTTTTCTTACTTTATTTGGGGAAAATGACGTTTTTGTTTATTTTTACTTGAAACTTTTAATTTTTGGGGGGGGAACTTTTTTTTTTCAACTTTTTTTTTCACTTTATTTTTTGTCCCACTTTGGGACTTGAACTTTTGGAGGTCTGATCCTTTACAATGCATTCCAATACTTCTGTATTGGAATGCATTGGCTGTATGAGTAATACTGTGTGTATTACTCATACAGCTTCCGGCCTGTGAGATCCAGGGGGCTGGATCTCACAGGCTCTTCACCGGAAGGCAGCGAGATGCCTTCCTTAGACATCGCGCTACCTTCCATGCCATCGGGTCCCCCCCACAGCCCCATGGGGACCCGATGGCACCACCGCCGCCGCAACTTAGAAAAGCCGCAAACCGCAGGTCTGAATTGACCTGCGGTTTGCGACGATCGCCGACACAGGGGAATCACGGGACACCCCCCGCGCATTTAGCAGAGGTGCCTGCTCAATGATTTGAGCAGGCACCTTGTTCCGATCACCGCCCGCTGGGCGGCGGTGATCGGAACAACACATGGCGTACTGGTACATCATGGGTCCTTAAGGATTTGGGAACCATGCCGTACCGATACGTCATGGGTCCCTAAGGGGTTAAGAACTGAGGGTGCATACTTGTGGCCTTCACTGACTGGTTTTGCAGTAAGAAGATAAAGAAATACGGCAGCATTTCCTGAGTAGATGCTGAATTATTTTCTACAGTTATGGATTTGATCCACCACTTAGGAAATTAATTTTCATTATAATATTCTCTCTCTTTTATTAAAGTGCGGTTGCAGCTCTGCATCTGGCACACTTGAGGTTTACTTCAATAACAGTCTGAAGTAATTTTATTTCTAAAACTGCATTACAGGGCTGCTTTAAAGGGGTTGTCTGACCAATTAACCTTCTCTTAACAAGGCTCAGAATGGTGTAAACTAATAAAATAGTCACCTTACCGATCCCCTGCTGCTCCAGTTCCAACACTTCCCGCTCCCCACTGGGCTCTGTTCCCAGGTCATGCTCAACACACAAGAAGCAAATGCTCAGTCAATCATTGGCTACAATGGTGAGCCACCTCAGCCAGTGACAGGTTGAGCAGTCATTTCCTGTGTGCCGAGAGGGACGTAGAAGGAGAGACCAGCAGAAGACCAAGTGTTGAAACAGGAGCAGCACGTGATCGATAATGTTCTGAGCCTTTAACCCCTTAGCATAGGCGTGCGCATGGGGTGTGCCGGGTGTGCCTGGGCACACCCTAATCAAGCCGACTTGAGGTTTACAATATGCGCTCAGCCGCCGATTTCACTGTCCATTAGCGCACTGAGCGCTGTGAACGGCACTGCAGGCAGCAGAGCAACACAGCTGATGCCTGAAATCTCCAATAACAGAGCCCTGTACATTACAGAGCTTTGTTATTAGGGAGGAGGCTGCTGATTGGCCAGTATCAGCTGGCTGCCCTGCCATTGGCTGATCCTCTCACACCCCCTTCGCTTGGGAGCTGAACACAGCAGCAGCTGTAGCTTCCTTATGAGTTATTATGAAAACAGGAAGCGCGCCACCCCTGCTGCTGATGAAGTGCCAGGGACAGCATAGGAATGGAGCCATCACCATGTGCCCAGGTGATGTGACAAGGTGAAGTGTCCTGCAGGCTTCTATCTACTGCTGGGTGGGAGCTCCATGTGGAGCTTTTTGAATGGAAAAAGTAATAGCCAAGACAGAGGCTAAAAAAAACCTGCTTCTGACCCTTATGTTAAAACATAACTTTTATTTGATTGCTTTAACATCAAAAGGAAAAAAATAATTTAAAAAACCTGCTGTTTCTCTAGATGACCTTATAGTAGTGGTAATAGAGTCTCAAGGGTCTATAAAAGCAGCTACACTATTTTTACAGACCTTTGAGACTCTATTAACACTACTATTAACATAAGGTCATCAAGAGAAAAAGCAGGTTTTTAAAATTCTTTTTTTTCCTTTAGGTGTTTAGGTGTTAGAGCAATTTAATGAAAGCTATGTTTTAACACCTAAAGGAAAACATTTTTTTTAAAACTACTGTTTCTCTAGATGACCTTATGTTGATAGTAGTGTTAATAGAGTCTCAAAGGTTTGTAAAAATAGTGTAGCTGCTTTTATAGACCCTTGAGACTCTATTACCACTACTATCAACATAAGGTCATCTAGAGAAACAGCAGCTTTTTAAAAAAAAACATTTTTCCTTTAGGTTTAGGTATTAGAGCAATCAAATGAAAGTTATGTTTTAACATAAGGGTCAGAAACAGGGTTTTGTTTAGCCTCTTGGTTATTAGTTTTTCTATGTAAGTTCTCTGGATCAATGAGATTTTTTCCCCATATGGTTTATATATGGAGAGCAATGTCCAGTGATAACAGAGAGGATTATACTGTATATTGTACGGGATGGTGCAGGGGTTATACTGTATTGTATGGGATGGCGCAGTGGTTTGTATGCTCTTTGATGTGACAATTATCTTAGGTTTTCCTATCCCCCACCTTTGATGGCGCTGTGCCCAGTTCTGAGCCGATCCCGCTCAGCAGCTGCCAAGGCTTAGAGGGAACACTGCCTCTGCGTCTTATGGGGCGAATACTAATCAAATGCTTCCATTATGGAAGCGCTGATTAGTTCCAGAGGGCCAGGAAGCGCTGAAAGTGCTATACTCACCTCTTCCTGGTCCTCAAGCGCTCCACTGTGAAGGCTGCGCACAGTGTGAGGCCGCGCTGTGACCTCACACTGTGCGTGCCCACACACAGACTGTACAAGAGGATTACCGAGCGTGGGCGTTGAGGAGTGGCAGCGTCCGGAGCAGGAAAGGTAAGTGTTTTTTTTATTTTATATGGGGGCACGGGGGGTTGATATGAGGCACTGGGGGCTAATATGAGGCACTGGGGCTCTTATCTGAGGTCTGATTGGGCGTCATTGGGGGTCATTCACATTGGGGTCTGATCACATTGGGGTCTGATCTGAGGTCTTATTGGAGTCTTATTGACATTGGGGATCTGATTGGTGGTCTGACCTGAGGTGTAATAAAAAAAAAAATTCTTATTGTCCCTCTCTAAAACCTAGGTGCGTCTTATGGGCCAGAGCGTCTTATAGGGCAAAAATACGGTAAGTTTAAAAATGATTTCTTCTCACTTCATTATATTGATAGTGCAGGTCTGTATACAGAGTGTATTTGTGTGTATATATATATATATATATATATATATATATATATATATATATATATACACACACACACACACACATACATACACACGTGCCCTCACTGCGTCTGTGTGTGTGCTTTAGGGTGCACACCCTAATGCAATAGGCTGCGCACGCCTATGCCCCTTAGTGACCACCCATACACCTTTTTACGGGAGTGCCGATACGGGCTGTTTAACACTTTACATGCCGCGGACAATGGCGCCCACCGCATGTAAAGCGATGACAGAGGGAGCGGACTCCCTCGGTCTCGCAAATCCGATCGCGGGGTGCCGATGTGAGTGAAGGCTGGCTGGGGTCTCGTGTGGGCCCCAGACCCAGACCAGTCTTGTATAATTTCCAGAGAGGCGCAGCCTGCTGTTCAATGTCAGAATAACATTGCCATTAAAATGCAATGCACTATAGGGATAGTGCATTGCATTTTAAAAGCAATCTAAATATTGTCTGTTATAGTCCCCTTGTGGGACTATTACGTGGTAAAAAAAAAAAAAGAAGACTAAAACACATTTATTAAATGAAATAAATTCCATTAAAAAAAACGTGTTTTTTTTCATTGAAACTACAATTGCAAAAAAAATTAAAATCTCCCCCATGTTTGGTATTGCCGCGTCCGTAACGACCCGGACTACATAAATATCATGTACATTATACCCTAAGGTGAGCGCCATAAAAAAATAAAAATGAATGACAGAATTGCTAATTTATTCTTAGTTATCAAAAAGCGTCATTTACTCCAAAATGATACCAATGAAAAATACAAGTAATCCCGCAAAAATCATTAAAATCATTAAAAAAAGGGGTTTTATTGCAAAAAAAGTAGTACAACATAAAAAAAACTATGTATTTGATATATATGTAATCGTACTGACACAGAGAATAAAGATATTATGTTATTTATACAGAAAAATTAACGCTGTAAAATTTATAGCGTAAATACGGAGTGGCAGAATTTCTGTTTTTCCCATCTCCCTCCCAGAAATAGTTAATAAAAGTTACATACATAAAAAAAACTGTATGTATTTGATATATATGTAATCGTACTGACACAGAGAATAAAGATATTATGTTATTTATACCAAAAAAATTAACGCCGTAAAATTTATATCGTAAATACGCAGTGGCAGAATTTCTGTTTTTCCCTTCTCCCTCCCAGAAAGAGTTAATAAAAGTTAATCAGAAAGTAATGCGTACCCCAAAATGGTGCCATTAAAAACTACAACTTTTCCCGCAAAAAACAAGCCCTCATACAGCGATATATAGACGAACAATTAAAAAGTTATAGCTTTTGGAACGCAAACGATGAAAAAAGGAAGAAAAACGCTTGTTCAGTAAGGCCCAAAACAGGCTGGTCACTAAGGGGTTAAAAGAAAAGAAATCCTCCAGACATCTTCTTTAACACAACTTCTTAAATAAGTGTCATTGTACATCATGGATTTTCCTACATATTGCTTCCATAACCATGGAGATTGTGCAGGCAAAGAATCTGTGTCTTGTGTTGATTGACAACTAGGCTCCAGCTGTAACAGACAGGAGGGGAGATAACTGTGATCCTGACCATTTAACCCACTAGATGCCACAGTCAACAGAAACCACAGCATCTAGCCGGCTAGACAGAGGGACAGAGCTCTCTGCGTCGCCCACTGCAAATGCAAAAAAAAAAATCTAAATCAGTATCAAATCGATGGGAGTCCGACACCTAGCACCGCCACCGATACCGTGCAGAGACTGTTCTCGGGTACTGCAGCTGATACTCCCTCCTATTTACGTGAATGGGAGCCAAGCAGCAGTACTCAAGGATCATCACTACATACGGTATATGATTTGACATCGATGATCAGCTAAGCATAAGATGAATCGAGCAGTGGTGCACATGCTTGACCATTCCTCCATTCAAATAGGGAACTTTTCACATAGTGACATGTCAAAAGTTTTGATCAGAGGTTCTCTGAGTGCTGAGACTCCCATCTCCCTGACTCTCTCCTTGCTAGCAGACCTTCTACTGTGTCTTCAGCTGGTGAGAAGAGACAGCTTTGGTTGAGTGATTCCACCTCCTCATTATTTCAAATACATATGAAAGCTCCTTTATGTATGATTAACAAGTCCTTTGCAGCCCACAGAAGATCAGTACCTGCTAATTTCCTGGAACATGGAGAGCATTTAATTGCATATTTGCTAAATGAATTATTTTCCATTTAATAGGAAAATATTAATTAAACAGGAACAACATTGTCCGTCTTTTCAATAAAATACTTAGAATTTTACTGTAGCATAAAGAAGGTTCCTGGGCTACTGCCTAAATCACTTTCACAACATTTCACATGCCAAAAACAGCATAAAAATAATTAGTTGTATAGGCTAATTACTATGCTGGTGCCTTTACTAAGGGTTTATGTAGGCTTATAATTTCTGATAGTCACATTGAAATTATCATGTCAACAGGCATTACATTTATGGTAAATTAGGATTGGGGGTTAAACATAAATCCCTCCCCATCTTCAGCATCTGGAAGACATTTTTCGAAAATGTAGAATGAAGTTCCAAAGTATTCGAAGAAACAGGGTCTAGCAGTTTATTCAATGTACTGCTATTTGTACATGTACATATATAACCAGCCCCTGCACTTAAAGGAGTTGTCCTGCATAACAGAAAAATTAAACAGAGGCCCAAAAGTGTCCCCAGCAGACCAGACGTGATGAGTTTCCGAGATCGCTGTTACCAATCACTTGACTCAGTGGTCTCGTCACAGAACCCCATCACTTCCTGTCCAGCCAGGATGTGAAACGGCTCAAACAGGAAGCACAATTCTGGAGCGGCAGAGACTGTCAACAGGTGAGTAGTTTATTTTTTGTTGCTGTCACTGTTTAATTTTTCCCCTTTAAAAGAGGACCTGACAGCATTCCCGATATGTCTGTTTTACTAGAGTAAATGTAATCCCCATGAAATAACTATTTTGGAGCATCTTTTCTTACACTTGCATTGTGTGGTTATTCCACTTGTGTGAGTAAATAGATGGGAGCATTTTCCTACTCAATTGTCATAGTCTAGCAAATTCAAGACTGATTGGATAATGCTAGACTGTATCTCCGCTGTCACAGAAAATGGTAACACCTATTTGTCAGTTTATTCATACTGTACATTAACTGGAGCAATAATGGAGGTACAGTGAAATGCAAGTGTTATTTTATGAGGAATGCAAGCTTTTACTAAAACAGACATGTCGGGATAGATGACTAATAATTCATCAGATACCCAGCATTGCCCTTAACAGTGAAATAGCCAAAGGACAAAAAAAAAACTGTCTGGCACAGTTGAGGCCAATTGTATATGAGGGCACTCTTACATGGGCAGAGGATCAGCCAATTACAATTAGCCATTGTAAAGATGTTGCAATCATCTCATCTATTATGCGGCACCAAAAATAGTCAGGGATATGCTACTCACAATATGCAACGTGAATAAGGCTGCCGCCCCAAGTTTGTGGCACACAGCTAAACAGTGGCAATCTGTTTTACCATGAATCACTGCTAAATTGCAATGTGGTTTTTGCCTGTACATTTCTACACTTGTTTCACCTGTAGAAGTTAGACTGCATGGTAAAATTGCTGAGGTTTTGTGATGTGTTTTTTTTGCTAGCACAGCTTATATAATACAGGTCACCTTTAGAAGCCGTTCGGCCAAAAACATATCACAAAACCGCAAACATTCACAGTAAAATGCACACAGTGAAAGCACCCTTAGGGTACAATCAAACGGCATAGTCATGTTGTGGTTGTGTTGCAGTTGCGACGTAGCCAGGCTGTGGGGTCCAGTACCACTGCAATTGTACAGGCCACAGTTTCCATTAGTTTAAAGGGGTTGTCCGGGTTCAGATCTGAACCTGGACATACCCATATTTTCACCCAGGCAGCCCCTCTAATGTTAGCGTCAGAGCATGTCATGATTCGATGCGCTCCCTTGCCCTGCACTGGATCGCGCAGGGCAAGGACTCTTATTTACAATAATACATTCAGTGTATTCGGTGACGTCACCGGCTCTGATGGGCTGGCTTTAGTGCTGCCCTAGCCATTTTACAGGACGTCACCGGGCTCACTGCTGGGCGGAAGCCTCCGCCTGCCAGCCCTAAGGAGAGGGGGAGTTAGTCACCGGAACTCCTGAAAATGCCTTTACCCTGCACGATTCTGCCCAGGGCAAAGGAGAGCACCGAAGCATGATGGTCAAACATTAAGGGTACTATTACACATTTGAAGCCAAGCCACACTGAAGATAGTTTACCATGCTATACCTGTACCTGCAACTTGAAACAATGGCAAGTACTTATGCAGCCTGAAATTAGTGGGATATTCAAGTCCTGATTATTAGAGGCACCAGAAATTACCTTAATTGGTATATACGTTGCTAAGCATCTTGGTTCTACCACTTACAATATATGATATGAAATTAATAATATTGTATTTCACTCCCCTCTAAAGGGACCTTATCCAGTTTTAGAAAAAAAAAACATATATATACACTGCTCAAAAAAATAAAGGGAACACTTAACAACACAATATAACAACAAGTCAATCACACTTCTGTGAAATCAAACTGTCCACTTAGGAAGCAACACTGAGTGACAATCAATTTCACATGCTGTTGTCCAAATGGGATAGACAACAGGTGGAAATTATAGGCAATTAGCAAGACACCCCCAATAAAGGAGTGGTTCCGCAGGTGGCAACTACAGACCACTTCTTAGTTCCTATGCTTCCTGGCTGATGTTTTGGTCACTTTTGAATGCTGGCGGTGCTTTGACTCATGAGACGGAGTCTACAACCCACACAAGTGGCTCAGGTAGTGCAGCTTATCCAGGATGGCACATCAATGCGAGCTGTGGCAAAAAGGTTTGCTGTGTCTGTCAGCGTAGTGTCCAGAGCATGGAGGCGCTACCAGGAGACAGGCCAGTACATCAGGAGACGTGGAAGAGGCCGTAGGAGGGCAACAACCCAGCAGCAGGACCGCTACCTCCGCCTTTGTGCAAGGAGGAACAGGAGGAGCACTGCCAGAGCCCTGCAAAATGACCTCCAGCAGGCCACAAATGTGCATGTGTCTGCTCAAACGGTAAGAAACAAACTCCATGAGGGTGATATGAGGGCCCGACGTCCACAGGTGGGGGTTGTGCTTACAGCCCAACACCGTGCAGGACGTTTGGCATTTGTCAGAGAACACCAAGATTGGCAAATTCGCCACTGGCGCCCTGTGCTCTTCACAGATGAAAGCAGGTTCACACTGAGCACATGTGACAGACGTGACAGAGTCTGGAGACGCCATGGAGAACGTTCTTCTGCCTGCAACATCCTCCAGCATGACCGGTTTGGCATTGGGTCAGTAATGGTGTGGGGTGGCATTTCTTTGGAGAGCCGCACAGCCCTCCATGTGCTCGCCAGAGGTAGCCTGACTGCCATTAGGTACCGAGATGAGATCCTCAGACCCCTTGTGAGACCATATGCTGGTGCGGTTGGCCCTGGGTTCCTCCTAATGCAAGACAATGCTAGACCTCATGTGGCTGGAGTGTGTCAGCAGTTCCTGCAAGACGAAGGCATTGATGCTATGGACTGGCCCGCCCGTTCCCCAGACCTGAATCCAATTGAGCACATCTGGGACATCATGTCTCGCTCTATCCACAAACGTGACGTTGCACCACAGACTGTCCAGGAGTTGGCAGATGCTTTAGTCCAGGTCTGGGAGGAGATCCCTCAGGAGACCGTCCGCCACCTCATCAGGAGCATGCACAGGCGTTGTAGGGAGGTCATACAGGCACGTGGAGGCCACACACACTACTGAGCCTCATTTTGACTTGTTTTAAGGACATTACATCAAAGTTGGATCAGCCTGTAGTGTGTTTTTCCACTTTAATTTTGAGTGTGACTCCAAATCCAGACCTCCATGGGTTAAAAAATTTGATTTCCATTTTTTTATTTTTGTGTGATTTTGTTGTCAGCACATTCAACTATGTAAAGAACAAAGTATTTTAGAAGAATATTTAATTAATTCAGATCTAGGATGTGTTATTTTTGTGTTCCCTTATTTTTTTGAGCAGTGTATATATATATTTATATTATTTTGAAACGTGAATTCAAAAGATTTGAGAATGAATACGCTTACGCAGGTGAAGTGAATAAATATATTTACAAAGTGTGATTAAATATAAGATAACACAGACAAATCACACACAGAATAATAAAAAGTAAATACATAACTAGCCTTAATATTCAACATGCAATATGGGGTGAGACTATCGGTCATTGTAACGGTCGCGTACACACACACACAGGGGGAGGGAAGTGACCACTGCGCTCCACCCTTACCCCTGGCCCTGCCTACTTGCCTCGCGAGTCCTAATGACAGGGGACAACTGGACGGCAATCCCTAACTTGGAGTAAGTGCAGGGATGACAGACAGACAAACAACAGGATGTGAACGGACCGAGTCAATACCAGGAAAGCTGCAAAGTACAAATGGAGCAAGCAGAGAATTGTCAGGAGAAGCCGGGGTCATAAATACCAGGAGAGCAGAGAAGTACAAGAGGAGTCCTAAGAGAGTGGTCAGGTGGGAGCCGAGGTCACAATACCAGGACGGATGCGCAGTACAGGAGGATCAGGCAAAAGGATGGTCAAGGAACAGGATCAGGTAAGTATTCAGCAGTCCAACAGATAGCCAGGAACATAGAAATTAACAGGCAACCTGTAGCCAGCAGGCTGCCTGTATTTATAGTGGGGAGTGAGGGTCATGTGACGTGGCCAGCGTCACATGACCGACAGACCAACCAGTCGAGCACCGAGTGATCAGCTCTGCGCTCAAGGCAGACTTAGGAGCAGGGAGCCACCCAGCTAGTAAAGCCGCCCTGGGAATGAGGTCAAACACAGATCCTCATTCCCAAAGCTAAGCAACAAGTCTGCGGGCGATGGGGGACCGAGTGCACCTTCGGAACCCCGTGACAGTCATGCTATAACACATGGCTGTCTACCACATTATAACACATGGCTGACACTCCAGGGTGTACAAGAGATAGGGAAAATCATGCGTGAGACATGCATGATGCACACTGGAGGAGGGACTGATGGGAATAACTCTGGTTTGCACACATACATTCGGCGAACTCGACCTAGGACTTCATCCTAAGTAGGATGTACAGTATCTCACAAAACTGAGTACACCCCTCACATTTTTGCAAATATTTTATTGTATATTTTCATGTAATCACAGGGTACAACCTGTTGTAAAACGTAGCTTTTAATCTAATTTACAAATAAAATAACAAACTCCCACAGACACACATAGAAAAAGAACAAAAAAAAAAAAAAAGTTATAACCTTGATGACATAAGATGATGCTGTAATGTCCAATGGCATGGGTCAGTGATGGACGGAGTGGACAGTCATGGATTCTGATCTGTCCCTATACCTAGCCCTAGGCTCGGCACCCCTGCCTAGGAACGGAATGGCCGCCCTGATAAGGACGATCCCGTGTTCTGGAACCTCCTGGTGGATCCTGAATAAACCCTATGATGCAGGTGAGTCCCTATTTCGGGGCCTACTCTAGGTACACAGAACAAAAAAAAAAAGAAGAAAAATACAGTATAATGAGCAATAGACCCCCCACATCCGTAGATGCTGCGTCTCGTGCGTGAACTATTGCTAGCAAGAATAACGTCATACAAGGTTTACAGACAACCACATGTGTGATTATCTGTGAGTATATATATCATCAGATGAACGATATCAATGTGTAACCTTCACACACCAGAATAAATGTGTGATATTATTACACTCAGAATAGCCGTACACATTTGTACATGCTAGTGTATAAGTAAGATATATACACACGCTAGGCACCAGGAGCACTGCCTCCTAGATTGGTGGCATACAGTCAGGTGCCAACGTCCCAACGCGTTTCCCCCTAATTGATTGCCGGGTTCCTCAGGGGACATATTATAGTACAATGCTGTTATTTGGCATCGGTAAGAGGTAGCGAAGCAGTCAGCAGGCCCCTCAATTATGATGACATAATTTGACCAGATTATTTATTATTCGATTCAGTTCACTCATAAAATAGCTTGAAAGGGTCAGATATAACGACCATATTAGAGGACCTATGAGAAGCACAAGGTGAGTAAATCACTTGCCATAGTAAATACAGAGCATGAGGTACAGACTCCAACAAGGGTATACAGACTCATGCAAGCATAAGTGGTTCCCAGAAAGATAATTGGAGTGACAACCTTCTAAAACAATCTCGTCTGTGCGATAACATGTGTGGTAAACACTGAGATAACAAACAAGTAACCAGATACTACTTGCGTGTCCGGATACAGCCTAGGAGGCCCAAGACTGTTCATGGGGTTAGCGGTATCACTCCAGCCATAGCCCGTGTGCACACTGTTGGGGGCAGAAAAAATAATGATAATCAGCATTCTAAGCCAATTAAGGCCATAGACACCAACCTGTAACAGGTGAAAAGAGCCCCCAATTCTCGGAAAAAACTCACGGATAATGGTGCCTCACTGGTCCTGTGTGTGAGGTCGCCATGTAGGAAAACCTATCCTGTTTAAATCAACCACACACAGTTAATGGTGGGAGGGGCCGGAGATATCCAGCCTATCCCTGTCCAGGCCTCAATTGGGCGTGGACCTGTGATGTAAGGTGCCCAGTAAACGCCCATAGTGGGTGTGTGCGTCTCCCTCGATGACTGACAACTCCCATATTTAATAAGTTTTATGTTATATTGCGCCGTGTGTCGCCCACACAGAGTGCGCCCCATTTATATGGGTGAGATTAATCCTGGTAATGTCGCAGCCACCAGACGGCATGAGGGCGATCAATGATGACGTCACCCATAACACCCGATCACATGGCCTGGCCGGCGGAGCGTCATCAGCTCAGTGTCAGGGCCCAGCCTAATGACGTTGCCGGTCACCTCCGATCACGTGGCTAGGCAAATATAGTGAAATACAGTTAGGTGCTTGCGGCGCTCTTATTCTATCATGATATCGATCCGGCCCAGTGAGATAAACAAAACTTCTCATAATAAATATGAAAGGAACCGTATTGCATCCCACTTATGCAGCAGAGGTGCACAGACCATGATTTATAGGTAACAGACAGTTTGCACAAAATAAGTGCACTGAACAAAAACCAATTTTATGTGAATGAGTAAGGTGGAGGCAACGAATGGGACAAATACACATCAGATACACAATATTGGGAGGGATCATATTCATGGGATCGGTACTGGGAGGGATCATATTCATGGGATAGGTATCCTACAGGCGTAATAACGCTATTAATGAATTCTTTGTCATGTCATAGTGAATAAAGTTAATAGTCCATATATATATAAATTGATCCATGCACGGGGTAAATAAAAGCGCAAAACAGTGTTATAGGGATGGCCACTAATCCCCCCCTTTACAGATTAACACTGTGCTTAGATATGTATATCAACCCCATGTCGGATGGTATCTGGCTGGCTTAGAGGAAGCAGGAATAATCGATATTTTCGTTCAATCCTGCAGGTGACATGGTGTTTAACATATGTATCCATTTTGACTCTTTCTGTCTCAGGATGGTGTCAATGTCTCCTCCCCTAATGGAATGTTTTATTGTTTCTATCATAGAGAAGCTAATTGCTTTCGGGTCTCCTCCATGTTTAAGAACCACATGCCTAGACAGAGGCTTATCCCGCTTGTGGCGAATATCGCCGATGTGTTCCAGAATCCTCTTTTTAAATGCTCTACAGGTTTTACCAATATACCTGAGGCCACATCTACACTGGGCCATATAGACCACGCCAGTTGTGTTACAATTGGTGAAGCCGCGGGTCATGTATGTATGGTTTTGTTCGGTATTCGTGAAGGACTGGCCAACAGCTATGAAGGAAAAGGCCTTACATTTACCACACCTGTGGGTCCCATTTCTCCTATCTGTTAACCAGGAACATGGAGGGGGGGTTGGTTCAAAGTGGCTATGTACCAGCTGTTCCCCTATGCTGCGACCCCGTCTAAAGGTAATTGAGGGATGCTCCGGAAGGAGGCCTGTCAAGTCAGAGTCAGATTTAAGCAAAGACCAGTAGCGTCCAATTATCTGACGGACCTGATTAGATTCAGTGTCGTATGTGCCTATGATTCTAATAACATCATCTGACGCTTTCCCCTTTTCTGCAGAGTGGACTAGAGTTGATCTATCCAGGCCTCATAGAGACAATCCTCCGAGTACCCCCTCTGTTTGAACCGATGGAACAAAATGTTAGCTTGTTTGTCAAACTCAGTTGAGTCGCAGCAGTTTCTGCGTATCCGCAGAAACTGTCCTTTCGGGATACCCTTTTTAAGCGGCTTGGGGTGGAAGCTCTCCCACCTCAGTAAACTGTTAGTTGAGGTGGATTTACGGAACAAAGTGGTTGTTAAAGTGTTACTCCTGTCCTTACTGATCTGTAGGTCGAGAAAGTTGATTGATCTAGATTGTAATTCATAGGTAAAAAACAGACCTATATGATTAATATTCAGGTCTTTCATGAACCCATCAAATTCTTCCGGGGTACCTGACCAGAATAACAAGATGTCATCGATGAACCTTGACCAAGATATTATATGGCGGGTCCATCTTTGCATCCCTTCAGTGAAAACAATGGTGTCCTCCCACCAGCCCAGGAGCAAGTTGGCGTAAGTTGGCGCACAGGGTCTTCCCATCGCCGTGCCCCTGAGCTGGTGGTAGAAGCGACCATTGAACACAAAGTAATTATGATTTAAGGCAAAATCCAGGAGTCTGATCACAAAGTGATTGTGATCCTTGAGGTCAATTGATCTGGTATCTAAAAAATACTTGATCGCTGCCAGGCCCTTATTGTGTGGAATTGAGGTATAAAGAGCTTCCACATCAATGGAGGCTAGCCAAACACCCGGGTCCAATGAGATACCATCTATATGCTTCAACAGATCATTGGTGTCACGGAGATATGAGGATAGAGATATGACAAATGGACGCAAAATCTTGTCTATATAGGTGCCCACGTGTTCTGTAAGGCCCCCTATCCCAGACACAATTGGACGGCCCTTGAGGGGGACTGTGCCCTTGTGGATCTTCGGGAGACAGTTACACAGTTTTGTTCTGTGTACCTAGAGTAGGCCCCCAAATAGGGACTCACCTGCATCATAGGGTTTATTCAGGACCCACCAGGAGGTTCCAGAACACGGGATCGTCCTTATCAGGGCGGCCATTCCGTTCCTAGGCAGGGGTGCCGAGCCTAGGGCTAGGTATAGGGACAGATCAGAATCCATGACTGTCCACTCCATCCATCACTGACCCATGCCATTGGACATTACAGCATCATCTTATGTCATCAAGGTTATAACTTTTTTTTGTTCTTTTTCTATGTGTGTCTGTGGGAGTTTGTTATTTTATGTGTAAATTAGATTAAAAGCTACGTTTTACAACAGGTTGTACCCTGTGATTAGAATAATTATACTTATACATCACCTGTGGATATCACTCCCTCTGACAGGATATCGTCTTAGCTGTGATTAATGTATATTTTCATGAGCACTTTAATACAATGTAAAGTAGTCAGTGTACAGCATGTAAATAACTCAACACACAGCCATAAATGTCTAAACTGCTGGCAACAAAAGGGAGTACACCCATTAATGAAAATGACCAAATGTTAGGGGTGTACTCATTTTGAAATACTGTACACATCCTACCTAGGATGAAGTTCTAGCTGGAGTTCGCTGAATGTATGAGTGCAAACCAGAGTTATTCCCGGCCTCAATTCCAGTGTGCAGCACATATGTCTCTAAGATCACTCAGGAATGTAGTCTTATATGCACAATGGGTGATGGGTACCATATCTAACCCACTACATTACAAGGAAAAATTTATTGTACAGAATATTAAAAGTAATATGGGACAGAATTAAAGGGGACAGAAACAATCAGTACCATATATATATATATATATATATATATATATATATATATTTATAAACACACATACACTCACATCATAGTCTCACCTCCCTACCAGATATACTAAAAATAATTAACAGAGAAAAAAAAATATACACTGTGCATGCCCAGTAAAGAACCTATCCACTTGTTCTCAGGGAATTTTGCATACAGTGGCATTTAAAGGAGATAGTAATCTACGAACAAGGTAAATCACAAGAAAAAATAGCAATGTCCTCATACAAATACAGAAATCAATGGTAGACTAGGAAAGAAAGCAGTTTAATTCAATTGTAGCTTCAGGGGAGCAAATCAATGGGACTCTGCCTCCCTGTGGAGAGAAAACTGATCAAAGAAAAGCACAAACCAAGATCAAACATTATTACATTGATTGTAATTAAGAGAAAAGCATGCTGGGAAGAGAGCGCACACATGAAAGTAATTATATTTCTTCCACTTTTATTCGTTTGCATATGTATGGGTAAAATACAGTATAATGACAACTTTAGACTTTAGAATTATCAACCATTTTGAGGACAACTGAACCTGAAATGTATCAGATTAAAAAGAAATGAGAAAGCATATTCATGTACTACCCCAACTAGGTGGGGGTCTAAATGCTAGGACCTCCCTCATATCGAGAACATGGGTCAAGTACAGCAATCGGCTATCTTGGGTACTCCCATAGAGATGAATGGTGGGAAGTACAGAGCACTATAGTATGAAGAAAGCACTTGGGGTGAGATATAACAGTATTAGATGCTGGATCATGCCTGGGTCTGTCTGTCTGCTTGTTTCCCTTTTGTTTTCCGTTTTCTTTTGTGTCTGAGAAAACGGATCCGCCACCATTGACTTACATTGACTTAAATAGCGGAAAGGGAAAGCGCAGGTGTTAAAGTAGCCTAATTTAGGCGTATTTCAGATTAGCAAATGACCCCCATAATGTTGTGTGAATGTCCCCTTACATACAGTACATACATAGCCTTTAGTTTTTAGCTAGTGATAGATAACTCCAATATGTCTATTTCAGTCACCAACATGACAGAATGATCATAAAGTTACTAGAATTCCTAAATGACCAGTGAAATATAATCAGTCACCACTGAAATGTTTTTGTAAGCACATAAAACCAGTATCCAGTATTAGGTCCGATAATGGTAATATGTTGTCCCAGTGGACGACTAACATAAGCATAACACCATATTACCAAGCACACAAGTTATTAAGTAATGCATCAAAAATATATTTCTGTAGTTGTATGTATTCATGATTCATGACTGTTTGCCTAAGAACATAGATTTGTTGTAATTCAGGAGTGCCACGGCAGATGTAGGAAGAACCTCCGGTGGCGTGGAACCCATTCTTCTTAGCGGCTACCAACTTGCCTTTGCAAGTTGAGCAGAACAGAGATTGCAATTTATGGATCAATTCTCTGCAGAATGATTCATCCTTCTGAAGGTAGCACCCAGTGCTGTCCAAAAAGGACCCTCTTTTTATGGAACCACTGCACTTACGGTATCTTGCTTTAACCCGAAAGGATTAATAATGCAAGAAGCCTGGAGTCTGATTTAAAAACTCCTATATTTGATCTCTGTAATGTTAGCTTCTAAATTATTATCATAGATATCAAGCTAACAATTGTGATGCTTTACCAGCTCATCAACAGAAAATGACACCTATAACGCCTCAGGCAGACCATTCACGGGAAGAGAGGTCAAAATATGATCTCTGCCCACCTTTTAAGGGCTCATTTACACAGCCGTATAAACGGATCCGCACCCGTTCCGCAATTTTGTGGAAGGTGTGCGGATCCATTCATTTCTATGTGCTGTCCGCATCCGTTATTCCCTACTGCGGCTCAGCAGAAAAGATAGAACATGTCCTATTCTTGTCTGCAATCGCGGACAAGAATAGGCATTTTCTATTATGGTTGCGGTCATGTGCGGTCCACAAATTGCGGAAAGCACATGGCTGGTATCCGTGTTCTGCGGATCCGCAAAGCACTACGGCCGTCTGAATGGGCCCTAAATCTAAAATGTACCGTTCTGAACACCAGTGATTTATGACCGCAATTTCATCAATCTGCCTGATAATGTGGATGCCAGTCCTGGCCTCCAAACTATGGATACAAGGCTCTCATATGTTATAAAAATTTACATCACATGACTGCATTTTGAGGATCAGTACGTCCCACCCTCTGAAAGAAATGCCTTTCTTCCCATAACATGGACAAGAATGTTTTTTTTTTTTTTGCGGGGCAGCGGAAATATGGAGTGCTGTCCACATCGTTTTCGGTCCCATTGAAATGAACGGGTACGCATCTGATCCGCAAAATATGCAGATTGGATGTGGACCAAAACTACAGTCGTGTGCATGACCCAGTAGATCCTGTAAAGCAACTGTAATTACATGTAACACGCCCATAGGAGAAAGCTTGTAATATACTTACCATTCCAAAGCTGTGTAGATCGGCCATGGGGAACCCAGATACACAGCACGCTCTTTTTCTGAATGTCCTACTTCCAAAAATGTCACATCCTTTATCAGGTTTCCAGTCTGGTCTATGGATGGAATGTCACTTGACCATGGATAGGGCCAGAACTATTCCTCCCCTGGCACAGGTGCAAGCGAGATGGATTCAGGAATAGTTCTGGACCCATCCATGATGGAAGTGATGTCCTGTCCGCTGCCCAGGCCAGAAACCTAGTAAAAGATGTAACATTGGCAGAAGCATGAGTTGAGTCATGTGACCGGGTTCCTGAGAGGCCAATCCTCAAAAATTTTGAATGATAAGAATATTACTTCACAGTAGTTACATTGATTATAGGCACAATGAACAAGAGATGTACATTAACTTATATGGGATAGTTTTCTAGACATGCTTTGTGACCTGTGCAGAGGTCCCTGTGCAGGGAAGGGAGTACGACAATCAACCATTGTAAATGGTGGATTATGTGTTATATACAGAGGTTTTTCAGTGAAATCCTGCCTGTGATGATAATGAGATGACTGCTGAAAAAGGATCTCTATAAAACAGAAAACCTCAACACATTATTAGGCTAGTGGCCAGTGCAGAAACGGCAGGATTTTAAGATTTTTTTTCATATAGACCATGAGATAGAAATTCTTAACAAACATGTCTAGAGTAAAATGTGACTTAAATAATAGGACACATGTTGAGGACACATTCCCTTTAAGTTATTTTCTATATGTATAAACGTATATAGTTTAGAAATCTCGAAAAAAGATTAATCCACTGCAAAATTAATCTTACAATTCCTCAGTTGATGACATTTTATGACATTTTCCATTGTAAGAAAAGAAAGTAAGCCCCGCACGTCATCTCCTCTTCACTTGTGACACTCAAAATATAATATTAAATATAAAATCCATATCAGGAAGCTTAGGTGCTTTCGTATTTTTATTTAACACCACATGGGTCCTTGATCAATAGATCCATATTGGAGTAGACAGCTGCCTAGGAAAGCACAAATTGGTTCAAAGGATACAATCAATTATGTGAACCTTTTTTCATTCTGCTTATTTAAGTACTGTATGGAACCTCCATAGGCTACTTTCACACTAGCGTTTTTGCTGGATCTGGCAGGGTTCAGCAAAAACCCTTCTGTTACTGATAATACAACCATCTGCATCCGTTATGAACAGATCCGGTTGTATTATCTTTAACATTGCCAAGACAGATCCATCATGAACTCCATTTAAAGTCAATGGGGGACGGATCTGTTTTCTATTGTGGCAGATTGTGGCAGAGAAAACAGATCTGTCCCCATTGACTTGCATTGGGAGTCATGCCGGATCCGTCTTGCTCCGCATCCCAGGACGGAAAGAAAACTACATGTTGCGGTTTGCTCTCTGGTATGAGAACGCAACTAAACGGAACGGAATGCATTTTGGAGCATTCCGTTCTGTTCAGTTTTGTCCCCATTGACAATGAATGGGGACGAAACGGAAGCATTTTTTTCCGGTATTGAGACCCTATGACGGATCTCAATACTGGAAAACTAAAACGCTAGTGTGAAAGTAGCCTAAATTAGCCAAGGATACTCCAGATTTGCCTTTAAATTCTCTATTCTTATAGGAACACTTAACAGACATGTGCATATCTAAACTGAGATCACATTGCCACTTACACACTGGTTAGGCTACTTTAACATTACTGGCAGGAGTTCTGGCAGGCTGTTGCGGCAGAGAATAGGCTGCCGGAGCTTTCTAGATCCGGTACAGGAATGTCCCCTGGGCCATTGACTATACATTAGTCTGATTGAGATCCGTCGCTACCCTGCAAATATGCCGGGATTCAGCCAGACAAATACTGCTGCAGCGGATTTTGTCCGGCCAATCCCTGGTATTGTCTGCTGGACCTTCCAGCCAGAACACCTGGCCACGGCTGTGAAAGAAGCCTTAGACCCCTTTCACACGGGCGAGTATTCCGCGCGGATGCGATGCGTGAGTTGAATGCATTGCACCCGCACTGAATACCGACCCATTCATTTCTATGGGGCTGTTCAGATGAGCAGTGATTTTCACGCATCACTTATGCGTTGCGTGAAAATCGCAGCATGCTCTATATTCCGCGTTTTTCACGCAACGCAGGCCCCATAGGCTGGGTTCACACGAGCAGATGCCGTGCGTGGCTTCCGCTCCGTGAAAGAGTGCCAAGACCCGATGCAGACTGCAGAGGCACGGAGCATTAACATGACTGATAATGCTCCGTGCCTCTCTGTGACCTCTTTACTACGAAATCACAGTTGTCACTGTGATTTCGTAGTAAAGAGATCACAGAGAGGCACAGAGCATTATCAGTCATGTTAATGCTCCGTGCCTCTGCAGTCTGCATCGGGTCTTGGCACTCTTTCACGGAGCGGATGCCACGCACGGCATCCGCTCGTGTGAACCCAGCCTTACACTTGCATTGCGGAAACTACACCAGATCCTTTGCACAGTAGCAATCACCAGTACTAAACTGATCTGTTTGGCTTACAATAGATTCTGCAAGGTGCTGTCATGGTTTCCACAATGTTGACCGAAAAAATATGTCATCTCTTCTGGGCATGCTGACATTCAGACCTAATGACCACAGTGTGAACATAACTTTAAAGGGGTTGTGCCAAGTTTTTAAATTATACCCTATCCACAGGATGGCGGGTGGCTGATGGCTGGGAGCACCGGAGATAGTGGTCAGACCGTCAGAAATCAGCTAGTTATCTCCTTTCCTGAGCATAGGGAATAACTTAAAAAACGTGGCACAATCCTTTTAACACTTTCAGTCTTTATTGCATTTCAGACTAATCTTACGATTTTAATTACATTCAAAAAAGAGAAAATAATGTCTGTAATCCCATTTTTTTTACAGTGATCTACTGTCCATAAGTAAAATGTTTAAGGAATGAGTGTTAAAGAGGTGATTAGGGCAGATCATATTGTTTACCAAGATAATTTAACAGTTTATTAAAAGTTAAAAATAACAAAGATGATTTACTTACCTCCACCAATCCCCTGCCGTTCCAATGCCCCCTATTTCCCAGTGCTCTTCACTTCCAGGCCGGGCTCAACAGCTTAGGCTACTTTCACACTTGTGTTCAGAGAGGATCCGTCTGGTGTCTGCACAGACGGATCTGCTCCTATAATGCAAACGTTGGGATCCGTTCAGAACGGATCCGTCTGCATTATAGTTCAGAAAAAATTCTAAGTGTGAAAGTAGCCTGAACGGATCTGTCCAGACTTTACATTGAAAGTCAATGGGGGACGGATCCGTTTGAAATTGCACCATATTGTGTCAACTTCAAACGGATCCGTCCCCATTGACTTACATTGTACGTCTGGACAGATCCGTTTGGCTCCGCACGGCCAGGCGGACACCCGAACGCTGCAAGCTGCGTTCGGATGTCCGCCTGCTGAGCGGAACAGAGGCCAAGAGGAGCCAGACTGAGGCATTCTGAGCGGATCCGCGTCCACTCAGAATGCATTAGGGCAGTACGGATCCGTTCGGGGTCGCTTGTGAGAGCCTTCAAACGGAGCTCACAAGCGGAACCCCGAACGCTAGTGTGAAAGTAGCCTTACTTAGCAGAGTGATACGCTGAGTGCGCCTTTCCTAGCATGTCAAGTGGAAAGCAGCAGGGGCCAGAGCAACATTGGATTGGTGGAGGAAAGTAAAGCATATTTGCTATATTTCTAACCTTATATTGCACAGATTGGTCAAACGATATAGCTATATAAACTATATAACTAGTTAAACTATTGTCTTAGTTAAATGGGTGTCACATCAAAGTCCCTTTATTACAGTCCGGGTCCAATTACTGGAACTCTCAGTGATAGGTCAATTTGGCACGAGCATATCAGTATATGAAATATGCTCTGTGTGACTGCAATATTTCCCGGGTGGAACATTGCTCCTGTGACACAAACTCATGGCATGACAATTATTTATAATGCTGTTTTCTGGCCCGAGCAAGGCTGTACTGTACACAATTCAGTACAGCCGAGGTCAGGCTGGAACACACAGCACTATAAATCATTATAATGCTGTGAGTTTGTGTCACTGGAGCAGTGTTCAGCCCGGGAAATACTGCTGTCACACAGAGTGAATGCGCTCGTATAAAATTAGCCAATTGTAAAGGGAAGCCACTGGAGCCAACGTATTTCCTCTGCAGTATCACACCGCTCCCATTGAAATAAACAAGAATACTTAGGCCTTGTTCACATTTCTGTTTCCGCTTGACGTCCGTGAAAAAATCAGTCAGTGTTTCATCCGTGAAGATGTCTGTGAAGAATCCGTGTTTGGTCCATGTGTACATTTGTTACCCTCCATCTGTCATCCGTATTCTACGCTCAGCTGGAAATTAATTTCCAAAGTATCTCCCATGAGTGGTCAGTGAAAAACGGGCCATGGAAGCCATCCGTGTTGTGTCTAGGTATTTTAATAAACCCATAGACTAAATGGGGCCTGTTTGGTCTTCGTGTTGACCCACGGTCAGTAAAAAAAATACTGATGTGTGAACAGACACATTAAAATCAATGGGTACATGTGCTGTCCGCAGAAAAAGCAGACGGGACACGTCAGTGAAAAACGAAAATGCGAACGAGGCCTTAGGCTTTCGGAGTGTGACCCACACGGCTGCTGTCTGCCCTAAGAATAGGAGCTCCTGTGTGAGGGGCCCCTGCATGATGTCTATATGCTTTAATAGGACATATGAACAAAGGTGCAATCAGGACATTGCAGTAGGATTTTCTATAGTCATATGCAAAAACACAGTTAACACAGTGTGGTATTACAGTGAGTGATCCAAAGGAACACATTCACCTCTGCCACAGTAGCACCCACGTGACAGCCCACACACTCGGAAATTACAGGAAACAAATACATAGGAATACACTTTACAGAAACGAGATCCTGGCATACACCTAGCATAAATATCTAAATATATATGCACTAAATATATTTGTTCTTTGAGTATCACAAATGTCTTAATAATTAAATACCAACCAGAACAAAATCAACAGAAGGACAATACTGCCACGATTGTGTATAATGGTATATTTCTGTAGTCCTTACTGGAGAGCAGCAGCATTTGTAACAAGATTAGCCGGAGTGATTTTTAAAAGGGATTTGTATAGCGGCATACTTCTGACACAGCGGTTTCTTGGCTGCCAGGCATAGTGTGCTCACATTCATATCACTGCATGAAAAATTCGACAAATTCTTCGCCGGCATGGCATTAAATAAATCAATGCAAATTAGTCCATTAACACCAGATTAAGAAGCTAATGGCGTCGGCTATACATTATGCCAAATAACTGTGGTCTTTTGGGATGTTCTTCTATGTGTTCTTTTCATCAGACTGCTGCTGCTGCTGAAACCACCAGCGCCATTGTAAAACCCATACTGAAGCTGGAAGGTATAGTACAATGCAAGCGTAGTTTCAATTATTTTAGAACAGCTCAAGGTTACCCAAAAAATGGAGATTAAGACGCCGTTCCTCATCACTCGCTTCTTCCGTCCTTCAAAGGTATAGCCAAGATTACATAAACAGAACGATTAAAATGCATGAAATTCTGACAAACAAAATGAGCCCAGAGACTATTGTAAAGCCATAAATCCTATTGAATAACGCTGTTTCGTTTAAGGAGTTTTTGCCAACTGTTCTAGATTTCCAGGAAAATATCATGGTATAAAAGAAACCAAGCTAATTGTTGTATAATAGAAAAAACATCATGCAACATTACTAATCTACTCCATGTTTCAATTCCGCTTTTTAAGATATCCAAGTGTGGTTATCAAATGTAAACGTTCAGAGGCTGATGACCAATACAGACCTAAACTACTAACAGCCCGCATTTTCTGGGAAGGCCCAATATTTATGTTGATATAAATCAGTCTTCAGTGTCCTCTACGTGGTTAATATGCATTATTTCAAGTTTTAATGCATCATTTCAGTGGTCCATCTCAGTTCTGCGCATGCTGCAGAGTTATCAATGTCTATTTCAGTAGGCAAAAGCACTGGTGAAGAGCTATCTAATGTAGAATTCACGCTCTACAATACATAGTAATCATAAGATTCTGTCTGCAGTATTCTGCAAAAATGAGCAGCCTGACAGGAACACTGAGCACCGTAACCTCAAATCAAAACAGGTGCCAAAGCGTAGAAGGAATTGAAGTGAGACCATGTCGACTTTTCTCCTTCTTCCAGGAACTCAACCATGTCTCTCCTTCTTCTCCTTGCAGTCCTATGTCTGGCTGTAAGACAACTGGCTGGACCCTCCTCGCTTCGCCCAGTCTGCAGAAGCACTGTAAAGTTTCTACAAGACTGTGTTCAGAAAATGCTGCAGACTGATGTATGAACTCCATCTCCAGGGTCTCACATTTCAAGAGCTCCCACTGTATAGAGCCATATTACGTCACAAAGGTCAGAGACACAGTGGTATCTTTCTCTGGGCCCCTCTTCAGAAAGTCCAGAACTTCGGGCATGACCCGAGACACTTGTTGGCGGGAATTTAGAGTGACCCCCAGCAGGATTCCCCCAATCACCAACTCGCAGGACCTCTCACATGTTCTGTCACGTCTCTTGATCAAACGATCCTCCATTTCACAGTCCTCCCACTGGCAACACTCCCAGCAATACTTTGTTGCACCTAATAGGCTCCACCAAGCCGCAGCAACTTTCAGATAGGAATTCATAGTAACCTCAGAAAAAGAATTCTCCACACGTCAGTCTCTTTCACTTGGGCTTCTGGCCCTTTTAGAATGGACACTTGGTGGTTGTCCTTCGCAACTTGCTGTTGCGCCCTATCCTCCACCAATTGAAAGTTATCGCTCGCTCTCAGGGGGTTGCAATCACAGACTTCTTCGCAGACAACAGGATTTAATGTCCAAACTGGTGCTTTATTTTGGCACTTCAGCACCCACACAAACATAAACATCAAAGTAAACACCTGCCCATCTAGGCACTTCCTAATACAAAGGACTTTTCCCTGACTCACCTCTAAGCACGGCTTATAGATAGGGTCTCAGGCTCCAACTCTTAGCAGATCTGCTCACCGAACACAAGTCCAGACAGGGAAGAGATCCAGCTACAAACAGCCTCGTGGTCCCTCAGCCCTCCTGGCTGAGACCACCCAGAGCCTCACTAGGCCTCTCTTTCCAAGTCCTCTCTCCCCAGACTGACATACAGAGGGTTGGTTTTATTCCTCCTTGATTACAGCAGGCCTCACCTGCGATGACCTCAGGTAAAAGACAATACGCGTACTGGAAGGGTGTGGACTGGCAGATCCCACTACCAAGCCTATCAACCAGTCCAAATAAGATCCAGCCCAGAACAAAATGTAGACAAAACTGACTACGCTTTGCTGAAACCCCTGCAGCTTTCTGGATTTTATTTATCTCACCCAGCTGAGGTATCTGGGTGGGATATCCACACCTTCCAGCCCTGTACACATTACCATTTTATATATATATATATAACACTTAAAGAGGACCTTTCACTGATTCTTACCCTATGAACTAACTATACAGACATGTGGAGCGGCACCCGGGAATCTCACTGCACTTACTATTATCCCTGGGCGCCGCTCCGTTCTCCCGTTATGCCCTCCGGTATCTCCGCTCACTAAGTTATAGTAGGCAGAGATTCCAGTCCCTAAGTTATGGTAGGCGGAGTCTGCTCTAGCGCTGGCCAATCGCAGCGCAGAGCTCACAGCCTGGGAGGTTATTTTCTCCCAAGCTGTGAGCTCTGCAATGCGATTGGCCAGCGCTACAGAAGAACAAGGGCAGACTCCGCCTACCATAACTTAGGGAACGGAGATACCGGAGGGCATAGCAGGAGAACGGAGCGGCGCCCGGGGATAATAGTAGGTGCAGGGAGATCCCCGGGTGCCGCTCCACATGTCTGTATAGTTAGTTCATAGGGTATGACTCGGTGAAAGGTCCTCTTTAAGTACAGTAATTGGTAATTATCATGCAAGAGTCGTTTATCAATGAGTTGGAGTGAGGAAAAATAGAACTGGAGTTGGAAGATTGTTTTACCAACTTCACAGCCCTGATATTATGAGGATCTTCTGCAGCTGAGATGTGTATTATGATGTTCTGCAGCAGCTGAGTTGAATATTAGGAGGTTCTGCAGTAGTAGAGGTGTGTATTATGATGTTCTGTAGCAGGAGACGTGTGTATTATGTTCTGCAACAGAGAGCAGCTGAGTTGTGTAATATGATGTTCTGTACCAGCAGAGATGTGTATTATGAGGTTGCAGCTGCTGAGGTATGTATTACAATGCTTTGCAGCAGCTGCAGCTTAGGTGTGTATTATGAGATTCAGTAGGGGCTGAGATGTGTATTATGAGGTTGTACTGTAGAGGAGGTGTGCATTATATGTTTCAACAACAGATCAGGTGTGTATTCTGAGGTTCTGCAGCAGCTGATTTTGCCGTAATGCAAAATCTGTAACAGGCTTCCCTGCTATCACGTGCCAGTTATAATACCAGTGTTTTCTTATGCGGCTGAGGGTTCTTTGGGACACCTAAGGTGCCACAACCAGGTGTGACTGCTGTCTCTTAACTCCCCATAGCTATGGTGGACAAATACGTCTGTGCATCAAACTCTGGAGTCTTTGGGAGAATATGTCATGGCAGTCTGGGGCGAATGAAGAAGAAAAGGAAAGTGAATGACTCCAGTCAGAGAAACATCAATTATGTGTGACTTTATTAAATAGTCATGTATCCCGTGTCCGCATCTTTTAAAATGTGTTAAAACATCTTTTATTAGCAATTAGGGTCCTGTAGCTTTTATATACTTAATTCTACAGAGGGCGCACAATTTGCCTCCTCTTCCTTGGGCACCAAAATACTTAGTCCCAGCCCTTACTGTTCCTTAGCTTGACCTGTAAAAATAATATTCCACCCCTGAAATTGAGTAAGCACAATACGCTCATCTTATCTACTCACATCTAGTGAAGGTGTTTGGGATCTGAGGCAATCCCTGGTTTTGTGATCTGCACAGCATCAAAGCAGAGGGACAGGCTTTCTTTTTCTGGTGCAGAGAATGGTTTCCTGAATTGACCTGAACCCTGGGGTCTGTGGCACTAATGTATTTCAAAATGTCCTTAAATAAACCATTAGGTATAGAGCAAGTTTAAAGGTGCAGAACTTCTACTGAGTTCAATCAGCTTTGCTGAACTGAATGTACTATTTATATCAATATAATACAGAAGCTGAACTTTAACAGTACAACACTGATCTTCCATGAAAAGGAAGACTAATTAAACTCATTCTTTTCCTGGTACTTATCTTAGAGAAGGTATTGATCACAAGAGCCTGGTACAAACAAATCTTTGCTAAAGCTGGGCAACCTCTGAGGTAACCTGTTCAGTGCCGACACTTATAGGGAACGTCATGTATCATCCCATTATCTTTGACAATTTATAATTTGATTTAAATACCCTTCTGGTGCATATGAATAGTTCCTTTGAAATATTCTGACTTATAAATATCAAACTGCTGAACCGTGACCTTCTCTCTTGGAAGATAATACATTTCTTCTGTCATCATTGCATTTCTAAGACTTATGGCACTGATTTATATGAAGGCTAGTTTATGCTCTAAAAAGATCGGTCTAAAATTGTACAAAAGCGATCACATAAACAACTCAAGACAATTTTAAGGGCATTGAACGGCACATAAATTCTGAACTGTCAGATTTTTACTCGTGCGGCACACAGGGAATTATGTAGAAAGACAAATTACTGCCTTTGTCTTTTTATTTAAACCCATTTAGGACTTGAATATATTCTTTTATAACAGTCTTCTTCAGACATTAAGAAAATGTCCAAAATCAATATTTGGAAGAGAAAATACTAAGGACTGGAAAGCGGTTTGTCTTATTCTGTAAGGCATCATTGATCAATGTCCGGACAAGCGGGTACACTTACTTAAAGTAGACAAAAGACCCACAATTTAAGCAGTTAAAGAAATAAATCGGTAAAAAAAATCTATTCATAACAATGCTTTCTTTAATGGTATTACTAATACCCTGCACTGATAAATCAATTACAGTGCTAAAAAATATGTTATAGGAACATTTAAAGAAAACCTTGGTGAAGTGCTTGAGGACTTTATTGTTGACAATTGCGGCACCCAGTGCCCTAGTTTTTGTTGTAGGGCCCCTGTATTGCCTCCTAATTGAAGAAGTAATACCCTCAGCGAGCCGGATGCTGATAAGGGGTTTTATAGCTAGCTGAGGGTATTAATTCTTCAATTAGGAGGTAATACAGGGGCCCTACAACAAAAACTAGGGCAATGGGTGCCGCAACCAAGGCCCCCGTTTACCTCAGCATGTGTTGATTATGGAGGCTACTTTTTAGGTAGAGCGGCAACAAAATATTGAACAGTACAATAGACAATATAAAGTAATGTGACGCACAGGATGCGCCTGAGATCAAAAGAGGTGCTCTCAGAGTAGATTCACCCAATCTATTCAATAAAGTGACAATGTGAACAAAAAGTACACTGGGCACTCTCAGATATCGCGACCAATATTGAATTTATTATATATAATAATGAAAATAGGTGCTACCCTATGATGAAGGGTACTGGGCACAGTTAAAAATCACAAGAAAAGTCGAGGACATAAACAATCATCACAATAACAATAAAATCAATTTTATTGTTATTGTGATGATTGTTTATGTCCTCGACTTTTCTTGTGATTTTTAACTGTGCCCAGTACCCTTCATTCATAGGGTAGCACCTATTTTCATTATTATATATAATAAATTCAATATTGGTCGCGATATCTGAGAGTGCCCAGTGTACTTTTTGTTCAAAATATTGAACAGCTCAGAGTAGATAATAATTATCCTCCAGTACCCCTGGCACTTCTGTCTGGTCACAGATAGCATAGCCATATCCAACAGGTGCCATTCACTATATACACAAGTTGTTGGATGTGTCTAGCAGAATATATGCTTGGTGACAGTTTTCTTTCTTTCCTTTATTGTTGGATAAGGGGGTCAAGCTAGTGATAAATCCCGAATGGACCTTCACTAAATTACCGTGGACATCACGGCCATTGAACACATGTGACCTATATGCTGCTAGTTATAGCTGACCTCACCATCTGATATATGTAGACACTCAATGAGGGTAATTTGCTTACCCCTTTTAAAAAAAAAATTGTGTATTAATAGAGTTATTATTTTCGCCCCTCTTTTCCTCATACAGCTATGTGAATGGAAAAATAAAAAAGTGGCTTTGGAAAGGGTGGAAGTAAAAAACAAAAATGAAAAAAAAGAGGAAAATTTCCCAGTCATTAAAGGGTTACGAGAAGCCAGAACAATCAGCAATAGTAAAGGCATCAGAAAAGTATTGTTTCCTGCAACTCCTAATTCTTATTTTAACCACTTCAAGGCTGGATCATTTACCCTCTTCTCGATCAGATACATTTTCAGTTTTTTTTGTACATGCATGTTTCAAAAACCACATTTTTATTGCTTCATTATTTAAATAATTTTTGCATCATTTTTTTCTGTGATACATGGGGCTTTATTCTTATGCTGTTTTTATTTTAGTATGAATTGTTTTTATAATTTATACCCAGGAAAATGTAAAAAAAAAAATAAAAAAAAAAAGGGGAAAAATATTTTACAAAGTGCAACTAAAGTGCCTTTTTAAATTGTCTCCACTTTCCACTACGGTCAACTCGATATTGGAGATATCTGTATATACTGTGTTTTTCACTCCATAAGAGGGGGGGAATGGTAGTGCATCTCATGGAGTGAGTACTAGTGAGCACTTCCACCAGAAGCCCTCACTGGTACATAGTAGCACTAGGAGAGGTGAATACAAAGCTCCTGTTACTGGCTGTACTCGCCACTCCCTGGTCTTTTCCGGGTGCCGTGCTGCACTGTCCTGACTGCGTACAGCAGGGATCAGCAACCTCTGGAAACCCAGCTGTTCAGAAACTACAACTCTCAGAATCCTCGGTGTGTCTTGTATCTTATGGTCCGATGCATCTTATGGTGTGAAAAATACAATACATTTTCCAGACAATGGGGGCAGGCAGGGCTAGAAGCTGTGTTGTGGACAAGTGGTGAAATTTTTTATAAAAATTTTTTAATTTGTTTTTTTTTTTTGTTCTGCTCCCATAAGATCATACAAGGGGGACCTTTAAAAGTACAATTTTTATCGCTGATTTCTCCTATAACTGGGGCTGAAATATTAGCCCTAGTCACAAGTGGAATGCAGCCTCCAGAGCCTCATTGCAGAACTGATCAGGGTCGGCTGAGACCCAGCAGATCCTGCAGTTACCCAGCCCCCATTATCAGTGGGACTGGAGCAGGAAACGACATTGCCTTTATGTACAGAGCTTTTATAAAAAAAAAATACTGACTCCTCCTCATTGGGGAGACCGTCTGTCACAGGCAACAGGATTCCCACCTCACAGCTGTATGACTACTGTACAACTGCCATCTCTGCAAGGATTTTCAAGAATGTCCCTGCAGAGATAAATGTGGACTGCCTTTCTTAAACGTGCAAAAAAAAAAAAAAACAATTTCAAGCACTTTTTCTAATGTTTTTGATTTTGTAACATTTAAACCTACACTTTTTCTGGAGTTTTTCAACTCACTCTAAGGCCTCTTTCACACGTCCGTATGGCTTTTTCAGTGTTCTGCGGTCTGTTTTTCCCTGATCCGTTGTTCCGTTTCCGTTGTGTCTCTGTTCCGTTTTTCCGTTCTGTTTTTCCGTTCCGTTTTGTTTTTCCATATGGCATATACAGTATACAGTAATTACATAGAAAAAATTGGGCTGGGCATAAAATTTTCAATAGATGGTTCCGCAATAACGGAACGGATACAGAAGACATAAGGATGCATTTCCGTATGTGTTCCATTTTTTTTGCAGACCCATTGACTTGAATGGAGCCACGGAACGTGATTTGCGGGCAATAATAGGACATGTTCTATCTTTCAACGGAATGTAAAAATGGAAATACGGAAACGGAATGCATACGGAGTACATTCCGTTTTTTTTTGCGGAACCATTGAAATGAATATTTCCGTATACGGAACACAAAAAACGGCCCGTAAACTGGAAAAAAAACAAAAACGGTTGTGACAAAGAGGCCTAACTCTGTGCAGAAGCCTACAGGGGAAAAAAAGCCAGAAAAAATGCCCAAACCAGCGCTTTCTGCTTCATGTGCCCGAGGTTTTGTAGAACAACTAATCAGAAGGGGTGCGGAGAGTTGGACCCCTGCCGACCAGCTAGTGATGATTCCTTTAATTTATATAATTTTTTTACTATGGAGAAAATACAGACATTATAAAATACACAAAGCCATCTGATAGGGCATACCTAAATGGCCATACTTAGGGCAGAGAATGACTGTATAATATGGTGAACCCCAGCAACCATACCATCTGGGTTCACAGTAAATGCGCAGAGGGAGTCCTTTTGTTAAAGTACTAAACTGCTGGGATTATAGACTCTCAGATCCAACTCCTTAGAGTAGAAGTATGGCAGTCTGTATAATCAGTAGGATTAAAATATACACAGAACCTACATCCCACCTCTGATTTACATCCAGGTTTGCCAAGGCACTAGTAATATAGCAAACACCAGTGATATCTCAAAGATGACTATGGGGTGCAGACCTGACTGACAAATCTACATAAAGGCAACTATTGAGAATATGCTAGAGACTAGAATGGTTGTAAAAAGCACCATACATGGCTTGATCTTGAGAATGATTCTTTGCTTAATTCCTGTATTATTAGGTCTTCTATATATTCGCATGTTTAGAAAAACCTGGATACATTAAATGACTAATGGCATTACTGAATTAAAGCCACCCTTGGATTCCAAAAAGTTCAAGAAAAAAAAATTATATTTACTGAGGAACAAACAGAACACTTACTTGGAGATTTCCTTTTCATCTTCTCAGCTGTAGATCTGCTGATTCCTGGGCTCCTCTTTTCTCATGCGAGATAGCCCTATCACTTCTCAGATTGTCTGATGCATACTGTCCATTTGGTAGTCCATCACAGTTCCTGCTGCCCTCAGATTGGCCAGAACAGGTGATGTGAGCTGTTCTGGCCAATCAAAGAGTAGAGTCGCACAAGCAGGAAGTGTTACCGATGCACAGTGTGTATCAGATAAGAGAAGTGGTACGCCTATTTTGGATAACAGAAGAGGAGCCCAGGAATAGGCAGCTCTTCGGCTGAAAAGGAGGTCACCTTGTAAGTATTCGGTTTGTTCCCTAGTTAATGTAAATTTTTTACTTGAACTATATGATAACTATATGATATCACCTGTAACAGATAGCTATCGACAGCGAGAAATTACACTGACCCTGAAGACTTAGATCTTTAAAAACAGTATTTTCTGACCTCTTTGACTTCATGGAGATGGGCAGGATTCTGGCTCTTCGATCTTCGGGCAGCTGCTGGGGACTTGTGATGTGTGATGGTGACAACACTTGGGCCGCTGTGTGTCAAGTGCCTTTGGCTCCCAGGTGATGAGGAATTGGCAGTTCCATGGGGAAGCAATGAAACGCTTCTGGCTCTCTGAGACAAAGAGCTCTACAAGAAAAATAGAGCAATGACACATTATTATGAAGAATAAACTTGAGAGCTGAGATCAATGGCTTGATGTTTTCTGAGCTCCATGATACATCAGGATTGACACTGTATATTGATTCTTACTCCGTTTTCTCAAGTAATTGTAGAATGTTTTAGAGAAGACAGGTAAAATGATGTGACAATGGGGAGCACACATTTTCTCAGCACCTGCATGCGTATTAATCCTTCAAGAAGGAAAGACACAATAAGCATGAAAGTTAGCCCATAACGTCAATGATTCAGTTTAATAGTGGTCAAATTTTAAAGGTTTTTATTAGACAAGGAGGGGGATAGGTTTTAGCTCAGAAATGCAAATACTGAGAACGTGTCCCACAAAAAAAAGTACAGCTGAGTTTTTACATGCCCATTGGATAGTGCTCGTCTGCCATTTATTTCTCTGAGGCCTTATTCAGATGGCCATAATGCAGCTGCATTTCAGTGTTCATATTGCAGCTACAAGACACAGACCCCTCTGAGTTTCACGTGAACCGAACTTAGGGCAATCATACAGTAATTTGGTTCACTTGAGTCACTGGGGTTCGGGCCCATAATACAGATAATAAAACTGCAGCTGCGTTACAGGCGACTGAATGAGGCCTCAGAGTTGAGCCCTAGTGAGTTAGGGTTCAAAACTGAGGACTCATTAGTGAATACCTTTATTTAACAAAATAGTAGATCAAAATAAAAATATAGAAAAAATAGAATTAAAGTATTTCTCATTAGTCAAATAAAGCTATCACTTGTGAGGGCAAAGTAAAATAAAACTCACTGAATATCTTTCAATAAATAACAGGCAATCCAGTATCAATCCTGCATTGGGGGGTGCAAATGTTTTCCCTTCATATTAGGCAGTGTTCTTCCCCTTTTATCATCAGCAAAATGTACCAAACTTGACATTTATTACCAAACTGGAGGACAACTAATAATTTTAGATTTTTAGGCTTTTACATTAATATCTTAGGTAAAAGGAGTGAAATAAAACATTTCGGCGGTCAGTATGGTGATTGACATCAGGACTGCACACTTTTCACCAACAGTAAGTGCACATAAAGCATCTGCCTCATACAAAAATCATGATAACAATAACCTATTTTAAGCTATAAAACCACGAGAAGTTACGATGATAAATATCACAACAATAAGGTGAAAGGAAACAAAACGATATACTGCTGGATTCACACTTTTTTGGTTTTGATCTCTTTCACATGTCAGTGAATCACTTATGGACAACATGGACTCCAGCTCATGTATCCATTGATTATTCATTTGTTTACTCACACTTCCTTGCTTTTCCACTGAATATGGTCAGTGGAAAACCAGAGGAGACATGCATCACCTTGGTCTGTGATGTGAACCAAACATGCTCATTGAAGTCTATAGGTCCGTGAAAACCACTGACAGAACATGGATGGAATCTGTGTTCTGCCAGTGGTTTTTCACTGACCATTGGTATGAGATGCTCTGGAAATCCCTTTTTCGCCTGAAAGCGCTTGTGAAATACGGAAAACCCAAGGAGGGCAAAAAACAGACACATGTACCAAAAACCGCACCTTCACAGATCTTCAAGGATGAAACACTGACAGTCCTGTGATGGACATCATCACTGGTAAGGACTTGTGAAAGGGTCTTAGACAACACAAAAGAAAAAAAAAATGATTGAAAACTAAAATGACTGTGATAGAACTGATGGACACTGACTGATGGAGACTGCAAACTCATCCATTTTGGTCTAAATTTTAGACTTTGTTCACACCTGTATTTTTATTTTCATTGCTCTGCAACATCACAGGAGCAGAACAAAAAGAATAATGGAAGCACCAGATCCCTGACATGATGGTCACCATAAGCATGCAACGGACCCAAATGATTAATAATGGGGTCTATTGGGTTTTCATCATGCTGTCCCCCATTTTTGATCAGATCTCCTAAAAGAGCCCCCAACGCAGCTGTGAACAAACTCTTAAACCCCAGAAGACCTATCAGCTCTCCTGCCATATGTGCTTAAAGAGAACCTGACACCATGCAGTGTAAGCTGCAGGCAGCATGTTATAGAGCAGGAGGAGCTGAGCAGACTGATATATGGTTTTATAGGAAAAGATTCAGTAAAACTTGCCATTTAATTATTTAGATTCCTGCTCATTCTGGTCTGTGAAGTCCAGGAGGTGGTCCTATCAGTAATTGACAGTCTTCCCTCTATGACTGTCAATGACAGATAGGACCGTCTCCTTAACTTCAAAGCCAAGACTGAGCAGGAATATAAATTAATAAAATACAAATTTTACTGAATCCTTTCACACAAAACTACATATCAATCTGCTCAGCTCCTCCTGCCTGCAGCTCAAACCCCATGTTGAACCTGACAGGTTCCTTTTAAGTAAATATTAATTTTTCCCCATTAAATAACAATTCTTGAGCATTTTTTCTCAATTCTGGGGAGAGTTTTTTTTAAAAGTCTGCAGTGTGCAGTTCCTCAATTAGTTCTCCTAGAAACCTGAACAAATAAACTGACAATTATTTGCTACCATATGAATTATTTCCTTAAAAATGAGAAATGGGCCCCATGCAAGCCCTTTTTAAGACCAAAAATCGAAAACATACAAATGCATATAAAAAAAAACACAGCTTAAGGGCATATCTTAATAAGACTAGATCTTACATATTTTTTATTGAGGGTAGAATTTTTTTTTAATAATAAAACAAGAAGTAATGAGCATGAGCATACATATGGAGGTGAAGAAGGGCATGGAATCTAATAAATATGGTTCCACATGACTGATCAATCATGAAGGATTCTCTTGAATACAATAACGGAATAATTGTAAGAGGAAGGAAGATTGACAGCAAGAGGATGATGACGGCAACTGAAGGGAAAGAAAACTGAATCTTCATCACTTCAGCTCATATAACAGAAGAGGAATTTATCATTCCTTTTATGCTTCTTTGTGGTATAGAAAACTGGATTTGAGACTTTTCAATGCATTTGCCACTTTTCTAGTCACAATCTACATTTTACACAGCCCTCGCCAAGTCTACAAAAAGGGGGTACGGTGATGGTGGAGTGAGGGTGTTGCCTCTTCTGGTCTTTCCATGCAGCGTAATGAAATCGTTGGCAGCTCAGTCATCATTTACGTCAGTTCTGGAGTAAATAATGATGAACTAGGCGAGGCTGATGGTCCCGCCCTCGCAGGGCACTCACCACTCCCCTATTTAGTAGAATGGTATTATGCAATTTCACACAATAAACTTGTTCTTATCCTACACTTTTGATTGAACGACTGAACTTAGAAATTAAAACTACAACAAAAGAGAATGTGATACAAGACATTTAAAATAAGAATGTAAACTAGTGCAGCATAGCCTGGGGTACAGATGTTCAATATTAATACAAGGTCTCACAGTTTAAGATTCATAAGCAAACATAGTCCATAAGAAGGAAAAGGCAGCTATTGAATCTTTTTTTTTAGAGAATGTTACACGACCTTTTCTTAAAGGAACACTAACCAAAAATATCAAATACAAAAATAATCATTGTGGAGCAGTCTAAAGCACGGAACCTTAAAGAAGGACATGTCACCAGTGATGGCCAGTTCGCAGTGTTCGCCGACGAACACATGCGATCTGCCATCCTTATTCCCAAATCCGGCGATGCAGAGGTAAGTCCTTACCTGTGCCTGCGCCGGAAGCCACTCTGAAACACATGCGGTCACTGGGAGCAGGCAATTCCGAGAACAGCCTTCATCGCCGGACTTGCGAATAAAGATGGCAGATCGCATTTGTTCATCGGCGAACACTGCAAACTGGCCATCACTGCATGTCACCTCTCTTGACATGTCTGTTTTAGCATCTACTTGTATTTCCCATGTAATAACTGTAGAACATCTGTTCTTCTATTATTCCTACTAGAATTTTACGAATGAATCATCAGCAGTCTGCAATTAAGATCCGACTGTGTGTTACCAGTTGGGATACTGGCAGCCCTGACTAGACAGTGGCAAACTGTGCATGGACACACCCTCAATTGGTCACACCCGGCTGGACCTTTATTGCAGACTGCTGACAATTCATCGATGAAACTCTGCACAGAATAGTAAAGGAATGACACAAGAGTGATAAGACTAGATGCTCCAGAATTGTTACAACATGGGGAATGCATATCGGAAGTTTATATTATGTTTCTGCATGAAGCACACTCATAGGGACCAATTTACGAGTTTGGGGGGATAAGTACCGGCAACCTTTTTAAATTGTTCTGAAAATCATAGTCACAGTACAAAGGCATAAAAAGCAAAGAAACGTATACATTTCTTTTACATGGGATCTTATGAACAGTGTATGCCCCCATATGGTACTGTATATAACGGCATCTGACACAGCTGTACATTCAGCCCCTGCCTCACAAGATTTCCTCGGTGAATGCACCAAATATAAAGTCTAAATGCAACGTGAACACAATCTAACCTTTTGAGACTGCAATTCATTTAATTACCTAGTAATCTGCAATGATATGTAAGACTGTGTAGAATTATCTGACGCTACCAGTACGAGGACAAAATAATTTTCATTATGGCGTTTAATAGATGTCAATTAACAGATAAGTCAGCTGAGGTTATTGCTGATTTCACTAACACAGGAAAATCCTGACACAGCTTTATTAGAAATTATTCTTGTAATTACAAAAGGCATTAGAAAAAGGAACGATTTCACTCGATTAAATATACAACGTACAGTATAACAGAAAAGAACAATGGAGATAACGTCACCTTCCAACAGGGCGATGACCGCGAGCACGTAGCCAAGTGAATTAAGTCAGGAGAGGGGAACAGAACATGCACACTGGGTACGGGGGTGAGGTTCTATCTCCAAAAAGCCACTCTAGGTCAGGGAGTTGAAGTCTAGCTAAGGGAAAGTAATTAGAGATGAGCGAACTTCTGTTTTAAGTTCGGCGTCTAAAGTTCGGCTTCCGGTTAGCGGAGGATCCCGATATGGATTCCGAATTCCGTTGTGGTCCGTGGTAGCGGAATCAATAATGACCATTATTGATTCCGCTACCACGGACCACAACGGAATTCGGAATCCATATCGGGATCCTCCGCTAACCGGAAGCCGAACTTTAGACGCCGAACTTAAAACAGAAGTTCGCTCATCTCTAAAAGTAATGGTTCCAGGATCATCAAAATTGTGGAATACTTTGGAACTCAATTAGACACAAAGGGGGAGATTTATCATCTCCCTTGTGCCTGAAAAGTAGGGTTAATAAGTCGAAAACTATGGGGGTCATATATCAAGCTGAAATACGCCTATAATAGTCATAATTCAGGCACAGATTGCAGCGCAACGGTTAGTTGCACCGCAATCTGCGACTTCTTCCCCACTCACGCCAGGTCTAAAAAGTTGGGTGTGGTGTGGACGAGGAAGGGGACGGGACAGTCTTTCAGGTGTAGAAAAAGGTCTAAATGTAAGACAGCTCGGAAGCTGTCTTACATTTAGAAGTGGCGGAGGATCTGCCGGTTATGAAGAGGCCGACGCCTCTTCATAACTCCGTGAACCCACCGCCAGTGTAGGGGTTTATTAAGCTTAGACGCCAGTCTTAATAAATGACCCCCTTTGTGTTTGCGACTTTTAAAAAAATGGTCACATCTCCCACTTTTTTCGCCGCCATCACCACTTTTCAGGAGGGTGGGAAGGGGGGTGTGGCCAGCAGCCGCAACAAATTTATATTCATTTACACTAGTTTTCTGGCACAAATAAAGCCAGAAATCTACAGCAGCTCTGAGCAGTCATAGACTTCTGTTCAGGCGCACGGACTGCTGGAAGATGCTCCTAATTTATGATGAGGCCTGCACCTCATCATAAATTAGGTGCGTCTTCGGGATATCAAGACTAGAGCCGAAAGCTATGGTCTTGATAAATCTCCTGCAAAACCTGCAAAGAAGTGCGCATTAGGGTGCATTTACACAACCATCTGTATTTTGTGGTCCATGTCCGTGTGACGTCCGTTTGCGTTTTTGTGCGGGCCCATTGTAACAAAGCCTATTCTTGTCCACAAAATAGACAAGAATAGGGCATGTACTATCTTTGTTGTGGGACTGCGGAACGGACATACAGATACAATGTTTGCAGCCCCATTGAAATGAACACGGACCAAAAATACAGTCGTTTAAATGGGGCCTTAGAGATTCCTTTACAAAATTTTTTTTACATTTTTTACATATAAGAATGGGAAAAATATTGTTAACTCAAATCAGTCTCACAAGGAGTTATAGCACTGGTGGGAAGCGTTCTGTACAGAATCAAGCCTGTTGTGTGACTACAAGAGAAAGACTAGATAATACATTTCAGTGAAGCAGATTTTTGTCAGAGTTGTGGATTAGATATATCAACTTGCTGCTGGTAGTTTTCCCATTATGGTCTGCTCTGTGTGAGAGCCTCTAGCAAACCTATTTATTTCAATAGAAAAAGGATCACGGTAAAAAGCTACAAAATAGAAAAAAGCTATTTCATTGTAACTGTTTAGGATGTATGATATGCACAAAGCAGTACTAGCTCTTTGTTAAGACCACCTTTTCACCCAAACCCGATTTCCTCAGTTCCACCTACATATACATACTGGCCATCCCCCTAGAAGACCACTTTTTTAATGTAATTTTATGTGGTTGCTTCAAAGAGGTAAGTACCCAGCGCTGCCCGAGTATGAAGTGTTGGTCTGTTTGTGTATTTATTGGATATGTTCCAAGGGGCCCAGGAGGCCAATCCATGATCCAAGACCTATAAATTAATTTTTTTACGGGAACTCGCTAGCAGCCCTATATACTCCGGCAGTTACACCGTTTATTTTATTTTTACTGTCCCTCATAACAGTGACCTCCACAGTGCTCTTCCTCCTTAACTGTGACCTCCACAGCATCAAGCACCCTTAACAGTGACCTCCACAGCACCCCCCCCCCCCCCCCCTTCCTTAACAGTGACCTATAACTGTGAAGAAAAATGGCTGAGTTGTTCTGGAAACCTGAAGTTACACTGTGTGTAGGTCATTGAGGCGACCTGCCAGCTTCTATGGCTAATAAAGATTATGTGACCGTGTGTACAGTATGTCAGTTAGGATATGTGAAGGACCTGTGAGCTTTTATTGGCTAATATGGGTCATGTTTGCATTTTTAGTGAATAACTCAAGAATGGTACATCCTAGAGAGCTGAAACCTTTATAAATACATTCCCAGACACGCAATGTACCTATGTGCCAAATTTGGTGTCCAATGGTTTGAGCGTTTGGATGCCTATAGAGGGCAGACTGACAGACATACAAACAGACAATGATTTTTATAATATACATGGTTGAAAAAAGACATAAGTTCATCAAGTTCAGCCAAGGGGTGGGTGGGGATGTGAATTTTTGGAAAGGGGCATAAGAACTAGACAGCTACACATTTTTATAAGCATTAAAGTTAATTAGTTCTAAGAATTCTTGAGAATTCCTGAAGTAGACTATTCCACAGATTTAAAGTTCTTACAATAAACAATCCTTGATGCTTCTGGAGAATGAACTTTTTCTTCTCCAGATGGAGGTAGTGCCCATGGTCTTTCGAGGAGATTTTACATGGAACAGCTTTTTAGCATTTATATACAGTATTTGTATAGGTAAGGCTACTTTCACACCAGCGTTTTTACTGGATCCGTCATGGATCAGCAAAAACGTTTCCGTCTTGATAATAAAACAGTCTGCATCCGTTATGAATGGATCTCAAAAATAGCCATGAAAACGGATCCGGCACCCATTCTGTTACATTGTGTTTCATGCCGGATCCGTCTTGCTCCACATCCCATGCTGGACAGCAAAATGCTGCTTGCAGAGTATTTCTGCCCGTGATGGGGAAGCAACCAAATGGAACGGAATTGCATTCTGGTGCACTCCGTTCCATTCAGTTCAGTTTTGTTCCCATTGACAATGAAACATTGTCAGAAGGAAAACGCTGATGTGAAAGTAGCCTTAATCATCTACCCCCCTAGATGCCTTTTCTGAAGACTAAATAAATGTAATTCTTTTAATCTTTTCTCATAACTAAGACCCTCCATACCTCTTATCAGTTTATCACACTCTCTCTTCTTGCTGCAGGAGACAAACTCAATAGAAAGTCTATGGACCCGTCTCGATTCCATGATTTCCTGCACTAAGGAGAGAGAGGGTGCTATGTGAGCACTTTTCTCTCCTCATTCTAGGGATTGTGGGGGTCTCAGCACACAGACTCGCACTGATCAAAACCTTTGAAATGTCTCTATAAAATATTAAAAGTTTTCTGAAAATTAAGAGGCAAAGTAGAATTAGGTCAAACCACTAGATAGTAGTGATAAAACCACAAAAATAAATACATTTGACAATATTTTAACTATGTTACATGTCAGACGTTTTGACAGGAGAGGGTCTGGGTGTGGAGACTGCTTCTGCTTAAACAGGAGGCATGAGCACTCAGCTGAACCTTATATTTCTGGTCAGCTCCCCACAGTGAGCGGATAAAGGGGCGAATGGATTCATAGAAAGGTAATGGGCTTTCTCTCAATCTGTAGACCATTTGCTCAGCCAGAAACAAAGGGCACAATGCTCATCGGAGTGCTTCTGCCCTCTGGTTTTAGCGATCGGTGGGGGTTCTAGCATTCGGACCACAACTGATCAAAATTTCGGACCTCTAACCTCCTCTAGCTGGGAAGCACAATACACAGGAAAATCTTATTTCATGGCTGATAAAATAATATTTTATATAAAGTAAAGGTTCATGAATAGAGGAGGGGGAATTTTTTGCTCAATTTAAATTTTGCTGCTGCCCATTGGTAAATGATGCATTGGTGAATCACTTGTTTGTGTTTCAAATTTGGCATATTTAGAAGAAACACAGGCAAACCGACTTTTCTATTCTATGGACCTGCAAATCAATAAAACATTGAAAGATGCAAATGCATCTGCTGAACCTGAATCCTGGCCAAATCTCAGTACAAAGCTCCATTTACCATTCAGATACTGTATTACATCACAGTTGGTGCCTCTGAGAAAATATATTCTCACTTCTCAGTCAAAATCACATCGACTATGATTTAACACCATATAGTATTTACTCTACAGCACAGAAAGCAATCTTCTTTTACCAGCACTGACATTTCTGCTTAATATGTATGCAAATTTTCAGCTCCCCATAACACAATCAGAATCACATTCACTCATAAATCTGATTTTGTAAAATGCTATAATTGGCGCCAATGAAGTGAATATCAAATAAAAAAAACATGCCTCAGAACGATGGCAAGAGCCCATCACAGAGTGCCATGTAATTCAGACCAGCACAACACATCTTTCAACATTTCTATACATTCCGTGGGCCAGCTTGATATCGCCAAAGAAAAATCATCCGAAATACAAATAAATCCCTCGGCAAAAGCAGTAAATCAAGGAATGGGAGAAGGAGTGGTAGGTGTAGGTGGGCTAAACTAAAAGCGAAATAGCAAAATTGTGATGGGAAAAAAAAAATCCCAAACTACCAGATAGAGATTAACCACATAATTTTTTTAATCTATATGGAACTAATATGAGATCCACACAGTTACTTACTGTGACTATATTTAATAGATCCTCTAATGGTCCAGGCCTAAACATAGTGATTTTTAAAATAGCACTGCGCAGGTTGTTTTATAGTCACTATGAGCAGTTTATTGGGGCATTTATTTTTCGGTGGTTACTGTGTTGTACTTAGTATAAGAAAAAAGCGGTCATTTGATTTAAACATAAGACAAGAACTTAGAGGGAAATTTATAATTCCCCTTACGCCTCTTTTCGGATTTGCGACTCTTCAATGTATTTGCGACTTTTCTACTTGCAATCTGCATTTTATGCCACCCACGGGCATGGCAAAGGAAGAATATGGGCATTGCAAGGAAGATACCATCAGCACCAGCTAATTCATCACAATTTATACCAGAAACTGGCGTAAATAGTGACTGAAATCTACAGCAGCTTCAATCTGCCTTAGATTTCATTCCGGTGCACAGAAAGCTGGAGGAGGTGCCCCATCATAACATACATGCCTCCTCTGGCAGTGTAGGCCCTATCAAGTAAGGCCGGACTAGCGGTTTACCCTAAGAATAGGCCTGCATGAAGGATTTTGGTGCCAGGGGCCTGGTAAGTGTAGGGTTAATTGTAAGGCGGGAAGCGGAGGGGCGGGATAGAAAAGGTGGAGTCAGGGGGGGACTTTATTTAAGGGGGGTTTAGATCGGGGGCCATTTTAGAATTAGTGAAATAAGCGTAGAAGCAGTCTTACGATGCAGGCAGTGGAGGAGCTGTGGGAGCGGTTGCGGGCGGCAGGGGAGGCCCGTGGACCGGAATGGTTACAGGAGCAGCTGACTGGCTTGCTTCAGGGGGAGGCGGCGGGCATAGCTGGCCCGTCGCCAAGTGCACAACGGCCGCGGCGGGTCCGGCCGCCGGCGCGCCTTAGCCCCAGTGAGACCCCCGGGCTCGGCGCAGGAGCCCCTCTAGGGACCCTCCACAGGCGGGGGATAATGGGCGCATCTCGGCCCTGTCCTCCAGAAGTGTGAGGAATCCAGGTGCGCAGCGGAGCCCTGAAGGAGGCAGGGACGTCTCTGCCCTGCCTTCACCTGCAGTCAGTGTGGGATCCGGAGCTGGGTCGGCGGGTTCCTTGCTCCCCCTAGTGGCAGGAACGTCCGCTCGGCGTGGGAGAGTGAGGAGCAGGAGAACGGAGCCTGTGCCAGTAGTGGCCACTAGAGGGCGCAGGGCTCCTAGGGATCACGGGCAGGTGTCTCCTGGCCTGGGGCTGCTTGAAGAATCGGTGAGGGCTGAAGAGTTCGAGAGCGCACCCAGCACGGACGTCGCTGGGGTGCAGACGTCGTGTGGGTCCAGCACAGCCGGAACATCCGCGGAGTCGTCAGTGAGGATCGTTCGTCCGGAGTCAGGATCAGCGGCTGATGGGTTCACAGCGCCCAGGCAGCCAGGTGAGAACATGTGGGGAGCTTTGCAGTCATTGATTAGTAGCCCGGGGGGTGTGGGGTCTGGGGGAGGTCACGAGGATATAGGGGTGGGTTTGGGGCAGTTTTTGACTAGTTTGGCGGGATGGGTGTCAGGTTTGGGGGTGGTAGGTGCGTCTCCGTTGCCGGCATGGGGGGTCGGTGGTAGTTTGGGGGGGGGGCGGCTGGGGACGCGCAGTCTCAGGGCGGAGGATCGGTGTCTGTTCAGACGCAGGTGGGGGGTGAGGAGGAGAGGCCTAAGGTTGGCGACGCGGCGAAGGGTGAGGTGTACGTCTGTTTTGAGGGGCCGTTGGGGGCGCACTTGAAGCAGGAGGTTCGTGAGCGGATATGGCGGGGGGAGTATGTTGACTTTTTTTGCTTTTTCCCCTGGAGCGATTTAACCTGGATAGGGAACGAGTGGGTGAGGGAAAAAAGGAGGATGATGATAAGCGTTGGCATAGGCTCATACCGCGTACGTTTGCCAATTGGTTGCAGGCGTTTGCGATCTTGGCGAGTGTCATTGGGGAAAAGACGCCTGAGAGTTGCTCAGCATTGTTTTGCCATTTGGATGCGATTGGGGAGGCGTACCGGGTATATGGCGGGGCTGGGTGGCTTAGGTACGATGAGCAATTCAGACAGAGGAAGGCGGTTAGGCCGAATATTCGGTGGGACCATAAAGATATAAGTTTATGGTTGCGGGTGACCGCACCGGGGCGGCAAGGTCATTGGGACAGTCTATGGTGTCAGCAGCGTCTGCCAGGGGATTGTGTTTCCTCTTTAATGACGGTAACTGCAGGTTTGGCGCAAAATGCAAGTTCAAGCATGAGTGCACAACTTGCGGGGGTAACCACGGGTCAAACCGGTGCTTCAGAGGCGGGAAACACAGAGGGTCAGACTCGGCTGCAAAAGGGTCAGACACCAGTTCGGGTGGGGAGGATGGAGTGGTATTTAAATAGGTATCCTAGGCGGGAGGCGGCGGAATTGTTAAAACGCGTTTTTTTGGAGGGGTTTCGTATTCCGTCGAACCCATTGCCGGTGGTGGTACCGCAAAGAAATTTGCGGTCGGCTTTGGAGTTTATTGAGGTAGTCTCTGAAAAGTTGGCAAAGGAGGTTGCCTTGGGCAGGATGGATGGCCCATTTGAGGGAGTGCCGTTAGCTGGCTTGAGGGTGTCGCTGCTGGGACTGGTGCCTAAAAAAGAGCCTAACAAGTTTAGGCTTATACATCACTTGTCTTTTCCTAAGGGGGCGTCGGTCAATGATGGTATCGATCCTGACATTTGTTCGGTGGTCTATATGTCATTTGATGCGGCTGTGGCATGGGTTAAGAAGCTGGGTCCTGGGACATTGTTGGCTAAGGCTGATATCGAGGCGGCTTTTCGGTTACTCCCGGTTCACCCGGATAGTTTACATCTGTTGGGTTGTTTTTGGGACGGGGGGTATTTTGTGGATAGATGTTTGCCTATGGGCTGTTCCGTGTCATGCGCGTACTTTGAGGCGTTTAGTTCATTCTTGGAATGGGTGGTGGTGGATGTTGCCGGGTGTTCATCCATTATCCATTACTTGGATGATTTTCTGTGTTTGGGACCGGCGGGCTCGCGTGTTTGTTCTCTTTTGTTGGCGACGTTGCAGTCAGTTTTTGCGGATTTTGGGGTGCAGTTAGCGGTGGATAAGACGGTTGGCCCGGTGACAGAATTAAGTTTTTTGGGCATTGTAATTGATACGGAAAGGATGGAATGTCGGCTTCCAGAGGAGAAGGGGGTTGATTTGCGGGCAGGAGTCGAGCGGGCGAGGCAGTCTGCGAAGGTTCGGTTGCGAGATCTGCAGTCGCTGTTAGGGAAATTGAACTTCGCATGTAGAATCATGCCTATGGGCCGAGTGTTTTGTCGTCGGTTAGCGGCAGCTACGGCGGGGGTGGTTGCACCACATCATTTCATTAGGTTGGGGCGGGAGTTAAAACGGGATTTGGAGGTTTGGTCTGTTTTTTGACGGGATTTTAATGGTAGGACGTTAATGATGGGCGAGGTGGTGGATAATTTTGATTTTGAATTGTTTACAGATGCGGCTGGGGGGGGGGTGCTGTTTGGGGCTTATTGTCACGGTCAGTGGTGTGCGGCTCGTTGGCCGGAGTCTTGGGTTGAGCAGGGGTGGGTCAGGAATTTGTGTCTCCTCGAGCTGTTTCCCATAGTACTGGCAATGGTGTTGTGGGGGGATAGATTTAGGAACAAGAACGTGCGGTTTCACAGCGATAACATGGGTGTGGTACAGGCGATCAATGGTTTGACGGCTTCGTCTCCACCCGTGGTTCGCCTGTTGCAGCATCTTGTGTTGCTTTGTTTGTCATTCAATACATGGGTGGTTGCGGTTCATATGCCCGGGGTTTCTAACAACATTGCGGATGCTCTTTCTCGTTTGCAGTGGGAACGATTTCGGCAGTTGGCTCCGGAGGCGGAAGCGGAAGGCCTGGAGTGCCCGGGGTCGCTGTGGGGGCTATTGGAGGTACTGTAGCGGGGTTGTTGCGAGCGTCTTTGAGCGCGGGTTCCTGGGCTGCGTACGGGAAGGCTTGGAGAGAATGGAAGCAATGGTGTGCTGTTTTGGGGATGAGGGTAGATGAGGGGGAGATACCTTTATTGTTGTTCCTGGGGCACGGAAAAGAGCAAGGTTGGTCGGTGGCGCAGTTGAACAAGTGTGTGGCAGGCCTGGCATTTGGTTTCAAGCTACGGGGCATGGTGGACGTGACAAAGGCTTTTTTGGTGCGGCAGGTATTGAGGGGTTGGAGGAGGGGTCAGTGGACGAAGGATCGTAGGAGGCCAGTGTCGTTCTCCTTGCTGTTGAAGATTGGTAGACAGGTTGAGTTGATTGGTAGTTCCGTTGGGGAGGTTAGCTTGTTTCAGTTGGCTTTTTCTTTAGCCTTTTTTGGGGCTTTCCGTTTAGGGGAATTGGTGTCTAGAAGTGTCAGAGTTGCGGGGGGTCTGTATGGGGATGATGTGGATCTGCTGCAGGACAGGGTGGTTGTTCGGTTGCGGTCGTCCAAAACTGATATGGAGGGTAGGGGGAGGTATGTTACCCTTTTTTCAGTACCAGAGTGCTTGTTGTGTCCAGTGAGATGTTTGCGAGTGTATAGGGAAGGGGTGTGTTTTGAGGGTGGACCGTTGCTGAGGCATAGTGATGGGTCGTTTTTTTCCAGGTTTCAATTTGTGGCGGTGTTTAAAAAGTGTCTGGTAGGGGCGGGGGTGGACCCAGCAGATTTCACGAGTCACTCCTTCAGGATTGGGGCAGCAACTGAAGCAGCTAGGTTGGGGTTAAGGGACGAGGTTATTAAAAGGATAGGGCGTTGGGAATCCATTAGGTTCAGGTCATATGTGCGTTTGGGTAGTTTGTAAAGGGAGTAGTGGTGACTTGAATAGTAATGTGTTTTCTTTTGTTTGCGTTTTATTGCAGGCTCCAGTCCGGCGCTGGTTTGGATCATTGGACATTCGTTCGTTTTCTGGAGCGGGCGCAGAGGGCGGATGTTCGGGAAAACGGACGGCAGTTGGGGTTTGGCAGGGATGTCGCGGTTGTGAAGTGGCTAGGATCAGGTATATTCACAGCAATAAAACCATTGTCATGAAAAGGCCATTTAAGAATTTGAGGGTGATTCACAAGGAGTGGACTGCAGCTGGAGTCAGTGCTTCAAGAGCCACCACACACAGACATGGGCTACAGAGACAACATCAGAAGTGTCTTTCCTGGGCTAAAGTGACAAAGGACTGGATTCCTGCTCACTGGTCCAAAGTCTTGTTTTCATATAAAAGTAAATTTTGCATTTCATTAGGAAATCAAGGTCCCAGAGTCTGGAGGAAGAGTGGAGAAGCACACAATCCAAGTTGCTTAAGGTCCAGTGTGAAGTTTCCACAGTCAGTGATGGTTTGGGGAGCCACGTCATCTGCTGATGTTGGTCCAGTACTTATTGTTTCCCTCTGCTTAAAGCTTTATGGAGATGCAGATTTAATTTTCAAGCAGGACTTTGCACCTGCCCAAACTGCCAAAAGTACCAATAACTGGTTTAATAACTACAGAATCACTATAATTAATTGACCAGCAAACTCACTTGACCTAAACCCCATAAAGAATCTATAGAGTATTGTCAAGAGGAAGATGAGCGACACCAGACCCAACAATGCAGACAAGATGAAGACCACTATCAAAGCAACCTGGGCTTCCATAACACCTCAGCAGTGCCCCAGGCTGATTGCCTCCATGCCACACAGCATGGATGTAATAATTCATGCAAAAGAAGCCCCAACCAAGTACTGAGTGCACATACTTTATATACATTACAGCAGGCCAACATTTCTATATTAAGATCATTTTTTTTAATTGGTCTTGTATAATATTCTAATTTTATGGTACTAACTTTTGGGGTTTTATTAGTTGTAAGCCATAGTTATCAACATAAAAAAAAATAAAAGCTTGAAATACAGGGTGGGCCATTTATATGGATACACCTTAATAAAATGGGAATGGTTGGTGATATTAACTTCCTGTTTGTGGCACATTAGTATATGTGAGGGGGGAAACTTTTCAAGATGGGTGGTGACCATGGCGGCCATTTTGAAGTCGGCCATTTTGAATCCAACTTTAGTTTTTTGAATAGGAAGAGGGTCATGTGACACATCAAACTTATTGGGAATTTCACAAGAAAAACAATGGTGTGCTTGGTTTTAACGCAACTTTATTCTTTCATGAGTTATTTACAAGTTTCTGACCACTTATAAAATGTGTTCAATGTGCTGCCCATTGTGTTGGATTGTCAATGCAACCCTCTTCTCCCACTCTTCACACACTGATAGCAACACCGCAGGAGAAATGCTAGCACAGGCTTCCAATATCCGTAGTTTCAGGTGCTGCACATCTCGTATCTTCACAGCATAGACAATTGCCTTCAGATGACCCCAAAGATAAAAGTCTAAGGGGGTCAGATCGGGAGACCTTGGGGGCCATTCAACTGGCCCACGACGACCAATCCACTTTCCAGGAAACTGTTCATCTAGGAATGCTCGGACCTGACACCCATAATGTGATGGTGCACCATCTTGCTGGAAAAACTCAGGGAACGTGCCAGCTTCAGTGCATAAAGAGGGAAACACATCATCATGTAGCAATTTCGCATATCCAGTGGCCTTGAGGTTTCCATTGATGAAGAATGGCCCCACTATCTTTGTACCCCATATACCACACCATACCATCAATTTTTTTGTTCCAACAGTCTTGGAGGGATCTATCCAATGTGGGTTAGTGTCAGACCAATAGCGGTGGTTTTGTTTGTTAACTTCACCATTCACATAAAAGTTTGCCTCATCACTGAACAAAATCTTCTGCGTAAACTGAGGGTCCTGTTCCAATTTTTGTTTTGCCCATTCTGCAAATTCAGTGCGCCGATCTGGGTCATCCTCGTTGAGATGCTGCAGTAGCTGGAGTTTGTAAGGGTGCCATTTGTGAGTAGCTAATATACCTGCCAAAGGGATGTTTAACTAATGCCACTCTCCAGTGACATGCGGCGAGTGCTACGCTGTGGGCTCTTGCTGAATGAAGCTAGGACAGCCACTGATGTTTCTTGATTAGAGACAGATTTCATGCGTCCACATTTTGGCAAATCCAACACTGAACCAGTTTCACGAAACTTAGCAAGCAGTTTGCTAACTGTAGCATGGGAGATGGGTGGTCTCGTAGGGTGTCTTGCATTGAAATCTGCTGCAATGACCCGGTTACTGCGTTCACCAGACATCAACACAATTTCTATCCACTTCTCGCGTGTTAACCTCGGCGACATGTCAATGGCTGTAAACAAAGAGAAACTTGTAAATAACTCATGAAAGAATAAAGTTACGTTAAAACCAAGCACAGGGTGGGCCATTTATATGGATACACCTTAATAAAATGGGAATGGTTGGTGATATTAACTTCCTGTTTGTGGCACATTAGTATATGTGAGGGGGGAAACTTTTCAAGATGGTTGGTGACCATGGTGGCCATTTTGAAGTTGGCCATTTTGAATCCAACTTTTGTTTTTTCAATAGGAAGAGGGTCATGTGACATCAAACTTATTGGGAATTTCACAAGAAAAACAATGGTGTGCTTGGTTTTAACATAACTTTATTCTTTCATTAGTTATTTACAAGTTTCTCTTTGTTTACAGCCATTGACATGTCGCCGAGGTTAACACGTGAGGAGCGGATAGAAATTGTGTTGATGTCTGGTGAACGCAGTAACCGGGTCATTGCAGCAGATTTCAATGCAAGACACCCTACGAGACCACCCATCTCCCATGCTACAGTTAGCAAACTGTTTGCTAAGTTTCATGAAACTGGTTCAGTGTTGGATTTGCCAAAATGTGGACGCATGAAATCTGTCTCTAATCAAGAAACATCAGTGGCTGTCCTAGCTTCATTCAGCAAGAGCCCACAGCGTAGCACTCGCCACATGTCACTGGAGAGTGGCATTAGTCGAACATCCCTTCGGTGGATATTAGCTACTCACAAATGGCACCCTTACAAACTCCAGCTACTGCAGCATCTCAACGAGGATGACCCAGATCGGCGCACTGAATTTGCAGAATGGGAAAAACAAAAATTGGAACAGGACCCTCAGTTTACGCAGAAGATTTTGTTCAGTGATGAGGCAAACTTTTATGTGAATGGTGAAGTTAACAAACAAAACCACCGCTATTGGTCTGACACTAACCCACATTGGATAGATCCCTCCAAGACTGTTGGAACAAAAAAATTTATGGTGTGGTGTGGTATATGGGGTACAAAGATAGTGGGGCCATTCGTCATCAATGGAAACCTCAAGGCCACTGGATATGCGAAATTGCTACATGATGATGTGTTTCCCTCTTTACGCACTGAAGCTGGCACGTTCCCTGAGTTTTTCCAGCAAGATGGTGCACCACCACATTATGGGTGTCAGGTCCGAGCATTCCTAGATCAACAGTTTCCTGGAAAGTGGATTGGTCGTCGTGGGCCAGTTGAATGGCCCCCAAGGTCTCCCGATCTGACCCCCTTAGACTTTTATCTTTGGGGTAATCTGAAGGCAATTGTCTATGCTGTGAAGATACGAGATGTGCAGCACCTGAAACTACGGATACTGGAAGCCTATACTAGCATTTCTCCTGCGGTGTTGCTATCAGTGTGTGAAGAGTGGGAGAAGAGGGTTGCATTGACAATCCAACACAATGGGCAGCACATTGAACACATTTTATAAGTGGTCAGAAACTTGTAAATAACTCATGAAAGAATAAAGTTGCGTTAAAACCAAGCACACCATTGTTTTTCTTGTGAAATTCCCAATAAGTTTGATGTGTCACATGACCCTTTTCCTATTGAAAAAACAAAAGTTGGATTCAGAATGGCCGACTTCAAAATGGCCGCCATGGTCACCACCCATCTTGAAAAGTTTCCCCCCTCACATATACTAATGTGCCACAAACAGGAAGTTAATATCACCAACCATTCCCATTTTATTAAGGTGTATCCATATAAATGGCCCACCCTGTATATATATATATATATATATATATATATATACACACACTCTCACCTAAAGAATTATCAGGAACACCATACTAATATGGTGTTGGACCCCCTTTTGCCTTCAGAACTGCCTTAATTCTACGTGGCATTGATTCAACAAGGTGCTGATAGCATTCTTTAGAAATGTTGGCCCATATTGATAGGATAGCATCTTGCAGTTGATGGAGATTTGAGGGATGCACATCCAGGGCACGAAGCTCCCGTTCCACCACATCCCAAAGATGCTCTATTGGGTTGAGATCTGGTGACTGTGGGGGCCATTTTAGTACAGTGAACTCATTGTCATGTTCAAGAAACCAATTTGAAATGATTCAAGCTTTGTGACATGGTGCATTATCCTGCTGGAAGTAGCTATCATAGGATGGGTACATGGTGGTCATGAAAGGATGGACATGGTCAGAAACAATGCTCAGGTAGCCCGTGGCATTTAAACGATGCCCAATTGGCACTAAGGGGCCTAAAGTGTGCCCAGAAAACATCCCCCACACCATTACACCACCACCACCAATCTGCACAGTGGTAACAAGGCATGATGGATACATGTTCTCATTCTGTATACGCCAAATTCGGACTCTACCATTTGAATGTCTCAACAGAAATCGAGACTCATCAGTCCAGGCAACATTTTTCCAGTCTTAGCTCGTGCAAATTGTAGCCTCTTTTTCCTATTTGTAGTGGAGATGAGTGGTACCCGGTGGGGTCTTCTGCTGTTGTAGCCCATCCGCCTCAAGGTTGTGCGTGTTGTGGCTTCACAAATGCTTTGCTGCATACCTCGGTTGTAACGAGTGGTTATTTCAGTCAACGTTGCTCTTCTATCAGCTTGAATCAGTCGGCCCATTCTCCTCTGACCTCTAGCATCCACAAGGCATTTTTGCCCACAGGACTGCCGCATACTGGATGTTTTTCCCTTTTCACACCATTCTTTGTAAACCCTAGAAATGGTTGTGCGTGAAAATCCCAGTAACTGAGCAGATTGTGAAATACTCAGACCGGCCCGTCTGGCACCAACAACCATGCCACGCTAAAAATTGCTTAAATCACCTTTCTTTCCCATTCTGACATTCAGTTTGGAGTTCAGGAGATTGTCTTGACCAGGACCACACCCCTAAATGCATTGAAGCAACTGCCATGTGATTGGTTGACTAGATAATTTCATTAATGAGAAATAGAACAGGTGACGCCCCCAGCCAAGGAGCCAAGCGTCATCACCATGGAGATGTGTAAACACATGACCAGAGCGACGAACCCGTGACTCATCAGGAGGACGCGCCGGGTAGGCACCACGCCCACAAAGCTGGACATGAGTCGCCAGGCAACAATGAAACACTGCTGACACGGCAACAACAGTCCCGCAATGTGCGCCGAGGTCCGCCCCAAGTCACATGACGAGTGTGGGCACCGGGGCACAGAAATCGGCAGGAGAAAGAGGGAGAATAACAGACGAGGGGAGAGAAACCTAAATGGCATCGCAACATGGAAATATGTAATTATGTGGGTAAAGGGATCAATAGAAGGTCACCATCAGATCACTATATAGATAAATGAATATAACAGAAAACGGAGTGAACGTGGCTTAAATAGAGTATATCGGCACTGGAAAGGATAACCTGTGCCATACTTATATATTAGGACAACAGGACGGGGGCCAAAGGTACCCGCCGTTCCCACGGCAGGGACCCCGGTCCATTGAGGGCAAGGGATCAGAGACACGTCCATGCCACAAGTCCCAAACCCAACCACCGACCCTTCAGTCCATGAATAAATAAAAGAAAGAGAAAAAAACCACCACTCCAGATAAACAATATGGTTATAATAAACCCACACATTGCATAGCATAACCAATATAGATGCGTCCAATTATCTCTCCCATCACCATAATCCCAACATAAGGATGCAGAAGAAGGCGCATACCGTCCACAAAAACCACCAGCGGAGCACCAATAATCTAGAGAAAGAAAAAGAAATAGTATATAAGCAATAAGACAGAGAACTATACATCTGTATGTAACAAATTGGTTATATAGTAAATGACACCAATATAGAATTCACATACACCAGGGCATAACATTTAGAGGGACAAGAGGGAATAGCAAACCAACCCCATCCTATACTACACTCCACTTGAAATCAACATGGAGACCATGGGGTCTCAGTGTGTTGAGACGATGGATCCATCTCAGCTCACGTTGTTTGAGAGCCAATGTCCTGTCTCCTCCCCTTCTAGACAGAGTAATATGGTCCACCAACATGAATTTTAAATCCTTCTCTTTATGATTGGCCTCAACAAAATGTTTAGGCACGGGCAGATCTTTTCTTTTTTGTCTGATGGAGAACCGGTGGTTGTTCAGACGTGCCTTCATGTCACAAGTGGTCTCCCCAACATAGAGGAGACCACAAGGACAGGAGAGCACGTAGATCACATAAGAACTATTACAAGTCAAGAAATGACCAATCCCATATTGGATCCCCGTAATAGGATGGGTAAACCTCTCCCCCTTGGTCATATAAGCGCAATTAATGCAACCAAGGCATGGATAGGAGCCCACCCTACGAGAGCCAATATGAGACTCTACCAAAGTCCTTATCCCGAAAATTGGGAGAACGCCTATAGGAAAGCAAAGGTGGCACTGTCAAAGCCCTGACATTGGAAAAATTGCTCTTAAGTATTGCAAAGTGTTTACGGACAATCTGAGCAATCTGGACACTTTGTTCTGAATACGTTGATATGAAAGGTATCCTTTCGACTTTGTTATGTGTAACATCTAGGGATATCTGTTGTGGATCTTTCACTTTATTAAGATGTTTAGTGATCACCCGAGTAGGGTAACCACGTTCCCTAAATTTGTGCATCATCTGAGTGACTCTCTTTCTCTTGAGAGCTTTCATGATTTTTTGGACCATATGGACACGGATATCAGTTTTACCCTTGTACACTCGAGTTCACATGTCCAATTTCTCGATATGACGGTTACTATAGTGGGCGACCATCTATCCACTGACATCTTCACGAAGCCCACTGATTGTAACACATTGCTGCACTATGGCAGCTGTCACCCAAGGTCTATCATCAATTCTGTACCCTACGGTCAATTACTCAGGGTCAAGAGGGTGGTGCAGGATCCAGATCTACTCCCGACACGTTTCACTCAGATGATGCACAAATTTAGGGAACGTGGTTACCCTACTCGGGTGATCACTAAACATCTTAATAAAGTGAAAGATCCACAACAGATATCCCTAGATGTTACACATAACAAAGTCGAAAGGATACCTTTCATATCAACGTATTCGGAACAAAGTGTCCAGATTGCTCAGATTGTCCGTAAACACTGGGCAATACTTAAGAGCAATTTTTCCAATGTCAGGGCTTTGACAGTGCCACCTTTGCTTTACTATAGGCGTTCTGCCAATTTTCGGGATAAGTTGGTCCGAGCGGACATTCCTGTCAAGACTTTCGTACAGTCTCATATTGGCTCTCGTAGGGTGGGCTCCTATCCATGCCTTGGTTGCGTTAATTGCGCTTATATGACCAAGGGGGAGAGGTTTACCCATCCTATTACGGGGATCCAATATGGGATTGGTCATTTCTTGACTTGTAATAGTTCTTATGTGATCTACGTGCTCTCCTGTCCTTGTGGTCTCCTCTATGTTGGGGAGACCACTTGTGACATGAAGGCACGTCTGAACAACCACCGGTTCTCCATCAGACAAAAAAGAAAAGATCTGCCCGTGCCTTAACATTTTGTTGAGGCCAATCATGAAGAGAAGGATTTAAAATTCATGTTGGTGGACCATATTACTCTGTCTAGAAGGGGAGGAGACAGGACATTGGCTCTCAAACAACGTGAGCTGAGATAGATCCATCGTCTCAACACACTGAGACCCCATGGTCTCAATGTTGATTTCAAGTGGAGTGTAGTATAGGATGGGGTTGGTTTGCTATTCCCTCTTGTCCCTCTAAATGTTATGCCCTGGTGTATGTGAATTCTATATTGGTGTCATTTACTATATAACCAATTTGTTACATACAGATGTATAGTTCTCTGTCTTATTGCTTATATACTATTTCTTTTTCTTTCTGGTGGTTTTTGTGGACGGTATGCGCCTTCTTCTGCATCCTTATGTTGGGATTATGGTGATGGGAGAGATCATTGGACGCATCTATATTGGTTATGCTATGCAATGTGTGGGTTTATTATAACCATATGGTTTATCTGGAGTGGTGTTTTTTTTCTCTTTCTTTTATTTATTCATGGACTGAAGGGTCGGTGGTTGGGTTTGGGACTTGTGGCATGGACGTGTCTCTGATCCCTTGCCCTCAATGGACCGGGGTCCCTGCCGTGGGAACGGCGGGTACCTTTGGCCCCCGTCCTGTTGTCCTAATATATAAGTATGGCACAGGTTATCCTTTCCAGTGCCGATATACTCTATTTAAGCCACGTTCACTCCGTTTTCTGTTATATTCATTTATCTATATAGTGATCTGATGGTGACCTTCTATTGGTCCCTTTACCCACATAATTACATATTTCCATGTTGCGATGCCATTTAGGTTTCTCTCCCCTCGTCTGTTATTCTCCCTCTTTCTCCTGCCGATTTCTGTGCCCCGGTGCCCACACTCGTCATGTGACTTGGGGCGGACCTCGGCGCACATTGCGGGACTGTTGTTGCCGTGTCAGCAGTGTTTCATTGTTGCCTGGCGACTCATGTCCGGCTTTGTGGGCGTGGTGCCTAACCGGCGCGTCCTCCTGATGAGTCACGGGTTCATCGCTCTGGTCATGTGTTTACACATCTCCATGATGATGACGCTTGGCTCCTTGGCTGGGGGCGTCTCTCCGGTGACGTAGCGGGTTCTCTGGGCATGCGCAGTCTGGCGGTGAGAACGCGGAATTTTGGCGCTCTGATCCATACACCCCGGTGTGAGTTTGTTTTTAAGTTTAATGAACTTTCTTTATGTACACAGGTGATATAACACTATATTGATGAATTGGATATTGGTCAATTAACTTATTCTTATTTTATCACAATGATCATTGTGTCTGTACACTATATTGAATTATGATGAATACTATGCTATGTAGATCACCTGGCTATACGAAATATGGGAGTCATTATGCACTATATAATGTACTATTTGTGCTATTTTTTCTAACATTGAATAATTGTCACTTTTATTGTTTGCAATGTATTGTGGGTATATATACCCTTGTATGACACTATTTGACATGCTTGAGAAAGACCGCATTGAGACGGTTGAAACGTTGCACAGAGGGGAATAAAGAATCCATTTTATTTCTATTGGAGTGCTGCCTCATCTTTGGAAACTAATATATATATATATATATATATATATATATATATATATATATATATATAAAAATGCCCTTACTATTAAAATATAAACGTATTTATTCCGTATGGTAAAATCCATTATGGGGGGAAAAAAATCTAAACTGCAGATTCGCAGTTTTTTTTTGTTGCTTCATCTCCAAAAAAAAACGGAATAAAAAATGATCGAAAAGGTATATTCCTAAATAGTATAAAAAAAAATTCAAAAGTGCCCCGCAAAAAACCCGCCTACTTGGCTGGCCACATCTTCAGACAGTTTGGCTCAGTCTACAACATGGTGAGTACAATCACGGTGAGTCTCGCTCCCAACAGACACCTCAAACAGCTGATTTTGCGAGGGGAAGGCCACTTCTGCCCTGGACTTTCTTATGCAGGGGAATTGTAGTACTACATGGCAACCATAGAAATAAATGGTCATCCATGTAATACAAGGACAGCTTGAGTCCGCAAAAACAAGTGCCACTTTCATACAACTCTTTGTTCTGGCTCATATGATGTTCAAATGTCCTAATTCATGAGACAACCCCTTTAGAAAGCCTTTAGTCACAGAAATCTGTAAAAAGGCTGCCAGGAAAAAGACTTCACCTGACATATTCGTTGCAGAACTTACTTTGACGTCATCCATCTGAATGAGCTTACAGAAATCCATGTACGGATGTAGCAGGGTTAACACACATGCTTTATGAGACATGTTATCTAAACTAAATGCAACTAAATGCGTTAAGCAATTGCTTTTCAATGGCTTTTATTTCAAGATAACGCGATGAGTTAAGAAATTTGAGTTGAGAGTGTGTGTTACCCCTGCTACATCTGTACATGCTGCAGAAACAATCTTATTTAGTTTATTTAGTTGTACGAAATTAATTTTTCATTTGCAGATATCTTTGCAATAAAACTGACACACGTGCACAAACCCTAAGCCTTTACATGAAGTTTAGGGGGGGGGGGGAAACTGTAAAATATCATCATGATTGATCATTTCTAGCTATTTTTTAAATTCTTTTTATTAAGGCCAATGGTTGAGGGACTAAAAAACAGATGGCAAGGTTTTGAATAGTTTTTCAATTAGTTTATAATCGCACATTGTTTATTTCTACAGAAAGCTCAACAAGCTGTCTACCAGTACAGAACAGAAGAAGGCCATTTAAATATGTCACAATCATTTCCATTTATAAAATGTATCTAGTCCACATACAGTCCGCAGGCTATATCACACTACTGTTACTTAGAGCTCTCATTCCAACTTTCACAGCAGGACAAGGAGGAGGCAGAAGGTCAAAGAGATCGCTGATCATAATGAAGGAGATGCTGCTTTAGAGTACAAACATTTCAACAGCAAAAAAGTTCACAAGTAAAATAGTCGAAAGAAAAAGAATTAGTACCATGTTAGCCAGTTAGAAGAAGGTTGTATTGTACTCCATAAGAGAAACAAAGGTCTTGCAGTTATACCTTTAAATGGCTAACACACATAAAGAGAAATGATGGTAAACAGCAATCTGTCACAATTGTAAGGCCCCTTTCACACGAGCGAGTATTCCGCGCGGATGCGATGCGGGAGGTGAACGCATTGCACCCGCACTGAATACTGACCCATTCATTTCTATGGGGCTGTGCACACGAGCGGTGATTTTCACGCATCACTTTTGCGTTGCGTGAAAATCGCAGCATGCTCCTCTTTGTGCGTTTTTCACGTAACGCAGGCCCCATAGAAATGAATGGGGTTGCGTGAAAATCGCAAGCATCCGCAAGCAAGTGCGGATGCGGTTCGATTTTCACGCACGGTTGCTAGGAGACGATCGGGATGGAGACCCGAACCTTATTATTTTCCCTTATAACATGGTTATAAGGGAAAATAATAGCATTCTGAATACAGAATGCTTAGTAAAACAGGGCTGGAGGGGTTAAAAAAAAATAAAAAGTCATTTAACTCACCTTTATCCACTTGCTCGCGTAGCCGGCATCTCCGTCTGACTCTTTTACTGTATAGGACCTGTGGAGAGCGTTAACTATAGTTTAAGGACCTGGGATGACGTCACTCTGGTCATCACATGGTACGTCACATGATCTTTTACCATGGTGATTCACCATGGTAAAAGATCATGTGACGTACCATGTGATGACCATAGTGACGTCATCCCAGGTCCTTAAACTATAGTTAACGCTCTCCACAGGTCCTATACAGTAAAAGAGTCAGACGGAGATGCCCGGCATCGCGAGCAAGTGGATTAAGGTGAGTTAAATGATTTTTTATTTTTTTTAACCCCCTCCAGCCCTGTTTTACTTAGCATTCTGTATTCAGAATGCTATTATTTTCCCTTATAACCATGTTATAAGGGAAAATAATACTATTTACAGAACACCGATCCCAAGCCCGAACTTCTGTGAAGAAGTTCGGGTTTGGGTACCAAACACGCGCGATTTTTCTCACGCGAGTGCAAAACGCATTACAATGTTTTGCACTCGCGCGGAAAAATCGCGCATGTTCCCGCAACGCACCCGCACATTTTTCCGCAACGCCCGTGTGAAAGGCCTAAGTCTTTTCATCGGGCAAGGTATAACAAGGGCTTTTACACAAGATCAGGACAATTACCAGAGACGAACTTCCACTTGTTCCGTATAACTGTCCTCTGTAAAGGTGACCCTAATCACTGAACATTTGCATATTTTACGTGTCACCTAAAAAAAAATTGTGGACCTCTCCCTATGTAAACAGGGATGTGCTATCCACATACAGGGTTTCTTCTCGTTCTTTGTACTGTGCATTGGCCCCGAATTCACACACAAGCTGTGTGAACAGTTTGAGGTCTCAAGGCTACATGCAGATTGGATAAGGACCCATTCATTTCAATGGGTCTGCAAAAAATGCGGACAGCACACCATGTGCTGTCAGTATCCGTATGTCCGTTCTATAGCCCCGCAAACAACATAGAGCACGGACAAGGATAGGCATTGTTACAACAGATCCTCAAAAAAAAACTGATACAATATGGATGCCAAAAGGACGTCACCTGTATTTTTTGCGGATCAGTGTTTTACAGACTGCAAAACACATACGGTCATGTGAATGTAGACTAAATCGATGTTAGTTAAGAGATCTGCCCCCCCCCCGCCATATTTAGAGTAGATCATCGAGATCTTGTAACACTCCATACCATAAATCCTTATGACAAATTCAGTCTTTTGTTAAAGTTGGCTATACACATCAGATGCATGGTAAGTTGGGCCGGCCATCTAATGTTTAGGAGAGCTTCCACACTTTCCATTGATGTCAGATGTCGGGGGAAAGAATGGTCTGATGTGTTATATTTCCCTATACCCAATCCTTTTGCTCTTAGTGAGATATGCCACGACCAGATGTCTGGCAGCAGCTTTCTCCCACTCCTAGCCAAGCATGCATGTGTATGGGGAAATCAGAAGCAGTTATCTCACATGTATGCCCTGCTTTAGTGTGTCAAAGAGCTCATGCACACAGCTGTAGCTTTGGGATGCATTTTTTTTTTATCAGATGTGGACCCATTCATCTGAATAAGCCGCAAAAGATGTGGACAGCATACCTGTGTACTGTCCACATCCGTAAGTCCGGTCCACGGCCCTGCTCGAGAGGCTGGAGTGAACACCTTGATGTATGACGAGCTGCTCACCTATTTTTGCCCAAAAAGTGCCCAAGTCACTATTTATTACTTTTGGAAGACAAAAGTCCCCAAAAATTTAAACCTCTCCCCTTTTTATGCCACTCACAGTATTTTTCATTTAAAAATAGATGTTGCAGGGGTGGCGTGCGCTTTTTAATAAATATGGCACATCTCAAACAGGGGAACATGATTATTAAGACTGATGTAGTAATTCAGGGTCTTAGTGCACAGAATCAGGTACCCAACACTGGACGTACAAAATGTTGAGTGTTTCGGGAATCTTAGGCTACGTTCACTAACAGAGGTACACGATTGTACTTCTTTTTTTGCTATATTGGAAAAGTTGACTTCTGCGTATTTTGGTGGCACTAATGATTTGATTATCAATTGAAGAAGGATAGAGACCCTGATTTTAAAATGTCTTTTAAAATAGTGTGTGCAGGCTGTATATATATAGATGACCTTTCCTCAGGATAAGTCATCAATATCTGATCAGCGGGGGTCTGACATCCGGCACCCCCGCCGATCAGCTGTTTGAAGGGAGACGACAGGCAGTATAATGAAGAGGAAGTAGACCTTCCATAGAGGACCGCCTCCTCCACCTCCTGGGTGCCGGGTGTCAGACCCCAACGATCAGATATTGAAGACCTATCGTCAATATAAACTGCCTGCACAACCCCTTTAAGAAGATTATACCTTCCATGCTATTGCAATGTGTTTATTTGCTGGATATGTTTCCAGATCACAATATCTACACAATTAGACTTCTGCTGCTTTCACTATGCAGGCCTTGGGTGTTTGTCCTAGGGTTATACACACCTTACACTGGGCTTCACACCAAGCAAGGGGAATAAATATTATTTTTCCGTACTACAGAACTTTATTTAAACATGATATTTCTTTTATTTAATTTCCATGCTCTGTTTTCAATCCATTATATTACTGCCTTTATACAACTGGACTCTGCATCCATCTCATAGACTAAAGAGTGACCTTTGGCTAGTAAATGACGGTATACCTTTTTAAAGCTTTGCTCAAAAGCATACTTGACTAGGCTTTTCAATACAAAGGAACCCCATCATTCACACAGTCTGGGGCATATTCTTTGCAGCATACTTCAAATGTGCAGGCCAAAAGTGAAATGTCATATGAAAAAAGTCAAATAGCCTTTCAGGATATTTACTGACTTCAATGAAAGGGAACCTGTCATTTTGTACAATGCAGTCCAGTCTTCAGGCAGAAAGAGCGCGCAGAAGGATATAGAGTGATGTGGGAAAAGAGTCACTATACCTTATTCAGCATTTTCACTATTTACTACTCAAGTTAGGCCTCTTTTACACAACCGTTTTTTTCCCCCTGTTTACGGGCCATTTTTTGCGGTCCGTATACGGAACCATTCATTTCAAAGGTTCCGCAAAAAAAAGTACTCCGTATGCATTCAGTTTCCGTATTTCCGTTTTTCCGTTCCGTTGAAAGATAGAACATGTCCTATTAATGCCTGCAAATCACGTTCCGTGGCTCCATTCAAGTCAATTGGCCAGCAAAAAAAACAGAACACATATGGAAATGCATCCTTATGTCTTCCGTATCGTTCCGTGTTTGCGGAACCATCTATTGAAAAAAAAATTCCCAGCCCAATTTCTTCTATGTAATTACTGTATACTGTATATGGCATACGGAAAAACGGAACAGAAAAAACGGAACAGAAACGGAAACACAACGAAAACAAAAAACGGAACGGATCCGTGAAAAACGGACCGCAAAACACTGAAAAAGCCATACGGTTGTGTGAAAAAGGCCTTATACTGTATCTCAAACTTATATATCAGTCTGTTCAGCTTCTTCCATTATATACTGTTATCCTAACTACTTCACATCTGGGCCATTTGCCCCCTTCCTGACCAGGCCTAATTTAGCAAATCTGACATATCTCACTTTATGTGGTGATAGCTTTGGAGCGCTTTTACTTATCCAAGTCATTCAGAAATCATTTTCTCGTGACACATTGTACTTCATGATAGTCATAAATTTGAGTCAATATATTTCACCTTTTTTTATGAAAAAATCCCAAATTTACAAAAAATTTGGAAAAATGTGCAATTTTCAAAATTTCTATTTCTCTGCTTTTAAAACAGAAAGTGATACCTCAAAATATTTACTACTTAACACTCCCCATATGTCTACTTTATGTTGGCATCATTTTGTAAATGTTATTTTATTTTTTTAGGACGTTAGAAGGCGGGTAAGGTGCCAGTTTTATTGGTACTATTTTGGGGTACATATGATTTTTAATTGCTCTATATTATGTTTTTTGTGAGGCAAGGTAACCAAAAAATGGCTGTTTTGGCACTGTTTCTATTTTTTACAACATTCATCTGACAGGGTAGATCATGAGCTATTTTTATAGAGCAGGTTGTTACGGACGAAATGATATCAAATATGTCTACTTTCTTTGTTTGTTTCAGTTTCACATAATAAAGCATTTTTGAAAAAAAATTATGTTTTTGTGTCTCCATTTTCTGAATGCCATATTTTTTTATTTTTCTGGTGATCGTCTTGTGCAGGGGCTCGTTTTTTACAGGAAGAGTTGATGTTTTTATTGGTACCATTTTTGGGTACATATGATTTTTTGATCATTCATTAAAATACTTTATGGGGCAAGGTGACCAAAAAATTGGTTATTTTAGCACAGTTTTTATTTATTTTTACAGCGTTCACCTGAGGGGTTAGGTCATGTGACATTTTTCTAGTGCAGATCTATACGGACGTGGCAATAACTAATATGTATACTTTTTCTTATTTATTTTTTACACAGTAATAGCATTTTTGAAACAAAAAAATGATGTTTTAGTGTCTCCATGGTCTGAGAGCCATAGCTTTTTTATTTTTTGACCGATTGTCTTAGTTGGGGTCTCATTTTGTGCTGGATGAGGTGCCAGTTTGATTGGTACTATTTTGGGGGGCATAGGCCTTTTTGATCGCTTGGTGTTGCACTTTTTGTGATGTTAGGTGACAAAAAATTTGTGCTTTTTTGGCACAGTTTTTATTTTTATTTTTTTACGGTGTTCACCCGAGGGGTTAGGTGATGTGATATTTTTATAGAGCTGGTTGTTACGGACGCGGCAATACCTAATATGTATACTTATTTATTTCACTTTAACACAATAATAGCATTTTTGAAACAAAAAATGTATGTTTTAAGGTGTCACATGTTGTGAGAGCTATATACGCCTTTTTGATCACTTGGTGTTGCACTTTTTGTGATGTAAGGTGAAAAAAATGGCTTTTTTTAAATAGTTTTAATTTTTTATGGTGTTTATCGGACTGGGTGGATCATGTGATATATTTATAGAGCCGACCGTCACGAACACGGCAATACCAAATATGTCTATTTTATTTTATTTTTTTCTATCTTTAACATTTTATTTTAATTCCATACTTGGGGAATTTATTTATTTTTTACATGTGAAAACTTTTTATATTTTTTATTTTAACACTTTATTTTTTTATTTTACACTTTGCGTCCCCCATAAGGTCATACAAGACCTCTAGGGGACATTTAACTTAACTTTTTTTTTTTTCCCCACTATTGATTTCTCCTGTAACTGGGGCTGACATAGTAGCCCCAGTTACAGTGGAAATACACCCCCCAGAGAGGCTGTACAGCACTATACAACGCTGTACAGCCTCAGTGCAGGGCTGATCGAGGTCCGACAGCTCCTGCACTCTCCCGGCCCCGGCGGTCGCATAGCGCTTCCTCATCTGTACACACAGCGCTCGTTACCCCAGCTATATCTAAGGGGCCCTGCAAAATGAAACCAGCGTTAGATCACTTTAGCGGAGGCCCAGATGAAAGTGAGTCATTGGAACTAGGGGGAAACACCTGGAAAGTTAAGGCTCTATTCACACTTCCAGCAAAGTTTTTTTTTTTTTTTTTTAAACATATCAGCCAAACAGATTGAAGTGAATGGGAGCAGCAGTGCAATAACCAGCTCTATTCAACACAATGGCGAGAGCTGTGTAGTTCTGGCATGGGAGCTACTCTGAAACAGCTGATTGGTGGGGTTGCAGGATGTTGGACCCCCACTTATTAGATACTAATGGCTTATCCTATGGATAGGCCACCAATGTTAAAATCCCAGAAAACCCCTTTAAGAAGATTTCTGGGTAGTACTACAAGGATCACAAGGAGAGTTAATGTGTTCATATCGTTTTTTTGGGGCTATATATGTATAGTATGTACAATCTTTCTTATGTTTTATGGTTTTAGATTTTGTCTGAGAAAAAAAAGGTATTTTGATAAGTTGGCTAGAAAAAAACAAGGCCGGCAACCATGATTGCAATGACAGGTTGCTACTTTAAAGTGTTTCTTGTAGCAGCATTTAAAGGTGATTGTAACAGCGCGTGACAAGCTAAACACTACGCTTAAAACTGTCAAGGAGAGGTGCTTACTAATTTTAGTGTTTCATTTCTCTTCTCCAGTAAAGTTACTGTGAATGTGACAAAAGCAAGTTTCACAAGTCAGAAATTTTAGGTAAAAGCTGAAACCTGGCAGCAGATGAAAACAACATTGGTGTCAGTGCCCTAACTGTTATCACAGAAGACCCTCACACTTTTAATTATTCACAAAAAAGTTTATTTACCAAAAGATCTAAAGAAACGCAAGATATGTTTAAACAAAATGGAGACCTGGCCCAGTAGCTTTCTCCTTACGCACAGTAATAGGGAGATGGCTATAAACTGGGATGGACAAGAACTCCTAGCTAATAAACGGTAAATTCTCAGAAACATTATACACACAAATATAATTTTGGAATCCGAACACCTGTCACTATCTTTATGTGCAGCATAAAGGTGGTGATGGTGACAGATCCTCCTACTGTGCTGCTTTACAACTAGGGGTTTTCACGCACTTAGATATTGCTGGCCTATCCATTCTATAGTTTCCAGAGCTAACTGTGGGGGTAATGGGTGTCAGATGCCTACTGATCCCATATTGATGTGATACTGAAGACCTATTTCCAGGATCTAAGTATCAGAAACCCCATTTAAATTGGCTGGTAGGTTGTTCCAAACACTTTAGAGACCTTACCAATGTTCTTCAGAGTTTGGCTATCTTACTTACTTTTGAAGTTACTCTCAGACAGCCTTGGGTTGGATTTATACACAGCGTTTTGCAGCATTTTTTCACAGCGTTTACCTTAATTTTTTGGATAGAAACACTGTGACCAGATGTTTCTTTAAAGGGAACCTGTCACCTCCAAAAACCATCTGAAGCTGCCAGCAGTACCTGACAGTAGCCAGCAGCGTGTTTCCGATGATAATTTTCTTCCTGAAGGCCGATGCGGCTAAAGCTCAGAAAACATCTTTTATCCCCTGCCGGCACACTTCTCTAGTCATGATTTAAGTAAAGGGGGCAGCGGCTTCCTTGCTTCAAGTCAAGATAACCACGCCCCCTTCCCTGCCCCTTCGCTGTGACTGACAGCCGTCAGTTTGGCTGGCTTTGCCGAACTCTCTGCATAAGCGCTGTCAGTCACTGTGAAGGGGGCGTGGTTATCTCGACTTGAAGCAAGGAGGCCGCTGCCTCCTTTACTTAAATCACGACTAGAGAAGCGCGCCGGCAGGGGATAAAAGAAAGTTTTCTGAGCTTTAGCCGCATCAGCCTTGAGGGAAGAAAATTATCGTCGGAAACATGCTGCTGGCTACTGTCAGGTACTGCTGGCGGCTTGGGACGGTTTTTGGAGGGGACAGGTCCTTTAAAGTCTATTATAGCATATTGTTGAAAAGTCTACATATACAATGTTTGTTTCAAAATGCGACAAGCTCTGGGTATGACCTGCTACATAATTCCCATAAACTTTATAGGACTTGAAAACAGCAGAAATATGCATGCTTTAATATTCCAAATGATAAATTGTAGCAAAAACTGCATGTAAAAACACTATAAAATGTTCAAAACTCATGTTGTCTTTTCTTACAAGCATTTAAAAAAGCTGAAAAAATAGTGTTTGAAGAATATTCTGTCAGCAGATTTGTACCTATGACACTGGCTGACCTGTTACATGTGCGCTTGGCAGCTGAAGACATCTGTGTTGGTCCCATGTTCATATGTGCACCCGCATTGCTGAGAAAAATGATGTTTTAATATATGCAAACGAGCCTCCAGGAGCAATGAGCGTGTTGCTGTTACACCTAGAGGCTCCAATTTTTCTGCAACTGCCATGACCTCTCCACTTTGATTGACAGGACCAGGGGTGATGATGTTTTTAGTGCCTAGACCTGTCAATCAAAGTGGAGAGGGTGCGGCAATGGCAGAAAAAGTGGAGCCTCTAGGTGTAACAGCAAAGACCCTATTGCTCCTAGAGGCTCATTTGCATATATTTAAAAAATTCTTATTTATCAGCAATGCGGACACATATGAACATGGGACCAAGACAGATGTCTTCAGCTGCCAAGCGCACATGTAACAGGTCAGCCAGTGTCATAGGTACAAATCTGCTGTCAGATGACATTTAAAAAGGTCCTACTGTCTCTTGAAGAACATGTTCTTCAAGATACACTCTTTAAGACATTGGTCTTTGAGGTCATTGTACTGCTGCAGGATAAACTTGACAATGACCGTTCTATCATAGCATTCTGTGCTGGATTATAATACATTTGTACTCACCCAGGAGGATTTTAAAACCTTTAGGACTCTGCCATATTTTACCTTAAAGAAGACCTGTCACTGCTCCTGACAAGTCTGTTTTAATAGCTTCATGTATTCCCCATGTAATAACAATTCTGGAGCAACTATCCATATGGCTCTATGTTATACCATTCCTTTATTATTTCTACTATAAGTTATGAATGAATTGCTAGCAGTCTGCAGTAAGGGTACAGAGGAGAGGTAACAAGTTGAGGTGTGTTCCTGCTCAGACTCACTGTATCCAATCAGTGCTACCATTTTCAGACTGTGCAGGGACAAACACCCAACTTGTTACCACCCCTCTGTACCCTTACTGAAGGCTAATAGCATTCCATTAATAACTTCTATTAGAAAAAAAAAAGGAATGGCACAACATAGAGACATAAGGATAGATGCTCCAGAATCGTTATTACATGGGGAATGCGTGAAACTATGTTGGGGAATGCGTGAAACTATGTCATGTCAGGAGTGGTGAAAGGTCCTCTTTAAAGGGGTTGTCCGAGTTATAAAATAATAAAAAATATATATAGCACTGTAAATCTGATGGGCAGCAATATATAACTGAGCTAATCAAGTTTTAGGTTAAAAACAATAATATTTCCTCATTTCCCTTGTTCTCTTCTGGCCCTTTGTTTATCTGCAATAACAGTCTTTGCCCCTCCCCAGGCTCTGCAAAGGGAGTGAATACAAGTGCTGCCCTGAATGACATGTCTGCCTGCTGGGAGACTCAGCAGCATGTTGTATGTGTAGGACTACAAGTCCCAGCTGTACAATGACACTGCTAATACACACAGGATCTTCCCCATACCTGTTCTTGTGCAGAATTTGTCTAGTCTGTGAGCTCCTGTGCCCAGCATTTGTCTCCTCACTGCCTGCAGCTACTCAGTAAAGCCTTCAGCCCTGAGTCTGTGCAGCTGAAGGGGTTAAGAATCTAGGGAGAGAGCAGACAGGAGCAGAGGCAGTGAAGGGGGGCGTGGCCAGCACAGTGACTTCCCCTATACAGAAACACATCTGCTCTTTCAGGCTTATGCAGGAATCATCATCAAAGCAGTAAAAGAAGCTGACATCATAGGTCATGTGACCCTTAGTGAAATCTGAGAAACCAGCAACTGGAGATAAAGTAAGTGAATTGTAAAGTCCTTTCATTTGCCTAGTTAGAAACATACAAAGAACAAAAAAATAACTCAGACAACCCCTTTAAGGACCAGGCCATTTTTTGCAAATCTGACATGCATCAATTTATGTGGCGATAATTTTAAAACGCTTTTACTTATCCAAGCCATTCTGAGAATGTTTTCTCGTCACATATTGTACTTCATGACAGTGGTAAATATGAGTCAAAATATTTAATTTTTATTTATAAATAAATAGCATATTTACTAAAAATTTAGAAAAATTTGTAATTTTCAAAATTTCAATTTCTCTGCTTTTAAAATAGATAGTGATAGCTCCTAAAATAGTTATTACTTTACATTTCCCATATGTCTACTTCATGTTTGGATCATTTTGTAAATGACATTTTCTTTTTTTGGGATGATAGAAGGCTTAGAAGTTTAGAAGCAAATCTTAGAATTTTTAAGAAAATTTCCAAAACCCAAATTTTAAGGACCTGTTTTGGTCTGAAGTCACTTTGTGGTGCTTAGATAATAGAAGCCATCCATAAATTGCCCCATTTTAGAAACCACACCCCTCAAGGTATTCAAAACTGATTTTACAAACTTTGTTAACCCTTTAGGTGTTCCACAAGAATTAAAGGAAAATGTAGACGAAATTTCAGAATTTCCCTTTTTTGGTAGATTTTCCATTTTAAGCCATTTTTTCTGCTAACAAAGCAAGGGTTAACAGTCAAACAAAACTCAATATTTATTACCCTGATTCTGTAGTTTACAGAAACACCCCATATCAGGTCGTAAACTACTGTACGGGCACACAGCAGGGCACAGAAAAAAAGGAGCACTATATGGTTTTTGTAGGGCAGATTTCACTGGGATAATTTTAAGTTGATATGTCACATTTGAAGACCCCCTGATGCACCCCTAGAGTAGAAACTCCAAAAAAGTGAACCGATTTTGGAAACTACGGGATAAGGTGGCAGTTTTGTTGGTACTAATTTAGGGTACATATGATTTTTGGTTGCTCTATATTAAACTTTTTGTGAGGTAAGGTAACAAAAAATTGCTGTTTTGGCCCTTTTTTTTTTGCAATGTTTATCTGACAGGTTAAATCATGTACAATTTTTATAGAGCAGGTTGTTACGGATACGACAATACCAAATTTGACAACTTTTTTGGTTGTTTGTTTCAGTTTTACATAATAAAGCATTTTTTTTCTAAATTATTAAAAGTGTCTCCATATTCTGAAAGCCAAATTTTTATTTATTTTTTGGGCGACTGTCTTATGTAGGGGCTCAATGTTTTCGGTATGAGAGGACTGTTTAATTGGTATTATTTTAGGGTGCATATGACTTTTTGATCGCTTGGTATTACACTGCTTGTGATATATATATATTTTTTTTATGGTGTTCACCTGAGGGGTTAGGTCATGTGATATTTCTATACAGTAGGTTTTATATAGCAGGTATACTTTTTATTTATTAAAGTTTTACACAATAACAGCATTTAAAAAAAGCAAAAAACATGTTTTAGGGCTCTTTCACACGAGCGGATCCCGTGCAGGTAATCCGCTGCGTGAAAGAGAGCCAAGCCCCGTTCCGGACAGCAGAAACACGGAGCATTAACATGATTGATAATGCTCTTTGCCTCTTTGTGACCTTTTTGCTACAAAATCACAGTGACAACTTTATCTCACTGTGATTTTGTAGTAAAAAGATCAAAGAGAGTAGCATTATTAATCATGTTAATGGTCCATGTATCTGCTGTCCGGAAAGGGGCTTGGCTCTCTTTCACGCAGCAGATTACCCGCACGGCATCCGATCGTGTGAAAGAGCTCTTAGGCCCCTTTCACACGGGCAAGTATTCCGCGCGAATGCGATGCGTGAGTTGAACGCATTGCACCCGCACTGAATACCGACCCATTCATTTCTATGGGACTGTTCACATGAGCGGTGATTTTCACGCATCACTTGTGCGTTGCGTGAAAATCGCAGCATGCTCTATATTCTGCGTTTTTCACGCAACGCAGGTCTATTTTTCACGCAACGCAGGTCTATTTTTACAGCGCCTACCAGTAGCCATTTGGCTCCAGGAGAAGTATATAGTGGGCTCAGCATGCATGTTGGTACTTGCATCCCTGGATCCGATGAAAGCTGTCACGGCACCGGACGGGGTTAAAAGCAGAGTGTGCCTGGCGTGCATGCTGTACCTGCGCTCCCTGGACTTTGTGTGGTTATCATGGCCCATAAACAGGTAGGAACTAGTGTTAGGGACCACTCAGAGGTGACCTTGACGTGGTGAGTGGCTTATTACGCTTTGGCCAAAATGTACACCAATGCCTCATTTGACATCCAGCATGGAGGCAGGGCAGAGTGCTGGTTGCACAGTGCGATTGCATTTGTGTTTTTGCGTTTGTATGTGTATTTCGCCATAGCGATGTGCACCTGCATACAGGGTTGTGCTGACTGAATCCCCCACAGCTTTTTTTTTTTACTTGAAACTTAATTTTTGGGACTTCAACTTCTGGGGTCTGATCCCCTTTGCAATGCATTACAATACAAACTGTATTGTAATGCATTGGCTGTCAGCTTTTATGTTGACAGCCTGCCTGTGAGACCCAGCCTAAGCGCTGGATCTCACAGGCTTCAGTAGAAGGCAAGCTCCGTTGCCTATGGAAGGCATGGGGCTTGCCTTCTCTGCCATGGAGATGCGGAGGGCACGCGTACCCTACGCATATCCTCTGCATGCTGTGGTCAGCTTTGACCGTGGCATGAAAGAGGTTAATACGCCGGCATTGGTATCTTCACCGATGCCGGCGTATGCAGCAGGGGCCCAGCTGTCAGTGACTGCTGGGTCCGTGCCACTGATCGGGCGGGGGCAGCTACATGTACGGCGGTGGTCCTTAAAGGGCTTCTGTCAGCCCACTAAACTGTTTTTTTTTTTTGCTTAATAATAACCCCTACACTGCGATTTATCCATACATAAGTAAAATAATAATTTTGGTTCAGTAGAATTTGCTAAAACCCTATTTTTATAATATGTAAAGTACCTTGCTACCAGCAAGTAGGGCGGCTACTTGCTGATAGCAGCCGCATCCTCCGATGGTAATGACGCCCCCTCTGCTTGTTGATTGACAGGGCCAGGGAACGGAATAGTTCTCTGCTGGCCCTGCCTGTTTTCATTCAATATCTGGTGCCTGCGCCGCAGCCGTACCTATCTTCAATCGGCGCAGGCGCACTGAGAGGCGGCCACTCACTCGGCCGCTTCATCCTCAATGCGCCTGCGCCGGGTGTAGATGTGACGTCATCGGCGCAGGCGCATTGAGGGTGAAGCAGCCGAGTGAGGGGCCGCCTCTCAGTGCGCCTGCGCCGATTGAAGATAGGTACGGCCGCGGCGCAGGCGCCAGATATTGAATGAAAACAGGCAGGGCCAGCAGAGAACTATTCCGTTCCCTGGCCCTGTCAATCAACAAGCAGAGGGGGCGTCATTACCATCGGAGGATGCGGCTGCTACCAGCAAGTAGCCGCCCTACTTGCTGGTAGCAAGGTAATTTACATATTATAAAAATAGGGTTTTAGCAAATTCTACTGAACCAAAATTATTATTTTACTTATGTATGGATAAATCGCAGGGTAGGGGTTATTATTAAGCAAAAAAAAAAAAAAACGGTTTAGTGGGCTGACAGAAGCCCTTTAAGTCGCGTCCACCAGCGCCGTACATATATGGCGCAGGCCCTTAAGTAGGTAATAATTATAACAACATTTCACTCCTGTGTGAGGAGGGACATCCATATAGAACTCTTCAGATCTACTGACAAACTAGTTGATACTAGTCATGACATCACTGGGCCAGCGGTAAACAGTGAAAAGGCCGCGGCGCTACTGGAGCGCCGCTGCCTTCTCAAACAGCTGATCGGTGGGGGTCCCGGGTGTCGGACCCCCACCGATCAGATGCTGATGATCTATCCAGAGGATTGTAATCCTATATGTAATGATAATGAGATGACTACAGAGACATGATCTCAACAGAACAGGAATTGTCGGCTCAGTAGTCAGTGTGAAAATTACAAGATTTCAGAATTTTGTTAATATAGAAAATTAGGAAACAAAATGGTAAAAAAAACCTCTTATTTGTGACCATAGGTAACTCATCATCTCAGCATTACAGAGGCTGTATGAAAGTACATGCACAGAATCAGGTAAGACAACAAAGAAAAACTGAATGATTATGAAATGTTTTATTACCATTTACACACACATAAATATATATATTGTGACACAGTGAGGGGAATGGTCTGGGAAAACAGGTATTTTCTTCCCAGCGTGTGCTGCTGGGCTGATTTGCAGCCAGATGGGGTCAAATACCAGACTGGATTTTAATTGCCAGTCCAGGTTTTAGGCAGCACCTGGCTGTCCTTAAATAGGCAGCTGGGCTCATAGCAGCAGGATCTCTGTGTTGGGATCTGAGGCTTGGTGCCAGGTTGGAGGGCTGAGACCCATGGGCCAAGGAAACAGGCCCCCTAAAGCCTGCCGTGGACTGCTGGAGGCAGAACTGACATCAAGGTGACTTGTCTTAGGCTACTTTCACACCTACGTTAGGTGCGGATCCGTCTGGTATCTGCACAGACGGATCTGCACCTATAAATGCAAACAATGGTATCCGTTCAGAACGGATCCGTCTGCATTCTAAGTAAAAAAAAGTCTAAGTCTAATTGTTAGTCAGACGGATCCGTCCTGACTTTACATTGAAAGTCAATGGGGGACGGATCCGTTTGCAATTGCACCATATTGTGTCAACGTCAAACGGATCCGTCCTCATTGACTTACATTGTAAGTCAGGACGGATCCGTTTGGCTCCGCACGGCCAGGCGGACACCAAAACGCTGCAAGCAGCGTTTTGGTGTCCGCCTCCAGAGCGGAATGGAGGCGGAACGGAGTCAAACTGATGCATTCTGAACGGATCCGCATCCATTCAGAATGCATTGGGGCTAAACTGATCCGTTTGGGGCCGCTTGTGAGAGCCTTGAAACGGATCTCACAGGCGGACACCGAAACGCCGGTGTGAAAGTAGCCTTAGGCTACTTTCATAGAAACATAGAATGTGTCGGCAGATAAGAACCATTTGGCCCATCTAGTCTGCCCAATATATCTGAATCCTATTAATAGTCCCTGGCCCTATCTTATATGAAGGATAGCCTTATGCCTATCCCATGCATGCTTAAACCCCTTCACTGTATTTGCAGCTACCACTTCTGCAGGAAGGCTATTCCATGCATCCACTACTCTCTCAGTAAAGTAATACTTCCTTATATTACTTTTAAACCTTTGCCCCTCTAATTTAAAACTGTGTCCTCTTGTGGTAGTTTTTCTTCTTTTAAATATGCTCTCCTCCTATACCGAGTTGATTCCCTTTATGTATTTAAAAGTTTCTATCATATCCCCTCTGTCTCTTCTTTCTTCCAAGCTATACATGTTAAGGTCCTTTAACCTTTCCTGGTAAGTTTTATCCTGCAATCCATGTACTAGTTTAGTAGCTCTTCTCTGAACTCTCTCTAGAGTATCTATATCCTTCTGGAGATATGGCCTCCAGTACTGTGCACAATACTCCAAGTGAGGTCTCACCAGTGTTCTGTACAGCGGCATAAGCACTTCACTCTTTCTACTGCTTATACCTCTCCCTATACATCCAAGCATTCTGCTGGCATTTCGTGCTGCTCTATTACATTGTCTTCCCACCTTTAAGTCTTCTGAAATAATTACTCCTAAATCCCTTTCCTCAGATACTGAGGTCAGGACTGTGTCAAATATTCTATATTCTGCCCTTGGGTTTTTACGCCCCAGGTGCATTATCTTGCACTTATCCACATAAAATTTCAGTTGCCAGAGTTCTGACCATTCTTCTAGTTTTCCTAAATCCTTTTCCATTTGGCGTTTCCCTCCAGGAACATCAACCCTGTTACATATCTTTGTGTCATCAGCAAAAAGACAAACCTTACCATCGAGGCCTTTTGCAATATCACTTATGAAGATATTAAACAAAATTGGTCCCAGTACAGATCCCTGTGGAACCCCACTGGTAACATGACCTTGTTTTGAATGTTCTCCATTGACTACAACCCTCTGCTGTCTGTCACTCAGCCACTGCCTAATCCACTCAACAATATGGGAGTCCATGCTCAATGACTGCAGTTTATTGATAGGTCTTCTATGTGGGACAGTGTCAAAAGCCTTACTAAAATCTAGATATGCGATGTCTACTGCACCTCCACCGTCTATTATTTTAGTCACCCAGTCAAAAAAATCTTTAAGATTTGTTTGACATGATCTCCCTGAAGTAAACCCATGTTGTTTTTCATCTTGCAATCCATGGGATTTTAGATGTTCCACAATCCTATCCTTTAATAGGGTTTCCATTAATTTGCCTACTATTGATGTCAGACTCACTGGTCTATAGTTGCTCGATTCCTCCCTACTACCTTTCTTGTGAATGGGCACGACATTTGCCAATTTCCAATCTTCCGGGACGACTCCTGTTACTAATGATTGGTTAAATAAATCTGTTAGCGGTTTTGCCAGCTCACCACTAAGCTCTTTTAATAATTTTGGGTGTATCTCATCAGGCCCCTGTGACTTATTTGTCTTCACCTTAGACAGCAAACTTAGAACATCTTCCTCTGTAAAGATACATGCATCAAATGATTTATTAGTCATCCTTTCTAGTGGAGGTCCTTCTTTTTCTTTTGTAAAAACTGAACAGAAGTATTCATTAAGGCAGTCGGCTAGCCCTTTATTCTCTTCTACATACCTTCCGTCCTTTGTTTTTAATTTAGTTATTCCCTGTTTTTAATTTCCTTTTTTCATTTATATATCTGAAGAATGTCTTATCCCCTTTTTTCATAGACTGAGCTAGTTTTTCTTCTGCCTGCGCTTTAGAAGTTCTTATAATTTGCTTGGCCTCTCTCTGCATAATCTTGTAGATTTCCTTATCTTCATTGCTCTGGGTTTTTTTTATAATTACAAAATGCTAGCTTTTTATTTTTAATGATTTGGGCCACTTCTGCTGAGTACCACAGTGGTCTCTTCCTTTTTTGCTTTTACTGACAAGTCTAATGCAATTTTCTGTTGCCTTCAATAATGCACCTTTTAAGTAGTCCCATTTCTCCTGGACTCCATGTAATCCGTTCCAGTCTGATAAGGACTCATTTATGACTAATTTCATTTTTGAAAAGTCTGTTTTTCTAAAATCTAAAACTTTTGTTTTTGTGTGGTGGGACTCTTTCACAGTTCTTATATTAAACCACACTGACTGGTGATCACTAGATCCCAAGGTTTCGCCTACAATGACATCATATACCGAATCCCCATTTGTGAATACCAAATCCAAAATGGCCTCCCTCCGGGTTGGCTCCTCAACCACTTGTTGTAGAGATAACCCCAGTAGGGAATTTAGAATATCTGTACTCCTGGTAGAACTTGCTATTTTGGTTTTCCAGTTTATATCTGGAAGATTGAAATCTCCCATAATGATAACTTCTCCTTTCATTGTCATTTTAGCTATTTCTTCAACTAGTAGATCATCTAGTTCTTTAACTTGACCAGGTGGTCTATATATCACACCTACACGAGTTACTGCATGGTTAGCAAACTGCAACGTAACCCAAACTGACTCTATGTTGGCCTCACCAACTTGTATTAGGTTAGATTTAATGCTATCTTTCACATACAGGGCCACTCCTCCTCCTTTCTTGCCTTCTCTGTCTCTTCTGTATAAAGAGTACCCTGGTATGGTTATGTCCCAGTCATTTCTTTCATTAAACCATGTCTCCGTAACAGCCACTAAATCTACATTCTCAGATGCCATTATTGACCCAAGTTCATTGATTTTTTTTACCTAAACTGCAAGCATTTGTAGACAGGACTCTGAGCTTATCATTTCTTAACCTCTGTGCTTCTGACCTGTTCTGGCATTGTTTCGGGGGGCAATTGGACTCTTTTATTTTCACTCTTTTGCCCCCCCCTTCCTAGTTTAAATACTCTTTCGCAAATTCTTGGAGTTGTTCACTGAGTACATTTGTTCCTTTGAGAGAAAGATGCAAACCATCTTTTTTGTACAGTTCCTTTCTATTCCAAGTAGAGCTATCCGCCTGGCCGTGCGGAGCCAAACGGATCCGTCCAGACTTACAATGCAAGTCAATGGGGACGGATCCGTTTGACGTTGACACAATATGGTGCAATTTCAAACGGATCCGTCCCCCATTGACTTTCAATGTAAAGTCAGGAGTCCCTATTAATATACCATCAGATCGGAGTTTTCTCCAACCTGATGGTATATTTTAACTTGAAGCGTCCCCATCACCATGGGAACGCCTCTATGTTAGAATATACCATCGGATTTGAGTTACATCGTGAAACTCAGATCCGACAGTATATTCTAAACACAGAAGCGTTCCCATGGTGATGGGGACGCTTCAAGTTAGAATATACTGAGAACTGTGTACATGACTGCCCCCTGCTGCGTGGCAGATGCTGCCAGGCAGCAGGGGGCAGACCCCCCCCTCCTGTATTTAACTTATTGGTGGCCAGTGCGGGCCCCCCCTCCCTCCCCAGTATTAATTGTAACCAGTGCGGCCCCCCTCCCTCTATATTCATCGGTGGCCAGTGCGGATTCCCAGTATTAAATATGACCAGTGCGGCCTCCCCCTCCCTCCCTCCCCAGTATTAAATATGACCAGTGCGGCCTCCCCCTCCCTCCCCAGTATTAAATATGACAGGTGTGGCCTCCCCCTCCCTCTATATTCATTGGTGGCCCGGCCAGTGCGGATTCCAAGTATTGTGACCAGTGCGGCCTCCCCTCTTCCCCCCCCCAATTAAAATCACCCCCCCCCATCATTGGTGGCAGCGGAGAGTACCGATCGGAATCCCAGTTTAAATCGCTGGGGCTCCGATCGGTCTGTGCGGCGCATTGCGACCTTTCACTTACCAGTAGGAGGAGCTCCCGGCCGGACACAGACATCGCAGCTCTTCAGGTAAGTATAATGCTGCTATTTGTTGCTAAGTAACCATGGCAGCCAAGACTGCAATAGCGTCTTGGCTGCCATGGTAACCGACCGGAGCCCCAGCGATTTAAACTGGGACTCCGATCGGTACTCTCCGCTGCCACCAATGATGGGGGAAGGGGGTGATTTTAATTAGGGGGGGGGAGAGGGGAGGCCGCACTGGTCACAATACTTGGAATCCGCACTGGCCGGGCCACCAATGAATATAGAGGGAGGGGGAGGCCGCACTGGTCATATTTAATAGGGGGGGGGGGGGGGGGGGGAGGCCGCACTGGTCATATTTAATACTCGGAATCCGCACTGGCCACCGATGAATATAGAGGGAGGGAGGGAGGCCGCACTGGTTACAATTAATACTGGGGAGGGAGGGGGGGCCCGCACTCGCCACCAATAAGTTAAATACAGGAGGGGGGGGGTCTGCCCCCTGCTGCATGGCAGCATCTGCCACGCAGCAGGGGGCAGTCATGTACACAGTTCTCAGTATATTCTAACTTGAAGCGTCCCCATCACCATGGGAACGCTTCTGTGTTTAGAATATACTGTCGGATCTGAGTTTTCCGAAGTGAAAAATCAGATCTGAAATAAACAGTTATGCAAACGGATCCGTTCTGAACGGATGCAAGCGTTTGCATTATAGGAGCGGATCCGTCTGTGCAGACACCAGACGGATCCGCTCCTAACGCAAGTGTGAAAGTAGCCTTATATGTACTTTCCATTATGTGTGAAGTAAACACCAAGACTGCAAAGTAACGCATTGGTTTGTGCATTTGCCTCAAGTGTGAATAAACACTGAAGTTTTGCGTTAAGAACTTGTCTTTTGCCTCTGTACTGCGCCCGCTTACCCTATCTACCAGAGCGAAAACCCACAATATTCTATTGTATACACCTTATCTCACACCAGTTCCACCACAATGATCCTGAGCATCACCACTGTCCTAAGTAATGTGACCTGCTTTTCAACAGTTTTAGTGGCATTCACTAATCTTCAGGTGCTGTACAATTCTGGTAAGAAATCCCCTGTAAATGTTCCAACTACATTCCATTATGAAATATAACATTCATATTTTTACTCAGTTTAAAAGTGTATAATTTAGATTTTTATTGCTTTATTTTTCCATATATCTGAACAAAGTTTCATTCCAGATGGAAATATTTACACAGCACCGAAGTAAAGCAATAATTAATCTTTAGTACGGCAATAACTGCGCCTTGCGGATTAATAAAACTATTGTTCCTCTAATTTATATAGAACGATTTACTGTAGCCCAATCAGTCTCACTAATGTCTGTCTGTTGAGAATCCATGTTGGTCTGAGATTATAAATTAATCAAAAAGCATAATTTTTTTTCATAATGCCTAATTGTAAAAGTGATCAGCTCTGGAGAAAGCCATAATTGAAACAAGCCGATAACACTATACATTTTTCATTGGTTACTCCGTATCGGCCTTCCTGAAGAACTGAGTTATGAAAAGTATAAGAATATGCACCAATTTACATACTACTATCACTCACAGAATGGGATAAGTTGGGATGTCACATACTTAAAGAAGCAATCTTTTACCAATCTTTTCTTTTTTATTTTTTTTGTGCGTGCTGCTCTCTCCCCTCCTGCTCCGCCGCCCCTTCGCTGCCCCCCTCCCTTCTCCCCGGGCTCACTTTACGTAATAGGAAACGGCAGTAACCACTTAAACTAGATTCTATGAGAGTAGTTTCTTGGAACATTAGAAGGTTGAGTAAAGGAATAAAGAGAGTGGCAGTTTTTGATGCAATACATAGGTTTCTCCCTGCAATAGTATGCCTACAAGAAACGCACCTGACAATTGAGACGATAATAGGGGTTACTAGACCTTGGATGCAGTGAGCCTTTCATTCAGTTTTTTCGTCATATGCAAGAGGGGTGAGTATATTAATCCATAGAAACATAGATATTAAAATAATAAAAACACTAATAGATGAGGAAGGCCAATATGTCCTTATGGACTGTATATTGGAAGGCAGAGCATGGATTATAGCAAATTTATATATACCTCCCCCCTTCAGATTAGATGTGTTACTAAAAATAAATGAATTTGTACTTAAAGGGAACCTGTCATGTGGATATTTGATTATAATCTAACTAATTATATACAATCATTAACTACTAAAAAGTGCCTTAGATGTATTAAGTTACTGGTGTGACAGATGGTTACCTCATAATATACACCCAAAGATGCCGCATGCTAATGAGCTGATTTGAGTCCAGCATGATGTCAGTGAGTCCAGCGTATATTTAATTCAGAGCTATAGCCACTCCCCTGCCCACCTGCTGCTGATTCATATGGAAAAAAACTGTCACTCAGCAGCAGGTAGGCGGGGAGAGTCAGGAGCTCATGAATATTCAGGACTCATCATTATCAGCTGGAGCTTTTCAATACATGATGTTGGCAGATTGACTGGGTCAATTAAAGAAAGTGACCCAGCATTTTGCTAAGATAATCAGTCACTTCTTTATGTTGCCCTTAGTTAGGACACCATAAAACTGGTGACAGGTTCCCTTTAAGGCAGGTGACAAACCACTCTTAGTAATGGGAGATTTTAATAACGTAATGGATGGCCAAATAGACAGATGTAGATTAAATAGCCCCCAATTAAACAAGTTAGGGTCTAAATTAAAAGATACTATAAGAGAACTGGGTTGGATCGATATTTGGAGGGTAATGCACCCAAAGTTAAAAAGATACTCAAGATTTTCTAAAACTCATAGGTGTTTGTCACGGATTGATTTAGTTTTCATGGATAATAAAGGGGCACAAGATATTGAACAGGTGAAGTATGGACGACAGGGGATTTCAGATCACAATTCAATTATTATAAATATAAAAACAAAGAAAAAATAAATAGAGGGATGAGCATAACTATAGGATGGATCAACATAATGGGCTTTCACGATAAGATATTGAAAAAGATTGGGGAATTTCTTGAGATAAACGAGGGATCAGCGGGGAATAATATGGTATGGGAAGCTGCAAAGGCCTTTATAAGAGGGATTATTACTAAACACACTGTAACATTTAGGAAGGAAATTAGGAAAAAGAATTACTGATTTAGAAACTAAGGGTGGAAAGATCTGAAAATAAATATATTGATAACCCTATAGCACAAAACTATAAGGAATGGACAGATAAAGCGGCCAAATTGGAAAATGATCTGCTTCTGTTAGCTGAACAAAAAGAGAACAATGTAAGGGATAATTATATCTTTGCACATATACCTGGCAAAAAACTGGCTGCCCTGGTGGCAACTCAGACTAAAAATAATAAATATATCCACTGCCTGATAGATAAATTTGGCCATAAAACCTATGAACAAATAGCGAAGCTGGAGCTCGTTAGGGAATACTTTGAAGATATATACAGTAGTAAAGTAAATAAGAGTGCAGTGGAACTACAACAGTTCCTAGGGAAAATTTGTATTATTAAATTAACTACTGATCAGAGAGAATCCCTAGAAGCTCCCTTAGACTCGGCTGAAGTAGAGACAATATTGTCCAAGATAACTAAGTATAAGACCCCAGGTACAGACGGTATCCCATTTGAAATTTACGCTCAATATAAAGAAGTATTCATTGCGAAACTGCTCACAATGTGGACTGTCTCAAGAGGACTGGGAAAACTCCCAGATTCTGTTAGAGAAGCTTTAATAACTTTAATAGTAAAACCAGGGAAAGACCCGGAGATTCTGGACTCATATCGCCCTATCTCATTGATTAACACTGATAATAAAATATTAGCACGGATCCTGGCAAATAGACTTGGGAGAGTGGCGCCGGGGATCATTCATGGGGTTTATGCCAGGCAGAACTACAAGTGACAACATAATTAGATACTTTATGGGTACCCAGTTAGAACCTATAAACTGTGGAGAGCGTATGATTGTAACCATAGATGCGTCAAAAGCTTTTGACACGATAGAATGGACCTTTTTATTCGCTATATTGAAGAGAATGGGATTTGGAGATTAATTTGTATCTTGGGTTAAGCTATTGTATACTGAAGTTTCCGCAAGGTTAAAATTGAATGGCAATATCTTCAGCACAGGGGACTCCCAGGCTATGAGCTGTGCGCTACGATTGGCCAGCACTGCAGCAAGGGACAACCCTAATACAAAAACTCCGCCCAGTACAACAGAGGGAGCTGCAGACACCGGAGCCTATACCGGGCGAACGGAGCAGCGCCCAGACATACTAGTAAGTGCAGGGGGACCCCTGGGCGCCGCTCTGCCCACTGATATAGTTCGTTTTTAGTTTTTAAACTAGTGAAAGGTCCTCTTTAAATTATATGTTATGGAATGTGGCAATAATAATTCCTAAAAGAATTTTCAAGATAATAGCCACTCTAATAACAGATCTGGTATGGCGAGGCAAAAAACCGAGAATAAGAGTACAGATACTGCACATTCAGGAGAAAGAGGGCAGCCTATCAGTTCCCGGATTTGGAGTTGTACTTTATTTCCGGACAGATTAGAAATATGATAACTTGGAGCTATTCAAAGAGATATAAGAGTTTTGTAGCCAGGCTCAAGAAAAGTCTGGAAAACTGTAATATCTTCCAATTAATAGAAGCAGACATTTTGTTACAAAAACAAGTTAATAAAATACCCTTATTGGACATGTGGACTAAATCCTGGAATAGGGTAAAGGAACTTTGGACACAAGGGATTACACTCAGACACCCTGTTATGGGATAATACCCATCTAATGGAACTAAAATCAATTGAGCAAAATGTCTGGTGGAAATATGGAATTCAAAAAACTGGGCCAGATATGGAGAGAGGGAGATATAATTACTTATCAAGAACTAAAAAAGGAGTACGTAAAAGACAATAAAGATCTGAGTTTCTTTTATTTACAAATGAAACAAGCCCTGCAGGCGGAGATAGGGAAAGGAACGCAAATTGCCCCTCTTCCATTAACTCTAGTTAATATTGCGAATTTAACAGCAGGGAGGAAACTGATTTCCAAAATATATGGATGCCTGATACATCAGAAGACAAAAAATAAAGCCATAATTACTCTAAACCATAAATGGCAAGATGTTTTAAATACGCAACGGGAAGAATTTTGGAAAAAAAGGCTATACAGTCTAAAAATAGGGTGTCCAATAGCTTCTCCCATAGAATCACTCAGTTTAACATATTATATTGCCTGTATTACTCCCCTAAGATTCTAATGAAATGTTCTAAAACTAAACAATTTAGTTGTAAAAAATGTGGGGAAGTAGGGGTAGATGACATTCATATTCTTTGGATTTGTAAAAAGACCCAGAAATTCTGGGAGATAGTGAGTGAAAAAATAGAGGAATATCATCAGGTTAAAGTTATCCTTTCCTTAGAGATTTGTATCTTGGGCATAATTGATAAAATAGATAATATTAAAGATTGAGAAGTGGTTTCCAAATTGTTATTCTATGCGAGGAAATGTATTATAGCACATTAGGGAGATAATGTTTTACCCACAGTTAAAGAATGAGAGAACCTGACTAGATCCTCACTCGTCAGAGAGGAATTTCATCTAGTATCATCTAAAAAAACCCACGTTTGCTAAAAGGTGGCAGAGACGGTTGAACTAGCGGACAGCAGCGGGGGAAGGACCCGGTGGGGTGGGGGTTTGGGGGTGGGGAGAGGAGTGGGAGAGCCGCGAGGCACTTTCTTTTTTTTTTCTCTTCCCCATGCCTCCCACTGTCCCCTCTCAGGAGTGGACTAAGCAACAGGCAGGGCCGTCTTTAATATTGATTGGACCCTGGGCAAGAATTTACTTGGGCCCCCTGGATCCCGCCTTCCCACAACTTAAAAAAAAGCGAAAATCTTATACTCACCTGTTTCCTTTCACTGGCGCTCACTAGCTGCTGGTACGGCGAGGGATGGTGCAACGCAGACGCGCACACCTCACCGCGTCCTGGCACAGGCGGGCGTGATGACATCATCACGCCTGCCTGCACTGGGATTTCACTACCAAATAGACCTCAGGCCTGTAGTCTATGACAAGTCTTGTCGCCATCTGCAAATTTTAAGGCACATTGGCGACCATTTTGCTCGCCATCTGGAGCGCTGTATTGCATCAGTGACATGAACACTCTCCACATATAATGATATATTACATCAGTGACATCACCGCTCTCCACATATAAGTGATATTTTACATCAGTGACATCACCGCTATCCACATATAAGTGATATAGTACATCAGTGACATTACCGCTGTCCACATATAGGCGATATATTACATCAGTGACATTACCGCTGTCCACATATAGGCAATATATTACATCAGTGACATTACCGCTGTCCACATATAGGCGATATATTACATCAGTGACATCACCGCTCTCCACATATATGTGATGAGCGGTGATGTCACTGATGTAATATATTACTTACCGGTATATGTGGACAGCAGTGATGTCACTGATGTAATATATTACTTATAAGTAATATATTACATCAGTGACATCACCGCTGTCCATATATAGGTGATATATTACATCTGTGACATCACCGCTCTCCACATATAAGGTGTTCAGGCGCCCTGTGTGAGCTAACCTTGTGGTAGTGTTACCTGCAGTCCTATGTAAAACCACAGATAACACTAGTGCTAAATAATGTAGTAGTGTTACCTGCAGTCCTATGTAAAAGCACAGATAACACTAGTGTAGATCATGTGGAAGTGTTACCTTCGTCCTTAGTGTGCCTCCCTGTGTCTATCGCACAGACTCCATGCTGGCGCTGCCTCCTCTTCCATCTTCTTCCTCTTGTCCCGCACAGAACGTCCTGAAGCAGCTGCGTCAAGACATAGGAACACTGTGGGCAGGGTGATACACACAGGGAAAGACACACACACACACAGGGACAGACACACACACACACACAGGGACGGACACACACACACACACACAGGGACGGACACACACACACACACAGGAACGGACACACACACACAGGGACGGACACACACACACAGGGACGGACACACACACTGGCACACTCAACATCAGCAGCAAGGAGTTAAAGGGCTTCTGTCACCCCATTAAACCGTTTCTTTTGTTTTTGTTTACTAATAATCCCTACACTGCGATCTCATCATACATAAGCTAATTAATGATTTTCGTTCAGTAGAATTTGTTAAAAATCGATTTTTATAATATGTAAATTACCTTGCTACCAGCAAGTAGGGCGGCTACTTGCTGGTAGCAGCCGCATCCTCCGATGGTAATGACGCCCCCTCTGCTTGTTGATTGACAGGGCCAGGGAACCGAATCCTTCTCTGCTGGCCCTGCCTGTTTTGATTCAATATCTGGCGCCTGCGCCGCGGCCGTACCTCTCTTCAATCTGCGCAGGCGCACTGAGAGGCGGCCACTCACTCGGCCGCTCCATCCTCAATGCGCCTGCGCCGATGACGTCACATCTACACCCGGCGCAGGCGCATTGAGGAGTGAGCGGCTGAGTGAGTGGCCGCCTCTCAGTGCGCCTGCGCAGATTGAAGAGAGGTACGGCCGCGGCGCAGGCGCCAGATATTGAATCAAAACAGGCAGGGCCAGCAGAGAAGGATTCAGTTCCCTGGCCCTGTCAATCAACAAGCAGAGGGGGCGTCATTACCATCGGAGGATGCGGCTGCTACCAGCAAGTAGCCGCCCTACTTGCTGGTAGCAAGGTAATTTACATATTATAAAAATCGATTTTTAACAAATTCTACTGAACGAAAATCATTAATTAGCTTATGTATGATGAGATCGCAGTGTAGGGATTATTAGTAAAGAAAAACAAAAAAAACGGTTTAATGGGGTGACAGAAGCCCTTTAAAGTCCAACCCTTAATGCCCCCAAGATCCCTGGGGGGGGGGGGTTGATGTAGTAGCAGGAAAGCACACACTGTCCCCCTGTCCTATATGAGCCCCCCCCCCTGTCCTATATGAGCCCCCCCTGTCCTATATGAGCCCCCCCTGTCCTATATGAGCCCCCCCCTGTCCTATATGAGCCCCCCCTGTCCTATATGAGCCCCCCCTGTCCTATATGAGCCCCCCGTCCTATATGAGCCCCCCCCGTCCTATATGAGCCCCCCCCGTCCTATATGAGCCCCCCCCTGTCCTATATGAGCCCCCCCCTGTCCTATATGAGCCCCCCCTGTCCTATATGAGCCCCCCCTGTCCTATATGAGCCCCCCCCTGTCCTATATGAGCCCCCCCTGTCTCCTATATGAGCCCCCCCCTGTCCTATATGAGCCCCCCCTGTCCTATATGAGCCCCCCCCCCCCCCCATGGCTACCACATACCTGTAAGTTCTGTTAGTTGCTTGGCTGGCTCAGGCTGTGTCTGTTGTGGCTGCCGGCTGGGGCTCCGCCTCCTTCTTCTCTCAGCCTGTGCGGCAGCTGCGTCATGCTCCAGCAGCCACTGGTCTGCTCTGTTAAAGAGACAGGCAGGCCAGGCAGCAGAGCGGAGTGCAGAGCGGCCCCGGGCCCCGCCCCCTCCTCACTCTCTCTTTCTATAGTCCGGACCATGACTTTGTTATGTTACAGGGCCGGCGGGCGGCGGCGGCAACAAAATATAGGGGGCCCAAGTAAAATCCAAGTAAAATGCTGCTTGGGCCCCCCAGGAGCAACTGGGCCCGGGGCAGCTGCCCCTTTTGCCCTGCGGTAAAGACGGCCCTGGCAACAGGTAGGATTGGGATGGTAATATATACTGTTTTAAATGTATATTGTGTAAAAGAAAAAAAAATATTTCTGTTTATAAAAAGGGAAAAATGTAAACAATAACTTGTACGAACGTGTAAAAAAACAAGAATTTAACAAATAAAGATTATTCATAAAAAAAAATTAAAAAAAGAAGCACTGCATCTGTCGCTCATGCGCGCTTCGATTCAACTGTATGGTACTGCTGAGGTGCTCGGCTTTCTCCAGCAGGTTAATGGAATCGAATGGTGTGGCAGAGAGCATGCGTGACCAATGCTCCATTCACTTTGAGAACTCTTGCACCTTATTCTGATTGTTGGTGGTACCAGCAGACAGTTCCCCACTGAAACGTATCCCCTATCATGTACATATGGGACAAGCCTTTATGCCTATACAATTATAACTCTGCCTTCAGATTTGCAGATCCACCCCTGCCTGATACATCCTCCCAGCTTCCTAATGCTCATGAGAGCTTTAAAGGCTTTCTACCACTTCGTTTTCACATAATTAGCTTTCAGACACTAGCGATCCGCTAGTGTCTGCTCTACCAAACAATCCTAATATAATAGCTTTTGGGGCAGCCGTTTCGCTAAAAAAAAAAAACTTATATTGATATGCTAATGAGCTTCTAGGTGCTATGGGGGCGTCATTAGCACCTAGAGGCTCGGTCTACCTTCACAAAATGCCGCCGCCTAGCGCATCCCTCCAGCCCGCCCATCTCCTCCAGAATGCGATCCTCCCTGTGAGCGTATGTATTCGGCGCATGCGCAGTGAATGTCTGACCGCTTTCTGCACAGACATCTCCACTGCGCCTGTTCCTCGGAGCACTCTGACGTCATCGGCGCAGGCGCAGTGGAGATGTCTGAGCAGGGAAGCGGTCAGACATTCACTGCGCATGCGCTGAATACATACGCTCACAGGGAGGATGGCATTCCGGAGGAGATGGGCGGGCTGGAGGGACGCGCTGGGCGGCGGCAGTTTGTGAAGGTAGACCGAGCCTCTAGGTGCTAATGACGCCCCCATAGCACCTAGAGGCTCATTAGCATATCAATATAAGTTCTTTTTTAGCAAAAACGGCTGCCCCAAAAGCTACTATATTAGGATTGTTCGGTAGAGCAGACACTAGTGGATCGCTAGTGTCTGAAAGCTAATTATGTGAAAACGAAGTGGTAGAAACCCTTTAATCTTGAACATAGATGGCTTACAGCTAAAATGAGACTTTTGGCTACTTTTTGTGGACACAGAACCAGTAGGATTTCAGCACCAGGAATCCAGATAAACTGCACTTCACAGGATTAATATCTTTCCATCCATTCTAGAAACTATGCAGAATTTACACTAGTTTGCTTGTTTTCAATGTTAATGTCCAATGTGAGCCCACTATACAATATACAATCATGTAGTCTCAGCATGTCCCCTTTTAAACCACAGCATGCTCTAGTTTGTGAAGTGTTTGCACCGTTTGTTTTCGGTTTCTCTGGATTTCAGTAGAACTCTATTGTATTAACAATCCCCCAAACTGTTTGCATGGAAACGGTTCAGAGTTGTTACATTACGGCCATGTAAAAAGTGCTCATAAATATACAGTAGACTAAGGCCCCACACACACAACTGTTTTTGTTCCGCATAAAATCTGCATTTTTTGAGGATCGGATGCGGACCTGTTCATTTAAAAAAAAATAAGAACATGTCCTAGACTTGGATTGAACATTTCTACAAAAGGGAGAAAAAGAATGATTGACATAAGGTCGTGGGCATGAGCTCTGCATGCATCTCCCATGTCACTCCTAGCCCTCTGCACTCCATCTTCATGGAAACTGTAATAATCATCTACATTTCTTTGACAACCAAGTCCTACTCATTTCAGCTGCCATAAACCACACATATCCTGCTGAAGGAAAATGAGTATGTCCAATATGGCAGCCACCAAGAAAGTTTTTGAAATATTTTAAAAAAGCAAACTTTCCATGAAAATAAAATGTAATATATAGGACATTCCTTTACACATTACTTCTGGGCTCCTGTATGTTCACTTCCTCTTAAATAACCATTAAAATGCTTTGTTGTGGAAAAATTCAGTTTGCTATAAAATGGCTGAGGAAGTGTACAGTATGTCTATGTACTGTATAAAATTAACACAAATGCATCAACATTTAATTGGAAAATGGATGAAAACATTTCATCCAGTGACACATTAATCTCTGTCACCTCCTGTGCACTGCAAGAAGGCTGAAGTCGGTATTTAATCAATCACTTGTTGGCTGGACATTCATTTACAGGGAGTTCTTGTCTAGTAACCTCCCAGTGTCAGCTACACTGTGTGTACAACCTAGAAAAATATCTAGACAATCCAATCAAACTGCAACTTTTAAAAGTAGCAAATACAGGTGAAACTTGAAAAATTTGAATATCGGGCAAAAGTTCATTTATTTCAGTAATGCAACTTAAAATTCGAATATTGTGAAAAGGTTCAATATTCTAGGCTCAAAGGGTCCCACTCTAGTCAGGTAATTAATCCATACCCCCTGACCAAAGGGTACCTGAGATTGTGACTTTGGGGTTTTATAAGCTGTAAGCCATAATCATCCAAATTATAACAAATAAAGGCTTGAAATATCTCGCTTTGCATGTAATGAGTCTCTCATATGTTAGTTTCACCTTTTAAGTTGCATTACTGAAATAAATGAACTTTGCACGATATTCTAATTTTTTGAGTTTCACCTGTACTTTTCTCAATGTCTAGAAGATCTGCTAAAGCAAACAAAATTGCAAAAAAGGAGATGAGAATATGAGGAGGACATTAAAGCCACCACTGCCCCCCCAATAATGCAATGCAGGTGGAAGTGTCAAGGCTAGTGAGTCCAAAAAGGAATGACTTTCACTCATCTCACAATACACTACACTGAACCCAGTGGTGTAACTATGAATTACTGGGCCCCACAGCAAATTTCTGAATACCCCCCCCCCCCCCAGCAACTTTTTCACAACCCTCACTCCTGTGGCTAGTCAGACAAGGCCCAGCAGCCTATCGATCTGTTTCCTACAGTGTCACTGTATATAATGTCAATGTATAATACTGTTTAGGGGGCCCTGACAAAATCTTTTAGTCCTCCTCCTTGGTGTGCCCCTTCTGAGTTCAGGCCTCAAAGCAGCTGCTGCCCCTGCATTCCCTATAGCTATGCCTCTGACTAAACCTTCACATGCCCCATTTAGACAATTGTAGATACTAACATACGTTAGGGGATCCTTAATTATTCAAGAACAGCACATGAAATGGCCCTAACTGGTGCATATAGGTGATATTATACCCTCTTCCATTACTCCACATGGAGCCCACAGGGCTGGGAATTTGAATGACAGCCCTTATAGCCACTGGGTCTATATTGTGCTCCACCAGCCTAAAAGAAGCCCGTCCAAGTTAAAGGTGTTATTCCACAAAAAATATTGTACAGTTTTCAAACCAGCATCTGACTCTGCATAATTGTTTAATTACATGTAGTTAAACATTTAGTATATCTACTGAGTTATGCAATAAAATGTATCTGTATAGAGCCACCTGCTGTTTGTTTTTTTCCTTATTTCTTTGTCCTGCTCACTGAGATGGCCGCACATGCTCAGTTTCATCCTTCATGTGCCTCCTGAGCTGTGATACGGAGAGAACTACAGAAGAAATACACGCCCCCTGAGCAATTGGATCTCTGGATCCACATAAAGTACTGTACATGGCTGGTTCTAGCTTCGTTAGAAAGAGATGGTCATGATGTCTGATTAACATTTTTTTTACATTAATCATGGGATAACCCCTTTAATTAATGTGTTAATCATTTTGAAAAGGTCAAATCCAAGGCCTATTGCAACTAATGTCAAATCAGTACCGCAACATTTTAAACAGGCGACCTTATCATTTTCAGTCCAGTTCACATGTATGGTCAAATTATTATTATTCTTTAGAATAACCTACCAAATTTGACCATTTAGGTAAAAAATGTGTCTTTCATCATCGTCTAGAGGTGGCAATACATGGTCTAGTGTCCCTACACAACCATCCACGATGTTGATGATCAGAAAAACATAGTACAAACAGACTTCCAAATATGTTGGAATAAACATAATAAGTGAAATAAACATGAAAAAATTTGATCCACCTCTTCCATCTAAATTAAAAGATAATTTTTAGGTTCTAAACATGACATGTCCCAGTCCTAAAAAATACAAAAAGGTGTTCAATTGCAGAGCTGACCCGTGGAGATGGAGTCAGTCTTGGGGGGAGTCTGAGTTGTTAAAAATGTACCAACTCCAACTCTGAATAAAAGATTAAAAAAAATTAAATATATTAACATTATTAAATGAATGTATTAAATGCATGGTTTGTCCCATATAAATACACTCACCTAAAGAATTATTAGGAACACCATACTAATACGGTGTTGGACCCCCTTTTGCCTTCAGAACTGCCTTAATTCTACGTGGCATTGATTCAACAAGGTGCTGATAGCATTCTTTAGAAATGTTGGCCCATATTGATAGGATAGCATCTTGCAGTTGATGGAGATTTGAGGGATGCACATCCAGGGCACGAAGCTCCCGTTCCACCACATCCCAAAGATGCTCTATTGGGTTGAGATCTGGTGACTGTGGGGGCCATTTTAGTACAGTGAACTCATTGTCATGTTCAAGAAACCAATTTGAAATGATTCGAGCTTTGTGACATGGTGCATTATCCTGCTGGAAGTAGCCATCAGAGGATGGACACATGTGCTCATTCTGTTTACGCCAAATTCGGACTCTACCATTTGAATGTCTTAACAGAAATCGAGACTCATCAGACCAGGCAACATTTTTCCAGTCTTCAACAGTCCAATTTTGGTGAGCTCGTGCAAATTGTAGCCTCTTTTTCCTATTTGTAGTGGAGATGAGTGGTACCCGGTGGGGTCTTCTGCTGTTGTAGCCCATCCGCCTCAAGGTTGTGCGTGTTGTGGCTTCACAAATGCTTTGCTGCATACCTCGGTTGTAACGAGTGGTTATTTCAGTCAACGTTGCTCTTCTATCAGCTTGAATCAGTCGGCCCATGCTCCTCTGACCTCTAGCATCCACAAGGCATTTTTGCCCACAGGACTGCCGCATACTGGATGTTTTTCCCTTTTCACACCATTCTTTGTAAACCCTAGAAATGGTTGTGCGTGAAAATCCCAGTAACTGAGCAGATTGTGAAATACTCAGACCGGCCCGTCTGGCACCAACAACCATGCCACGCTCAAAATTGCTTAAATCACCTTTCTTTCCCATTCTGACATTCAGTTTGGAGTTCAGGAGATTGTCTTGACCAGGAGCACACCCCTAAATGCATTGAAGCAACTGCCATGTGATTGGTTGACTAGATAATTGCATTAATGAGAAATAGAACAGGTGTTCCTAATAATTCTTTAGGTGAGTGTATATACGATGTGCTATCACACTAAAGACCCTATTTCTGAAAAAAACTGATTACTAGTAGTCAAAACTGGAGTCAGAGTTGGAGCTGGAATTAGGCTGTTGAAAAATAAGACTCGGAATCAGGAGTTTGGCTTAGGCTACTTTCACATTAGCGTTTTTTGCGGATCAGTCATGGATCTGCAAAAACACTTCCGTTACCATAATACAACCGCATGTATCTGTAATGACGGATCTCAGAAACGGAAAGCCAAAATGCTAGTGTGAAAGTAGCCTTACTCCACAGTCCTGTTCAATTGTTCAAGGTCTAAGGATGTTTTCAAGGAATAATTTATGTCTATACAGATCAGGCAGCAGCAATGTTGCTTCCTGCTGCAGTTCCTGGGACCATGAGATCGATGGGGATGGGGTAACTGCACAAGTTGCTGGGTCTTAGCATGCCCAGATCAGCTCTACGGTGCATGTCAGGAGGCTGTATTCCTCTGTGACTGTGCTAATATGTCAGCCTCAGTTACAGGAGAAATCAGAAAAAAAAGAAAAATGCAATGTTGAAATGCCCCCCAAAGGTTTTGTATGACCTAATAAAATTTTTATTTTAAATAAAATAAAAATATTATAATAAAAAAGAATGCTGGAACTAGCCAACACTGCAGCTTCCAGCCCCACCTGTTCCAACATAAAATATATATCCCCACTGGACTCCTAAGCATAGAAAGAGTAGGGCTACTGAATAGCTTCCCACAAATCTATGTATCAATCTTTTCAGCTCCTCATGCTCTATAACATGCTGCTTGCACCTTGCACTGCATGTTCATGGTGGCAGGTTTCATTTAAAAAGATGTGGCATTTGCTGCAGAGCAGCAGCCCCTTCATTTAGTTGATCATGGGAGGACTGGAGTTGGACCCCCACCAGTCTGATATTAACCGCCTATGCTAAGGATTGGCCATCAGTATAAAAGTCCTGAAAACCCATTTAAAAGGGTTATTCAATGATTAACGTAAAAAAATAAAATTCAGATATCATATTTGACAACCTCTTTCTAACAAACGTATAATAATCCCTGTACCTCACATGGATCCAGAGATCTGCCCATTCATTGCTGCAATTGCTCTGCTAGATTTATTTCAGGCTGACAGCTCAGGGGGCATGCACATTCTCAAGAGGTGTGTCCTTTCTGCTGTAGCTGATGCCAAATGAAGGATGGAAGGAACTGAGCATGTATGTTAACCTCAGTGAGCTGGACAGAGAATTTGGAAAAAGGGCAAACAGCAGGTGGCACTATACAGATTTATCTCAGTGAATAGCTCAGTGGTTATACTACATTTTTAATTACATGCAATTACAAAAGTATTCAGCTTCTTGTTTGAAAAATTTTAATTTTTTTGTGGAACAATCCTTTTAACTATTTGGCTGTGATAAGAGAAGTAGAGGTTTGAAATGTTATATAAGAAAAACAGAGCTCCTAACTTGCTTGATTAATTAAAATCTGCTAATATTTAAGGGAATCGTAATTGTGAGCAATGATGAATGGCATTGGAAGATAATAATCGTTAGAAATGTATAAGGTTGTCAAAAAGGCTCTGTCAACTGATAAACCATGCTTCCTGCCTGATTGGGCTCATCATGCTGATTAAAACGATACCTTTCTTCTGTCTGTATGCTAAACAGATGCAGAGATGTCTGCTTTTTTACTCATATGCAAATTAGCAAGTTGGAGCACCTGGGGCAGGGCTGAATCCTTGGCGCACTACTTTTGTAGCACCTCCTGTGTTCTGCATACCCCCCCCCCCCCCCCTTCCTCTTGATTTAAAGGGCAAAACATCAGCATGCTGAGTGTGGAGCTGTGTCCTGGTGTATATGATATGTACTATAGTCTTGCCATAATAAGAAGAGTGGATTTCTAAGTTTAGAAAGCTAATATACATAATTCTTCTTCATTCACAAGCACAATATTTGATTATAATGAAACCAGTAATATGTGTTAGCTTTTCCTGGAGGTAAGTGGTCAGCCTCGCATGTAGACCTCTCAAGTTTGAATCCTTGGAGAGACTTCCAGATTATTTCTTCAGATTTTTTTTTTCTCCCTCATTTAACCCATAGTAAAAGTTATAGCCTTATTATACACAGAATAGTTTTTTTATACTTTGAAAGCAAATAAATAATGCAGGTTTCTTTATAATCATATATTGTGCCTGTAAATAAAGTAGTAATATGTATTCGGTTCCTAAACATTAAAAAACACTATTCTTAACATAGTAATGTTGTAACCTTTTTATTATGGGTTAAATGAGACAGAGAGAGAGAGAGAGATAACAGGAAAAAATATATAGAAGTCTCTCCTGGAACTTGAACTTCGGATCTCTACATGCAAGGCTGACCACTTACCACCACCACATAGAAAACAGTTAGAAAGCTATTACATATTACTGATTTCTTTGTGCTTGTGAATAAAGCAGTAATATGTATTTGCATATGAACAAAAAAGCAGATACACTGATGAGCAAAAGGGTAACAATGTTTTGAACTTTTGACTTTCAGGCTCCATATCTTACCATCTACTACAGGTTAGAATATTAGACTACCATCATTTTATAGACAATCATCTTAGCTACTATTAGCATATGATTAGTTTTGCAGATTCTTATTATGTAACTGCATTGTAAGGCTACTTTCATACTGGCGTTCAGAGAGGATCCGTCTGGTGTCTGCACAGACGGATCCGCTCCTATAATGCAGACGTTTGGATCCGTTCAGAACGGATCCGTCTGCATTATAGTTTAGAAAAAATTCTAAGTCTGAAAGTTGTTCAGACGGATCCGTCCAGACATTACATTGAAAGTCAATGGGGGACGGATCCGTTTGAAAATTGAGCCATATTGTGTCAACTTCAAACGGATCCGTCCCCATTGACTTACATTGTAAGCCTGGACGGATCCGTTTGCCTCCGCACGGCCAGGCGGACACCCGAACGCTGCAAGCAGCGTTCGGATGTCCGCCTGCTGAGCAGAGCGGAGGCTGAACGCTGCCAGACTGATGCATTCTGAGCGGATCCGCATCCACTCAGAATGCATTGGTAGCTGGACGGATGCGTTCAGGGCCGCTTGTGAGCCCCTTCAAACGGAGCTCACAAGCGGAGCCCCGACGCTAGTGTGAAAGTAGCCTAACTGTTTTGCTCCTGGTGGTGGAACAACCTTTTTCTTCTTGTATACTAAAAGTTTAACCTGTTCTCACATTCCCTAATAGTTCAGTGTGTTATTAGGTTGATTTCCAAGCAAAATGGTCAATGGTTTGAATCCAGGAGCAGCCATGAAGAAGATTTCCCAATAAAGGAGAAACCGCATCATCCAGCTACTTGATAGCGGCTTCTTGGCCAAGAAAATTTTAAAAGTGCATCATGTGAGTGCCATGACAGTTGGAAGAATAAGAAATAAAGTCCGTCTATCCATTCCAAAGCCAAGAGGTGGCTGTCCAGGCAAAATATCGGAGTCAACAAGTCAGCGAATCACAAGGTCTAGCAGTGGAAGTGGCTCGCATGCTTTATAATAGTGAGATCACAAACGTCCATGCAAGTACTGTGCAATGCACATCACACAAGTCTGGAATGGTGGCCCGAAAAAGGTGAAGAAGCCTCCTCTTCAATATCGTCATAAGAGGCGTTGGTTCGAGATTGCAAAGGGCCCGATTTGGGTGTCAGAGAGAGAAGGAGAGGGGAGAAGAGGAGGGGAGGAGAGACAGAAACTCAACGCATCCTAACGGTGATGGATACTGATAAGTAAAAAGACCTTTGATGATGTCATCACCATGTGACCAATAACAAGTGGATGTGTGCAAGTGTGCATCCACTTGTTATTGGTCACATGGTGATGACATCATCAAAAGTATTTTTTCTTATCAGCATCCATCACCACGAGGATGCGTTGAGTTTCTGTCTCTCCTGCCCTCTTCTTCTCCCCTCTCCTTCTCTCCCTGACACCCAAATCGGGCCCTTCAGCGTTTTCATTGGTGGCATTGGCCAGCGGCGTCGCAGTGAAGAGGGAAGGACACTCTCCCTCCTTCTCCACTGTGCGGCCGCTTATGAGAACAGGGCGCGCGCTGCACTTTGCACGTGCCATGTTATCTGATAGTGACTGATACTATCGTATCAAACCGGGTATCAAAAGTATCAAAAAAGTATCGAGATTTTGATACCCAGTGCAACCCTGTACCGGAAAATCAGAAAACATATAACAAAGTATAGCCTAGTGGTTAGTGTCAGTTCCCATACAGCTTCTACAGCTTTTGCAAATGCTTGTGAATTGTATTAATCTCTAGACACCAGACAACTATAGTTTCTATACAAGCAGGCTGGGTTCACATCCCATTGTATACAAAACACATATACATTAGGGCTCAGATGCAGACCCATTAACTTCAATGGGGCCGAAAAAGATGCAGACAGCACTCTGTGTGCTGTCCGCATTTGTTGCTCCGTACCGTGGCCCCGCAAAAAAAAAAAAAATTGCCCTATTATGGCATAAATAGCTGTATTATGATTACTTAATAGTGGCCATTTACCTTGGACTCTGTATGGTGCTTGGCACATGCTTGAAGCTGAGTCAACCAAAACTGTCGCTCCTTGGAATCAGCGGCTACAATATGAATGTAAAAAAATACACCACAATTACTGTACGTTAGAATCAGATGCGGAAACTTTCTTCTAAGATGCCAACAAATACAACTAACTATTTTCTTTTCAGCTGTTTAGAACATTCAATTAGTATTGAAAACATTTAGGTGTATAAACCACCACTAATAGGTCGCCTGTCACCAGGTTTATGCTACCCGGTCTGTGGGCAGCATAAACTATTGACTGTGACTCTGATTCCGTCAATGCAAAACTTACTGGAGGGCTTTTCATAAAGTTGTCCTTTATCTGCCGCAGATGTAGTCCTCTATATTGATGAGCTGCGGCTCTTCCTGCCCACCCATCATCGTTAATTGACAACTTTCTGTCTATAGTGTGCATAGGGAGAAAGCTGTCAATTGGGGGCTGGTGGGGAGAATAGCTGCAGATCATGAATACTGAGGACTACCCAGCATAACGCGGACTACATACTTGACTTCCCCTGCGGCTGATAAAGGATGATATAAAAGTGTGTCATATGTTTATAGTAAGTGTCTATGGAATAGACCCACTATAAAGTATTCTCAGTGGTCTCAAATAAATGTTGTTAATTAACTGAGTGTGCCTTGTTGTATTTATATTAAGATTAAACTTTTATTTTTATCATTTAAAATAATGATGAGACGGCTGAGTTCAATGAAACTACTGCGCTATTTATATTAGAGAGAGGGAGAGGAGGGACCAGTTACATAGTAGTGGTTTAAGCTTATCTGTCTAGAAGGCTTATTGTATATAGGGGGAGAACCTAGTTTGTTTCACTAGAAGTCCCTATGCCCTTACCCTACTTGACCTAGTCTAGTCAGGGTGATAGCCTTAGTGGCTGTAGTCGGAGCACTCGTCTTGAGAAAGACGACCCCCAGCCTCAGGAACCTCGGGCCTGTACTAAGAGTCCCTATGCTCTTACCTCTCTATTGTTTGTTGTCCTTTTTCATCCGACGCGTTTCGCCAGGTATGGCTCTTCAGGGAATGACGAGGATGTTCAGGTGATGAAGGCAGTAGCTCTCACCTGTATCGATCATGCGGCAGTGGCGGCGTTGTGGAGCTGTGCGTCTCTTTTTGTGCGTCTCGCTCCTCCCCTGCATGGAATTAACCAGTAAGCTGGTGAGGGCCAGGCGCATTCTTGACACTCCCCCCTTGTATGTCACCTGTCTGCTTCTCAGCGGAGACATGCGCAGACAAGTCCCGCTTATTCCGTCGGACGGTCTGGCTATGCTCTGCTCTAGTGCGGAAGTGACGTAGTGTTTGGGAGTGGTTAGTTGTCATGGGGATCTCATACCGCGTCCCCGGCCGGCTTTTTGTTTAGCAAGGTTACTTTTGCCTGAAAGGTATTGATAGTTAGGTTAAATTTGTTCAAAATTGGCAAAATACACTCTAACTGGGCATCGATTATAGAGTACTATCATTTCTTTAAACTTATATTATATTTTGTGAATTGTTTGATTGCTGTCATATTGATATTTTTATCGCAATCATATTTACATTTTTGGTTATAGTTTGGTGCATAGCTGCATGGACACATTGTTGCTTGTCATTTTAATACCTATATATACCATAGAGGGCCATTTAGGATTATCCTCCATACGTATATTGTATATTTATAGGAAGGGTTTGTAGGAGAGATATTCATTGAGGCCATTAGGTGTAACTGACTTCAATCTATAAATCCATCTGGCTTCTGCCTTCAGGATTAGTTTGTCCCAGTCCCCCCCCCTCCTGGGTTTAGGGACATGTTGGATACCTATAAACTGAAGGCATGCCGTATTACCACCATGGCATTGGTTGATGTGCCGTGCCACTGATGTATCTTTTTTGTTTTGAACATCATTATAGTGATCTCTGATGCGTCTCCTAAATTCTCTCTTTGTCTTCCCTACATAGTCTAGGAGACAGGAGCACTGTGCCAGATATACCACCCCCATGGTTAAACAATTCACGTAGTCACGGATGGTGTATTCTCTCTCCGTGTGTGAGCACGTGAATGTTTTGGTTTTCTTTATCTGGCTACAGGCCAGACACCTACCACATTTAAAGGTGCCTGTAGGTTTCCTGGATAGCCAGTTCTCAGGGTTAGTAGGGGGTAGGTAATGGCTGTTAACCAATCTGTCTTTCAGGCTTCTCCCCTTCCTATAAGTTATTTGTGGGTATGGTCCTACTATATCCTCCAAATCAGGATCAGTTTTTAGTATGTCCCAGTGTTTAATTAATATCTGCCTAACTTGTTGGTGGGCAATATCAAAGGTCCCTATAATGCGTGTACTCCTAGCGGGGGCAGTGTAGTCTGTCCTTTTATTCTTTGGAATGAGCAGCCCATCCCTATTCTCTGAGGCAGCTGCCTCATAGGCCACTTTATAATGTGGCGAGGAACGGCAGAGGACTTTGGGGAATTCATGGAGATAATCAATGATAATACTATGGGCCTTAGATTCACATCTGAATATAGCCGTGACACTCTAGCTTTTCTGGATGTGCTCATTGAAAGAGGCCCTAACAACAACATTATCACTTCGGTATACCGTAAAAAGACAGCAACAAACAGTCTACTCCGTTGGGAAAGTGCCCATCCCTATGCTCTACGGAAAGGCATACCAAAGGGTCAGTACCTTAGACTCCGGCGCAACTGCTCCACTTTTAAAAAATTCAAGAGTGAGGCAAAGGAGCTAAGGTACAGATTCAGAGACAGAGGATACCCGGATGGTATACTCTGAGTGGCCTATGAGGCAGCTGCCTCAGAGAATAGGGATGGGCTGCTCATTCCAAAGAATAAAAGGACAGACTACACTGCCCCCGCTAGGAGTACCCGCATTATAGGGACCTTTGATAATGCCCACCAACAAGTTAGGCAGATATTAATTAAACACTGGGACATACTAAAAACTGATCCTGATTTGGAGGATATAGTAGGACCATACCCACAAATAACTTATAGGAAGGGGAGAAGCCTGAAAGACAGATTGGTTAACAGCCATTACCTACCCCCTACTAACCCTGAGAACTGGCTATCCAGGAAACCTACAGGCACCTTTAAATGTGGTAGGTGTCTGGCCTGTAGCCAGATAAAGAAAACCAAAACATTCACGTGCTCACACACGGAGAGAGAATACACCATCCGTGACTACGTGAATTGTTTAACCATGGGGGTGGTATATCTGGCACAGTGCTCCTGTCCCCTAGACTATGTAGGGAAGACAAAGAGAGAATTTAGGAGACGCATCAGAGATCACTATAATGATGTTCAAAACAAAAAAGATACATCAGTGGCACGGCACATCAACCAATGCCATGGTGGTAATACGGCATGCCTTCAGTTTATAGGTATCCAACATGTCCCTAAACCCAGGAGGGGGGGGGGGGACTGGGACAAACTAATCCTGAAGGCAGAAGCCAGATGGATTTATAGATTGAAGTCAGTTACACCTAATGGCCTCAATGAATATCTCTCCTACAAACCCTTCCTATAAATATACAATATACGTATGGAGGATAATCCTAAATGGCCCTCTATGGTATATATAGGTATTAAAATGACAAGCAACAATGTGTCCATGCAGCTATGCACCAAACTATAACCAAAAATGTAAATATGATTGCGATAAAAATATCAATATGACAGCAAACAATTCACAAAATATAATATAAGTTTAAAGAAATGATAGTACTCTATAATCGATGCCCAGTTAGAGTGTATTTTGCCAATTTTGAACAAATTTAACCTAACTATCAATACCTTTCAGGCAAAAGTAACCTTGCTAAACAAAAAGCCGGCCGGGGACGCGGTATGAGATCCCCATGACAACTAACCACTCCCAAACACTACGTCACTTCCGCACTAGAGCAGAGCATAGCCAGACCGTCCGACGGAATAAGCGGGACTTGTCTGCGCATGTCTCCGCTGAGAAGCAGACAGGTGACATACAAGGGGGGAGTGTCAAGAATGCGCCTGGCCCTCACCAGCTTACTGGTTAAATTCCATGCAGGGGAGGAGCGAGACGCACAAAAAGAGACGCACAGCTCCACAACGCCGCCACTGCCGCATGATCGATACAGGTGAGAGGTACTGCCTTCATCACCTGAACATCCTCGTCATTCCATGAAGAGCCATACCTGGCGAAACGCGTCGGATGAAAAAGGACAACAAACAATAGAGAGGTAAGAGCATAGGGACTCTTAGTACAGGCCCGAGGTTCCTGAGGCTGGGGGTCGTCTTTCTCAAGACGAGTGCTCCGACTACAGCCACTAAGGCTATCACCCTGACTAGACTAGGTCAAGTAGGGTAAGGGCATAGGGACTTCTAGTGAAACAAACTAGGTTCTCCCCCTATATACAATAAGCCTTCTAGACAGATAAGCTTAAACCACTACTATGTAACTGGTCCCTCCTCTCCCTCTCTCTAATATAAATAGCGCAGTAGTTTCATTGAACTCAGCCGTCTCATCATTATTTTAAATGATAAAAATAAAAGTTTAATCTTAATATAAATACAACAAGGCACACTCAATGATATAAAAGTGACTTCAAGCCGTCCACTAGAATACTGTATATATTGATGGAATCAGGGTTTCTGCCACGTTTATGCTGACAGATTTCTTTAATTCTAACATATTGCGTGATCTCCATAATAAATATACTAAAAAAAAAAAAGGTTGGGTGGGGACAATATTGCAACCATAATCCAGCAATAATAACATGCACACAGTCCAAGCAGTGGTGGAGTGACTAGAGGGAGACCACCGAAGAAGACAAACATAATAAAGAATGAGTGCTGCTCACCAATATACTAATAACCTGGATAAGAAGGCAAGTGCGCTGGTATAGTATCCGCCAAAAAAAAATCTAAAAACTCTTAGAATGATCTATGAGCTTTAATTTTTGCTATCAAAGGGAATTGATCCAGAACTTGAGAAATTTGACTTCATAAAGAATGACTGAATGATGTATGGCGATTAGGAGGTAAATTGTTAGAGATATGGTTGGATTCTTTCCACGGCACATCAGTAGTCTGCCCTGTGACTGATCTCATCGCATCATAGCCATCAGGTACTACAAGCAAAATGTTTTACCAACTGAGGATAAAATTGAACAAAAGGAATTAATTAGCAGAAGAAGCAGGTTTGGCACGTACATGAGGAATTATTATGGTCACATTCATTTGCTTCCACATCCATAACCATATTCAGTAGTAAACACCAGTGAATGTAGACTGTAGACGGAGATAAATAAAGGCAAAATCCAGTCCATGATTTATAGTTGCCAAGGAATTTCAACCAGGAAAATAAGCTTGTCTCTCAATCTTAGAAATGATGATGCAGTTCAGGTTTTCCTTTGATAAAGTTGGGATTATAGGGGATATCACATTTTATTTTGGCGACTGAAGAAGGTACTAAGGTAGCTCCGAAACCATATCAGGAGACAGAAATCTATCCACTGGGATTTTGCAGAAGTTTAATTTTATAAATCTTGTGAGCTTATTAAGAACATTGATAATGGCCATCCATTAACCACTTAAGGACAGGGTCAATGAACAAGGAAAACGCCAAGCAAAAGCTCAATCATCATTCCTGGGAAACTGATGTATACACTACTGTTATGTGGGGTGTTACATAGGACTGCAGGTAGCATCTATGTCATCTGTACTCAGAGTTATGAGATGGTGGGGGTCCGACTCCTGCCACCCCCACCAATCAGCTGTTTGGGGAGGCCGCAGTGAGCGCTGCAGCCTCTTTGCTCCTTACCAAGCACAGTGCTGTCCATTTGATAACACTGTGCTTGGTATTGCAGCTCAGACCAATCACTCCGAGGCCATGTGAACGATGAATGTGATGTCATATGGCCTAGGAACAGACTGTGGCGCTCACAAAGCACCTCAGCCTCTTCATGCAGAAAAAAAATTAAACTAAAATGGAGGGAGGGGCCCGAGTTCGGCAGACAGCCCCGGGCCCATCATGCACTTAATCCGACCCTGATAGCAACCAATCATATTCCACCTTTCATTTTGCAAAGGAGCGCTTCCAAATGAAAGGTGGAATCTGATTACTTGCTATGGGCAACTAAGCCAGATTTGAGAAATCTTCCCCACAGTGTTCCTTACGCAGTCATGTAAGTTTTGAAGTAGCATTTCTAGATAAAAGTGTTGGGTTTAAAAATGAGCCAAATTTCGCAAACATTTGCTGTTTGATAAATTTGGCACAAACTACGACAACACAAACTCAAGAAAAATTACTTCAACTATTACCTTCATGATAAAGTTTACAGATGCAAGGTGTCAATGACCTGAGGAAGAGTTGTGTATGGGGTTTAGACTGGTAAGATACAGGATAATACACATACTGGGGGTCATTTATCAAACTGGTGTAAAGTAGAACTGGCTTAGAGGCCCGTAGCAACCAATCAGATTCCACCTTTCATTTTTCACAGCTCCTTTGGAAAATGAAAGGAGGAATCTGATTGGTTGCTACTTTAAACCAGTTTGATAAATGACCCCCACTGTGTATATACCCCTGACAGATATTAATGGAGATCTAAAACACTGAATATTGACAACACATTCTGTTACAGCTGAAGTTATCAAAATCACTAAGATTATTAATAATGTGAGAAGGTCCATTTCAACAATTATTTGTCAACTTAAAGGGGGTCAGTCACTTAGTCTTCACTCATATAACTACCACTAACGGCCTTCAAAACGCTGCACAAGCATGCTAGACATACCTTTATGTCATTTGTCTCTAAGAAATTTCCAGAAAAAAGCACTTTTAATCTTCTGTAAAATGGCACACAGTAGGTTAGTGCAGCAGTATTGTGACGTAAGTGCAGAGGGGTGTATTTTCAGGATCTGCAATTTCCGTATTGCAAAATACATACATACAGTCGTGTGCATGCAGCATACAAGGGAGTCCCCTAGTCATGTTTCACATTTCAAAGCAGTATGTCCGTAGGCAAGCCAATGCCTTTTAGTGGAAACCTTTTGTAGTTTTGGATTTCTTTTTTTATTTTATTAGCCATTAAAAGAAAACTTGCCAAAACCCTAAACGTTTGATGCCGGAAAACAAAACAGTGGATAGATAGCGCCAGAAGAAGGAGGCTCTGTTCACGGTAGTGACCGTCCTATATGCAGCTCAGCTCCCATTCAAGTCCATATGCCCTCACAGGGGTATGTGGATAGGACAACCCCTTAAAGGGTTTGCTAAATGAAAAATATTCTACAGTTTTCAAACTAGTACCTAAATCTAAATACTTCTGTAATTGTATGTAATTTAAAAAAAAATTGTATAGCCACTAGCCAGTCATTAATTTTAAAAAAAGTATGGCGCCACCTGCTGTTTGCTCTTTTCTTTATTTCTCTGTCCATTTCACTAAAGTGGATGCCCATGCTCAGTTTAAATCTTTAATTGCCACTGTTAAAAGCTGGGACAGCTACCGAGATAGATGTGCAGCAGAAAAGACATGCCCCCAAGCTGCCAACCTACAACAGATCTAGCAGAGCAATCGGAGCAGTGAATGTGGAGATCTCTGGATCCATGTGAGGTACAGCGCTAGTTCTAGCTTTGTTAGAAAGAGACTGTCATGTACTATATGATGTCTGATGTTCATGTTTTACATTAATCTTGGTATAACCCCTTATTATTCCAATAAGGAAACATTACAAATCAGTAACATTTACTCTGGCTGTGACAAATGTAGACCTTTACATTGTATGTAGTGGGTAATGGCATAATAATAATAATAATCAAAAAGTGTACAGCGATTAAAGGGAACCTGCCACATCAGCATTTCCTGCCAACCCACAGTACCTACCATGCTACCCAAACTATGCATAGTCCATTACCGTATTTATTTAAATTTTTTTTAAAAGCTGCTTCATCCCTGAATAATTCTTATCTTATAATATCAGCTTGTCTGCGGCCACCTTGTCTTGGCCACCCCGCCTCTCTTCCGCTTGATTAACATGCTGTGTACCTCTGAGTTCTTCAAATCTCGTGCCTGCACAGCCATGTATTATGCAGCAGGCGTTAGCTTGGCTTCACCAAACTACTGCAAATGCACGGGATTTCAATGAGCGCATTTCAGAGGTGGTGGTGTCAATCAAATTAAGGGGAGCAGGGTGGGAACAAGAGTTCATGAATATGATGGACTCCTCCAAGAAAGACTACCCAGAAGACTCCTTAGACTTCATTGACATACAGCGCAAGAACAGTTTCTGATCAAGAATATACGGCATTGAGCATTTCTTTAAAAATAATTAATTTCAAACAGCTCGCTTTCATCCATTTTACATGGCACAGTGCAGACAATTCCAAAAAAGTTAGACCAGCACCTGCAAACTACGTATGAAGGGAGTTCAGGTGCACGCTACCATGGCTGCTATACAAAAGCAAACAAGGACTACAAGTAGCAGCACATTGCTTTATACACCAAGACACATGCAAACATTCAAAACGTGAATAAACGTAAACAGCATTATCACTGGTAGATGGACCCGACCTATTCATGATATAAAAATATGCGTAAAGAGCTTCTTATTTTCATATATAGTAAGAAAAGCAGTGTTTGCATGTGTCTTTGTGCATAACGCAGTGTGCTGCTACTTTTACTTTGCAAATTAAGTTTGAAAACTAACATGACGGGTTTCCTTAAATTGCAAGTCAAAAAATGTCTGTCTGCAAGAGAACAACATTGACCCTGACCACAAAAGCTCTCCGTCTTGCTGTAAAGTTTTCCCCCTTCATGTTGTGTTACTACAATACAATTATGATGTCAATTATCAGCCTCTTACGGCTGCTTAGCTTACAGTTGATAAAAAGCCAGTCTCAGCTCCCAAGAGAAGCCAGCTCTCCAGAAGTCCTCTGCTTAACATGCTTAGTGTTAACTAGAGGTTTTATAGGATATGTCGGCTTGGAGAATAATTTGCTAGCAAGCACTTGTAATCATTTGATACTGCTGTTACTGGTAAGATTTAAAGTACATTCCAATAGGGTACTCTACTTGGCGCTACTGTATTGTTTCTATCCGCTCGCAGAGCTTATCACTAAGCCATGTTATCTTCTCACTATTGATATTTGAGTTCTTCAACAAAGTGCCTTCACTAAGCTCTTATGTTCTCTTGTATGACAACCTAGATAAAGTCACAATGCTCTGCTCCTATTACTCTTGCCGATTCCTTCCCAATTCTACATCAATATACAGTATTTGTGTTACTAGCTCCAGGTAAATGCACATTTTACCAATGTATATTGAGAGAAGCTCTATATCATCATGTGCTTTCCTATCTTGTTTCAACGTTTAATTTACTTTACGCAGCATGCAATCCTCTCGGATCCAATAAATCTTCTATCAATGGATTTTCAAAGCTATAGAGATCAAGGTATCAAAATCTCTTGAACACCATTAGCCACACTGTTCTGGTAATAGGTGGGTGTGTTAGCTCACCATTCTCAGTGTTCACCTGTCAGTATTTAGGCCGGATGCACATATATCATTTGTGTCAAGCTATATCTAGACACAACAGATATATTTGTATGTGTGCCGTACATTTCTGGCATCCATAGACTTATGGTTTTCACAACTGATGTGCCAGATGAATATGAACAATCCCACATAAAACTATGGGATCAGTTCTAGCTTCTGTTTCTCTCTAGTGCTTCTGCACCACACCAGAGGGAAACTTTGGTCCCACCCACAACAGGAGTGACCCCACTTATTGATGAAACCCTGACTAGGTGACTCGGAAAAGAAGTTCCGTATAAAACTGTCCCGACACATTTGGTTCTTCAGGAAGTAGGCAAGATAAGTCTAATCGATGAATTTGACACCGAAATGTAAGGCGCCTTACAACTAGGTGTCAGATTTATCGATAGAATTATGGATAGACTACTGTTTAATCAGGGCTTAGCCATCGAAACGTGGGGTCGTCCCTAATGGGGCATGTAGCCAGGAGTAAGGACATTTCAGGAAAAGGATATCTGGTCCCAGTCTCCAGAAAATTATGAACTGTATGATTCCACTCAACTGAACTGTAAGTAGAACAGGCAAAGTCCATCTCAAAGCACTTTGGCCTCATCTGTATATCCCTGATTGTTTATTTGCCAAATTGAGTGCCGCATCGCGGCGAAACATGTCGGGTGGGGTAGTGACCATATACTATTTTTAGACAGGTTGCAGTATAGGGCAAGATCCACAACCAGTAGGGTCGCAATTATTGTCCAGCTCAATACATATTGTGCAAATGTTCAGAGGCAAACTGCCTGATCTCCCAGCGTGTGAGATGTGTGAATAAATGATGGATGTCTGTCGCATAGGGATATAGGAATACATCTAAATTATTTACAATAGAAACTCCTATACTTAGGACCTATAGGGACACCACATAATTCACCATTGAAAACACACCTGCTAACCTGCGGTGATACATGGCCACAGAGTATCCATGAGGTTAACCACCTCTTAAATAGAATGTAGAGCGAGTGACAGCGCCCCAAAAAATACATAAATTAACTGACAGCCAGAAACTGCAACCTGATATTTTTAAGTATTTCTGAGTATTTTTGTTTTAAAAGTAAATAATAAAGGTTAAAGTTTTAACACATAGATAGGAACCCTAAAAGGAGCTTTTGGTCAGGTGACCGTGGTTTGATTTTTAGAACTACAACTCCCATCATTCCCGGACAGCCTACAGCTATCAGCCTACAGAAGGGCATGGTGGGAGTTGTAGTTTTACAACAGCTGGAGGGCCGCAGGTTGAGCATCCCTGATCTGGAGTACACAAGCAAATCCACCTTTGAATGCCTCAAAAGAAACAAAATTAAGGTTTTGGTGTGATTAAAGTTTTGACTTTAAAGAGGACCTGTCACCGCTCCTGACATGCCTGTTTTAATAGCTACTGTACATGCATTCCCCATGTAACTACAATTTAGGAGCATATATTCTCATGCCTCTATGTTGTGTCATTTCTTTATATTTCTACTAGAAGTTAAGAATGAATGGCTAGCAGTCTTCAGTAAGGGCATAGAGGGGACTTAATGCCATATTCTGACCCCATAACTTTTTTACACAGTAGTTCTGTCTACGGTGATGTATGAGAGCAAATTTTTGGAGGGACGATCTGTAGTTTTTGTTAATATCATTTTGGGGTGTGTATGATTTTTAGATCACTTTTTATTAAAAAAATTTTGGGAGAAGCGTTGACAATTTGGAAAAGAGTTTGCTGCTCACTGATCAAGCACTCTATGGGGCAGATGTGGGGGAGGGTGGTAGCGAGGAGGCTCAGGAACATGAGGTAGCTAGCTGGGTAACAGCGGGGTAGAAGGAAGAGTGCCAGGGAAGCTAGCCCTGATCTGACACACCCCAACAAGTTTGCACGGTTGGCAGATGAGGGGGATGTCAGTCCAGGGAGAGCACTGCTGCAGCCAGACACTTCCTCTGCCAGTCAGGGGAATGTCGGCTCCAGTAAGCAGGGGACCAGGAGAGCAGGGCAGGCCAGACAGGTGCTAGTAGTGGGACACTCAATTATTAGGGGTACAGATAAGGCAATCTGTCCCAAAGACCGGGACCGTCGAACGGTGTGTTGTCTTCCTGGTGCTCGAGTTCGACACATCGTGGATCGGGTGGACAGATTACTGGGAGGGGCTGAAGAAGATCCAGCGGTCATGGTCCATATCGGAACCAATCACAAAGTTAGAGGTAGGTGGAGCATCCTTAAAAAAGATTTTAAGGATTTAGTTCAAAAGTTTAGGGCAAGGACCTCAAAAGGTAGTATTTTCCAAAATACTACCGTACCATGAGCCGCACAAGAAAGGCAGCGGGAGTTTAGGGAGGTTAACAAGTGGCTCAAGAACAGGTGTAGGAAGGAGGGGTTTGGGTTCCTGGAAAAATGGGCCGACTTCTCTGTTGGTTACAGGCTCTCTCGTAGGGATGGGCTGCACCTCAATGGGGAAGGAGCAGCTGTGTTGGGGGAGAAGATGGCTAGAAGGTTGGAGGAGTGTTTAAACTAGGGACTGGGGGGGGGAGGGAAATTACGTTATAGGATGGGAAGATAGTGCAGATAGAGACCGGGGGCAAGGTAATGTTACTGGGGGAGAAATAGAAGGAGGGACAGCTCAGAAGTTAAAGTGTAGGGTACAAAATATATATAAACCTCTTAAATGTATGTAGACTAATAAAACTGGGGAACTGGAATTAGTGATGTGTAAGGAGGACTAAGACATAGTGGGAATAACTGAGACATGGCTGGATGATAGCTATGATTGGGCAGTTAATGTACAGAGTTACAGTCTGTTTAGAAAGGATCGCCAAAAGTCCTGTCTAAAGCCCACACTCCGGGAAGATATAAGTGAGGGACATGAACATGTGGAGTCACTGTGGGTAGAAATACATGGAGACAAAAACAATCATAAATTACTAATAGGAGTTTATTATAAACCACCTAATATACCAGAGTCCACAAAAAATCTGCTACTAAACGAGATCATAATAAGGTGGTTATTATGGGGGACTTCAACTACCCAGATATAGACTGGGAAACTGAAACTTGTATATCTCATAAAGGAAACAGGTTCTTGACAATAACCAAAGACAATTACCTTTCCCAACTGGTTCAGGACCCAACTAGAGGGACGGTCATATTGGACTTAATATTAACCAATAGACCTTACAGAACAACAGATGTGCAGGTCGGGGGACACCTGGGAAATAGTGACCATAAAGTAATAACCTTCCAATTATCATTCAAAAGAGTTTTTCTTCAGGGAGGAACAAAAATACCAAACTTCAAAAAAGCTACATTTAGCCAACTAAGAGAGGCCATAGGCCTAACTAACTGGGACAAAGTCCTCAAACATAAAAATACAGCCACAAAATGGGATATTTTTTAAAGCATCCTAAAATCTAATTGTGAGAGGCACATACAATATGGGAATAAAAGGTTAAAGAACAAGAAAAAAACAATGTGGATAAATAGAACTATAAAGAAAGCAATACATGACAAAAAAAAAAGCATTTAAATCACTAAAACAGGAAGGTAGCGAGGAAGCACTGAAAAACTATAAGGAAAAAAAATTGAATATGTAAAAAACTAATAAAAGCAGCCAAACTAGAGACCGAGAGATTAATTGCCAAAGAGAGCAAAGCTAACCCTAAAATGTTTTTCAATTGTATACATGGTAAAAAGTATAAATCTGAAGGTGTCGGCCCTCTACAAAGTAATGAGGGGGGAGTTGCAGAGAGCGATGAGGAGAAAGCAAAGCTATTAAATATTTTTTTCTCCACTGTATTCACTTAAGAAAATAAACTGTCAGATGAAATGCAGAATGTAAAAGTTAATTCCCCAACAAAAGTGTCCTGTCTGACCAAGGAAGAAGTACAAAGGCATCTTAAAAAGATCAAAATAGACAAATCGCCAGGACCAGATGGCATACACCCCCGTATCACCCCCGTAATGTCATAGTCAGACTCTTATTTCTGATATTTAAGGACTCTATACTGACAGGGAGTGTTCCACAGGATTGGCGCATAGCAAATGTAGTGCCAATATTAAAAAGGGTCCAAAAACAGAGCCTGGAAACTATAGGCCGGTAAGTTTAACATCTGTCGTGAGTAAGCTGTTTGAAGGTTTTCTAAGAAATGCTATCTTGGAGTACCTCAAGGAAAATAAGCAAATAATGCCATATCAGCATGGCTTTATGAGGGATCGGTCATGTCAAACTAATTTATTCAGTTTCTATGAGGAGGTAAGTTCTAGACTTGACAGCAGTAAATCAATGGATGTCGTATATCTGCACTTCTCCAAAACATTGACACTCTACCGCATTAAAAAGTTAGTATATAAAATAAGAATGCTTGGGCTGGGAGATAATGTCTGTATGTGCGTTAGTAACTGACTCAGTGATAGAAAACAAAGGGTGGTTATTAACGGTACACACTCAGATTGGGTCACTGTCACTAGTGGAGTACCTCAGGGGTCAGTATTGGGCCCTATTCTCTTCAATATATTTATTAATGATCTTATAGAAGGCTTGCACAGTACAATATCAATTTTTGCAGATGACACTAAACTGTGTTAAGTAATTGACATGGAAGAGGACCGTATACTGCTACAGATGGATCTGGATAGATTAGAGGCTTGGCCAGATAAGTGGCAGATGAGGTTTAACACTGACAAATGTAAGGTTAAGCACATGGGAAGGAATAATGCAATTCACCCGTACATACTAAATGGTAAAACACTGGGTAACACTGACATGGAAAAGGACCTAGGAATTTTAGTGAACAGCAAACTAAGCTGTAAAAACCAGTGTCAGGCAGCTGCTGCCAAGGCCAATAAGATAATGGGTTGCATCAAAAAGGGCATAGATGCCCGTGATGAGAACATAGTCCTACCACTTTACAAATTACTAGTCAGACCACACATGGAGTACTCTGTACAGTTCTGGGCTCCCGTGAACAAGGCAGATATAGCAGAGCTGGAGAGGGTACAGAGGAGGGCAACTAAAGTAATAACTGGAATGGGGGACTACAGTACCCTGAAGGATTATCAAAATTAGGGTTATTTAGTTTAGAAAAAAGACGACTGAGGGGAGATCTAATTACTATGTATAAATATATCAGGGGTCAGTACAAAGATCTCTCCCATCATCTATTTATCCCCAGGACAGTGACTGTGACAAGGGGACATCTGTGTCTGGAGGAAAGAAGGTTTGTGCACAAACATAGAAGAGGATTCTTTACGGTAAGAACAGTGAGACTATGGAACTCTCTGCCTGAGGAGGTGGTGATGGGGAGTACAATAAAAGAGTTTATGAGGGGCCTGGATGTATTTCTGGAGTGTAATAATATTACAGGCTATAGCTACTAGAGATGGGTCGTTGATCCAGGGAGTTATTCTGATTGCCTGATTGGAGTCAGGAAGGAATTTTTTTCCCCTTAAGTGGAGAAAATTGGCTTCTACCTCACAGTTTTTTTTTTTTGCCTTCCTCTGGATCAACTTGCAGGATAACAGGCCGAATTGGATAGACAAATGTCTTTTTTCGGCCTTATATACTACGTTACTATGTTTTTAAGCCATTCACAGCATGGAATTTTTAAAATATTTTAATAGTACAGGCGTTTTCGCATGTGGTGATGCCCATGATGTTAATTTTAGTACAGTGAACCCTCAAGATACAATGGCCTCAAGATACAATATTTTTAACATACAATGGTCTTTTCTGACCCATCGTAAGTTGAAACCAGACTCAACATACAATGTCTCAGCCAACCAATCAAGGCCACTTCTCTGGTAAAATAGCTAATTAGTTGCTACTTAGCACCTATTCCTGACTGGTATAAGTAAGAATTTGTTTTATCTGTCTTAGTTATCTGCTTATTTTTCTTAAATCTTCATTTTCTCTTATCTTGGATAACATTTTGGGGCTTTAGAACCGATTACTCAACTTACGATGGTTTCAACATTCAATGGTCCTTCTGGAACCGATTAATATTGTATCTTGAGGGACCACTGTATATTTATTTAGATTTTAGGGAAAGAGGGTGATTCGAAATTATTAATTTTTTTTCAGGTCCTTAACCACTACAGGACCGCCGTACGCAGGATTGCGTCTTTGTGGCGGCCCTGTTATTCCGAGTGGACGCGCCGGCGCGTCATCTCGCGAGACGCGAGATTTCCTGTGAACGCACGCACACAGGCGCGCGCGTTCACAGGAACTGCAGGTAATCGAGTGGACCTGCAGCCTGCCAGCGGCGATCATTCGCTGGCAGGCTGTAGATCCGATTTTTTTAACCCCTTAAAAGGTATATTAGACGCTGTTTTGATAACAGCGTCTAATATACCGGCTACCTGGTCCTCTGGTGGTACCTTTTGCTTGGATCGACCACCAGAGGACACAGGCAGCTCTGTAAAGTAGCAGCAAACACCACTACACTACACCCCCCCGTCACTTATTAACCCCTTATTAACCCCTGATCACCCCATATAGACTCCCTGATCACCCCCCTGTCATTGATCACCCCCCTGTAAGGCTCCATTCAGACGTCCGTATGTGTTTTGCGGATCCGCGGATCCACAAAACACATACGGACGTCTGAATGGAGCCTGATAGGGGGATGATCAATGACAGGGGGGTGATCACCCCATATTAGACTCCCTGATCACCCCCCTGTCATTGATCACCCTCCTGTAATGCTCCATTCAGACGTCTGTATGCGTTTTGCGGATCCACGGATCCGCAAAACACATACGGACGTCTGAATGGAGCCTTACAGGGGGGTGATCACCCCATATAGACTCCCTGATCACCCCCCTGTAAGGCTACATTCAGACGTCCGTATGTGTTTTGCGGATCTGCGGACCCACGGATCCGCAAAACACATACAGACGTCTGAATGGAGCCTTATAGGGGGGTGATCACCCCATATAGACTCCCTGATCACCCCCCTGTCATTGATCACCCCCCTGTAAGGCACCATTCAGACGTCCGTATGTGTTTTGCGGATCCACAAAACACGGACACCACGGATCCGCAAAACACGGACACCGGCAATGTGCTTTCCGCATTTTGCGGATTCACACATTGCCAGAACTATATAGAAAATGCCTTTTCTTGTCCGCAATTGCGGACAAGAATAGGACATGTTCTATAGGCTCTACAAAAAACGCAGTGTTCGCCCGATTAGGCCTGATCTTGTGTGCACACTTGCGTTCAGTCCGCCCCATCGCAGTGACGGCAATGTGCTTTCCGCATTTTGCGGATTCACACATTGCCAGAACTATATAGAAAATGCCTTTTCTTGTCCGCAATTGCGGACAAGAATAGGACATGTTCTATAGGCTCTACAAAAAACGCAGTGTTCGCCCGATCAGGCCTGATCTTGTGTGCACACTTGCGTTCAGTCCGCCCCATCGCAGTGACAGAATTTTTTTTTTCTAATCACTGCAAAAACACCGTAAAATCGCTGCGGCGCTATAAAAAAATCACTTTTGAGGGGCATGGCGAGTTCATAGAAGATCTTTTTTTTTTGTCACAAGTTAGCGGAAATTAGATTTTTTTTGTTTTTGTTTTTTCTTACAAAGTCTCATATTCCACTAACTTGTGACAAAAAAATACAATCTCACATGAACTCACCATACCCCTCACGGAATCCAAATGCGTAAAATTTTTTAGACATTTATATTCCAGACTTCTTCTCACGCTTTAGGGCACCTAAAATGCCAGTGCAGTATAAATACCCCACAAGTGACCACATTTCGGAAAGAAGACACCCCAAGGTATTCGCTGAGGGGCATATTGAGTCCATGAAAGATTGAACTTTTTGTCACAAGTTAGCGGAAACAGAGACCTTGTGAGAAGAAACAAAAAAAAAAATCTATTTCCGCTAACTTGTGCAAAAAAAAAAAACTTCTATGAACTCGCCATGCCCCTCACGGAATACCTTGGGGTGTCTTCTTTCCAAAATGGGGTCACATGTGGGGTATTTATACTGCCCTGGCATTTAAGGGGCCCTATAGCGTGAGAAGAAGTCTGGAATCCAAATGTCTAAAAATGCCCTCCTAAAAGGAATTTGGGCCCCTTTGCGCACCTAGACTGCAAAAAAGTGTCACACATGTGGTATCGCCGTACTCAGGAGAAGTTGGGCAATGTGTTTTGGGGTGTCATTTTACATATACCCATGCTGGGTGAGATAAATATCTCGGTCAAATGCCAACTTTGTATAAAAAAATGGGAAAAGTTGTCTTTTAGAGAGATATTTCTCTCACCCAGCATGGGTATATGTAGAAAGACACCCCAAAACACATTGCCCAACTTCTCCTGAGTACGGCGATACCACATGTGTGACACTTTTTTGCAGCCTAGGTGGGCAAAGGGGCCCACATTCAAAAGAGCACCTTTAGGATTTCACAGGGCATTTTTTACACATTTTGATTTCAAACTACTTCTCACGCATTAGGGCCCCTAAAATGCCAGGGCAGTATAACTACCCCACAAGTGACCCCATTTTGGAAAGAAGACACCCCAAGGTATTCCGTGATGGGCATAGTGAGTTCATGGAAGTTTTTATTTTTTGTCACAAGTTAGTGGAATATGAGACTTTGTAAGGAAAAAAAAAAAAAAATCATAATTTTCCGCTAACTTGTGACAAAAAATAAAAAGTTCTATGAACTCACTATGCCCATCAGCGAATACCTTAGGGTGTCTACTTTCCAAAATGGGGTCATTTGTGGGGTTTTTCTACTGTCTGGGCATTGTAGAACCTCAGGAAACATGACAGGTGCTCAGAAAGTCAGAGCTGCTTCAAAAAGCGGAAATTCACATTTTTGTACCATAGTTTGTAAACGCTATAACTTTTACCCAAACATTTTTTTTTTTATCATTGACATGTAGAACAATAAATTTAGAAAAAAAATTATATAGAAATGTAGGTTTTTAAAAAAAAAAATTTACAACTGCAAAAATTTCGGTAAATTTTGATTAATAACAAAAAAAAGTAAAAATGTCAGCAGCAATGAAATACCACCAAATGAAAGCTCTATTAGTGAGAAGAAAAGGAGGTAAAATTAATTTGGGTGGTAAGTTGCATGACCGAGCAATAAACCGTGAAAGTAATGTAGTGCAGAATGTAAAAAGTGTTTGTAAAAAGTGGTCTGGTCATTAAGGGTGTTTAAGCTAGGGGAGCTGAGGTGGTTAAATGGACCACAAAAGGCAATTAGACTGCAATTTGTATAGTGTTTACTGCCTAACTAAAGTACTTTAAAAACACTTTAATTTTATTTAAAAGTTATCTCCACAATTATAGCCCGATAGGGTGAACTGGAACTAATACAGACCAATAATATGCTGGTTCCTAAGTAGACCCTACCACAAGAACTCCTTATGTGTGTAGGAGTGTGAAAAGCAAAGGAAAACTCCTATTGCAGTCCTAGAAGTGTATCTGCACTAGTCCCTCAGGGCTGCAGACCCTATAGACAGTGCGTACCCTATTGTTGTATAAGACCAAGATATAGAAGGAGTATTCCCTATTGGGGCTCAGTAAGGGGAAGAGAGTCAGCCTGCATGTACCAAATCTATACTGCAGTCTAATGCTCGACGCGTTTCCCTTCCGACTACTGTCGGTAATTCATCAGGAGCATTGATCTAAGTGTATGGCCAACACTCTGCACTGCGACCCTGATAGTGGGTGCGCAGTAATCACGCCAGTACACTTGATCTAATTACTGATCTAATTACTGCCAGACAGAGACCTCCCACGAGACAGGATCCAATCGGATCCATTATGTTTCTAGCAGGAGTGGCAGTGACTGACATTTCTGTTAATACTGGTCACTATCTATGGCAGGTAGTGTTTCACCTGTTCCGATTCATAGACATAAGATTTATCCGAATTTGGAGATATCTTATGGGCCTCATGTCCCCGTTTAGATTGTAACCCTAGCATTCGTCACAAATATACTTACTCCCCACTGCCATAGTGAAGGATGACGACAGGAGGAGGTGTGGCCGACGAGAGCGGTCATGCATGGATTGGCTGCCTGTCAGAAGTTAGTGATGACGGCAGTAGGAGGCGTGGCTGGTGGGAGCGGTCGGACGCCTATTGGATGCCTGTCAGAGGCCTGGCAGTGAGGGGAGGAGACATCTCCATTTAATCAGCGCATACCTCGCGCACGCTACGGCCACTACAGTGACTGGGAGGCTTGTTTTTTGCTGCACGCACGCCATCAGAGGCGTGCAGCGTTATAGTCAGTAATTAGATCAAGTGTGCTGGCGTGATTACTGCGCACCCACTATCAGGGTCGCAGTGCATAGTGTTGGCCATACACTTAGATCAATGCTCCTGATGAATTACCGACAGTAGTCGGAAGGGTAACGCGTCGAGTATTAGACTGCAGTATAGATTTGGTACATGCAGGCTGACTCTCTTCCCCTTACTGAGCCCCAATAGGGAATACTCCTTCTATATCTTGGTCTTATACAACAATAGGGTACGCACTGTCTATAGGGTCTGCAGCCCTGAGGGACTAGTGCAGATACACTTCTAGGACTGCAATAGGAGTTTTCCTTTGCTTTTCACACTCAAGGAGTTCTTGTGGTAGGGTCTACTTAGGAACCAGCATATTATTGGTCTGTATTAGTTCCAGTTCACCCTATCAGCCTATAATTGTGGAGATAACTTTTTAATAAAATTAAATAAAGTGTTTTTAACGTACTTTAGTTAGGCAGTAAACAGTATTCACTTAGTACGTCCATCTACTATCATACTATAGTTAATCAGTCTGCAATTTGTATAGGGCAATGTAATTTTCTCTGTTATCCTATACAGAAATTGCTATAGTACAATATTCAGTGCTGCCACCTGCTGGCCTGAATTGTAATATACAAGTAATGAGCCTGGAAGGCTAGTACAGGCTCATTACTGACATGGAACGCCTTCCCCGATCTCCACTGAGGGAAGGCATTCCTGCCTGTGAAGCATGTGCTTCCAGGTTTCTGGCCTCTCAGATGCCGTGGTCACATTTGACCATGGCATCGAAGGAGTTAAATGTCTGCGATCGGCACTGTGCACTGTGTGAAACAGCCGGCACCCGCTAGCTATGGCGCTCGCTGTGCTCTGGAGTGGGCGCCATCTTTAAAGATCCGATATCCGCCATACATGTAAGAGGTTAACTGTTTCATATACCACATTACCATCTCTGGTCAGAAGTGGGATCTTAAACTAAACTGACTTTCTTTTACTCTACTTTATTTTTGTATCAGAAACATATGATGATCACATTGTGTGAGAAAACAATTTATATATTGGTTATTTGTATGCTATTGTTTAATATGAGCGTGGCAGATGGAGAACACTTTGTTTTATCAATCAAATGGCCGCTGTCCTATAAGTAAACACAAAACCTGTGTTACTTCACAACGTTGAGCTAAAGAGCTGCCTCATCCTCCTGTCTGCTCTGCTTGTCAGGGATTATGATCCTGAATACAGTTTAATATGGGCATCAGCTGAATCTCTGTAGGAATGCAGTTCATGAGCAGATGTGGCTAATGAGCAGCAGCAGTTGTATGCAGTATCCATTACCACTGCCCCACATTACCACAGTCTGTCCGTCCGGTCCTCTCTGTACTTCATGTCTTCTCATGAACTCGATTCCTACAGAGATTCAGTTGAAGATCTTCTCATCTGTATTCAGGCTCATAATCCCTGACAAGTAAGAGAGGAGGATGAGGCAGCTCTTTACCTCAGTGTTGTGAAGTAACAGCTGTGTGATTAGGACAGGTTTAGAGTGCACTAAAAGGACAGCGGCCATTTTGTTTCTGGTAATAATTGCTTCCGAGACAAAACGAGACATTATACCAATGAAAGTTATTTGGGAATATATTTACGGTATAATAAAGTAATATTTACGTATTTTCAATTTCTTAATTCCCAGAGAATCCCTTCAAATAGTTTATTTCTTGCACACTGTTTTTCCTATAGGACCATAATGCTTATAGAGCATCCAACTTTTTAAATAATAGCAGCCTGTTTGAAAGACAGCACAAAGAGGACACTTCATATTTTGGTAGATAGCGCTGCTCTTTTTGTTATACATGCCTTTTTTATGAAATGGGAATTTAGAAGCTGGAATTGAAATCTTATTTGAAAAGCTAACTTTTTTCCACATCCAACTGAAAATATGAGACTTTTTAGTAGAGATTATTTATTGATTTTAAATTTTTTTGGCAATAACAAGACATTCATGAAAGAAGGAGAGTAGAAAGTAGAGATAGTAAAGTAGATACATTGAGGAAAATGATCAGTTTTAAAGGGAGCCTGTCACGCAGCTTTCACTAGTCTAACTACCAGCAATGGCCATCAGAATGTTGTACAAGCAAGCAAACAGCACACAGCGGGGAAGCGCTGCATTGTTGTGACATCAGAGGAGAGGGGAGGAAACCTTGGAAGCTTAGGGGAGGATCTTAATGGATGGGCATTGGGCCTGGGCACTTTTAAAAGCAAAGCCCACCCCACTGGACATTTGGGATCTGTTTTTCATAGGATTAAAAGCGCTTTTCCTGATCATTCAATAAAGAGCCATATGACATAAAAGGTACAGATGCAAGAAAAAGTATGTGAACCCTTTGGAATGATATGGATTTCTGCACAAATTGGTCATAAAATGTGATCTGATCTTCATCTAAGTCACAACAATAGACAATCACAGTCTGCTTAAACTAATAAACACACAAAGAATTAACCGCTTGCCGCCACGCTAACGCCGAAAGGCGTCATTGCGGCGGCTCCCCCAGGCTACGCTAACGCCAATAGGCGTCATCTCGCGTGAGCCGAGATTTCCTGTGAACGCGCGCACACAGGCGCGCGCGCTCACAGGAACGGAAGGTAAGAGAGTTGATCTCCAGCCTGCCAGCAGCGATCGTTCGCTGGCAGGCTGGAGATGTGTTTTTTTTAACCCCTAACAGGTATATTAGACGCTGTTTTGATAACAGCGTCTAATATACCTGCTACCTGGTCCTTTGGTGGTCCCCTTTGTTTGGATCGACCACCAGAGGACACAGGTAGCTCAGTAAAGTAGCACCAAGCACCACTACACTACACTACACCCCCCCCCGGTCACTTATTAACCCCTTATTAGCCCCTGATCACCCCATATAGACTCCCTGATCACCCCCCTGTCATTGATTACCCCCCTGTCATTGATCACCCCCCTGTAAAGCTCCATTCAGACGTCCGCATGATTTTTATGGATCCACTGATAGATGGATCGGATCCGCAAAACGCATCCGGACGTCTGAATGAAGCCTTACAGGGGCGTGATCAATGACTGTGGTGATCACCCCATATAGACTCCCTGATCACCCCCCTGTCATTGATTACCCCCCTGTCATTGATTACCCCCCTGTAAAGCTCCATTCAGACGTCCGCATGATTTTTACGGATCCACTGATAGATGGATCGGATCCGCAAAACGCATCCGGACGTCTGAATGGAGCCTTACAGGGGCATGATCAATGACTGTGGTGATCACCCCATATAGACTCCCTGATCACCCCCCTGTAAAGCTCCATTCAGATGTCCGCATGATTTTTACGGATGCACTGATAGATGGATCGGATCCGCAAAACGCATCCGGACGTCTGAATGAAGCCTTACAGGGGCATGATCAATGACTGTGGTAATCACCCCCCTGTCATTGATTACCCCCCTGTAAAGCTCCATTCAGATGTCCGCATGATTTTTACGGATGCACTGATAGATGGATCGGATCCGCAAAACGCATCCGGACGTCTGAATGAAGCCTTACAGGGGCGTGATCAATGACTGTGGTGATCACCCCATATAGACTCCCTGATCACCCCCCTGTCATTGATTACCCCCCTGTAAAGCTCCATTCAGACGTCCGCATGATTTTTACGGATCCACTGATAGATGGATCGGATCCGCAAAACGCATCCGGACGTCTGAATGAAGCCTTACAGGGGCATGATCAATGACTGTGGTGATCACCCCATATAGACTCCCTGATCACCCCCCTGTCATTGATTACCCCCCTGTAAAGCTCCATTCAGATGTCCGCATGATTTTTACGGATGCACTGATAGATGGATCGGATCCGCAAAACGCATACGGACGTCTGAATGAAGCCTTACACGGGCGTGATCAATGACTGTGGTGATCACCCCATATGGACTCCCTGATCACCCCCCTGTCATTGATCAACCCCCTGTCATTGATCACCCCCCCTGTCATTGATCACCCCCCCTGTCATTGATCACCCCCCTGTCATTGATCACCCCCCTGTAAGGCTCCATTCAGACATTTTTTTGGCCCAAGTTAGCGGAATTATTATTTATTTTTTTTCTTACAAAGTCTCATATTCCACTAACTTGTGTCAAAAAATAAAATCTCACATGAACTCACCATACCCCTCACGGAAACCAAATGCGTAAAATTTTTTAGACATTTATATTCCAGACTTCTTCTCACGCTTTAGGGCCCCTAGAATGCCAGGGCAGTATAAATACCCCACATGTGACCCCATTTCGGAAAGAAGACACCCCCAGGTATTCCGTGAGGGGCATATTGAGTCCATGAAAGATTGAAATTTTTGTCCCAAGTTAGCGGAACGGGAGACTTTGTGAGAAAAAAATTAAAAATATCAATTTCCGCTAACTTGTGCCAAAAAAAAAAAATTTCTATGAACTCGCCATGCCCCTCATTGAATACCTTGGGGTGTCTTCTTTCCAAAATGGGGTCACATGTGGGGTATTTATACTGCCCTGGCATTCTAGGGGCCCTAAAGCGTGAGAAGAAGTCTGGTATCCAAATGTCTAAAAATGCCCTCCTAAAAGGAATTTGGGCACCTTTGCGCATCTAGGCTGCAAAAAAGTGTCACACATCTGGTATCGCCGTACTCAGGAGAAGTTGGGGAATGTGTTTTGGGGTGTCATTTTACATATACCCATGCTGGGTGAGAGAAATATCTTGGTCAAATGCCAACTTTGTATAAAAAAATGGGAAAAGTTGTCTTTTGCCAAGATATTTCTCTCACCCAGCAAGGGTATATGTAAAATGACACCCCAAAACACATTCCCCAACTTCTCCTGAATACGGCGATACCACATGTGTGACACTTTTTTGCAGCCTAGGTGGGCAAAGGGGCCCATATTCCAAAGAGCACCTTTAGGATTTCACAGGTCATATACCTACTTACCACACATTTGGGCCCCTGGAAAATGCCAGGGCAGTATAACTACCCCACAAGTGACCCCATTTTGGAAAGAAGACTCCCCAAGGTATTCCGTGAGGGGCATGGCGAGTTCCTAGAATTTTTTATTTTTTGTCACAAGTTAGTGGAAAATGATGATTTATTATTTTTTTTTTTTTTTCATACAAAGTCTCATATTCCACTAACTTGTGACAAAAAATAAAAACTTCCATGAACTCACTATGCCCATCAGCGAATACCTTGGGGTCTCTTCTTTCCAAAATGGGGTCACTTGTGGGGTAGTTATACTGCCCTGGCATTCTAGGGGCCCGAATGTGTGGTAAGGAGTTTGAAATCAAATTCTGTAAAAAATGACCTGTGAAATCCGAAAGGTGCTCTTTGGAATATGGGCCCCTTTGCCCACCTAGGCTGCAAAAAAGTGTCACACATCTGGTATCTCCGTACTCAGGAGAAGGTGGGGAATGTGTTTTGGGGTGTCATTTTACATATACCCCTGCTGGGTGAGAGAAATATCTTGGCAAAAGACAACTTTTCCCATTTTTTTATACAAAGTTGGCATTTGACCAAGATATTTATCTCACCCAGCATGGGTATATGTGAAAAGACACCCCAAAACACATTCCTCAACTTCTCCTGAATACAGAGATACCAGATGTGTGACACTTTTTTGCAGCCTAGGTGGGCAAAGGGGCCCATATTCCAAAGAGCACCTTTCGGATTTCACAGGTCATTTTTTACAGAATTTGATTTCAAACTCCTTACCACACATTTGGGCCCCTAGAATGCCAGGGCAGTATAACTACCCCACAAGTGACCCCATTTTGGAAAGAAGAGACCCCAAGGTATTTCGTGATGGGCATAGTGAGTTCATAGAAGTTTTTATTTTTTGTCACAAGTTAGTGGAATATGAGACTTTGTAAGAAAAAAAAAAAAAAAAACATTATTTTCCGCTAACTTGTGACAAAAAATAAAAAGTTCTATGAACTCACTATGCCCATCAGCGAATACCTTAGGGTGTGTACTTTCCGAAATGGGGTCATTTGTGGGGTGTTTGTACTGTCTGGCCATTGTAGAACCTCAGGAAACATGACAGGTGCTCAGAAAGTCAGAGCTGCTTCAAAAAGCGGAAATTCACATTTTTGTACCATAGTTTGTAAACGCTATAACTTTTACCCAAACCATTTTTTTTTTACCCAAACATTTTTTTTTATCAAAGACATGTAGAACTATAAATTTAGAGCAAAATTTCTATATGGATCTCGTTTTTTTTGCAAAATTTTACAACTGAAATTGAAAAATGTCATTTTTTTGCAAAAAAAATCGTTAAATTTCGATTAATAACAAAAAAAGTAAAAATGTCAGCAGCAATGAAATACCACCAAATGAAAGCTCTATTAGTGAGAAGAAAAGGAGGTAAAATTCATTTGGGTGGTAAGTTGCATGACCGAGCAATAAACGGTGAAAGTAGTGTAGTGCCGATTTGTAAAAAAGGGCCTGGTCTTTAGGGGGGTATAAACCTGTGGTCCTTAAGTGGTTAAATGTTACCATGTTTTTATTGAACACACCATGTAAACATTGACAGTGCAGGTGGAAAAAGTATGTGAACCCCTAGACTAATGACCTCTCCAAGAGCTAATTGGAGTGAGATGTCAGCCAACTGGAGTCCAATCAATGAGATGAGATTGGAGGTGTTGGTTACAGCTGCCCTGCCCTATAAAAAACACACACCAGTTCTTGGGTTTGCTTTTCACAAGCATTGCCTGATGTAAATGATGCCTCGCACAAAAGAGCTCTCAGAAGACCTACGATTAAAAATTGTTGACTTGCATAAAGCTGGAAAGGGTTATAAAAGTATCTCCAAAAGCCTTGCTGTTCATCAGTCCACGGTAAGACAAATGGTCAATAAATGGAGAAAGTTCAGCACTGCTGCTAATCTCCCTAGGAGTGGCCATCCTGTAAAGATGACTGCAAGAGCACAGCACATCCCTGTTAGCAAATTTACGATACGTAAAACACTAAACAAGAATAGATTTCATGGGAGGATACCACAGAGGAAGCCACTGCTGTCCAAAAAAACCATTGCTGCACGTTTACAGTTTGCACAAGAGCACTTGGATGTTCCACAGCAGTACTGGCAAAATATTCTGTGGACAGATGAAACCAAAGTTGAGTTGTTTGGAAGAAACACACAACACTATGTGTGGAGAAAAAAAAGCACAGCACACCAACATCAAAACCTCATCCCAACTGTGAAGTATGGTGGTGGGGGCATCATGGTTTGGGGCTGCTTTGCTGCGTCGGGACCTGGACGGATTGCTATCATCGAAGGAAAAATGAATTCCCAAGTTTATCAAGACATTTTGCAGGAGAACTTAAGGCCATCTGTCCACCAGCTGAAGCTCAACAGAAGATGGGTGTTGCAACAGGACAACAACCCAAAGTCTAGAAGTAAATCAACAACAGAATGGCTTAAACAGAAGAAAATACGCCTTCTGGAGTGGCCCAGTCAGAGTCCTGACCTCAACCCGATTGAGATGCTGTGGCATGACCTCAAGAAAGTGATTTACACCAGACATCCCAAGAATATTGCTGAACTGAAACAGTTCTGTAAAAAAGAATGGTCAAGAATTACTCCTGACTGTCGTGCACGTCTGATCTGCAACTACAGGAAACGTTTGGTTGAAGTTATTGCTGCCAAAGGAGATTCAACCAGTTATTAAATCCAAGGGTTCACATACTTTTTCCACCTGCACTGTCAATGTTTACATGGTGTGTTCAATAAAAACATGGTAACATTTAATTCTTTGTGTGTTATTAGTTTAAGCAGACTGTGATTGTCTATTGTTGTGACTTAGATGAAGATCAGATCACATTTTATGACCAATTTGTGCAGAAATCCATATCATTCCAAAGGGTTCACATACTTTTTCTTCCAACTGTATGTTTTGCCTGCTTGTACAAAGTTCTGATGGCCATTGCTTATAGTTAGATTAGTGAAAACTACTTGACAGACTCCCATCAGCAAGCAGTGATGGAAGGGAGTCAAGACATTTACCCACCCACAACTTATCATAATAAATTGATAGGTGGAAGTTAGAATGGTGTAAAAAAAAAGTGATACCTCATCAATTCCAAGCTGGTCCCGTCCCAAGACTTCCTGGATTTCTGCTGGTCTCTATTTCCTTGTTCCTCTTGACACACAAGAAATGACTGCTCAGGCAGGTCAGTGCTGTGACCATCAATTAGCTGAGCAGTCATTTCCAAAATATGGAGAAGAACCATAAAGTAGAGACCAGCAGGGACCAGAGAAATTCTTGAACGGGAGTGGCAGGGTATCAGTGCCTGTCCAGTAAAACTTTTGTTTTATCGGATGAGCAACCCTTTTATCTCTTGGATAGATCAGACTTTTGCATTTCCAAGGCCAAAAAGTGGCGAAATGTTGACTCTCTGAAAGGTATTTTATTCTGAGAATTGAAAGATGACTATATGGCACTTACTTAGAATTCTGGTTGGGGGTGTATCTTTTTCAAAGTGGCCTGATCTCATATTGAATCCTGCCATACATGGGACTCGCACATAACTGGTTGCTTAACTCGTTAATGCAAAATGATGTACAAGTATGGCCTCATGCACACGACCGTAGTTCTGGTACGCATCCGAGCCGCAGTTTTTGCGACTCCGGTGCGGACCCATTCACTTCTATGGGGCCGCAAAAGATCAGAACCCTGTGTGCTGTCCGCATCCGTTGCTCCGTTCCGTGGCCCCGCAAAAAAAATATAACATGTCCTATTCTTGTCCGTTTTGCGGACAAGAATATGCATTTTTACAATGGGCTGCCTGTTCCATTACGCAAATTGCAGAAGGCACATGGGCCGCTTCCATGTTTTGCGGATCCGCAATTTGCGGGCCGCAAAAAACAGAACGGTCGTATACTCAGTTGAATTAAGGGTATGTATGGAGAGGGCTCACAAACTGGTTTCCATATGCAGCAGGAGCGTGCTGTATAATACAGCACACAACAAGCTGCAATGACCTGGAGAAAATGCTGATTATGGTCATTGAACCATTCAGAAGATCACATGTGCAAAAGTATGGTAAAAGTGAAAAACAAAAACTTTTACATATTAAACAAAGAAACATAGAATGTGTCGGCAGATAAGAACCATTTGGCCCATCTAGTCTGCCCAATATACTGAATACTATGAATAGCCCTTGGCCCTATCTTATATGAAGGATGGCCTTATGCCTATCCCATGCATGCTTATACTCCTTCACTGTATTTGCAGCTACCACTTCTGCAGGAAGGCTATTCCATGCATCCACTACTCTCTCAGTAAAGTAATACTTCCTGATATTACTTTTAAACCTTTGCCCCTCTAATTTAAAACGATGTCCTCTTGTAGCAGTTTTTCTTCTTTTAAATATTCTCTCCTCTTTTACCTTGTTGATTCCCTTTATGCATTTAAATCATATCCCCTACGTCTCGTCTTTCTTCCAAGCTATACATGTTAAGGTCCTTTAATCTTTCCTAGTAAGTTTTATCCTGCAATCCATGTACTAGTTTAGTAGCTCTTCTCTGAACTCTCTCCAAAGTATCAATATCCTTCTGGAGATATGGTCTCCAGTACTGAGCACAATACTCCAAATGAGGTCTCACTAGTGCTCTGTACAGCGGCATGAGCACCTACCTCTTTCTACTGGTAATTCCTCTCCCTATACACCCAAGCATTCTGCTAGCATTTCCTGCTGCTCTATGACATTGTCTGCCTGCCTTTAAGTCTTCTGAAATAATGACCCCTAAATCCCTTTCCTCAGATACTGAGGTTAGGACTGTATCACAGATTTTATATTCTGCTCTTGGGTTTTTACGCCCCAGGTGCATTCTCTTGCATTTATCAACATCAACATACAAAAAAAAATAAAGAACTATAGCCAGAAAGTGGCAAACCCCTATAAATCTCCAAATGATCCTACAGTCAGTCATACTTCCTTCCAACTGTCCCCAGGTTCTTGTTAACTCAAGTTCAGTAGGTTAGCAAGAAGTAGGAGACAGATGGAAGTGAGTGTGACAGCATGGTCAGACTGCACGTAATTTGTAGTCTGTAACCATAGAGATCCACAGTTTTGTATAAAAGCTGCAGACACAAAATGGTAAGCGATTGTATGCAAGACTCTGCAACGTAGATTTTTATTTTATTTCAGATGCATTAAAGAAATAAAAAAGCCAGTACATCCTCAAATGAGGGACCCATTTCAAGAAACCTTTTTTTCTTTCAAGATATTCGCATATTCGTCTTTTAAAATCTTTTAATGATTTCTTTATAACAATGGCCACTGGACATGTTAGATTTGAAATCGAGATATTTGGCAGTCGCTCATTTCCTTCTCCTTATTGAAATATCATGCACAATCTTAAATTCATTTGGCCAGCTTATCCCTCAATGTCAAAATGAAAAATGTGTGCTTCTTTTCAAAAGGAAGAGAATGCAGATCATCCAGACACCATTATGATCTCAGAACCAAATAAAAAGAACTTGCCAAACATTTATGTAGAGTGATTGAAGGCATTTCGTTAAAATGCCTTCTGTCCCTCTACATAAATGTTTGATAAATGATAGCACTCTCTTATGATATCATACAAATGCAAAATAAATTAGAGTTCTTTATAATTAAACATTGATGGATAAAAAAAAACAAATGTGACATCTTCTATAAAATATAATTTGTAACTCTGCAGATCACAAGAACTCCTCATTTCTTGTTGAGGTTTGTGTTCTGCTTAAAAAAAACTTCCAATTTTTCCAAATGTCACTTGCCCTGCAAAGTCCCATATTTGTGATTTCACAAATGGCTTTACTGTCACAATATGCAGGAAGTTTTAGACAACCAGAACATTATTCCTTTTGAGAGCTTTGGTGGAAAGTTATACTAAGCAAACGAGTCCAAAATGTAGACTGCTCTAATTATAATTTCCTGCTTCCATTTAGAATACTTTAATCTGGATGTTAGAGAGCTGTGTGGAGGTGATCTGGGAAATTTAGAGGAGACGTGATAAATTAAACCATTTTTGTTTGCTTTTCTCAGTTTTATACTTGATCAACTTTCATAATCCTGAAGCAAGGTGTTTTGCCTTGAAAATGCAGGAGTATGGCTCAAAGAAACAAATCAAATGCTTCATCAATTTGTCATATATAGTCTACAAATGCAATTACCACTATATTCAGCTCTATACTCTGCCCTTAATAATAAAACAATCACTGGTAATTAAAGGGGTTATCCAACCCCTATAATGATGCCCCTAATGCCCAGGCTCCTCATATAGATTATACTTACCCCGCTCCCCGGCACCCGCGGCGCTTTTGATCCCCGCACGGCCGCTGCTGCATATCCCCATCTTGGGTGACGCTAGGGAGGCTCGTCCCTGTCGCGGCCTGCTATTGGCTGCCCTATACCAGCCCCACGTCACCAGATGTTTTGATCGGCGCGACAGGGAGATGCAGCGGCAGCCATGCGAGGATCAGAAACAGGGGATCAGAAGAAGGGGATCAGATAGTATTTAATCATATATTATGTAGTTCATTTGGAATTCCAGAGTCAAATAACTGGTTTCCAAAATGGTGTGGGAGCTCAACAGCATTTCTCTGACTACTTATTGATTCATTCACATGAAGGGCATAGCCATAGGGGTATCCTGGCATTGTTATCTGAGGAGGTCCCACTGCCACATAAGAAGGAACCAGTATAATAAAGGATATATGACAGATGGGAGGCTCAGTTGGGGTCAAGGAGCTTCAAGGTACACCTCTGATTGCTGTGAATGTGCAGTGTTCGTTGAATACATTTCTATTCAAGGTTTTCATCTATTCTCAACCTGAAGACACATGAGATCAGCAAAATAAAAAGTAAAAAATGCAGACATGCCAAATAAACTGCATAATTGTTTGGAAGGAAACTGCTTAATGAGGATAGATGTCTGTATGGGAATGATTTAAAATGGCCACCAGCAACGTGTCTTAGAAGGTGAGTAGAACAGTTTTCCTCCACTTGCAGAGCTACCTTAGGAGGGAGGGGGTGGGGGTCTCACTATGTACTATGCTCTGGTACTTGAATAATACAAAATATTAGTGAGCCTTCCTGTCAGGCTGCTCAGCCATGATGGCATATTGTGGCCAGGATTGCACAGTAGGCAGGATCCTAATAGTATATATAGTAAGACCCCACCTCCTCCAGGCAGCTCTGCAAGTGGAGGCAACCGCTCCTGCTCACATTGTAGGACAGGTTGCTGGCAGCCATTATAAAACATTCTCCAAAAACCGCTTTAAAAGACATCTGTCAGCAGTGTTGTACCTATGGCTGACCTGTTGCATGTGCGCGTTGGCAGCTGAAGGCATCTGTGTTGGTCCCATGTTCATATATGCCCGTATCTTGTACAAAAAAAGAGCAAGGATTTAACAAGGTAAAAAAATCTCATTTTATTAATTATAAAATCACATAAACATTACAGGTGAGACTCAAAAGGGACAGAACATGGAGACTGGGCCACAAAAGGGCTCTGCAATGTGGAGAATCACAATGGGGGATAATGTGACCATATACAGCAGGTAACAGACAATTAACAGAAGCTGTGAATATTGGAGTAGTTGCGGGTGCAATTGCTGTCCCCTAGTGTTGAACAACTACCTAGCTCTTATTAGGGCTGCACGATATATCGCGAAAGTAATCGAATCGCGATAAACGGAAAATGCGGTTTGGCGATTCGGCCGAGCCGAAAATGCCGCGATTATTATATATGAAGGGGCCCCTATTGATAAAAAAAAGTCCTCTGTCCTATTGATAACAGGTCCAGCCTCTGTACTTACTTTCACAATGAATGCACTGCAGCGACGAGCGGGAGCGAGCGAGGCAGCCGGCCGGCGCATGACTGACGTCACTTAGTCACGCTCCTGCTTCCTGAATTAAGTGGGAGGAGCGTGACAGTGACGTCAGTCACGCGCCGGCCGGCTTGCTCTCTGCCGCTCTCTGCACTGCAGTGCATTCATAGTGAAAGTACAGAGGCTGGCCATTTTATGATAGAGCGGCGCCCAGGGATCTAAGTGCACTTACTATTATTCCTGGGCGCCACTCCGTTCGTCCGCTGTGGCCCCCGGTATTTTCAACATTCAGAGCAAGGAGGAGGAGACGCCAGTGTCTCTCCTTCTCCCTGACAGCAACGCTGTCCAATCAGAGCGCAGAGCTCAGAGCCAGGGAGAAAAAAAACTCCCTGGCTCTGAGCTGTGAGCTGTGATTGGACAGCGCTGCTGTCATGGAGACGGAGACTCACTGGCGTCTCCTCCTCCTTGCTTTGAATGTTGAAAATACCGGGGGCCACAGCGGACGAACGGAGCGGCGCCCAGGAATAATAGTAAGTGCACTTAGATCCCTGGGCGCCGCTCTATGCAGCCTGCTGATAAGTTCATATTCTTTGGACCTATGAAAGGTCCTCTTTAATTACATTCATTGGTGGCGCAGTGTGCGCAGTTTAGGACACATGAAGGGACACATAGGGCCATGAGGGGGACAAGCATAAGATGCTATATGTGTGTCTTATGCTGGCCCCCATCGTGGCCCCATGTGTTATAGCACACATCCCCTATAACAGCGTCCTCCACAGGTCCCCCATAACAGGGCCCTCCGCAGGTCCCCCACATAACAGCGTCATCCACAGATCCCCCACATAACAGCGTCATCCACAGATCCCCCACATAACAGCGTCATCCACAGATCCCCCACATAACAGCGTCATCCACAGATCCCCCACATAACAGCGTCCTCCACAGATCCCCCACATAACAGCGTCCTCCACAGATCCCCCACATAACAGCGTCCTCCACAGATCCCCCACATAACAGCGTCCTCCACAGATCCCCCACATAACAGCGTCATCCACAGATCCCCCACATAACAGCGTCATCCACAGATCCCCCACATAACAGCGTCATCCACAGATCCCCCACATAACAGCGCCATCCACAGATCCCCCACATAACAGCGCCATCCACAGATCCCCCACATAACAGCGCCATCCACAGATCCCCCACATAACAGCGCCATCCACAGATCCCCCACATAACAGCGCCATCCACAGATCCCCCACATAACAGCGCATCCACAGATCCCCCACATAACAGCGCCATCCACAGATCCCCCACATAACAGCGCATTCACAGATCCCCCACATAACAGCGCCATCCACAGATCCCCCACATAACAGCGCCATCCACAGATCCCCCATAACTATGTCATACCCAGCCGCGTCAGCGGCTCATATGGGAAAATCCAAGCAAATAGACCTCTAGCACAATTCACTTAAAATATCGCATCGCACATCGTTATCGCAATTTTTAGGGCCCTAATCGCAATCGCACAAAATTCCCATATCGTGCAGCCCTAGCTCTTATTCACAGCGTCCAAGCAATGGATGCTGTAGGGTGTAATTGGACAGTGCAATACTACTCATAAAGATGGCATATAACAATAACTGTAAGCCACTTGTCCCACCCTAATCCAGATACCATGTTACCTACCCATGTTGCTGCTGAAAAATGGTGACACGGTTCCCCCACTGCTTCGACCTCAACATGTGTTTCGCCACGTAGGCTTCGTCAGGAGGTACAAACACACTAAGACAAATTTGGGCATATAAAGGCTAAAGAGGAGGGATTAATTATCACTAACCATGATCATCTGTACCAAAGGTGTTCATGTTGTGAGACAGCCTCCTTCAGTGCTTCCTGGTCATTAAAATGCGACCTGATTCCAGCACTTCCGAGTGGCAATCACACAGCACATGTCAGCCAATCACATAATCGCTACCTGGTCACATGGTCCTGATGTCATGGACATGTGACCATCTCCCAGGTCCTTCAACCATAGTTAAAATACTCCCAGGTCCTGTATACAGCTAAAGCTAATTATCTACACCTCTCAATTATCTTCATATCAGCTCATAGATCAATTTATAAAATACAAATATAATCACAGAATCATCTCATAGAAGAATATATATTTTTGCATTACCATGACTAAGTTATAGGGAGAAGGAATCATATGATTGCTATCTGGTCATATGGTTCTGATGTCATGGACATGTGACCATCTCCCAGGTCCTTCAGCCATAGCTGATATGCTCCCAGGTCCTGAATACAACTACTATAAGCAACCACCAATCGGACTATAGCTAATTATCTATAACTCAACACACCTCTCAATTATCTTCATATCAGCTCATAGATCAATTTATAAAATACAGAATACAAATATAATCTCAAGATCTCATGTAAAAATATATATTTACATTACCATAATTAAGTTATGGGGAGAGGGAAGGGGGAGGGAGGGAGGGCATCCTCTCATCCATTCATACAGGGAAGGCACAAATCCAAATCACAGAATAAATGCATAATCTTTACATTTCAGCAAAACCTCCGTGCAGAGGAATAAAGTGCGTGTGTGATACCTTTTATAATCACAGTGATGTTTCATGTCTATAATAATTGTCAAATATATAAAGAGTGCATGAGTATAATAGCTTCAAGTCCTTTTTGTAAGACGTGAATTTTATTATGGGCATATAAGTGTTTTCTTTTATATGTATGTGTCTAATTTTAAATTTTTGTTTAGATTTAAGATGGAGTAAGATTGGATGGTAGACAACCACGAACCATAAGAAAGTCTGTCAATTGCATGACGTGATTTGAGAGGGAGATATGGGGCATTCCCATAATGGACCCCTATTGAGCATTCCCACAATGGACCCCGATTGAACACTCTTCATGGGACTGTCATTCATCATCAGAGGAAGCAACCTGTACATTTTTTGGCACTATTATGATTATATATTTTTTGTCACGTCAAAATCGATGATGAATATAGATTATGTATTTTATACACTTTGGGTTTTATTTTTATAGGATGGATGTTCCATCATGGGTGGTCTAGTCCGCCCTTAGGTGGACAGTTTACCCATATATTTGTTATTTTTATGCGGCTGTGGTGGAGCCCACCCCCCACTGCGCACGGCGGACAGGTCAAGTCCGCCAGGTGGATTGGCTTCTCTGCTGTAGCCGACTGGGGGGTGGGTGCACCAGCAGCATTATATTCAGCACCAGGTTGGGGCATCACCAGGCATATTGTCCATCTGATAGGGGACTGGGCCACCCAACGGGTGGGCTTGTCCCATCCTCTTTTGGACATATGCCTCACTTATTTATAGTGGGGGCGTATCTGACCCACCACTGGCGGTTGCGGCGCGGCTGATTCCTAGGTTTAACCTGGGATCAGTCGCCCTGCAGCCAGCTATTGGGGGTTGGACTCGCTCACCACGTAATACACTCTTTATATATTTGACAATTATTATAGACATGAAACATCACTGTGATTATAAAAGGTATCTTAGCACACACGCACTTTATTCCTCTGCACGGAGGTTTTGCTGAAATGTAAAGATTATGCATTTATTCTGTGATTTGGATTTGTGCCTTCCCTGTATGAATGGATGAGAGGATGCCCTCCCCCCCTCCCCCTTCCCTCTCCCCATAACTTAATTATGGTAATGTAAATATATATTTTTCCATGAGATCTTGAGATTATATTTGTATTCTGTATTTTATAAATTGATCTATGAGCTGATATGAAGATAATTGAGAGGTGTGTTGAGTTATAGATAATTAGCTATAGTCCGATTGGTGGTTGCTTATAGTAGTTGTATTCAGGACCTGGGAGCATATCAGCTATGGCTGAAGGACCTGGGAGATGGTCACATGTCCATGACATCAGGACCATATGACCAGATAGCAATCATATGATTCCTTCTCCCTATAACTTAGTCATGGTAATGCAAAAATATATACAGTCATGTGAAAAAATTAGGACACCCTTTGAAAGCATGTGGTTTTTTGTAACATTTTTAATAAATGGTTATTTCATCTCCGTTTCAACAATACAGAGAGATTAAAGTAATCCAACTAAACAAAGAAAACTGAAGAAAAGTCTTTTCAAGATCTTCTGTAAATGTCATTCTACAAAAATGCCTATTCTAACTGAGGAAAAAGATAGGACACCCTCACATGTATTCCCTCTTAAATTGGCTCAGATCTCACACCAGGTGCACATAATTAGTAGATCGTTACTCTGCATGTTGAATGAGGCTTGCCCTATTTAAACCTCAGACATTTAGTTTGGTGTGCTCCTGACTGTTGAAGTGAGAGTGAGCACCATGGTGAGAGCAAAAGAGCTGTCAGAGGACTTCAGAAAAAAGATTGTAGCAGCCTATGAGTCTGGGAAGGGATTTAAAAAGATCTCAAAAGATTTTGAAATCAGCCATTCCACTGTCCGGAAGATAGTCTACAAGTGGAGGGCTTTCAAAACAACTGCCAACATGCCCAGGACTGGTCGCCCCAGCAAGTTCACCCCAAGAGCAGACCGCAAGATGCTAAAAGAGGTCTCCAAAAACCCTAAAGTGTCATCTCGAGAACTACAGCAGGCTCTGGCTACTGTTGATGTAGAAGTACATGCCTCAACAATCAGAAAGAGACTGTACAAGTTTAACTTGCATGGGAGGTGTGCAAGGAGGAAACCTTTGCTTTCCAAGAGAAACATCGAGGCCAGACTGACATTTGCCAGAGATAAAGTTGACAAAGACCAGGACTTCTGGAATAATGTTCTTTGGACAGATGAGTCCAAAATTGAATTATTTGGACACAACAGCAGAGGACATGTTTGGCGTAAACCAAACACAGCATTCCAAGAAAAGAACCTCATACCAACTGTGAAGCATGGAGGTGGAAGTGTCATGGTTTGGGGCTGCTTTGCTGCAGCAGGACCTGGTCAGCTCACCATCATAGAATCCACGATGAATTCTACTGTGTATCAGAAGGTGCTTGAAGAACATGTGAGACCATCAGTTAGAAAATTAAAGCTGAAGCGGAACTGGACCATGCAACATGACAATGACCCAAAACATACTAGTAAATCAACCAAAGATTGGCTGAAAAAGAAGAAATGGAGAGTCCTGGAATGGCCAAGTCAAAGTCCAGATTTGAATCCCATTGAGATGCTGTGGGGTGACTTGAAAAGGGCTGTACGTGCAAGAAACCCCTCAAACATCTCACAGCTGAAAAAGTTCTGCATTGAGGAGTGGGGTAAAATTTCCTCAGACCGATGTCGAAGACTGGTAGATGGCTACAAGAACCGTCTCACTGCAGTTATTTCAGCCAAAGGAGGTAACACTCGCTATTAGGGGCAAGGGTGTCCTATCTTTTTCCTCAGTTAGAATAGGCATTTTTGTAGAATGACATTTACAGAAGATCTTGAAAAGACTTTTCTTCAGTTTTCTTTGTTTAGTTGGATTACTTTAATCTCTCTGTATTGTTGAAACGGAGATGAAATAACCATTTATTAAAAATGTTACAAAAAACCACATGCTTTCAAAGGGTGTCCTAATTTTTTCACATGACTGTATTCTTCTATGAGATGATTCTGTGATTATATTTGTATTTTATAAATTGATCTATGAACTGATATGAAGATAATTGAGAGGTGTAGATAATTAGCTTTAGCTGTATACAGGACCTGGGAGTATTTTAACTATGGTTGAAGGACCTGGGAGATGGTCACATGTCCATGACATCAGGACCATGTGACCAGGTAGCGATTATGTGATTGGCTGACATATGTGCTGTGTGATTGCCACCCGGAAGTGCTGGAATCAGGTCGCATTTTAATGACCAGGAAGCACTGAAGGAGGCTGTCTCACAACATGAACACCTTTGGTACAGATGATCATGGTTAGTGATAATTAATCCCTCCTTTTTAGCCTTTATATGCCCAAATTTGTCTTAGTGTGTTTGTACCTCCTGACGAAGCCTATGTGGCGAAACACGTGTTGAGGTCGAAGCAGTGGGGGAACCGTGTCACCATTTTTCAGCAGCAACATGGGTAGGTAACATGGTATCTGGATTAGGGTGGGACAAGTGGCTTACAGTTATTGTTATATGCCATCTTTATGAGTAGTATTGCACTGTCCAATTATACCCTACAGCATCTATTGCTTGGACGCTGTGAATAAGAGCTAGGTAGTTGTTCAACACTAGGGGACAGCAAGTGCACCCGCAACTACTCCAATATTCACAGCTTCTGTTAATTGTCTGTTACCTGCTGTATATGGTCACATTATCCCCCATTGTGATTCTCCACATTGCAGAGCTCTTTTGTGGCCCAGTCTCCATGTTCTGTCCCTTTTGAGTCTCACCTGTAATGTTCATGTGATTTATAATTAATAAAATGAGATTTTTTTACCTTGTTAAATCCTTGCTCTTTTTTTGTACAAGTTGCAGTAAGTTGGGGAGTGAGGTTCGGTTTTTGGGTTACTGTAGGCTCTAACATATATGCCCGCATAACTGAGAAAAATTAAGTTTTAATATATGATATATAATGAGCCTCTAGGAGCAACGGGGGCTACTCTTGGAGACCCTGCTTTCTCTGCAACTGAAATCTCCAGTTTAATTGACATGGCCAGACAGTGTAAACATTATCACACCTGGGCCTGACTCGTGCTGTACTTTAGTATCCGGCATAGGCGCAGAACAGGAAATAGGCTCGGTGTACAGTAGAGAACTGCAGGCGAGCCTCTCTCCTGTACTGCGCCTGTGCCAGATAACAAGTGCACAACGCAGCGCCAGACACCATCTAACATCTGTCAAAATGCTCACTACATCCCTTGGTAAATTTTCTGTAACTTTTGGACTTTTTTAATAAACAAAGGTAATACTTTGAGAAGTAAAAGCATTCCAAAGTTATTACCACATAAAGTAACTAATCAGATTTTCAAAATTAGGCTTGGTCAGGAAGGTAAAAAATGGCTGTGCCTGTAAGGGCTTCATTACTTTGTACTGCAACAGAATGTGAAAAAGAGACAGTTTAAAGGTAATAAAAAAAACATTACAGAGAGACCTATGTGTCAAACTTATTGCAGAGTTGATGATTACCTTACTATCATTTTATTATCCTCAGGATTAGGCCTCATGCACACAAACATATTTCCTTTCTGTGTCCATTCCGTTTTTTTTGCGGACCGTATGCGGAACCATTCATTTCAATGGGTCCGCAAAAAACACGGAAGTTGCTCCATGTGCATTCCGTTTGTCCGTATTTCTGTTCCGTAAAAAAATAGAACATGTCCTATTATTGTCCGCATTACGGACAAGGATAGCACTGTTCTATTAGGGTCCAGCTGTTCCGTTCCGCAAAATACAGAATGCACACGGACGTCATCTGTATTTTTTGCGGACCGCAAAATACATACGATCGTGTGCATGAGCCCTAAGTTACCACTATCTGATAGTCAGGGTTTTATTTTTTTACATTGCTCATATCTCTTAGAGTAATCCTGCAATTCCTGATTGTCAGACCTGGAAATTTGGTTAATAATTGTTAGAGCAGTCTACATTTGGGATGTATGCTGGGAACAAAATGGGTGATTTTCATTTTCACCTCTCATTTTTCCGGCTGTTTTATAAAGAATAGGACATCAGTAACTGATCGGTTCAACACCCAGGACCCCTGCAGATCAGTTGTTTGAGGAGGATGAGGCACTCCAGTGAGCCCTGCTGCCTCCTCACAGCTTACCAAGCGCTATGCCATACATTGTATAGCAGCTAAGCCTGGTATCGCAACTCAGTCCTATTCATGTAAATGGGACTGAGCTGTGCCTTGCCTACGTGACTAATGAACTTGACTGGCCTAGGGTAAGCTGCAGAAAGGCTGCAGTGGTCCACCTCATCATACAGCTGATCGGCGGAGGTCCCCCACCAATTATATACTAATGACCTATGTTGGGGATAGATGATCAGTAACAAAGTCAGAAAACCCCTTTAATATTTTTATCTTTTGGGTATTAGCCATTTTGTCCTCAGCATGCATCCCAAATGTAGACCCATCTAATAATAATAAACCATATTTCCATGCCTGACACTTAAGAATTGTAGGATTAATCTAAGGCTGAGTTCACACGAGCGTGTCTGGATAAGGTCCGGATGCGTTGCGGCAAACCCACGCGAGTAGGTACCCAATTGCAGTCAGTTTTGACCCCGATTGCGTTCCGTTGTTCAGTTTTTATCGCGCGGGTGCAATGCGTTTTGCACGCGCGTGATAAAAAACTGACTGTGGTACCCAGACCCGAACTTCTTCACAGAGACCGGCAGCTATGCGATCAAGAGGAGAAGGTGAGTTAATTATTTTTTAACCCTCAATTGACCACCTACTAAGCATTCTGTATTAAAGAATTCTATTATTTTCCCTTATAACCATGTTATAAGGGAAAATAATACAGTCATCTTAGCAACCATGCGTGAAAATCGCACCGCATCCGCACTTGATTGCGGATGCTTGCGATTTTCACTCAGCCCCACTCACTTCTATGGGGCCTGAGTTGCGTGATAAACGCACAATGTATAGAGCAGGGGTGCACAACCTTTTCCGGTTGGGGGCCACATTGTCAGACTGAAGGAATCCCATGGGCCGAAAATAAAAGTTAAAGGGGTATTACCAGCTGATATACTGTATTTATTGCATATTGTACATACAGTATACACCATAAATGTCTGCTTACACCTCCAGGACTCCCATCTAATGGGAGAATACATGAAAAATGCATGTGAGTAGCCACAAGACATAGACATACATGTCTGTCACCAGATGGTTGAGGGCCGCACACAATGATATCGAGGGCCGCATGTGGCCCCCGGGCCGCAGGTTGTGCACCTCTGGTATAGAGCATGCTGCGATTTTCACGCAACGCATAAGTGATGCGTGAAAATCACAGCTCATGTGCACAGCCCCATAGAAATGAATGGGTCCAGATTCAGTGCGGGTGCAATGCGTTCACCTCCCGCATTGCACCAGTGCAGAAATCTCGCCCATGTGAACTCAGCCTAAGAGATGAGAGACACAAAAAATAAGATAGTACATTCATTAAATGATGTAAAAAAGTTACAAAAATTATCATAAAAATAGACAACACCTAAGATGCTACTAAGGCTACTTTCACACTAGCGTTTTGGGCAGATCCGTCATGGATCTGCAAAAACTGATCCGTTACAATAATCCAACCGTCATGAACGGATCCGTGTGTATCATCTGTAACATAGCCAAGACGGATCAGTCATGAACTCCATTGAAAGTCAATGGGAGACTGATCCGTTTTCTATTGTGCCAGAGAAAACGGATCCGTCCCCATTTACTTACATTGTGTGCCAGGACGTATCTGTTTGGCTCAGTTTCGTCAAGCAGACAGCAAAACGCTGCAGGCAGCATTTTGGTGTCCACCTCCAGAGCGGAATGAAGACTGATGCAAACTGATGCATTCTGTGCGGATCCTTTTCTATTCAGAATGCATTAGGGCAAAACGGATCTGTTTTGGACCGCTTGTGAGAGCCCATGACGGATCTAACAAACGGAAAGCCAAAACGCAAGTGTGAAAGTAGCCTAAAACATCTTAAAAAGAAGGGATAAGGTAGTTGATCTATAGTAGCTGACTTTTCAAAAACTAGTCCAATGTTTTATACAAATGTTTTTCAGCATTTTTTTTTTATCATAATGGGAATATAAAAATAAAATAAAAAAATCATAAAACAAACAGCAATAGTTACATATAATGCAATCAAATACCTAGACTATATCTGGTTTTACTTTTATTCTACAAAGTTTAAGCTGTAGGCACAAAGCAGCAAAATTTCCTTGTAAAGCACAGAAGAAGCTTCACTTGGGCTTCTTAATAACTTCATATCAGTCATTGTGACAGTGGGATCCCTTCCAGAAGTTAATGGAGATGCAAAAGAAGGAATAGAGCTCTTTCTACCATGAACATATGACAGCCTGGACTATGCCAGGCAAAATTACATCTCTCTAGGGAGCCAGATACACTAGGCTGCATATTTATACCTAAATGTGCTAGCATCCAGTAAGTGGGGACAAATACACAAAAATCAATAGTGACCAAGCAAAGGTATAAAAAGGTTAAGACAGTAAAAATAAACCTTTCCAGATAAAGAAGTGTAAAACATTACAATGAACTGAAAGCGGTATGTTCTAAAATATCACTACTCTTCTCAGCTGACCAAGTGGCCAGTAGTGGTGGAAATACTGTCTTCAGTTCACAGAGTTCTGCAAAGTGTTCAGTCCTTTGTGCAGTGATTTCCAACCTTCCTCCATGGATAACACATGGAGGAAGAATATGAGCGTCTGAATCAGGCCTAAGAACCATATCATAACTTTAATAGATGTTTACATATTTAATACTGAGTGTGGCTCTATCCAACTTGTCATAGTTCACAGCCTACACAAGGTTGGAGACCTCCGGTGAAGAAGGAAGTAAAGCATTCTAGAATTCATGCCTAGTCCTATAATTTGCACCAGATTTGTTGATTGCCAAACATCTTTATGCATCCAATGAAATTAGTCCATGATGACTGTAAAAGTGACAGGTTTTCTTTGCATCTTCTGGGGATGCCTACCCAAGTTCTAAGACTGGCTTTGTCAACCAGGGTTCGCTGGAATTCCTAAGTTAAGAGCGCAGGTTATTCTAAGCTACGGGTAAGGAAAAGATTATTCCAGCCTCTAATACCTATGTAAGAGCTATGCCAGGATCCAGTTGACTCTGATGATCTGTGCTACATTTCCAATTAAAATAACCCATCGAGCTTATTTCACTGATCTTGGCTGATGCAAAGAAATGAGTGCAGCAAAACAATAAAATAAAAATAAAAACACAGCTTTTGTTCCAAAGTAGAGTTATTCACAGCGACTGGCCAAGGGCGTTCATGTGAGCACACCTGGATAAATGAATATTTGTGGTGTACGTGGCAGTCTCTCAACTCCATATACCTTCCCTGCCCAACTCAAAACTTACATACAAAGAAGCCCTTGTTCAGATGAGCGTTGTAAAGCTGTTCCATGTTTCTTCTCAGTACTTTTCAGCGTTTCCTAACAACATTCCATGAACACATGGACTGCATACTGTTGCGCTGGCCTTCTATGCACAACGCTACCTCAGTCCCGGCGGGCACAGGCACAGCGCTACTTATTCAGCCTGCACCCGGTTACTGAGGTCTCCAGGCATGTTCCTTAGGGCCATCCTCCTAAAGAGCCACCACAAGGAATCCAAATTCTACCCCAGCCAATGGCTGGCAGACCCTGGGTACTTAAGGCACCTTTCCCAGTGGTAGGGTTACCTAGTCTAGGTTTTTTCTGCATGACAACCAACTCTGACTCGTAGCTGCCAGCCCCGACCTTGGACTTGACTCTCAGATACGTATGTATGCAGCCAGCTCTGAACTCGGCCTGTCTCATGACTATGAATATAGCCTGACCCTCTCAGTTTCTCTGACCCCCATGGGTCAGCTGTCAATTACACCAGGACTACTCCAAGAAGTAGCAGCCTTGTTGGTTCCCTGCAGTCAAATCCTGATCCCTGTATAGGGTTCAAACGGTGAATACCAGGGGGCCACCAGGACAACACCCTTAGGATTAGCACAAAGCTAAACTGGTTAGTTAGCACAATGGGTTGACACCCTCTGCCCATAACATATACGTTTTGCACAGGAATGAGCAGTATGGTATCTGCCACGTCTCTGGATGGATAGTCAGTAGGAGCGAGACACGGCCTGAGGCACAGATGAAGTATTGTTCTTTTTTGACTCAATTAGTCAATAAAAGATCAATACTTTATCTGTGCCTCATGCTGTGTCTCGCACCTACTGACTACCCATCCAGATCCATGGCAGATACCATACTGCTGCTCATTCCTGTGCAATTCTTCTCCCCACTTAGGCCTCATGCACACGACCGTTGTGTGCATCCGTGGCCGTTGTGCCGTTTTCCGTTTTTTTTTCGCGGACCCATTGACTTTCAATGGGTCCGTGGAAAAATCGGAAAATGCACCGTTTGGCAGCCGCATCCGTGAGCCGTGTTTCCTGGCCGTGAAAAAAATATGACCTGTCCTATTTTTTTCACGGTCAACGGTTCGCGGACCCATTCAAGTCAATGGGTCCGTGAAAATCACGGATGCACACAAGATTGTCATCCGCGTCCGTGATCCGTGTCCGTGATCCGTGTCCGTTTTTTCCTATCATTTCAATGGCAAACTTGACTTAGATTTTTTTTTCATTTTTCATGTCCGTGGATCCTCCAAAAATCAAGGAAGACCCATGGACGAAAAAACGGTCACGGATCACGAACCAACGGAACCCCGTTTGGCGGACCGTGAAAAAATACGGTCGTGTGCATGAGGCCTTAACCACCACTAAAGTTCTAGATAGCACTGGCTGCACCGACCCTCCACCGCTATAAAGCCTTCACTGGAGTTGTGCCCAGAACCCTACCAAGGTTCATGTATCTGTACATACTTACCCTATGAGCGCCTTCTCCTCTCTATCGTTCTCTGCCATAACATATACGTGTGCTATCCAATTTTTGTGTGGACTGAATGACTTGAATGGGCAAGGCTACCACAATGGTCCATACTGACAATTCGACATGTAAATTGGGCAAGTGACTATAATGTGTCAGTGTTTGGTCTGTGTGCTACACTCGAATGGGACACAGACACGGGTATCGCTCATGTGAATGAGCCCTAATAATGTTATTCTTGTACGATACAACAGAACATATGTGGACACTACTGATATAAAATGCATCATGCAAAAAATTGACAGATTGTATGAGAAACAGCAAAGCAATATCAAAAGAACTGTATAACATGAAAATATATTACTCATCATCTCAAAGTCTCATGATCTAGCCTTATTTATTCATTTATACAACTGCATGGCTCCTAAAGGCATTGAACTATTCCAAAATGTTACAGCATGTCGTATTTCAATATCTTACCTCTGAGTTTATATACTTCCCCACTGGTAGAATACACTACTATCATATAGGGGGCCTCATCGCTGAGTGAAATCACAGACCCAGAAAGAGACAAAAATCCTCGAGGCTTCTGGGTTTTGCTAGCCTCAGTGATGAAATATTGCAGAATACCAGAGTCGAAGTCCAATATAAAGTATCTGTAAAACCAGAACAAGATAATAATCATTATTGTAGAAATTAATAAATGAAGAATACATTTGAATTTGTAATGAAAAACAGATATACAGAAATTCTTCACCATATATTGCTAGCATATGACATCAAATCTATGATGAGTTAGGGTCTAAGCGCTGTGAATCCCCTTACCAACCACCTATGAATTGGTAGGTCAACTTATGTGAGCTGTACACATATGCAATTCAGATTGTGTCAGGATTTTAGTGTGAAATCCTTGTCTGCATCCTGACAGAAACCGGAATGTGTGAACATGGCCATGTTCCACCTTAAAGTGTTTAACTCCTTATGGACACAGCCTTATTTCACCTTAAGGACCAGGCCATTTTTTTAAAATCTGACCAGTGTCACTTTAAGTGGTGATAACTTTAAAACGCTTTGACTTATCCAGGCCATTCTGAGATTGTTTTTTCGTCACATATTGTACTTCATGACACTGGTAAAATGAAGTAAAAAAATTTCATTTTTATTTATAAAAAAAATACCAAATTTAGCAAAAATTACTTCTATAATACATAGTAATACCTACAAAAATAGTTATTACTTTACATTCCCCATATGTCTACTTCATGTTTGGATCATTTTGGGAATGATATTTTATTTTTTGGGGATGTTACAAGGCTTAGAAGTTTAGAAGCAAATCTTGAAATTTTTCTGAAATTTTCAAAAACCCAACTTTTAGGGACCAGTTCAGGTCTGAAGTCACTTTGCAAGACTTACATAATAGAAACCACCCAGAAATGACCCCATTCTAGAAACTACACCCCTCAAGGTATTCAAAACTGATTTTACAAACGTTGTTAACCCTTTAGGTGTTCCACAAGAATTAATGGAAAATAGAGATACAATTTCAAAATTTCACTTTTTTGGCAGATTTTCAATTTTAATATTTTTTTTACTTTTACAAGGCAAGGGTTAACAACCAAACAAAACAATATTTATGGCCCTGATTCTGTAGTTTACAGAAACACCCCATATGTGGTCGTAAACTACTGTACGGGCACACGGCAGGGCGCAGAAGGAAACGAATAGCATATGGTTTTTGGAAGGCAGATTTTGCTGGATTGTTTTTTTTTTTTTACACCATGTCCCATTTGAAGCCCCCCTGATGCAACCCTAGAGTAGAAACTCCATAAAAGTGACTCCATCTAAGAAACTACACCCCTCAAGGTATTCAAAACTGATTTTACAAACGTCGTTAACTCTTTAGGTGTTCCACAAGAGTTATTGGCAAATGGAGATGGAATTTCGGAATTTCAATTTTTTGGCAAATTTTCCATTTTAATCCATTTTTTACAGTAACAAAGCAAGGATTAACAGCCAAACAAAACTCAATATTTATGGCCCTGATTCTGTAGTTTACAGAAACACCCCGTATGTGGTTGTAAACTGCTGTACAGGCACACGGCAGGGCGCAGAAGGAAAGGAATGCCATACGGTTTTTGGAAGGCAGATTTTGCTGGACAGTTTTTTTTCTTACACCATGTCCCATTTGAAGCCCCCCTGATGCACCCCTAGAGAAGAAACTCCAAAAAAGTGACCCCATTTTAGAAACTACGGGATAGGGTGGAAGTTTTGTTGGTACTAGTTTAGGGTACATATGATTTTTGGTTGCTCTATATTACACTTTTTGTGAGGCAAGATAACAAGAAATAGCTGTTTTGGCACCGTTTTTCTTTTTTGTTATTTACAACATTCATCTGACAGGTTAGATCATGTGGTATTTTTATAGACCAGGTTGTCACGGACGCGGCGATACCTAATATGTATACTTTTTTTATTTATATAAGTTTTACACAATGATTTAATTTTTGAAGCAAAAAAAATCATGTTTTAGTGTTTCCATAATCTGAGAGCCATAATTTTTTCAGTTTTTGGGGCGATTACCTTGGTTAGGGTATGATTTTTGCGGGATGAGATGACTGTTTTATTGGCACTATTTTGGGGTGCGTGTGACATTTTGCTTGCTATTACACTTTTTGTGATGTAAGGTGACAAAAAATGGTTTATTTAGCAGTTTTTATTTTTTACGGTGTTCATCTGAGGGGTTAGGTCATGTGATATTTTTATAGAGCCCGTCGATACGGACGCGGTGATACCTAATATGTATACTTTTTTTTATTTATGTAAGTTTTACACAATAACAGTTTTTTTTAAACAAAAAAAATTATGTTTTAGTGTCTCCATATTCTGAGCCATAGTTTTTTTATTTTTAGGGCGATAGTCTCAGGTAGGGGCTCATTTTTTGCCGGATGAGGGTACGGTTAGATTGGTACTATTTTGGTGGGCAAACGCCTTTTTGATCGCTTGCTGTTGTACTTTTTGTGATGTAAGGTGACAAAAAAATTGTTTATTTTTTACGGTGTTCATCTGAGGGGTTAGGTCATGTGATATGTTTATAGAGCCGGTCGATACGGACGCGGCGATACAGAATATGTATACTTTAATTTTCCCCTATTTTTTACCCATTTTTTTTTACTTTATTTGGGGAAAATGATGTTTTTGTTTATTTTACTTGAAACTGAATTTTTTGGGGGGAAAACTTTATTTTTTAAACTTTTTTTTTCACTTAATTTTTTTCCCCACTTTGGGACTTGAACTTTTGGGGGTCTAATCCTTTACAATGCATTCCAATACTTCTGTATTGGAATGCATTGGCTGTATGAGTAATACTGTGTGTATTTCTCATACAGCTTCCGGGGCCTGTGAGATCCAGGGGGCTGGATCTCACAGGCACGTCACAGGAAGGCAGCACGATGCCTTCCTTAGACATCGGGTCCCCCCTACAGCCGCATGGGGACCCGATGGCACCGCCCGCCGCCGCAACTTAGAAAAGTCGCAAACCGTAGGTCTGAATTGACCTGCGGTTTGCGGCGATCGCCGACATGGGGGGGTCACGGGACCCCCCCAGGCATTTAGCCAAAGTGCCTGCTCAATGATTTGAGCAGGCACCGGCTTCCGATCACCGCCCGCTGCGCGGCGGTTATCAGAAATACACAGGGCGTACAGGTACACCCTGTGTCCTTAAGTACCAGGACATAGGGGCGTACCTGTACGCCCTGTGTCCTGAAGAGGTTAAAGAGGGCCTTTCACTACAATAAAAAATTTAAACTAAGCATACAGACATGGAGAGCGGCGCCCAGGGATCTCCCTGCACTCACTATTATCCCTGGGCGCTGCTCCGTTCTCCCGGTATAGGCTCCGGTATCTTCAGATTTTCGGCTCAACTGGGAGGAGCCTGCCGGCGTCTCCTTCTCCCAAGCTGTAGCGCTGGCCAATCGCAGCGCTCAGCTCATAGCCTGAGAGTTTTTTTTTTCTCTCAGGCTATGAGCTGAGCGCTGCGATTGGCCAGCACTCCAGCCTGGGAGAAAGAGACTTGTCTGTTTTAGTAACTACCTGATTTTCCAAATAACAGTTCTGGAGCATCTATTCTTATGACTGCACAGGTGAAACTCGAAAAATTAGAATATCTTAAGGAGAGGATTGTGGAACATCTAAAATCCCATGGATTGAAAGATGAAAAACAGCATGGGTTTACTTTAGGGAGATCATGTCAAACTAATCTTATTGATTTTTTTGATTGGGTGACTAAAACAATAGATGGCGGAGGTGCAGTAAACATCGATTATCTAGACTTCAGTAAGGCTTTCGATACTGTCCCACACAGAAGGCTCATCAATAAATTGCAGTCTTTGGGCTTGGACTCCCATATTGTTGAATGGATTAGGCAGTGGCTGAGGGACAGGCAACAGAGGGTTGTAGTCAATGGAGTATATTCAGATCAAGGTCTTGTTACCAGTGGGGTACCTCAGGGATCTGTTCTGGGACCCATATTGTTTAATATCTTCATCAGCGAAATTGCAGAAGGCCTCGATGGTAAGGTGTGTCTTTTTGCTGATGACACAAAGATTTGTAACAGGGTTGATGTTCCTGGAGGGATACACCAAATGGAAAAGGATTTAGGAAAACTAGAGGAATGGTCAAAAATCTGGCAACTAAAATTTAATGTGGATAAGTCCAAAATAATGCACCTGGGGCGTAAAAACCCTAGAGCAGAATATAAAATCAGTGATACAGTCCTAACCTCAGTATCTGAGGAAAGGGATTTAGGGGTCATTATTTCAGAAGACTTAAAGGTAGGCAGACAATGTCATAGAGCAGCAGGAAATGCTAGCAGAATGCTTGGGTGTATAGGGAGAGGAATTACAAGTAGAAAGAGGGAGGTGCTCATGCCGCTCTACAGAGCACGAATGAGACCTCATTTGGAGTATTGTGCTCAGTACTGGAGACCATATCTCCAGAAGGATATTGATACTTTGGAGAGAGTTCAGAGAAGAGCTACTAAACTGGTACATGGATTGCAGGATAAAACTTACTAGGAAAGATTAAAGGACCTTAACATGTATAGCTTGGAAGAAAGACGAGACAGAGGGGATATGATAGAAACTTTTAAATACATAAAGGGAATCAACAAGGTAAAAGAGGAGAGAATATTTAAAAGAAGAAAAACTGCTACAAGAGGACATAGTTTTAAATTAGAGGGGCAAAGGTTTAAAAGTAATATTAGGAAGTATTACTTTACTGAGAGAGTAGTGGATGCATGGAATAGCCTTCCTGCAGAAGTGGTAGCTGCAAATACAGTGAAGGAGTTTAAGCATGCATGGGATAGGCATAAGGCCATCCTTCATATAAGATAGGGCCAGGGGCTATTCATAGTCCTCAGTATATTGGGCCGACTAGATGGGCCAAATGGTTCTTATCTGCCGACACATTCTATGTTTCTATGTTTCTATCGTGCAAAAGTCAATTTATTTCAGTAATACAAATTAAAAGGAATTGCATTAATGCAGCTTAAAATTAGAATTTTGTGAAAAGGTTCAATATTCTAGGCTCAAAGTGTCACACTCTAGTAAGCTAATTAATCCATAACCCCTGAGGAAAGGGTACCTCAAAATTGTGACTTTGGGGTTTCATAAGCTGTAAGCCATAATCATCCAAATTAAATCAAATAAAGGCTTGAAATATCTCGCTTTGCATGTAATGAGTCTATCTCATATGTTAGTTTCACCTTTTAAGTTACTGAAATAAATGAACTTTGCACAATATTAATATTTTTCGAGTTTCACCTGTATGGTGTGCAATTCCTTTATTATATCTACTACAAGTTATGAATGAATTACTAGCAGTTTGCAATGAAGGTCAAGATGAGGGTTACCAGTTTCGGGTTTGTCCGTGCCCAGTTCGATACTATCCAATCAGTGCTGCCAGTGTCAGACTGTGCAGGAATAGACCGCCAACTGCTAACATCCATCTGGACCTTCATTGCAAACTTTTAGCAGGAATAATAAAGGAATGGCACATCATAGAGTCATAAGAATAGATGCTCCAGTATTGTCATTATATGGGGAATGCAAGTAGTTACTAAAACAGACATATCAGGGGAGGTGACAGGTGACCATTAAACACTCTGACACAGTGGCGTAACTACCAGGGAAGCAGGGGAAGCGGCTGCTTCGGGGCCCGGGCTGACAAGGGGCCCGGGAGCAGTGTCTCACACACACACACTTACTGTGTGTACATCATTTTACGTTTTCAGGCCGGCCCCACCCCCGAAAACAACACCTCCAAATCCCCTCCCCTTTACATTTGGTGCGGTCACATAGGGGCCGCCCCCCTCCCATCCATCCTACTTCCCCATTCATTAACACAGGGCCTGCTTCGGCGGGCGACTCCGTCCATGATTATCTGCTGACTCGCTGCCTCTTCTGCCTGCATAGTGTGACACTTGCCAGAGAACAAGTCGGCAGCACACTATGCAAATGAATCTCTTCAGGCAGCACAGTGGCAGCCCGCCCCCAAATGAAGTCCTCCTCAAGGGGCGGGGAGGCTGGGAGAAGAAGCACAGCAGAGGGCGGAGGGAGGCACAGCAGGCATGCACAGCACTCGTTTTTTCAGGTATGTGCCTGGGCCCCCATGTTCCCCCCTCCCCCCCTTGCCTGCTGCAGCTGCACCTGCACTAGTGCACAGTGGTTCTGGGGCCTCTCTGGGCATGAGGAAAGAGGAGGGCAGGGCAGAGTCAAAGTAGTTAACCCTTTCCTCCTCTCCCAGTCTGTCAAGTTCACAGACTGGGAGAGGAGGGGAGGTAAGACCAGGTACAGCAGCAGGCAAAGTTCTGAGTGTGCAGCCATGGCAGGCTGCAGCATGTAGCTGCCATCCCAGTCCCACCAGCCTCCTATATAATAAAATGCATTCATCTGCTTCTGTTATAGTACAGGAGGCTGGCAGATGCTGGGATCGCCCCCTGGCAGCTGCATGCTGAAGCCTTCAGCATGTAGCTGCCAGGTAGCCAGATCACAACCTCTGCCCACGCTTCCTCTGCCAGCCTCCTGTACTATAGCATGCGGGACATGGCAGCCTCCCCTCTCTGCCTCCACTGCTCTGCCATGTACTAGTGCTTATTATGGCACTCTCTTAAGTTACATATACACAAATGTGATGCCAGGATGGTTCTGGGCTGGCATCGGGTGCATGCATATGTGTGCCATAATAAGCACTAGTACATGGCAGAGAGGGGAGGCTGCCACGTACCGCATGCTATAGTACAGGAGGCTGGCAGAGGAAGGAGTGGGCAGAGGTTGGGATAAAAGTTCCAATCACCCCCTTTCACAGTGTTTTAAATATAGGTAAATAAACATAAAAAAAAAACATTGCCATGTCCAAAAATGCCTTCACTATTAAAAAATATAAATAATTTTAATTCAAAAAGGGTACCAATAAAAACTACAATTCATCCACCTGAAGAAAAGCTTCAGCTCTTTAGGCAGAAATCTAAAAAAAAGTTTTAGCTGTCAAAAAAGTGATACAAAGAGAAAGAGAGGTTTTTTGAAAGGTTTTATTTTAAGTAAGGGTCCATTCACACGTCCATTGTTCTGGGTCCGCATCCGTCCCACAATTTTGCGGAACAGGTGCCAACCCATTCATTTCAATAGGGCCGCAAAAGATACGGACAGCACACCGTGTGCTGTCAGCATCCGTAGTTCCATTCCGCGGCCCCCGCAAAATAAGATGGAACATGGCCTATTCTTGTCTGCAATTGTGGACAAGAATAGGCATTTCTATCATAGGGAACTATCAAAATGCGAAACGCACGCAGCTGGTATCCATGTTTTGCGGACATTTTGTGGACCGCAAAACACTTGCGGACATCTGAATGGACCCTAAGGGAGGGGGGCCCTGTAAAAAATTTGCTGTGGGGCCCAGTCAGTTCTAGTTACGCCCCTGCTCTGACACTTGTAGTGCCCTGGAGGGTACTGTGAAGTCTGGACATTTGAGGACATCTGCCCCTGTTTCCCACAGTTATAAACGTCTTACTTTATTTCACTTGAACGGGTTAACTTGCACTGTTTCATACTGTTTAACTGCATTTTATATGTATGTTGTGATATATATCTTGTTTATATGAACTGTATTTGTGAGGCTCTGTGGAAAGGGTTAATGAATACTGAGAGACTTTTAGGACTTAGAATAAGAAGCTGGTAATTTTCCACAGCTGCCACAGGGTTTAAAGAAAAGCAGGTTTTGGAGGGAAAAAGCCAGACTTGTTTACCTTCAAAACCAGACAGACTGACCTTCTGAATGTCTGGTTTTAGCTATGTTGTTATGTCTGGAAACTTGTTTTAGTCTGGAAAAACTGCTTTGTCATTGCCATTGAGTATCATTGAAGCTGTAATGTAAGTCTATGCCAGTCGGGAGTGGTAACTTTGTAATTGTTTGTGCTCAGTTTCTCCACTTCACCCCTCCCAATAGAAGGTTCTAGTTCAGCTAGAAACTGTATATAAGGAGAGCAGTCAGAGCCCCTAGTGTTCTGCAGTTAGGAAACAGCGCTTGGAAGAGGAGACTCTGCCAGACTAGGGACTGACCAGAAGAAGACGCTGAGACAGGTATACGCTGCCACAGACCCTGGATAACCAGCCTTTGACCAGGGTACCAACCTTCTGAAGAAAGAGAGAGAGGTATATCTAGCTCTAGGCCTTTCCTCAGCATCAAACCCTTCTTCTGCAGGGGAAGGGGGGGGGGGGGGGAGCCAGCCTCGCCTGTATTGTTTTGCACCGGAATTCCTCTAGTAAAGAAGCACACTGGTTTACTGCAGACCCTGACATTCTGGATTTATTTCCCATTGGGGTGCACCACACCTTTCCAGAAAGCAGCAACACGTGTTGACACCTCGATAGTGTCTGGTGGACTCAGAGTAGCGTTGGGGTCTCCCCAATCCCAGCCACTGCACACTCTCCAGTCCGTATTGACATTGCCAGGTCATATTTAGGGTGAAATCACAGGCCACAATCAAATATGTCAAAAAATGCAATTTTTCCACAATCTGTGAAGCCTCTTTGGTGGCAGGGACTGCAGGAGTATAGGCAGGCGCTTTTTCCGATAGTGTGCAAGCATGGCCGCCACTGCTGGACTGCAGGGTGGTCATAACCCCTGGATATGTGAGGCGTATACTGTGATGGAAAAATTAATCAATCCAGCAAAGGAGGCAATATTGACAATCACAATATATTAGTAAGTGCCTTGTATTAAAGGAGTTGTCTCACCCTGCTAGGATATGCTCCCAATGTCTGATAGGTGTGGGTCCCACCCCTGGGATCCGCACCTATCTTTAGAACAAAGCCTGCAAAGTGAAGGATTAGGCACCACGCATGAGGGATCACCTTCCATTTATTCCTATGGGAGCATTGAAAATAGCCAAGCGCTGGCTCAGCTATTTTAGTCAGCCCCATAGAAGTTAATGGAGTGGTGGCCGCGCTTGTGCAGTGCGCTTCCCATTAATTTCAATGGGACTGCCGAAAATAGCCGAGAACCCCACTCGCATATTTTCAGTGCTGCAACAGGAATGAATAAAGGGCAGAAACGCATGAGCAGTGCACCCTCCATTTTGCAGGCTCTGTTCTAAATACAGGTATGGGTCCCAGAGGTGAGGCGATATGTGCCCAATGTCTGAGGTGAGACAACCCCTTTAACTTTGTCTACATGATGAATGCTATTTGCTGAACTAAGACAGCCCCTTTAACCCCTTAAGAACCTGCGCCGTACATGTACGCTGGGCTGATCGGGCAGGTGCAGGAGCAGCGCCTGCCCGATCAGCGGCAGGAGTCCGGCAGTCACTCATATTGCCGGACCCCTGCTATATGCGCCGGCATCGGTGAAACAATGCTGTTATTGTGTAAAACTTAAATAAATTTTAAAAAGTATACATATTAGGTATCGCCGCGTCCGTAAGAACCTGCTCTATAAAAATATCACATGAACTAACCCCTCAGGTGACCACTGTAAAAAAATATAATAAAAACGGTGTAAAAAAAGTTATGCTTTGTCAACTTACATCACAAAAAGTGTATTGCCAAGCGATCAAAAAGTCATACGCACCCCAAAATTGTACCAGTCAAACCGTCATCTCATCCCACAAAAAAATAAGACCCTACCTAAGAAAATCACCCAAAAAATGAAAAAACTATGGCTCTCAGAATATGGAGACACTAAAACATAATTTTTTTGTTTAAAAAATGCTATTATTGTGTAAAACTTAAATAAAAAAAAGTATACATATTAGGTATTGCCACGTCCGTAAGAACCTGCTGTATAAAAATATCACATGACCTAAACCCTCAGGTGAACACCATTTAAAACAAATAAAATAAAAATTTGTCAAAGCAGCCATTTTATATGCACTCTAAAATAGTACCAATAAAACCATCATATCAAGTAGACATATTTGGTATTGTCGCGTCTGTAACAACCTGTTCTATAAAAATAGCACTGATCTAACCTGTCAGATGAACATTGTAAAAAAACAAAAAATAAAAACAATGCCAAAACAGCTATTTTTTGTTACTTTACCTCACAAAAAGTGTAATATCGAGCAACCAAAAATCATATGTACCCTAAAATAGTGTGCCAACAAAACTGTCACCTTATCCCGTAGTTTCCAAAATGGGGTCACTTTCTTGGAGTTTCTACTCTAGGGGTGCATCAGGGGGTCTTTAAATGTGACATGGCAATTTAAAATTATCCCAGTGAAATCTGCCTTCCAAAAACCATATGGCGTTCCTTTCCTTCTGCGCCCTGCGTGTGCCTGTACAGCAGTTTATGACGACATATCGGGTGTTTCTGTAAACTACAGAATCAGGGTAATAAATATTGAGTTTTGTTTGGCTGTTAACCCTTGCTTCGTTAGCAGCAAAAATTGGATTAAAATAAAAATTTGCCAAAAATGTGAAATTCTGAAACTTCATCTACATATTCCTTTAGAGGGGTTGTCCAAGTTATATTTATTGATGACCGATCCTCAGGATAGGTCATCAATATCAGATCTGCTGGTCTCCGACACCCGGCACCCACTCCAATCAGCTGTTTGAAGAGAAGGCGCGCGCCGTGCCAGCGCTGCCTCCTCTTCATTGTTTACCTGCTCACCGTAGCATCTGCAAGAATTTCTGCTCAAACCCCTAAAGAAGCCAGTGATCTGGTGAAACATGTTGGGGGGCAGTTGATTGTTTTAAACAATTGTCCACTCCAATGTTGCTTATTAGCTTAGAAGTCCTTGTGTAGGACATTTCATTCAATATAGCAAGGTTTTTTGAGCTAGGTGGAGCACTTAGCAGCGTATGTTCAGTGTGTGAATGCGTCTTGACAGCTACTGACGTAGTGTCAGACAAGTGTGCTGTGCTGTGCACGTTTGTGTGTAGGAGCACAGTTACCTATTCCATTTAATCAGTTTTTGCAGGCAACTACAGGTAGTTTGCTTACCACACATTGTCCCCCTATGTTCAAGCTCTGCAGATATAGTTGTGGTGAATAGGAGATAGTGCACATCTCCCTCACCCTGGCAGCAACTAAGTCGTCAACTCTTTGGGGTGGAAACAAAGTGTTTTATTGTTTGTTATGGCTCACTGCCATTTTATCATTACAAACATATGAAGCTCTCCCGTGTGCAAATAAGTTATTAAATAAATTAAGAATGAATAAATTAATATGAAATATCTATCTGTCCCATCTAATTTTAGTGATGTATTGTATTGATAATTATATATATGTAATTTATGTATTTTATGGATTTTTTTTTTTTTTTTTATATATTTATATATTTTTATATTTTTATATATTTGTATATATTTTTAAACATATTTGTCCTATACATCTACTCCATATTTGAGTACTAAATGGAACTTTCGATATGGGATCGATGTAGGAAGAATGTTGAATTAAAATAGAAAGGAAATAAAATAAAAACGCAATGAAACCGCAACATATATAAAATTGTTCCATTTAATTGCACAAATACTGTGCGGATTTTGATATTATCTATTGTTTCCTTCTTATTTACCTACTATCCTATTTTATTAGTAGGAACGAATAGTACAAAATGAATTATTAAAATAGATTTTATGATGGTGTTGCGGTGACATATGCATGCGCGTGTATATATATACATGTGAATTGTTTAAGCATGTATTACCGCAACTTGTAGTTTGAATGTGATATACTTAGTTATATATTTAATCTATTTTTATGGTTTTATATTGAATATGTAAGTGACCTACTTGCACCTTTCTGAAGAGAAAAAAATGTACGTCACTTCCGACTCAAAGTTAATTAATTTAATCCACACCTGATTTAGGTATATAAAAGTCAGTTATTTCCATGGGTAGTTCAGCCACTGATGAAGGAGTCGTAGTTAACTCCGAAACATGTTTGATAATTACCCCATGGAATAAAGCATCACTCCGGAGGACTAAAAGCGTTAAAAGAAAAGGAAAAGAAAAAGGAAATAAAGAAACAAGGGATCGCTGATTTTCCAGCTTGAAAAATCCAAGATAAGCCGGTTATCTGTCTGTTTGGAGAGTCGGCTGTGTGGCAGAGTCCACTCCTGTTAAGTATTTATTCAAATACAGAAGGAACGCATCACCGACTGACCCCCAAATACAGCACGGCTATATGAAAAACAGCGAGGATCCCAAAGCCGCATCACTTTGATTTGCTGCAACTGGAGCAACTATTGTTCACCACACGTGGGACGCCACCTGTGATTTACCAAAGCCGACAATACTGCACTACAAACTGTGAGTATAATTGCCTCGGCTCTCCTGTACTAAAAAGCAGCAATAGTGCACTGATTTAATATACAGCGGCAGTGACTATTTAAAAAGCCTTTATTCAAAAAGACTTTATTCAAATAATCAGATTAATCCCCATTTCTTGGGGCATCGATTGGGTGAAAGAACCCATCTGGAAGGATATTATTTACCATCCAACGAGTCCTGGTGCATATACAGTCGAACTATTGAAATTACACAGATATCAAAACGCAATATTGCTAATTTATATATTATTATTATACTGGGTTTTATTGTATTCAATAGTTGTTCTATTTTTAGTATTTTATTACTTTTAAGAGTGTTACATTTTATGTATGTTTATTCAACAGTTATATCACTAATAAATAAAATATTGTTATAATAACCATCCGTGTGGTACCGAATATTGGTGTGCCCTACCATCCTTTGCTCTAATTTTATTACTGTTTTTGAGGATTGGGTGAATCCTCTTGGTAGGTGCACCCATTTCCATTCTTGAGCATTAGGTGAGCCTTCTCTAAATATTTGCATTTTATCATTATGTCGAATTAAAAGTGAAGTTTTCATACACACTTTATACCTGGGTCAAGATAGGTCTAGGCCATTCTTGGCATTAATATATATGTGTAACTCTTGATATGGAACAGTTGTAAAAACGGTCTCGACAAGGCTCTTGCCTTCTCACTCTGGCACAATTGTTGAATAAAAGCCTATCATGTGCATTACCTTGTCATGGTTAGCTGAACAATTCAAGCAAATGTGCCTTCACAGCATCGATTGTACTAGCAGGGGAAAATCACAAAGGAGAGCCTGTTGTAATGATAATTCTGTGTCTATGAAGGTAATCAACCACGTATTCAAGAAGAACAAAAACAAAAATGGAGGGATGAAAGCTTCTCAAAGAATCAATGGGATCACTTCATATTGTTACATTCCAGTGCATCTGTGTACTGGTAGAGATTAGGCTTGAAATATCAGCATAGATCAGCTATCGCCCAGGCTCCCATAAGTAAAATCAATGCTTTCAGGCTTCAGTAATGGGAGGGGGTGGGGGAATTAAAGTGCATGCCCCATTTCCAATACAATTTACAAAGCAGAGCAATACAGCTACAAATAAATACTGTTTAGACATCGCTGATCCTTCTGCTTTCCCTGCTGCATGCTGTCAAACCTTAAAGGGGTTGACCACTGCTCTACTGTGATCTGTATACACAATGCTTACTCAGGAAGGCAGGAACGGCAATTAACCTGCAGACCTGGCAAGAACGTCTACAATTTCCTTGCAGAGCCGCCAGACATTTTGGGGTACATTTATTAAGATCGGTGTTTTAGACGCCGGTCTTTATAAAGCCCTAAGCTGGCGGAGGATCCGCCAGAGTTGTAAAGAGGCGCCGGCCTCTTACACAAAGAGGCGCCAGTTCTAAAATGTAAGACAACTTCAGAACGGTCTTATATTTAGACCATTTTCTACGCCTAAACCAGGCATAGAAAATGATGAATAAGACGGGTCCCCTTCCCTGCCCACAATTTCAGACCTGGCATGAGAGAGGAAAAGTCGCCATCTGCGCCTGAAATACACTTAATTTTAGGCGTATTTCAGATTAGTAAATGACCGTGTTTAAGTTATCCTGTGGTCGGCATGTATATAATGGGCACCTTTTTGGCATTAATGGATATGGGTACGTTGTTTACGTCAGGAGATTATCCGTCATGTAACTTTAGCTTCAATGACATATGAAGTCACTGAATAAAAGAAGGAGGTTGAGACCGGATGATAAAGCCTGAACCAGGAAACACATTAGACATCAGGTGAGTGCCATGTTGGAAGCCGGTCACAAGATTAAAGCCTTCGCCAAGGCTAAATTAAAACCAGGACTTTAGACCATCTTCTTACATCACTTGCTGGCCCTCTAAAGATTCTAATGATATACCCAGAATAGTAATATTAACTGCAGCACAGTCCCCAGACGTTCAGGCTGGATGCAGAAATGATATGCTCTTTTATAATGTTATTCAAACTGCTGCAGGATGTCTTCATTCTCATTGAAATGCTCAAGTGCCTGCACCAGAGTTTTCTGCATATTTAAGACAATTCATACAGATGAAATCAAATAGCTGTTGCAAATTCAGACAGGGAATGGCAGGATATGTCTTTGTCAATCATTGTGCTGACGATGAGATGTGAATACATTGCTTCGATACTGAACAGTAAATACATACAGTATGTGGCTGCTTATTATGGGAGCTTATTTCCTTCTGCTCGAAGCAATGGAATATATTCCGGCAACAGACATTCATATGAGAAGCTATACAATATGACAATTGTATAAGGAAGGTACAGAGAATGAAAAAGGGGTTTATTTTTATGCAAATGACCAAATATACTAAGGAGGTGATGTCTCTTGTAAGACCTTGTATGAATGAGGTACTCTAATGGTTATACTGATGTTCCATGGCGCCCACACACTTTGGATTAAAGTGGAAGAAAAATTATATTCACCGGAAATCTAACAAAGGATTCGCTAACCGATGACACACCATAAAGTACATGTATATAGAGGTAGGGGAACATGTTACAGTATATAGGTATTCATGCAGGATGCAGAAAAGTACCATAACTGCATTAATCCAGTATAAAACATGATGCAGAACAAGGCTGTCTTTACACCTTTCTTCAGCATTTTCAGTACGATTTCGGGCTCGTTCATACGTTACCGTATTGCGGACTGCATTTGCAGATCTGCAATACACGTGCACCGTTCCGTGGCCATTCCGCATCACGGATGCAGACCCATTGATTTCAATGGGTCCGCAAATCCGGAGATGCGGAACGGAACACTACGGAGTGCTTTCTGGGGTTCCGTTCCGTGCTTCCGCACCGCAAAAAGATAAAACTTGCTTCCATGGTGTTTCTGTCAGTGCCTCCACAACGCAAACAAAAAAAGAACTTGTTCTATTTTTTTGCGGTGCTGACGTTTCACAGACCCATTCAAGTTGAATGAGTCTCGATCCGTTCCGGCCGCCGCATGGATGTCGCCCAAGCATTCGGGACGGCAAATTGCAATCCCTAATGCACAGAACGGATGCACAACGTAGGTAGGATTTGTTGTGGGACGCATCAAGTTCAATGGCCCACAATTACCACTGTGGCTGCACCTGAATTCTGGTGTAATTTGTGCAAAGATTTGGTCTATTTTTGGTGTAATGTGGCGCATTTCATTTTTGACATACAACCCCAATCCCAAACAAGTTGTGACGCTGTGTAAAATATAAATAAATGTAAAATCAGAATGCAATGATTTGTAAATCTCATAGACCCATATTTTATTCCCAATCGATCATAGAGCACATATCAGATGTTGAAAGCGAGACATTTTACCATTTCATGAACAAAAATGTATTCATTTAGAAACTTGATAGCGGTAATACATCTAAAAAACAGTTGGCACAGTGCCATGTCTACCATTGTGTAGCGTCCTATTTTCTATTAACCCCTTAAGGACCCTCGCCATACATGTATGGAGCTGGTGGACGTGACTTAAGAACCAGCGCCGTATATGTACGGCGGGCTGATCAGGCAGGTGCAGGAGCTGCGCAAGCCCGAACAGCGGCACGGACCCGGCAGTCACTGACAGCCGGGCCCCTGCCGCATACACCGGCATCAGTGAAAACACCGACGTGATAACCCCTTGTATGCGAAGGGTACAGGTGCACTCTACTTCCCCATCGGGTCCCCGCACTGCAGTGGCGGGGACCCGATGGCAGAGAAGGCAAGCCCGATGCCTTCCATAGGCATCGGAGCTTGCCTTCTACGGAAGCATGTGAGATAAAGCTCTTAGGCTGGGTCTCAAAGGCAGGCTGTCAGCATAAATGCTGACAGCCAATGCATTACAATACAGGTTGTATTGTACTGCATTGCAGAGGGGATCAGACCCCAGAAGTTGAAGTCCCAGAGTGGGACAAAAAAGAAAGTTGAAAAAAGTAATAAAAAAAAAAAAAGAAGTGTTTTTCATAATAGAAAAATTAAGTTTCAATTAAAAAAAAAAGAAAAAAATCCCCAAAATAAAAACACATAAAACTGTTAAAAAAAGAAAACCAGACATATTGGGTATTGCCGCATCCGTAATGACCGCCTCTACAAAAATATCACATGATCCATCCCCTCACCTGAACGCCGTAGAAAATAATATTTTTTTTGTCACCTTACATCACAAAAAGTGCAACACCAAGCGATATAAAGTCATACCAAAATTATACCAATCAAACAGTCATCTCATCCCGCAAAAAATGATACCCTACCTAAGACAATCGCCCAAAAACTATGGCTCTCAGAAGATGGAGACACTAAAACATGATTTTTTTTTTTATTCAAAAATGCAGTTATTTTGTAAAGCTTAAATAAATAAAAAAAAGTATACACATAGTAGGTATCGCCGTCACAGTAAGATCCTGCTATATAAAAATATCACATGACCTAACAACTCAGGTAAACACCGTAAAAAAATAAAAAATTAAAACTGTCCAAAAAAACATTTTGTCACCTTAAATCACAAAAAGTGTAATACCAAGCGATCAAAAAGTCATATGCACTCTAAAATAGTACCAATCAAACAGTCATCTCATACAGAAAAAAATGAGCCCCTACAGTCGCACAAAAAACTATGGTGACACTAAAAAAATCATTAAAAAAAAAATGCTTTATTATGTAAAACTGAAACAAACAACCAGAAACAACCAAAAAATATTTGGTATTGTCCCGTCTGTAACAACCTGTTCTATAAAAATAGCACATGATCTAACCTGTCAGATGAACACTGTAAAAAATACTGTAAAAAAAACAAAAAATAAAAACAATGCCAAAACAGCTATTTTTTGTTACTTTGCCTCACAAAAAGTGTAATATCGAGCAACCAAAAATTATATGTACCCTAAAATAGTGTGCCAACAAAACTGACACCTTATCCCGTAGTTTCCAAAATAGGGTCACTTTTTTGGAGTTTCTTTCTTCTCTAGGGGTGCACCAGGGGGTCTTCAAATGTGACATGGCAACTTAATATTATCCCAGTGAAATCTGCCCTCCAAAAAACATATGGCGTTCCTTTCCCTCGCGCTCTGCCGTGTGTCCGTACAGCAGTTTACAACCACATATGGGGTGTTTCTAAATTAATATAGATTTTTGTTTGGCTGTTGACCCTTGCTTTGTTAGCAGAAAAAAATGGATTAAAAAACGGAAAATCTGGCAAAAAAGTGAAATTCTGAAATTTCATCTATATTTTCTAACGTCCCAGAAAAAGAAAATGTGATTTGCAAAATGATCCAAACATGAAGTAGACATACGGGAAAAGGAAAGAAATAACATGTCAGATTTGCAAAAAATGGCCTGGTCCTTAAAGGGAATCTGTCACTAGCAATTTACCCAAATTTTTTTTTCATGAATACATGTTTAACAGAGTACCTTTTTTCCATCTGTCTGATTCTTTTGATTGTGTGATATGTAAATGACGCTGTAAGGAGCCCAGAGGGGCGTTCATCTTTCTCCACGGTGCCCAGGAACGCCCCTCTGAAGTGCCGTGCCTGCCGAAATTTCAAATCTAATAACGCCTCCAAGTTCATCTAAATCCCCTCCCAGAGGCGCGGCTAAGTGCTCAACACCACCCCCTCCTCAGCGCCGCGCTCTGCGGCAAACACCCCGATCCTCCTCTCGCCGGCATCCCAAATCCCGCGCAGGCGCAGTGCCGTCACTCATCTCATCATAGCGCAGGCAATCGCCGGCACTGCGCCAGGAGTGGATCACGTGAATGGTGGTTTAACAAAAAACTGCCACACCGCCGAGTAGGTGATTTTCCCCCCAACAGTCCGCACTGACTGACTGCTACTGCCGGTGCTTCCGTGAACCCCTGCACCACTACTTCCCAGGCAGGTAGGCTGCTGCAAAGCAGGTGGTCTACCCCAGGCCCGTTTGGCTCCCGACCTCCCACTGCTGCCCCCCTGCTGACTCCCAGCCATGCTTTCAAGACATATAACCGCTGCCGACGTGAACTGAGAATATATTTTTCATTTTGTACTGAAATAGGCCACTAAACGCTTTTAACGCAAGTAACCGCCATTTGGTACTGAAACACAAAATAACACATAACCGCTGCACTGACTGAGTGCTACCGCCGCTACTTCCGTGAACCCCTGCACCACTACTTCCCGGGTAGGTAGGCTGCTTCGAAGCAGGTGGTCTACCTCGGGCACGTTTGGCACCCAACCCCTCACTGCTGCCACCCTGCTGACTTCCAGCCATGCTTTCAACACATATAACAGCCGACGTGAACTGAGAATATATTTTTCTTTTTGTACTGAAATAGGCCAGTAAACACTTTTGCCACAAATAACTGCACCAGTTAAGTGCGTATATTTTTTTCTTTCTATAATGAAATAGGCTACTTAACACTTTTGCCACAAATAAGTGCACCAGTGAAGTGCATATATTTTTGTCTTTCTGTACGGAAGAGGCCACTAAATGCTTTTGCCACAAATAAGTGCACCAGTGAAGTGAGTATATTTTTTTCTTTCTGTATTGAAATAGGCCACTAAAAGCTTTTGCCACAAATAAGCGCACCAGTGAAGTGCGTATATTTTTTTATTTCTATAATGAAATAGGACACTAAACGCTTTTGCCACAAATAAGTACATCAGTAAAGTACATATATTTTTTTCTTTCTGTACGATTTCAAGACATATAACTGCAGAAGTGAACTGAGAATATATTTTTCTTTTTGTACTGAAATAAGCCAGTAAACGCTTTTAGCAGAAATGAATGCACCAGTGAAGTGCGTATATTTTTTCTTTCTATAATGAAATAGGCCACTAAATGCCTTTGCCACAAATAAGTGCACCAGTGAAGTGCGTATATTTTTTCTTTCTGTACTGAAATAGGCCACTAAACGCTTTTGCCACAAATAAGTGCACCAGTGAAGTGCGTATATTTTTTTCTTTCTGTATGCTTTCAACACATATAACTGCAGAAGTGAACTGCGTATATATTTTTCTTGTTTGAAAAGATATAAGCCACTAAAGCCTTTATAACGTAGCACTTGCACCCCAAAAACAAATTGCTGGAATGACAAAGCTGTATAATTGCTATTTCGATTCCCAAATAATCTTTCCCTGCACTTGTAAATCGCTTTTCTAGCACTGTCCCTAGCGCCTTCTGACGTCTCTCCCTGCACTAAGATGCTGTGAAATGATTCCTCCCTATCCTTTCCCTGCACTTATAAATCGTTTTTTTCAGTTTTTTTTTTACAATGAGGTTTTTCCAATTGCTGTCCCTAGTGCCTTCTCACGTCTTTCCCTTAACTCAGAACGCTTGAAAATGTCTGACTCTGAGATGGCCGCCATATATATAGGGCTGTGATATCACAGGGCTGGCTGCTGATAGGCTGCATGCATGGCATTATAGGTCAGCCCGCCTTCCCAGAGTTCCTTTTCTTATGTCCTCACACGTGTAGCCGCTAATGTAGCCGCCATTTTAGGAAAAATTGCGATTTGTTACCACGAGGCGCGAGGAAATTGACATTTGTTGCAAATCGTATTTTTTCTGAAATTCAAATCGAATTCCACTTCGTCTGATTCGATTCGCTCATCTCTACTAATCTTCTATACTTCCCTACACTATATTCCACTCAAATATACTGACGAGCAAAAGGGTAACAATGTTTTGAACTTTTGACTTTCAGGCTCCATATCTCACCATCCACTACAGTTTCGAACGTGAGACTACCATCATCTTATAGACAATCATCTTGGCTATCTCATACATAAATTGGACTTAGCATATTATTAGTTTTGCAGATTCTTGTCATGTAACTGCATTGTTACTGTTTTGCTCCTAAAATTCAAAATTTTCATTTTTATTATTTTATCAGTATTTTGTAAATCCACCTTTGGCTTTCAATACTGTCTGAATCCTTCTAGGCATGCTCTCGATCAGATTCAAGCATGTCTTGACTGATATCTTTTCCCAGGTCTCTTCTACATGTTCCCAATATTGATGTATACTGGTCGACTCACTTGGGTATGATTACAGCTTTTTCTCCAACTCTATCCACAAGTGTTAGATTGGGTTAATGTCTGAGAACTGTGGGGGCCAATCCAGCACCTTTACTTCATTGTCATTAAACTATTTATTTGCCAATCTCGACGTATGCTTCGGGTCTTTGTCCTGATGGAACACTATGTCGTCCTTTTAATACCCATAGTACTCTAGTGTACAAAGTAACTCATCTTGTAGGGTACTCACATATAGCTCAGCATTCAGACCACTATCAATCCTGGTCAAGTATCCAACGCTTTTGGATGTGAAACAACCCCATATCATCAGGCTTCCTTCACCGAACTTGACAGTTCCTTCAATTTCTCAATCCGTTAGCCCCATTTTCCCTTGTTTCCCCTAGAACCATTTGCACCCATCAGAGCCCAGTCTATTGACTTTTGCCTCATCACTCCAAATCACACGTTTCCAATCTTATACTGTCCACTGTTCCTACTTTTTTGCAAACTCGAGCTGACGCCTCTTATGACGATATTGACGTTGAGGCTTCTTCACCTTTTTTGGGCCACCATTCCAGACTTGTGTAATGCGCGTTGCACGGTGCTTGCATGGACATCTGTGATCTCACTATTATGAAGCATACGAACCACTTCCACTGCTATGTTTGTCGTGCCAGAACTGATATACCTTGTGATGAGCCAACTTGTTGACTGCAATATTTTGCCTGGAGGTCCACCACTTGGCTTTGGAATGGATAGACGGACTTTATTTTGTATTCTTCCAACTGTCATGGCACTCACATGATGCAGTTTGGCAATTTTCTAGGCCGAGACACCGCTATCAATGAGCTGGATGACGATGTTTTTCCTTTCTTGGGAAATCTTCACTGTTGCTTCTGAATTCGGACCAGTGACCATTCACTTGGGAATCAACCTAATAACGCGCTAAGCTATTAGTGAATGTGAGAACAGGCTGTAATTTGTAGTATACAAGAAGAAAAAGATGTTGCAGCACCAGGAGCAAAACAGTAACAATGCAGTTATGTGACAAGAATCTGCATAACTAATCATATGCTAAATAGTTCAAATAGTCCAATTTATGTATGAGATAGCCAATATGATTCTCTATAAAGTGATGGTAGTCTTACGCTCGTAGCTGTAAAGGATCGTGAGATATGGAGCCTGAACAGCAAAAGTTCAAAACATTGTTACCCTTTTGCTCATCAGTGTATATTAAAACACATCTACAAATATTCAAGGAAGGGGGTGTGGCCCGACTGTCATGGAGTAAGGACGCACGTCGCTTCAGCTCCTCCAGAATCCTGCTGGCCATCAGTGATCCCTGTGCTCCTGTTACCCCACCGATCGTCTCAGGAGGAACTGGGAGACAGCGGTGAAGGTGTTTGGGGTCTCTCTTGCCCCGCTTGTGAGCTGCCGCTCGTGTGCGGCATCCTGAGCCCAGCCGACCGGAGACGCCATCTTGGTGACAGGGCCAGCTGATGCCGGCCCTTCTTGTGCCCTGACGGAGTATAAGTGACCGAGGCAAACAACCCGATCTACTGTCCGGGACCGGCGGGTACTACCCAGAGCGCACGCTCGAACATTGCCCCATTACCTGGACAGACTGTCTTCACGGGTCCCCACATGGTCTCCTGTGCGCACCATTGCTGAGGGGAAACCCAGCTCTTCGGAGGCACCCGATCCAGAGACTCAGCAGTAAAAACGCACTTCAAGGAAGCAGAGCTGGATCGCTGAACCTGAGCGCTGCCTGGATAGCCCCTGAGGTCGCTAGCTGTGGAAGCTGACTGCAGCTGGTGAGACGGGACGGACTGCGCCTACATTGAGGTACCCGACTTGATCTGCACTGTGCACGACTAATCAAGCTCTTTGAATATGCTTTTGAGGCAGATAGTCGCCTCCATAAAAGATAGGGACTGCCTATCGTGGTAATCCACAAACCGGGGAAGCCCCCGGACCAGTGCAGCTCCTAAAGACAGATTTCCCTTTAAAATACGGATACCAAAATTTTAGCAAAAATAGTGGCCAGACGCCTCGGGGAAGTCATCTTATCGATTATAGACCCAGACCAATCTGGCTTCATGCAGGGTAAGACTACGGATATCAACCTTAGGAGGTTGTTTACTAATTTACAGGTCAGACACGATAATGCAGGGTCGCGTGCATTGGCTTCTCTTGATAATGAGAAAGCCTTTGATTCTGTGCAGTGGCATTTGGGTTTGGGAGACACTAAAATGCCTGCGTTTCCCCCGGTCTTTTATCAGATGGGTCCAGTTGCTGTATCAAGCCCCCAAAGCCCGAGTAAGGGTAAATAGTGGTCTGTCCCGACCTTTTAGTCTACATAGAGGCACCATGCAGGGCTGCCCCTTGTCGCCGCTGCTGTTTGTCCTCATTATGGAACCTCTTACCCAACTGATTAATAATAGTTTACTGATAGAGGGATGGTCGATAGCAGGAATACAGGAAAAAATATTGCTGTATGCAGATGATATGTTAGTGTACTTGGCAGAAGCTGGACCTTCTCTGGAGGCACTTCTGGACATAATAGATGGGCATGGGAGATATTCGGGCCTCCGGGTGAACTGGGCTAAATCTAGTTTGTGCTTAGTGGATGTAGATGATAGTTCAGAAACATCCCCGCTGTCGCCCTTGAAAGTGGTGGAAAGTTTTCCTTATTTGGGAATTCAAATTCATAGGGATCCGAGGCAATTCTATCAACTGAACATGGTACCTACAATGGAGTATATCGCGCATAAAATAGAAGCGTGGGAGAACCTACCATTGACTTTGGTGGGTAGAATAAACATTGTCAAAATGGTACTGTTGCCGAAGCGTCTTTATATTTACAGGGCAGCTCCAGTTAAAATTCCTAAGTCACACTTTGAATCCCTAGATAGACTACTGGCGCCCTTCCTGTGGAGGCACCAGTCCCCTGGATTGGTGAGGAAAACCCTAAAGGCTCTGTATACACAGGGGGATTGCGAATGCCAGACATGTATGTTTATTATATCGCAACTCAGCTGATATATGCGTCTTGGTGGATCAGAGCGGATGCAAACAACCCAGCGGTAGTACTTGAAGCAGCGCTAGTGGGGTCATATGAGGCACTGGCGAATGTGGTTTATAGAGGAGAAGGAGGCCCCAGGTTAATGTACTGTACAGAAACATGACTAATGTGATTGCGACATGAACACGGTTCATGGAGACACATATTGAGGATCCTACTGGGGAGACTTGTCTCCATATATGCCCCTGTGGCACAATAAGCACCTTCGAGAGCTCCTTCTGCTGTCAGGGTTTGAATTTTGGCCACAAAAAGGGGTTAAATATCTGACGCAACTCTTCCATGGGGGGGTATTCCGCTCTTTTGAAAGTCTCCAGAGTGAGTTCAAACTACCTCAAACAGGTTTTTATCGTTACCTCCAGCTGAGACATGTCTGTGAGACCCAGTTAAAATCATTATCTATAAAACTTTAATGTGGCCCCCTGGAGTCTAATGCCAGGTGGGTGCATCCGCATAAACCAATTGCTTCCTTTTATGAGATTATGAAGATGCAGGACTCTCCGCTCCAGCAATCATTTTAGCGCTGGACGGATGATATCCCTGATTTGGAGGCCTCTCATCTGGAGGAGTTGCGATCTGTATGGCGGTCATCGGTTAAAAGCGCCCGTGACCAACTTATCCAAATCAAGTGGATACACAGAGTGTACCTGACCCCAGTGCGCCTGTACCACATGCGTCAAATACCGGATCCTTCATGCTCGCGCTGCGGGGAACTAAGAGGGTCCCTATACCATATGATATGGCTGTGCCCTGTTGTGCAGTCGTACTGGGGTGGAATATGTCATTTCATTAACACTAAATTGGGTCTCCCGGGGATATGTGCACCTATGATTTGCTTGTTGGGCCTGGTATCAGAGGTGATACCCACCTAATACGGCAGGAAATTGCTCCGGCTGTTGTTTTACGGTAGGAAAACAATTCTGTTGAATTGGAAACCTTCTAAATGCCCAACAATTGAAAAGTGGTCACTACTTACACTCACCTAAAGAATTATTAGGAACACCTGTTCTATTTCTCATTAATGCAATTATCTATTCAACCAATCACATGGCAGTTGCTTCAATGCATTTAGGGGTGTGCTCCTGGTCAAGACAATCTCCTGAACTCCACACTGAATGTCAGAATGGGAAAGAAAGGTGATTTAAGCAATTTTGAGCGTGGCATGGTTGTTGTTGCCAGACGGGCCGGTCTGAGTATTTCACAATCTGCTCAGTTACTGGGATTTTCACGCACAACCATTTCTAGGGTTTATAAAGAATGGTGTGAAAAGGGAAAAATATCCAGTATGCGGCAGTCCTGTGGGCAAAAATGCCTTGTGGATGCTAGAGGTCAGAGGAGAATGGGCCGACTGATTCAAGCCGATAGAAGAGCAACGTTGACTGAAATAACCACTCGTTACAACCGAGGTATGCAGCAAAGCATTTGTGAAGCCAAAACGTGCACAACCTTGAGGCGGATGGGCTACAACAGCAGAAGACCCCACCGGGTACCACTCATCTCCACTACAAATAGGAAAAAGAGGCTACAATTTGCACAAGCTCACCAAAATTGGACTGTTGAAGACTGGAAAAATGTTGCCTGGTCTGATGAGTCTCGATTTCTGTTGAGACATTCAAATGGTAGAGTCCGAATTTGGCGTAAACAGAATGAGAACATGTATCCATCCTCTGATGGCTACTTCCAGCAGGATAATGCACCATGTCACAAAGCTCGAATCATTTCAAATTGGTTTCTTGAACATGACAATGAGTTCACTGTACTAAAATGGCCCCCACAGTCACCAGATCTCAACCCAATAGAGCATCTTTGGGATGTGGTGGAACGGGAGCTTCGTGCCCTGGATGTGCTTCCCTCAAATCTCCATCAACTGCAAGATGCTATCCTATCAATATGGGCCAACATTTCTAAAGAATGCTATCAGCACCTTGTTGAATAAATGCCACGTAGAATTAAGGCAGTTCTGAAGGCAAAAGGGGGTCCAACACCATATTAGTATGGTGTTCCTAATAATTCTTTAGGTGAGTGTATAAATAAGGATCTTCAGATGTATAAACTGACGTATGCAGCCAGAGGTGTGCCCGATCGTTTCGATAAGATTTGGGGAGTGTGGGTGCAAGCCCAGGGTACGGCTTGAGGACAAATCCGTGTGGAACAACGGATTGCTCAGAAGTATGAATGAGTGAGTGGGTGTCGTACCTAGATTCCAATACCAATTATATGACCAGGGGAGATTGCACATTGAATTATATATGTATACGACTGTATTAATGGGTCTTGCCCATAGTCATACTATTTATACGAAGTTTGTATCTGCTTGACTTCTAGGAGATCGGCGTGTGTGCCGTCCATGTAATTGTTTCCCCTTGGGGACTGTTGTATTTTATATCTTTGCAAAAGAGATAAATAAACACTATTAAAAAAAACAAATATTCAAGGAAACCAAGACACTTATTAAAGATGTATAAATAATTTAGGCACAAGCCCTTCTGCAATTTTAGACACTGAGCCCTAAATTTGGTGTTTATGTATCCATTTTGTCTGCAATATTGACATGTCAAACCGTTTTAAATGTGCACCTGCAAAAAAAACCAACATAATTTCTGTAAATTTATCTATAATACTTAGGGGTCATTAACACTGCAGTGCTTAAATGGAAGGATAATGCCTCCGTATGATGGTAATCCTATGGCTTTGTAGTACAGAGCCACTAGTATTCTGTGTGTCGCCTGTAAAGTGCATGGTATAATGTGCAACGTATAATGAATGTGAACTATGTGAAAATGTGTTGAAGGGACTTACATTACCCATCATCACCCTTTAACACATAACTGCCAATTTGCCAACGGTTTCAGCAGTCAATGATTCCATAAAGTGCTGCCGATCCAAACATTTACAAAAATCCACATAAAACCATCAACCCAGATCAAAACTCTGAACAACACCTAGGATGAAAATGTTTTAAATCACACATTTCTCTCAACAGGAAAGTGTATTTCAGTCCATTATACAGTCCATTAAATATGGGCACAGTCTGAGCAATTGCTTTAGCCAATGATATGAAATAATAGCGGTGTTCAGAAGAGACAGGACCTGAAAACTACTGTGTCCTGAAATGGATGGAGAACTGCCTGGAACGTGCATCCAGAACATGTAAATTGAATAAAAATATACTTCGGCGTCGCACAGGTGGATGCAATCATGTGCAATTTCATTCTCTTATTTGAGGTTGTTGACTGGTTAAGCGATTGCCTTAAATCTGCTCCTTCCATAAAAAGAAAAGATGATTATAATAACCCCGTCATTTTTAATATTTAAATTAAGTTGAAATGCTCCAAATCATTACAATAAACACCTGGGGATAGCAGATGGTCGTATAAAACTAATCAGCCATGTAAAATCACAATACCCACTGCATTCACTTGAAAAATCACATTCATTTCGGCTGCATTTTTAAGCATTGTAATTTACTTTTAAGAGTACAGCAGGAGCATCCCAAACCTGCTCTCTTCTCATTAAACTCAAGTCCGGTGGGCTCCATATCAATTTCAAGGCATTCATCAAACAACATGAACGTGGAATTTTATCTCACACATCAAACCGGTTTATGATTACTTTTATAGTTACTCCTACAGATATGCCACCTGCGGAGACCTATGATTTCCATGCGCTACTCGGCATGCAGATATACAGAGTCGACAAACACTCTTACATTCCTGCACTGCCTTGTGATCACTATTACCAAGGGGGCTATGAGGTTTTAAAACTAATTTAAAGTTTGAAACAAGTCATTGCTTCTTCCAATACCACAGCATGTGTATAAACACCGGCAAACACCTGCCCCCAAAATGTCATCATTTTTGGACTGTTTTTTTTTATTTTAAAAAGCATTAAAAAAAACTAGTCCATGTAATGCGTTTTTAAGCAGCCTGCTTGCTACCACCAGCTACCATCCATTTACCCATAGCCATATATGTCACTTTGACATTACTAATGCAGTCTTGGAATTGAAGAGCCTGAAAGGGGTTGGAGACCCCAGAGTGTCATACACAACTTTTAGGGCAATTGAGGCACTTTCCGATTTGGGCTGAATTTATTTGGACTCAAATCAAATCTCACGACCACTTCATTTGAATCAGACTTAAAATACATTTTGTGAAATTTGCACATTCAATACCATCTGTCTTTATTTATGTACTCTATATGATTGTACTCCTCTATTGCTGATGTAAGCCTTTTACTTGCGTCAAAATGTAGAACAATAAAAATTGTTGAAAACAAAAAAAATAATAATAATTTGCACATAGCTCCAGCACTCCAGCTGTGATAAAACTACAACTCCTAGCATGTTCCATTCACCTCTGAAGTTTCAACAACAGGCAAGCATGTGTGCATGGTGGGAATTGTAGCTTCATCATAGTTGGAAGCTTGCTGATCCCAGGTGCAGGCTGTAATTCCAGTCACAAAAAGAAAAAAAGCAACAGTTTCCACCTCAAGGGTCCTTTGTCAAGCTGTGGTTGAATGATGAAGAGGGATCGTAGCATGAGGACCAACTTGTGTGCTGTCCTACTTTCCAGAGGTAATTTAACTTTCATTATGAGTAATGGCCTGTACTTATGGGTGGGTAGACCCATCTCAAATCTCTCGGAAGATAATTCTATAAAACAGATGAGAATGGCAAATGCTTTACTGACCCTTATTCTGTATTTTTCTCTCCACTGGCTCTGTCTCTAATTTGGAATGTACACCAACTAAAAAATTCAAGCAAAGTTGCACTTGTAATTGATTCATTTCTACAAAACTGATTGATTCCAGCAAAAACTGTGTGATTTCGTGTGTGGGATCTGTGGGGAGGTGATGGTGAAGAGTTCGGTGTTGCTAAACAGACCAAAAAATAGCAGGAGACTTGTAAAAAAAAAAAATATCCTAAACAGCTGAGACATTTTATGAAAATATCGCCAAATAGCGTGAAAAACTATTAATCTAAGGCAGTAGTGTCAAGTGTTTGTGTCAGTCGGGGAGTCTGACACATAACCTCTCATTCTGATAAACACAGCAGTCATGTACCTGATAGAAATGAACATTTTCATGTACAAATACTGTCAACCATGCGTCAGCAAAATTAAGGATCTGCAAGCAACATATCCATTCTGCCCACGCTACGCCTTCTCTGCTTAGCTGAATAAAAATAAACTTGAATATATTAGAAACAGCATACTGTTATCAGTTCTCTTATTCTGTGCCATAAAGTGCACAAACACTTGTTAACATCCCATGCTGTGGGTAAGCCTAAATTAATACATATTCGAGAAGTCACGCAGATAAAGAAATGCAATGGTATGGAATGGTGTGAAATAAATGGCTCACGATAAATGAAGAACTTACTATGGATGTATACCGCATAGTAACTTATCACGTGTAGATAGAGAATAGCAAACGCTTTCAAAAATATTTTTATCAAAATATAAATCAACCTGATCCACTGGAGATCACAAACTTGATAAATCATTTTTATAGCATGGTGCTCAGTGGTTGTTAGCATTGTCATCTTGCAGCACTAGGATCCTGGATTTAAATACAACCAAAGACACGTTTGTATGGTTCTCCGACTGTTTGTGTGGCTTCCCTAGTGACTATTCTGATTTTCACACTCCAAAAAAAGTTAATTTGGAATTTTGACTGGGATTCCCAATGGGGATACAGACAGATATGTCAATCTTTGTACAGCACCGCAGAATATGTAAGTGTAAAATCCCTTTAAATCCCCTGATTTATCACATTTCTTTGCTAAAGGGTTGGCCAAATTACATACAGTGTATGTGGACAATGAGTTATGCCTTAAGATGGTCATACACTTCAGATGGCTTTCAGCCAAGAGCTGATTCGGCTGACAGATTTCTTTCCTAACTTGGCCAAATGTGTACGTGTTCTGAATGGGGAGAGGAGAGTAAGCAGCCAGACGGCTCTGCCAGTGGTTTACTCCCCGAGAAGAAAAGATCTGCATGTTGAAATCCAAATACCAGATCCTTCTCTCCCCTACCATTTACCCTCAGAGGAGAGTTGGCACCCATAAACATTTGATGGGTGGCTGGTCGTGGCAGGTTTGGCTAACATTAATCTAATGTGTATGGTCCAGTTTAGATATACATATACAGCTGTATACTCATACTACCATATACAGTTGGTCACGCTTGTTTAACTGTAGATCCTCAGGACAGTTCAACAATATCAGGTTGGTGGAGGTCTGGCTCCAGAACCTCTGTCGATCAGTTGTTTGATAGGTCCTCTTGAGTGTTTACCTGCTAGTCATCTACAGGGTGGGCCATTTATATGGATACACCTTAATAAAATGAGAATGGTTGGTGATATTAACTTCCTGTTTGTGGCACATTAGTATATGTGAGGGGGGAAACTTTTCAAGATGGGTGGTGACCATGGCGGCCATTTTGAATCCAACTTTTGTTTTTTCAATAGGAAGAGGGTCATGTGACACATCAAACTTATTGGAAATTTCACACGAAAAACAATGGTGTGCTTGGTTTTAACGTAACTTTATTCTTTCATGAGTTATTTACAAGTTTCTCTTTGTTTACAGCCATTGACATGTCGCCGAGGTTAACACATGAGGAGCGGATAGAAATTGTGTTGATGTCTGGTGAACGCAGTAACCGGGTCATTGCAGCAGATTTCAATGCAAGACATCCTACGAGACCACCCATCTCCGATGCTACAGTTAGCAAACTGCTAAGTTTCGTGAAACTGGTTCAGTGTTGGATTTGCCAAAATGTGGACGCATGAAATCTGTCTCTAATCAAGAAACATTAGTCGCTGTCCTAGCTTTATTCAGCAAGAGCCCACAGCGTAGCACTCGCCGCATGTCACTGGAGAGTGGCATTAGTCGAACATCCCTTCGGCGGATATTAGCTACTCACAAATGGCACCCTTACAAACTCCAGCTACTGCAGCATCTCAACGAGGATGACCCAGATCGGCGCACTGAATTTGCAGAATGGACAAAACAAAAATTGGAACAGGACCCTCAGTTTACGCAGAAGATTTTGTTCAGTGATGAGGCAAACTTTTATGTGAATGGTGAAGTTAACAAACAAAACCACCGCTATTGGTCTGACACTAACCCACATTGGATAGATCCCTCCAAGACTGTTGGAACAAAAAAATTGATGGTATGGTGTGGTATATGGGGTACAAAGATAGGGGGCCATTCTTTATCAATGGAAACCTCAAGGCCACTGGATATGCGAAATTGCTACATGATGATGTGTTTCCCTCTTTATGCACTGAAGCTGGCACGTTCCTTGAGTTTTTCCAGCAAGATGGTGCACCACCACATTATGGGTGTCAGGTCCGAGCATTCCTAGATGAACAGTTTCCTGGAAAGTGGATTGGTCGTCGTGGGCCAGTTGAATGGCCCCCAAGGTCTCCCGATCTGACCCCCTTAGACTTTTATCTTTGGGGTCATCTGAAGGCAATTGTCTATGCTGTGAAGTTACGAGATGTGCAGCACCTGAAACTACGGATACTGGAAACCTGTGCTAGCATTTCTCCTGCGGTGTTGCTATCAGTGTGTGAAGAGTGGGAGAAGAGGGTTGCATTGACAATCCAACACAATGGGCAGCACATTGAACACATTTTATAAGTGGTCAGAAACTTGTAAATAACTCATGAAAGAATAAAGTTACTTTGTGAAATTCCCAATAAGTTTAATGTGTCACATGACCCTCTTCCTATTGAAAAAACTAAAGCTCAAAATGTCCGACTTCAAAATGTCCGCCATGGTCACCACCCATCTTGAAAAGCTTCCCCCCTCACATATACTAATGTGCCACAAACAGGAAGTTAATATCACCAACCATTCCCATTTTATTAAGGTGTATCCATATAAATGGCCCACCCTGTAGAATCAACTAGACAGGGTTAAAATAATAAAGTAACAGAGGGAAATGGTGAATTAGGAGCTATACTGAATTATATATAGACATTAATGCTGACGTACTAGACCCATGTATATTCGGCATCCACTTCTCGTTTCCTACCCGATCTTGTCCAAGCTCCATTAGGGACTATTTGTACACTCAACAACATATGGTATAAAAATAGGACCTTGGTCAGATTTAGCAGAAGGACAAACTAATGTGAAACAAAGTATAGAGAAGCTCCTTTGCTTAAGGGCATTAACTTAATAAACGTCATGGGAAGCCGAAACATATGTTATCTCAGCTCCATCCTGAACAACATGGTGATCGATGCAGAACTAATCCTAGTTTTTGTTGTTAGCAAAGCTTTTAAACTAATGTACCATGTCACATTATATAAACTGTTAGCTGCCATTTATACCCAGCTAGCTGGACGGCCTTGGTGTCCAAGGGAGAAAACACAAATACACATGTCCTGGTACTGGCATGGTGCCAAGGTAATGAGTGAAAATACACAAGAGGACATTTTTATGGAGACAAAGTTGATGAACAATCCTATAATTTGCTGGATTTACACATGCTGGCACGGTGAACATATAAATGAAGGAACAGAAAATGCATAAGGGGTTGTCTGAGAGATGATTAAATTAAAGTAGCACCAGGATATGTGAAAAAGTAAAAAAAGAAAATTTTTATAAAATACTTACCTGCTAAAGGGTACCTAGAGTGGTGAGGGACTTTAAGGGGCACCTAAACCTTTACTCAAAGCATGGAAGATGCTTTGGCTTGCATCAGCTCTGCTCTGCTTTCGCAGCGCGCGGAGTATAAATCCACAGATAGTATACAGAATCTGTACTCCGCATGCTGCAAAAGCAGAGCAGAGCTGATGCAAACCGAAGGTGCTTAGCATTCTGAGAAGCACCAATGCATCTTCTGTGCTTTGAGTAAAGGTTTAGGTGCCCTATAAGTCCCCAACCACTCCAGTGTCGATGCTTTGGTGGTCCCTAATGGTATTTATTTATTTGCCTGGAGCAATGACGCTCAGTGGTCACATGCCAAACAAGCCAGCATCACTGCTGAGACCAGGGATTGGCTGCAGCAGTTATATGCTGGCACAGCATAACATTCTGATCTACAAATTATACAGTGCATAATTATGCATATTACAAGTTTCCTAAATATATAAGTACTTTCTTGAACTATCACACCAGCCCTTTCAGGTACATTATTCCCACCGTCTTCCATTTAAATCAGGGGAAGGACACATATCACCAGGTGTTAATGTTTACAGGGAATTGAATTATTCAAAGGTCATTTTCAAAACTGTAAAAATAATATATTTAGGTGTGCTAATCTCATGTATACCACAAGTGAGTATACAGCAACATGAGTGTGCGCTCTTAAAAACACTGAAACTGAGGCCATGCAATATTTGAAAGTCATCCACAAATGCTCTAAAAATGAATACTACACACAGCAAATGGCTGCTGTGTTACCAAAATCAACATTTTCAGAAAACGCCCAGTTTTCCGAATTTTAACCTCAGTCACCCAGTCATGGTGTGTGCCAAGTTTGGGGCCTCTGGCTTTAAAACTGTGAGAATGGCTTTAAGTGAAATCTGATTGGCTGTTTTAGGCTCCACCCACTTTTCCAAAATTTTGACCGCAGTCACCCAGTGAGTATTTGTGCTAAGTTTGGGACACTTGGCATTTAAACTGTGATAATAGCAGCAGTTTATCTTTTTTTCATTAAGGTCAATGGCTGAAATATGATTGGGTGCTGTTGCCCCGCCACTTTTTTCCTAATTGTGAACCACAGTCACCCAGTGACTAACACTTTAAGGTTTGGGAATTATGGCATTTAACGTGTAAAAATGGCAGCAGTTTTATTGTTTTCTATTGAAAATCAATGAGTGAAATTTGATTGGTTGTTGGTGGCTCCGCCCACTTTTTTCAACCTTGAAGTGGAAACACCCAATGACCACATTTGTGATATTTGAGGTCCATGACACCAATAGTGTGAGAATGGCAGCATTTTTAGTTTTTCCATTTAAATCAAAGAAATCTAATTGGTTGTTTTTGGTCCCTCCCACTTTTCTGTATTTTAATCCCAGTCCTCCAGTGACCAACTTCGCCAAGTTTGAGGACCCTGCCATTAACAGTCTAAGAGCAGCGGCAGTTTTTAATTTTCCCATTTAAACAAATGGCTGAAATTTGATTGGCTGTTGTAGACTCCGCCCACTTTTTATAAATTTTAACCCCAGTCATCCAATGACCCATGGTGCCAAGTCTGGCTTAACCACCTCCGGACCGCCTAACGCAGATTCGCGTTCCGGAGGTGGCAGCCCTGCGCAGAGTCACGCATATATGCGTCATCTCGCGCGAGCCGAGACTTCCTGTGAACGCGCGCACACAGGCGCGCGCGCTCACAGGAACGGAAGGTAAGAGAGTTGATCTCCAGCCTGCCAGCGGCGATCGTTCGCTGGCAGGCTGGAGATGTGTTTTTTTTAACCCCTAACAGGTATATTAGACGCTGTTTTGATAACAGCGTCTAATATACCTGCTACCTGGTCCTCTGGTGGTCCCCTTTGTTTGGATCGACCACCAGAGGACACAGGTAGCTCAGTAAAGTCCCACCAAGCACCACTACACTACACTACACCCCCCCCCCCCCCGTCACTTATTAACCCCTTATTAGCCCCTGATCACCCCTGATCACCCCATATAGACTCCCTGATCACCCCCCTGTCATTGATTACCCCCCTGTCATTGATCAACCCCCTGTAAAGCTCCATTCAGATGTCCGCATGATTTTTACGGATCCACTGATAGATGGATCGGATCCGCAAAACGCATCCGGACGTCTGAATAAAGCCTTACAGGGGCGTGATCAATGACTGTGGTTATCACCCCATATAGACTCCCTGATCACCCCCGTCATTGATTACACCCCTGTCATTGATTACCCCCCTGTAAAGCTCCATTCAGACGTCCGCATGATTTTTACGGATGCACTGATAGATGGATCGGATCCGCAAAACGCATCCGGACGTCTGAATGAAGCCTTACAGGGGCATGATCAATGACTGTGGTGATCACCCCATATAGACTCCCTGATCACCCCCCTGTAAAGCTCCATTCAGATGTCCGCATGATTTTTACGGATGCACTGATAGATGGATCCGATCCGCAAAACGCATCCGGACGTCTGAATGAAGCCTTACAGGGGCGTGATCAATGACTGTGGTGATCACCCCATATAGACTCCCTGATCACCCCCCTGTAAAGCTCCATTCAGATGTCCGCATGATTTTTACGGATGCACTGATAGATGGATCCGATCCGCAAAACGCATCCGGACGTCTGAATGAAGCCTTACAGGGGCATGATCAATGACTGTGGTTATCACCCCATATAGACTCTCTGATCACCCCCCTGTCATTGATCACCCCCCCTGTCATTGATCACCCCCCCTGTCATTGATCACCCCCCCTGTCATTGATCACCCCCCTGTAAGGCTCCATTCAGACATTTTTTTGGCCCAAGTTAGCGGAATTATTTTTTTTTTTTCTTACAAAGTCTCATATTCCACTAACTTGTGTCAAAAAATAAAATCGCACATGAACTCACCATACCCCTCACGGAATCCAAATGCGTAAAATTTTTTAGACATTTATATTCCAGACTTCTTCTCACGCTTTAGGGCCCCTAGAATGCCAGGGCAGTATAAATACCCCACATGTGACCCCATTTCGGAAAGAAGACACCCCCAGGTATTCCGTGAGGGGCATATTGAGTCCATGAAAGATTGAAATTTTTGTCCCAAGTTAGCGGAACGGGAGACTTTGTGAGAAAAAAATTAAAAATATCAATTTCCGCTAACTTGTGCCAAAAAATTTTTTTTTCTATGAACTCGCCATGCCCCTCATTGAATACCTTGGGGTGTCTTCTTTCCAAAATGGGGTCACATGTGGGGTATTTATACTGCCCTGGCATTCTAGGGGCCCCAAAGCGTGAGAAGAAGTCTGGTATCCAAATGTCTAAAAATGCCCTCCTAAAAGGAATTTGGGCACCTTTGCGCATCTAGGCTGCAAAAAAGTGTCACACATCTGGTATCGCCGTACTCAGGAGAAGTTGGGGAATGTGTTTTGGGGTGTCATTTTACATATACCCATGCTGGGTGAGAGAAATATCTTGGTCAAATGCCAACTTTGTATAAAAAAATGGGAAAAGTTGTCTTTTGCCAAGATATTTCTCTCACCCAGCAAGGGTATATGTAAAATGACACCCCAAAACACATTCCCCAACTTCTCCTGAATACGGCGATACCACATGTGTGACACTTTTTTGCAGCCTAGGTGGGCAAAGGGGCCCATATTCCAAAGAGCACCTTTAGGATTTCACAGGTCATTTACCTACTTACCACACATTAGGGCCCCTGGAAAATGCCAGGGCAGTATAACTACCCCACAAGTGACCCCATTTTGGAAAGAAGACACCCCAAGGTATTCCGTGAGGGGCATGGCGAGTTCCTAGAATTTTTTATTTTTTGTCACAAGTTAGTGGAAAATGCAGATTTTTTTTTTTTTTTTTTTTTTTTCATACAAAGTCTCATATTCCACTAACTTGTGACAAAAAATAAAAACTTCCATGAACTCACTATGCCCATCAGCGAATACCTTGGGGTGTCTTCTTTCCAAAATGGGGTCACTTGTGGGGTAGTTATACTGCCCTGGCATTCTAGGGGCCCAAATGTGTGGTAAGGAGTTTGAAATCAAATTCTGTAAAAAAATGACCTGTGAAATCCGAAAGGTACTCTTTGGAATATGGGCCCCTTTGCCCACCTAGGCTGCAAAAAAGTGTCACACATCTGGTATTGCCGTACTCAGGAGAAGGTGGGGAATGTGTTTTGGGGTGTCTTTTTACATATACCCATGCTGGGTGAGAGAAATATCTTGGCAAAAGACAACTTTTCCCATTTTTTTATACAAAGTTGGCATTTGACCAAGATATTTATCTCACCCAGCATGGGTATATGTAAAAAGACACCCCAAAACACATTCCTCAACTTCTCCTGAATACAGAGATACCAGATGTGTGACACTTTTTTGCAGCCTAGGTGGGCAAAGGGGCCCATATTCCAAAGAGCACCTTTCGGATTTCACTCGTCATTTTTTACAGAATTTGATTTCAAACTCCTTACCACACATTTGGGCCCCTAGAATGCCAGGGCAGTATAACTACCCCACAAGTGACCCCATTTTGGAAAGAAGAGACCCCAAGGTATTTCGTGATGGGCATAGTGAGTTCATAGAAGTTTTTATTTTTTGTCACAAGTTAGTGGAATATGAGACTTTGTAAGAAAAAAAAAAATCAAAAAAAAAATCATCATTTTCCGCTAACTTGTGACAAAAAATAAAAAGTTCTATGAACTCACTATGCCCATTAGCGAATACCTTAGGGTGTGTACTTTCCGAAATGGGGTCATTTGTGGGGTGTTTGTACTGTCTGGCCATTGTAGAACCTCAGGAAACATGACAGGTGCTCAGAAAGTCAGAGCTGCTTCAAAAAGCGGAAATTCACATTTTTGTACCATAGTTTGTAAACGCTATAACTTTTACCCAAACCATTTTTTTTTTACCCAAACATTTTTTTTTTATCAAAGACGTGTAGAACTATAAATTTAGAGCAAAATTTCTATATGGATCTCGTTTTTTTTGCAAAATTTTACAACTGAAAGTGAAAAATGTCATTTTTTTGCAAAAAAATCGTTAAATTTAGATTAATAACAAAAAAAGTAAAAATGTCAGCAGCAATGAAATACCACCAAATGAAAGCTCTATTAGTGAGAAGAAAAGGAGGTAAAATTCATTTGGGTGGTAAGTTGCATGACCGAGCAATAAACGGTGAAAGTAGTGTAGGTCAGAAGTGTAAAAAGTGGCCTGGTCTTTCAGGGTGTTTAAGCACTGGGGGCTGAGGTGGTTAAATACCGGGAGAATGACAGCAGCTCTTGTCCCGGCCACTTCGTAACTACGCTACAGCAGAGGCCGTAACCCCTGGAAACAAGCAATGTATAATGCGTTCGAAAAATGAATAAAGCCAGCAAAGGAGACAACATGGACAATCACAATACATTAGTAAGTGGCTTGTATTAACTTTATCTACATAATAAATGCAATTTGCGGAAGTGAGAGAAGCCCTTTAGGGGGGTACTTAGGGTTTTTGGTATATACACTGCTCAAAAAAATAAAGGGAACACTTAAACAACACAATGTAACTCCAAGTCAATCACACTTCTGTGAAATCAAACTGTCAACTTAGGAAGCAACACTGAGTGACAATCAATTTCACATGCTGTTGTGCAAATGGAATAGACAACAGGTGGAAATTATAGGCAATTAGCAAGACACCCCCAATAAAGGAGTGGTTCTGCAGGTGGTGACCACAGACCTCTTCTCAGTTCCTATGCTTCCTGGCTGATGTTTTGGTCACTTTTGAATGCTGGCGGTGCTTTCACTCTAGTGGTAGCATGAGACGGAGTCTACAACCCACACAAGTGGCTCAGGTAGTGCAGCTTATCCAGGATGGCACATCAATGCGAGCTGTGGCAAGAAGGTTTGCTGTGTCTGTCAGCGTAGTGTCCAGAGCATGGAGGCGCTACCAGGAGACAGGCCAGTACATCAGGAGACGTGGAGGAGGCCGTAGGAGGGCAACAACCCAGCAGCAGGACTGCTACCTCCGCCTTTGTGCAAGGAGGAACAGGAGGAGCACTGCCAGAGCCCTGCAAAATGACCTCCAGCAGGCCACAAATGTGCATGTGTCTGCTCAAACGGTCAGAAACAGACTCCATGAGGGTGATATGAGGGCCCGACGTCCACAGGTGGGGGTTGTGCTTACAGCCCAACACCGTGCAGGACGTTTTCCATTTGCCAGAAAACACCAAGATTGGCAAATTCGCCACTGGTGCCCTGTGCTATTCACAGATGAAAGCAGGTTCACACTGAGCACATGTGACAGACGCGACAGAGTCTGGAGACGCCGTGGAGAACGTTCTGCTGCCTGCAACATCCTCTAGCATGACCGGTTTGGCATTGGGTCAGTAATGGTGTGGGGTGGCATTTCTTTGGAGGGCCGCACAGCCCTCCATGTGCTCGCCAGAGGTAGCCTGACTGCCATTAGGTACCGAGATGAGATCCTCAGACCCCTTGTGAGACCATATGCTGGTGCGGTTGGCCCTGGGTTCCTCCTAATGCAAGACAATGCTAGACCTCATGTGGCTGGAGTGTGTCAGCAGTTCCTGCAAGACGAAGGCATTGATGCTATGGACTGGCCACCCCGTTCCCCAGACCTGAATCCAATTGAGCACATCTGGGACATCATGTCTCGCTCTATCTACCAACGTCACGTTGTACCACAGACTGTCCAGGAGTTGGCAGATGCTTTAGTCCAGGTCTGGGAGGAGATCCCTCAGGAGACTGTCCGCCACCTCATCAGGAGCATGCACAGGCGTTGTAGGGAGGTCATACAGGCACGTGGAGGCCACACACACTACTGAGCCTCATTTTGACTTGTTTTAAGGACATTACATCAAAGTTGGATCAGCCTGTAGTGTGTTTTTCCACTTTAATTTTGAGTGTGACTCCAAATCCAGACCTCCATGGGTTGAAAAATTGGATTTCCATTTTTTTATTTTTGTGTGATTTTGTTGTCAGCACATTCAACTATGTAAAGAACAAAGTATTTCAGAAGAATATTTAACTAATTCAGATCTAGGATGTGTTATTTTTGTGTTCCCTTTATTTTTTTGAGCAGTGTATATTTTTTTATACAGGTACTCATACAGATACCTTTAGACATGATTATCTAACTATATGTTTAATGGTCGTTGAGATTAAAATTTCACCTGAGTGAAGAAATAGAGACAGTAACTCTACATACTCAAAATGTCTCCATTAATTGATGCTTGAAAAATTCACAGATGGGAGATCTAAATTAAAGTCAGTTTATGTGATAGATTTCAGTGATATGCGACTTTTCTTCAAATTCAGGCTAAACATATTGCGTTGTGGAAATAATTTTCCCAGCCCGCAATTTAAATATTTTTAAAATGAAATATAATTATGAGACTATTCAATAAATATGCCATAAAAATTGTACAAGAGCTGATTATTTCAAGAACTATGCAGTGAAAGAGAGGACAGAATTTACATGCGGAAGAAAGGCAGTTCCACCAGGGGACTTTACAATTGGAGTAGCCAAACTTTGGAATGTCCTACTACAAGAAGATGCCGTTACGGACACAGAGATACTAACGGTGTATACGCTTTCTTTTTACACAATAAAGCATTTTTCATTGAGGAAAACAAAACCTTTTTGTCTGTGCCTCTGGCATGGCCCATCAGCACCCTGCAATCACTGTAGGGCACCTGATGGGGTGTTAGGAGCAGAAGGGAATCTCCTGCAGTCCTGTCTTCTTCCGCCTACTACGGTAGTAGTTTGGTTAGTTTAGGGGAGGCGCTCCTGATTGGTTGGCCTTTCTTTAAATATTTCAGCTTTCCGCAGTGAAGGTGTGGTGGTGTACACAGTAGTGTGAGCTCTGTGCATTTCTATCCAGAATCCAGCCTAGACTGGTGACTTGTCAGTATAGCTGGTTACTTGCATCTGATCATTACCTGACTTACATCTCCCCCCCCCCCCCCCCCCCGTTTGTGCAATCATCCATTTACCATCATTATTTGGCTCCTGTCATCTATCAGTGAGCTATGGTATATTTCCTGGCTGCCAGTCTTGATAACATTATTCTTACGACCATCCAATCACTATACAATTTGGCTCTACTGTAAGTTCTGAAGTTATCCGAGTATGAGAGACATCAACACTACCCGGAAAGGCGACTGCTGTAGGTGAAGTCCAGGCATCGTTAGATTGGGTCAAAGAGGGAGTCCGTTCCCTGTTTTGCCCCTAAGAGGTTAAGTGGCCTGGTAACAGTTTTTTTTTAAATAAAACATTTTTAATAGTCTCTTCCAAAAAATAAATACATTCATGTATTGCATGTTATTTGGGAATTTTGTTATCTTCGATCCCAGCCATTGCAGCAGAGCGTAAACTATAATATACAGCTGATGCCGCGGACTCAGCAACTCAGTATCCGCCATCCCAGAGCTGGAAATGCACAGACGTGCTCAGAAAGCAGCACAGTGTGCGAAGGGATTAAAAAAGCCTTAGGCCTCTTTTCACACGACAGTATGGCTTTTTCAGTGTTTTGTGGTCCGTTTTAAACGGATCCGTTGTTCCGTTTTTTGTTTCCGTTGTGTTTCCGTTTCCTTTCCGTTTTTCTGTTCCGTTTTTCCGTATGGCAAATACAGTATACAGTAATTTCATAGAAAAAATTGGGCTGGGCATAACATTTTCAATAGATGGTACCGCAAAAAACGGAACGGATACGGAAGACATACGGATGCATTTCCGTATGCATTCGGTTTTTTGCGGACCCATAGACTTTAATGGAGCCACGGAACGTGATTTTCGGCCAAATATAGGACATGTTCTATCTTTCAACGGAACGGAAAAACGGAAATACGGAAACGGAATGCATACGGAGTACATTCCGTTTTTTTTGCGGAACCATTGAAATGAATGGTTCCGTATACGGACCGTATACGGAACGCAAAAAACGGTCCGCAAAACAGGAAAAAAAAAACGGTCGTGTGAAAGAGGCCTTAGACACTAATATCATGATTAATAATATGAAAAGTTATAATTAAAGAGAGAGGTATTGAGTTACTTTCATCCAGGTATATCATTCAACTGCATTTGTGGGGTTAGAAAGAATATTTTTCCATGAAGCATATATAGCTTAAAGGGGTTCTGCAGTTTGTTTAAAATGATGATCTATCCTCTGGATAGATCATCAGCATCGATCGGCGGGGGTCCCACACCCAGGACCCCCGCCGATCAGCTGTTTTTAGAAGGCAGCGGCGCTGGCAGTAGCGTCGCGGCCTTTTCACTGTTTACCGCAGGCCCAGTGACGTCACGACTAGTATCACTGGCCTGGGCGGGGCTAAGCTCCATTCAAGTGAACAGAGCTTAGCCCCGCCCAGGCCATTGATACCAGTTGTGACATCACTGGGCCTCATGTGAACAGTGAGAAGGTCACGGCGCTCCTGGAGTGCCGCTGCCATCTCAAACAGCTGATCCCGGATCCCCACCGATCAGATGCTGATGATCTATCCAATGGATAGATCATCAGTTTAAACAAACTGCAGAACCCCTTTAAGTAGCCTTTAAGGCTTTGCTTTCTTTTAAAGCAAACTGGTTCATAGAAATGTTAAAGCGGTAGTACAATAAAATTAAAAATCTCAGACACGCCCCCAAATGGTGTAAAATAAAAAATTTATATACTTACCTTTTTCTTCATCTCCGCTGGGCTGGTTCCCCTGCCACTTCTTGTTTACAGACTGCAGAGGTGATATGCAGGTATACAGCAATCACTGTCCACAGCAGTCCTTGCTGCTATGAACTCTTTCACCTACCTGGTTGTCTTATTGCTTCTGATGACAGCACACTGCTCATAGCTTTGTTGGTTATCTAGTCTCCCTCTTCCATCTATCAGTGTTAGAAATAGGAGCAGGGAGGGGGGTGCAGTACACCCCAAATCAGAGTGTGGAGAGGGTGAAAGCAACCACATTATCAGGAAGGGGATCTTAAACACACACAAGAAAGTGTGCAGATCCTACATGGCCCTAAAGTACCGGTTATACAAATTAATACTAATGCTCAATCTCCTATGCATTTTACATTTTAGGGCAATTGATACCTCACTGTTTGGGACTAGTTGGATTTCAATGGCTAGTACTTTAGGCCATGTACAGTAGGTGTCACTACTGCTGCTAAAATCCCTATAACTTCACAAGTGGACAACTGGAATACTAATAATCCTTATCTGTAATGCCATTTAGGGTCACTGTCCGTGCCCAAATATACTTGTACTTTGTATTTTATTTTGCATGTATTATCATGGCAAACATGTTTTAGATATTAGGTATCTGTCTTAGGCCTCTTTCACACTTGCATTGTCCGGATCCGTCGTGCACTCCATTTGCCGGCGGTGCCCGCCGGATCCGTAACAACGCAAGTGAACTGAAAGCATTTGAAGACGGATCCGTCTTCAAAATGCGTTCAGTGTTACTATGGCACCCAGGACGCTATTAAAGTCCTGGCTGCCATAGTAGTAGTAGGGAGCGGGGGAGCAGTATACTTACAGTCCGTGCCGCTCCAGAATGACGTCAGAGCGCCCCATCGCATGGATCACGTCATCCATGCGCGTGGGGCGCCCTGACGTCACCCTGAAGCGCCCGGGGAGCCGCACGAATGGTAAGTATATTGCTCCCCCGCTCTCCACTACACTTTACCATGGCAACCAGGACTTTAGCGTCCTGGAAGCCATGGTAACCATTCAGAAAAAGCTAAACGGATCCGAATTCCGGATCCGGCCTTGCGGCAAGTGTTCAGGATTTTTGGCCGGAGCAAATAGCGCAGCATTCTGCGGTATTTTCTCCGGCCAAAAAACGTTCCGTTCCGGGACTGAAGGCATCCTGATGCATCCTGAACGGATTTCTCTCCATTCAGAATGCATGGGGATAATCCTGATCAGGATTCTTCCGGCATAGAGCCCCGACGACGGAACTCTATGCCGGAACACAACGCAAGTGTGAAAGAGCCCTTATAGATAAATTACTTGATACTGCATACTATAACAGGTGTTCATATTTATACTATTGAGAAAATGAAATTGTAGCCTGAAACTAGTGCAATTTTTAACTCATGGTAACCACTAACATATGTAAAAATAATTTTTCCATAACCTTTTTTAACGTGAAGGGCATGCATTGTAATTTTAACTATATTTGCTAGTGACATCTGTACCCATTAATGCCATTTCAATGTTCTATAAAAATTAGCTTCATTTCATTTCATTTTTAGCTTAGGCTACTTTAACACTTGTGCTTTCCCTATCTCAATAGTGGAAGAAAACACTTCTGTTTTTTTTTTTTTATGTCTTTAGTCTATTTTTATGATGAGGCTGCATTGTGCTATGTTTTCTTGTTTTTTATATACTACATATATCGTGATACTCATTCATTATTATGGATTTCATGTAATACATATGCTTAGACCCTACTGTCTGGATGTTAGCATGTTACCCATGTCTGTTTGTCGGACTGGTTCCGACTTTATCATTCTGTTATATGTGAATCAACATATTACAACTTTCGTCATATTCTTGAAATGTATAAATAAAGAATAAAAAATAAAAAAAGAACACTTCCGTTTTGTCCCCATTCATTGCCATTGGGGACAAAACTGAACTGAACTGAACTAAACTAAACGGAATGCACCAGAATGCTTTCTGTTCCATTTGTTTGCATCCCCATCACGGACAGAATAACGCTGCAAGCAGCAGCAATGTGCTGACACACAATGTAAGTCAATGGGGACGGATCTGTTTTCTCTGACACAATGGAGTTCATGACGTATCCGTCTTGGCTATGTTAAGGTTAATACAACCGGATCCGTTCATAACGAATGCAGACGGTTGTATTAACAGTAAAAGAAGCGTTTTTGCTGATCCATGACGGATTCAGCAAAAACGATGATGTGAAAGTAGCCTTAGGGTCCATTCACACGTCCGTTTTTTCTTTCCTGATCTGTTCTGTTTTTTCAGGAACAGATCTGGACCAGATCTGGACCCATTCATTTTCAATGGGTCCTGGAAAAAAAATCGGACAGCACAATGTGTGCTGTCTGTTTCCGTTGTTCCGTTCCGCATGTCCGAAAAAATATAAAACATGTCCTATTCTTTTCCGCAAAAATCGGATCCTGGACCAATACAAAGTCAATGGATCCGCAAAAAACGGAAGACATTCGTATGTCATTACGTATGTCATCCGTTTTATGCGGATTCCGTTCCTGGAAATTAGGCTTCCTCCCCAGTATTAAATGTGACCAGTGCGGCCCCCCTCCCTCTATATTCATTGGTGGCCAGTGCGGATTCCCAGTAAGTTTTCTACAGATCAGATTTTTCACTTCGTGAAAAACTCAGATCCGACAGTATATTCTAACACAGAGGCGTTCCCATGGTGATGGGGACGCTTCTAGTTAGAATATACTGAGAACGGTGTAAATGACTGCCCCCTGCTGCCTGGCAGCACCCGATCTCTTACAGGGGGCTGTGATCTGCACAATTAACCCCTCAGGTGCTGCGCCTGAGGGGTTAATTGTGCATATCATAGCCCCCTATAAGAGATCAGGGGCTGCCAGGCAGCAGGGGGCAGACCCCCCTCCCTCCCCAGTATTAAATGTGACCAGTGCGGCCTCACCCCCCCCCCCCCCCCATCATTGGTGGCCACTGCGGATTCCCAGTATTAATAAATGTGCCCAGTGCGGTCTCACCTCTCCCCCCCCCCCCCCCCCCCATCATTGGTGGCCAGTGCGGATTCCCAGTATTAATAAATGTGCCCAGTGCGGTCTCACCTCTCTACCCCCCCCCCCCCCCATCATTGGTGGCCAGTGCGGATTCCCAGTATTAATAAATGTGCCCAGTGCGGTCTCACCTCTCCCCCCCCCCCCCCCCCATCATTGGTGGCAGCGGAGAGTACCGATCGGAGTCCCAGTTTAAATCGCTGGGGCTCCGATCGGTTACCATGGCAGCCAAGACTGCAATAGTCTGACCGGCCGGGAGCTCCTCCTACTGGTAAGTGACAGGTCTGTGCTAAAAGCAATGCGCCGCACAGACCTTTCACTTACAAGTAGGAGGAGCTCCCGGCCGGTCAGACATCGCAGCTCGCAGTCGCAGGTAAGTATAATGCTTGTATTTATTGCTAAGTAACCATGGTAGCCAAGACTGCAATAGCGTCTTGGCTGCCATGGTAACCGATCGGAGCCCCAGCGATTTAAACTGGGACTCCGATTGGAACTCTCCGCTGCCACCAATGATGGGGGGGGGGGAGAGGTGAGACCGCACTGGGCACATTTATTAATACTGGGAATCCGCGCTGGCCACCAATGATGGGGGGGGGGGGGGGAGAGGTGAGACCGCACTGGGCACATTTATTAATACTGGGAATCCGCACTGGCCACCAATGATGGGGGGGGGGGGGGGGGGAGAGGTGAGACCGCACTGGGCACATTTATTAATACTGGGAATCCGCACTGCCACCAATGATGGGGGGGGGGGGGAAGAGGTGAGGCCGCACTGGTCACATCCGCACTGGCCACCAATGAATATAGAGGGGGGGGGGCCGCACTAGTCACATTTAATACAGGGGAGGGAGGGGGTCTGCCCCCTCCTGCCTGGCAGCACCTGATCTCTCACAGGGGGCTATGATTCGCACAATAATTGTGCAGATCACAGCCCCCTGTAAGAGATCGGGTGCTGCCAGGCAGCAGGGGGCAGTCATGTACACCGTTCTCAGTATATTCTAACTAGAAGCGTCCCCATGACCATGGGAACGCCTCTGTGTTAGAATATACTGTCGGATTTGAGTTTTCACATGTTTCCGTTTTTTGCGGATCCGCAAAAAACGGATGACATACGGAAACATTTTCAGGAACAACGGATCCGCAAAAAACGGACCGAAAATCGGGATGTAGAAAAATACGGACGTGTGAATGTAGCCTTAGTCGAATGCATTACTATTGTACAAATAAGGTCACACTTTAGTTATTTGGTCAGTTATTTCCATCAGTGAACAAAACCAGGTGTGGATCAAAGACACAGTGTCACATCTGTGACAGGTCTCAGAAGGTCTAAAAGATTATTTACGCATTAGTGATCTGACAGCCTCTTGTGGTTTCACTTTGTCTGTGTGTTGCTGGTATGTCCACACCTCCTGTTCAGGTGTGGATCATGTGACCTTTACCTCGCTTGTCGTGTTTTGCATCTCCCCCCGCCTGGATGTTTACTAGGCCTCAGTGAGACGCTAGTTCCTTCACCAGGGAAGGAACAAGTGGTCTCTGCCCTGTCAGGAGCAGGGTTTTATAGGTGGTGACCCTTTTCCTTCCCTAGCGGTGAGGCCTAGTGTCTTTCCCCTTCCTTCTTGATTGTCTTTTGGTGTTCTCCCCTACTACATCTGTGACATTATCCCAAGCCGATACCGCCATTTTTGTTCTGATCTGTGCAGCTATGGATACTATGTCTGCACTGGTCGAACAGCTGCAGAATCTGACTTTGGAGGTAGCAGACCTCCACGCAACTGTCTTGCAGATTCAGAGTCCACAGACTGCTGGTTCCAGGTGGGTCCCAGGCCTGTCCTGAACCGAAGGTGGCTCTCCCGGACAGGTTTTCCGGGGGTAGTGACAATTTCATCCGGTTCAGGGAGGCATGTAAATAATACTTTAAGCTACGTCCATACTCTTCTGGGGTTGAGTGTCAACGTGTGGGTATGATTATTTCATTGCTTAAAGAGGATGCCCAATCTTGGGCTTTTTCTCTGCCGACCGGATCAACGTCCCTCCGGTCGGTAGATGAATTCTTAAGAGCCTTGGGTCTCATCTACGATGACCCGGATCGGATCTCTCAGGCCGAGACCAAGTTACGGAGTTTGCGGCAGGGAGAACGTTCCGCGGAGACCTATTGCTCCGAATTTAGGAGATGGGCTACCGATACTGAGTAGAACGATCCTGCTCTCCGTAGCCAATTCTGTCAGGGTCTCTCTGAGAGACTGCAGGACGCGTTGGCCTTTCATGAATATCCTGTGTCATTGGAGGCAGCTATGTCCCTTGCTGTACATCTAGATAGACGCCTGAGAGAGAGATCTAGGGGTCCTCACCTTCAGGACATACTGTCCAATAAGGGTACTGCTTCCTTTGACACTTATGGTGGAGAGACACTGGCAGTTGCGCCTTGTGATGAGCCTATGCAGTTAGGAGGAGCTACTCCTGGCAAAAGCTTGGGTCATGTGAAAGGAGTCTGCTTTTATTGTGGCAAGAAGGGACATTTTGTGAATATTTGTCCGTACTTGCAGCATCAAGGTGTAAACAAAAAGAAAAAACCTTTTAATCCTCAAATTACTATTGGTGGTGTGGATGGGGAGCAAGAAAACCTACTTTTATCTTTTACTAGTAGTACCCGTTTTCTCCTGTCTGCCGAGGTGGCGCTAGAGTCCAAAATTGTGAAAATCAAAGCATTTATCGTCAGTGGGGCAGAAGTTAACTTGATTGATGGAGAGTTTGTACGCATTCATGGCTTGACTACTAATGCATTAGAGAAAAGTATTTCTGTCTTTGCAATTGACTCAGCACCTCTCACCCAAAAATGCCTGTCGCAGGTAGTGAATGACATTCAATTAAGAGTGGGTGATTTGCATCAGGAATCTATCTCCTGTTATGTATTGGAGGGTCTGCCTGCTCCGTTGGTGTTGGGCTTACCATGGTTAAGCAAACATAACCCTAACATCGACTGGCAAGCGAGACAGATTCTCGATTGGAGTTATTTTTGCATGGACAACTGTCTTAATGCATCATTCTCTATGGTGACCACTAAAACTGTACCCTCGTTCATTTCAGAATTTTCTGATGTTTTCTCTGAGAGTGGTAATCAGGAGTTGCCTCCTCACCGGGAGTATGACTGTCCCGTCAATCTTATTCCCGGAGCTAAATTGCCCAAATCTCGGTTGTATAATCTTTCGGAACCCGAAAGAAAGGCCATGCGAGAGTATATTACCAAGAGTTTGGCAAAGTGAAATATTAGATCAACCAAGTCCCCAGTGGCTGCTGGGTTTTTCTTTGTAAAGAAAAAAGATGGTACCCTGAGACCATGCCTGGACTTCCGTGAGCTCAATTGTATCACCGTCTGTGATCCTTAACCCCTTCCTTTGATTCCGGATTTGTTTAGTCAGATTGTCGGTGCCAAGGTGTTCTCCAAGTTGGATCTGAGGGGGGGATATAATCTGGTAAGGATTAAGGAGGGGGATGAGTGGAATACCGCATTTAATACCCCTGAGGGTCATTTTGAAAACCTGGTCATGCCCTTTGGTTAACCAATGCTCCTGCGGTTTTTCAACACTTTGTCAATTACATCTTTCATCATCTGGTGGGGAGGTTTGTCGTTGTATACCTTGATGACATACTAATTTATTCGCCTAATATGGATACTCATCAGGATCATGTGAGACAGGTGTTACAGATCCTAAGAGAGAATAAGTTTTATGCCAAGATGGAAAAAGTGTATTTGCTGTACAGGAAGTGCAATTTCTGGGTTACCTGCTCTCATCCATAGGTTTTCGTATGGATCCCGAGAAGGTCCGTGCCGTGTTGGACTGGGATCGACCTGAAAATCTGAAAGCGCTTATGTTGTTTTTGGGGTTTACCAACTACTACCGTAAATTTATCTTGAACTATTCATCGGTGGTTAAACATTAACAAACATGACTAGGAAGGGTGCGGATATTTCTGTCTGGTCTGATGCGGCATTACAGGCCTTTTCTGCTGTGAAATAATGTTTTGCTTTGGCCCCTATTCTGATGCAACCGGACGTGACTCAGCCATTTATTGTTGAGGTTGACGCGTCCGAGGTAGCGGTAGGAGCAATCTTGTTGCAAGGTCCTTCACCTAGTAAATGGCGCCCATGTGCATTTTTCTCTAAAAAACTCTCTACTGCTGAAAGGAATTATGATGTGTGGAATAGGGAATTGCTGGCCATTAAGTTGCGTTCGCGGAATGGCGGCATTGGTTGGAAGGAGCAATTAACCCTATTACGGAAATTACGGATCACAAGAATCTGGCCTACCTGGAGTCGGCTAAGCGACTAAACCCCAGGCAGGCCAGATGGTCATTGTTTTTCACCAGATTTAACTTCATCGTCACTTACTGCCCTGGGGTTAAGAACGTCAAGGCGGATGCTTTGTCGCGTAGCTTTCCTGGGGGGGTGGGGGTTTGACAGTCTAATGACCCTAGTCCCATTTTATCTGAAGGGGTAGTCATATCCGCTCTTTATCCTGATCTTGAGGCCAGGGTGTTGGAGGCACAGGAGGATGCTCCGGATTCTTGTCCTCCGGGGAAGTTGTTTGTTCCCTCCGAATTACGTCACAAGGTGTTTGAGGAACATCACTGTACGGTGCTCGCTGGACACCCTGAGAGCAGATCGACTGTCGATCTCATCTCTCGCAGATTTTGGTGCTGAAACTCTTGCACAGGTGTTTGTCGACAACATCGTGAAACTACATGGCATTCCCTCTGATGTGGTGTCCGATAGAGGGACTCAGTTTGTTTCCAGATTCTGGAAAGCGTTCTGTACTCGTCTGGGTGTACAATTGTCCTTCTCTTCGGCTTTTAATCCTCCGTCGAACGGACAGACGGAGCGCACTAATCAGAATCTGGAAACTTACTTGAGATGTTTTGTTTAGGAGAATCAGGAAGAGTGGTCTTCATTTTTGTCGTTAGCTGAGTTTGCTATAAATAACCGTAGACCGCAATCCACTGATAAGTCGTTTTTTGGGGCATATGGGTTCCATCCACAGTTTGGTACATTTTCTGGTGCTCAAAATTCCGGCATTCCTGAGGAGGAACGATTTTCCTCTTCTTTGTCTTCTATTTGGCGGAAAATCCAAAATAACCTGAAAAAGATGGGCAACAGGTATAAGCGTGTGGCTGAGTGGTCCGGACCTGAGAGTGGGTGATTCTGTGTGGTTGTCTACAAGAAACATTAAACTTAAGGTACCTTCTTGGAAGTTGGGCCCAAGATTTATTGGTCCATATAAGATCACTGCCATTGTTAACCCTGTAGCCTTCAGTCTTGAACTTCCTCAGGCATTGAAAATCCATAACGTATTTCATAAATCGTTGCTAAATAAATGTGTCGAACCTGTTGAGCCGTCCTCCTTGCCTCCCGCTCCGGTCATGGTGGACGGCAATTTAGAATTTCAGATCAGCAGGATTGTGGACTCCCGAGTTCTCCGGAGATCCCTCCAGTATCTCGTTCATTGGAGAGGGTATGGACCAGAGGAGAGGAGAGGAGGGGGGGTACTGTCACATCTGTGACAGTTCTCAGAAGGTCTGAAAGATTATCTATGCATTAGTGATCTGACAGCCTCTTTTGGTTTCACTTTGTCTGTGTGTTGCTGGTATGTCCACACCTCCTGTTCAGGTGTGGATCATGTGACCTTTATCTCGCCCTATTTAGTCTGACTGTTCCCATCACTCCTTGCTTGGGATAGCTTCATTTGGTCTTGGAAGAGCTGGAGTGTGGTTCGTGTTGAAGTCCTGTTTATCCTTCATCCTCTGAAGTTAAGTGTTCCGCTTGTCGTGTTTTGTATCCCCCCCCCCCCCTGGTTGTTTACTAGGCCTCAGTGAGACGCTAGTTCCTTCACCAGGGAAGGAATGGGTGGTCTCTGCCCTGTCATTATCTTTAGGGCATCTGAGGGTCACCAGGGTTTTCTAGGTTCCCGTTTATGGGTATCTCTACCATCGAGAGGTGCCCATACGGATATGAGTTAGGGCCAGGAGCAGTGTTTTATAGGTGGTGACCCTTTTCCTTCCCTAGCGGTGAGGGCTAGTGTCTTTCCCCTTCCTTCTTGATTGTCTTTTGGTGTTCTCCCCTACTACATCCGTGACACTCAGAACAGGAGGAAATCCTTACATTACAGCTGATCTCTGAGGAGGCTTCACTACTAGTTTTGGCTCACAATCACTGACGGAAATAACTGACCAAGTAAGTGTGACCTCACGGATTGCATTCTGTATTTTTGAGAACGCGTAGACTTCAATGGGGCCATGTCCTAATTTTCACTGACAAGTATAGGACATGTTTTATTTGTTTTGCAGAGCCGTGGAACGGAAGGAAAGAGCCCCATAGAAGTGAATGGGTCCGCAGCTAATCCGCAAAATTGCGGATCAGATGCAGAAAGCAACACACAGCCGTCTGAGTGAGTCCTTAGAGTCATTTATGCTTTTAAAATTTAAAACTTTCAAAGTGTTAAAGTTCCTGTAGCTCAACTCCCCCTTGTGGCTGATTATACTAATAGTACATTGTATTTTGCCAATTTTATATACTTCATCATTCTTTTTCTAATAATTTATTTCAACATAAAGCTAGATAAGATTTGGAGAATGAAGAAGGTGAATTTTATCATAACTAGAATATTACCTATATGTTACATAAATGCAGAAACAGCTATGGGCCTCTCTCCTCCCAGCTGGCTAGAGAAGAAGCCTCCTTGTTGCACCTTGTCTGCGGTAGGACAGATAAATTCTTAAGCTCTGCCCTCTTTACTAAACTCCTTCCTCTCATCCGGTCTCCAGATGAAAAGGGAACGGATCAACCGGAGATTAACCCCTGGCTCTCCTGTAGCATTTTTACACGACTGTTAGTGTCAGGAAATGAAGAAACAGCTGCAATCTGACAAACAGTACGAGCAACTTACTGTTATCATTCATTTCCAGGTTTAGTGTTCCTTTAGAAGTTGGAAACTTCTCTAACAATCTAACGGCTGACGTCTTTTTCTAATCCACTCAGGTTGTCATAAACCGCAAGCTCCACATTTAAGGGAATGCTGCCCATCATTGAGTCACTCTGACCACTGGACCTTACACATAATAAGGGGATTTCAATCAAGCACACTGAATCAATACATCTGCTCAGCTCCTTCTGCTCTATAACATGTTGGTAGACTGGAGAGCATTTTCATGGTGACAAGAAACAAGTGTGAGCTATTTAATATCTTCTTTGCCCTCACACTCATTGAGGGACATTCAAAACTGGCATACCCATACACCAGTCTTGATCTCCCTGTGATGGCGTGAGATGCCCTTCATTTTTTTAAGAGGCAGTTGCCTCTCAATAAATTAGGCGCATCGCCGCCTTGCTTAGCGCAGAATTCAGCTATAACTTCCGTCAGTTTATGGCATCAGTTATAGTAAATCTGTCAGGTGGCACAAAGCCCCACCCCCTCTCACTAAGCCCAGCCCACTTTTCTCTGCTTTTCAGAAAAGTGCAGAGAAGCTTAAAAAAAAAGTCACAAATTATCGCGTAAATATGGCATGCTACTTTTGTGACTTTTTTACTCCACAATAGTGGCGTAAAACCTTTAATTAACGTATTTTTCGCCCCATGAGACGCACTTTTCCCCTCCCAAAAGTGGGGGGAAAATGCCCCTGCGTCCTATGGGGCGAATGCTGCGATGTATCAGCTGGACGGGGAGGGAGGAGGGGCCGGTGCGGTCACTGTACTCCGGCCCCACCGCTCACTCACTGCTTTATTGCCTAAACATTTTATAATAATAGCTTTCATTGAAGTTCCGATCCCCAGCTCCATCTGTACTACTTACTAAATGTCCTGTAGCAGGCAGAGCAGGGCGGCCGGTCGGCCGGAACTCACTGACGTCACGTGCCTGCGCCGCCTACTTCATTCATAAAGTAGGCGGCGAAGGCACGTGATGTCAGTGACTTCTGGCCAGCTGCTCACCCTGCTCTGCCTGCTACAGGAAATTTTGTAAGTAGTACTGATGGGGCTGGGGATCGGAACTTCAATGAAAGCTATTAATACAAAATGTTTAGGCAATAAAGCAGTGAGTGAGCGGTGGGGCCGGAGTACAGTGACTGCACCGGCCCTGCCGCATTTGCACGACACTGGCCCCTCCCACAGGTTATTAGGGCATCTGTGGATGCCACTATTATGGGGTGGGGGATATGTGGATGGCACTGTTATGGGGGGGGGATCTGTGGATGGCACTGTTATGGGGGGGTGATCTGTGGATGGCACTGTTATGGGGTGGGGGATCTGTGGGTGAGACATATATAGCATTGCCATCCACAGATCCACCCCCCATAACAGTGCCATCCACAGATCCCCCCCATAACAGTGCCATCCACAGATCCCCCCCCCCATAACGGTGCCATCCACAGATCCCCCCCCCATAACGGTGCCATCCACAGATCCCCCCCCCCCATAACGGTGCCATCCACAGATCCCCCCCCCCATAACTGTGCCATCCACAGATCCCCCCCATAACAGTGCCATCCACAGATCCCCCCCATAACAGTGCCATCCACAGATCCCCCCCATAACAGTGCCATCCACAGATCCCCCCCATAACAGTGCCATCCACAGATCCCCCCCATAACAGTGCCATCCACAGATCCCCCCCATAACAGTGCCATCCACAGATCCCCCCCATAACAGTGCCATCCACAGATCCCCCCCATAACAGTGCCCCCCTCAGATCCCCCCCATAACAGTGCCATCCACAGATCCCCCATAGTAGTGTCATGCACAGACCACCATTAGTTCAAAACCCACCAAAAGCACACCTTTTGGTTAAAATATATTTTTTCTTATTTTCCTCCTCAAAAACCTAAGTGCGTCTTATGGGCCGGTGCGTCTTATAGGGCGAAAGTAATATCCCCATAATCTCTGATTGTGGTGAGAACAATGTAAACTTGTCCCTATGTAATAGCAGGAACTATGAGAAGTGGGGGTTTTGTCCATATAACAGGGTTCTGTGTACGAGTTTCTAGTGTGACTGATCCATGTTAGCAGGAGTTTTAGAGGACTGAAAAAAAGATTCTCCGGGGGTTCCCTAGATGGCAGAAAGGTTTGCCATCTTCCTGGCTGCAGTGGTAACCTGTGTGCATGGAGCGTCACCAATGCAGGCATGGAAAAAAACAGCAGCGAGGAGGACCTAAGCTCGTCACTAGAAGCAAAAAAGGTATCTGGTTTTACTTTTTTTTGTTATTTTTGCATATTTACAGAGACTGCCTGAGTTTTTATTGAACTCGGTCAACCCCTTTCAGCTGAATTTCCTTCAAATGCATTTCATTTCAGTCACTTCATCCTGTCCCAGCTGTACATCACTCCACTGAGTAAAGAGACGGCAGCCTCTGCATATCTCAGCGTTTTACCGCCAGTGCCTGGGGGATTCCATTTTCATTTATTCTGAATGTACACAATTGTTCATTTAAGCATGGCAGCTTTTACTATGGTATATTCAGAAAACCTACTGTATGCTCTACTATATGAGTCACTCTTTCTATTTCTAGGAATACAACTGAGCACCGTAGAGATTATTCCAACACGTATAGCCTGAAGACAGATAGGAAGCTCAATGACCTGACACAAGCACTTTTGTGCAGATTTGTCACGGTGGGGAGTGGGGGAAACCCCCCCACCGTACAATGACTGAAATTAACGAAAGCCACTAGGCCTGGAAACCAGGAAAAGGGAGCAGGTCACCTCCTATCGCCACCCACATCCTATCCCTGACCTCCTAACCGCATGAGCGAACCCAGGTGGTAGGAGGGCTCATGCACCGGAACCTGGGCCCTTACTAGCCCTGATCATCCCTGGTAGTAAGGTCTGGGCAAGCAGACGACCGGTTAATCCACGACACTGATGAACCGGAGTCTCACACAGGCCTAGCAACTGGGAATGGCAGACAGTGCACAACTACTGGATCGGCAGGTAAGAGCCAAGAACAAAAAGCACTTACCTGCCGCAGCAACAACGACGACTGGACCCCATGAAACAGTACTGGAACCCTAACACCTAACAGGACACAGCACAAACAACTCATACAGGAATCCAGCACACCAATAACTGCCTGGACCCCCATGCAGACAGGATGCATGGTGGCCCCCGGCAGAGCTGCGCACTGACATTTGGTTCTCCCTCCGGAGAACCACAGGGACCCCCTTCCAGAGGTACAGACAAACAGGGGAACATCTAGCATCCATGCCGGACAGAATACACCAAACACTGAACAACAACTAGACGTACAAAAACCCCAGAACATATACCCACACCAAACATAACAACAGGTAAGGTAGGCAGGGGTGGACTGAGAAGCCTCAGGGCCCCCGGGCAAAATAAATCAAGGGCCCCCTTACAGGCTCCACCCATGTTCTGCCGCAAGCCCCACCCATGTGTACAGGACCAGGCCCCTCCTGAGTCCTATCCCATACAGGTAAGTATTACGATTCGCGACTAGGGTGGCCACTTGCTTCACCCCAAAAAGGAGGACATTCTAGGCCACATCCTCAACCTGATAAACGACGCCCCTCTCCCAGTAAGTGCCCGGCAAAAGAAAAAAAATACGTCACTATAGCGCTTTTGCTTTACTGTACTCTGCGGGATGGAAAAGCTCTGTATTATTAACCTAGTTCAGCAGTCCTGAGTCCCCCATTCACAGTAGTTATTAACTCCTTTCACTAGTCCCCTCTTCAGTGAAAAGGGGACTGCTGAAGGGGTTAATAAATACTGTGAACAGGGGACATTTGAAAGGGGTTAATAATTACTGTGAAGGGCCTTCAATAGTTATTTACCCCTTTCAGCAGTCCCCCATTCACAGTATTTATTAACCCCTTTCAGCAGTCCCCCATTCACAGTATTTATTAACCACTTCAGCAGTCCCCCATTCACAGTATTTATTAACCCCTTCAGCAGTCCCCCCTTCACTGAAGAGGGGAACTAGTGAAAGGGGTTAATAAATACTGTGAATGGGGGACTGCTGAAACGGGTTAATAACTACTGTGAAGGGCCTTCAGTAGTTATTAACCCCTTTTAACAGTCCTTCATTCACACTGGTATTTATCAGACTTTTTTAGAACTTATTTTTCTCCCCTTTCCACCCCGGCCCTGCCACAGCCCACGGGAACAGCAGCGCCGCCAGCCCAGCACAGTCTTTCAATTTCTTTCAGACCAGACATAGCTGAGACGTAAAGCTGCCTAGGCTACCACTTAACCAAAAACCACTACCTCAGCGAACTCTGTGCCCACGCTCCTCAGAGTTCCCTTTCTTCTCCCGTGAATCCCACAGCGCCAATGAGTGCGCGAACAGCACTGCGGTGTGCAGGGGCGTAACTACAAGTGACTGGGCCCCACAGCAAATATTTTTAAGGGCCCCCCCAGCGCACTTCGCACCTCCCTCCTCCTGTGTAAACCCCACTCCTTTGGCACAGTGTAGCGGCATACTGTATATTGTGTGGCACAGTGTATGCTATATGTGTATAACAAACATATTTCATATGAAAACTTACAGTTACTTGGCTTGGCACTTGGGGATCTCGGACGCCACTTCAACACTTTGGCCGGGGGGCTTGGCGGAGCTGATGTTGTGTTTTATCCTAATGAGAAAGATTTTATAATAAGGATTTGGAGAAGGGGCAGTGGGGTCGCAGAGTAGGGAGAGGCTGGTGCTGCTACTAGGGGGTCATACCATGGGAGAGTAATAAAGCCCACCATAATGCCCCCAGTAGAAATAATTCTCCTTATAATGTGACAGTGCAAAAATACCCCCTTGTAATGCCCCCAGTTGAGCTAATGTCTCCATAGTGCCCCCATAATGTCCCAGTATCAAATACCCCTATATAGTGCCCCCAGTAAATTCCCCCATAGTGCTCATCTCCCCCCTTCCTGCTAGTGCCCCCCATAATGTACCAGTATAAAATGCCCCATATATAGTGCCCCAGTAGATGCCCCTCAGTGTCCGGCCTCTGCTGCCGGCCTAGTGCCCCCCATAATGCCCCCCAATAATGTGCCAGTATCAAGTGCCTCTCTCCTCCCCCCCACATGTCCCAGTATCATAGTGCCATCTCCCCCCCCCCCAATGTGCCAGTATCAAGTGCCTCTCTACTTCCCACCCCCCATGTGCCAGTATCATAGTGCCTCTCTCCCCCCCCTCCACCATGTGCCAGTATCAGGTGCCAACCCCTCTCCCCCCCCCATGTGCCAGTATCAGGTGCCAACCCCCCTCCCCCCCATGTGCCAGTATCAGGTGCCAACCCCCCTCCCCCCATGTGCCAATATCAAGTGCCTCCCGCTCCCCCCATGGCAGTAACAGTCGGGTATTAAAAAAATAATAATAAACGCTTCTACTTACCTCCATGTCAGCGATGCGATGCAGCCTCTTCCTGTGTCCCGCCCTGTATGTCCATATATGGAGTCAGTGCTTGTATTTCAGAAAAGTTTCTGCTGGGATTCGAACCCACGACTTTCTGTATCAGAGGCAAAGCACCTAACCACACGGCCATAAGGGCAGCCTTGCAAATGACTGAAAAAATATATGAGACTTCTACTGTTATGGCTAAGTGTACATCTATACACATGACAGCTGCCCTAACACACCCAGCACTGCTATATCTCTATATGACAGCTGTCCCAGCACACTCAGCTCTGCTATATCTCTATATGATAGCTGCCCCAGCACACCCAGCTCTGCTACATCTAATACACATGACAGCTGCATCAGCACACTCAGCTCTACTATATCTCTATATATGACAGCTGCCCCAGCAAACCCAGCTCTGCTACATCTATACACATGACAGCTGCCCAAACACACCCAGCACTGCTGTATTTCTATATGACAGCTGTCCCAGCACACTCAGCTCTGCTATATCTCTATATATGATAGGTGCCCCAGCACACCCAGCTCTGCTACATCTATACACATGACAGCTGCCCCAACACACCCAGCACTGCTATATCTCTATATGACAGCTGTCCCAGCACACTCAGCCCTGCTACATCTATACACATGACAGCTGCACCAGCACACTCAGCTCTACTATAGCTCTATATATGACAGCTGCCCCAGCACACCCAGCTCTGCTACATCTATATATCTCTAAGTATTGCTATACAGTAGATAGATATATAGAGATATAGCAAAGCTGAGTGTGCTGGGGCAGCTGTCAAGTGTATAGATGTAGCAGAACTGGGTGTGTTTGGACAGCTGTCATGTGTATAGATGTAGCAGAGCTAGGTTTGCTGGGGCAGATGTCATATATAGAGATATAGTAGAGCTGAGTGTGCTGGTGAAGCTGTCATGTGTATAGATGTAGCAGAGCTGGGTGTGCTGGGGAAGCTATCATATATAGAGATATAGCAGAGCTGAGTGTGCTGGGACAGCTGTCATGTGTATAGATGTACACTTAGCCAGCTACAACAGTAGAAGTCTCATATTTTTTCAGTCATTTGCAAGGCAGCCTTTATGGCTGTGTGGGTAAATGCTTTGCCTCTGATACATGAAGGTTGTGGGTTCGAATCCCAGACACATCGGGAGACTTAAGGAGACAATAAGATTAAGATCACATTAGCGAGGGGGCCTGGTCCGCTAAGACAAGAATCAATCATATTTAACTAACTTGAAAATAAACTGTCACACACGCTGCGGGCGCCGGCGGCGTCACGTCAGCGCGGTGCAGAAGGAACACAGTGACGACATGCACTGCTGCGGCGGGCCCCCATCCCGGCCGGGCCCTCGGACCACGTCCGAAGTGCCCGACCGCTCAGTCCGCCCCTGAAGGTAGGGAAAATGGAGGAGACATAAGGAAGACATTGCTGGAGACATCAATGTCCCATAAGGTGGCCCTCAGGGAGCACCAGCTTCTCAAGACACTGAAGACAAACTGACCACAGGCTCACAGCTCAGATCATAAGAGCCATGAGGTTACACCTAGCTCACACCTTAACCCCATACACACCAGAAATGGGAAGGGAACCAAACTTAAAGAGGAAGAGTCAAAACATGCTAAAACAACATGTTACCACCGGCAACAAGCATGCATGACAAAAGTGTCATGGTCCACTACACCAGACCATGACACAGCCGTGACAAGATTTATCTTCTAACATGTCAAAGAGCACCCTTACCCCCACCTACCGCTGGAAATAAGGGGTCAAGGCACTCCTCGAAGACCTGTGCTCCTTTGGCTCAGGGATTTACGTATTTCCAGGATAAGCTGCCCACGCCTGCGCCAAAGCCATCTTACGTCAGGTATTTCAGAATTTTCACAAAGTAGAAAAATTTGCTATTAACTATTTACTCATAGTAAATGTCACTTTCAGGCTTTAGTTTACTGTATTTCCATTTTTTTTTTTTTATTAGAGACTATGGTATATACGTAATACCATGACCCTAGATGGGCAAATCCTTTATATCAGAAGGTCACATACGTAGAACCAAGTATAATTAGCAAGGATCTTTGTGAACATGATGGAAAACACGCAAAAAAATTGAATATCTGTTAGTGTGTACAGGGTTGTTGGCTCCAGATAAATACAATTTGTTAAATTAATTTGCTTAGTTTCAGTTCTTTAACAGAAACATAATAGAAACATTGCTGTGTACAAGGGGAAAAATTCTTGCTAAAAAAGTGTCTGCAACTTATAGTCCACAGTCAGAGTGGTCTAGCAGTGCGAGACTCCCTGACTGCTTCCTTTAGACCCCTTTCACACGGGCGTTGTGGATTGGGGCCGGATGCGTTCAGTGAAATTCGCACTACTTTGCAAGTAAGTTCAGTCAGTTTTGTCTGCGATTACATTCAGTTGTTCAGTTTTTTCCGCGCGGGTGCAATGCGTTTTGATGCGTTTTTCACGCGCGTGATAAAAAACTGAAGGTTTACAAACAACATATCTTAGCAACCATCAGTGAAAAACGCATCGCACCCGCACTTGCTTGCGGATGCAATGCATTTTTCACTGAAGCCCCATTCACTTCTATGGGACCAGGGCTGCGTGAAAAACGCTGAATATAGAACATGCTGCGTTTTTCACGCAACGCAGAACTGATGCGTGAAAAAAAACGCTCATGTACACAGACTCATTGAAATGAATAGGTCAGGATTCAGTGCGGGTGCTATGCGTTCACGTCACGCATTGCACCCGCGCGGAAATCTTGCCCGTGTGAAAGGGGCCTAAAAGGGATTTCAGTGATTTTAATACTGATGACCTATAATCAGGATAGGTCATCAGTATCTGATCGGTGGGGGTCCGACATCCAAGACCCCTGTCGATCAGATGTTGTTGTTTTTTCATCCCTCCAAAATACAATTCTTGGATTTATCATTGTTTGGAGATGCTTCTTTAGGTTTCATTCATACTGACATGTATCGCAAAAAAACTAAAGACAACACTATCTTGCAAGCCACATCCTGGCGTCCACTTCATATGATCAGGAGCTCACTGGAGCCAAATGGAATTGCTCTTCTGCGGCTTTTCAGAAACACTCTGATGACATAAGTGGCGGGTTATGTACATAACAATATCCTAATTGGATGTGACGTTGTGCTAGGATTATGGTGTCAGAAAAGAACAGAACTGATCTAACTGCTCTATCGTCAAGTAGAAACACAGCTGGTGTCTCCATCCGTTTTTACCTTTTGTAATATCGCAGCAGAATGACATGCGAAAATTTGCCAACTGTAAGGATGTTGTTTATGTGGTTACATGTATGGCCTGCAAGGCTCAGTATGTAGGTTGTACTACATGTACATTAAAAAACCAGGATAAGACGCCACATTTCGGCAATCACCAAGCAGGATTCTAGCATTTCCAACAATATTTCTGCAGTTTGTTTTCATTTTTATCATGTCCATAAAAGAATTTCTCTTATGTGCGAGTGAAGGTTATTGAAAAGTTTTCACATCCCGTTAGAGGTGGTGACCATCAGCGAAAATCATTTATAAACAAAACCTTTTGGATTTTCGTTCTAAAAGCATGTGCATTTCGCATTTTTCTCACTCCCATCCATAGAAATGACTATTCTTGTCCTCACTACAGACAAGTATAGGACATGTGACATGAGACCTTACATGGACACATCTCATGAGGTGACCACATGCACCATTGCTGTTTGTTAGGGCTCTTTCACACTTGCGTTGTTCTGTTCCGGCATAGAGTTCCGTCGTCGGGGCTCTATGCCGGAAGAATCCTGATCAGGATTATCCCCATGCATTCTGAATGGAGAGAAATCTGTTCAGGAAGCATCAGGATGTCTTCAGTTCTGGACCGGATTGTTTTTTGGCCGGAGAAAATACCGCAGAATGCTGCGCTTTTTGCTCCGGTCAAAAATCCTGAACACTTGCCGCAAGGCCGGATCCGGAATTAATGCCCATTGAAAGGCATTAATCCGGATCCGGCCTTAAGCTAAACGTCGTTTCGGCGCATTACCGGATCCGACGTTTAGCTTTTTCTGAATGGTTACCATGGCTGCCAGGACGCTAAAGTCCTGTTTGCCATGGTAAAGTGTAGTGGGGAGCGGGGGAGCAGTATACTTACCGTCCGTGGGGCTCCCGGGGCGCTTCAGAGTGACGTCAGGGAGCCCCACGCGCATGGATGATGCGATCGCATGGACACGTCATCCATGCACATGGGGCGCTCTGACATCATTCTGGAGCGCCCCGGGAGCCGCACGGACGGTAAGTATACTGCTCCCCACTACTACTATGGCAACCAGGACTTTAATAGCGTCCTGGCTGCCATAGTAACACTGAACGCATTTTGAAGACGGATCAGTCTTCAAATGCTTTCAGTTCACTTGCGGTGTTACGGATCCGGCGGGCACTTCCGGCAAATGGAGTACACGACGGATCCGGACAACGCAAGTGTGAAAGAGGCCTTACAATGTTCAACGGATGACACAATAAGATTAATACCAGCTGGCCAAAACTATTAACTCCTCTACACTAGACCCCAAAGATAATGACCTTCACCTCTCCACTTCATTAAACCATCAATTTTCTGTTGTGTGAACCTGGGGTGCGTCTTATAGTCTGAAAAATACTGTAAATTAGACGGACATGCGTGGAATCTTGCAATTATTATATAAAAATTTTATTACTATAAGGCCTCAGGCACACGACCATTGTTTGCTTCTGCGTCAGTTCCGCCGATTTTAGCATATCAGGTGCGGACCCATTCATTTCTATGGAGCCGTTGAAAATGCGGATAGTGCACCGTTTGCCATCCACGTCACTGATCCTTGGTTCCAGTCCATCAAAAAAATATAACCTGTCCTATTATTTCCACGGAAAACGGTTCGCGGACCCATTCAAGTCAATGGGACCGCTAAAAAACAGAGGCACACAAGATTGTCCTCCACGTCGGCGTCCGTTTTATTCCTATCATTTGCATGGCAAACCTGTCTTAGACTTTTTTTTACATTCCTTTATGTCTGGTGGTCCTCCAAAAATAAAGGAATACACACGGAAACGGATCACGGAACAACGGAACCACATTTTGCGGAACGGAACACAACAACGGTCGCGTGCATGAGGCCTAATGCATTCTTGCTCAGAGTATTCATATACCGTGCATCAATGGGCTTAGTGCTCTAAAAGCTTGCATTTATACAGTTTGCAATTTCCCACTAAAAGGCATCATTTTGTAAATTTGACTACAATTATATGAAATGAGAGGGATCCCTGAAAGGGCCTGACAGGCAAAGGCCCCACGTTTATCTTCGGAAGTTAGTAGCAGTACTCTTTTACTGTCTAGTTGGTTACGTAACTGTTACTGATGGCCACGGCTTATAATTACCGGCGGTGTATAATCTGTCAGAGAACTTGGCTCACCGAGGAATAACCCACTAGAAAGATGATCTGTGTCAAACAAATGAGCTTTTCTTGCACAAGGAACCTATGCTGTCTTTGCCCACCCCTGTTGAAATGCATCTGGTATTACAAATGCTGGGGAAGAGAGTTTACACCTGTAAAGGAGCTTAGTGCTTCAACTCCCGCTTAAATGCTTCTGGAGATCTTTGTGTCTGAACTCCGACATTCTCCAGGAAGCAACATGAGAGCGGCATGTATTACCTCAAGGACGCTGAACGCTCAGATTTCCAATAAGTGAATGATTTCAGCTGTTGACTTGTTATTCAGGCATTATTATAAAAGTACAAGAAGTAAACTCTTGAAACTATAAAGAACATATACAGAAATGAACTCACATCAGATTGTTATTGATGTGCAATGACTATAATATTACAAAGCTCAATGCTTAGGAGCTAATACAGAGGATTTATATAACTTTATATGAATTTCCTTACATCATGTAAAAATCAACCTATGACCCTGAATGTTAGATATCTTAAAGAGGTTTTGCCACTTCAGCAAATAGCATTTATTATGCAGAGAAAGTTTCCATGGTTAAGACCACCCTGCAGTCCAGCTATCACGACCTATCGTTGACACTGTTGTGCCTGGGGTCAGAAGGTCGCAGCGGGTGGATACGCGCTTGGTTTCTCAAGGGATCGCTCCATGACCTAATGGTGAGAACAGATTCCGGTCCGGGTTTTCCTGCTTAGGTTTGCGATCCTTTTTGTCCCACTTTCAGCTGTTCTCTATCAGCCACTCCCAGCTACTATATATTCTCCCTTTCTGCTTCCCTTGTGGCCAGATATAGACCTTCTTTCCAGATCTTCTATTCTGACCTCAGGTGGACAACTGTTGCTGTGGAGCCGTTGGAACTGGAGCTGTTGGATCTCCGGTTCACTTCTGTTTTTGTTGTCTCCCTTTGGGGGATTGTGTTGTTTGTCCTTTCCCTGTTGTTACCCTAGGCATCAGTGGTGAGGACTAGTGCTCCCACCGCCCTACTCACTACCTAGGGCTTATTTCAGGGTAAGCCAGGGACGAGGAACGTGATCAGCGTACGGGTTAGCAGCCCGTCTAGGGACATCAGGGTAGCCTGCTAGTGCAAGGCGAGCTAGGGGTCACCACTCCTCCCTCTCCGTAGTGGATGGGTACTCCTCTTCCCTCCCCTCTGCGCCGGACGTCTGTTACCTGCTATCTCAGATGTTATAACAGCAGCATGGCAGTGCTTGTACACTATAGAAAAAAGTACCAGCTTACATGATAAATGGATGCGGACAGCACACATAACATTCATGTGCTGTCCTAATTTTTTTCCGGACCAGTAGAAATGAATGGGTCCGCATTTGATCCGAAAAAAATACAAACCGACAATATATTCGAGTGCATGAGGCCCATATGTACATGGCGCTCAGGCACTGATAGTTCAGCGGGGGTGGTCTTAAAGGGCTGTCTCACCTCAGCAAATGGCATTTAGGGTCCATTCACACGTCCGTAGTGTATTGCAGATCCGCAATACACCCGGCCAGTACCTACATATAACTCAATATTTATGGCCCTGATTCTGTAGTTTACAGAAACACCCCATATGTGGTCATAAACTTCTGTACGGGCACACGGCATTGCACAGAAGGAAAGGAATGCCATAAAAATGTGTAAAAAGATACAAGACGGATCAGTCTGTCCGCATGACAAGCGGAGAGATGGATTCATTCTCACAAATGCTTTCAGCCACATCCAGATCGGCGGATCCGGCGGGCAGTTCAGACGACAGAACTGCTTGCCGGATCACACTGCCGCAAGTGTGAAAGTAGCCTTAGTGTTTGTGTTTTTTTTGTTTTGTTTTTTACTTACTATTAGCCCCCTTAGGGTCTGGAACCCTTGTCCTATTCACCCTTAGGCCCCTTTCACACGGCCGAGATTTCTGCGCGGGTGCAATGCTTGAGGTGAACGCATTGCACCCGCACTGAATCCAGACCTATTCACTTCTATGGGGCTGTGCACATGAGCGGTGATTTTCACGCATTACTTGTGCGTTGCGTGAAAATCGCACCATGCTCTATGTTGTGCGTTTTTCACGCAACGCAGGCCCCATAGAAGTTAATGGGGCTGCATGAAAATCGCAAGCATCCGCAAGCAAGTGCGGATGCAGTGCGATTTTCACGCATGGTTGCTAGGATGAAAGTCTATTCACTGTGTTATTTTCCCTTATAACATGGTTATAAAGGGAAAATAATAGCATTCTTTAATACAGAATGCTTAGTAGAAGGTCAATTGAGGGTTAAAATAAATAAATAAATAATGAACTCACCTCCTCCAATTGATCGCGTAGCTGCCTGTCTCCTGTTCTTTCTTCAGGACCTGTCAAAGGACCTGTGGTGACATCACTGTGCTCATCACATGATACATCACATGATCCATCACCATGGTAATGGACCATGTGATGAGCTCAGTAACGTCACCACAGGTCCTTTGACAGGTCCTGAAGAAAGAACAGGAGACAGGCAGCTACGCGATCAATTGGAGGAGGCGAGTTAATTATTTATTTATTTTTTAACCCTCATTGGCACTGCACCACCAATGTTTATTATACTGGGGTGTTGGGAGGGGGGGCGCACTGCGCCACCAATGTTTATTATACTGGGGTGTTGGGAGGGGGGGCGCACTGCGCCACCAATGTTTATATGTTTATTATACTGGGGAGGGGGGGGGCGCACTGCACCACCAATGTTTATATGCTTATTATACTGGGGGGAGGCGCACTGCGCCACTAAGGAAGATAACTGACCTGTTAATACAAATGCAGGAGGCGGGTGCCGGAATCAAATATCCGGCACCCGACCTCTATGACAGGGAGCTGCGATCCGCTGCAGTTAACCCCTCAGGTGCCGCTCCCTGTCATAGAGGTCGGGTGCCGGCTATTTGATTCCGGCACCCGACTCCTGTATTTGTATTAACGGGTCAGTTATCTTCATTGGTGGCGCAGTGGCCACAGCCCCTCCCCTCCTCCTCCTGTCTCTCTCCTTATTGGCGGCGGCAGCACAGGGGGGAGGGAGAGACTCCTTCTCCTCTGCGCTGTTGAGAAGAACATTGGCGGCGGCGGGGCAAAGAACTATCATCTCCTGTGCCCGCCGCTCTATTCAACGGCAGAGCTGCGGCGGCGGGTCTAGTCGCAAATGGCGACAAGACTAAAAAGTCTTGTCACCATTTGTAAATTCTAAGTCGCATTGGCGACCATTTTGGTCGCCATCTGGAGCCCTGCTTATGCACCTTTAGTGTAGAAAGTCCAAAAAAGTGACCCTATTTTAGAAACTACACCCCTCAAGGTATACAAAACTGATTTTACAAACTCTGTTAACCCTTTAGGTGTTTCACAAGAATTAATGGAAAATAAAGATGAAATTTCAGAATTTTACTTTTTTGGCAGATTTTCCATTTGAATCAATTTTTTCCAGTTACAAAGCAAGGGTTTACAGCCAAACAAAACTCAATATTTATGGCCCTGATTCTGTAGTTTACAGAAAAACCCCATATGTGGTCGTAAACTGCTGTACAGGCACACGGCATTGCGCAGAAGGAAAGGAATGCCATATGGTTTTTTGGAAAGCAGATTTCACTGGGATAATTTTAGGCTGCCATGTACCATTTGAAGCCCCCCTGATGCACCCCTAGAGTAGAAACTCCGAAAAAGTGACCCCATTTTGGAAACTACGGGATAAGGTGGCAGTTTTGTTGGTACTATTTTAGGGTACATATGATTTTTGGTTGCTCTATATTACACTTTTTGTGATGCAAGGTAACAAGAAATAGCTGTTTTGGCACTGTTTTTATTTTTTGTTATTTACAACATTCATCTGACAGGTTAGCGTATTTTTCGCCCCATAAGACGCACTTTTTCCCCCCAAAAGTGGGGGAAGAGTGCCCCTGCGTCTTATGGGGCAAATGCTGGCAATTTACATCGCAGTCTGCGATGCTGCAGCATCGCAGACTGCGATGTATTAGTGAGAAGGGAGGAGAGTCTGTAGTAGGCGGGGAGAGCGGCGGGGCAGTGCAGGCTCTCAGCTCAGTATGTACTGTATTATACCTAGTGTTAATCATAATATCTAAACTGCGCTCCCCCTGCTCCCCATCTGTACCGTACTTACCGGTACATGTCACACTCCGTCTCCTGTAATAAGCGCTAGCAGGCAGGCCGGGCTGCAGGCGGCCGTAACTCACTGAGGTCACGTGCCTGCTCCGCCTACTTTATGAATGAAGCAGGTGGAGCAGGCACGTGACCTCAGTGAGTTACAGCCGCCTGCAGCCCGGACTGCCCGTTAGCGCTTATTACAGGAGACGGAGTGTAACATGTACCGGTAAGTACGGTACAGATGGGGAGCGCAGTTTAGATATTATGATTAACACTAGGTATAATACAGTACATACTGAGCGGTGAGGCCAGAGTACAGTGCCTGCACTGCCCCGCCGCTCTCCCCGCCTACTACAGCCCCTCCTTAGGGATCTATGGATGGGATAATGATGGGGGGGGGTCTGTGGATGGCATTATGACGGTGGGGGGATCTGTGGATGGCATTATGATGGGGGGGGTCTGTGGATGGCATTATGATGGGGGGGTTTGTGGATGGCATTATGATGGGGGGGATCTGTGGATGGGACTGTTATGGGGGGGATCTGTGGATGACACATATAGCAGTGTCATCCACAGATCCCCCCACCATCATAATGCCATCCACAGATCCCCCCCACCATCATAATGCCATCCACAGATCCCCCCCACCATCATAATGCCATCCACAGATCCCCCCCACCATCATAATGCCATCCACAGATCCCCCCCACCATCATGCCATCCACAGATCACCCCCACCATCATAATGCCATCCACAGATCACCCCCACCATCATAATGCCATCCACAGATCACCCCCACCATCATAATGCCATCCACAGATCCCCCCCCACCATCATAATGCCATCTACAGATCCCCCCACCATCATAATGCCATCTACAGATCCCCCCACCATCATAATGCCATCTACAGATCCCCCCACCATCATAATGCCATCCACAGACCCCCCCATCATGCCATCCACAGCTCCACCCCATAACAGTGCCATCCACAAATCCCCCACCCCATAACAGTGCATCATCCACAGATCCCCCATAAAAATGTCATGCACAGACCGCCATTAGTTCAAACCCACCAAAAGCACACCTTTTGGTTAAAAAAATTTTTTTTCTTATTTTACTCCGCCGGTGCGTCTTATAGGGCGAAAAATACGGTACATCATGTGGTATTTTTATAGGGCAGGTTGTCACAGACGCGACAATACCAAATATGAAAAAATGAATTTCATTTTTTAGTGTCTCCACATTCTGAAAGCCGTAGTTTTATTTATTTTTTAGGCGACTGTCTTGTGTAGGGGCTCATTTTTTTTGGGATGAGATGATTGTTTAATTGGTACTATTATATGGTGCATATGACTTTTTGATCGCTTGCCATCACGCTTTTTGTGATGTAAGGTGACAAAAACAATTCTTTTTTTTTTTTTACACAGTTTTTATTTAGATTTTTTTACAGTATTCACCTGAGGGGTTAGGTCATGTGATATTTTTATAGAGCAGGTTATTACGGATGCGGTGATGCCTAATATGTCTACTTTTTTTTATTTATTTAAGTTTTACATAATATTTTTGAAACAAAAGAAAAAAAAAATCATGTTTTATTGTCTCCATATTCTGAGAGCCATAGTTTTTTCAGTTTTTGGGCGATTATCTTAGGTAGGGTACCCTTTTTGCGGGATGAGATGACTGTTTGATTGGCACTATTTTGGGGTGCATAGGACTTTTTGATCGCTTGCTATTACACTTTTTGTGATGTAAGGTGACAAAAAATGGCTTTTTTACATAATTTTTATAAAAATAAAATTACGGTGTTCACCTGAGGGGTTAGGTCATGTTATATTTTTATAGAGCAGGTTCTTACGGACGCGGCGATACCTAATATGTATACTTTTTTTTTTTTTTACTTAAGTTTTACACAATAACAGCATTTAAAAAAAAAAATAATCTATGTTTTAGTGTCTCAATATACTGAGCCATAGTTAATTTTTTTGGGGCGATTGTCTTAGGTAGGGGGCTTATTTTTGCGGGATGAGGTAACGGTTAGATTGGTACTATTTTGGCGGGCACACGCCTTTTTGATCACCTGGTGTTGTACTTTTAGTGATGTCAGGTGACAAAACTGGTTTATGTAGCACAGGTTTTTTTTGTTTTTGTTTTACGGTGTTCATCTGAGGGGTTAGGTCATGTGATATGTTTATAGAGCCGGTCGATACGGACGTGGCGATATCCAATATATCTACTTTTCTTTTTTTCCCTATTTAAAAAATAATACTTTTACTTTATTTGGAGAAAATAGCGTTTTTATTTTTTTACTTGAAACTTTTTATTTTTGGGGGGAAAACTTTATCTTCTTTTCACCTTTTTTGTTTCACTTTATTTTTTGTCCCACTTTGGGACTTCAACTTTTGGGGGTCTGATCCCCTTTACAATGCATTCCAATACTTCTGTATTGGAATGCATTGGCTGTATGAGTAATAGAGTGTGTATTACTCATATAGCTTCCTGCCTGTGAGATCCAGGGGGCTGTATCTAACAGGCTCTCCACCAGAAGGCACCCAGCTGAGATTGCTGATTGGGTTTTATATAGGCCAAAAAGACCCGGCCTGGAGCGTGGGAAGCAGCCACCCACACAGCACTTTGGCTACTCCCAGTAAGAGGCGGCCCAGATCGGCTTTACAGCCATACTACCGCTGACACTTAAAACTACCGGCTCTTACCTCACCGAGGCCAGGAATCTCGGTGACACATATCTTCCATCAATGATGGCCCCTTCCCCCCCCTTTGTTCAACCCTGAGAAGGTGAACACCCGCCAGACAATGTACCCGGGACAGGGCATCTGCGTTTCCCTGTAATCTGCCTGCCCTATGTTCCACGGAAAACTTGAAGTTTTGTAAAGATAAGAACCATCTGGTGACCCGAGCATTCCTCTCTTTGACTTGGCTCATCCACTCGAGAGGGGAGTGGTCGGTCACCAGACGGAACTTTCTCCACAACAGATAATAGCAGAGAAACTAGAGTACCCAGGCACTCTCTTTCCACTATACTGTACCTAGTCTCGGCTGGGGTAAGCTTCCGGCTCAGGAAAACAACAGGATGTTCCTCCCTATTTATGTCCTGAGAGAGTACAGCTCTGAGACCTACTTCAGAGGCATCGGTCTGTACAACAAACTCCCTCTTGAAGTCGGGCGTCACCAACACCGGGGACCCACATAGGGCAGACTTCAAAGCGGAGAAAGCCTTTTCCGCCTGCTCATTCCACTAAACTGTCACCGACTTGCGTCCCTTCAAAAGGCCTGTCAATGGTGCGGCGACTGTAGCAAAATTGGGGACAAACCTCATATAGTACCCCACTATACCCAGGAACGACTTTACTTGTCGAGTAGTGACAGGTCGGGGCTTATTCCTTAATGCCTCAATTTTGTTCACCTGAGGTTTGATAATTCCATGCCCAATTACATACCCTAGGTACTTGGTCTCTTCTAAAACTATCGCGCACTTTTTTGGGTTAGCGGTTAAGCCAGCCTTCCTAAGGAAGTCCACTACAGCCTGTACTTTAGGTAGGTAATCTTGAAGTCCCAGAGGGGGACAAATAATAAAGTAAAAAAAAAAAAAAAGAAGTTTATAAAATTTAAGTGTTACCCAAAAAATTAAAAGTTTCAAGTAAAAAAAAAAAAAAAGCGGCATTTTCCAAAAATAAAAGTAAAAAATAATAAAAAAAATAGGGAAAAGACAGACATATTAGGTATCGTCGCATCCGTATCGACCAACTCTATAAACATATCACATGACCTAACCCCTCAGATGAACACCGTAAAAAAGAAAAAAGAAAAACTGTGCTAAATAAACAATTTCTTTGTCACTTTACATCTCAAAAAGCGATCAAAAATGCGTACGCCCACCAAAATAGTACCAATCTAACGGTCACCTCATTCCGCAAGCCCCTACCTGAGACAATCGCCCAAAAAATAAAAAAACTATGGCTTAGAATATGGAGACACTAAAACATCATTTTTTTTGTTTTAAAAAAGGAGGTTATTGTGTAAAACTTACATAAATAAAAAAAAGTATACATATTAGGTATCGCCATGTCCGTATCGACCGGCTCTATAAAAATATCACATGACCTAACCCCTTAGGTGAACACCGTAAAAAATAAAAACTGTGCTAAATAAACCATTTTTTGTCACCTTACATCACAAAAAGTGTAATAGCAAGCAATCAAAAAGTCATATGCACCCCAAAATAGTGCCAGTCATCTCATCCCGCAAAAAATGAGACCCTACCTAAGATAAATCGCCCAAAAACTGAAAAAAAATATGTCTCTCAGACTATGGAGACACTAAAACATGATTTTTTTTGTTTCAAAAATGAAATCATTGTGTAAAACTTACATAAATAAAAAAAAAAGTATACATATTAGGTATCGCCGCGTCCGTGACAACCTGCTCTATAAAAATACCACATGATCTAACCGGGTCAGATGAATGTTGTAAATAAAAAATAAAAAAAAACGGTGCCAAAACAGCTATTTCTTGTTACCTTGCCTCACAAAGTGTAATATAGAGCAACCAAAAATCATATGTACCCTAAACTAGTACCAACAAAACTTCCACCCTATCCTGTAGTTTCTAAAATGGGGTCACTTTTTTGGAGTTTCTACTCTAGGGGTGCATCAGGGGTCTTCAAATGGGACATGGTGTCAAAAAAACCAGGCCAGCAAAATCTGCTTTCCAAAAACCGTATGGCATTCCTTTCCTTCTGCGCCCTGCCGTGTGCCCGTACAGCAGTTTACCACCACATATGGGGTGTTTCTGTAAACTACAGAATCGGGGACATAAATATTGAGTTTTGTTTGGCTGTTAACCCTTTCTTTGTAACTGGAAAAAAAATATTAAAATGGAAAATCTGCCAAAAAAGTGAAATTTTGAAATTGTATCTCTATTTTGAATTAATTCTTGTGGAACACCTAAAGGGTTAACGACGTTTGTAAAATCAGCTTTGAATACCTTGAGGGGTGTAGTTTCTTGAATGGGGTCATTTTTGGGTGGTTTCTATTATGTAAGCTTCACAAAGTGAATTCAGACCTGAACTGGTCCTTAAAAAGTTGGTTTTTGAAAATTTCTGAGGAATTTCAAGATTTACTTCTAAACGTCTAAGCCTTGTAACGTCCCCCAAAAATAAAATGTCATTCCCAAAATGATCCTAACATGAAGTAGACATATGGGAAATGTAAAGAAATAACTATTTTTGTTGTTCAATTATTTTTATTACGGAAGTCGTAAATAAAGCAGTATCAAATCTGACATACAATATTACTGACATATTGATAGCAGAATACATTATAGGCTACTGTATATGACATAGAAATTGTACAGCATGACTCCGCAGTAACTTCTTATGAAGTGGATAATGAAAAGATAACTATCCCATAAAACAATAACACTGAAGACGGCGACAAAAATAAGACAAGGGAAGGGAGACACAAGAGGAGAGGTAACACTATGTTAAGGTGGATAACTGACAAATTTACCCGCTACTGTTTGCCTGATCTAGCCAACTAAAGAACGCTGGAGTGTCCCTGAACAAGAGCCAGGGGGTCCAAGTCTTAAGATACTTCCTATCGGAACCTTCATCTTCAGCTATTAGTTCCTCCATTCTACGTATGCTTTCAAAAGTGTCTAACCACTCTTTTATGCTTGGAGCTTCCTGAGACTTCCAATGTCTAGGTACAATCAAACGTGCGGCCTGCACAAAAAACCTCAGAAGGCCTTTCTTTAGAGTTTGAATGGAACCAGGGAGCATAGATAGCAAATTCCGCTCCAGGGACCACTTTGCTGAGGTACCTGTGACCTGGTTATATAGACCATTCAAAGCCTCCCAAAATGGGGATACTTTAGGGCAGTGCCACCAAATGTGGGACATGGTACCTTTCTCCAATCCACATCTCCAGCATAAGTCCGAGCAGGTAGGGTAAAAGGAATGCAAGACGGCTGGCGTTCTGTACCTTCTGGATAAGACCTTGAAATCTTTCTCTTGCAAACCACAACTAACAGCGGACTTATGTGAGAGGATGAATGCTTTTATCCATTGCTCCTCAGAGAAATTTTTCCCCAGTTCCCTCTCCCAAGCCTTAACATATGGTAGAGAAATAACTATTTTTGTAGGTATTAATATGTATTATAGAAGTAGAGAAATTGAAACTTGGAAATTTGCTAATTTTTAAAAAATTTTGGCAAATTTGTTATTTTTTTATAAATAAAAATGATATTTTTTTTACTCCATTTTACAAGTGTCATGAAGTACAATATGTGACGAAAAAAACTATCTCAGAATGGCCTGGATAAGTCAAAGCGTTTTAAAGTTATCACCACATAAAGTGACACTGGTCAGATTTGCAAAAAATGGCCTGGTCCTGAAGGTGAAAATGAGCCCGGTCCTTAAGGGGTTAAAGGAGTAATATTCTAAAGGAGTAATATTCTAAAGGAGTAATAGTGAAATCAATCTATGAGTGTGGGACTGTATGTCGTGTTTTTCATCTGCAACATTGCTTTAACCCGGTTTTTAACCTTTTATTGTTTTCTATAACATTTTACAAAACTGTGAACGTATATTTTCTAGTACCTTGGGATCATGTATGGATTAGAAATTTGGTATATTAACCTAGTGACTATATGTGACTGGTACTACCACCTAGTACCCACTAAAACTATCCAGACCAGATTTTGTATGGTACCGTAACCCCTATATAGGAGGAGTGTTCTGGGGGGTCCGATAACCACTGAGGAAGGGGCCATTTTTGCCCCGAAACGTGTCTGGTTGAATCCCCCAAATGACCACTGAATAATTGTGATGGAGCCATAAGTGTTGTCGAATAGCCTATTCGAGTACCGTCTGCCACACGAAAGGTGGCCAGAACGAAGCTGCAATAAAGACCGCTATTTAGACCTATTTTTTAATGTTTGATTAAACCTCTCTACCAGGCCATCCGTTTGAGGATGATACACGGACGTCCGTAGCTGTTTTATGTGGAGCAACTTACAGAGTTCCCTCATGACCTTGGACATAAATGGGGTCCCTTGGTCAGTCAGAACCTCCTTAGGCAGACCCATGCGAGAAAACATCTCCATTAAATCCTTAGCTATGAGTTTGGCTGATGTATGCCGCATTGGCACCGCCTCCGGGTACCGAGTGGCATAGTCGAAGACAACCAAGATGTGTTGGTGTCCTCTAGCAGACTTCGGTACCGGGCCTATGAGATCCATAGTGATTCGCTCGAACGGGACCTCAATAATCGGGAGGGGTTACTGGGGACTACGGAAATGCAGCTGGGGGCTCGTTATCTGGCAGGTTGGGCAAGACTTACAATATTCTTCTACCTCTCTGAACACACTGGGCCAGTAAAACCGTTGTAGAATCCAGTCCTGCGTTTTTTGCATTCCCAGATGACCCCCGAGAACATGCTGGTGGGCTAACTCTAACACGAGTTTGTGATAAGCCTGGGGCACCACCAACTGTTCAATGGATTCACCTCGCAACTGATTTGCTCGATACATCTCTTGACGAACCACAAAACGTGGAAACACTGACTCTGACCCCGGTTGTTGTGGTTCCCCATCTATTATAAATAGATTTTCCCAGGCTTAGGATAGGGTTGGGTCCCGATGTTGTGCAGTACCAAAATTATCCCCGCAACATTGAGGTCGGCTAGCTCCAGACCTGGCGGCAAGTTCTCCATGCCTCACACCATCACATTTAGCGGGGTTGTCTCCGCTTCTTCCACTGAAGTGGCGGTCACCCCTACCGCTAGCCCTTCGGACTCAGGTTCCCAGGGTTCTGGTCTCGACCCTGAGCCGGGCCACTCTGCTAGGGTCACATCTGTCTCACGGGTATCGGTAACCGGGGTAGTCTCTCCCAATTATTAGTTCATAAGGTAATTTTGTAGCGACGGCAGCCTCATGAGTCCACCTGCCGGCCACCGTTGATATAGAGACCAGGGCGGTGGGATAGTCCTTTAAGTCCCCATGAATGCACACAACGCCGACCTTTCGGCCAGTATACTCGACGGGCCACACTAGGGCAGCTCTTACCAGGGACACCAGGCTCACTGAATCCAGCAGTGCCACTGCCAGAGTGTCCCCCACTTCCACCTGGCATAGGTGGCTATTATCTACAGTCTCGGAGGTACCTGTGGCACACAGCTTCCTAGCATACAATGAGTGGTGGTAGCCATAGTTGGTATCCATGGGTTCACCACGATGGGGACAGTCGGCCCTTATATGTCCAGGCTCATGACACCGCCAACAACCACCGGGGCTGGGTCTGCAGGGGATACGTCCCGGGCGGGTTTGGCAGCCAATACAGTGCTGGAGAGGGTACGGCAAAGCCCTCCAAAACAAATCCGCGAACAGGCGGTTCAGCATAGCAGTGGGAGTCAATATGTCAGGCTGCAGCCATTTCTGCAACCGATGTAGCAGGTCAAAATATTGTGGTATGGCGGGTTCAGCAGATTAAAATTCCCACTGGTGCACCCGCTGAGACCCGGACCAATACATTCACCCCCAGTTTCGCCAGGATCTCACCTTTTACGGTCGGGTAGTCGGCTGCTTGATCATCGGGGAGATCAAAAAACACTTGCTGGGGTCCAGACGCCAGGAATGGGGATAATTTCTCCCTCACGGTCACCTTTTTGAACATCGCCGGATAGGTCTCGACGTCATCCGAGGGGGACATCTTAGGGATCGCAGCACGGACAGCTTTCCAGGCATAGTGGACATTCTGAGACGCTCCGGCCGCTTGCAACGCCATTACATGTTGTAATAGCAGCTGGTTAGCCTCCCGCTGCTGCAAGTTAGCCTCCACGAGGGCTTTCACGACCGCCTATATTTTATCCGGGGACACGGGTCGTAACCTTGCCGGCTTAATATAGGACATGCACTTGTGCCTGAAAAAAAACCAAAACACTTTTCGTCCTTCAGGCCTGCCTCACTGCGTTTGCCCTCATCCGACACCAATTGTGGGGTTTTGCTTTGGTAGACAGGCTAGCAGATGCAGTATAGAGGCAATCATAATGTATTTAACCTAAACAGTTAGGTGTTTATTCACACATAAGGAAAAACAAAAATGACCGTTCACAGACTTGGTGTTTGTTCACACCATGCAATGTCCATAGAACAAAATCTTCACCTGGTTAGCAGTTTTCCACCCACAGTCCACAGCCGGCTTTAGGGGCCTGTTTCCCGGCATGCAGCTCTCAGCCCTTTAGCACGGCACAACTTCACAGGTCCCAAAACAAATCTTGAATTACAAACTTGTACTTTGCCTCTGTACTGCACCTGATTATCCCAACTACCAGAACGAATCCCCACAATATACACACACACACACACACACACACACACACACACTGCATATATTACACAGTATTACAGATGCAATATGTACAGTGTACTGATATGTGAGGTACGAGGTATAATAGATGCAGTGTGTATAGATATAGAGTATATACAGCAGTGCACTGATATGTGAGGTACGAGGTATAATAGATGCAGTGTGTATAGATATATAGTATATACAGCAGTGTACTGATATGTGAGGTACGAGGTATAATAGATGCAGTGTGAACAGGTATATTGTATATACAGCAGTGTACTGATATGTGAGGTACGAGGTATAATAGATGCAGTGTGTATAGATATAGAGTATATACAGCAGTGCACTGATATGTGAGGTACGAGGTATAATAGATGCAGTGTGTATAGATATATAGTATATACAGCAGTGTACTGATATGTGAGGTACGAGGTATAATAGATGCAGTGTGAACAGGTATATTGTATATACAGCAGTGTACTGATATGTGAGGTACGAGGTATAATAGATGCAGTGTGTATAGATATATAGTATATACAGCAGTGTACTGATATGTGAGGTACGAGGTATAATAGATGCAGTGTGAACAGGTATATTGTATATACAGCAGTGTACTGATATGTGAGGTACGAGGTATAATAGATGCAGTGTGTATAGATATATAGTATATAGAGCAGGGATGGCCAACCTGAGGCTCTCCAGCTGTTGCAAAACTACAACTCCCAGCATTCCCAGACTGCCTACAGCTATCAGCCTACAGCAGGGCAAGGTGGGAGTTGTAGTTTTACAACAGCTGGAGAGGCGCAGGTTGGCCATGCCTGATATAGAGCAATGTACTGATACATGAGGTACGAGGTATAATAGATGTAGTGTGTACAGATATATAGTATATACAGAAGTGTACTGATATGTGAGGTACAGGGTATACTAGATGTAGTGTGTACAGGTATATTGTATATACAGCAGTGTACTGATATGTGAGGTACAAGGTATAATAGATGCAGTGTGTATAGATATATAGTATATACAGCAGTGTACTGATATGTGAGGTACGAGGTATAATAGATGCAGTGTGTACAGATATATAGTATATACAGCAGTGTACTAATATGTGAGGTACAAGGTATAATAGATGCAGTGTGTACAGATATATAGTATATACAGCAGTGTACTAATATGTGAGGTACAAGGTATAATAGATGCAGTGTGTATAGATATCTAGTATATACAGCAGTGTACTGATATGTGAGGTACAAGGTATAATAGATGCAGTGTGTATAGATATCTAGTATATACAGCAGTGTACTGATATGTGAGGTACAAGGTATAATAGATGCAGTGTGTATAGATATCTAGTATATACAGCAGTGTACTGATATGTGAGGTACAAGGTATAATAGATGCAGTGTGTACAGATATATAGTATATACAACAGTGGGGGCCCAATTCAGATTCTTGCTATGGGGCCCAGTGATTTCTATGTACGCCCCTCTCTGTACCCTTACAACATACCTCATGGAAATGACAATCAAATGAATGTACATTCAGGCAGAAAGGCCATGTATACATCTGTCTGCCAGTTTTGTCTCATTACTAACTTTTTAAGCTAAACTTTCTGTCAAAAATCACTGTGAAAGGTGCACCACATTGATATGCAAGTGACAACACCGGCTAATCCCTCAAGCTGATGTTAAGAACTGAGACTTTAGCCAATGTATTCCTGTCAGGAACACATCGGAGCCCTTCTGCACCACCGTCAAGGTATCTCAGCGTGGCATGGGTTCCTACCACTAGACTCCCTACGGTGTGTGAACACGGTCTGAGAGGTGCTAAGATACAACCTACAGCCAAGCTCCCACATACCCGAGTGATTTCACTATGGAGGTATGTGGGAGCTTGGCTGTAAGTTGTATCTTAGCACCTCTCAGACCGTGTTCACACACCATAGGGAGTCTAGTGGTAGGAACCCATGCCACGCTGAGATACCTTGACGGTGGTGCAGAAGGGCTCCGATGTGTTCCTGACAGGAATACATTGGCTAAAGTCTCAGTTCTTAACATCAGCTTGAGGGATTAGCCAATGTTGTCAGTTGCACATCATTGTGGTGCACCTTTCACAATGATTTATGTATTCTTACATTTGCATCCACACATTATCCCATCTTGTGTAGGATGCTATTGTGGTGAATGTGGTCCGCTGCCGACATCCTCCATTGTATGCATTTTTGCTGGGGATTGCCGTTAGCAACGGATCACATGCATAGGAATTGCTCCCCGGTTATAAACACGCCACAATGTTTGGGGGTTTTGAGCATTTCCTCCCATTTAGGCCACTTTATTTCAGTTAAACTTTCTGTTAACCTGGATTTTTTCAGCCATGCACCAAAGTCACTGAAATGCTGAACATGCAGACATCCTGTTGTGGATGCTTTTTAAATTCTTTTTAATGTTTGCCTGCTTGTTTTTTTTTCTTCGCCCTTAAAGAGGACCTTTCGCAACTCCTGACATGGCTGTTTTAATAGCTTCATGCATTCCCCCATGTAATAACAATTACTATGTTGTGCCATTCCTTTATTATTTCTACTAGAAGTTATGAATGAATTGCTAGCAGTCTGCAGTAAGGATACAGAGGGGAGGTAACCAGTTGTGGGTGTACCTGCTCAGACTCACTGTATCCAATCAGTGCTGCTATTTTCAGACTGTGCAGAGACACACCCCCAACTGGTTACTACCCCTCTGTACCCTTACTGCAGACTGCTAGCAATTCATTCATAACTTCTAGTAGAAATAATAAAGGGATGGTACAACATAGAGCCATAAGAATAGATGCTCCAGAATTGTTATTACATGGGGAATGCATGAAGCTATTAAAACAGGCATGTCAGGAGCGGTGAAAAGTTTCTTGGTTGGATAAGGACGTGATGACGTGAGTGGTAACGTCGCGCTCTCCCTCCTCCCTCAACGCCGGCGCATCTCGGAATCATGCACCGCACTGAATTCTCTACTGGATCGCGGTTTTGAAGTAGCGCTGACCACTTTACTAGACGCTGAGCTACATCGGGGATAGAGGTTCCCATATCTGTTTTGGGGACTGAACGTGCGGTGTCCAGGGCGCTGTTCCTCCATTTTGTTTTGTTTCCTGTGGCGTCTCCTGCTACGTGTTGTCCGGCCTGACTGGGCTGGCTTGATCCCCGGCAGTCTGTCGTCCGGTTGTCTCCCTGCCGCTGTGTTGTCCAGCTGTCTCCCTGCCGTTGTGTGGACCCTGTTTGGATTCCTGGTTTCCTGTCTCCCTGGGTGTTCCTTCTTGTGGTCTCGATGCTCTACTTCCATAGCTGTCCTGTATTGATGGTTTGGACTTAAGCTGTGGAGCCAGAACGTGAAGATCCTGGTCTGGTGAGATCCATCTTTGTCCTCCCCCCCCTGTTTGGAAGTTTTATTTTCCCTTTTTTTTTGCTCCTTGTGGTCAGTGCTCCTTTCCTTTTTTGTTCCCTCACCTAACCTCAGAATTAATCCTCATCCCCTATTCTCTGCTAACTAACCATTAACCCCTTACCGTTTCTGATTGGAGTGAAAAAAAAAAAAAAGGGGGATAATAAAAAGTATACCGTGATCAGTAAAAATAAAACTATACTGACAAGGAAATAAAGAAATACATAGGGGAAAAGAGAAGAAAAAGAAGAGAAAGGAGGGAGGAAAGAGGAAGAAAGGGTGAGGAGAAAGATCAAAGAGGCTAATCCTAAAATACAGGGGAAATAGAGGAAAAGAAAAGGGAAAAAAAAAAAAAAAAGGAAAGGGGATGATCTAATCGAAAAAGAGGAGGAAGGAAGTAGAGGAGAAAAAAAAAAAAAAGGACTCTATAAGATGGCCCCCAAACAGAATAGACGATCAGCGGATTTGACTTTGTTCAAAGCAGGACAGAAACCAATAGAGTCTGCTAAAATTGACCAATTTTTGAGATCACCCAATTTAAGTACCAGGTCTGGACAAAAAGGGAGGCAGGATATTAATATAAGAAAAAAACACTTCTAAATCTAGAGCGGAAGAACCATCTGAGGGAGATCCTCATAATGGAGAGGAGGAGATGCAAAGGGAAAATTCCTCTCCACTAGAAGAGATTTTATCGATTGTTAAAAATAATGGAAAAGCAATACAAGATATTGCTGTTCAATTGGGGTCAGTCCAGTCAGACGTACTCATCATAAAAGGGCGATCTGATAAAGATTTACGGCAGAATTAAAAAACTAGAAAACACAGTGAACAATCTGGAGCAAGAAGTAAAAGTGTTAAAGGCTGAGAATAGTACAGTTTAAAATAGTTTTTTTTTTTTCTTTTCCTTGATACTTTCTGCTTTCGTGTTCTGATTTTTTTTTTTGTCTTTTATGGTTGATGGAAGTCCGGCTGGGGGAGTGTGGGAGGGATGGTCCTAGTTAAGAGTTTTTTTTTTTATCTACAGATCAAGGGGAATATGGAGTGTTTGGGTGGGGGAGGGCGAGGGTGGGGGGGATTAGAGGGGAGGGTAGGCTGCGATGCGTCTAAAGTTGAGGTGGGGAATGGAGTGAGGCTTGAGGAGAGTGGTACCTGGGCACTTTAGGATTAATTAATGGATTATAAGAATTAGAGTTGTTGCGATACCAATTTTTTTTTTCGGTTCCGATACCATGAAAAAGTATTGCGATACTCGATACCACGCAAAAAAAATAAACCAAAAAAGCCACGTGCATTCCGCATTTTAAAAAATGGCGAATCGCGCAGTTTTTATTTATTTTTTCTGTTCCGGCGTTCACCGCATAGATTTTTTTAATATTTTAATAGTTTGGACTTTTTTGACGTGGCGATATGTAATATGTTTATTATTTACACATTTTATATGTGAAATTGGGAAAAGGGGGTGATTCATATTTAATATTTTGGTGGGGGGGGTTTTCCTTTTTTTTTTTTACACTTTTTATTTAAATAACTATTTTCCCCCTTAGGGGCCAGAACCTGGGATCTTTCATCCCTTGTCCTATTCACCCTGATAGAGCTCTATCAGGGTGAATAAGACCTCACACTTGTGCACACAGCATCGGGGATGTTACCATGGCAGCCAGGGCTTCAGTAGCGCCCTGGCTGCCATGGTAACCGATCGGAGCCCCAGGGTTACACAGCTGGGGCTCCGATCAGAAGCTGCCACTGCACCACCAATGAGGGGGAGGGGAGAGGACCCTGTGGCCACTGCCACCAATGATTTTAATACTGGGGGGTTGAGAGCGGCCGGCGCACTGTGCCACCAATGATTTTAATGGGATGGGGGGTTGAGGGGGGGGCACACTGCACCACCAATGATAATTATCCCTTAATACAGGAGGCGGGTACTGGCAGATCAGCGGCAGTTAACCCCTCAGGTGCCGCACCTGAGGGGTTAACTGCCGCTGATCGCAGCTCCCTGTCAGGGGCAGGGTGCCAGCAATGCGAATCTGCTGCCGGCACCCGCCTCTTGTATTATGTGTTAAAGTTTTCCTGGGTCCAGACTTTAAGTATTAGGCTACACAGAGTGGCGCCCAGCGATGTCCCAGCACTCACCATTATTCCTGGGCGCAGCTCCGTTCGCCCGCAGTGCCCCATTACTGTCTCCTCTCCTGCTCCATATGCTAATTACTATCGGAGTAATGGGGAAAAGACATCAGCTTCACTAGTGGGCGTTCCTTCTCCCTGGCTGTAGCGCTGTCCAATCGCAGCGCAGGAAGAAGGAACGACCACTAGTGAAGCTGATGTCTCCTCCCCATCGCTCCGATAGTTATCAGCATGTGGAGCAGGAGAGGAGACAGTAATGGGGCACAGCGGGCGAACAGAGCGGCGCCAGGACTAATGGTGAGTGCTGGGACATCGCTGGGCGCCGCTCTGTGTAGGAAAAGTCGTATCATTGGTGGCGCAGTGCGCCCGCCCCTCTCTTCTCATTGGTTGCAGTGGCGGCAGCAGCAACACAGGGGAGAGGGAGGACAGCTTCCTTCTCCCTCTGCTGCTAAGAGAACATGAGCCCGCCGACAGCAGCGCGCTCATGTTCAGAGATACTAGACTGCGCAGAAGCGCAGCCCAGTATCGAAAAAAATTGAAAACCCGGTATCTTATCGATACCGGGACAAAAGTATCGATTGGGTATCGAAATTTCGATACCCGCAACAACCCTAATAAGAATACTTACATGGAATGTTCGGGGTCTGGGGGAGAAGGTAAAAAGACAGGCGGTATTAGATTTGATAAGGAGACATCTGCCAGCTATTGTTTGTTTGGTTGAAACTGATTTTCACAGGAGATGATCCCCCAACTTGGGGGGAGGTGGGCTACACAGGTTTATAATTCCACATATACTACCTATTCCCGAGGAGTTACAGTACTGATTCACAAACAGATAAATTTTCTATGTTTGGCATCTTCTATGGACAAACAGGGGAGATATGTTTTTCTTTATGGTAGGCTTGATGGAAAGTTATGTATCTTGGCTTTTATTTATATTCCCCCCTCCGTTTTTTAGACAGGTATTGAATCGTCTGATGGCCTTTGTGGATCAGTGGCCTGATTGCTTGGTGATAGTCAATAGGGATTTCAATTGTGTGATGAATCCAGAGGTAGATAGGATCTCTACTGGAGGGAATAGGTGCTCCCTAGCCCAGGGGTCCCCCCTGGCTCGTTTTTGCCAAGAGGTGGGCCTCGTGGATGTTTGGGAATATCTATTTAAAGAAAAAAAAGAGCTTTCTCCTGTGTTAGTAAATCTGGAAGCTCTATGTCTAGAATTGATCTGACCTTGATAAATAAAGATTATTTAAATTGTGTTAGGCCTCATGCACACGACAGTATTTTTTTGCGGTCCGCAAAAAGCTGTCATGTTGTTCCGTGATCCGTTTCCGTGTGTCTTCCTTGATTTTTGGAGGATCACCAGACATGAAAAGTGAAAAAAAAAATCTAAGTCAAGTTTGCCTTGCAAATGATAGGAAAAAAACGGACACGGACGACAATCTTGTGTGCCTCAGTGTGTTTTTTCAAGCTACCAATGACTTGAATGGGTCCGCGAACCGTTGTCCGTGAAAAAAAATAGGACAGGTCATATTTTTTTGACGGACTGGAAACACGGATCACGGACGCGGATGACAAATGGTGCATTATCCTAGTTTTCAACAGACCCATTGAAAGTCAATGGGTCCGCAGAAAATCACGGAAAACGGAACAACGGACACGGAACACAACAGCGGTCGTGTCTATGAGTCCTTAAACGGATGAAATACGAGGCTAGATCCGTTTCAGATCATGTTCCCTTCTTAATAGAGCTATGTATGGTTGGGAATGATTCTAGAATGAAACCCCCATTTAGATTGAATCCCCATTGGCTATTAATAATTGATAATCATAAATCAGATAGAAAAGGAGATTATTTCCTTTTGGGATAGGAATTATGCCTTAGCTAAATCTCAATATATCTGGGATGTGTTTAAAGTATTTATGAGAGGGATCTTTATTAGTACAATTGCAAATTTGAGCAAACGCTATGCTATGAAGGAGAAAGAACTAGAGGAAGCAGCCGCTGTAGGAATGGCTAGATATGCCAAGGTAAAAACAGAGGAAGGTAGAGAGATTATGCAGAGGACAAGCCAGGCTTTTTCTGACTTTCTTCTGGATAAAGCCCAACAGAGGCTGTTCTTCAGAGGACAAAAATATTTCTCAGAGGCAGGTCGCCCTGGGAAGATGCTGGCTAGGGTAATAGCAAGCCAGGATTCAAAGAAAGAGATCCGTAGTATCTGCATGCCTGATGGTACTATTGTGGAAGATCAGGAGGGAATAATAGAAGTATTTCTAAAGTATTTCTGTGAACTATATGAATCAGAGAGTGTCCTCTCAGAGGCTGCGATTGACCTTATACTTGGACTCCATCTCCCTTCCCGGATCTTACAGATGGGCAAAAAGAATGTTTGGAGATGGACTTGTGTCCCCAAGAGATAGAAGATGCAATGAAGGCATGTTAATTCTTCCCCCGGATTAGATGGACTCCCGTATGAGTTTTATCGTAAATACGGGGAGGCCCAGAAACAATGACAGAGACCGTGATAACAGTAATATTAAAGAAGGGTAAAGACCCTAATGAATTGGGATCTTATAGACCTATCTCTCTCCTTAATACAGATGTTAAACTCTATTCTAAAATCTTAGCTATGAGGTTATCTAGTGTTATGACATCAATTATACATCCAGACCAAAACGGCTTTATTCCTAATAAGGGGACTCATTATAATCTACATCGCCTTTTCTCTAATATACAGACGTCTGGAGGGCCTTCACAATCTATTTTGTCTATAGATGTGTCTAAGGCTTTTGATAGCGTTCAGTGGGGATTTCTATGGAGAGTGCTTCATAGGATGGGCTTTGGCCCTAGGTTTATTAATATGGTTAAACTTCTTTATAGATCCCCCACCGCAAGACTCAATATAAATGGTCATCTTACAAGAAGTTTCCCTATGACTAGAGGGATGTCTACTCTCTCCTCTTCTATTTGATATCTATATTGAACCCCTGGCTGCAAGGGTCAGACAAGATCCTAGGATTCTAGGGTTTGGGGTATTGGGAACGGAAGATCGCATCTCCTTATATGCAGATGATATTTTATTTTATGTCCAACAGACAAAATCTACTTTGTTAACTATCATGCAAACGATAAACTCCTTTGGAGAAGTCTCAGGTCTGGATGTAAATTGGGATAAAACCACGCTTATGCCACTAGATACTACAACTATGCCCTTAGATAAATTTACATTCCCCAATGAGAGCCCTTTGAACACCCTGAAAATCGCTGAGTCCTTTGAGTATCTTGGTATTACAGTCTCCCCTAGGGTGGAAGATTTTATTCCGCTTAACTTGACTCCATTGATAAATAAGTTAAGGTCAAAAATAACAACGTGGCATCGCCTACCTTTATCAAAGGCTGATAGAATATCTCTAGTTAAGATGGTGACTCTCCCTCAGTTACTTAATCTCTTTAGGAATTCTCCAGTTTGGATTCCGGATAGGTTCTTCAAAGTAATCGAAAGGATTATTAACGATTTGTTTTGGGGGGAGGAAAGTTAGACCATTGGTATAAGCCTTTGGAGAGGGGAGGAGTTAATCTCCCCTGTTTCAGGGGCTATTTCTTAGCTGCACAGTTTTGTTTTCTCCGTGAATGGAATGATAGCCCACTTTGTAGGGATTTAGTGAATAGATTTAGTGAATAGATAATTTTTTTACTCTATTGGAGTCTGATCAATTGATCAACCCCGATAGGGAATTTAGATCTGCCAGGAATCTCTTTATAAAGTCATGGTACTCTATTAGACTTTGGTGTGGAGTGAAAGGTTCACTGGGATGCACTCCTTTGTGGTATAATCTGCACTTACAAACTTTAGATGAATTAGCTAAGGATCAATATTGGCAAAAAAGTTATATTTTATATTTCACACAGGTAGTAAGTAATGGAGATATTATTTCATTTACAGAATTATCACATAGAGAAAATGCACAGAAATTATTATGGTTTCGGTATTTACAGCTAAGATCGGCACTTTTGAGTATAAAGAAAAAAAATTAGGCTTCAAATACACACTTCAATACAATTTAATGAGTGGATAGGGAACCTGGATCAGAAGATGAAGATTTTCCAACTTTATAAAAATTTACTTATAGCACAATTTGGAGGTGTCTCTTCCTCTGGCCAGAGGACTTGGCAAAATGAATGTCCAATGATCCATCTGGATGACCAGGAGAACGTAACTTTGAATTTAAAATTGGTCTCACATAATTTTAATCACGTTTTGGTACAGTTTAACATTTTACATAGACTTTATGTCACACCTCTTTGGCTTAATAGATGTGGGATTAGGAATGATTCCAATTGTCCTAGGTGCGATGTTCCTGAAGCGGATTATTTGCATATGTTCTAGTCCTGTGCAGAGTTGAAACAATACTGGGGGGCTATTCATAAATATATTGAGGGAAAATTGAAGGTGCGTATCCCTTTTTCCGCTGAATGTTGGGTATTGGGTGAGCTTGCCAAGGTGAGCTGTCAGCAATATAATTTTTTATTTTATTTAAGATAATGTTTTTGGCAAGACTTTTGATAGCACGTTCTTGGTTTTCGCGAAACAGTCCCACTATGAACACATGGTTAAATCTGGTGAATATTACTAAGAGATATGAATATATTTTGTATAAGCAGAGAAATACTGAGAAAAAATGGATTAGAATCTGGGGAGACTGGAATTCATAGAGCTTCCTCCGCTCTTCCACCCTCCACCACTAGCCCTCGGTCTTGGGACGGAGGAGTGGTGGTGAAGGGAGACGCATGTATATAATTGTTATTGTTGGAGGTTTAATAAAGTTTGGGGGGGGGGGGGGAGTTCCTTTTTAATAAACTATTGTGATCTTGTATATAATTTTGGTGTGCTTTTAGTACCCGTGTACTTTGTCTTTTTGTGTGGATACTACAGTTTTACACAGGGCAGCACCCTATGATTATTTCAGTAATGCCCACATCTTTTGTATGTTGTTCCCTTCACATAAAACTGGATGCCTGCAGCCACCACTAGGGAGAGCTAACTGCATAGGATTTCACATAGACACCATTGACTATGGAAGCTGTAAAAATCTCTATACACTGAACTCCCCCTAGTGGTGGTGACAGAAAAATTCTGTGGATTTATGTCGGGATTCAATGCTGGGGTCCCTCCCTCCATACCAGCCACTTGGCCTGCCTCCATGGTACTGTAAGTATGCCACTGGACAGAACCAATAGTGATCAGAGTCTGGTTAAGTACAAATCCAGGAGGTCAGGGCACTGCAGCTGTAACAAATCACTAAAAGTAAAAAAAAAAAAAACTTAGCTAAATACCAGTTTATTATGTATTTCTCATTTGCTGGATCATATATCGCTATTAATTGATCCAAGTAACATTTAGAGATGCTTGGATGACATTTTTGGAGCACAGCCTACGCTGTTACAGTGGATGCATTTTATGCTCGGCATTGCAGAATATGATAGCAGTATATAAATAACACATAAACAAAACCTATTTCTGTTTCCTTTCGCTGCATTATAGAAACTGAAATAAATACGAAACTGAAGCACTGAGCCTTTCCTATATGCTACATTGTCCATGCACACATATCAGAAACATAGCTAAATAATCATAGTCATTAAAGCAGTTTTCTCATTATCAACCTGCCCACAGGATAAATAAGAAATGTAAGATCCCTGTGAGTCTGACCGCCGGGACCCCCACCAATCACAAGAACAGGGGTCCTGAGTACCCGGTGTGGATGGAGTGGTGGTGCACATGGGACTTCATTCTCTTCTGTGGGGCTTTCTCCGTCTCCTACAGAAGTGAATGGAGCGGTGGTAAAGCATGAGCGCCTCCACTCCATTCACCCTGGTGTCTTGAGGACCCCCATTCTTGTGAATAGCAGGGGGTCACAGACAATGGACCCCAGTCATCAAATATTTCACATTTATCCGGTGTATAGGTGATAAATATATAAGCTGTTTGCATTATAGCAAACACATCTAAACATTTCAGTAGATTTATTCCATTTAGGGTTTTGCGCAGGCCCATTATAGAAATGCCTATTCTTGTCCGCAAAACGGAGAAGAATAGGACATGCCTCATAATTTTTGCGGGGCCACAGAACGGAGCAACGGATGCGGACAGCACGCGGAGTGCTGTCCGCATCTTTTGCGGCCCCGTTGAAGTGAATGGGTCCGCACACGAGCCGCCAAAAATACAGCTCGGATGTGGACCAAAACCACGGTCGTGTGAACGAGCCCTTAAAGAGGACCTTTCACCGATTCTTACCCTATGAACTAACTATACAGACATGTGGAGCGGCGCCCGGGGATCTCACTGTACTTACTATTATCCCCGGGCGCCGCTCCGTTATCTCCGTTCCCTAAGTTATGGTAGGCGGAGTCTGCTCTAGCGCTGGCCAATCGCATTGCAGATCTCACAGCTTGGGAGAAAATAACCTCCCAGGCTGTGAGCTCTGCGCTGCGATTGGCCAGCGCTAGAGCAGACTCCGCCTACCATAACTTAGGGACTGGAATCTCCGCCTACTATAACTTAGTGAGCGGAGATACCGGAGGGCATAACGGGAGAACGGAGCGGCGCCCAGGGATAATAGTAAGTGCAGTGAGATCCCCGGGTGCCGCTCCACATGTCTGTATAGTTAGTTCATAGGGTAAGAATCTGTGAAAGGTCCTCTTTAAAAGCAATTTCAGTAAAAACACATATCTGCTTCAATGTGCCTGACCTGTATGAATATCATGTTACATGTATTTAGACTTTTTTGCTCCAAGGCTAAATTGTGGACTCAACAATATTCTGTTATTACTGGAAAAGAAAGCAGGAAAACCCAATGATAGATAATGATAACAGGAAAAAACACAGGAGTGGGCGGCATCAACCGGCTATGTACTCTGAACTTTATTACGCGGCACATTTTTCGGACAATCCTTTTTACAGAGCTGATAGCAAAAGAAAAGAAAGCAGAAACTGTGCAATACTGGTCTAGAAACACAATCCAATCGGCGCACAATCAGCAAAACGCTCGTTCATTGGGTGATGCTGTCGTTCGCGCAGGCACAACAATCATCGTTTCTGGGCAGCAGATTGTGCTGTCTAAGGGTCCATTTACACATCCGCAAAATGGGTCCGCATCCGTTCATTTTCAATGGGGCCGGAATCTGCTGTCCGCATCTTGCATTTGTGGATCCACACTTCCGGATCCGCAAAAAAATTGCGGACAAGAAAAGGCATTTTCTATGAGAGTGCCGGCGATGTGCGGTCCGCAAAATGTGGAACACACATTTCGGGTGTCCGTGTTTTGCGGATCCGCAAAACACATACGGACGTGTAAATGGACCCTAAACAGCGATCTGCTGTTCGGAAAAAATTATCCTGTAGGAACTCATAATCAGTACAGTATAATGCAATGTACTTGGAAAGTTGCTGAAAAGGTTATGCAGATTATAATTAAAGGGGTTTTACGAGATTTCGATACTGATGACCTATCCTCAGGGGAAGGCTGTTTGGGCAGCAGCCTTCTCACAGCTTTTCCTAAGCCAGTAATGACACGTTCATCACTCACGTGGCCTAGGAGCAGCTCAGCCCCATAGAAGTGAATGGGGCTGAGTGCGATACTCAGCACAGCCGCAATACGATGTACGGCGCTGTGCTTGGTGAGCTTCAAGAAGCTGATTGGCAGGGGTCCCCGGTGTCGGACCCCCACTGATCAGATACTGATGACCTATCCAGAGGATAGGTCATCAGCAGAAAAATCTCGGACCATCCTTTTAAAGGGAATCTGTCACCTGCTTTTAGCATTTAAAGCTTTCAACATTGCCATGTTCAAGTACCTTATTTCCTGCAGTCTTCTTCTTACTTTATTTCGTTTTGTCATTTTGATTAAAAAAAAGCTCATTTTCAGATATGCTAATGAAGCTCCAAGGTGCCCAGAGGGGCGTTTTTTTTTCCTCTCTGGAGCCCAGTAACGCCCCCCTGCAGTGTCCAGCCCTCCTTAATTTGAATCCCACGAACGCCTCCCGATCCTGAAATAACCTCCCACACCCCCGGCAAACGGTTCTGCCCCCTCCCCATGTCATCTTCTACCTTCAAGAAATGCCCCGTTCTTCTTCCTGTCAGCCGCCAGAAATCTCGCGCAGGCGCAGTACCGCCTGCGGCCTGTGCGATCATCAAGCTCCTGAGGGCAACAGCCTCAAAAGTCTCACTGGGCATGCGCCGAGCCCAGTGACGTAATCTGTGCGCTGTTGCCTCAGGAGCTTGATGATCGCGCAGGCCGCACTGCGCCTGCGCAAGATTTCTGGCGGCCGACAAGAAGGCAACAGCGCTCAGATTACGTCACTGGGCTCGGCGCATGCCCAGTGAGACTTTTGAGGCTGTTGCCCTCAGGAGCTTGATGATCGCACAGGCCGCAGGTGGTACTGCGCCTGCACGAGATTTCTGGCCGCCGACAGGAAGAAAAACGGGGCATTTCTTGAAGGTAGAAGATGACGTGGCGAGGGGGCAGAACTGTTTGCCGGGGCTGTGGGAGGTTATTTCAGGTTCAGGAGGCGTTCTTGGGATTCAAATTAAGGCGGGCTGGGCACTGCAGGGGGGCGTCACTGGGCACCGGAGAGGGAAAAAAACGCCCCTCTGGGCACCTTGGAGCTTCATTAGCATATCTGAAAATGAGCTTTTTTTAAATCAAAATGACAAAACGAAATAAAGTAAGAAGACCGCTGCAGGAAATAAGGTACTTTAGTGAACATGGCGATGTTGAAAGCTTTAAATGCTAAAAGCAGGTGACAGATTCCCTTTAAATGTTTATTGCTTCTGCTAGATTGCAGCCAGATTTATTGGGATGCCTTTTCCTCCCCATTTATTCCTAGTTTCAGGAATACTTAAAATAATTCCACAGAAACCGCCTCCATTTAAATTCCCTTCATCAAATCTAAAACCAGGTTTCTCCTAAGCCCAGAAGATGTTGCCCAATATTTCTAGTGAAGCACAGACCATGTATTCTCCAGACGTCTCTGGCTCTGGGCGAGCGGCATAGTTTCCCTCCTCATAAAAACACATGTGCAGATTTATAGTCGCCTATTTGGGCTTGCTGTAATAACGTCCTATCTAAGACAAATTCCAGGGAAGGACGTTTACTGCCGGTATGATTGGAAAGATAGCAATATTATAGCGGGTAAACAACACGACGACATATATTAACAGCAGCCGTACAAGAAGACACTTCATGGTGCTGCTAGGTCAAACTTGTGCTAGAAAGCCAATAAATACGTCCTAACTACGGCCTAAGCTGGACATCCTTTACTACTGAGCAACGCCTAAGATTTACCCAAAGAAGTTCTTACATTTCTCCTGTAAATGAAGGCGCACACTGACCCCCAGCTTCTTCCACTGCGTCTTATGGGGATATATTGTTATTTTACATTAAAATGTAAAGGTTGATAAATTGCCTCCTGTGCATAGGCAGGTGCCGAGGCGTTGGCCTACAGTTACTAATATGTGTGCACCTAGATTTTGGCACCAAATATTCCGCATCTAGGGTTAGATACTGTAAATTATCAGTGTCTAGCCTGACAAGGGGACAGGACTTACCAGGAAAGTAGAATGACCATGGGCGTAACTATACCATAGCACTTGCAAGAAAATTGTACCTTTGAATAACAATATGGTGTTTAATTTCTGATATTTTGTGCTATTAGATGTATCGATTGGTATATTGTAGTTATCTCCAGGTTGTGTAATTACAGTACTGTGGCAGATAGAGGAGAGCAACGGGGTATATGGACCAGGCTTATCCTCTATGACTATTATGCAGTATATTGTAATAAGGCATATGGAGAGAGGATGTCATCCTGGGACAAACCCTTTTGGCATCGAACAGTGTTAAATTAGTAAAGTATAGAAAATGACGGTATTTTACATAAAGACATGGAGATAAAACACTACTAAATCATAGGCCCTATAGGTCCAAAGGCACAGGGGCATTTTGTGCTAAAAGTGACCCTTTGGGCTCTCATTTAGGCCTCTTGCACACAAACTTTTTTTTTTTCGTTTACGTTCAATTTTTTGGTTTCCGTATACGGACAGTATACAGAACGATTCATTTCAATGGATCCGCAAAAAAAAAAAAAAACGGAAGGTACTCCGTATGCCTTTCATTTCTGCATTTCCGTTTAACGATAGAACATGTCCTATTATTGTCCGCATAACAGACAAAAATAGTACTGTTCTATCAGGGGCCAGCTGTTCTGTTCCGCAAAAAATGGAATGCACACGGACATCATCCGTATTTTTTTGCAGACTCATTTTTGTGGACCGCAAAATACTAATAAAAAGGCATACGGTCGTGTGCAAGAGGCCTAACTATGTTCAATTGCCTCAGTATATGTGTAGCAATTACCTTGTAATCTTCATTTCCTCACTGGCGTTTACGGGTTAGTCCACATCTGGGGCAGACATTATGGTATTCTGTTCCGGCAGAGGAACAGAACACCAGTATTGCTGTATCTGGCATAACTGGACATCACCAGCGCCTGCCGGATCCCATTTACTACAATTCTGGCGGACAAAAAACGCTGCATGCAGCCGACAAATGACTGATGACATTTGGGACAGGTGCATGTGCAGAACAATATTGATTCCTCTGCATAAACCACTTCTACGGTTCATTGCACAAGAATGAGACTGAGGGTCCTGTGGTACAGGAGGTTTCTCAAACTTCTTTTCCTAAGTATATATGCACACAACCGTTTTATGTATTTTGCAGTCCGCAAACTGTTGACCTGCAAAATATCAATGCCATCCGTCTGCCATCTGCATTGTTTTGTGGACCCATTGACTTTAATGGGTCCATGAACCACATTTTGCAAACCACAACAGGACATGTTCTGTCTGCATCCGAATGTCCGTTCTACAAATTATAGAACATGTCCTATTCTGGTCCATAGACCCACCGAAGTCAATGGGTTCACAAAAAAATGCAGATGGCAGACGGATGGTATTGATATTTTGCGGATTGTGTGCATGAAGTCTAAGGTAGGCAGGGCTTCTTGGGACTAATGGGAATAACTTCAGAAAGGAATTTTCAAGTCATACAGCTTGGTGGGAACTGTTTGTAAGGAGACAACCCAGTGACAGGTTCCCTTTAATGTAAAACCATATCCATATAATTATTCTAACATCTGACAACTAAGTCCTTAATACGCTGTAAAACCGACAAATTACCCTATAATTTACCTTCACTTCTGCAGATTCCACTTACATTATCTACTGAAGCTGCCTGCTGTGTCCACCACAAAACACTATTGGAAAATACTAAAGTATCTCATAGTAGTAGAAAGTTTTAATGGATGTATCATATTGCCGTCATGCAGTTGTTAGCAATTGTTATGTATGTCTCCGACAGGTTGAACCCCTGGAATCACATTCCTGCAACGTGCAGTTTTAGTTTGTGCGCAAGTCTGAAACAGGCATGCTTAATGGTAGGAAATGTCTGTCGGAACAAAGCGCCACATAGCACGCTGAGAAAGCTGACCTTGCCTCGCTGCCGATCAATCATGGCATTACAGTATATACTGTGTAAGCAGAACAGTCTAGGTTTCCTGATGGGAAGTCAATACACTGCTAAAACAGAAAGGACAGAAGATCCCAGCAAATAAGCAAAATACTCACAGGCCTCCTGCTTTAACCCAAGAAGAGCTATTGGACATGTCCCATCCTGGTCACGTTTCCTGAATTCAAGGTGTCATGGCATGTGTGGGCACAGATATGTCCAATAAACACAATGGGTATTTCAATCAGAAGAGAGGAATAAGCGAACATGTTAACATGTTATTCTCCATGCAATAAATCTGGAGCACGTTTCAATGTTCTTCCATTCCTCAGTTATTGCTACTAGAAATGTATTAATGAATCTGCAACTGGGTGTTGGCAGCTGGTGGTGTGTCCCTGTATTGTCTGCCACTGTCCAATCACTGCTGCCAATATCATACTGTGCAGGGACACCCCCCAACTAGTGATAGCCAGTTGCAGATTCATTAATAAACTTCCTATGTTAGAAATGCCTATTCTTGTCTGCTAAATGGACAAGAAATGGACATGTTTTCTCTTTTTTGTGGGACGGCAAAACAGATATACAGATTCACAGCACAGCACACGGTGGGTCAGATGTGGACCAAAATGACAGTCATGTGTATGGGGGCTTAAAAGGTACTTTTTTACTGGACAGATTTACCATTAAAAGGGTTTTCTGAGACTTTGATACTGATGACCTATCCTCAGGATCTGATCTGTGGGGGTCCGACACCCAGGATCCCCGCGATCACCTGTTTGAGAAGGCACTCCTGTGAGCACCACAGCCTTCTCTCAGCCTACTAAGCACCGTGTTGTACATTGTATAGCGGTTGTGCTTGGTATCGCGCTCATCCCCATTCACTTCAATCTTGGAAAATGTTGCAGGTTCCATTTTAATGTCCTGTCTAAGTACAGGCTACATATGGATTCCGTTTTTTGTGTACAATGGTAACATTATAGGCATCCTGTTTTAAAAAGGTACAGTTTTTCTAGAGGCTCCCCATACAGATTAGAGTATTTTTGGTAGGCTGACCATTAGGATCCATTCAGACGTCCATAGTCTGATCGTGGACAAGAATAGGCATTTCTATCACAGGGCAGGCCATGTGCGGTCCGCAAAATGCGGAATGCGCACTGCCGTTATCCGTGTTTTGTGAATCTGCAATTTGCAGACCACAAAACACTTGTGGATGTCTGAATGGACATTACATTGGCCATTATCTTGCCACTGCCAATGTGCGTCTTTGATATCATCCCCTGATGAACCGCTGCACCACGCGTCGGAGACGGGACACCATAAGGACTATTCCTGATTATAGGCCATCCAACCATTGAGAAATCATCTATAGGTAGGGATTCCTTAATAGGGTACAGCCACCGAGAAGTGGGGCCGCCCCTTTCGGGGCGATTACTCCGCTTGTAGGCAGGGAGAGTGTAGACTGATAGGGATAGCCTCCCATTTGCCTATAAATGTATGTCTTTCATCAATATTGTCCAGCATTTCTGAAGAGCATAGACCTGTTATCCTGGGAATAACCGATTGATTACCACCCTGGATAGTCTCAGCCTTCATCCGGAGTAATACCATCTACCTGGAGAACCTGAAGTGACCTCATTGGTTATTTGTCAGCCCCACCTGTATCCTACCTACAGTATCGTGAGTAATCCCGGTGCGGTAACTTTCCCTTATGTGCCTAAGTCCTATTGGGTTTTACGTCTCCTACCTGTATCTTTTTGATTAATATTTGTTTGTATGTTTGTGGGTATACGTTTTAAATTAATTATTAAAAGTGACGTTTTAAGGCTATGTACATTAGCTTCAGTGACACACATTCAATATCTACCCCAATTATTATTTACAAGTTCAGTGATTTTTTATGTCTGAATGGACCCTTATTCTAATGTCTATGGTTAGCTCCTAGCTCTCCCCTAACACAAGACATCCAATTCTTTTGTTCTCCTTACAAAAAAGCCACCACCAGAGGTGTCCAAAAGTGGCCTTCTCTTCTCTCTCTCTCCCCGTTGAAAGCACATAGACACTTGGCCAAGTATGGAGAAGTAGGAAGAGATAGCAGTCAGCCATGTAACAGCAACTTGTTTTAGGACGATTATCATTTTGGAAACTGAAATACAGGTGAAACTCGAAAAATTAGAATATCGTGCAAAAGTCCATTTATTTTAGTAATGCAAATTAAAAGGAATTGCATTAATGCAGCTTAAAATTAGAATTTTGTGAAAAGGTTCAATATTCTAGACTCAAAGTGTCACACGCTAGTCAGCTAATTAATCCATACCCCCTAAGCAAAGGGTACCTCAAAATTTAGACTTTGGGGTTTCATAAGCTGTTGTCACGATAGGTAAGTAAGCGGGGAAATAACCAAACATGGGAAAACAAACAGAACAAAACAACTAGGCCCAAAAGCTAGGGAGAAAAGGTTCACCTCCTAGCGATCCCTAAAAGCTTTCCCTAAATTGCTGTGCTCATGTGCATACCCTTAGGGTGGATATGCACATGCCCACGTGCCTAAACCTAAACACCCTGGGCAAACCCTAAGCAGCAGGGAAAAGGGAAGAGGCAACCTGCTTCTTCAAACCAGGAGGAAGCAAGCATCTCCCTAGAGGCCTAGATAAAACACACAAAGGGAAATAAAGGAGAGGACTTATCTTGAGCAGAGCTGGATCAGACGATCCACCACAGATCAAGAGCTCCCAGGAAAGAACTATAACCCGCACAGGACACTGGGGGAAGGAGAGATAAATAGCCTCACTAACAATGAAACCCAGTACACCTGAGGGAAGGTGGATCCAGCTCAAACCCAAATCAAAACAAACAGAGAAGTCAGACATGTGCAGCCAGTCTGACAGACCTCCGCACATTCACAGGGCAAGGCGTGACAGCTGTAAGCCATACTCATCAAAATTATACCAAATAAAGGCTTGAAATATCTCGCTTTGAATGTAATGAATCTATCTCATATGTTAGTTTCACCTTTTAAGTTGCATTACTGAAATAAATTAACCTTGCACAATATTCAAATTTTTCGAGTTTTACCTGTACATGAAAACCGACACTTGCAGGTATCTTCACAACAGAAACTTCCACTTAGAACTTTTCCATTCGAGAAGATCCTGGAAACGTAGTTGTTTTCAAGGCCGTCTGTTAGCTGTATTTGGTTAACTTCAAGTAAACATGTCTCAGCTCTTGCGCATTCTTCCAGGGCTGATACAGTTTATGTGACTTACATCAGGATTCACTATGTTCTATCAATAGGCTTGCACTGTCTACACAATATACAACTGAAGTTTAAAAGAACGCCATCAAAAAGCCCTATACCAATCAATTTTCCCTGATCCAATATATATCAGGTTTTAATCCATATAAAGTGTATGGAGAAGATTCCCATGCCCTTGAGCTTCCTTTATACTGTAATGCCGTATTCTTTTGTCCACCATCCAATAACACGTCACAGATGCTCGGGATTTTAGAGTCCCACAAGTACTTGCTGCCTATAAATAAAAGGCTACATGAACCCTGCCTGAAATATGTCTTTAATTAAAGTTACAAATATAATTTAATGCTAAAATCTTTACGGATGGCCGGATTTCAGTGCAAGTTTCATGGTTCCAGAAGTGGAGATTTTTCTGTAGGTTCTGACATTTCAACACTGCGGAGAGCGTCTTTCCCTGAACTGGTGATGTTATTGCCCCCATCTGTCTCAGCATTAGCCATGATGGCAAAAGGGGCAGATTTAGCTAAAGAACTCATTCAGGCAGTTTGGTCTCTCCATCATGTAACTAGCACTCAGGTAGGGGGAAGAAGCTCTGCTTCCTGTACCATCAGATGGACACTGAAATTGGGCCATCCATAATTAAATTATATTAAAGGGGTCTTCCGAGACTTTATAACTGACCTAACCTCTGGACCCCCGCCAATCAGCTGTTTCAGAAGGCACCAGCGCTCCTTGAGCACCGCGGCCTTTTCACAGCTTCTTCTAGGCCAGTGAAGACACGTTATTCGGCGGCCTCAGCCCCATAGAATTGAATAGAGCGCGATACCAAGCACAGCCGCTATACTATGTACAAAACTGTCCTTGCTGAGCACGGAAAAGGTTGTGGTGCTCACAGAAGCGCCAATGTCTTCTCAAACAGCTAATCAGCAGGGGTCCTGAGTGTCAGACCCCAACCGATCAGATACTGATGACCTATCCAGGGCGTAGGTCATCCCCATTAATTTCCACTGGAAAACCACTGCAAAAATTTTGTGTCATCAGACAATCCCTTTAAAAGTTTTTTTTTTAAAGAGCAAGAATGGGTTAAAAATAATATGTTTCATGGTCCTAATGCCTACTCATAATGCTTACTAACATACTGTGAGAAGAAAACATTATCTATTGAGCATAACATTTCAGAGAGCATCAAAAACAATATATGTTTTACTGTGTTCCCAGTCTCAGCTGTAATCAGAACCATTTTGGAAGTCTGCTGCGTAGGACATGCAGCTTTCATTTTACCGGATTCGGCTGAAAAATTTAATTAATTCCTTACTGTTTCAGTGAAGAGGAAATCTTGCAGAAGCAAAACAGAAAACCTAAATGCACAGTAAAGTGTGTACAGTGATTTTTTTTTTAAGTGGAATTTAGAAGTTTGTTACATCACCTCCACTTTTCATTAGTGGCCAAGATGTAAGAAGCTTCAGTCACCAAAAAAGAACCAACTAAAAATCCATCAAAATAATAGGGGACACGGACAGAAAATTGTCAAGCCTAAAAAGGCAGCATTTTGGCAATCTTTAAATACGAAATGGTTATTCCAGGCCAACTAAATTAATATATACTGTATTTTTCATTATGGAAGCGCTCACCAGCTCAATGCGGGAGGAGCGGTAAGTGAAGCGCTGCTAGAGCTGGCAGTAGCCACCGTTGCCTGGTCTTCTCCGGGAGCCGCGCTGCAGGGTCCTGACTGCATACAGTGTCAGGACGTAGTGTCTGCACTATGACCTGATGCTGTGCAACGTAAGGTCACAGTGTAGCACAGCACTCAGAGAAGAACAGAGAGCAGTGAGTGCAGGAAGAGCGGACTGGATGTGCAGAGTGGTAGCGCCATCTGGAGCTTTGGAGGCAAGTTCATCTTGTTATTTTTGGCCTAATCGGAGTTCTGATATGGGGGTCTGATCTGAGGTCTTCTATTGGGAGTCTGATGTGAGGTGTGTTATGGGGGTCTGATCTGAGGTTTGATATGGGGGTCTGATCAGAGGTCTGATCCTTGGGAGCCTCGGAAACAGCTAAGCCAGTGCTCAGCTGTTTTCAGCACTCCTATAAAGGTGAATGGAGGGTAGCCGCACTTGCGTGGTGCACCCTCATTCCCTTTGGGGGCTCGTTCTAGAGATAGGCATGGGTCCCTATCGATATGCCAACAAAGTGCGAGACTGGCCATCCTCTTTGACTGAGATGTAAGACTAGGCTTGCATGTGAGCAGTTGCATTGTGGACCCTTGCGTAGGTTTGCTTTTAAAGCCTCCTCCATGACCTGGCACCAAATATTTCTGCCCAGTGAGAGGGATAAGAAGGAAATGGTCTCCTCATTGTGAATTATTTCATGGAAGAGAGAGGGAGATTTCTCTCTAACCAGGTAAGGCTACTTTCACACTCGTGTTAGCTTGTCCGGCAGGCTGTTCCGGTCCCCATTATAGTTAATGGGGCCGGGGCGGACTTCCGGCAGCACACATGTGCAACTGTTAGTACGGATCCGGCTGCAGCCTACCGGACACGCTAACGCGAGTGTGGAAATACCCTAACATAAAAAAGCAATCCTAAAAAAAATTGCATGTGTCTCAAGAGCACAGTCACTTTTGACTGGAAGTATGCAATGAATAATGTTGGCTTGTGTCATATATAGTCCGTTCTTCAATCCTCGTTAAGGCAGAAGGTTAGTGAGCCTTTTGTTTACTCAGCTGATATTTCCTGTATATTTTCTGGGAACTTGCAGGTGACAGAACAGATTATCAATATGAAAAACAATATAGTGGTGACAGAATAGCAGAGTGGGAGAACGTGCTGACCCTGCTCCGCACATAGAAGTATGTAGGCGATAACACGAATGCATCTCACAACAATAGTATAATGCCAAGAGTAAACACAACAATTCTCCCATACACAGGCAAGAAATCTATGAAAAGATATGTATGTGATCCAGCTCATGAAGTAGAGCTTAAACTCAACAGTATTAATGAGTCCCACAGCTTCATGGCTTGTAGAGCAGAGGTGGAAAACCTTTTTGACTGATTGTCATTTTTGGAAATCTTTCTGGAAAATGTGCCAGGGCATACTTAATGAATATGAGCAGAATAAAATAATGTAAAATATCAGAGACAGGATCATCATAGCACTGACCACCACTGAACCCCACACACTGACATCAAAAATACCCTTGTAACAGTGACGGCCACTGAACCCAAAACAATGATATCAAAGATACCCTCATAACAGTGACCGCCACTGAACCCCACACACCGACATCAAAAATACCCTTGTAACAGTGACCGCCACTGAACCCAAAACAATGATATTAACCACCTCCGGACCGCCTAACGCAGGATTGCGTTCCGGAGGTGGCAGCGCTGCGCAGAGTCACGCATATACGCGTCATCTCGCGAGACGCGAGATTTCGCTCAAAGCCGGCCCGCGCATGCGCATCGCGGGCCGGCAAAATTAAAAGAAGTATTTCGTCACCAGCCTGCCAGCAACGTTCATTGGCTGGCAGGCTGGCGATTTTCAAAAAATCCAATCCAAAGTCATATAACAGATCATATTAGTAAATATGATCTGTTATATGGCTTGTCTGCTCCTGTGCTGGTCCTTTTCGTCGGTTGGATCCAGCACAGGAGCAGACTGAACTGTGAGTAGCACTAACACTACACCTTAGCCCCAGATCACCCACCTGCACCCCAATTAACCCTTTGATCACCCCTTTGATCGCCCCTGTCAATCACTAGTGAAAGGAAAAAAAGTGATCAGTGTAAACTGTCACTTTTTTTTTTTCACTGGTATTGGCTGTTAGGTTTTAGGGATAGTTTAGGCCCCTTGGTTAGGTAGTTAGCGTCAGTTAGCGCCCACCCCACCGCACCGCAGTCACTTTTATTCGCTGTTTAGCGTATCGCTAATCAGCATTTGTACTTTTATAGTATCTGTAAGTGATCAAAACTGATCACGGTCAGATCTATAATAGTATTAGTGTCACTTTAGTTTGCCCTCCACCCAAAACGCAGTGTTTGCCCGATCAGGCCTGATCGGTCGCCCACACGTGCGTTCACCCACGCCCGCCCCACCGCAGTGACAAAAAAAATATATTTTTTGATCACTGCACATTCATTTTACACGCACTGCGGCGATAAAAAAATCAGTTTTGATATTTTTTATCAACCGCAGCAGCCTCCGGTACTTCGCTAGCCTCCCCTTTGTAAGACAGGTTTGCTTTTTTTCTTGGGTAGTCTCAGGGAATACCCCTAAATTTAGTAGTCCAAAATGTCAAACAGGGGGTATTCTTCTGAAGAGGCCTACAGGATTCTGACCCAGTCGGATGAGGAGTGGGAACCCTCATCTGACGAATCTAGCGGGTCAGAATATGAACCTGTGGAAAGCAGTGGCTCTCTGACCCAAAGTTCGGACGAGGAGGTGGAGGTCCCTGGCAGCACCAGGCGTACCCGGCCCCATGTCGCTAGACCACAGGTTACGCAGGATCCGCTTCAAGAGCAGCAGAGTGGGGCTGTCGCTGCCGGATCACGTGGTGAGGCATACACCAGCAGCGCAGCCCTTCCTGGACCTAGTACCAGCACTGCCGTACAACCTGGTGAAGTAGCGAGCACCAGAAGGGCAGTTGAAGCTGGTACGGTGGCACGTGCACTAGTTACCCCGTCGCAGCCACCGCACAGACAGGCCCGTAGAGCCCCTAGAGTCCCTGAGGTGCTGGCAAATCCTGATTGGCAGTCACCAACTTCAGCCGCACCAGTAGTTCCCCCTTTCACCGCCCAGTCTGGAGTTCGGGTTGAGACGGCTCAAATCGGTTCGGCCCTGGGATTTTTTGAGCTGTTCTTGACTGCGGAGCTCTTGGACTTGGTCGTGGCAGAGACCAACCAGTATGCCACACAATTTATAACCGCAAACCCGGGAAGCTATTATGCCCAGCCTTTCCGGTGGAAACCAGTCCAAGTTTCCGAACTTAAAATTTTTTTGGGCCTTCTCCTCAACATGGGCCTGACAAAAAAGCATGAATTGCGGTCATATTGGTCAACGCACCCAATTCATCACATGCCCATGTTCTCTGCTGCTATGTCCAGGACACGATTTGAGACCATCCTCCGTTTTCTGCATTTTAGCGACAACACCACCTCCCGTCCCAGAGGCCACCCTGCTTTTGACCGGCTCCACAAAATTCGGCCCCTCATAGACCATTTCAACCTGAAATTTGCAGATTTGTATACCCCTGAGCAAAACATCTGCGTAGACGAGTCCCTAATACATTTTACCGGGCGCCTTGGCTTCAAACAATACATCCCAAGCAAGCGTGCCCGGTATGGGGTCAAATTGTATAAGCTCTGTGAAAGGGCCACAGGCTATACCCACAAATTTCGGATCTATGAGGGAAAAGATCAGACCCTGGAGCCGGTCGGTTGCCCTGACTACCTGGGGAGCAGTGGGAAGACAGTCTGGGACTTGGTGTCACCCTTATTCGGCAAGGGGTACCATCTTTATGTGGACAATTTCTACACAAGTGTGGCCCTCTTTAGGCATTTGTTTCTAGAACGGATTTGCGCCTGTGGCACCGCGCGAACTAGTCGCGTGGGCTTCCCCCAACGGCTTGTAACCACCCGTCTTGCAAGGGGGCAGAGGGCTGCCTTGTGTAATGAAGAACTGCTCGCGGTGAAATGGAGAGACAAGCGTGACGTTTACATGCTCTCCTCCATTCACGCAGACACGACAATCCAAATTGAGCGAGCAACCCGTGTCATTGAAAAGCCCCTCTGTGTCCACGACTATAATGCGCTCATGGGAGGGGTGGACTTCAATGACCAGATGTTGTCTCCGTATTTAGTTTCCCGCAGAACCAGACGCTGGTATAAGAAGGTGTCTGTATATTTGATTCAATTGGCGCTGTACAATAGTTTTGTTCTCTACAGTAAGGCTGGGAGAACAGGATCCTTCCTCAAATTCCAGGAAGAGATCATCGAGAACCTCCTTTACCCAGGAGGTTCCGTGGCCCCATCCACCAGTGTAGTTAGCCGTCTACACGAGCGACATTTCCCCAGTGTCGTTCCTGGTACCTCAACCCAACCGTCACCCCGAAAAAGATGTCGTGTCTGTAGCAGGAGTGGAATAAGGCGTGACACCCGCTATTTCTGTCCTGACTGTGCTGACCACCCTGCCCTATGCTATGGAGAGTGTTTCCGGAAGTACCACACACAGGTACACCTAGCATAGGGATCACATCTCACCAGGACAGGCACACAGGGCTATTAGGGCCCATTCACTCACAGCTGCTGCAAACCTCTACTTTCACCTGGGATAAAGTGCATAACGTACTTCGCCACATCTTTGGGCGATTTGCGCTTTGCACATTGTCCCATGGGGAAGGAGAGGTTTGTTCTATAAAAGGTAAAAAAAACTAAACAAAAAAAAAAAATACCGGTAAGTAAAAAAGTTAAACGTTCAGTTAAAAAAGTTTAAAAAAAGTTTCTATGTTCTGTTCAACAGTTAATAAAGTTATTGCTTTGCGGCCTGGTTTTTTCTTTTTTGTTTTGTTTTTTTACCTTTCAGGTGGACCAACCGATCGACTAGCTGCAGCACTGATGTGCATTCGGACAGAAGCATTGCGCTGCTGTCAGATTACACGCAAGTCGGTGTATGCGGCGCTGCAAGACGAGATTTCTCCTCTGCAGTAAAAGATACGTTTGCCGAGGCATATGAGCTGAGGAGGTGGCGGTGTTCATATACTTTGGCAAACACTTTGTATATATAAAAAAAAAAATCCCGGCAATGATTTATTCATCCACATCGATTGATGTGAATGGAGAAATCTGGTTTGCCAGGGCATACGAGCTGAAGTGGGTATGGATGTTGGGCGGAGCTCCTATGTCCTGGCAGACGCCTTTCCCCTCCTTTTTCTTTTTTTGGCAGAGATTTTTTCATCCACATTGATCGATGCGAATGAAGAAATCTGTGCCGTTCATTTTTTTCTTTCAGCCCAGAGGCTGAACGGAAAAAAAAAATCTCATTACCCGTATGCTCAATATAAGGAGAATAGCAGAAACTCCTAATGCTGGGCATACATGTAATGATTGCGGAGACCCTCAAATGCCAGGGCAGTACAAACACCCCACAAATAACACCATTTTGTAAAGAAGACACCCCAAGGTATTCGCTGAGGGGCATATTGAGTCCATGAAAGATTGAAATTTTTGTCCCAAGTTAGCGGAAAGGGAGACTTTGTGAGAACAAAATCAAAAAAATCAATTTCCGCTAACTTGTGCCAAAATTTTGCCCCTCATTGAATACCTTGGGGTGTCTTCTTTCCAAAATGGGGTCACATGTGGGGTATTTATACTGCCCTGGCATTTTAGGGGCCCCAAAGCGTGAGAAGAAGTCTGGTATCCAAATGTCTAAAAATGCTCTCCTAAAAGGAATTTGGGCCCCTTTGCCCACCTAGGCTGCAAAAAAGTGTCACACATCTGGTATCTCCGTACTCAGGAGAAGTTTAGGAATGTGTTTTGGGGTGTCTTTTTACATATACCCATGCTGGGTGAGAGAAATATCTTGGTCAAATGCCAACTTTGTATAAAAAAATGGGAAAAGTTGTCTTTTGCCAAGATATTTCTCTCACCCAGCATGGGTATATGTAAAATGACACCACAAAACACATTCCCCACCTTCTCCTGAGTACGGAGATACCAGATGTGTGACACTTTTTTGCAGCCTAGGTGGGCAAAGGGGCCCACATTCCAAAGAGCACCTTTAGGATTTCACAGGTCATTTACCTACTTACCACACATTAGGGCCCCTGGAAAATGCCAGGGCAGTATAACTACCCCACAAGTGACCCCATTTTGGAAAGAAGACACCCCAATGTATTCCGTGAGGGGCATGGCAAGTTCCTAGAATTTTTTATTTTTTGTCACAAGTTAGTGGAAAATGATGATTTTTTTTTTTTTTTTTTCATACAAAGTCTCATATTCCACTAACTTGTGAAAAAAAATAAAAAACTTCCATGAACTCACTATGCCCATCAGCGAATACCTTGGGGTCTCTTCTTTCCAAAATGGGGTCACTTGTGGGGTAGTTATACTGCCCTGGCATTCTAGGGGCCCAAATGTGTGGTAAGGAGTTTGAAATCAAATTCTATAAAAAATGACCTGTGAAATCCGAAAGGTGCTCTTTGGAATATGGGCCCCTTTGCCCACCTAGGCTGCAAAAAAGTGTCACACATCTGGTATCTCCGTACTCAGGAGAAGGTGGGGAATGTGTTTTGGGGTGTCATTTTACATATACCCATGCTGGGTGAGAGAAATATCTTGGCAAAAGACAACTTTTCCCATTTTTTTATACAAAGTTGGCATTTGACCAAGATATTTATCTCACCCAGCATGGGTATATGTAAAAAGACACCCCAAAACACATTCCTCAACTTCTCCTGAGTACGGAGATACCAGATGTGTGACACTTTTTTGCAGCCTAGGTGGGCAAAGGGGCCCACATTCCAAAGAGCACCTTTCGGATTTCACTCGTCATTTTTTACTGAATTTGATTTCAAACTCCTTACAACACATTTGGGCCCCTAGAATGCCAGGGCAGTATAACTACCCCACAAGTGACCCCATTTTGGAAAGAAGAGACCCCAAGGTATTCGCTGATGGGCATAGTGAGTTCATGGAAGTTTTTATTTTTTGTCACAAGTTAGTGGAATATGAGACTTTGTATGAAAAAAAAAAAAAAACCCATCATTTTCCACTAACTTGTGACAAAAAATAAAAAATTCTAGGAACTCGCCATGCCCCTCACGGAATACCTTGGGATGTCTTCTTTCCAAAATGGGGTCACTTGTGGGGTAGTTATACTGCCCTGGCATTCTAGGGGCCCAAATGTGTGGTAAGGAGTTTGAAATCAAATTCTGTAAAAAATGACCTGTGTAATCCGAAAGGTGCTCTTTGGAATATGGGCCCCTTTGCCCACCTAGGCTGCAAAAAAGTGTCACACATCTGGTATCTCCGTACTCAGGAGAAGTTGGGGAATGTGTTTTGGGGTGTCTTTTTACATATACCCATGCTGGGTGAGATAAATATCTTGGTCAAATGCCAACTTTGTATAAAAAAAATGGTAAAAGTTGTCTTTTGCCAAGATATTTCTCTCACCCAGCATGGGTATATGTAAAATGACACCCCAAAACACATTCCCCACCTTCTCCTGAGTACGGAGATACCAGATGTGTGACACTTTTTTGCAGCCTAGGTGGGCAAAGGGGCCCATATTCCAAAGAGCACCTTTCGGATTTCACAGGTCATTTTTTACTGAATTTGATTTCAAACTCCTTACCACACATTTGGGCCCCTAGAATGCCAGGGCAGTATAACTACCCCACAAGTGATCCCATTTTGGAAAGAAGAGACCCCAAGGTATTCGCTGATGGGCATAGTGAGTTCATAGAACTTTTTATTTTTTGTCACAAGTTAGTGGAATATGAGACTTTGTAAGGAAAAAAAAAAAAAAATCATCATTTTCCGCTAACTTGTGACAAAAAATAAAAAGTTCTATGAACTCACTATGCCCATCAGCGAATACCTTAGGGTGTGTACTTTCCGAAATGGGGTCATTTGTGGGGTGTTTGTACTGTCTGGGCATTGTAGAACCTCAGGAAACATGACAGGTGCTCAGAAAGTCAGAGCTGCTTCAAAAAGCGGAAATTCACATTTTTGTACCATAGTTTGTAAACGCTATAACTTTTACCCAAACCATCTTTTTTTTACCCAAACATTTTTTTTTTTATCAAAGACATGTAGAACAATAAATTTAGAGCAAAATTTATATATGGATGTAGTTTTTTTTTGCAAAATTTGACAACTGAAAGTGAAAAATTTCATTTTTTTGCAAAAAAATCGTTAAATTTCGATTAATAACAAAAAAAAGTAAAAATGTCAGCAGCAAAGAAATACCACCAAATGAAAGCTCTATTAGTGAGAAGAAAAGGAGGTAAAATTCATTTGGGTGGTAAGTTGCATGACCGAGCAATAAACGGTGAAAGTAGTGTAGATCAGAAGTGTAAAAAGTGGCCTGGTCTTTCAGGGTGTTTAAGCACTGGGGGCTGAAGTGGTTAAGAAGACCCTCATAACAGTGACCGCCAGTTGACCCCATAACAGGGACATCAAGAAGACCCTCATACTAGTAACCGCCACTGGACCCCAAAACACTGACTTCAAGAAGACTCTCATAACAGTGACCACCACTGGACCCCATAACACTGACATCAAGAAGACCCTCATAATAGTAACTGCCACTAGACCCCAAAACACTGAATTCAAGAAGACCCATTTAACAGTGACCGCCACTGGACCCCATAACACTGGCATCAAGAAGACCCTCATAACAGTGACCGCCACTGGACCCCATTTGCAGGGGGGAAGCACAGACCTGGATTGGATGTTTCCATGGGCTACCAGGTACGTGCTCCGCACTGCAAAAGACAGAACATGTCCTAACTTTCACTGCATCTTGCGGATTACAGTCCGCTACATGGGCATGGCAGCCCACAGTTGTGTGAATGCACCTAATAATGTAGCTATAATGGTGTTTATGAGCCGTCAGGAGTTCAGAAACAAGGGCCTAAGGCCATGTCATCAGAACAGCTTTCTGGCTAGGCCATCAATATCAGGCCCGACATCCTAGTTCAGTGCTCCAGACTAAAAAAAAATACCTAGTAGCCATTGGCTCCTGAACTGAAAAATTTAGGAGCCAAATTAAATTTTTAGTCGCCAAATCTAAACCGAATCAAAATCTTGGTATCGTGACAACGCTACGCCGATCAGATCGGCGTAGGGTTGTTTCGATACCAGATTTTTTTATTCGCTTTCATCACCATAAAAAAGTATTGCGCAAAAAAAACAACAAAAAAAAAAAACCAAAAAAAGCTGCGTGCATTTCGCATTTTATGAAACGTTCGGCCCATAATAGAACAGTCCTATCCTATTTTTTGGGGTGACAATGTGACAAAAAATGGCGAATGCTCACCGCATAGGAGATATTTTTTAATAATTTAATAGTTTGGACTTTTCGGACGCAGCGCTATGTAATATGTTTATTTATTTATTGTTTATATATTTTATATGTAAAATTGGGAAAGCGGGGATTTAAACTTAATATTTTAGGGTACTTTCACACTAGCGTTTTTCTTTTCCGGCATAGAGTTCCGTCACAGGGGCTCTATACCGGAAAAGAACTGATTAGGCATATCCCATGCATTCTGAATGGAGAGTAATCCGTTCAGGATGAATCAGGATGTCTTCAGTTCAGTCATTTTGACTGATCAGGCAAAAGAGAAAACCGTAGCATGCTACGGTTTATCTCCGGCGAAAAAAACTGAAGACTTGCCTGAATGCCAGATCCGGCATTTTTCCCCATAGGAATGTATTAGTGCCAGATCCGGCATTCAAAATACCAGAATGCCGGATCCGTCCTGTAAAAAGATACAAGACGGATCCGTCTGTCCGCATGACAAGCGGAGAGATGGATTCGTTCTTGCAATGCATTTGTTACATCCAGATCGGCGGATCCGGCAGGCAGTTCCGACGACAGAACTGCCCGCCGGATCACACTGCCGCAAGTGTGAAAGTAGCCTTAGGCCTCTTTCACACGGGCGTTGCGGGCAAATGTGCGGGTGCGTTACGGGAACACCCGCGATTTTTCCGCGCGAGTGCAAAACATTGTAATGCGTTTTGCACTCGCGTGAGAAAAATCGCGCGTGTTTGGTACCCAAACCCGAACTTCTTCACAGAAGTTCGGGCTTGGGATCGGTGTTCTGTAAATAGTATTATTTTCCCTTATAACATGGTTATAAAGGGAAAATAATAGCATTCTGAATACAGAATGCATAGTAAAACATCGCTGGAGGGGTTAAAAAAAATAATAATAATGTTTAACTCACCTTAATCCACTTGTTCGCGGCCTGGCATCTCCTTCTGGCTTCATCTGATCTCTGTGCAGCAACAGGACCTGTGGTGACGTCATTCCGGTCATCACATGATCTTTTACCATGGTGATTCACCATGGTAAAAGATCATGTGACGTATCATGTGATGACCAGAGTGACATCATCACAGGTCCTTGAACTATAATTAATGCTCACCACAGGTCCTATTCAGTAAAGGGGACAGAAGGAGATGCCAGTCTACGCGATCAAGTGGACTAAGGTGAGTTAAAGGGCTTCTGTCACCCCACTAAAGTGATTTTTTTTTTTTGGGGCTAGTTAAATTAGTTATATAGCGATATATGAAAATATAATTGTGTTCCTTACTTTGATCCAGCAGTTTATTCAAAAAACGAAGTTTTATCATATGCAAATTCGGTCTCTACCAGCAAGTAGGGCGTCTACTTGCTGGTAGCTGCTGCAGAAATCCGCCCCCTCCTCCTAATTTAACTAGCCCCAAAAAAAAAAATCACTTTAGTGGGGTGACAGAAGCCCTTTAAATGATTTTTTTAACCCCTCCAGCGCCGTTTTACTTTGCATTCTGTATTCAGAATGCTATTATTTTCCCTTATAACCATGTTATAAGGGAAAATAATAATGATCGGGTCTCCATCCCGATCGTCTCCTAGCAACCATGCGTGAAAATCACTTGCTTGCGGATGCTTGCGATTTTCACGCAACCCCATTCATTTCTATGGGGCTTGCGTTACGTGAAAGCAGGTTCACACTGAGCACATGTGACAGACGTGACAGAGTCTGGAGACGCCGTGGAGAACGTTCTGCTGCCTGCAACATCCTCCAGCATGACCGGTTTGGCATTGGGTCAGTAATGGTGTGGGGTGGCATTTCTTTGGAGGGCCGCACAGCCCTCCATGTGCTCGCCAGAGGTAGCCTGACTGCCATTAGGTACCGAGATGAGATCCTCAGACCCCTTGTGAGACCATATGCTGGTGCGGTTGGCCATGGGTTCCTCCTAATGCAAGACAATGCTAGACCTCATGTGGCTGAGTGTGGCACACACACTACTGAGCCTCATTTTGACTTGTTTTAAGGACATTACATCAAAGTTGGATCAGCCTGTAGTGTGTTTTTCCACTTTAATTTTGAGTGTGACTCCAAATCCAGACCTCCATGGGTTAAAAAACTTGATTTCCATTTTTTTATTTTTGTGTGATTTTGTTGTCAGCACATTCAACTATATAAAGAACAAAGTATTTCAGAAAAATATTTAATTAATTCAGATCTAGGATGTGTTATTTTTGTGTTCCCTTTATTTTTTTGAGCAGTGTATAAAATTTACAAGTATTATTACGGTTACTTTATTATATAGGTGAAACTCGAAAAATTTGAATATTGTGAAAAGTTTATTTATTTCAGTAATGCAACTTAAAAGGTGAAACTAATATATGAGATAGACTCATTACATGAAAAGCGAGATATTTCAAGCCTTTATTTGTTATAATTTGGATGATTATGGCTTACAGCTTATGAAAACCCCAAAGTCACAATCTCAGAAAATTAGAATATTACATTAAATCAATAAAAAAGGATGTTAAATAGAAAAATGTAGGACCTCTTAAAAGTATAATCATGCATATGTACTCAGTACTTGGTTTGGGCTCCTCAATGCGGCGTGGCATGGATGCTATCAGCCTATGGCACTGCTGAGGTGTTTTGGAAGACCAGGATGCTTCAATAGCAGCCTTCAGCTCTTCTGCATTGTTCGGTCTCATGTCTCTCATCTTTCTCTTGGCAATGCCTCATTTATGTGTTCAGGTCAGGCGAGTTTGCTGGCCAATAAAGCACAGTAATCCCATGGTCATTGAACCAGGTTTTGGTACTTTTGGCAGTGTGGGCAGGTGCCAAGTCCTGCTGGAAAATGAAGTCCCCATCTCAATAAAGCTTGTCTGCGGAAGGAAGCATTAAGTGCTCCAAAATCTCCTGGTAGACAGCTGCGTTGTCTCTGGACTTAATGAAGCACAGTGGACCAACACCAGCAGATGACATGGCTCCTCAAATCAACACAGACTGTGGAAACTTCACACTGGACTTCAAGCATCTTGTATTGTGTGCCTCTCCATTCTTCCTCCAGACCCTGGGTCCTTGGCTTCCAAATGAGATGCAAAAGTTGCTCTCATCAGAAAAGAGGACTTTAGACCAATGACCAACAGACAAGTTATTTTTTTCTTTTGCCCAGGTAAGATGCTTCTGACGTTGTCTAGGAGAGGCTTGACAAGAGGAATGCGACATTTGAAGCCCATGTCCAGGATCTGTCTGTGTGTGGTGGCTCTAGGCTTGTTTCGGGTATCGAAATTTCGATACTTTTATGCCAGTATCGATTCAGTAACGGGATGTTAATTTTTTAGATACTAGGCTGCGCTACTGCGCAGTCTAGTATCTCCTCTCATGAGAGAACATGGCGCTCGGCGCGTGTTATGTTCTCTCCGGCCAGACAATGGAGAAGGAAGGAGGGACGGAGGGAATAGGGAGTCCCTCCCTCCTATGACGCGGCAGCTGCTGAGCCCAATGAAGTGATTCAAGTCAATGGGACTGTGAAAAAACGTGGAGGCACACAAGATTGTCATCCGCGTCCGCGTCCGTTTTTTTCCTATCATTTGCATGGCAAACTTGACTTAGACTTTTTTTTACTTTCCTTCATGTCTGGTTATCATCCAAAAATAAAGGAAGACACACGGAAACAAAAACGGAAACGGATCACGGAACAACGGAACCCCATTTTGCGGAACGGAACACAACAACGGTCGTGCGCATGAGGCCTAAAACTTTGATGTGACGGGAGCTCCGTACAGTATTAGATAATGTATTGGCTCAGATGAGCCGAAGTTATTACTTTGCGAAGTCGTGTAATAACTTCGGGAATTAATTATTACTGTAAAAAAAACTTGGTACCGAACTCGGGTTCGATTCCAAGGTACCACTAGGAACCGAATACGTCCTCATCACTAAGATTTGAAGGGGTTTTCTAGCTGAAAATAAATTTGCACAAAACTGCTAAGACTGCTGTTTAAAAAAAACAATACTTATCTCGTGGATCCGCCCACTACTCCCAGACGTTTACAGCCTTTTTTAGGCCAAAAAAATTGAGCAGTAGTGATTAAGGCCCATTTCAGACACACGCACATTAGAGTCTGTATTACAGGTACAACCACACACACACACACACACCCACCCTTGTTGCAGCTGCAATGCGGATCCTAATAATACGTGTCTGTACTGTGGACAGGCAAAACTAGGCCTAACTAGGGAGATGCCCTAAATGAAAGTTAGCAAGTCAGTGCAGATGAATGCGACATCTTCACAAGGAGGCTTGAGCCGGCTTATTGACCAGCATAGGACACTATTGGCATACATATGTCTACTGAAAATCTAGGAGCATATTGGCATACATGCTGTCAAGTGTGGCCATGTATATGCCAAAGCGACATTACAGATAACAGAGCTGAACTTCACACCACAGTTGGTCATACAGTTGACAGTTCATAAAAATGTCCAGTATAATGTTTTGTGATTCTGTCAGGTTCCTGTACTCCTGGGACATACATCCGCCCCACGAAAGCCTATGGATACTGTACAGTAATCCATATATCCATATATATATATATATATATATATATATATATATATATATATATATAATACTTTCAACTTGTGAAGTAAGACAAGGCCACAGTATCCCAGTATAATAAAACAAACACGATACATTAGAACCGTCCATACTTGGATTGCACAAGTACATGAGATACAGCTCACACATCTCTAGAGCTCACTAATAGGAAATGTGACCGGCAGAGATAATTCCTCACAGGAAGCTTTGTGGCACAACACCAAAGGCAACGCTCAACGGACACTTAAGTACGCCAGAAAGCAGCGGCAGGCACACAAGTGCACTCTCAGTAAAAACTGAGAGAGTCTTCCTCAAAAGAATCAATTAACAACCGTTTAGTGCTTCTTCTGTAAATTAACTGCTTGTTTGCTTTTGTATATTACTACACTTCTCGTTTTCAATAAATTTGGTTGATGTTTTCAGCTAAATAGAAGCCACGACATCATGGACCTAAAGGTGAAAGAAGAAAACATGATACATACACATGGCCATAACGGGAGGTCTCCTACTCAAGCCCCCTTTACTAGCACTGTGCTAGTGCTGGTCAGTTAGGGTACAGCTATGACTGTACATTCTGGTCTGATACAGTCGGAAAGACACCCCCCCCTCCCCATGACATGCTCCAGTTTCTGCTCATCCCCATGTTTTACACTGCAGGTCTACATTTCCGCAAGTGCAAACCTAACACATGCATATGGGATAGGCAGTAAAGGTTTACTTAACAGCAAGGATAGAAGTGAGTAAACCACCAAAGAACAGATAACTGCCACACAAATACTGGGCTAAACAAACCTAACTATGGTGTACCAAGGACATGTGCTTAAAGGGGAATGTTTACAATTAAAAGGCGGTCAAAAATACCGATAGCACTAGGCTGTGGTGAGCTGGGTTAAGATACCTTTATAGCAGCTTTACAACCCCTCCCCTCTGCTGAGTGACAGCTGTGGCATCCAACCAGGAGACCACTACGGCTGTCAGAGGGCAGAGGGGACTGGCTGTGAAGATCAACGCAGAGAGTAGGGAGCACTTCACAGTGAGGGACTGCCTTCAGGACACTCACGGTAGTGCCGACCCACAGGATACGAGATAAAAGTCTGATCACTGGGGGCCTTCTGCTGGGACCACCACCACTTACCAGAACATGGTCCAGAGCTCCCAACCACAGTGAGGAGTATGAATGGAGTGGTTGTCACACATGCACCCTGCCCCTCCAACCAATCCCTATAGGACTGATGCAAGGAGACTAATACGGCTAATAATGGTTTCCATCAGCCCCATGGACACTGAACCGCATGTCACATGCAAGACCACCACTCCATTCAAAATCCCTCCCACTGTTGTGGTACAGTGAGGAGAAATGGGGCCCCAGAACATTTATCACCTATTCTATACCATAACAGTTAGGCACTTGGAATTGGAGTCACTCGGAAGGGACCCCCACCAACATCTTCTGCTACGTATGTGTCAGTGACATGTTTATGCTCCCTTAAAAGCAGCTGACTAATGCTGAATCTCCTTCTACAGCACAGACATAGCACGTACCACGGTCGTGGGCACGAAAAAGATTCCGATAAGGAGAGCCATACCATAGGCTATGTTCACATGCTAAACATGTCCTTGCATTTGCCAGTCAGAGGCCAAGAGAGGACCACGTGGTGAGCGCGGTGACGTCAGCGCAGGTCCTGCTGAATGAAGATAGAAGGATCTTCTATATTCATTCAGATGATTACATCATCAAAGGGTCCTTTTGCAGGTCCTGAAAGAAGAAGAAAGAAGACGATGCCAGCTGTGCAATCAAGTGGATGAGGAGAGTTATTTATTTTTATTTTTTAACCCCTCAAGCCACATTTTAGTAAGCATTCTGTTTTAAGAATGCTATTATTTTCCCTTATAACTATGTTATAAGGCAAAATAATAACATCTACACAACACCGAAGCCAAACCCGAACTTCAGTGAAGAAATTTAAGTGTGGGTACCACATTTAGTTTATCACACGTGCAAAACGCATTGCACCCGCGTGATAAAAACTAAACAACGCAACAAAACTGACTGAAATTGTGTGTGCACTCGCACGGGTTTCCCGCAATGCACCCGGAGCAAATACCAAATATTTCCAATTTTTCTAGGTTTTTACTATTTTAGCACAATAGTAGCATATTTCAATGGAAAAAAAAATTCTCATGTCTGGGGGGGCGGCTGATGGTTTACATTTCTATTTCTGGATACACTACAGAACATTACAAAAATATTATTATTAATAAATATTATTATTATTAATAATAATAATAATAATAATACTATAGTTCATCAGATAAAGTTATAATGACCTAAAATTACAAAATAAGTAACACTAATACACCAGAACAACATTGAATTAGACAATTATGGTTTCAATGACTCATTTTATTTTCCCAGTTAGATACCTTCCACTTTCTATTCTGTCTGTGCTTCCTTGTGGTCAGTTGCTATATACAGTCCTTCCACTATAGAATAAGAGTAATAAACATGCCAGGACCATGGAGACAAGTGGTGTGTGCACTAGGGCCACTCCTAACTTCTGCTGATTACAAGGAAGTAAGGATTATTTAATATGCAATAAATACATATTTGGGGATTAAGAATGTAACATCTTGTTAGAAGATTAGCTTAATCCCCAAAAGTATTGAAAATGCAATTTACCCATTAAAATGAAGTATTATGTACTTGAGAGATTACCTTTTTATATTGAGAGGTAATTTCCAGTAAAGCATGTCAGATTTTGGCAACAACCGAAATTACAGGGACACTTCCATCAAAAAGGGCCATTTCTTTAAACTCAATATTCAGAGAAAATATACTGATTAGGGATGAGCGAATAGACTTCGGATGAAACATCTGAAGTCGATTCGCATAAAACTTTGTTCTAATACTGTACGGAGCGGTACCACTTAGAACCGAACCCGAGTTCGGGAAACAGTTTTTTACGGTACAAATTCATTTATGAAGTTATTGCGAAGTTTTATGCAAATTGACTTCGCTCATCCCTAATATTGATATATGGCAGTACTATGATAGTGGAACTTAAAGGGCCTCTGTCAGCAGATTTGTACCTATAAAACTGGCTGACCTGTTACATGTGCGCTTCAGAGCTGAAGGCATCTGTGTTGGTCCCATGTTCATATGTGCGCACATTGTTGAGAAAAATGAAGTTTCAATATATGCAAATAAGCATTTAGGAGCAACGGGGGCGTTGCTGTTACTCCTAGAGGCTCCACTTTCACTGCAACTCCCGCGTCTTTTGCCCTTGTATAATTGTCATCTCGTCCGGCCCTGTCAAACAAAGTGCAGAGGGCGCAGCAGTTGCAGAGAAAGCAGAGCCTCTAGGTGTAATGGTAACGCCCCCGTTGCTCCTAGAAGCTCATTTGCATATATTAAAACATTATTTTTCTCAGCAATGCCGACACATATGAACATGGGACCAACACAGATGCCTTCAGCTGCCAAGCGCACATGGAACAGGTCAGACAGTTTTCATAGGTACAAATCTGCTGACAGATGGCCTTGAAATAAAAAATATTGCCCTCCTGTAGCAGTCAGCACAGAATTAAAACTCCTATATAGATAGGAATTCCATTGCTGCGAGTAGATTAGTATATCGGTATGACAAGTCTACTGTTCTCTTAATATGCCCACAGAAGAGAATTGCACTGATTAGTGAGATGTGTGATGCTTTAATGAAGTCACTTCTTGGGTGCTCTCTGACCACGGTCAATGGTCTGAGTACAAGAGTCAAGCAAGACAGTTTGCCGTGGTAAAAGTCCAAACAATGGCGTCGTCCAGGATTATAAAAACATGGATACTTTCTTCTAAGAACAGCACCACCTATCCCCATGGGTTGTGTTTGGTATTGCAGCTTGACTGCAACACTGCATACAACCTGTGGAATACATGAAGCGACTTTACATTTTTGAAAAAAATAAATCACCTAGAATATTCACATACAGGCTGTTAATATGTCATTTAGGTTCTCGTCTCTCGGATCCCAACAAATGCCATCTAAGTGATCTGTCTGTGAATAAGACAGATGTAGATCCAGGTGAAATATGCCATCCAACAAGGTGAGGTCACTTGGAGATGATTATTAAAGAGAACGACCCCCCCCCCCCCCCCCCCCCCACCACCAAGTTTTTATTGAATAGTTGAAAAGATCCTTGGTTTCCAGTAATTATTGCCATGACGCCCGTCCATGGTGCAGCCCTGCATGTGGTTACTGCGGCACACATCCCTCACCGTGCACCCGCACAGCCCGGCAATGCCAGTGACTTCAAGGATGAATATTTCAGACTGGAAATCAGCATCCTTTTTAGCTAGGCAATTACTTCTATAGCGTGGGGGGAGGGGAGGGTACCCAGATGACAGTCTCTTCAACTGTGATAAATGTGAAACAAATGCCCATATCAGAAATAACAGGAACCTACAAGAGGCCCACCTTCTTATTGAGCATGGGTGTCAGGATCTAAAATAAAATATTCAGTGTTCCATTATGTCTGTTAAATGTTTAACAAGCTCCTTCTAATACTAATACATTTATTAAAAAACAGACATCAATTATGTATGGCGAACCAATAACAATAGCTGCGCCCTGTCCAAGTCTTAGGGATTATCTGTACGGCGCACAGACAATGCTGTAGATGGAGAACGGGCATCCCCAGCCATTGTGAGAAGAAGCGGACTACAAGGGTGTTTTAACCTTCACTTTCAACCTTTGCAATGCAAACGATCCACTGCGAGCCGGGCATCAATGCCCCCACAAAAAGGACAGTCCGCTTTGGGCATTTTTTGCGGTGGCATAGTTTTCCAACTCAGTATGTTAATACTGAGCATCGGTACAGGCAGGAGGAGACGACGCCAGGGTTTCTCAACGCAGGAGATTGTCAGCACTCAGACCCTATGCGCGCCGGCACGGGAAGGAAGTAGATCCACGATATATTGAACAGATTCCCAGCGATGATCCTCGGCCGATGATCAGCTGATGAAGACTGGACGGGCCGAAACACATCCTGTATTGTATTGTCCTTTTTGATAAAATAAAGAATATATGGAGTTGAAGACTACAAGCGCTCGCTGGGAATCTGCTCAATATATCGTGGATCTACTTCCTTCCCGTGCCGGCGCGCATAGGGTCTGAGTGCTGACAATCTCCTGCGTTGAGAAACCCTGGCGTCGTCTCCTTCTCCCTGTACCGATGCTCAGTATTAACATACTGAGTGGGAAAACTACAGCAGGGCATAGATATAAAAAAAAAAAAACGTCAAGTAAAGGAATTATTCTAGAATAAAAAAAACATGAAAGGTCCTCTTTAACATGCAAAGGGGAAAATCTGCAGCATTTCCGCAGTAAAATCTCCACCGTTTGGTGTGGGTTTTGCTGCTGTGAATTCTGGCAGATCCCCGCCATGTGTGGCCGTACTCTAAGATGCCGCCTTAGGCCTCATGCACACGGCCGCAATCCGGAGTGCTTCCGTGGTGTTTCTGTCCGTGCCTCTGCACGTTCTATTTTTTTGCGGTGTGAACGGATCAAGGACCCTTTCAAGTTGAATGGGTCCAGATCCGTCCCGGCCGTGTGCATGCTGGAGATGTGGCACTCCAGCGAGTCGTGCACTCCTGATTAGCCTGTCTGCCCCATAGGTTGATTTTAATTAGTTTCAGTATAAAGCTGTGGCCTGCTCTCACTACATTCATTGGATGCTGTCTGGCACAAGGAAAGGTATAGAGTGGGCTCGGCATGCATGTTGGTACCTGCATCCCTTGTAATGGAGGCCATTATGGCACCAAAAATGGTAAAAAGCAGAGTGGATCCAGCATGCATGTGGATCCAACACTCCCTGAACTTTATGGCGGCCATTATGGCGCATAACAGGTAGTATTTAGTGTTAGGACCCGTCTAACAGAGATCGCCTTGACATACGGCAGACGGGCTCAGATGGTTTTGTACAAAATGCATTGGCCAAGCATCTCACTTTATAAATAAGCGTAGCATTAGCACTATAATTTTTGGCATTATTGTACTTTATCTGATTTGCAGGGTGCTGCTGCATGGCCTCTTTTTTTCCTCTAGGTCTTTGCCATGGCGACGTGGACCTGCGCACTGGGAGGGGCTGACTAACCCCCTTTTTTTTGAGGCCTTATGGGGTCACTTTTCCACAGGAGTATTTTGAATCAGTATTTGTAAGCCAAAACCAGGAATGGATTCAAAGCACAGAAGAAGGTGTAAATCTTTCCATTATACTATTTAATACTTTTTAGCTGTTGGTTCCACTTCTGGTCTTGGCTTACAAATACTGATGCAAAATACTGACCAAATACTGAGTGTATAGAAGAAGACTTAGGGCCCAATGGATTTTGTTTATGCAAAATCTGTGGTTTCTGCAGCATTTTTTCACTTTGAATGTGGCAGACCCGCTTGCGATATAAACCCAGGGGACTCTGTCCAGAAACCACACGAAGAAGGAACATATCCCTTTAAACCGCCATGTGAACAAGCACTTAGGGGATGATAAAAAGTACTGACCAAATATTGACTTGTGAAAGTGACCGTAGGAAAAATTCACATGTGGCAGATTTGTTCTGACAGTCCGATTCATTGGAATGGGGCTAGCAAAAATCCACGTGCAGCCAAGACAACCTCATGCGGGTATATAGAACAGCCTTTCAATCTGACACATGTGAATATACCCATACAGAGGTCTGAAGCGGGCCTAGCTCCAATAAACCTTGCAACATTAGGGGGTCATAAAGTAGAACTGGCTTAGTTGCCGATAGCAACCTATCAGATTCCTTAATTCATTTTCCAAAGGAGTTGTCCAAAATGAAAGGAGGAATCTGATCAGTTGCTACGGGCAACTAAGCCAGTTCTACTTTACACCAGTTTGATAAACGACCCTCTAAGTTCCAGTTTTCTCCCCACAGGACGTAACAGAAAGTTGCAAAACAACTTTCCGTTACAGTTTTCACTGACTACATTGACTAAAAGTTTTATCCGTGATACAAAAGTTCAAACTGAAGTTGCTCCAAAGCCATTCAAAATGTCTACTCTGCAAGTCCAAATGTCGCAGGGTTATATGCCTGGTGCTCTGCCCATAACAAGCCTGGCATTTTTTTTTTATTGACTTCCAAAGGTCAGAAACGACAAATGCTCCTTGTAATAGGGATTCGGTCTTGGGTGAATTGCATCGTCGGTGAAGCACAGTGGAAAGTTTATCTAAATTCTCTGCTTATGGAATTTCTAACCTTTTAACGTCTCGCACAAACTACAAGTCTTCAATGTAAATTGTAAATCCGCCGGCACTTTCCAGCAAATACATATTTTATCTAATTTTCCTGCAATGGTAAAATCCTGACTTTAATACCTTCATCCATTATTAATAGTGACGGCCTGGATTTATTACATAAGCTGTGCAGTTCTCCTAACACACTGTCAACCTGGAAGATGCTGCACACTTTAACCCTCTCCATGCCGAGATATGTGATATGCCATGACTGTAAACACTTGCTATATCCTGAATACAAGGACTAGTGCTTAGATATCGCTTAAGCCTCGTTCACGCTTCAGTGAATGACAGATGTGTGGTGTCTGTGTCCTCTATGGACAGCACTCGTACCCACATGAACCACTTTGGTCCGTGATTCGCCCGGACAGCCTCCAGGGACCTCTGAGGGGTAATACATGTTAGCACCCTATACCATACAGGGCTGTGAAGTCAGAGTCAGTAGAAATATACAGACTCCAGCTTAAAAAAGTATTATCAGTCATTAATATAGTGTAATGAATTTTCATAGAATAGTTTACAAATGTTAATAATACATATATTGTATGTTCTATCAATCTAAGGCCCCATATTTAACAAAAACAGTGATAAGCAGGGTGTTCTAGTGGTGATAATCAGTTCTCACCTCTCCTGTATTCTCCCCTAACCCTAATATTATAATCAGTGATAAGCAGGGTGTTCTTGTGGTGGTAAAAAAAAATAATCAGTTCTCACCTCTCCTGTCCTTATACTATAAACAGTGATACACAGGGTGTTCTAGTGGTGATAGAAAATCAGTTCTCACCTCTCCTGTGTTCTCTCCTGTCCCTTATATTATAATCAGTGATAAGCAGGGTGTTCTAGTGGTGATAGATAATCAGTCCTCACCTCTCCTGTGTTCTCTAATGTCCTTATACTATAATCAGTGATAAGCAGGGTGTTCTAGTGGTGATAGAAAATCAGTTCTCACCTCTCCTTTGTTCTCTCTGCCCCTTCATGTTGCTCCCAGGTCCTTATTTGCAATGCCTGAAACTGTGCCTGGCTATGAGCTGTGCGCTGCGATTGGCCAGCGCTGCAGCAAGGGACACGCCTCATACAAGAAATCACTCCAGTACAACAGAGGGAGCGCAGACACCGGAGCCTTTACCGGGCGAACGGAGCGGCGCCCAGGCATACTAGTAAGTGCAGGGGGACCCCTGGGCGCCGCTCTGCCCACTGATATAGTTCGTTTTTAGTTTGTAGAGTAGTGAAAGGTCCTCTTTAATACAAAATATCTCAACGCAGCTCAAGGTAATTCAGACAGATGTGGTCCTGATAAGGGACGATGTTACAAAGATTCGGGACAGAGTTACAACTATAGAAAAAACTATGGGGGTTCTGGAGAAGGAAGTTAAAGTATCTAAATCTGAAATTTCCACATTGAGAATGGAGGTTAATACTCTTAGAAAGAAGGTGGTAGATCTGGAGGACAGGTCCAGGAGATGTAATTTGAGAATTTTGGGTCTACCTGAAGGCTCTGAAGAAAAAAATCTTGCCAAAATGATACAGACCTTAAAGGGGTTCTGCACTTTCATTTAACTGATGATCTATCCTCTGGATAGATCAGCTTCTGATCGGCGGGGGACTAGTATCAACTAGCGTGGGCGCGGCTAAGCTCTGTTCACTTGAATGGAGCTTAGCCGCGGCCACGCTATTTGATACTAGTCGTGACGTCAGTGGCCCGGCGGTAAACAGTGAGAAGGCCGCCGCACTGCTGGAAGTTTGGGAAGGAACATTTTTCTCCTCTGTTTCTGGTGGAAAGGGCACACTGGGTTCCAGGGGGTAAACCTATCCCTGGGAGGCAGCCACGGATATTCTTGGCGAAGATGCTGACGTCCCGGGATAGAGATAAGGTTTTGAGAAGGGCAAGGGAGTGTCCTCCTATAGTATATAATGGAAGTAAACTGCTTTTCTTTCCGGACTTTTCTAAAGCGATCCAGGAAAAAGAGATGCAGTTTTATGGCGGCTAAAAAGAGTTTACAGAAAAAGGACATTAGATATTCATTTGTCAATCCAGCTAAACTGCGAATAATATTCAATGGTGAAACTCATTTTTTTATACTTGGGACTCTATTATAGACTGGCTAGATCGGAATAACATTTAAGCAGTTTTTTCAATGATCAATTTTTCCTTCTTTTGCTTTAGATGGTGATGGGAGAGGGGGAGGGGTGGTCTTAGGTGAGAGATCTGTGCAGTGATGTGGCAGATCAGGAAGTGTGGGGGGGAGGGTTGTGGGATGGGTAGCGATGCGTCTCCTAAGATGGTGGGGTTGGGGGCAGGGATTTGGAATATATCTATATTATGGGAATTGGCTGGCTGGTTTGATGGCAGTCAGAATTTTCACCTGGAATGTGCGAGGTCTTGGGGATAAGATTAAAAGACAGGCAGTTTTTGACCAGGTCCAGAGACATCTACCTGCAATCGATTGCTTGGTGGAGACTCACTCTACCTTACTTTGCGGCTCGGTAGGGGATGGGCTGCGCAGACTTATCATTCTGCCTTTACCAGTTACCCCAGAGGTGTTACAGTTTTGATTCATAGGGGAGTATATCTTGTCTGCGAGGCATCCTCTACCGATAAGCAGGGGAGGTCTGTTTTTCTCTATAGGAAACTCTCTGGAAGATAGTGTATTTTGGCTTTTGTCTATATTCTGCCCCCTTCTCTTTATAGTCCATTCACACGTCCGCAATTCTGTTCAGCATTTTGCGGAACAGAATTGCGGACGCATTCATTTCTATAGGGCCACACTATGTGCTGTCCGGATCCGGAAATGCGGATCCGCACTTCCGGGTCCGTAATTCCGTTCCCAAAAAAAATAGAACATTTAGGAGATAAGGCATTTTCTATTATAGTGCGGAACGCACATTGCCGGTGTCCGTGTTTTGCGGATCCGCGGATCCACAAAACACATACGTACTTAATTGCTTATTAACCTTTGTGGATCAGTGGCCTGAGTGCCCCTCGCTAGTTATTGGAGACTTTAACTGTGTTATGAATCCAGAAATAGAGAGGATCTCTTTGGGGGGGAGATACTTATACTTCAGCCCAAGGGCCCCCCTTGGGAAGCAGGTTATGTGGATGTATGGGGAGGGGTTGGAAAGGGGAAAAGAGCTTATTCCTGTATAAGTAAATCTGGAAATTCCATGTCTAGGATAGACCTGGCCTTGATTAATAAAAATCATCTCAGACTTATTAAATCGATGAAATATGAGGCCAGGTCGTTATCTGACCATGTACCCATATCTCTTGAATTAACCATGGGGGGTAATGATTGCAAAGTAAGACCTCTATTTAGATTGAACCCCCTTTGGATCTCTATAATGGATAATGATATTCATGAATTGGTGAAACAGGAGACGGGATACTTTTGGGATAGTAATGATAACACAGCTGGAGTCCAACAGGTATGGGACGCATTTAAGGCCTTTATGAGGGGAATTTTTGTCAGTAATATTTCAAATTTAAAAAAGGGATACGGTTAGAAGGAGGGGGAGTTAAAAGAAGCAGAGTGAGTTCTCTAGGAATAAAACATCAGGAAATAGGGAAACTAAGCAGAATGCTAGCCAGGCGTATGCTGACTTTCTCTTGGAAAAAGCCCAGCAGAGACTATTTTAAAAGGGACAAAAATATTTTTCTGAAGAGGTAGACCAGGGAAACTTTTAGCGAGGGTGATCTCTAATCAAGAACAAAAAAAGAGATAGTATTCGGTCATCTAAGGGTATAATTATTGAAGAACAAGAGCGTATAAAGGGAACCTTTTTGAAGCATTTTTCTGAAGTATACAATTCAGATAAGAGATTAATTCAGAACTGGACTATTTCTCTACCAGTTCTTGCTGATAGTCAGAGGGAGTTTCTTGACTTGGATCTCTCTCTAGAGCAGTGTTTCCCAACCAGTGTGCCTCCAGCTGTTGCAAAACTACAACTCCCAGCATGCCCGCACAGCCAAAGGCTGTCCGGGCATGCTGGGAGTTGTAGTTTTGCAACAGCTGGAGGCACACTGGTTGGGAAACACTGCTCTAGAGGATGCACTGAAGGCATGTTCCAGAAATTCTTCCCCTGGGTCAGATGACCTCCCATATGAATTCTATCATAAATATGGGGAGATTACCCTCCCTCGTTCATTGAGGGCGTTTATAGAATCATTTGAGGAGGGTACCCTTCTAGAATCAATGACAGAGCCTGTAATAACATAAATATAAAAAAAAAAGGGAAGAACCCCTTAGATATGGGGTCATATAGGCCCATTTCTTTATTAAATACAGATATGAAGCTTCTCTCAAGAATTCTGGCTACAAGGTTATTACATCAATTATACACCCTGATAAAAATGGGTTTATTCCTAATAAGGGTACCCATTATAATCTGCATCAGTTGTTCGTTAATATACAGTCCTCCGGGGGGAGAAGTCTCTCGCTCCATTCTGTCTCTAGACGCCTCTAAGGCCTTTGACAGGGTGGAGTGGGGATTCCTTTGGAAGGTTTTGGGAAGGATGGGATTTGGTACCAGATTTATAAATTTGATTAAGCTTTTGTATAAGTCCCCTGATGGAGAGCTTCTCTTTGAGTAGAGGCACCCGTCAGGGGTGTCCACTCTCCCCATTGTTATTCGATACTTATATTGAGCCCCTCACTGTCAGAGTTAGGCAGGACTCTGGGATTGAGGGGTTTGGGATATTAGGAGCAGAGGACCGCATTTCTTTATATGCGGATGATGTTTTTTATAAATCATACTAATATCTCACTTCCCGAACGTATTCAAATAGTTAACACCTTTGGTGCAGTCTCGGGCTTTGATATTACCGTAATTGGTCAAAGACAACCCTTATGCCTGTGGATAGACCTGAATATTCTATTGAGGGCCCCTTGAGTTTGCTTAAGGCTGGGTTCACACCTGAGCGCATTAGATAAGCGCTTTTTACAGGCGTTTTTATCGGGCGTTTTTGTATTTTGGAAACGCGCGTAGTACGCGCGTTTGTGTGATTGAACAGAGAGGCATCCAATGAATCTATGGGCAGAAACGCGCGACAATACGCCCCAAAGAAGCTCCTGTACTTCTTGGGGCGTATGGCATTTTACAGCGCGTTCGTACCCGCTGTAAAACGCTCAGGTGAGAACCATGCCCATAGGGAAACATTGGTTTTTGCTTGGTGAGCGTTTTACAGCGCGTAGGAACGCGCTGTAAAACGCTCAGGTGTGAACCTAGCCTAAGGCTTCTTGCACACGAACGTGTGCGCCCTGTGGCCGTGCTGAATTATTAATGATCTGCTGTGGGGAAGAAAGCAGGTGAGGCTTAAATTGGAATACCTTTATAAGCCGATGGAACACTTCCCTATTTTAAGGTATGAGGTATGGCTTTATAACCACTGGGAGGAAAGTCCATTATGTAAGATTTTATCGAGTAGATCTACATATGACAATATGTTTACATTATTAGAGTCTGGGTCACTATCCAGAGGCCACCAGGATTATAGGGAATCTAGGAAGTGGAGACGAGGAGCACTATTAGAGGTTGGTTGGGAATAAGGGGATCTCTTCAATAATTACTATCTGCAAGAGAAGATAAATACTGGCAAAAAAAAAAAACTATATTCTGTATGAGTAATGGAGGTATACTTCCTTTTTTGGAGTTGACACAAAGAGAGCATATAACTAATTTATCTTGGTTTAGATATTTGCAGTTACGTTCGGCACTTTGTAGCGTAAAGGAGATAGATACTTGTACACCTCTGAAGGATTTCATGGGCAAATTGGGGCAGAAGTTTTCAATTTTATAAATTGTTTCTTGAAGCACTATTTAATGGTATACGCTCCCCCGGACAAAATGCTTGGGGATCTGTTTTAAGGATCCAACTAGATGATTGGGGGAAAATAATGACTAACTTAAGATTAGTGTCACATAATTGTAATCATGCTTTGGGTCAATTTAATATCATACATACAGTATATGTCACACTAGTGATAAATAAATGTGGGTTGAGAAGTACGTCTAACTGTCCACGGTGTGATTCACATGGGGCTGACTATTTACACATGTTTTGGTTCTGTACACAACTAAGGCTACTTTCACACTTCCGTCAAAGTTTTCCGGGATAGAGTTCTGTCCTAGGGGCTCAATACCGGAAATAAACTGCTCAGTTTTATCCTAATGAATGAATGAATGAATGAATAAATGAATGGAGAGCAATCCGTCCAGGATGCATCAGGACGTCTTCAGTTCCTTTTACGGTATTTGGACGGAGAAAAAAACCGCAGCATGCTGCATTTTTCTCTCCGGCCAAAAATCCTGAACACTTGCCAGAATGCCGGATTCGCCATTTTTTTCCATTGGAATGTATTAGTGCCAGATCTGGCATTAAAATTGCTGTACTGACGGATCCAGTCTTCCAGTCTGTACATGCGCAGAAGACTTTTAAAAATGTAAAAAAATAAAAATAAATAACAGATCAGTTTTCTGGATGACACCAAAGAGACGTATCCGGTATTGCAATGCATTTGTGAGACGGATCTACATCCGGTTTCCGTTTGCATACAGATTGCCGGAATCCAGCAACGCAAGTGTGAAAAGTACCCTAACAGAATATTGGGAGGCAATAGATAAACTTATCCCCCAGAAACTGACAATAGTGATTCCATATACGGCAGAATGTTGGATCCTGGGTGATTTTTCCAAAGTCAATTGTGCCAAGTTTAAAAAAAAGTCCTCCTGATTAAAATACTGTTCTTGGCAAGACTTTTAATTACACGAGGATGGTTTTCACGAAATTCTCCCAGTGTGTACATATGGTTAAATCTGGTCAATAAGATTAAGAGATATAAAAAAAAATCCTATATAATGAGAAATGGAATAAGGTATGGGGGAAGTCTTAAGTCTTCCTACTTTCACCCCACCGTCATCCCTGAGTTGGGGTAGAGTGAATGTGGTAAAAATGAGAAACTTAATAATGTTTAAGATTAAGTTGTATGGAAAATAATTTTGTATTCCATTTTGTCAATAAATAAGCAAATAAATAAATAAATAAATAAAAGAAGATGAGCGCCATACATGTACGGTGAAAGTCCAGGGTTAAAAGATGGCACCCGCTCAGCTAACAGGTGCCTGCTGTTTAACACAGCAGACACCCAGAGGCATTGTCTGGGATTGGAGATAAAGCCGATCACAGACTTTTAACCCCTCAGATGTAGTGGTCAATTGTTACCACAGCATCTGAGCGGTGAAGCCCCAAGAGCGGACCCGAGATTTAGGAAGATTTGGGCCCTCTGAAAGCCCCAAAGCTTCTCGTAGTCAAGTTCCTATAAAGCCCATGCTTATAGGGCGGTTTAAATAGCGTTATCTTTATTACACAGGTGGCGGCAAACACGATGTGATATCATATGTCTGCCTGGGTGCTTTACATCTAAATAAAAACACTTTATGGAAAGGGAAACTGGTTTAGTTGCCCATAGCAACCAATCAGACTGCTCCTTACATTTTTCAGCACTCCTTTGGAAAGTGAAAGGTGGAATGTGATTGGTTACTGTGGGCAACTAAGGCAGTTTTCCTTTAGACCAGTTTTCATAAATCTCCCCCTTGGTTTTAGAAGGTGCTGTGCATCTCAGACTGGGTCAGACTTAGCCACAAGCAGGAATTCTTAAAGGCTATGTACACCTTCATGGGCAATATTTTATGACTGCATTTTACTCATTGAGGGCTAAAAATCTTTTTTTTCAATTGGTCATTGTTAAAAATATTAAGCCATTCAGTCACAAAAGGTTAACTATTTTTCTAGCTGTGTGAATTGTACTTTCACTTTGTGTCGGATATCTGATAACCCTTATCTCTAAATTACTAAAAGGTCATAAACGCTTATTTAAGCCACATTCTTATCAGTAAGATGAGAACTGAGCTATAATGAGTGTTTTTCAGATCAGATATCAGAGATAAGGAGCCATCGGGTGAGCTGCTTGATGGAACACAGTGAAAATTCAGATCCTGCTACTAGATAAACTCAAGGCTGCGCAGACAGGGATTCAAATTTTTTAATAAAGATCAATTGAAAAAAATATTTTTAGCTCAAAATGAAAACAATACAATAATAAAAAGAAATTGCCCCAAAAGGCGTACATAGCCTTTAAGAATGTTTTTTGTTTCTTTGGTGTGTTTTTTTTAATAAAACTTCACTTTTCAATGCAAAACTTCTTTGTTGGATTTTTTTTTCACATGAATCTACTTTCAGAAAATATATGGGTGCTGTATGGTTTCTTTTTATTTTACACTTATAGGATACTTCTCAATTTCCCCTCCTGCCAGCAGGGCCCATGGATAAATCCATACTTACCTGCTCCCCCACGCTCTAGTCCAGTTCTGTGGCTCCCGGGCTCTCTTCACTGCCTCCCTGTAAACTTCCGCATGGACGGTGGTCATGTGCACCACTGCAGCCAATGACTGGCCTCAGCGGTGACGTGTCCCCAAGCAGCAGGTCACTACTGAATCACATGCCACTTGGGGGACACATCACTGCTATGGCCGTTGGTACATACGGCTGCACACGTGACCCAATCTGTGTGGAAGTTGACAAGACAGACTGAAAGTCCAATAAATCCAGCCCACTGTTCCCACAGAGCAACTGGGAACAGAAAAGTATGGATTTCCACACAGGTCCTGTTGCTGGAGCAGGGGGGGGGGGGGGCAATTCAGATAAAAATGGACAATCCCCTCTAAGGTTTCATATGTTTCAAAACTGAAAACTTTCCTGCCAGTGAAGGGGTTATTATTATCCATATCCAAAGTCCTGGGCGTGTGAAATTTGGGTGACTGTGGGGGGATTTTTTCACCAATACATCCACTAACTGCTTATACAGACGCAATACGTACACTGCTCACTGCATACACTAATGTGTCTGTGCCAAAAAGTGGTGCAAACTGATACAATTTGGCGCATCTAGGTTTTCAACACTATTTTCCGACAGGTGCAGCTTTCCGGAAAGGGGTGGAGCTTTATGGTAAAGGGGAGGGCCTAGGATACGCCATCTTGTGCCACAATTCTGGCGTAATAATCTGTCTTTGGACAAGAATAGGACATGCTCTAGATTTTTGCGGGGGGCTGCCAAACGGAACAACGGTGTGCCGTCCGCATCTTTTGTGGCCCCATTGAAATGAATGGGTCCGCACCCGTTCTGCAACATTGAGGAACGGATGCGGACCCAGGTCAGAATTACCGTCGTGTGAATGGACCCTAAGCAAAACCAATAGCTGGTATAAAGTCAGAGAAAAGTGTCCTCCAGCCTGAGCCCCTGTGGTAAGTCGGGTGCAGGTCTAGACCGCCGGCCTCAGCTTACGCCATCTTTAGGAAATCAGGGCCTCTACCTCCATACACACGGCTGGCTACCTTCATCCCCATCTCATAGATATAATCTCCGGTACATAACTGTGACATACTCCAGGCCCCATATTTTGCTGCCACTAAAATCAGTGACATCTAGGACAATATTTGACAATATCTACAAACCTATCTCTGCCGGCCTATCAATATAAAAGCTGTGGTCTGGGGAAAGTTCATTCATACCTGAGCCCATAAAGGTAGAGGACCACCTTAATGTCCTAAACATTGTAGAAACTTTCCTGCATGGACCGTCACACAGGGAATTCATTCCCCATTCCCATTAGACGGTCCCCACCAAGGTCCCACTAGAAGCAGCCATAACTGATGCAACCCTCAGGGCCTTCGCAGAGGCCAAGGACAGGCACCGGCCCCGGGCACAGGGTTACCTGTTCTGCCAGCCCTGCAGGAGGTTGGTGTACTTGCACAGCATTCCTTCCGCCACTTGTCTCTGTTCCCTGCTCGTCTGCGCCGCTCCGCCATCCAGTTTCCCGGCCGCTGCCAGCGCCTGCTGCTGGTTGACTCTGCCGGGTCCTGCCAGCAGTCCCCGGGCCCCGGAGGAGGGAGAGGAGCCTGCAGAGGTGGCTCTGCTGCTGCTCCGGCTGCTGCTGTTACTGCTGCCCCCGCCGCTGTGCTGCTGCTGAGCCGCCTTGTCCATGGCCGCTGCTGCTGGGTGCTGTGCTCGGGCGCTGTGAGGTGTCCTCCCTCCCTCAGAGTTTTGTGCAGTCTCTTATTTCATGCCGCTTCTCGCTCCCAGCTCTGCTGCGTCCATGATAGGAGAAGCCTGCCTGTGTGAGGGAGTCTGTCCTGGACGTGAAGGAGCCTCACAGCATGGAAGGGTCGCCAGCCACTTCTCACAGCTGACTTTACTAATGTATACATGGAGGGAAGCTTCTCCCACCCACTGCCAGCACCACCTCCAGTGCCACACCTCCAGACCTACCGTATGTGGCTTCCCCATCTCAGATACATGACAGAGGGGCCCTCTAGTACAATCCTGACTCTCTGTCAGTTACACATATCTATTCAGTTGTGACCTTCTCAAAGTTGTGTGACTACAAACATGTCTATCACATGCCTCCCAAGTGGACATGTCTATCACATGCCTCCCAAGTGGACCTGTCTATCACATGCCTCCCAAGTGGACATGTCTATCACGTCTCCCAAGTGGACATGTCTATCACATGCTTCCCAAGTGGACGTCTATCACATGCCTCCCAAGTGGACCTGTCTATCACATGCCTCCCAAGTGGACATGTCTATCACGTCTCCCAAGTGGATCTGTCTATCACATGCCTCCCAAGTGGACATGTCTATCACATGCCTCCCAAGTGGACATGTCTATCACATGTCTCCCAAGTGGACATGTCTATCACGTCTCCCAAGTGGACATGTCTATCACGTCTCCCAAGTGGACATGTCTATCACATGCCTCCCAAGTGGACATGTCTATCACATGCCTCCCAAGTGGACATGTCTATCACATGCCTCCCAAGTGGACATGTCTATCACGTCTCCAAAGTGGACATGTCTATCACGTCTCCCAAGTGGACATGTCTATCACATGCCTCCCAAGTGGACATGTCTATCACATGCCTCCCAAGTGGACATGTTTATCACATGCCTCCCAAGTGGACATGTCTATCACATCTCCAAAGTGGACATGTCTATCACATGCTTCCCAAGTGGACATGTCTATGACATGCCTCCCAAGTGGACATGTCTATCACATGCCTCCCAAGTGGACATGTCTATCACATGCCTCCCAAGTGGACATGTCTATCACATGCCTCCCAAGTGGACATGTCTATCACATGCCTCCCAAGTGGACATGTCTATCACATGTCTCCCAAGTGGACACGTCTATCACATGCCTCCCAAGTGGACATGTCTATCACGTCTCCCAAGTGGACATGTCTATCACATGCTTCCCAAGTGGACATGTCTATCACATGCCTCCCAAGTGGACATGTCTATCACATGCCTCCCAAGTGGACATGTCTATCACATGCCTCCCAAGTGGACATGTCTATCACATGCCTCCCAAGTGGACATGTCTATCACATGTCTCCCAAGTGGACACGTCTATCACATGCCTCCCAAGTGTCCCTCTTTTTGACCCCGGGGAATTAATGCATAAATGGGCATTAATAAAGTTACTAAATTGCTCCTTATTAAACTATCTGTATGGTTTCTACCTGTACATTAGACCACAACTTCATTATTTTGTGCAACTTGGACCTTAACCCCTTGAGGACGTGGGATTTTCCTTTTTTGAGTTTTCGTTTTTCACTCCCCGCCTTCCGATAGTCCAAACTTTTTTATTTTTCCATTCACATAGCCTTATGAGGGATTATTTTTGGCTGGACAAGTTGTACTTTCTAATGGCACCGTTTACGATTGCATACCATGTAGTAGGAAGCGGGAAAAAAATTCCAAATGGGGTAGAATTAGGAAAAACGCAATTCTGAAAAAGGTTTTTATTTTATTTTTTTACACTGTACATTATGCGGTAAAATTGACCTGTTATCTTCATTCTCCAGGTCAGTACGGTTACAACGATACCACACTTGTATAATTATTCTTGCGTTTTAATACTGAAAAAAAAAAATCAACCTTTGAGGGGAAAAAATAATTTTTTTATAACCATATTCTGACCCCTATAACTTTTTTGTAATTATGTATACAGGACTGTGTGAGTGCTCATTTTTTTGCGGGACGATCTGTTCTTTTCAGTGATACCAATTTGAAGTGTGTGACTTTTTGATCACTTTTTATTTAAAAAATTATTGTGTAGTTGAAGTCACAAAATATGGCAAATTGGCTGTTTTTATTTTTTTCCCGATATGCCATTTGCCATTAATATTGTTATATTTTAATTGTATGGGCATTTTTGCACGCAGCGATGCCCATGATGTTTTTTTTTATTATTGGTTAAGTATTTTTATTTTAAGGAAAGGGGCTGATTTGAACTTTTTTTTTTATATATATATTTGTAAAAACTTTTTTTGTACTTTTTTCAAGTCACCTTGGGTGACAATAACTGGCAATCATTTTCAATATAACAATACAATGCTGTATTGTTATATACCTGGTATATACCATATATAATGGCCTGTATTGGTATATACCTGAAATAGGCACCAAAGCCTGCTTGAGGCTTCGGTCTATTAGCGCAAGAGGTTCAAATATCTATAATCTGAAAATGTATGTGCCAATATTTAAGCGGATATTGAAGCGCAAGAAAATAAATTGTCTCAGGGTCTCCACAATAACCAATGCCCAGCTGCTGCAGTAGTGACTGAGTCAATAATTATAGAAGCGGCCTAGTACGGAAAAAAAATGCCATGATGCGCACCGATTTACGATGGGTTGGGAGGAATGGGGTTATCAGCCCAGCTTCTGAAGGGCAAATTGACTTTAGTTAGCAAGTGGTGTATCGCCATGTTTCTAGGAATCTGGGGTTCATATCCAGGCAAGGACAACAGCCAGATGAAGTTTGTATCTTCTCATGGTTTGGATGTTGTCCTCCAGGCACGCCAGTTTTCTGCCACACAGCAAAACACCTTCTAATAAAGGTTAACAGAGCTGATATCGACGTGGATGGGATGGGTGCCAAGGACACCATTTGACAATCAGCAAGTTTTGTGTCGCGTCCCAGCAGAGAATTAATAAGTTGCTGCTTTCTTCATTCACTTTTATTTATGAAGCTTGAACATATCCACAGTGGGCATAACCTTTTCTTACTGTGCTCCTCGCTCCTGTCAAACCTTTCACCTTAACATAGGCTCTGTGGTTTGATGACTCACATTCATCCTTGCTTTTTAGACATATGTTTCAAATCCATCTTCTCTTACCAGAGGCCCTAAAGAGGCTCTGTCACCAGGATCAACTCTATTACACCAGGCATATAGCCTGGTAGGGTTGACCATGCTGTGTAAAATGATACCCGTCTTTGTGGAGAAATTCATAAATGTATTCCTATGCAAATGAGGAATTGGAGCACCAGGAGACGGGCTTCTGCAGCTTGAGCACCGCTCCAGTGACACCCCTGATGTTGACTAACACCCCCCCCCCCCCCCCATTAGATTGAAAGCACTAGACTTCACGTCTAGCGCTTAGCTTTTGCTCCTGTGCAGATGGCAGTCTTCTGCTAATTGCTGAGCAGCAAATATTTTCAGTGTGCAGGTACTGAGTTTGCTACCATCTGCGCAAGCGTGATTACTAATCTGAGGTCAAGCCAGGCAGCAAAGGGTCAGTACGGTAGACAGGCTAAGGTCAGGTAACAGGCAGATGTACAGTACATGGGCAGATAATCAGAACACCACACCTCCACTGTTAAACAAGCAGGCTACTAAGCTCAGGCCCCCTCCCACTGTGGAAGGTGCCCTATATACCCTAAGCCAGCAGACATGCATGCGCTGGGCCCAGGGGTGCGCCTAGCCTTTCTGCTGCCTGAGGCGAAAACTGAAATGGCTCCCCCCCCCCCCCCCCATGCCAATTTCTTAACTTAACCCCTTCCCTCCAGCCCTACTGTTAAAGACATACTTAGAAAACATTACATAAAGACCTACAAAACATACAGTGTAATGCAGCGCCACATACCTCTTACATCCAGTGATGTGTCCTCTGATGTATATGTTCTCCTTCTGTCACAGTCTCTCCCGTGACAGGGGTCAGAAGATCTAAGAGACTGGCTGCACGTGATCTCACAGCCTCTTTTGTTTCACTTGTTTCTGTGTTGTTGCTGGTTATGACCACACCTCTTGTCTCAGGTGTAGTTTGTGGTCATTCCCACTCCTCTATTTAGTCTGGTCTCACCCATCATGCTTGATAGCTGCAGTGCGCCAGTCCTGCAGGGTGAGCGAATGTGAGGTCACGGTTAATAGGCAGAACGAGGGTTGCTCTTGGTACTCACAGTTTTTATATACGCTGGGCAGGCGTACAGCAGTGATGGAGAGGTTGGCACATGGATCCTCTGGGGCACTCTCTGTGTATAGGAACCAGGCCAGGTGGTAGATGATGTGCCCTGGGTGTTATAGGTTTAGTGTGCCTGTGGCAAGATCCCTTATAGTTCGTGACGCCAGTGCCGGTAACGGTGGCACACCGATTTGTTGTAGGAATAATTGAGGTACACAAAGTTGCAGTGAACCAGAACTTCTTTTTACTGAACAGTTCAGCTATATACAGTCCTCAGTTAGTTCCATATGCATAATGTTGAATACAGGCAGGCTTCATACAATTGTCTTTGCAAGATACTCAGAGGGAATAACACTTACAGATCAGGCTGTACTTTCCTCAGGTCCTGTCTGGCTTTCACCAAGGCCCGTATGCCCTATAGCTGGCTTTATCATTGGGTAGGGAAAACTTCCTCTGGTATATATCTTCTTGCTTTAAATATCCTTCTGCCCTTCAGCTTTCTATTTGGCTGGATAAAAGTGGCTCTGCTCTGTACTTGATAAGGTGCTAGTTATCTTCAGGAGGGAACCTCTTCTCCTGGAAGCAAGCTAGGAGCCTGGGCTATCTAGCTGCATGTCAGAAGCTGCACTTCAGCTCCTGCCTGGCTGGAGTCAATCTTGGCTTCTGACCACACACCCTCTCTCTGGTCTAGACCTGACTATATATACTAGGGGGTTCCCTAGCTCCCTCTACTACCTAGGAGGAGGAACTACACCCCTAACACACCTGGTACACAGGAAATAACATTAAATTATACATTACAATGCAATATAAAATACCATAACCATGTTCCACAGGAGGTGGAGAACAACATGACCCAATTGACCCTTGAGTAGTGCCCACCCTTACGTAGTGGGACACTACATAGCTCCTTCTGGTTGTGGAAGTGCTGGTGTTTGGTTCTCCTCTGAGTTCCTGCTAGTCTGCGTACTTCGGAGTTAAGTGTCTTTTCCCTATTTCTAGTTTTTTGTATTCCCCTATCTTTTGGTATTAGGCCTAAGGGAGTCTCCTGTTCCTTCAGCTGGGAAGGAACGGGTCGTCTTTTGTCCTGACACTATTTCCAGGGTCCTTTAGGGTCAGATTGGTATGTAGGTTCGAGGTCTGTTCATACTGATAGTAGTCAGGGCTCAGTTTAGGGATTCTCTAAGTGGTGACCCTTTCCCTAGTTTCCTGGCCTAGTACCCCTTCTCTTCCCTCCTGTGTTTGGTGTGGAGTTTACCACCCACACCGCGACACCTTCTTTATCTTCTGCATTCAGACCAGACCAGACCTTGGCTAATAAGCAAGTCTGGGTGCACGTCCTTAAGGGAATAGGCTTCTTACCACAATTATAGTCCAGAAAAATGAACGGCACTCCAATAGGTTATATGAAAATAACTCCTTTCATCACCCGTGCGGTGCAACGTTTCGGCTCAATGCTAGAGCCTTCATGATGATGTGTGGTGTTTCACCTATATACAGTCAGGTCCATGAATATTGGGACATCAACACAATTCTAATATTTTTGGCTCTATACACCACCACAATGGATTTGAAATGAAACGAACAAGATGTGCTTTAACTGCAGACTGTCAGCTTTAAATTGAGGGTATTTACATCCAAATCAGGCGAACGGCGTAGGAATTACAACAGTTTGCATATCTGCCTCCCACTTGTTAAGGGACCAAAAGTAATGGGACAGAACAATAAATCATAAATCAAACTTTCACTTTTTAATACTTGGTTGCAAATCCTTTGCAGTCAAATACAGCCTGAAGTCTGGAACACATAGACATCACCAGACACTGGGTTTCATCCCTGGTGATGCTCTGCCAGGCCTCTACTGCAACTGTCTTCAGTTCCTGCTTGTTCTTGGGGCATTTTCCCTTCAGTTTTGTCTTCAGCAAGTGAAATGCATGCTCAATCGGATTCAGGTCAGGTGATTGACTTGGCCATTGCATAACATTCCACTTCTTTCCAATAAAAAACTCTTTGGTTGCTTTTGCAATATGCTTTGGGTCATTTTCCATCTGCACTGTGAAGCGCCGTCCAATGAGTTCGGAAGCATTTGGCTGAATATGAGCAGACAATATTGCCCGAAACACTTCAGAATTCATCCTGCTGCTTTTGTCAGCAGTCACATAATCAATAAATACAAGAGAACCAGTTCCATTGGCAGCCATACATGCCCACGCCATGACACTACTACCACCATGCTTCACTGATGAGGTGGTATGCTTAGGATCATGAGCAGTTCCTTTGCTTCTCCATATTCTTCTCTTCCCATCACTCTGGTACAAGTTGATCTTGGTCTCATCTGTCCATAGGATGTTATTCCAGAACTGTGAAGGCTTTTTTAGATGTCGTTTGGCAAACTCTAATCTGGCCTTCTTGTTTTTGAGGCTCACCAATGGTTTACATCTTGTGGTGAACCCTCTGTATTTACTCTGGTGAAGTCTTCTCTTGATTGTTGACTTCGACACACATACACCTACCTCCTGGAGAGTGTTCTTGATCTGGCCAACTGTTGTGAAGGGTGTTTTCTTCACCAGGGAAAGAATTCTTTGGTCATCTACCACAGTTGTTTTCTGTGTTCTTCCGGGTCTTTTGGTGTTGCTGAGCTCACCGGTGTGTTCCTTCTTTTTAAGAATGTTCCAAACAGTTGTTTTGGCCACGCCTAATGTTTTTGCTATCTCTCTGATGGGTTTGTTTTGTTTTTTTTCAGCCTAATGATGGCTTGCTTTACTGATAGTGACAGCTCTTTGGATCTCATCTTGAGAGTTGGCAGCAACAGATTCCAAATGCAAATAGCACACTTGAAATTAACTCTGGACCTGTTATCTGCTCATTGTAATTGGGATAATGAGGGAATAACACACACCTGGCCATGGAACAGCTGAGAAGCCAATTGTCCCATTACTTTTGGGACTTTACCAAGTGGGAGGCACATATGCAAACTGTTGTAATTCCTACATCGTTCACCTGATTTGGATGTAAATACCCTCAAATTAAAGCTGACAGTCTGCAGTTAAAGCACCTCTTGTTAATTTCATTTCAAATCCATTGTGGTGGTGTATGGAGCCAAAAATGTTAGAATTGTGTCAACGTCCCAATATTTATGGACCTGACTGTATACCCACCATATGTATATGTTCTTTGCTTGAAAAAGGCTCTAGCATTGAGCCGAAATGTTATTTTCATATAACCTATTGGAGTGCCGTTCATTTTTCTGGACTATATATATATATATATATATATATAGAGAGAGAGAACAAAAAAGTAGCACTGCACTCCAAGATAGTGATAAAATCAGCAAGTGGTTTATTCACCCATAATATGGCAAGTCTTGCTACGTTTCGGCTCACAAGAGCCTTCCTCTTGTGAGCCGAAACGTCGCAAGACTTGCCATATTATGGGTGAATAAACCACTTGCTGATTTTATCACTATCTTGGAGTGCAGTCCTACTTCTTTGTTCTCTATACCATTGGGGATTGCCGTTACCCTGCGTTGGACCTTGCACCCACATGCTGGCTGGTGCTCCCACTGGACTTTTTCTTCTCTTCTCTCTCTCTCTCTCTCTCTCTATATATATATATATATATATATATATATATATATATATATGCACACTGCTCAAAAAAATAAAGGGAACACAAAAATAACATCCTAGATCTGAGTTAATTAAATATTCTTCTGAAATACTTTGTTCTTTACATAGTTGAATGTGCTGACAACAAAATCACACAAAAATTAAAAAATGGAAATCAAATTTTTCAACCCATGGAGGTCTGGATTTGGAGTCACACTCAAAATTAAAGTGGAAAAACACACTACAGGCTGATCCAACTTTGATGTAATGTCCTTAAAACAAGTCAAAATGAGGCTCAGTAGTGTGTGTGGCCTCCACGTGCCTGTATGACCTCCCTACAACGCCTGTGCATGCTCCTGATGAGGTGGCGGACGGTCTCCTGAGGGATCTCCTCCCAGACCTGGACTAAAGCATCTGCCAACTCCTGGACAGTCTGTGGTGCAACGTGACGTTGGTGGACAGAGCGAGACATGATGTCCCAGATGTGCTCAATTGGATTCAGGTCTGGGGAACGGGCGGGCCAGTCCATAGCATCAATGCCTTCGTCTTGCAGGAACTGCTGACACACTCCAGCCACATGAGGTCTAGCATTGTCTTGCATTAGGAGGAACCCAGGGCCAACCGCACCAGCATATGGTCTCACAAGGGGTCTGAGGATCTCATCTCGGTACCTAATGGCAGTCAGGCTACCTCTGGCGAGCACATGGAGGGCTGTGCAGCCCTCCAAAGAAATGCCACCCCACACCATTACTGACCCAATGCCAAACCGGTCATGCTGGAGGATATTGCAGGCAGCAGAACGTTTTCCACGGCGTCTCCAGACTCTGTCACGTCTGTCACATGTGCTCAGTGTGAACCTGCTTTCATCTGTGAAGAGCACAGGGCGCCAGTGGCGAATTTGCCAATCTTGGTGTTCTCTGGCAAATGCCAAACGTCCTGCACGGTGTTGGGCTGTAAGCACAACCCCCACCTGTGGACGTCGGGCCCTCATATCACCCTCATGGAGTCTGTTTCTGACCGTTTGAGCAGACACATGCACATTTGTGGCCTGCTGGAGGTCATTTTGCAGGGCTCTGGCAGTGCTCCTCCTGTTCCTCCTTGCACAAAGGCGGAGGTAGCGGTCCTGCTGCTGGGTTGTTGCCCTCCTACGGCCTCCTCCACGTCTCCTGATGTACTGGCCTTCCTCCTGGTAGCGCCTCCATGCTCTGGACACTACGCTGACAGACACAGCAAACCTTCTTGTCACAGCTCGCATTGATGTGCCATCCTGGATAAGCTGCACTACCTGAGCCACTTGTGTGGGTTGTAGACTCCGTCTCATGCTACCACTAGAGTGAAAGCACCGCCAGCATTCAAAAGTAACCAAAACATCAGCCAAGAAGCATAGGAACTGAGAAGGGGTCTGTGGTTACCACCTGCAGAACCACTCCTTTATTGGGGGTGTCTTGCTAATTGCCTATAATTTCCACCTGTTGTCTATCCCATTTGCACAACAGCATGTGAAATTGATTGTCACTCAGTGTTGCTTCCTAAGTGGACAGTTTGATTTCACAGAAGTGTGATTGACTTGGAGTTACATTGTGTTGTTTAAGTGTTCCCTTTATTTTTTTGAGCAGTGTATGTATATATATATCTATATATATATATATATATATATATACACACACACACACTCACCTAAAGAATTATTAGGAACACCATACTAATACGATGTTGGACCCCCTTTTGCCTTCAGAACTGCCTTAATTCTACGTGGCATTGATTCAACAAGGTGCTGATAGCATTCTTTAGAAATGTTGGCCCATATTGATAGGATAGCATCTTGCAGTTGATGGAGATTTGAGGGATGCACATCCAGGGCACGAAGCTCCCGTTCCAACACATCCCAAAGATGCTCTATTGGGTTGAGATCTGGTGACTGTGGGGGCCATTTTAGTACAGTGAACTCATTGTCATGTTCAAGAAACCAATTTGAAAGGATTCGAGATTTGTGACATGGTGCAATTATCCTGTTGGAAGTAGCCATCAGAGGATGGATACATGTTCTCATTCTGTTTACGCCAAATTCGGACTCTACCATTTGAATGTCTCAACAGAAATCGAGACTCATCAGACCAGGCAACATTTTTCCAGTCTTCAACAGTCCAATTTTGGTGAGCTCGTGCAAATTGTAGCCTCTTTTTCCTATTTGTAGTGGAGATGAGTGGTACCCGGTGGGGTCTTCTGCTGTTGTAGCCCATCTGCCTCAAGGTTGTGCGTGTTGTGGCTTCACAAATGCTTTGCTGCATACCTCGATTGTAACGAGTGGTTATTTCAGTCAACGTTGCTCTTCTATCAGCTTGAATCAGTCGGCTTATTCTCCTCTGACCTCTAGCATCCACAAGGCATTTTTGCCCACAGGACTGCCGCATACTGGATGTTTTTCCCTTTTCACACCATTCTTTGTAAACTCTAGAAATGGTTGTGCATGAAAATCCCAGTAACTGAGCAGATTGTGAAATACTCAGACCGGCCCATCTGGCACCAACAACCATGCCACGCTCAAAATTGCTTAAATCACCTTTCTTTCCCATTCTGACATTCAGTTTGGAGTTCAGGAGATTGTCTTGACCAGGACCACACCCCTAAATGCATTGAAGCAACTGCGATGTGATTGGTTGACTAGATAATTGCATTAATGAGAAATAGAACAGGTGTTCCTAATAATTCTTTAGGTGAGTGTATATAGTATATACACACACATTCCATATATTTTACAGTACAATAGGTGCAGTGTGTACAGATATATACTATATACAGCAGTGTACTGATATATGGGGTGCAATGTATAATATATGCAGTGGGTACAGATATGCAATATATACAGCAGTGTACTGATATGTGAGGTACAGGTTATAATAGATGGAGTGTGTTAAGATACATAGTATATACAGCAGTATATATCTACTAATATGTGAGGTACGAGCTGTAATTTATACCTTGTACCTCACATATCAGTACACTGCTGTATGTTCTATATATCTGTACACACAGTGGCGCACCTACAGGGGGGGTCCAGCTGGTCTGGACCCACCCTAGAACAACCAACCGAAATTTTTATTTTTTTTAATCCATCAGGGCCGCACCGCCAATCACCGCAGGCGGCGCGGCCCTGGATGTAATTGCGGTGGCGGCGGTGGTGGTGGGGGGGCCGTGGGAGTACTAGGAGATGAGTGCTTCCATTGTGGAAGCGCTCATCTCCATATCTAATCCATCTGTATCGCCGTCCTTAGGACAGCGATACAGATGCCTGTGCTGTGCTGCGGCAGGGGAGGGAGAGGCGTGTCCCTCCCCTGTTCTTCTGATAGGCCGCAGGCACTAATGCCTGCAGCCTATCAGAGGCCGGCTCAGGCGAGATGACGTCATCATCATGCCTGAGCCGGGCAGCACACAGCAGGGATACAGGCCGGAAGAGCCTGCATCGCATCGCTGCTGATGGAGGTAAGTATCAGTGTATTTTTTATTTTATTTTTGTTGTTTTGTTTTTTTTGGAGGGGGGGAGCTGGCACTATGGGGGCACTAAAGGGGAGACTAAAGGGGAGAACGGCACTATGGGGCATCTGGTGGTACTTTTTTTTTTTAGGTGGCACTTCTTACTGGCACATTATGGGGGGGGACCATGGGGGAGAGGAGCACTATGGGGGCTCTAAAGGGGCTTTTTTTTTTTACACAATACGGGGAGAACGGCACTAGGGGGCATCTGGTGGCACTATAGGGGCATTATTTGGGGGGCACCATGGGGGAGAGGAGCACTATGGGGGCTCTAAAGGGGCTTTTTTTTTTTTACACATTATGGGAAGAACGGCACTATGGGGCATCTGGTGGCACTATAGGGGCATTATTTGGGGGCACTATGGGGAAGTGGAGGTACTAAAGGGGCCTTTTTTTCTTATTGGCACATGGGGGCATTATGGCATCTGGTGGCACTAAGGGGGCATTTTTTGCTGGCACATTATGGGAGGCACTATAGGGGAGGGCGGCACTATGGAGGAGTGGAGCACTATTGGGGCATATGGTGGAACTTTATGGGGCGGCACCATGGGGGAGAGGAGCACTATGGGGGCATCTGGGGGGTCTAAAGGGGCTTTTTTTTTATTGACATATTATGGGGGCACTATAGGGGAGAATGGCACTATGGGGCATCTGGTGGCACTATAGGGGCATTATTTGGGGGCACTAAGGGGAAGTGGGGGCTCTAAAGGGGCCTTTATTCTTATTGGCACATTATGGGGGCATTATGGCATCTGGTGTCACTAAGGGGGCATTTTTTTACTGGCACATTATGGTAGGCACTATAGGGGAGAGCGGCACTATGGGGGAGTGGAGCACTATTGGGGCATATGGTGGCACTTAGAAGGGGCATTTTTTACTGGCATATTATGGGGGACACTATGGGGAAGGGAGAGAGGAGCACTATGAGGGCATTTACTGGGGCACTATATAGGGGTATTTTATACTGGCATACATTATGGGGACATTAGCTCAACAGCGGGGCACTAAGCAGGGGTATTTCATGTACTGTCATATTGTAGGGAGAATTATTAGTACTAGGAGGTATTATGCGGAGCTTTGCTAATACTGGGGGGCTATGAGGAACATGATTACTAGTATTGGCACTATAGGGGCATTATTACTACTAAGTGTGCTCTGGCAGAGAATTCTTTATATTTTGGAGAGCCCTGTTACTTTGGGGGGCACCCTGCCACAGTATCAGCTTAGCACAATCATTTTTGGGGGACATTATCTTTATACTATTAGTGTCTGGGCGCAGTTATTTTTTTAGAGCACTGTGTGCCAATAATTGTTGAGGGGGGCACTATCTGTGTGGTAGTAGTATTTCCAGGGGGACTGTTTCTGCAGTATAGTATTGGGGGCACAGTGGGCACAGTATTGGGGGTGGCAGGAAAGGGTGTTCAGAAGATGTGAAGATGATGGAAATGTGGGAAACTAATGTCTGTTTGTCAATCTCTGCAGAGACAGGAGAAGGCTGAAAAATCATCATGGCTGTCTGGTCTGAATGGAGAAGATGAGGAAAGAGAACGTCTACAACAAAGGTGACATCACTGGATGTAAGTGTCACGGAACCATGAACCAGACGTACAACAAGAGATAAGAGAAAATAAGAAGGCTTTATTGAAAATAAAGCTGTAAAGCAAAAGTCCAAACGGATGGTGAAACCGAGCAGAGTCTTTGCGAAGCCAGAGGTCAGGAACCAGAAGGGTAGTCAGACGAAGCCAGGATCAGGAACCAGCAGGGTAGTCAGACGAAGCCAGGATCAGGAACCAGCAGGGTAGTCAGACGAAGCCAGGATTAGGAACCAGCAGGGTAGTCAGACGAAGCCAGGATCAGGAACCAGAAGCAGCAGCAGTCTTAGAAGCATGTGTACACAAGAGGACCAAGCAAGGAACTGAAGCCACAGACCTCCTATATATATGAGCTAGGCATCCAGCTCCTCCCAGTGGGAAGGAGGAGCCGCAGGGTGGAAGGCTACAAGAAACCCAGAAACCAAGATGGCCGCCAGCACATGTCAAACGAAGGAGAACAGCAAGAAGGTAAGACCATGACAGTACCTCCCCCTCAAGGGCCCCTTCCTCCGCGGAGCACAAAACGGTTTCTGAGGGAAGCGTGCGTGGAAGGCTCGGAGCAAGGCAGGAGCATGGACATCTGCGGAGGGAACCCAGGAACGCTCCTCTGGACCATAACCACGCCAATGGACCAAAAACTGCAACCGACCGCGGACCAGGCGTGAGTCCAGGATATTGCTCACCTCATATTCCTCACGATTGCCCACTTGGACCGGACGAGGCCGAGGAACCGAGGAAGTGAAACGATTACACACCAGTGGCTTCAACAGGGAGACATGAAACACGTTGGAGATCCGCATGCCAGGAGGAAGTGCAAGGGCATAGGCTACCGGGTTTACCCTGCGAAGCACTCGGAAGGGACCAACAAAGCGAGGCGCCAGCTTGGGAGTGGGCACTCGAAGGTTGAGGTTGCGGGTGGACAACCATACACGGTCTCCGACCTGGTAGGAAGGAGCAGGCGCTCGTCTGCGATCAGCCTGGAGTCTCTGGCGCTGCGCAGAGACCTCAAGGGACTTCTGGATCTGTAACCAAGAAGCACGTAGGACGGAAAGGTGATCCTCCACAGCCGGAATATCCTGGGGAGAGAATACCTCCGGTAACACGGCAGGTTGGAACCCATAATTGGCCATGAAGGGAGACGTCCCAGAGGAAGAGTTCACCGCCGTGTTCCTGGCAAACTCAGCCCAAGGCAGGAGGTCAACCCAATTGTCTTGGTGGTCGGAGACATAGCAACGAAGGAATTGCTCCAAGGCCTGATTGGATCGTTCTGCGGCCCCATTGGACTGAGGGTGGTAGGCCGAGGAGAAGGAGAGATGAATCCCCAACTGGGAGCAAAAGGCGCGCCAGAACCTGGACACAAACTGACTCCCCCGATCCGACACAATCTCCTTGGGCAAACCGTGCAACCGGAAGACCTCCCTGGCAAAAATCGTGGCCAACTCTTGTGCAGAGGGTAACTTCTTGAGAGGAACACAGTGGCACATTTTGGAAAACCGATCCACAATCATGAGAATGACCGTATGGCCTCGGGATGCAGGGAGGTCCACAATGAAATCCATCCCCAGGTGTGACCATGGGCGCTCCCCGGTGGCTATGGGTTGCAGAAGGCCCAACGGAAGGTGCCGAGGGGACTTACTCTGGGCACAAACGGAGCATGCCGCTACATATGCGGCGATGTCGGAACGTAGGGAAGGCCACCAGAACAGACGTGAAACAGCCCAGGACAGCTGATTCTTTCCAGGATGCCCCGCGGTCTTGGAGTTATGGTAGGTACGCAACAACCGAGTGCGCAACTCCTCAGGCACAAAACATCTGCCGTTGGGTCTCCCAGAGGGAGCACCAGATTGAGCCGCCAAAATCTGCTCACCCAGGGGAGAGGTCAGGCTGGTGCGAATGGCGGCCAGGATCTGATTCGGAGGTATGACCGAAGTCGGAATCGACTCCTCCCTGGACAGCTCGGAGTACTGCCGTGATAAGGCATCCGCCCTGATGTTCTTGGAACCGGGTAGGTAGGAGACCACGTAATTAAAACGTGACAAGAACAGAGCCCATCTGGCCTGACGTGGTGTCAATCTCTTGGCCTCAGAAAGGTAGGTCAGATTCTTGTGGTCCGTCAGGATGAGAACCGGAACCACCGAACCCTCGAGCAAGTGCCTCCATTCTTTAAGGGCCTGCACGATGGCCAATAACTCCCTGTCACCAATCTGATAGTTGCACTCCGCGGAAGACAGTTTCCGGGAGTAAAACCCACAAGGAAGCAGAGGACCCTCTGGTGTTCTACGCTGAGACAGAAGGGCGCCTACTCCCGTCTCAGACGCGTCCACCTCGAGGACAAAGGGCAACCCAGGGTTGGGATGCGACAGAATCGGAGCCGACACAAAGGCGGACTTTAGGGCCTCAAAAGCTCGGATGGCCTCGAGCGGCCAGACCTGGGAATTACTGCCCTTCCTGGTCAGATCCGTGAGAGGCTTGGCCAGCATGGAAAAGTCCCTGATGAACTTCCGATAATAATTGGCGAAGCCCAAAAAGCGCTGCAGGGAACGAAGGCCACTGGGCTGGGGCCACTGTAAGACAGCCGAAACCTTCTCAGGATCCATGGAGAACCCCTCAGCGGAAATGATGTAACCTAAGAAGGTTACCTGGGATCGGTGAAATTCGCATTTCTCAAGCTTACCGAACAGCTTGTTCTCTCGTAACCGTTGCAACACTCGTCTGACATCCAGAATGTGGACCTCCATGGATTCAGAATATACCAAGATGTCATCCAAATAGACCACCACACACTGCTGCAACAGGTCACGGAAAACATCGTTGATGAATTCCTGAAAGACTGCGGGCGCATTGCACAACCCAAAGGGCATAACCAAGGATTCATAATGACCGGTCCTGGTGTTAAACGCGGTCTTCCACTCATCGCCCGCCTTGATCCTTACCAGGTTATATGCCGCCCTCAGGTCGAGTTTGGTAAAGACCGTGGCCCCTTTAAGGCGATCGAACAGCTCGGAAATCAAGGGTATCGGGTAAGCGTTCTTGATCGTGATGCGATTGAGACCCCTGTAATCGATGCAAGGCCTCAACTCACCGCCCTTCTTTTTCACAAAGAAAAATCCAGCCCCTGCCGGGGACGAAGATTTGCGAATGTGTCCGCGTGAAAGCGCCTCCCTCACGTACTCCTCCATGGCCTCATTCTCCGCTACCGACAGTGGATAGACTTTGCCACGAGGAGGAACGGCACCAGATTGTAACTCTATGGCACAATCGTATGGGCGGTGCGGAGGTAGGGCAACCGCGCGCACCTTATCGAATACATCCCGGTACTCCTCGTATTCAGGAGGCAACAGAGAGTCCGAGGAAGTACACAGCAACTTGACAGGCCCATGGATGCAACTAGCCCCACACTGCGGTGACCACGAGAGGATCTCGACCGATCTCCAATCGAAAGTCGGATTATGCTTCTGGAGCCAGGGGTACCCCAAGACCACCGAGTAGTGTGGAGACGAAATAACCTGGAGACAGACCGACTCTCTGTGAACGGCACCAATGGCTATCCCCACTGGAAGGGTCTCATGAGTCACGTGTGGCGGCAGAAGGGGTCTGCCGTCTATCGCCTCAAGAGCCAGTGGGGAACCTCGAGCCTGCCGAGGAATGGAATTGGCGGCAGCGAACACACTATCAATGAACAAACCACCAGCACCAGAGTCCACCAACGCCTGGGTCGTCACCGAGCCCCCGACCCAGGAGAGGACAACAGTGATCAGTGGTTTGTCAACACGGGAAACCGGGGACGAGGAGACTCCACCCAAGATCTGCCCCCGACAGGATCTCAGGTACGAGCGTTTTCCTGGACGGTTCGGACATGCCAACCGAAAATGCCCACCGAGACCACAGTACATGCATCGGCCCTCGCGTCTCCGGAGTGCCCTCTCCCCCTCGGACAGGCGAGCAAACCCCAGCTGCATGGGTTCACCCCCAGACAAGTCATCCCCAGGAGGCGTGGGAGGAGAGGGAGGCACGGGTGGGACAGTAAACGTAGGCACCAATCTGTTAGAAGACCTCCGCAGGTTCTCCTTAAAGGAAGGTCTCTCCCTGAGTCTGGTGTCAATCAAAATCAGGAATGAAATAAGAGACTCGAGCTCAACTGGTAGGTCCTTAGCTGCAACCTCATCCTTCAAGGCATCCGAGAGACCATGAGAGAAAGCAGCGACCAGAGCCTCATTATTCCAGCCCACCTCTGCTGCCAGGGTACGAAACTCAATGGCGTATTCAGCTACGGATCGTGAACCCTGTCTGATGGACATAAGGAGCTTCGCAGCAGAGGCAGCACGAGCCGGCACATCAAATACCTTCCGAAGAGAAGCAACAAAACCGGAAAACTCGGCAACCACCGGATTGTTGTTCTCCCATAAAGGGCTGGCCCAGGCCAAGGCCTTGTCCGAGAGCAGCGAGATCAAGAAGCCCACCTTTGATCTCTCAGTAGGAAAGGCATGTGGCAGCAACTCGAAATAAATGCCCACCTGGTTAAGGAAACCTCGGCACTGAGTTGGCTCTCCCCCAAAGCGCTGTGGAAGAGGGGCAGAACCGGTCATACCCCGAAACACCGCAGGCGCAACAACAGGTGTCGGGGTAGACTCTGGCGCAACAACCGGAGCGGCAGTAGGAGCGAGCCCAGGAGCGACAACCGACCCATCGGCAACGGGAGCGAAATGAGCCGTGCGTTCAAGCAGGGTTTGCAACGCCACAGCGAACCAACCCAACAGGTGATCCTGCTGATCAAGTCTGGCAACCAGCGTGGGTAGCGAGGATGGCCCTGTACCGTCAGAATTCATGGCTTGGTCCTAAAGTCACGGAACCATGAACCAGACGTACAACAAGAGATAAGAGAAAATAAGAAGGCTTTATTGAAAATAAAGCTGTAAAGCAAAAGTCCAAACGGATGGTGAAACCGAGCAGAGTCTTTGCGAAGCCAGAGGTCAGGAACCAGAAGGGTAGTCAGACGAAGCCAGGATCAGGAACCAGCAGGGTAGTCAGACTTCTTTTGCCCACTCCATTCTACCTTCTACTCAAAGGCTCTCTCCCTCCAATTCCAGCCTCACTGCTCCTGTCCCGCAAGTCCCAAACAGAGGTGAGATATTTAAATGGGGGCAATGCTGCTGCCAGTGGGGAAGAGATGTCAGAGGACAATAATGCTCAGTATTTTGTACTTCATGGTGGTATTTATTTGGTGCCGTTGGGGAGATATCTTGTGCTACAATGTTGTACTTATATGGTGAAGTTAGGGAAGTATTTTGGGATGCACGCTGGTATCAGATGCTGCTCATTGGTATTTTGAGCTTTATCATGGTCTGTGTTGCAGTTGGGGAGGGTAAAGCATGTCCCTGACCATGTGATTAGGCATTTTTGTGTTTGACTTTGATTTTTTTCTTGCATTAATGGTTTATATAGGGGCATAACTAAGTAAAACAAAACTTACCAAAGTTCACCTCTGCAGTATGCATTGCACACCATTATTTGGCTGGTACGGTTTGTGGGCCAGGGCTGTTTTGTAATCCTAGTCTGGCCCTGATGGTACACAATATAACATGCAGCAGCACCCACAGTTCATGGAGCAAGTGGAGGGCTAAGGAATGGATAGTGGGAGTGGCTATAAATGGGTGATGGGGGCCCAATTTAGATTCTTGCTATGGGCCATGCACGCCCCTGGCCATAGGGAAACCTTTTATAGTTTGGGAATATCTACAAATGATGTTAACTCATAACTAGGGGTGCACCGAAATGAAAATTCTGGTCCGAAACCGAAACCGAAAATTCAGGATGCCCTTGACCGAAAACCGAAACCGAAACTGCCTTTTTGCCCAAATACTTTTAAAATACTTTTTTTTTAATGATTTTATTAATAATTCTTTTTCATGAATGAAATTCATCTGTGGGTGGCGCTGTTATGGAGAGGGGGATCTGTGGGTGGCGCTGTTATGGAGAGGGGGATCTGTGGGTGGCGCTGTTATGGAGAGGGGGATCTGTGGGTGGCGCTGTTATGGAGAGGGGGATCTGTGGGTGGCGCTATGGAGAGGGGGATCTGTGGGTGGCGCTGTTATGGAGAGGGGGATCTGTGGGTGGCGCTGTTATGGAGAGGGGGATCTGTGGGTGGCGCTGTTATGGAAAGGGGGATCTGTGGGTGGCGCTATGGAAAGGGGGATCTGTGGGTGGCGCTATGGAGAGGGGGATCTGTGGGTGGCGCTGTTATGGAGAGGGGGATCTGTGGGTGGCGCTGTTATGGAGAGGGGGATCTGTGGGTGGCGCTGTTATGGAGAGGGGGATCTGTGGGTGGCACTGTTATGGAGAGGGGGATCTGTGGGTGGCGCTGTTATGGAGAGGGGGATCTGTGGGTGGCTCTGTTATGGAGGGGGGGATATGTGCACTGTTATGGGCATAACAGTGCACAGATCCCTTTCCCCATAACAGTGCACAGATCCCTTTCCCCATAACAGTGCACAGATCCCTTTCCCCATAACAGTGCACAGATCCCTTTCCCCATAACAGTGCACAGATCCCTTTCCCCATAACAGTGCACAGATCCCTTTCCCCATAACAGTGCACAGATCCCCCCTCCCCATAGCAGTGCACAGATCCCCCCTCCCCATAGCAGTGCCATAGACCGATCCCCCTACCCATAACAGCCCCGGCCCTGCTGCTCACAGCAGACTAATCACTCACTACATCTTAATTTTACCTTACAATCGTGAGGCTCCAGTAACTAACAACTCTGCAGGCAGAGCGGAGGGCGGCGTAACGTCACTTACTCACGTGACGCACCTGCTCCGCCCACTTTATGAATGAAGGAGGCGGAGCAGGCGCGTCACGTGAGTAAGTGACGTTACGCCGCCCTCCGCTCTGCCTGCAGAGTTGTTAGTTACTGGAGCCTCACGATTGTAAGGTAAAATTAAGATGCAGTGACAAAGTAAACCGCCCGCCCGGCGCCCGCCCGCAGATGGTGGGTGACAAATCCCACACCCCATATTTTCGGCCGATATGTAACAATATCGGCCGAAGTGGATTAGGTGCATTTTCGGCCGATATTTTCGGCTGCCGAAATTTCGGTGCACCCCTACTCATAACATATGCCCCCCACAAAAACCCTATATGACTGCACCTCAAAATATCTCACAGTAGACCGTTTTTTGATATGATATACTGATCTATTCTTTCTGTTCTCAAGCCAGTTCTAGGTCCTGTGTTTTACATGCCCCTGAATAGCTGTCATGTCTCCAACATATTCTAAACCCTATTTGTAATCATTTATTATTTTCCATATTATAATCATCATAATCTTTCAAGCTTTCTCCAAAACTATATCTTGGCCACATTCCTATTAGTTTTCTTGCTATCAGCAGCAGCTGCAGCACCAATCTCTCTCTCATGGACGCCAGGCTGATTGATCATTTTTACTGTATCGAAACATTGTAGCGCAGAACATTGTACCCCCAGGACAGGGGAGAGATGTGAAGTATTCTGTTTAAGTGCGGATCCATCATGGACGGATCTGTTCAGATAGTACAACCGTCTGCATCCGTTCAGAACGGATCCGTTTGTATTATCTTTAACATAGCCAAGACAGATCCGTCTTGAACACCATTGAAAGTCAATGGACGACGGATCCGTTTTCTATTGTGCCAGATTGTGTCAGTGAAAACGGATCCGTCCCCATTGACTTATATTGTGTGCCAGGACGGATCCGTTTGGCTCAGTTTCATCAGGTGGACACCAAAACGATGCAAGCAGCGTTTTGGTGTCCGTCTCCAAAGCGGAATGGAGACTGAACTGATGCATTCTAAGCCGATCCTTTTCCATTCAGAATGCATTAGAATGCAAACTGATCCGTTTTGGACCGCTTGTGAGAGCCCTGAACGGATCTCACAAACGGAAAGCCAAAACGCGAGTGTGAAAGTAGACTTAAGAGGACTGTCCAGATGGCTATACTGCAATTACACCTTCACTGTGAGAAGTATTTGTTATGTACGGGTACTCCATTTAGTGTCCGCAATGAATGTTTGCTTTAATATGGGGCAATTGATGATCATCTCAGAGTATAAGTGAAGCAGGGAGGGGTTTTGAAGACTCCGATGACATCCATGCAGCAGAGATTGACCTTTGGTCTGCACAGGAACACAGGCACCAGAGAGTTAGTCACTCCGCAATCATGTGATTCAGGGAGGAAGAATGAACTGAGGTGAAGAATGTATGCTGTGAGCAATAATGTTTTACTAATGGCTGGTTTGCGGTTAAAGGGGTATTCCAGTTATATAAAGTTATCCCCTATCCACAGAATAGGGCTAACTATTAGATCGGTGAGGGGTCCTACCACTGGAACCCTACTGATCATGAGAACAGGGGCCCCCCGTGGAACCCCCTGAATTGAGCCGAGTGGCCGGTTCGGCATGCCCACAGCAGCTCCATTCATTTCTATAGGAGTTCTGAAAAGCTGTACTTGGCTATCTCCAGAACTTGGCTATGTTCCATTCATTATGGGGGGGGGGGGGGGGGCTGCATGGGGTATGTGGCCCCCTGGCTCCTGATCGATGGGAGTCCCAGCGGTAGGATCCTTACTGATTTAATAGTTATCCCCTATCCTGTGGATAGAGGATAAATTGACATAACCAGAATACCCCTTTAATATTACTTTGTATTGGATAATAAAAGATCACTGGAGTATCCCTTTAAGAAATATACAACAAGACTTTTGTTAAAGAATGAGTTATAACCATGAATGATATGACTGTTACATTATCTGGTTACCATGAGTAGGCTCAATCATAAATATAGATAAGGTTATTCTGCCACCAGAATGAGTCAGTTCTTCTGCCACCAGAATGAGTCAGTTCACCTTTGAACACTGTTTTACCCATCTAGTTAATCTACATAAACAGCTTGGTAACTGTGCAAGTACAAGTATTACTTGCCTTGCACTGATCATGATATATAGCATGTACCATTGTCCAGAGTTGCATCCACAATTCTTTGGGATTCAGAGCAGAAATCTCCCAGCATTCCTTGTTGACTCCATGTTGGCACAGAGTGGGCTCCTGTGATTTGAGATTATCACAGTTCTGATAGATATAGACATCAGATGTCTGGTAGTCACTAGTGTAATTTAATTACCTTCACCAGTGTAAAATGTAACCTTTACTGATGATCATTAAAACTCACCCAGATTGTGCCCATAAAAAGCAATTAACAATAAGGCTGGGCGGGACAAGGAAAGGAAAAATATCTCACCCTCACACTTGCCCTATCAAACTGCAAGCCCTGCCTAGCTGTCCTGATAGGGGCGATCCCGTGTCAGGAAACTCCTGGTAGGCCCTATATGTCCCTGATAAGGGATAGATACCGCCACCCAAGAAGAGACCTAGTATGACTACAGTCGAACAGTAATGTCTTTGGTCAATGCATGTATCAGAAGATAATAAAGTTACAACATGAATAAATAGTCACACATAATACATATAGGCTCCCATATAACCCAGTGGCATCTAAGTTTGATCACCAGTGGAAAAAGGAGCACATACCGTATGTCCCAGGAATGCAAACTTTGTCCCGACGTGTTTCTCTGAACCGTTCTCTGGGGTCAGTTCATCAGCGGACCACATATAACACAAAAAAACTCCACAAAGCAAACAATACAAAAATGGAGGCAATGATATATGTGCGAATCAGATTAAACTATTGCAATAATGCCCATATGATAATGGTAAATCTTATGGCCATAAAGAATAACAATCCCCACAAATTTGGCACCAAATATAATGCATCTACATCGCACATCCAATGTCCACAAAGCTGGTACTAATAAGCAGGGGCCCACTTAGGTCTAGTGGCAGATCGCTGAATAGTGGGGAATCCCAGAGTCCAGACTCTTCCTGGCTTAGGAGTCCCTGCTCTGATTCCATATATGGATATGTCCATATATGGAATCAGGGCTATGACCATGAAGGGGGTATCCCCAAGTATTGTCAGTATGCTTGGGGACACCCTGTGTATTTAAGTCTAATTACCCTCTCTTTCTAAAAAGCTCCTGCTGGGATTTGAACTTACAACCTTCTACATTAAAGGCAAGAACTTTAACCAATGAGCTATTGAGCTCAATGCTAAGCTATAATAGTAAAACCTCACAGTAGTTTCTCATGTATTAGGTATTCCTATATAGCAGAAGTATCTTTTTTTTTTTTTTGTAATTGTAAAAAAATGTATAGCACAAAATAAATTTTGAATTACAAAAATAAATATATAAAATCTTACCTCTGATACATATGAAAGCATAATATGTGAGAAACTTCTACAGAGGTTTTTATCCATAATATAGTCACAGCAGGTTAACATGAAGCTCTATAGCTCAGTGGTTAAGGTTCTTGACTTTAATGTAGATGGCTGTGAGTTTGAATCCCAGCAGAATCATTAAAGAAAATGAGGCTAAATAGACACATCAACCTTTTTGATTTGTGTAACTATTATTTTTTGTTGGGAAAGGTGGCAACCCTAACAGAACCCCTGCTCCCCGGTGACCCCCATAACTTTTTTATAGTTATGTCTACGGAGATGTGTGGGGGCTCATTTGAGGGAAATCTGTTTTTTTTTTACAATACCATTTTGGGGTGTGTATGACTTGATCACTTGTTACTCAATTTTCTTGGGAGATAAATTTGTGAAAAAACGACAATTCAGTCTTTTTTTTTTATGTTACATCCTTCACCATATGGGCTAACTTTTTTAAATATTTTAATAGTATGGGTGTTTTCGCATGCAACGATGCTCATAATGTTGTTTTTTTTGTTTATTTTTATTTTGTTGAAAGTGGGGTGATTTCACTTTTTAAGTTTTTTTTATATTTTAAAAACTTTATTTTACTTTTTTTTATTACTTTTCATCAGATTGCAACTTATACAGAATGGAAATTGCTCCATTATTCTGTATAGAAATCACTATAATCACAGTTTAGTGCTGCCACCTAGTGGCCTAGACTGGGATATACTAATAATGAGCCTGGAAGCCTAGTACAGGTGGCGGCTCATTTTTAGAACAGTGTGATTTCCCCTAACTCCGCTGGGGGAAGGCGCGTCTGAGCAGGAAGCTTCCATTTTTTAGCACTCTCAGATGCTGTGGTGACATTTGACAAATGCCACAAGGGGGCCCACTGAGATTTATTGCACAAGGACCCACATGAACCTGGAGCCGGCCCTGCTAATAAGCCCCTTTTAAAAACATACAGCAGACCAGTTAAATACTGATAGTAATAATATGGCTTTATAAATAAAATTAGAAAAACTGTAGGAAAGGCTAATTAAAGTAATCAATCGATATAGCAGAAAGGGGAAGAATATGGTCATACGTCCCTTAATCCCAATTGAAATGACAAGCCTGGAGAGGGTCATTCTGGGTCAGCACAGGAACATTGGTGGTGCAGTGGTGGCCATCTAGATGGAGAGTCCGGTCTCTGTCCATACCTACATGCAGTCGGCATTGCTCTAAATACCCGCGTGCCGAAAACCAGAAGTCATGTGACCGGAAGTCGACGGTGGACCGCATGGTGGACAGCAAATACAGGAAGTGAATCGCAGATTTACTGGTAATACAGGAGGAAGGACATAGACACCATTGTCACTTCAAGTGTCACTTCATACCAGCTTATAGGATGGGGGATGGGGAGGTAAAATAGGGGGAAGGTTACTATCCCACATCTTATAAGGTATATATAATGGGTGTAACATTTGATTATAAGTAGCACCCTACCTCACCCAAAGATAAAAAATAACAATAGACAGACTAGTCCCCCAAAAAATCATTATTTAAATGAAACACGCAAAATCAATATACTCATTAGGGCCACAAGGGGTGATAGTATTCAACCTATATGTCCATCTGGTTTCTTTTTGTTTCAAAATGGTGTCAATACCTGTCCTAATTGTCTCTAACACACAAAATGTCAGCACTCTGACATCACCATTATGTTTCAAAGTCACGTCTGGAGATAGGTTTATCACGTTTATTTCTCACATCCCCCACATGTTCCAAATTCCGGCTCTTAAATGCAAGGCACATTTTACCTACATACATCAAATTGCACGTGCATTTACAGAGATACACTCACCTAAATAATTATTAGGAACACCATACTAATACGGTGTTGGACCCCCTTTTGCCTTCAGAACTGCCTTAATTCTACGTGGCATTGATTCAACAAGGTGCTGATAGCATTCTTTAGAAATGTTGGCCCATATTGATAGGATAGCATCTTGCAGTTGATGGAGATTTGAGGGATGCACATCCAGGGCACGAAGCTCCCGTTCCACCACATCCCAAAGATGCTCTATTGGGTTGAGATCTGGTGACTGTGGGGGCCATTTTAGTACAGTGAACTCATTGTCATGTTCAAGAAACCAATTTGAAATGATTCGATCTTTGTGACATGGTGCATTATCCTGCTGGAAGTAGCCATCAGAGGATGGATACATGTTCTCATTCTTTTTACGCCAAATTCGGACTCTACCATTTGAATGTCTCAACAAAAATCGAGACTCATCAGACCAGGCAACATTTTTCCAGTCTTCAACAGTCCAATTTTGGTGAGCTCGTGCAAATTGTAGCCTCTTTTTCCTATTTGTAGTGAAGATGAGTGGTACCCGGTGGGGTCTTCTGCTGTTGTAGCCCATCCGCCTCAAGGTTGTGCGTGTTGTGGCTTCACAAATGCTTTGCTGCATACCTCGGTTGTAACAAGTGGTTATTTCAGTCAACGTTGCTCTTCTATCAGCTTGAATCAGTCGGCCCATTCTCCTCTGACCTCTAGCATCCACAAGGCATTTTTGCCCACAGGACTGCCGCATACTGGATGTTTTTCCCTTTTCACACCATTCTTTATAAACCCTAGAAATGGTTGTGCGTGAAAATCCCAGTAACTGAGCAGATTGTGAAATACTCAGACCGGCCCGTCTGGCACCAACAACCATGCCACGCTCAAAATTGCTTAAATCACCTTTCTTTCCCATTCTGACATTCAGTTTGGAGTTCAGGAGATTGTCTTGACCAGGACCACCCCCCTAAATGCATTGAAGCAACTGCCATGTGATTGGTTGACTAGATAATTGCATTAATGAGAAATAGAACAGGTGTTCCTAATAATTCTTTAGGTGAGTGTATATCACACCCTCGGTGTTGCAGTTAGCCAAAGAGCTGGTTGTCATGCCCTGCTCTGACTATGTGCGGAGGTAGGCCAGAATAGCAGCACGTGTTTAGTTTTGTTTTGGAGTCCTGCTGGACCCGCCTCCCATCAGGTGCAGTGGGTGGGGTCATTGGTTTAAATATCACTCTAGTCCAGTGTTTTGAGCGGGTTATAGAAATCAGTCTGGCCTTGGAAGCAAGGAAGGAAGGTTGTCTGTTCCAGCTCAGAAAAGATAAGTGTGGTTTCAGTTTTTGTTTATTGCTGTCTAGGTTGTGTTTGTGTCATCTTTCCCATCCAGGTTCTGTGCGAGCAGGCTGCTCTTTTTCCCCTTTTCACAATCTCAGGGAATCTAGGGTGTTTTAGCCCAGGCACGAGGACACATGATTCCTACCTTCAAGGTCTGAATGTGGGCTGAGCAGTGCAGGGAAAGAGGTCAGGGTTTAGCTAGGAGGTGACCCTTCCCCTGCTTCTCGCCTAGAGCCTGGTTGTTGGTTTATCTGTGTGTCTGAGTTCCCCGTCTGCCGTGACATTATAACCCGCCATACTGTGACTGCCATTACTTTGCGGTTTTGTGATGGCGATGCACTGGTTGACCGCATGCAGGGATTATCCATAGAGGTTGCGGATCTGCGTAGTTCGGTCACACGGTGTCAGAATGCTCTGGCATCAGTTGCAGGTCAAATTTGTGTGGAGCGAAAAGTGGCTCTTCCTGATCGATTTGCAGGGGGTACGGATGACTTTATCCGTTTTAGAGAGTCTTGCAAATTGTATTTTCGGCTGCGTCCATCGTCGTCAGGTGATGAGAGTCAGAGGATAGGTATAATCATTTCTCTGCTTAAAGGGGACGCGCAATCCTGGGCCTTTTCTCTGCCGCCTGGTTCTCGGGACCTCCGGTCGGTGGAGGAATTTTTTGAGGCCCTGGGATTAATCTACGATGACCCAGATCGGGTCTCGATGGCGGAATCGAGATTATATAATTTATTTCAGGGTGAACATACTGCAGAGGCTTACTGTGTTGAGTTTAGGAGATGGGCTACCGAATCAGAGTGGAATGATCCCGCGTTACGTAGTCAGTTTTGTCAGAGGTTATCTGAGAGATTGAAAGATGCCCTTGCTTTTCATGAGTACCCAGATTCTTTGGAGAATGCAATGTCTTTAGCAGCACGGTTAGATAGACGTATTAGAGAAAGGTGTAGGGCTCCCTCCGCGCTAGGGATCCCTTCTGTGAGTGGTTTCGTCTCTACTGCTTCCCAGGGTGATGTTACAGGTAGCTCTGGGGTAGCGGAGGAACCCATGCAGCTGGGTCAGGTTTCTTGCCGTTCTGATAGTAGAGACTTTAGTAAATTGCACAAACTGTGTTACTACTGTGGGAAAAGTGGTCATTTTATTTTTGCTTGTCCTTTTGTTAAACCGCAGTTGGAAGAGAAAAAGAAAAAAAAAACGTTCCTGACTCTTGGTGGCGTGAATGGTGTGGTGGAGCAGGCAGGTATGCAAGCTCCCTGCAGTTCCCGTTTTCTCCTTCCAGCTGTGGTGGCGCTAGAGGCAAGAAAGATTTTTGTTGAAGTTTTACTTGACTGTGGTGCTGGGGTAAACCTAATTGACTCTCTTTTTCTTCAAAATCTGGGTCTAAGTACTTGCACTTTAGAAAAAGAGATTCAGGTTTTTGCAATTGATTCTTCCCCTCTTTCTCAAAGGAGTCTTACTCACATTGTTCATGGTATTCACTTAAGGTTGGGTGATTCACATGTGGAGATTATGTCTTGTTTTGTCATGAAGGATTTGCCAGCTCCTATAGTTTTGGGGTTACCATGGTTGATTAAACATAACCCAATTATAAATTGGCAAGCGAGACAAATCATTGGTTGGAGTGAGTTTTGTTCGGATAATTGTCTTGGCACATCTATCGCTGGTGTGTCCACTATGGCTTTACCTCAGTATCTCTCAGATTTTGCGGATGTCTTTTCGGAGGGTGGGGCTCAGGAATTGCCCCCTCATCGTGACTATGATTGTCCAGTTAATCTCATCCCAGGGGCTAAGTTGCCAAAGTCTCGGCTTTACGACCTTTCTCAACCCGAAAGAGAGGTCATGCGAAAGTATATCGCCGAGAGTTTGGCAAAAGGTCATATTAGGCCATCTAAGTCTCCGGTGGCAGTAGGCTTGTTCTTTGTTAAAAAAAAGGATGGATCGCTGAGATCGTGTTTGGATTTCCGGGAATTGAACCGTATTACGGTCCGGGATCCATATCCCCTGCCTTTGATCTCTACAATCTGATCAGAATCAAGGAGGGGGATGAGTGGAAAACGGCCTTCAATACGCACGAGGGTCATTTTGAGAATCTGGTTATGCCTTTTGGGTTGACGAACGCGCCAGCAGTATTTCAGCAATTCGTCAATGCCATTTTTCATCATTTGGCGGGGAGATTCGTGGTGGTTTATTTGGATGACATTTTAATTTACTCTCCTGATCTGAAGACCCATCAGGATCATGCGAGACAGGTCTTGACGATCCTTCGGGAGAATAAATTATATGCTAAATTGGAGAAATGTTTGTTTTCGGTGCAGGAGCTTCCGTTCTTGGGATATCTGCTTTCTGACTCTGTTTTTCGTATGGACCCCGAAAAGGTCCGGGCGGTTCTGGAGTGGGACCGACCAGAGAATCAGAAATCTTTGATGAGGTTCCTGGGGTTTACTAATTATTATAGAAAATTTATTTCAAACTATTCTACCATTGTAAGACCTCTCACTGATATGACTAAGAAGGGCGCCGACGTCTCTGTCTGGTCGGATGAGGCATTGCAGGCCTTTTCGGCTATTAAGGAGCGTTTTGCGTCTCTTCCCATTCTGGTGCAGCCCGATGTGTCTCAGCCATTCGTAGTGGAGGTTGATGCATCTGAAGTGGGGGTTGGAGCGGTGCTGTCGCAGGGTCCATCTCCTGGCAAATGGGTCCCGTGTGCTTTTTTCTCCAAGAAGCTCTCGGTTGCCGAGAGGAATTATGATGTTGGAGATAGAGAGTTGCTGGCTATCAAGTTGGCCTTTGAGGAATGGCGTCACTGGTTGGAGGGGGTGTCTCACCCCGTTACGGTATATACAGACCATAAGAATTTTGTCTTACTTGCAATCTGCCAAGCGTCTGAAATCTAGACAGGCCAGATGGTCACTGTTTTTTACCAGGTTAAATTTTGTGGTTACCTTTCGCCCAGGGGTTAAGAACGTCAAGGCGGATGCCTTGTCTCGAAGCTTTCCTGGGGGAGGTGATTCAGAGGATCCTGCTCCGATTTTAGCTGATGGGGTGGTGGTCTCCGCTCTGTACCCCGAATTGGAGATGGAGGTGTTGGGAGCTCAGGAGGGGGCTCCTGGTTCTTGTCCCCCAGGGAGGTTGTTTGTTCCTGAAGGCCTGCGATACAAGGTATTCAAGGAACATCACAATACTGTCCTTGCTGGACATCCTGGTGGTAAGTCCACCTGTGATCTGGTGTCTCGGAGGTTCTGGTGGCCAGGGTTACGTAAGAGCATTGAAGATTACGTGGCAGCTTGTGAGACCTGTGCTCGGTCAAAGGTTGCTCATACTCGACCGGCTGGTTCACTTCTTCCATTGTCAATTCCGTCTCGTCCTTGGAAGCATTTGTCTATGGACTTTATTACGGATCTGCCGAGTTCCTCCGGGAGAACAGTAATTTTTTGTGGTAGTTGACGGTTTCAGTAAAATGGCTCACTTTATATTTTTAACTAGTCTGCTTAACGCCAAGACTCTTGCGCAGATTTTTGTGGATAATATTGTGAAATTGCATGGTATTCCTTCGGATGTGGTCTCTGATAGGGGCACGCAGTTTGTCTCCAGGTTTTGGAGGGCGTTCTGTTCTCGGCTGGGCATTCAACTTTCGTTCTCTTCGGCTTTTCATCCGCAGTCGAATGGACAGACAGAGCGTACTAATCAAAACCTGGAGACCTACTTGAGGTGCTTTGTGGCTGAGAATCAGGAGGACTGGTCCTCATTCTTGTCCCTAGCAGAATTTGCTTTGAATAACCGTAGGCAGGAGTCCACGGGTAAGTCGCCATTTTTTGGTGCCTACGGTTTTCATCCTCAGTTTGGTACCTTTTCTGGGACTGGTTCCTCTGGGATGCCAGAGGAGGAGAGATTTTCTTCTGTCTTGTCCTCTATCTGGCGGAAGATCCAAGGGAATTTGGAGAAGATGGGTGAGAGGTATAAGCGAATGGCTGACAAGAGACGTGTGACTGGTCCGGACCTGTGTGTGGGTGATCTGGTGTGGTTGTCCACTAAAAATATTAAATTGAGAGTGCCATCTTGGAAACTGGGTCCAAGATTTATCGGTCCGTACAAAATATCTGCGGTGATCAATCCAGTAGCGTTTCGGCTGGATCTTCCGCAGACTTGGAGGATCCATGATGTGTTCCACAGGTCTTTACTAAAAAAATACGTGAAACCGGTGGAACCATCGCCATTGCCTCCTCCTCCTCGATGGAAATTTGGAGTTTGAGATCTCTAGGGTTCTCGACTCTAGAGTTCTTCGGGGTTCCCTTCAGTACCTGGTACACTGGAGGGGATACGGCCCTGAGGAGAGGACGTGGGTTCCGGCGCTGGATGTCAGTGCCAGCCGATTGGTAAGGGCTTTTCATAGATCCCATCCAGATAAGGTTGGTCCAGGGTGTCCGGAGGTCACCCGTAGAAGGGGGGGTACTGTCATGCCCTGCTCTGACTATGTGCGGAGGTCGGCCAGAATAGCAGCACGTGTTTAGTTTTGTTTTGGAGTCGTGCTGGACCCGCCTCCCATCAGGTGCACTGGGTGGGGTTATTGGTTTAAATATCACTCTAGTCCAGTGTTCTGAGCGGGTTATAGAAATCAGTCTGGCCTTGGAAGCAAGGAAGGAAGGTTGTCTGTTCCAGCTCAGAAAAGATAAGTGTGGTTTCAGTTTTTGTTGATTGCTGTCTAGGTTGTGTTTGTGTCATCTTTCCCATCCAGGTTCTGTGCGAGCAGGCTGTTCCTTTTCCCCTTTTCACCATCTCAGGGAATCTAGGGTGTTTTAGCCCAGGCACGAGGACACATGATTCCTACCTTCAAGGTCTGAATGTGGGCTGAGCAGTGCAGGGAAAGAGGTCAGGGTTTAGCTAGGAGGTGACCCTTCCCCTGCTTCTCGCCTAGAGCCTGGTTGTTGGTTTATCTGTGTGTCTGAGTTCCCCGTCCGCTGTGACACTGGTATGGTATACCCTATGTCCACTAGAATCTGAAAACGGAAACCCTCTATCGATAAATTGACAAGCTTTACAATGGGCGCAGCGAAAGGTACCAGTCTGTCTATTGGTCAACCATGTCTATTTTTTGTGAGTCTCAAAATGGCTATGAACCAAGGTATCTCTTAAGTTGCGCCCACGTCTATACAGGGAGTGCAGAATTATTAGGCAAATGAGTATTTTGACCACATCATCCTCTTTATGCATGTTGTCTTACTCCAAGCTGTATAGGCTCGAAAGCCTACTACCAATTAAGCATATTAGGTGATGTGCATCTCTGTAATGAGAAGGGGTGTGGTCTAATGACATCAACACCCTATATTAGGTGTGCATAATTATTAGGCAAAATGGACTCAGAAAAGTCAAAAATAGTGAGATATCTTGCAGAGGGATACAGCACTCTTAAAATTGCAAAGCTTCTGAAGCGTGATCATCGAACAATCAATCGTTTCATTCAAAATAGTCAACAGGGTCGCAAAAAGCGTGTGGAAAAACCAAGGCGCAAAATAACTGCCAATGAACTGAGAAAAGTCAAGCGTGCAGCTGCCAAGATGCCACTTGCCACCAGTTTGGCCATATTTCAGAGCTGCAACATCACTGGAGTGCCCAAAAGCACAAGGTGTGCAATACTCAGAGACATGGCCAAGGTAAGAAAGGCTGAAAGACGACCACCACTAAACAAGACACACAAGCTGAAACATCAAGACTGGGCCAAGAAATATCTCAAGACTGATTTTTCTAAGGTTTTATGGACTGATGAAATGAGAGTGAGTCTTGATGGGCCAGATGGATGGGCCCGTGGCTGGATTGGTAAAGGGCAGAGAGCTCCAGTCCGACTCAGACGCCAGCAAGGTGGAGGTGGAGTACTGGTTTGGGCTGGTATCATCAAAGATGAACTTGTGGGGCCTTTTCGGGTTGAGGATGGAGTCAAGCTCAACTCCCAGTCCTACTGCCAGTTTCTGGAAGACACCTTCTTCAAGCAGTGGTACAGGAAGAAGTCTGCATCCTTCAAGAAAAACATGATTTTCATGCAGGACAATGCTCCATCACACGCGTCCAAGTACTCCACAGCGTGGCTGGCAAGAAAGGGTATAAAAGAAGAAAATCTAATGACATGGCCTCCTTGTTCACCTGATCTGAACCCCATTGAGAACCTGTGGTCCATCATCAAATGTGAGATTTACAAGGAGGGAAAACAGTACACCTCTCTGAACAGTGTCTGGGAGGCTGTGGTTGCTGCTGCACGCAATGTTGATGGTGAACAGATCAAAACACTGACAGAATCCATGGATGGCAGGCTTTTGAGTGTCCTTGCAAAGAAAGGTGGCTATATTGGTCACTGATTTGTTTTTGTTTTGTTTTTGAATGTCAGAAATGTTATATTGGTTTCACTGGTAAAAATAAATAATTGAAATGGGTTTATATTTGTTTTTTGTTAAGTTGCCTAATAATTATGCACAGTAATAGTCACCTGCACACACAGATATCCCCCTAAAATAGCTAAAACTAAAAATAAACTAAAAACTACTTCCAAAAATATTCAGCTTTGATATTAATGAGTTTTTTGGGTTCATTGAGAACATGGTTGTTGTTCAATAATAAAATTAATCCTCAAAAATACAACTTGCCTAATAATTCTGCACTCCCTGTATGTAATTTCTGGAAAATCTGAAATGAATCCTGAGATGTCTGGATCAGTTTTCAGAAGTGACCAATATTTACCAAGTATATTTCTCACTTCCTGTGCCAAGGAATCAAAAGTTCCAATAATACGTATAGTTTTGTCATCTTGTTTTCTGCATTTGGGGGTTAATAGCTTTGTTCTGTTGCATTTCCGTGCAAATTCCCATGCCTGATTTAATACTTTTCTCGGGTATCCTTTTTCTCGAAATCTCTGATATACAATGGTACCCTCTTTCTCAAAATCCTCATCGTACAGTTCCTCTGTATTCGGAGGAACTGTCCCTTTGGGATTCCCTTCTTTAGTGGGGTGGGACTCCCCCATTGCAAAAAACTGTTAGTAGAGGTCTCTTTGCGATGTAAAGATCATATCTTTTTCCCATAGCCGAATATCCCAAAAAACTATAGAATCTTTCTGTATCTCATGGGTAAAAATAACCCAATATTGTTCTGATTCAGTGCCTCAACAAATAACTGAAAATCTTGTTTCTCACCTGCCCACAATATCAGAATGTCATCGATCTATCTTACCCACAGTAAAATATGTGAGACCCAATTAGCATATTGGTCAGAAAAAATTATTGTATCCTCCCACCAGCCTAGGAGCAAATTAGCATAAGTTGGGGCACAAGGACTCCCCATAGCGATGCCCCTGAGCTGGTGGTAATACTTAGAATCGAATACAAAATAGTTATGGGTCAAGATGAATTCCAGCAAACGAAGAACAAAACTGTTATGGCCCTGGTAATGATTGCTTTTGGTATCAAGGAAATGCTTGGGATGGATGTGTAGAGGGCCTCAACATCAATCGAGAGCGATAGAACAAAGGGATGTAAACTTCTATCAATATAAATACCAGGATTTTTAATTCATAGTCTGTTAATGTAGTTCCCGACAGGTTGAAAATCAATGAGGGGTCATAACCCAAATTTTTATCTATTTGCGTTGGATTTGTGTCCATTCTCGTAGGCTGTATGAGTTCGGTTGTAAACTTTGTCCTAAAAAAGTAGAGGGTGACAACAGATTTGAGGCATTGTGAGAAGAAGAGGAGGTAATGAAGATGGTCGGGTGGTCTGTGGTGTATTGGTGTCTCTCCATGTCTCTTGGTTGGTAGAGTTTGATGCAAGGAAGATATTATTCCTTTTGCTATCTCCCTTTTCGCATCTCCTACCCCCTCTTACATGACCACGTCCTCTATAACCGCCTCTTCTATCCCTTGTGTGTTGTCATTTAGGGGTGTCACGGTCTAAACTGCCTGCTTCAGATATAGAGGTTTCAATATTGGACCCTATATTGGTCTGCTGAGGATTAATTTAAGCTATCTTATCTCTAAATTCAACGAGATCTCTGACAAATTGTCTATGTTTACGATCAACCAGAATAGATTTATACCGGGCAATTTTTGTTTCTAGTTCTGACTCACGTTTACTGAATTCCGTATGATCCTTAAATGTCAAAGCACTTTGTGTTAACTCCTCAATCCGTTTCTCAGAGGTGAATCTTTTGTTGTTCCTCTTCTACCAATAATTTCATAAATTGTATGGAACTCTCTGTGGCTATGGATTCCCACTTGTTAACAAATACCTTTACCTTTACTGATGATCATTAAAACTCACCCAGATTGTGCCCATAAAAAGCAATTAATAATAAGGCTTGGCAGGACAAGGAAAGGAAAAATATCTCGCCCTCACACTTGCCCTGTCAAACTACAAGCCCTGCCTAGCAAAACGGAATGGCCTCCCTGATAGGGGTGATCCTGTGTTAGGAACCTCCTAGTAGGCCCTATATGCCCCTGACAAGGGATAGATACCACCAACCGAGAAGAGACCTAGTATGACTACAGTCGAACAGTAAAATCATTGGTCAATGCATGTATCAGAAAATAATAAAGTTACAGCATAAATAAATAGTCGCACATAATACATATAGGCTCCCATATAATCAAGTGGTGTCTAAGTTTGATCACCAGTGGAAAAAGGAGCACATACCGTATGTCCCAGGAATGCAGACTTTGTCCCAAATTTGTGGGAATTGTTATTCCTTTTGGCCATGAGATTTACCATTATCATATGGGATTTATTACAATAGTTTAATCTGATTCGCACATATATCATTGCCTCCATTTTTGTATTGTTTGCTTTGTGGAGTTTTTTTTTGTGTTATATGTGTAACACCCCAGAGTTGTGTTACTACACTCCTCTACCCTGCTACTATCTGTTAAGAGCCTTTACATTGTCATCACATATGATTTTGCTTATATCATTCACAAATGTGCATAAAACCATGTTAAATGTAATTTTTTCCTTGTAATGTTCAAGGTTGACCAGCAGATGGCAGCATCATTGGTAGGGATAGTTTTAATGTTATGGCCATTCAGAGTGGAACGATCCTATTCTGTTCTGCCCCCCCTGCTTAAGGGAAGTGGAGGTTTCCACATCCTGCAGCAAGGGAGGAAAAAACCAGTTAGAACCAGTTCTAGCCCTCCCTGCATAGGGAAGACAGCAAGGATCAATTCTCGTGCTGAGATTTGATCAAATTCCCAGTCTGACCTCTGCAGCTCAGCTGGATGACACAAAGCAGAAAGTCATAGACAACTCCAGTTCCAGGAAGAAACCATACCCTGATGTTGTGGAAATTTTATTATGCGGACATTTTACTTTAGGATGTGTGTGTGTTTTTATAGATTGTCATCTGTCTCCCTGTGTCGGATTTAGCCAGAGAACGCTCTAGCAGAGGGTACTTTGGCTGAATTGGGACCAGTGGTAAAACCGTCAGTATGAAAACCTTCTCATGGGCTTGGAGACGTGTTCTCAGTGTGTAGGGGGGCGTTTGCTGGTTTGTGAGCACTAAGTGCAAGCACTGGGTTTCTTCTCTTCAAATTTATATACACATTAGAGAAGTGAAGTCTGCATAACGAGAGATACATATTATACCTCTGCTGCGGCTTCGCTATCCCTTTCTGGATACATATCTGCTTTTAAGACATGCATATCTGCCTTGTCGGTATACTCGTACCGTATACTGACAATAGCCGTAGCAATGTCTCGCAGATAATCTCAAACCTATAAGAACCAGTAGAATGATCTTTATTAGATACTGATCACTTTTGAGCAGTATTGAATGAGGTCCATGCTGACAGTGATGGGGGGTGGGCGGCCACCTGGCTGGTCAGACAATGGACATGACTCATCCTTCCTTATACAGGGATGGGGTGTGTGCATTGTCTGTCCAGCCACATTGATTGCCCCTCCCTGTCCTTTGATATGTCATCACTTCCTGTATGTTATCACTTCCTGTATCCTTGTCTTGGGCCAGCCCCTTTTACACCTTTTGTGAGTAAATAAAAGGTACAGGCTGAGCAGGGAGGAGTTGCTCAGAATTTCAATCAAGATGGTAGCACCTGGGTCTGTCTCTGACTGCGGCTAAGGGAAGAGGGATTTACCTTTTTCCTTACACAAACTTTGATGCAAGCTGATTACAACTATTTATATTTCTACAACACTGAGAAGATAACTGAGTAAAATCAAGAGACCCAGGAGAAGCCATTCCTCCTCAGCTAGTCAGTCCCCAGACAGCAGAAGATAGAAAGTGCAGAAGCCAAATTCCTGCCACAGTATAGAGCTAACAAGCAGACGTCTTTTCCTGCAAGCTCCAGGTTGATAGAGCAGAAGATAAATCCCTGCCAACCATTGCCAATACCTGCTGGGATCTAAGACAAAAGCTGTATCTTGCTTGGATGAAGGTTACAATCAGTAAAGACAAGTTTGAACTCCACCAAAAGTCTGGACCTCAATTTTTGCTGCAAATTCCTCTATTACTCCCACTATCACTACCCTCAATTTATTGCAAGTGAGCCAGGAGTCCAGCCATACCCAGGAAGGAGAAACCGTTGACACCATTACTACTACCATACAGAGACATTACACCACTCTGGCATTCCTAACCTGGGGCGTGAGTTATAACACCTTGGAGGGCCCTGTGACAGTACACTGCAATTGGCGTCACAAACAAACAATAGACTATTATACCTTTATCCTGACTCACTGCATAATTTAGAGTCAGTATACCCGCATCCTGGTCACTGCATATGTGGTCCCCTGATGAACTGACCCCAGAGAACGGGCGCCTCTACATAACTTCAGCGGATCCACCGCCAGCGCAGGGGTTTTAGACGCAAGTCTTAATAAATGACCCCCAATGTCTCTATTCAGTGTGGAAGATTTATACAATAGTACAGAGGTCATTCCTAAGCTTTCTGCTGGAAAATGAAAAGCTGTGCCAGCACTATGACAACAGAGATGATCTTCAGCCTGACAGAGGCTCACTTATCATGTTCTTTTGGCATATCTCTTACATTTATTTACACAGTGTCTCTGCCAGGAGATGGAAATAAAGACAGATTAAGAAGTTGTAACCTTTTTGTTGCTGACCATAAAAATGTTCATACTTGTTCAGGAGTAAATATACCATATTTTGTGAACTATAACATGCTCCTTATTATAGGACGCACCCAGGTTTAGATAACAGATAATTCATATTACTGAGACATTTCACTGATGGTCTAAGAAAGTATATGAAAGTTTATGGAAGTAAGATAACAAAATTATTTTTAGGGGAATTTGTCACCAGTTTTATGATGGCAGTATAAACTAGTGACAGAGACCATGATTACAGCGCTTGGTCATTTCCATTTTTTTAAGCCAGTCGTTTTCTTAAAGGGATTCTCTGGGAATTAAGAAAATTTAAATATTCAATATTATTTTATTAGAAATACATTACTAAATACCCTTCATTAGTTATAATGTCTCATTTTGTCTTTGAAGCAATCATTAGGAGAAATAAAATAGTCGCCGTCCTATTAGTGCACATAAAACCTGTCCTAATCACAAAGGAGGACAAGTTACTTCAGATCACCGAGGTAAAAAGCTGCCTCATCCGCCTCCTCTCCTACTTGTCAGGTATTATGATCCTGAGTACAATTAGTACAGGAGACATGAAGTACATAGAGGAGGTGGGGATGTGACTAATAAGCAGCAGCACATGTATTCAGTCTCCATTACCACAGTCTGTCCTGTCTGTCCTCTCTGTACTTCATGTCTCCTCATGAACTCCATTCCTACAGAGATTCAGCTGAAGATCATATTAAGCTTTATTCAGGATCATAATCCCTGACTAGTAGAGCAAAGAGGAGGATGATGCAGCTCTTTGGCTCAGTGTTGTGAAGTAACTTTCCTTTCTGTGTGATTAGGACAGGTTCTGTGTGCACTAATAGGATGGTGGCCATTTTATTTATCCTAATGATTGCTCCCTAGGTAAAATAAGCCTTTATAACTGATGAAAGGTATTTGGGAATATATTTATAACAAAGTAATATTTAAGTATTTTCATTTTCTTAATTTCCGGAGAACCCCTTTAACCACCTCAGCCCCCAGTGCTTAAACACCCTGAAAGACCAGGACACTTTTTACACTTCTGACCTACACTACTTTCACCGTTTATTGCTCGGTCATGCAACTTACCACCCAAATGAATTTTACCTCCTTTTCTTCTCACTAATAGAGCTTTCATTTGGAGGTATTTCATTGCTGCTGACATTTTTACTTTTTTTGTTATTAATCGAAATTTAACGATTTTTTTGCAAAAAAATGACATTTTTTCAGTTGTAAAATTTTGCAAAAAAAACGAGATCCATATATAAATTTTGCTCTAAATTTATTGTTCTACATGTCTTTGATAAAAAAAAAATGTTTGGGTAAAAAAAAAATGGTTTGGGTAAAAGTTATAGCGTTTACAAACTATGGTACAAAAATGTGAATTTCCGCTTTTTGAAGCAGCTCTGACTTTCTGAGCACCTGTCATGTTTCCTGAGGTTCTACAATGCCCAGACAGTACAAACACCCCACAAATGACCCCATTTCGGAAAGTAGACACCCTAAGGTATTCGCTGATGGGCATAGTGAGTTCATAGAACTTTTTAGTTTTTGTCACAAGTTAGCGGAAAATGATGATTTTTTTTTTTGATTTTTTTTTCTTACAAAGTCTCATATTCCACTAACTTGTGACAAAAAATAAAAAGTTCTATGAACTCACTATGCCCATCACGAAATACCTTGGGGTCTCTTCTTTCCAAAATGAGGTCACTTGTGGGGTAGTTATACTGCCCTGGCATTCTAGGGGCCCAAATGTGTGGTAAGGAGTTTGAAATCAAATTCTGTAAAAAATGACCAGTGAAATCCGAAAGGTGCTCTTTGGAATATGGGCCCCTTTGCCCACCTAGGCTGCAAAAAAGTGTCACACATGTGGTATCTCCGTACTCGGGAGAAGTTGGGGAATGTGTTTTGGGGTGTCATTTTACATATACCCATGCTGGGTGAGATAAATATCTTGGTCAAATGCCAACTTTGTATAAAAAAATGGGAAAAGTTGTCTTTTGCCAAGATATTTCTCTCACCCAGCATGGGTATATGTAAAATGACACCCCAAAACACATTCCCCAACTTCTCCTGAGTACGGAGATACCAGATGTGTGACACTTTTTTGCAGCCTAGGTGGGCAAAGGGGCCCATATTCCAAAGAGCACCTTTCGGATTTCACTGGTCATTTTTTACAGAATTTGATTTCAAGCTCCTTACCACACATTTGGGCCCCTAGAATGCCAGGGCAGTATAACTACCCCACAAGTGACCCCATTTCGGAAAGAAGACACCCCAAGGTATTCGCTGATGGGCATAGTGAGTTCATGGAAGTTTTTATTTTTTGTCACAAGTTAGTGGAATATGAGACTTTGTAAGAAAAAAAAAAATAAAAAAAAAATCATCATTTTCCACCAACTTGTGACAAAAAATAAAAAATTCTAGGAACTCGCCATGCCCCTCACGGAATACCTTGGGGTGTCTTCTTTCCAAAATGGGGTCACTTGTGGGGTAGTTATACTGCCCTGGCATTTTCCAGGGGCCCTAATGTGTGGTAAGTAGGTAAATGACCTGTGAAATCCGAAAGGTGCTCTTTGGAATGTGGGCCCCTTTGCCCACCTAGGCTGCAAAAAAGTGCCACAAATGTGGTATCTCCGTACTCGGGAGAAGTTGGGGAATGTGTTTTGGGGTGTCATTTTACATATACCCATGCTGGGTGAGAGAAATATCTTGGCAAAAGACAACTTTTCCCATTTTTTTATACAAAGTTGGCATTTGACCAAGATATTTATCTCACCCAGCATGGGTATATGTAAAAAGACACCCCAAAACACATTCCTCAACTTCTCCTGAATACAGAGATACCAGATGTGTGACACATTTTTGCAGCCTAGGTGGGCAAAGGGGCCCATATTCCAAAGAGCACCTTTCAGATTTCACTGGTCATTTTTTACAGAATTTGATTTCAAACTCCTTACCACACATTTGGGCCCCTAGAATGCCAGGGCAGTATAACTACCCCACAAGTGACCCCATTTTGGAAAGAAGAGACCCCAAGGTATTCGCTGATGGGCATAGTGAGTTCATGGAAGTTTTTATTTTTTGTCACAAGTTAGTGGAATATGAGACTTTGTAAGAAAAAAATAAATAAATAAAAAATCATCATTTTCCACTAACTTGTGACAAAAAACGGACGTCTGAATGGAGCTTTACAGGGGTGTGATCAATGACAGGGGGGTAATCAATGACAGGGGGGTGATCAGGGAGTCTATATGGGGTGATCACCACAGTCATTGATCATGCCCCTGTAAGGCTCCATTCAGAGGTCCGTGTGCGTTTTGCGGATCCGATCCATCTATCAGTGGATCCGTAAAAATCATGCGGACGTCTGAATGGAGCTTTACAGGGGGGTGATCAATGACAGGGGTGTAATCAATGACAGGGGGGTGATCAGGGAGTCTATATGGGGTGATCACCACAGTCATTGATCATGCCCCTGTAAGGCTCCATTCAGACGTCCGTGTGCGTTTTGCGGATCCGATCCATCTATCAGTGGATCCGTAAAAATCATGCGGACGTCTGAATGGAGCTTTACAGGGGGGTGATCAATGACAGGGGGGTAATCAATGGGGGGTGATCAGGGAGTTTATATGGGGTGATCAGGGGTGATCAAGGGTGAATAAGGGGTTAATAAGTGACGGGGGGGGGGGGTTTAGTGTAGTGTGGTGCTTGGTGCAACATATTACTGAGCTACCTGTGTCCTCTGGTGGTCGATCCAAACAAGGGGGACCACCAGAGGACCAGGTAGCAGGTATATTAGACGATGTTATCATAACAGCGTCTAATATACCTGTTAGGGGTTAAAAAAATCACATCTCCAGCCTGCCAGCGAACGATCGCTGCTGGCAGGCTGGAGATCCACTTTCTTACCTTCCGTTCCTGTGAGCGCGCGCGCCTGTGTGCGCGCGTTCACAGGAAATCTCGGCCATCGCGAGAGGACGCGCCGGCGCGTCCACTCGGAATGAATCAACCACCTCCAGGACGCGTCTGTGCGTACAGCGGTCCGGAGGTGGTTAAAGAGGTTGTGCCAAGTATTAAAGTTATTTAAGTTGACACAATATGGTGCAATTGCAAACGGATCCGTCCTCCATTGACTTTCAATGTAAAGTCAGGAGTTAATATACCATAGGATCAGAGTTTTCTCCAATCCGATGGTATATTTTAACTTGAAGCGTCCCGATCACCATGGGAACGTCTCTATGTTAGAATATACCATCGGAGTTGAGTTACATTGTGAAAACTCATATCCGACAGTATATTCTAACACAGAGGCGTTCCCATGGTGATGGGGACGCTTCAAGTTAGAATATACTACGAACTGTGTACATGACTGCCCCCTGTTGCTTGGCAGCACCCGATCTCTTACAGGGGGCTGTGATCAGCACAATTAACCCCTCAGGTGCCGCACCTGAAGTGGTTAATTGTGCGTATCATAGCCCCCTGTAAGAGATCAGGGGCTGCCAGGCAGCAGGGGGCAGACCCCCCTCCCTCCCCAGTTTGAATATAATTGGTGGCCAGTGTGCGCCCCCCCCCCCGCATTGTATTATCATTGGTGGCCAATGTGGCCCCCCGGCCCCCCCTCCCTCCCTCTATTGTATTATCATTGGTGGCACAGTGTGCGCCCCCCCCCGGCCCCCCCTCTATTGTATTAATATCATTGGTGGCCAGTGTGCGGCCTCCCCTCTCCGTTTTCCCCCCCCATCATTGGGGGCAGCGGAGAGTTACGATCGGAGTCCCAGTTTAATCGCTGGGGCTCCGATCGGTAACCATGGCAACCAGGACGCTACTGCAGTCCTGGTTGCCATGGTTACTTAGCAATATTAGAAGCATCATACTTACCTGCTGCGCTGTCTCTGACCGTCCGGGAGCTCCTCCTACTGGTAAGTGACCGGTCTGTGTGGCGCATTGCTTAATGATCTGTCACTTACCAGCAGGAGGAGCTCCCGGCCGGTCACAGACAGCGCAGCAGGTAAGTATGATGCTTCTAATATTGCTAAGTAACCATGGCAACCAGGACTGCAGTAGTGTCCTGGTTGCCATGGTTACCGATCGGAGCCCCAGCGATTAAACTGGGACTCCGATCGGAACTCTCCGCTGCCACCAATGATCGGGGGGGGAGAGGGGAGGCCGAACACTGGCCACCAATGATATTAATACAATAGAGGGGGGGCTGGGGGGGCGCACACTGGCCACCAATGATAATACAATAAAGGGAGGGAGGGGGGCCGGGGGGGCCCGCACACTGGCCACCAATGATAATACAATAGAGGGGGGGAGGGGGGCCTGGGGGGGCCGCACTGGCTACCAATGATAATACAATAAAGGGAGGGGGGCGCACACTGGCCACCAATGATAATACAATAGAGGGAGGGAGGGGGGTGCACACTGGCCACCAATGATAATACAATAGAGGGAGGGAGGGGGGCCGGGGGGGGCCGCACTGGCTACCAATGATAATACAATAAAGGGAGGGAGGGGGGGGCCGGGGGGGCCGCACTGGCCACCAATGAATATAATATTGGGGAGGGAGGGGGTCTGCCCCCTCCTGCCTGGCAGCCCCTGATCTCTTACAGGGGGCTATGATACGCACAATTAACCACTTCAGGTGCGGCACCTGAGGGGTTAATTGTGCGGATCACAGCCCCCTGTAAGAGATCGGGTGCTGCCCGGCAGCAGGGGGCAGTCATGTACACAGTTCGTAGTATATTCTAACTAGAAGCGTCCCCATCACTATGGGAACGCCTCTGTGTTAGAATATACTGTCGGATTTGAGTTTTCACAAACGGTGCATTTTCCGAGTTTTCAATGGACCCATTGAAAGTCAATGGCTCTGCAGAAAATCACGGAAAACGGAACAACGGCCACGGGTGCACACAACGGTCGTGTGCATGAAAACTCGGAAAATGCACCATTGTTCATCCGCGTCCGTGCTTCGTGTTTCCTGTCCGTTAAAAAAATATGACCTGTCCTATTTTTTGGACGGACAACTGTTCACGGACCCATTCAAGGCAATGGGTCCGTGAAAAAACACGGATGCTCACAAGATTGTCATCTGCGTCCGTGATCCGTGTCCGTAGGCTACTTTTACACAGACGGATCCGCAGAACCGTGCACCACCAGCCCATTTACCATGTGCTTTTAATTAGATAGCTTGTACAGCTGTATTCTACTTAGCCCATACTGCAGGGTTTCAGCCAAGGTAGCGTGCACCTGCGTTCTCATATTTACTTATTATGGAGGTGCTGGTTCGTTTGTTTTTCTTCCCTATTGTCACTGCCACGGGGGGGGGGGGGGGGGGGGGTTTGCCCCCTGGTGGTGAGTTTGAACCGTGCACCACTAGTCCATTTACCATGTGCTTTTAATTAGATAGCTTGTACAGCTGTATTCTACTTAGCCCATACTGCAGGCTCACAGCCTGGGAGAGGCATGTGTAGGATACAGCTGGGTACTACTTTGCCCAGATTGTAGGCTGTAAGCCCAGGAGAGGCATGTTAGAGTAGGACCCATCTGATTAGAAGCCACCTTGTCGTCTGGTAGATGGGCCCGAAATATTTTTGATCAATTATATTCGCAAAGAGCTTCTGGCTGCATTTGCAGTAAGTATGGCCACCAAGCAGTTATTTTTTCAGTGTTTGCTTATATCTTTGTGCAATTGACTAGCAGAGTGCTGTTACCTGTAGTTCTACTAATCCAATTGTGTTTCAGCCAAGGTAACGTGCACCTGCGTTCTCATATTTACTTATTATGGAGGTGCTGGTTCGTTTGCTTTTCTTCCGGATCCGCAGATCCGTCTGCATAAAAGCTTTTTCAGAGCTGAGTTTTCACTTCGTGAAAACTCAGATCCGACAGTATATTCTAACACAGAGGCGTTCCCATAGTGGGGGCTCAGGCTTCTCCTTTCGAAGATCCCTCGTGGTCCCGAGGCTGCAGACCGCCATATCCAGACGTCCAGGCTTGTTTGAAAATACCTACAATAGTGTTGTGCCTATATCCGCACAACCACACAAGGTGAGCCTTGCCAATTCTTTTTGTTCACCATTATATACCCACAGAATTACCCTACGCCCATCTGTTTCCTTACAGATTTAAAACCAGCCTGCTACATTACACCCATCGTGATGGGGACGCTTCAAGTTAGAATATACTAAGAACTGTGTACATGACTGCCTCCTGCTGCCTGGAAGCACCCGATCTCTTACAGGGGGCTGTGATCCGCACAATTAACCCCTCAGGTGCCGCACCTGAGGGGTTAATTGTGTGTATCATAGCCCCCTGTAAGAGATCAGGTGCTGCCAGGCAGGAGTGACCACCCTGCCTCAATTCCTGTCTAAAACCTAAGTCCTGTGTCCCTACATGTTTCGCCGAGCCTCTCGGCGTCTTCAGGGGAAACTATACTTGTGGCAGGGGCTGAGGTGAACATTGGCGTGGAGTCGGGAGGGATGCCTATCACCCTCCATGAACTATCCGGCTGAACTGTGCCTGGAGCCAGTGCGGGGTAGGCCTGAATAAGTGGGCCACCCAAGAGAGAGGAATGAAAGAAAGAAGGGTCGGGAGGGTGGGGCATGCAGCGACCGTCCTCAGGGTGAGGACGTGAGGGAAGTTATAGTCAGCAGCCCCGCCCACAAATACAGGCTGTAACCAGCCTTAATACTTGTGGCAGGGGCTGAGGTGAACATTGGCGTGGAGTCGGGAGGGATGCCTATCACCCTCCATGAACTATCCGGCTGAACTGTGCCTGGAGCCAGTGCGGGGTAGGCCTGAATAAGTGGGCAAGAAGACTACCCACGCTGTAGGAGGGAAATAGTTAATTGAACCGAATGACACAGGAGATAACAAGGGCCTGAGAGATACAGGCCAGAGCTGGGTTGTTAAAAGACCTGAGCGAATCGGGAAGGCACTGGGTAGTTAGAAACGTGACGGTCCAGGATGAGAGCGGAAGAGCGAGCTTGGGTGATCCAGGATGAGAGAGGCAACGTGGGCCTGGGCGAACCAAGATGACGGAGCAGCGCGAGCCTGGGCGATCCAGGATGACAGGAGCAGCGCGAGCCTGGGCGATCCAGGATGACAGGAGCAGCGCGAGCCTGGGCGATCCAGGATGACAGGAGCAGCACGAGCCTGGGCGATCCAGGATGACAGGAGCAGCGCGAGCCTGGGCGATCCAGGATGACAGGAGCAGCGCGAGCCTGGGCGATCCAGGATGACAGGAGCAGCGCGAGCCTGGGCGATCCAGGATGACAGGAGCAGCGCGAGCCTGGGCGATCCAGGATGACTGGAGCAGAGCGAGCCTGGGCGATCCAGGATGACAGGAGCAGAGCGAGCCTGGGCGATCCAGGATGACAGGAGCGGAGCGAGCCTGGGCGATCCAGAATGACAGGAGCGGAGCGAGCCTGGGCGAGCCAGGATGACAGGAGCGGAGCGAGCCTGGGCGACCAGGATGACAGGAGCAGGGCGAGCCTGGGCGATCCAGGATGGCAGAGACGGAGCGAGCCTGGGCGATCCAGGATGACAGGAGCAGCGCGAGCCTGGGCGATCCAGGATGACAGGAGCAGCGCGAGCCTGGGCGATCCAGGATGACAGGAGCAGCGCGAGCCTGGGCGATCCAGGATGACTGGAGCAGAGCGAGCCTGGGCGATCCAGGATGACAGGAGCAGAGCGAGCCTGGGCGATCCAGGATGACAGGAGCGGAGCGAGCCTGGGCGATCCAGGATGACAGGAGCGGAGCGAGCCTGGGCGAGCCAGGATGACAGGAGCGGAGCGAGCCTGGGCGACCAGGATGACAGGAGCAGGGCGAGCCTGGGCGATCCAGGATGGCAGAGACGGAGCGAGCCTGGGCGATCCAGGATGACAGGAGCAGCGCGAGCCTGGGCGATCCAGGATGACAGGAGCAGCGCGAGCCTGGGCGATCCAGGATGACAGGAGCAGCGCGAGCCTGGGCGATCCAGGATGACAGGAGCAGCACGAGCCTGGGCGATCCAGGATGACAGGAGCAGCGCGAGCCTGGGCGATCCAGGATGACAGGAGCAGCGCGAGCCTGGGCGATCCAGGATGACAGGAGCAGCGCGAGCCTGGGCGATCCAGGATGACAGGAGCAGCGCGAGCCTGGGCGATCCAGGATGACAGGAGCAGAGCGAGCCTGGGCGATCCAGGATGACAGGAGCAGAGCGAGCCTGGGCGATCCAGGATGACAGGAGCGGAGCGAGCCTGGGCGATCCAGAATGACAGGAGCGGAGCGAGCCTGGGCGAGCCAGGATGACAGGAGCGGAGCGAGCCTGGGCGACCAGGATGACAGGAGCAGGGCGAGCCTGGGCGATCCAGGATGGCAGAGACGGAGCGAGCCTGGGCGTTCCAGGATGACAGGCGCGGAGCGAGCCTGGGCGATCCAGGACGACAGGACGAGCCAGGGCGATCCTGGATGATAGGGTAGAGGGAGCCTGGGCGAACCAGGATGACAGAGACAGAGCGAGCCTTGGCCAGCCAGGATAACCGAATCAGAGAGAGCCTGGGCGATCCAGGAAGACTGAGGCAGGGCGAGCCTGGGCGCCCCAGGACGACCGAGGCAGTGTGCACCTGGATGATCCTGGATGATCCTGGATGGCAGCGGCAGAGCGAGCCTGGGCGATCCAGGATGACAGAGACCTCAGATGACGTGATAGTGAGTCCAGAAGCAGGGAAGACAGACAGAAGACGTATGCATGATACCTGAAGAATTCGGGAAGCAGATGAGCAGCAACTTGGCTGATCGGGAGGACTGAATATCAGAGAGTACCGCAGCCCTGTTTGCTTTAAGAAAAGATTGCCCAAAAAGGTACATTAGGAAACCGGAAAATAGCACAGCAACAAACCCCACCACTAAAACAACATTCATGGAGTTGGCTACACTAGAGGGGATAACTTGTGTTATGTCTGCCAGCAGCAGTGGAAGGTGCAGTTTCTAGCCCTGGTCGAGGAGACATAGAGCGATTGTGCCGCAATTGATTGGCACTTGTGGGTATAGGGGTCCACTGAAGGAACCAACTTAAACTTAACATGGGCTAGTGGTAGCATAGGTGATGGGAATCAGAGCAGCAGTCCCTGACCCCGCAGCAGTGTCCGCGAGGCAGCACCTTACTGATCACACCGGTGTCTGGTCTCTCCGCTGCGTAATCATATACAAACACATATACATACACATATACATATACATACCTACATACACATCACTATTTTATTTTTATTTTTTCCATCGGAATGGAGAAACAGGCCGGCAAGCCTCGCGCCTGCCGACCATGGCTTCTCGGCTGGAATGAACTGAAAAATAAAATAGAAAACAACACATGCAATTATACCTAATTACAGTTGTAGCTATCCCCAGGTCCGGTGTACTGAAGAAGTACTTGTACCAATTAGATTTCATTAATATTATTATTTTAAACACCGCTTTAGGAGAGCCGGGAAGAGACGGAAGATGAGGGAACGAAGGACCGTGGACGGGGAGCAAGGAAGGATGACAGAGGCAGCGCGGGCCTGGGCGATCCAGGATGACAGAGGCAGCGCGGGCCTGGGCGATCCAGGATGACAGAGGCAGCGCGGGCCTGGGCGATCCAGGATGACAGAGGCAGCGCGGGCCTGGGCGATCCAGGATGACAGAGGCAGCGCGGGCCTGGGCGATCCAGGATGACAGAGGCAGCGCGGGCCTGGGCGATCCAGGATGACAGAGGCAGCGCGGGCCTGGGCGATCCAGGATGACAGAGGCAGCGCGGGCCTGGGCGATCCAGGATGACAGAGGCAGCGCGGGCCTGGGCGATCCAGGATGACAGAGGCAGCGCGGGCCTGGGCGATCCAGGATGACAGAGGCAGCGCGGGCCTGGGCGACCCAGGATGACAGAGGCAGCGCGGGCCTGGGTGATCCAGGATGACAGAGGCAGCGCGGGCCTGGGCGATCCAGGATGACAGAGGCAGCGCGGGCCTGGGCGATCCAGGATGACAGAGGCAGCGCGGGCCTGGGTGATCCAGGACGACAGAGGCAGCGCGGGCCTGGGCGATCCAGGAGGACCGAGACGGGACGAGCCTGGGCGATCCAGGATGACAGAGACAGCATGTACCTGGGGGATCCGGAATGACAGAGGCAGGACGGGCCTGGGCGATCCAGGATGACAGAGACGGAACAAGCCTGGGCGATCCAGGATGACAGAGACAGCATGTACCTGGGGGATCCGGGATGACAGAGACGGAACGAGCCTGAGTGATCCAGGACGACAGAGACAGCGTGTACCTGGGGGAAGCATGGAAAACAGACAAAATGACGTGTGCGTGATACCTGAAGAAAATCAGGAAGCTGAGCAGCTACTTGGCTGAACGGGAAGACTGGATATCAGACGGCACTGCAGCCCTGTTCATATTGGAAAAAATGTATCCGCACCTAGGTAAAGACAACAAGCTAATAAATTAAGTCCTGAGCCCGAAATGGTACATTAGACAACCGAAAAAACAGCATCTCCCCCCAACCTGGAAAGAGAAGGACCCGTTTAAGGGACATCCCACCCCCCCGCATATGCGTCAGCCAAGCGGAGATGGGCGACCGGAGAACTCCCTGAAGTGCACGGCAGCACCTCCACCTTATGCCCAGGCCCAGAGCATGGGATGGGTGAGAGACCCACCGGAGCAATGCTGAGGACCCAATCCATGAAAAAAACTCTAAAAAGCCCCTTTAAAACAAATAATATATGTAGAGCATGCTGCTCTATGGGTGAATACCTATGCAAACAATGAAAACCTGAAAAAGCCCTCCTGAAAATAATTTAACGTTCTAGGCTACTGTCCATGTTCATTTATGAAACTGTTTGGTAGATAACCTCATTAGAGGGAACGAGAGGCCACAGAGCAGTGCGTTTTTTGTTTTGTTTTGTTTTTTGCCCCCCAAGAACACACTAGCTGGCTAGTGCTATTAGCCGTGTGTGGCTTCAAATGAAATATACACACCGATAGAGCCAAAAACCACCCCACTAATTAACCAATAACAAAGATCTTAATCAGGACACATCAATAATGTTAGTATGCCAAAATCAATCACAACAGCAGCATACATATACAGAAAAAGGAAGTTACATTGGTCATGTAGTAAGTAGCTTCATATATCACATGGGCTTAGAACATCATGATAAAGCGCCTAAACCTATCATCTATTCACATGAGTTACATAGAAGCAAGTAAAGTGCATAGTGCAACCAGAAGGCTAATATAAGTAACAGATATCCCAGGACAAAAGGAAATAAAAGGCAGCCGTGCATGCAAACACGAATGGAATCAAATATTAAGAAGACAGAGCATAGTCCATAAAGATTGTAAAATACAGACCAGTGTGCCTCCAACCTCGACGAACGTTTTAGCTAATAAGCTTTCTCCGAGCCCGGCGGGAGCGGTCAGCCCTACCTGGAGCGCCATGGACGCCGGCCCTGCCGAAAAGGCCCTAAACAGGAAAAAGATCGCACGCTGCGAGGAGGCTTCCCAGGAGCTGAAGGAGAGAGGAAGCCCCGGCCGAGCCCAGCTGGGCAGGCCGGACGGACGCAGCCCCGGCCGATGAAGCTGGAGAGCCGTAGCTTAACCGGAAGTGACGTAGGCTGGGAACCCCGGAAGTGACGGAGCGGGCTGGAGGCAAAAGCATGCAGCGACCGTCCTCAGGGTGAGGACGTGAGGGAAGTTATAGTCAGCAGCCCCGCCCACAAATACAGGCTGTAACCAGCCTTAATACAGGTTTAATTTTAAAAAAAAATTTTGGATGAAGATCAGATCACATTTTATGACCAATTTGTGCAGAAATCCATATCATTCCAAAGGGTTCACATACTTTTTCTTGTAACTGTATTAGTAAGGGTACTTTCACACTTGAGGTAGAGGATTCTGGCAGGCAGTTCCGTCGTCTGAACTGCCTGCCGGAATCAGCAATCCAGAAGCAAACGGATGCATTTGTGAGACGGATTCGGATCTGTCTGACAAATGCATTGCAATACCGGATCCGTCTTTCCGATTGTCATCCAGAAAAACAGATCCAGTATATTTTTTTTCCCTCTTTTTTAAAGGTCTGCACATGCGCAGATCGGGAAACCGGAACCGGTTTTCCGGAACACTTAGTACCGGATCCGGCATTATTCATTTCAATGGCATTCCAGCAAGTGCTCAGGATTTTTGGCCGGAGAGAAAACTGCAGCATGCTGCGGTATTTTCTCCGTCCAAAAAACGTAAGAGGGACTGAACTGATGCATCCTGGACGGAATGCTCTCCATTCAGAATGCATTAGGATAAAACTAATGATTTTTCTTCTGCTATTGAGTAGGGATCTAATATAGCAGGCTGGTTTTTTAAAACTGTAACAAAACAGATGGGCGCACCATAGGGTAATTCTGTGAGTGTATAGTAATATACGGAGAAAGATGGTAAGGCTCACCTTATGTGGTTGTGCAAATGTAGGCACAACACTAATGTAGGTATTTTCAAACAAGCCTGGACGTCTGGATATGGCGGTCTGCAGCCACGGGACCACAAGGGATCTTCAAAAGGAGAAGCCTGGAACCCACAAGAAGATGATGATGCAAAAGAACAAAACACGTCCCACGGCGCAAATTACCGTCAGCCAGTCACCAGGATCAAGAAGGAATCTTTTATTGCAGCGATACAACGCGTTTCGGGGAATCACTCCCCTTCATCAGGTACAAAAAGCTGCACAAGAGTAACAGCACATAGCTACACATATTTATACTTACAAACATACCGCCTTAAAGGGGTCACAAGGTCAAAAGGGAGGAGTTTTGGGTGTTGCTTAAATGAACAATTGGCATATATAATGTGCACATCAGCAGGTTCTCATAATAGACCGCCGATGTGGTGTTCATTATACATTTGAACACCACTTTACATTTTGTAAATATTTTTGCAAATGTTTTTGTTGTATTATAGTAGTCTTCATGTGAGAGTGTTCCCCGTCATATAGAAGCGGCCCTCATAAGTTTGCACTGTATCATGCGATGTCAGATCGCATAAGTATAGGCCAGACGGCACTCCCACCATTGAAGCGTCTTTGTAGCTAGGTAACGGCCTTCACGTGACCGGAATCTGCTCATGTGATCCGGGTCACGTGACGTCAGGCCGAATGATGTGGGCCAGTTTCCTCATAGAGGACGGCCTTTTTACCATAGAAACATCGTTGCAACTTAGCAATAGTTCTCACATGATCCGCTCATGTGATATAGAAGCTCCACCCCTCACCAGGATTCGCCCATGTGATACAGGTCCTGTACTCCTAACAGCACTATATCATAGTCCGCTCACGTGACACAGAATCTCCACCCTTCACCAGGATTCGCCCATGTGATTCAGGTCCTGTACCCCTAATAGGACTATATCATAGTCCTGTGTGCCCAGAAACCTTTGCGATGTATCTTGTGATGTGCTTCTAATTACACACCTTATAGGGTCGGCCCCCATATGGGCGTATTGTTTTGAGATTCATTACAAAACGGACTGTTGTCATTATGTTTTTCTATTCTGCACAATATAAATATGTTTAGAATGTACACATCGGCGGTCTATTATGAGAACCTGCTGATGTGCACATTATATATGCCAATTGTTCATTTAAGCAACACCCAAAACTCCTCCCTTTTGACCTTGTGACCCCTTTAAGGCGGTATGTTTGTAAGTATAAATATGTGTAGCTATGTGCTGTTACTCTTGTGCAGCTTTTTGTACCTGATGAAGGGGAGTGATTCCCCGAAACGCGTTGTATCGCTGCAATAAAAGATTCCTTCTTGATCCTGGTGACTGGCTGACGGTAATTTGCGCCGTGGGACGTGTTTTGTTCTTTTGCATTGAGTAGGGATCGACCGATTATCGGTTTGGCCGATATTATCGGTTTGGCCGATATTATCGGACGATATTCCTGTTTTTGCAAGTTATCGGTATTGGCATCTAAACTGCCGATACCACCGATAATGCTTACACCGCGCGCGCCGTCCAAAGTCTCTGAGTCCGCCATGTCTTTCAGCTGCCAGTGCCAACTATCGCGGGAGTACAGGAGAGACTACGCGTGTGGGCATGCCTGCCTGGAACGTCCTTGAACGGGACTCCGTAGGCGACGTTAGTCGATGTGACTGACGTCATTGGAGACGGGAAAGTGGTCAGTGTAGGGCAGAGTGTGGAAACATAGAGTGCCTGCCGAGATTACAGTCACTATACACTTGTGCTATGGTAATAATAAATACGTGCGTCATAATAGATATACAGTTTGTTACCTACAACATCATATTACACACCTTATATACCTCATATACTATTCTACATATACAGTGTGTTATGTATTATATATACCTCGTACTACATCATACACACATTATATAGTATGTAATTGTAATGTGTGTATGATGTAGTATGAGCTGAGGTATATAATACATATGACACACTGTATATGTATAATAGTATATGTGGTATATAATGTAATGTATCATGAGGTACAGTACAGACCAAAAGTTTGGACACACCTTCTCATTCAAAGAGTTTTCTTTATTTTCATGACTATGAAAATTGTAGATTCACAGTGAAGGCATCAAAACTATGAATTAACACATGTGGAATTATATACATAACAAACAAGTGTGAAACAACTGAAAATATGTCATATTCTAGGTTCTTCAAAGTAGCCACCTTTTGCTTTGATTACTGCTTTGCACACTCTTGGCATTCTCTTGATGAGCTTCAAGAGGTAGTCCCCTGAAATGGTTTTGACTTCACAGGTGTGCCCTGTCAGGTTTAATAAGTGTGATTTCTTGCCTTATAAATGGGGTTGGGACCATCAGTTGCGTTGAGGAGAAGTCAGGTGGATACACAGCTGATAGTCCTACTGAATAGACTGTTAGAATTTGTATTATGGCAAGAAAAAAGCAGCTAAGTAAAGAAAAACGAGTGGCCATCATTACTTTAAGAAATGAAGGTCAGTCAGTCAGCCGAAATTTGGGAAAACTTTGAAAGTAAGGGCTATTTGACCATGAAGGAGAGTGATGGGGTGCTGCGCCAGATGACCTGGCCTCCACAGTCACCGGACCTGAACCCAATCGAGATGGTTTGGGGTGAGCTGGACCGCAGAGTGAAGGCAAAAGGGCCAACAAGTGCTAAGCATCTCTGGGAACTCCTTCAAGACTGTTGGAAGACCATTTCAGGGGACTACCTCTTGAAGCTCATCAAGAGAATGCCAAGAGTGTGCAAAGCAGTAATCAAAGCAAAAGGTGGCTACTTTGAAGAACCTAGAATATGACATATTTTCAGTTGTTTCACACTTGTTTGTTATGTATATAATTCCACATGTGTTAATTCATAGTTTTGATGCCTTCATAGTCATGAAAATAAAGAAAACTCTTTGAATGAGAAGGTGTGTCCAAACTTTTGGTCTGTACTGTATATATAACACACAGTATATGTTATGTATACTATTATTAGGTATATAAGGACTATAAGGAGTGTATGATGTAGTATGAGCAAGGTATATGATATATAACACACTGTACAGTACAGACTAAAAGTTTGGACACACCTTCTCATTCAAAGAGTTTTACTGTACTGTATATGTGTAATATTATGAGGTATGTATAAGGAGTGTATGATGAAGTATGAGGTTTAACACACTGTATATATGAATTTGTTGTATTTGACCCATATCACCAATGAAAAAGAAAGATTTACAAAAAAAGCTAAATGTTAACAATAAACATGTTCATTTAACAGCAGATTTGTTATCGGCTATCGGCCTGAAAGTTCACAGAATATCGGTATCGGCTCTAAAAAATCAATATCGGTCGATCCCTAGTAATGAGCCCCTGTGACGGAACTCAATACCGGAAAAGAAAAACGCTAGTGTGAAAGCACCCTAAGTGTAATATCTCTCTACTTTCTTTATAGTTTTAATAAGTGCTAACAGAGTGGCCAACCCCTTTAATTGGCCATTTTTCTTTTTTTCCACTACGCCAGTCACTGTATGGGATAATTATTTTTATATTTAATAGTACAGGTGTTTTCAGGATACGGCAATACCTATGATTATTTTTTAATTGTTTATTTTTATTTTTATTCTGGGGAAAGGAGGGTGATTCGAATTTTTATGTATTTTTTTAAAACTTTATTTTAGCTCCCTAGGGGGGCTAGAATATGCAATCTTCAGACTGCTTTTGGCCTACATCGCAGTGCATTAGAAATGCATTGTAAACTCCATTTGCTGGTATTGTATGAAGCCCTGCCACCTGAAGGCCTCCATAGGAACTACAGCTCTGATACCCTGGGTTTCTTCAGAGACTCAGCACATCAGAGTGAAGAAATGGCATGCCCTGATTGGGGAAGCCATTCCAGGCCCGGAGGCACGCACTTCCGAGTTCTCAGTGCTCAGATGCTGTGGTCACATTTGAGGCTATGGCATCCACTTCACATAAGTGGTGAGTAGTTGCAGTAAAACACGAGAATCGGAGTCCTGATATTCATGTACTCCAACTCCCCCCACCCTCCTGTGGATAATTGACATCTTTCTATTCCTATACACAGTGTATAATTAGCAGCAGGCAGGGCAGGTGGGAGCTTCTGAATATGAGGATGTCTGCGCACGTGCAGTGCATGGAACAAACTTCAGCACTGGGGAGCAGCTAGAGGCACTGACCAGCAGTGATGGTCAGTTCGCAGTGTTCGCCAGCGAACACATGCGGGCTGCCATCTTTTGTAAGGTAGACTCACCTGTCCGGTGATGCACAAGTAAGCCCTTACTGAAATCAAATGCAGTCACCGGGAGCAGGCACTGATGAAGGCCCCCGTCACAGGTACAGGTAAGGGCTTACTATCACTGCTCACCAGTGATTTTACGCAAATGGCTGGCCCAAAAATAGTAAATGACCCTGCATTGTAATCCAGGCCACTAGGTTATACTGCCCTCAGATAATGTAGGTCAACGTTCTTTACTTTTTAAGGCTACATGCACACAAACGTATTTTGTTTCTGCGTCGTACCATTTTTTTTTGCGGATAGGATGCAGACCCATTAATTTCTATGGAGCTGTTAAAAAATGCGGATAGTCAACCGTTTGTTTTCCGCGTCCAATGTCCATGGTTCCATTCTGCAAAAAAATAGAGCATGTCCTATTCTTGTCTGTTTTGCGGACAAAGATATGCATATACAATGGATCCGCAAAAAAAATGGATGCCATACGTACGACATCCATTTTATTTTGCGAACCGCAAAACACATACGGTTGTGTGCATGTAGCCTAATACTGTACTTCAGTTGTTACTATTTTAAAGCTACCCTTTTATCTCTTTATTTATGTGTACATTATGCTGTATATTATTAAGCCAGCAGCTTTATAGAAGCTGAAAGATATGCAGCTCCTGTCTCCATTATAGTATTTTTGTGGTTAGTACCAGTTCGTTAAGCAGTAAGGCTCCTTTAACATGGGCGTCACGGATTTTGTCCGGATGCATTGCTGGAAACCCGTGCGAGTGCGCACACAATTTCAGTCCGTTTTGTCTGCGATTGCGTTGTTCAGTTTTTTCTGCGCGAGTGCAAAGCGTTTTAATACGTTTTGCACGCGCGTGATAAAAAACTGAATGTGGTACTCATACCCGAACCCAGACTGAAGTTCGGGTTTGGGTTTGGTGTTCTGTAGATTTTATTATTTTCCATTATAACATGGTTATAAGGGAAAATAATAGTATTCTTTAATACAGAATGCTAAGTAAAATGTCCATTAAGAGTTAAAAAAAGATAAAAAAATTACTTACCTCATCCACTTGATCGCCCAGCCATTATCGTCTTCTTTCTTCTTCCTGCAGGACCTGCACTGACATCATCGCGCTCACCACGTGGTGAGCATGGTGACGTAAGTGCATGTCCTGCTGAATAAAGATAGAAGGTCCTTCTATCTTCATTCATCAGGACCTGCGCTGATGTCAGCGCAGGTCCTTTTGCAGGTCCTGCAAGAAGAAGAAAGAAGATGATAATGGCTGGGCGATCAAGTGGATGAGGTGAGTAATTTTTTTATTATTTTTTAACCCTTAATGGACATTTTACTTAGCATTCTGTATTAAAGAATGCTATTATTTTCCCTTATAACTAGAGTTGAGCGAACACCTGGATGTTCGGGTTCGAGATGTTCGGCCGAACTTCCCGGAAATGTTCGGGTTCGGGATCCGAACCCGACCCGAACTTCGTCCCGAACCCGAACCCCATTGAAGTCAATGGGGACCAGAACTTTTCGGCACTAAAAAGGCTGTAAAACAGCCCAGGAAAGAGCTAGAGGGCTGCAAAAGGCAGCAACATGTAGGTAAATCCCCTGCAAACAAATGTGGATAGGGAAATGAATTAAAATAAAATAAAAAAATAAAAAAATTAACCAATATCAATTGGACAGAGGTCCCATAGCAGAGAATCTGGCTTCACGTCAGCAGAGAATCAGTCTCTTCATGCCATAGCAGAGAATCTGGCTTCATGTCAGCAGAGAATCAGTCTTCATGTCATAGCAGAGAATCAGGCTTCACGTCACCCACCACTGGAACAGGCCACTGTCACATATTTAGGCCCCGGCACCCAGACAGAGGAGAGAGGTCCCGTAACAGAATCTGGCTTCATGTCAGCAGAGAATCAGTCTTCATGTCATAGCAGAGAATCAGGCTTCACGTCACCCACCACTGGAAGAGGCCACTGTCACACATTTAGGCCCAGGCACCCAGACAGAGGAGAGAGGTCCCGTAACAGAGAATCTGGCTTCATGTCAGCAGAGAATCAGTCTTCATGTCATAGCAGAGAATCAGGCTTCAAGTCACTCACCACTGGAACAGGCCACTGTCACATATTTAGGCCCCGGCACCCAGACAGAGGAGAGAGGTCCCGTAACAGAGAATCTGGCTTCATGTCAGCACAGAATCAGTCTTCATGTCATAGCAGAGAATCAGGCTTCACGTCACCCACCACTGGAAGAGGCCACTGTCACACATTTAGGCCCTGGCACCCAGACAGAGGAGAGAGGTCCCGTAACAGAGAATCTGGCTTCATGTCAGCACAGAATCAGTCTTCATGTCATAGCAGAGAATCAGGCTTCACGTCACCCACCACTGGAACAGGCCACTGTCACATATTTAGGCCCCGGCACCCAGGCAGAGGAGAGAGGTCCCGTAACAGAGAATCTGGCTTCATGTCAGCACAGAATCAGTCTTCATGTCATAGCAGAGAATCAGGCTTCACGTCACCCACCACTGGAACAGGCCACTGTCACATATTTAGGCCCAGGCACCCAGGCAGAGGAGAGAGGTCCCGTAACAGAGAATCTGGCTTCATGTCAGCACAGAATCAGTCTTCATGTTATAGCAGAGAATCAGGCTTCATGTCACCCACCACTGGAACAGGCCACTGTCACATATTTAGGCCCCGGCACCCAGACAGAGGAGAGGTTCATTCAACTTTGGGTTGCCCCGCAATATAATGGTAAAATGAAAACAAAAATAGGATTGAATGAGGAAGTTCCCTGGAGTACAATAATATATTGTTAAGGGGAGGTAGTTAATGTCTAATCTGCACAAGGGATGGACAGGTCCTGTGGGATCCATGCCTGGTTCATTTTTATGAACGTCAGCTTGTCCACATTGGCTGTAGACAGGCGGCTGCGTTTGTCTGTAATGACGCCCCCTGCCGTGCTGAATACACGTTCAGACAAAACGCTGGCCGCCGGGCAGGCCAGCACCTCCAAGGCATAAAAGGCTAGCTCTGGCCACGTGGACAATTTGAAGACCCAGAAGTTGAATGGGGCCGAACCATCAGTCAGTACGTGGAGGGGTGTGCACAGGTACTGTTCCACCATGTTAGTGAAATGTTGCCTCCTGCTAACACGTTCCGTATCAGGTGGTGGTGCAGTTAGCTGTGGCGTGGTGACAAAACTTTTCCACATCTCTGCCATGCTAACCCTGCCCTCAGAGGAGCTGGCCGTGACACAGCTGCGTTGGCGACCTCTTGCTCCTCCTCTGCCTTCGCCTTGGGCTTCCACTGGTTCCCCTGTGACATTTGGGAATGCTCTCAGTAGCGCGTCTACCAACATGCGCTTGTACTCGCGCATCTTCCTATCACGCTCCAGTGTAGGAAGTAAGGTGGGCACATTGTCTTTGTACCGGGGATCCAGCAGGGTGGCAACCCAGTAGTCCGCACACGTTAAAATGTGGGCAACTCTGCTGTCGTTGCGCAGGCACTGCAGCATGTAGTCGCTCATGTGTGCCAGGCTGCCCAGAGGTAAGGACAAGCTGTCCTCTGTGGGAGGTGTATCGTCATCGTCCTGTGTTTCCCCCCAGCCACGCACCAGTGATGGGCCCGAGCTGCTTTGGGTGCCACCCCGCTGTGAACATGCTTCATCCTCATCCTCCTCCACCTCCTCCTCATCCTCACCTCCTCGTCCTCCAGTAGTGGGCCCTGTCTGGCCACATTTGTACCTGGCCTCTGCTGTTGCAAAAAACCTCCCTCTGAGTCACTTCGAAGAGACTGGCCTGAAAGTGCTAAAAATGACCCCTCTTCCTCCTCTTCTTCCTGGGCCACCTCCTCTTCCATCATCGCCCTAAGTGTTTTCTCAAGGAGACATAGAAGTGGTATTGTAACGCTGATAACGGCGTCATCGCCACTGGCCATGTTGGTGGAGTACTCGAAACAGCGCAACAGGGCACACAGGTCTCGCATGGAGGCCCAGTCATTGGTGGTGAAGTGGTGCTGTTCCGCAGTGCGACTGACCCGTGCGTGCTGCAGTGGAAACTCCACTATGGCCTGCTGCTGCTCGCACAGTCTGTCCAGCATGTGCAAGGTGGAGTTCCACCTGGTGGGCACGTCGCATATGAGGCGGTGACCGGGAAGGCCGAAGTTACGCTGTAGCGCAGACAGGCGAGCAGCGGCAGGGTGTGAACGCCGGAAGCGCGAACAGACGGCCCGCACTTTATGCAGCAGCTCTGACATGTCGGGGTAGTTGCGAATGAACTTCTGCACCACCAAATTCAGCACATGCGCCAGGCAAGGGATGTGCGTCAAACTGGCTAGTCCCAGAGCTGCAACGAGATTTCGCCCATTATCGCACACCACCAGGCCGGGCTTGAGGCTCACCGGCAGCAACCACTCGTCGGTCTGTTGTTCTATACCCCGCCACAACTCCTGTGCGGTGTGGGGCCTGTCCCCCAAACATATGAGTTTCAGAACGGCCTGCTGACGTTTACCCCGGGCTGTGCTGAAGTTGGTGGTGAAGGTGTGTGGCTGACTGGATGAGCAGGTGGAAGAAGAGGAGGAGGAAGCTGAGTAGGAGGAGGAGGAGACAGGAGGCAAAGAATGTTGCCCTGCGATCCTTGGCGGCGGAAGGACGTGCGCCAAACAGCTCTCCGCCTGGTGCCCAGCCGCCACTACATTTACCCAGTGTGCAGTTAGGGAGATATAGCGTCCCTGGCCGTGCTTACTGGTCCACGTATCTGTGGTTAGGTGGACCTTGCCACAGATGGCGTTGCGCAGTGCACACTTGATTTTATCGGACACTTGGTTGTGCAGGGAAGGCACGGCTCTCTTGGAGAAGTAGTGGCGGCTGGGAACAACATACTGTGGGACAGCAAGCGACATGAGCTGTTTGAAGCTGTCTGTGTCCACCAGCCTAAATGACAGCATTTCATAGGCCAGTAGTTTAGAAATGCTGGCATTCAGGGCCAGGGATCGAGGGTGGCTAGGTGGGAATTTACGCTTTCTCTCAAATGTTTGTGAGATGGAGAGCTGAACGCTGCCGTGTGACATGGTTGAGATGCTTGGTGACGCAGGTGGTGGTGTTGGTGGTACATCCCATGTTTGCTGGGCGGCAGGTGCCAACGTTCCTCCAGAGGCGGAGGAAGAGGCCGAGGCTGCAGCAGCAGAAGAGGCCGAGGCGGCAGCAGCAGAAGAGGTAGCAGGGGGAGCCTGAGTGACTTCCTTATTTTTAAGGTGTTTACTCCACTGCAGTTCATGCTTTGCATGCAGGTGCCTGGTCATGCAGGTTGTGCTAAGGTTCAGAACGTTAATGCCTTGCTTCAGGCTCTGATGGCACAGCGTGCAAACCACTCGGGTCTTGTCGTCAGCACATTGTTTGAAGAAGTGCCATGCCAGGGAACTCCTTGAAGCTGCCTTTGGGGTGCTCGGTCCCAGATGGCGGCGGTCAGTAGCAGGCGGAGTCTCTTGGCGGCGGGTGTTCTGATTTTGCCCACTGCTCCCTCTTTTGCTACGCTGTTGGCTCGGTCTCACCACTGCCTCTTCCTCCGAACTGTGAAAGTCAGTGGCACGACCTTCATTCCATGTGGGGTCTAGGACCTCATCGTCCCCTGCATCGTCTTCCACCCAGTCTTGATCCCTGACCTCCTGTTCAGTCTGCACACTGCAGAAAGACGCAGCAGTTGGCACCTGTGTTTCGTCATCATCAGAGATGTGCTGAGGTGGTATTCCCATGTCCTCATCATCAGGAAACATAAGTGGTTTTGCGTTAGTGCATTCTATCTCTTCCACCCCTGGGGAAGGGCTAGGTGGATGCCCTTGGGAAACCCTGGCAGCAGAGTCTTCAAACAGCATAAGAGACTGCTGCATAACTTGAGGCTCAGACAGTTTCCCTGATATGCATGGGGGTGATGTGACAGACTGATGGGCTTGGTTTTCATGCGCCATCTGTGCGCTTTCTGCAGAAGACTGGGTGGGAGATAATGTGAACGTGCTGGATGCACTGTCGGCCACCCAATTGACTAATGCCTGTACCTGCTCAGGCCTTACCATCCTTAGAACGGCATTGGGCCCCACCAAATATGGCTGTAAATTCTGGCGGCTACTGGGACCTGAGGTAGTTGGTACACTAGGACGTGTGGCTGTGGCAGAACGGCCACGTCCTCTCCCAGCACCAGAGGGTCCACTAACACCACCACGACCATGTCCACGTCCGCGTCCCTTACTAGATGTTTTCCTCATTGTTCCCGTTCACCACAATTTTGAAAATGGCAAATTTGGGAATAGTTTTTTTTAACCCAGAACAAAAACTGTGCTTTTACGGTCACTACAAATAATTTGACCAGCTAAAACAGTACTGATTTGGAGGAATATAAATGTCAGGCCTATTTTTTAGGCGCTGTGTGACAGGTATACCTTTAATCACAGAATTAGACTTGTATCTGCACTGTAGCGTGTGTGTTAAGTTTTTCAGAATGACACTATCAGCACCTTGAATCTAATATACCCTTTTTGGGATAGATTTAAAGTAGGCCTGATATAGCAGAAACTACTAATTTTGAGAATGGCAAATTTGGGAATAGTTTTTCAACCCAGAACAAAAACTGTGCTTTTACGGTCACTACAAATAATTTGACAAGCTAAAACAGTACTGATTTGGAGGAATATAAATGTCAGGGCTATTTTTTAGGCGCTGTGTGACAGGTCTACCTTTAATCACAGAATTAGACTTGTATCTGCACTGTAGCGTGTGTGTTACGTTTTTCAGAATGACACTATCAGCACCTTGAATCTGATATACCCTTTTTGGGATAGATTTAAAGTAGGCCTGATATAGCAGAAACTACTAATTTTGAAAATGGCAAATTTGGGAATACTTTTTCAACCCAGAACAAAAACTGTGCTTTTACGGTCACTACAAATAATTTGACCAGCTAAAACAGTACTGATTTGGAGGAATATAAATGTCAGGGCTATTTTTTAGGCGCTGTGTGACAGGTATACCTTTAATCACAGAATTAGACTTGTAGCTGCACTGTAGCGTGTGTGTTAAGTTTTTCAGAATGACACTATCAGCACCTTGAATCTAATATACCCTTTTTGGGATAGATTTAAAGTAGGCCTGATATAGCAGAAACTACTAATTTTGAGAATGGCAAATTTGGGAATACTTTTTCAACCCAGAACAAAAACTGTGCTTTTACGGTCACTACAAATAACTTGACCAGCTAAAACAGTACTGATTTGGAGGAATATAAATGTCAGGGCTATTTTTTAGGTGCTGGGTGACAGGCTCAACTTGCCCCTGATGTAGTATATGGCCAAAAAATACCCACACTATTGATGGTTAAATGCACTTGGGTGACACAGGCTCAGCTTGCACCTGATGTAGGATATAGCAAAAAATAACCACACTATTGATGGTTAAATGCACTTGGTGGTAGCTTGTGCTGGCGCACCACAAGCCACAAAATGGCCGCCGATCACCCTAGAAAAAAGTGATATAAAAACGCTCTGGGCAGCCTAAAAAAAGTGAGCAAGTCAATATCAGCACTTCAATGATCCACAGCTGGAGATCGATCACTGAATCAAGTCTTTTGGAGGAGTTAATCACTGCCTAATCTCGCCCTAACGTCGCAGCAGCAACCTCTCCCTATGCTTGAATCAGCACAGTGACGTGCAGCGCTACGTGACCCAAGCTTATATAGAGGCTGGGTCACATGCTGCACTGGCCAATCACAGCCATGCCAATAGTAGGCAAGGCTGTGATGGCCTCTTGGGGCAAGTAGTATGACGCTTGTTGATTGGCTGCTTTGCAGCCTTTCAAAAAGCGCCAAGGAAGCGCCGAACACCGAACCCGAACCCGGACTTTTACGAAAATGTTCGGGTTCGGGTCCGTGTCACGGACACCCCAAAATTCGGTACGAACCCGAACTATACAGTTCGGGTTCGCTCATCCCTACTTATAACCATCTGTGAAGAAGTTCGGGTTTGGGTACCAAACATGCCGATTTTTCTCATGCGCGTGCAAAACGCATTACAATGTTTTGCACTCGCGCGGAAAAATTGCACATGTTCCCGCAACGCACCCGCACCTTTTCCCGCAACGCCCGTGTGAAACCAGCCTTAGTGATCCAGAGCGGTGTATCAGTGCAGTCTGTGTGCGGTCTGTTCAGTCCCTGCCACCTGCGCAAGGATTAATTCCACAAATACACAGAAACATGCATGAGACTCGCTGAAAAGCATAAAATTACTTCTACAGGTGACTATGATGTCAGTACAAGCTTTATTGCAACCACTGGAGTAGAGGTTGTTCAGGTAGGAGAACCACTTTAAAGGGAATCTGCCACCAAGAAAATGCAGTGTAACCTGCCAGCAGCATGTTATAGAGCAGTGGTGGTGAACCTATGGCACGGGTGCCAGAGGCGGCACTCGGAGCCCTCTCTGTGGGCACCCACACCCTGGAAAAAGTCTATGGTGTACCAATATGCCTTAGACCTTTCCTGCCATTCATCAGCGCAGGACGCACCATGAACAGCACAGGCAGCGCACTAAATGTAGACAGGCTATTATAGCTACTACATGATAAAGTACATGAAATATATACTATATTGGACTGTAGGATTCTGGTTAACTTGCCGCGTTGGCACTTTGCTATAAATAAGGGGGTTTTGGGGTTGCGGTTTGGGCACTCGGTCTCTAAAAGGTTCGCCATCACTGTTATAGAGCATCAGACACTGAGCAGATTTATACGGTATATAGTTTTGGGGGAAAAGATTCAGTATATTCTGTTTATAATTCATATAAATTCCTGCTCAGAATCTTTTCCCACAAAGCTATATATAAATCTGCTCAGCTCTTCCTGCTCCATAACATGATGTCTGCACCTCAATCACCATGTTCAACCTGACTGGTTACCGTGAAATATCATGATTGGAAGAAAAAAAAATATATAAAAAATAGCAAATGTTTCCACTTAGATCTTGAAAAGATGTTAAAATGTATGTGTATATGTGTAATTTGCCAGATTTAAAAAAAGGATCAGGCATGTGGGTTGTGGTAATGTGTAGAGTACAGTGCACGGTAGTGGTATGGTTGGGGTGTGTATATCACCCGGTTTTTCAGTTTAGCTGGGTGAGACCTGAAATCCAGAAATGGTATGGCTTCAGCAAGGCACAGTTGCTGGAGCTGGTTTTTATTTAAAGTTGTATGGGCTGGATTTCTTTGGACTGGGAGACAGGTTGGTAGTGGGAGTCTTCCAGTCCACACCCCTAGTCCATTACAGGTTCCCTGGCCCCAGCTGGGTTGATCAAGATGGGATAAATCAACCCTCTGTGCATGAGTCTGATGGGAGAGGAAGTGACCCTACAGAGAGAGAAGCTTGTGTGGTCACAGCCAGGTGGGCTACTAGACCGTGCGGCTTAGTGAAGCCGGATCTCTCCCCCGGACTTGTGTTTGGTAAGCTAACCGGCTGAGTGTCGGAACCTGATACTCTGTTTGTAAACTGCGCTCTGTAGGTAAGGTAGAGACGGTATATGTATTAGGAAGTGCCTAGACGGGCAGGTGTTTATTTTGGCTTTGTTTATGTTTGTACGGGTGCTGAAGTGCCAAAATAAAGCACCATTTGGACTAGAAACACAGTTCTCAGAGAAGTCTGTGATTGCGACCGCCTGAGAGAGAGCAATCCCTTACAGGGTTTACTGCATATTTTTGGTGAAGTTATTTAAAGTCCACAGCATGACTATGTTAGAGATTTTCTGCATAGTCAGGATGGAAATACAGTTGAATACCGCGGTGGGACACAGGTTCCCTTGTCTCCCTGTCTTGTGGTTCACCCTCCTAGGCCTCAGACTACTAGACCTGAAGCCTATGAGGTGAATCAAAAGTGCAGGGAGTCACAATGAGATGACTTCATCACAACCGCATGAACTGGGGCTCAGGCAACTCAGGTGGTGGAGCGGGAGGGAGGTATTTTTGTTTTTTTTTAACTTTGTTACTTTAGGGCTAGATAGTCCTGAAGCACTAGGTGGGGGGGTGGAATCATAACTAGGAGTGCAATATACGTACCTGGGGCACTATAACTACTGGAGGCACGACAGGTGGACAGTATAATAACTGGGGACATTATAACTTTTAGGGGCACTATTGGAGGCATTATAACTACAGAAGGCCATATAGAGGGGCCTTATTACTACTGAGGCACTTTGGTGAGTTTAAAGGATAACTGTCACATTTAGACCCTAATTTCAATTTTCATATATGTAGTTACTAATAACATGATATTCCAGAATATTTAATAAGATTCAGCCCTTAGCAACCAGTCTTAGCCTGCCCTCACTAGCCAGTAACAATAGCCCCCCAAAAGTGTCAGTAACCAGAGCCCTCCCCCCTAAAGGGTTAATCTCCTGCAGCACAAAGGGGTCCTCTTACCACATGTTGCTTTCATTTATACACTGAGCAGATGGCAGATCTCCCTTCCCTGGTCTGCGCTGCTCCAACTCTGCATTCTCCAGCTCTGCTGAGTGAGGGAGCGTCTGCTAAGCGCAGGGACAGGGAGAAGTGCACACAGCCCAGGCACTGTTATCAGCTGCTGGGGAGGACCTGGCTTTAATCATTTACTTACAGTCCCAGGTAAAAGTAGGCAGTACAGGGAACAAAAATAGGGCCACCAAGGTGATATTAATCACCACAATCCAATACTCAAAAAAAAAAACAGTTATCCTTTAATCACTATTGAGGGCACTTGCGGAGTATACTGGGCACAATATTGGGAGTAGCAGCAGGATAACACCGTTGGGGCACCAAGAGGAGAATGATAGAAAAGTAAGCCCCTCAGATGTCTGTGTGGCAAGCTCTGGAGAGACGAGATGTTGGTGAAAGAATTTGTCATGGCTATATAGGACAAATGGAGAAGATCAGGAAAGAGAACAAGTATAATCAGAGGAAAAGTCCCTGGATGTAAAAGGTATGCAGTGCAGTATTCTCCTGTATGTGTGATAGAGCTCTAGGGTGGGGGTTGTATCCAGATTTTGGCACACATGCCTTGAGGCTTCGGTCTGAATCTTTTGGGACCATAGCAACACCCTTAATTTTTATCTAGAATACTTGAAATGCAAATCTAAATGAGCTGTAGTGTAAGCTGCACAGACTTTCATATGCTATTGTGCCGTGGATTTATCTGAATAGAATTAATAATAAATCCAACCACTACAAACCTGCAGAAAAATACTCAAAAGTTCAACTGCACAATTCAATACGGCTTTGTTTGGACTATAATAATTGGACACCGTCATGATAAATATATGCTTTTACTACAAGAATAGCTAATGAAGTAGTTGTTCACACATGTATACAATTTTATATACATCTCGCTTCTGAGAATATGAAACTCTCCTAAAGTTAATATAGAACAATAGCGCAGAGGCTGCATAATTCATTGTTGATTCCACTTGGGAGCCCAAGCACTTCTTGTTAATAAACTGGAAAATGAAAAGCAGCAAATGCTTATTTATGTGATAAAGAACATTTATAGCGATTGGTAAAAAGGAGGTAAAAATACTGAAAGGAAAAATAAAAGCAGCAATAGGCAAAGAAATGTTTTATTGAGAACTGTAATCGTTCTAAATAAAACAATATATAATATTGTTACAGATCATGAAATTGAGCAAGCCATGAAGCAGAAAAACTTCCCAAAACATGTAAAACAGAATACCATATTTTTCACCATATAAGACCGATTCCCCCCCCCCAAAGTGGAGGGAAACGCCAGTGTGTCTTATGGGGCGAATACTAACGAGCACTTTCATTATGGAAGCGCTCATTAGTACAGGAACACCAGAAGTGGTGAATGCAGTGCTCCCTGGGCTCTGTACTCACCGCTTCCTGGTACTCAGCCCCTCGCTGTGATGTGACTGCTCACAGTGGGAGGACGTTGGCGCTCTGTGATCTCACGCTGTGCACGACGGGTCACAGCACAGAGTGCGACAGGAAGAAGAAGAAGAGAGCTGAGTGCTAGGAGCGCCAGTGTCCGGAGCAGGAGAGGTAAGTTGATTTTCATTTATTTTTTATTTGCTCTGAGCATGTGGGTCTGATCTGAGGTCTGGGGCTCATTCAGATTGGGGATCTGATCTGAGGTTTGAATGAGGAGGGGTCTTATTCATAATGGGGGTCTGAACTGAGGTCTGGGGGTCATTCAAATTGGGATTCGGATCTGAGGTTTGAATGAGGGGGTATTATTCATAATGGGGGTCTGAACTGAGGTCTTGTTGGGGGTCATTTACATTGGGATCTGTGGTGAGGTATGATTAACACTGGGGGTCTGAGCTGAGGTATGGGGATCATTCAAATTGGGAGTCTGATCTGAGGTTTGAATGAGGGAGGTCTTATTCATATTGAGGGTCTGATCTGAGGTTTGGAGGTCATTAACATTGGAGTCTGAGCTGAGTTCTGATTTGAGGGTCTTGTTGACATTGGGGGTATGATTGGGGTTCTGAGCTGAGATCTGATTAACACTGGTGTGATCTAAGGTCTAATGAAAAATGTTTCTTATGCTCCTCCTCTAAAACCTAGGTGTGTCTTAATAAGAGAAAAATATGGTTTATCATGATCATATGATGAGTGCAGGACAATAGTCCCGCGGGCGGCCCCGTGTGCACGATGTATGCTGCTCCGGGACATATGGCCCGCTCAGGGACCGTATGTCTCGGAGGGCATACGGTCGTGTGCATGAGCCCTTCTTAGAACATGTAGCACAGGAATCTAGCTCTTACTGATTGGCAATGTGCTGATAAAATCTTTGGAACTTTTGGTGCCCATCTTTCCAGTTTCTTCTACCAGTTTTTTCAGGTGTAAGACTTATGGTATAGTGCATGGGTGTTTCATAAAAAGGTACTATAAGTTGTTTTGTGACAATTCTCTAGTGTAATTTCTTTGAGTAGGTACACTTGAGCATTATTTCCCACCATATATCAGCAAAGTGGTTTACTAGCAATTTTATCATAGCCATATAGGGGGTGTTGCTTGAATCTGAAGACACCTGGAATAGCCTGGGGCTACTGATGGAGGGAGATTTTTTTTTTCCAGTAGATATGTATTATACATAGTAACATAGTTTATAAGGCTGAAAAAAGACATCTGTCAATCCAGTTCAGCCTGTTATCCTGCAAGTTGATCCAGAGGAAGGCAAAAGGGCAAAAAACAAAACAAAAAAACCCTGTGAGGTAGAAGCCAATTTTCCTCACTTCAGGGGAAAAAAATTCCTTCCCAACTCCAATCAGGTGATCAGAGTAACTCCCTGAATCAACGACCCATCTCTAGTAACTATAACCTGTAATATTATTACACTACAGAAATACATCCAGGCTCCTCTTGAACTATTTTAGTGAACTCACCATCACCACCTCCTCAGGCAGAGAGTTCCATAGTCTCACTGCTCTTACCGTAAAGAATCCTTTTCTATGTTTGTGCACAAACCTTCTTTCCTCACAGTCCTGGGGATAAATAGATTATGGGAGAGATCTCTGTACTGATCCCTGATATATTTATACATAGTTATTAGATCTCCCATCAGTGAATAACCCTAATTTTGATAATCTTTCAGGCTACTGTAGTCCCCCCATTTCATTTACTTTAGTTGCCCTCCTCTGTACCCTCTCCAGCTCTGCTATGTCTGCCTTGTTCACAGGATCCCAGAACTGTACTCAGTACTCCATGTGTGGTCTGACTAGTGATTTGTAAAGTAGCAGGACTATGTTCTCATCACGGGCATCTATGCCACTTTTGATGCCCCCCATTATCTTATTGGCCTTGGCAGCAGCTGCCTGACACTGGTTTCTACACCTTAGGCTATGTTCACATCAGCATTCAGCCTTTCCGTTCTCCTACTCCGTTATAGGAGCAGGAAAATGGAAAGGACGGATTCGGCACATAACTGAGCCGAACGGAGCCTACGGACCCCATAGACTATAATGGGGTCCGTTAGGTTTACGCTCAGAAGATGATTTTGGAGCGGAGACCAAAATATTTATGCAGGATTTTTATCTCTGCTTCAGAAATCTTCCTCTGGGCGGAAACCTAACAGACCCCATTACAGTCTATGGGGCGCGTGGGCTCCGTTCGGCTCAGTTATGTGCCGAATCTGTCCTTTCCGTTTTCCTGCTCCTATAACGGAGTAGGAAACGGAAAGGCTGAATGCTGATGTGAACTCAGCCTTAGTTTGCTGTCTACTAAAATTCCTAAGTCCTTTTCTATGTCAGTGTTACCCAGTGTTTTACCATTTAGTATGTACTGGTGACAGGGGCTGACATACCACATACCGGGACCAGCAAGGGAGGGGGTCCTTCCCAGTGCCAGTAGAGGTGTGTGTGTGTTTTTTTTTTTTTATTATTATTTTCTTCACTCCCTTCCTCTGGCAACAGCGTTAAAGTTTTCCAGTATTGAGTTCCATCCTAGGGGCTCAATACCGGGAAAAAAAACTGATCAGTTTTATCCTAATGCATTCTGAATGGAGAGCAATATGTTCACTATGCTTTAGTTGTGATCGGATCGGCTAGCAGATGATGAGCCCTAACCTTAGCAGTGGGGGTGTGGCGGAACTGCTTGTGCAAGGAAAGCCTAAAGGGGGCCATCTTGGAAGGAGGATGTGTGAGTTGAGGGCTGTGGGTGGGAGGGTGAGCTGAAGCTGAAGACCGCGTCACCCGGGAGCTCACTGCTCCCACCTTTTGTAGTGGTGCTGGCGCCTCCCCTCACACAAATGCGGCGTCTGCCGCGCCTATACTTGTGATCGGATCGGCTAGCAGATGATGAGCCCTAACCTTAGCAGTGGGGGTGTGGCGGAACTGCTTGTGTAAGGAAAGCCTAAAGGGGCCAAAAATGACGCGTGAGACACGGATGGTACAAAGGACTCATGTTACGGACTTAGAGTAATACCTTCTGAAAAGCACAAGACATTTCGGAGCGTGGATTGGGAATGTACCTGGTATAGCATGAAGACTGCCACCGACCTAGTTTCTTTATAATGTGCGCCGGGGTGCTATTTTTTGAAGCTGCGGAAGCTGCGCCTATCCTAAAGGAATGCCCCGTGATTGATCGCGGGTTTACCTTTAGCTTGGAGAGGAGGATCCGGACGTGCTTTAGGAAGACTTGAATGGTGAGGGGAACGGAGCCTAGAGCTAGTAGGGGAGATCAGCTGAATCATCGTCAGCCTGGGCCCACAGGTACCTATAAATAGCCTAGTAATCAGCCAGCCTGGGCCCACAGGTGCGTGTAATCAGCCTAGCAATCAGCCAGCCTGGGCCCACAGGTGCGTGTAATTAGCCCTGTAATCAGCCTCCCCTCCCACAAATGCAGCAATATATTTGCTTAATACCTGTGGTCGGATAGGCTATCAGAAAGGTGAACCTAACCTATCTACCCCTATCTACAACAAGCAGTAGAATTATGTCATGACTGCCGTGGTAGGGCAGCCTAAAGGGGCCAAAAAGAGCAGACCTTGTTTAGAGTAAATATATACATACCGATGGTTAATGCTGATGCAATTGAAAGAGTGGCCAGTAACCAGAAACGATTTACTCCTATGTTGACTAACATATGACCATATTACAAGAAGGTCTGAATCCTGAGAGCTGCAGACTGAAACAATGGTGAATCTGTTGGAAGGGCCTAGATGAATTCCAACCATCCGCCCAGGGCCCTGATCGGGCACCAACTGTTCCTGGTGGCAAAATACTTTACCTCTACTTATTCCCCAGGCCACACTTCCTATTAAGGGCCCACAAGTCAGAACATGGTGTCTGCCATCTTACTGTAGTAGTAAATTAAGTGAAATGTGTAAACCCACCGGGCCTGGGGAACCATCCACAGGAATACATGGCTATTGTCACGGGGTTCCGAAGGTGCACTCGGTCCCCCATTGCCCGCAGAACTGTTGCTTAGCTTTTGGAATGAGGTTCTGTGTTTGACCTCATTCCCAGGGCGGCTTTACTAGCTGGGTGGCTCCTTACTCCTAAGTCTGCCTTGAGCGCCGAGCTGATCACTCGGTGCTCGACTGGTTGGTCTGTCGGTCATGTGACGCTGGCCACGTCACATGACCCTCACTCCCCACTATAAATACAGGCAGCCTGCTGGCTACAGGTTGCCTGTTAATTTCTAGGTTCCTGGTATTTGTTGGACTGCTGAATACTTACCTGATCCTGTTCCTTGACCATCCTTTTGCCTGATCCTCCTGTACTGCGCATCCGTCCTGGTATTGTGACCTCGGCTCCCACCTGACTACTCTCTTAGGACTCCTCTTGTACTTCTCTGCTCTCCTGGTATTTATGACCCCGGCTTCTCCTGACAATTCTCTGCTTGCTCCATTTGTACTTTGCAGCTTTCCTGGTATTGACTCGGTCCGTTCACGTCCTGTTGTTTGTCTGTCTGTCATCCCTGCACTTACTCCAAATTAGGGATTGCCGTCCAGTTGTCCCCTGTCATTAGGACTCGCGAGGCAAGTAGGCAGGGCCAGGGGTAAGGGTGGAGCGCAGTGGTCACTTCCCTTCCCCCTGTGTGTGTGTGTGTACGCGACCATTACAGCTATTTCGATTAACGAGCTAATGTTGCCTGTAATGAGGACAGAACGTACACAATACCTGCAGTTGTGACAGAAAATGCTTAAGGTCGTGATAAACTGTGTATGCTGCGCCTGTAGTCGTGATAGGACTAGTCGTGTCAGAAGACATGACAGACTTCGTAAGCTGCGCCTTATTACTGTACCTCCTACTGGAAGATGGACCGATACCCAGGACTTAGGCCGGACACCAACACCCTTATCCCGAGTTTGTAGATGAAGTAAGCATGCCTGGGAGAAGATGATGTCCGCAAAGGCAGGCTTGGGATGACTGCTTATAAAGAAAACAATGAAACCCAACCTAGAAAATAAAAGTCAGGGAAAACAATAACGTGAGTGAGACTCTAATGGCACAAGTCACACGTGCGAGCCACCACAAGAAAATTGTATTGCGAGCCACAGATAACCGAGCCATGCGAGCGGGTCTGAAGGCAGAAAAAGACACGGAAATTACTTGTTGTGGGACTACGCAGCCGGCCTCGAATGGCGTTGTTGTGTGTAAAATTTAAATGGAGAAGCCATACGTGAGAGACTCTAATGGCGGAGCCATGCGTGAGAGACTCTAATGGCGGAGACATGTGTAACACTGAAAGGGAGAAACCATGCGTGAGAGACTAATGGCGGAGTCATATGTGTAACACTAAAACTGAGAAGTCGTTCGTGAGAGACTAATGGCGGAGTCATATGTGTAACACTAAAACGGAGAAGCCATGCGTGAGAGACTAATGGCGGAGTCATACGTGTAACACTAAAATGGAGAAGCCATGCGTGAGTGTCACGAGGGTATCGAGAACCACACCTGACTCCGTTATACCCGGGGTCAGGAAGTCGCAGCGGTTGGCTGCACGCTCTATTTAAGATAGGGCTGTTTTCCTTATGGTAGCTTTCTGGGTTTGCTTTGCAAACCCTTTTGGCTCACTCAGGGATCCGTAGCTCCTTCTCCTCAGCTGTTCCTTGTCCAGCACTCCCAGACCTCCTTATATTCCTCTCTCACACTTCTCTGGTTGCCAGAGATAGAGCTTCCTGCCTGGACATCTATTCTGACCTTCTGGAGCTGTGTTGCTGCGTTCGCTGGTAGTTGGTCCAGAACGCTACCCTCCGGATCCCTGTTGGACCTTTTTGGTCTATTGTGGTCACCCACCTGGGTGTATGTGTTTGTCTGTTTTGTCTGTCCTCTCCCTGGTGTTTCCCTCTTAGTGATAGTGGTGCGGACTAGCGATCCCACCGGTCTGTTCACTATCTAGGGCTCATATTAGGGAAAGCCAGGGTTTAGGCACGCGATCGCCGCACGGGTGAGGAACCCGTCTAGGGACGTCAGGGCAGTCAGGTGCCAGCCGCAAGGTGAGTTAGGGGTCACCACCTTTCCCTCTCCCTTGGGCAGGGCTTTCCCTGTTTTCCTCCCTGTGCGTGTCGTCGGCCATTACATTATCTCTGGCCCTTATTTTGTGTAGGTAAAAAAAAAAAAAAAAAAAAAAAAAAAATTTTTTTTACCTACTTAGAATCCAGTATGGATCAAATTGCTGCTCTGTCCAAACAATTTCATGGCCTGTCTTTGGAGGTGGTAGGATTGAAGGCGTCGGTCCTCCAGCAACAGCAGCAATTGCAACTGACTGCAAGCCCAGCAGTTGCTACTGGTAACCAGGTTGTTGTGGAACCCAAGGTCCCTCTCCCTGACAGATTTTCTGGGGGAAGGGACAAGTTTTTGACATTCCGTGAGGCCTGTAAATTATACTTTAAACTGCGCCCTTACTCCTCTGGTAATGAAGATCAGCGGGTGGGGGTTGTTATTTCCCTGCTGCAGGGGGATCCGCAGTCCTGGGCGTTCTCTTTACCTACTGATTCCCAGGCTCTTCGGTCAGTGGATGAGTTTTTCGGGGCCTTGGGTCTCATATATGATGACCCTGACCGAGTCGCACTGGCTGAATCAAGATTACGGAGACTCTTACAAGGAGAGCGGCCGGTAGAGGAGTATTGCTCTGAATTCCGTAGGTGGGCTACGGATACCCAGTGGAACGACCCGGCTCTCAGGAGTCAGTTCTGCTCTGGGTTATCCGAAAGGGTTAAGGATGCGCTTGCATTATATGAGACCCCCTTTTCCCTTGATGCGGTTATGTCCCTTTCTATCCGAATAGATAGACGCCTTAGGGACAGGTTGAAAAAACCGGAGCAATTGGTAACCCCTCCCAAGCAGCAGTTAGTCTGTACGGACTTAGATGAGCCTATGCAGCTAGGAGGAACTACTCGTCAGGTCCGTCCTCCTGAGGCTCGCCGTAGGCGTGGGGTTTGTTTTTTTTGTGGGGAGAGGGGTCATTTCATTAATGTCTGTCCTTCTTTCCTCAGAAACAAAAAACCGTCGGAAAAACTACTAACCCCAGGCGGTGTGGAGGATGTCAGCCGGGGGGTATACGTTTCCTCCATACGTACATCGCAATTTGTGTTGCCAGCGGTTATTATTTTTGGTGATAAGACGGAGACTATTTCTTTCTTTCTAGACAGTGGAGCAGGGGTAAATTTGATAGATGCCCATTTTGCCCGCACTTTGGGTTTGTCTCTCTGTACGTTACAGAGACCCATTCCCATATTCGCTATTGATTCTGCTCCCCTGTCTCAGAGAAACCTCACCCACATTGTTCATAATTTACACCTTCGGGTAGGGGACCACCATAATGAGATGCTTTCAGGTTATGTTCTGGAGGGGCTTCCCACTCCGGTAGTGCTGGGTCTTCCCTGGTTGGTAGCGCACAATCCAGTGGTGGATTGGCAGGCCAGGGAGATATTGGAGTGGAGTGAGCAGTGCAGAGAAAATTGCTTAAATAGCAATTGCTTAGTCGCCTCCATAACTACCCTACCTACATTTATTTCGGATTTTGAGGATGTTTTTTCTGAAAAGGGTTGTCAGAAGTTACCACCTCATCGTCCTTATGATTGCCCGGTTAACCTTATTCCCGGCGCAAAATTACCCAAGGCCAGGTTATATAATCTTTCGGGTCCAGAGAGACAAGCCATGAAAGATTATATCTCCGAGAGCTTGGCTAAGGGACACATCAGACCCTCTTCTTCACCCGTGGCTGCAGGGTTTTTCTTCGTTAAAAAGAAAGATGGGGGCCTGCGTCCTTGCTTAGATTTTCGCGAATTAAATCAGATAACCATCCGAGACCCATACCCTCTTCCTCTCATTCCTGACCTGTTTAATCAGATTGCGGGTGCTAGGTGGTTCTCCAAACTTGATCTTAGGGGGGCCTACAATCTGATTCGTATTAAGGAGGGGGATGAGTGGAAGTCAGCGTTTAACACCCCTGAGGGGCATTATGAAAATCTAGTTATGCCTTTCGGTCTGACCAATGCTCCTGCCGTCTTTCAACATTTCGTTAATGAAATTTTTAGTCATCTAACCGGCAGGTTTGTGGTAATATACCTAGATGATATTTTAATTTATTCGTCTGATCTGAAAACACATGAGGTGCATGTCAGACAAGTACTGCAGGTCCTACGGACGAATGAATTATATGCTAAAATTGAAAAATGTGTCTTTGCCGTTCAGGAGATACAATTCCTGGGTTATTTTTTATCTGCTTCAGGTTTCCGTATGGATCCTAGGAAGGTCCAGGCAATTTTAGATTGGGATCTTCCTGAGAACCTCAAAGCACTACAACGGTTCTTGGGCTTCGTGAATTTCTATAGGAAATTCATAAAAAATTATTCACTTATTGTAAAACCGCTTACTGACATAACTAGGAAGGGGACTGATTTTTCGAAATGGTCTGACGCCGCTAAAGTTGCTTTTTCCTCTCTAAAAGAGAGCTTTACCTCAGCACCTGTACTAGTCCAACCTGATGTCTCTCAGGCTTTTATTGTTGAAGTCGATGCGTCAGAGGTGGGAGTGGGGGCGGTGCTGTCTCAGGGTCCGTCTCCTGGCAAATGGCGTCCTTGTGCTTTCTTTTCTAAAAAACTATCTGCAGCAGAAAAGAACTACGATATTGGCAATAGGGAATTATTAGCTATTAAACTTGCGTTTGAGGAGTGGCGTCACTTTTTAGAGGGGGCAGTCCACCCCGTCACTGTGATTACGGACCACAAAAATCTTCTGTATCTCGAATCAGCTCAGCGTCTCACCCCTAGACAGGCTAGGTGGTCGCTATTTTTTACCAGGTTTAACTTTGTGATTACCTATCGTCCTGGGGCAAAGAACACCAAGGCAGATGCACTATCTCGTTGTTTCCCTGGAGGGGGTAATGTGAGTGATCCGGTGCCCATTCTTCAAAGAGGAGTGGTTGTTTCTGCGGTACACTCTGTTCTGGAGGGGAAGGTGTTAGAGGCCCAGGGGGACGCCCCGGTCTCTTGCCCCTCAGAGAAATTGTTTGTACCGTTGAACTTACGTTTCGAATTATTAAAGGAACATCATAATTCGGCACTTGCTGGGCACCCGGGTAGTAAAGCAACCTTGGAGCTATTGTCTCGTCGTTTTTGGTGGCCAAGGTTGCGTCAGGATGTATTGGATTTTGTGTCTTCTTGTTCTACCTGTGCGCGTGCGAAAGTCTCTCATACACGTCCTGCAGGGTCTCTATTACCACTCGTCATTCCCAATAGACCGTGGACACATCTGTCAATGGATTTTATCACTGACTTACCTTTGTCTGCGGGTAAAACAGTTATTTTGGTAGTAGTGGACAGGTTTAGCAAAATGGTACACTTCATTGCGTTACCCGCACTACCTAATGCTAAGACTCTTGCTCAGGTATTCGTCAGTGAAATCGTGAAGCTTCACGGGGTCCCCTCCGATGTTGTTTCGGATCGGGGTACCCAGTTTATTTCTAAATTTTGGAAAGCTTTTTGTTCCCGTTTGGGGGTACACTTGTCCTTTTCCTCAGCTTTCCATCCTCAGTCGAATGGACAGACTGAGCGTACCAACCAAAACCTTGAGACATATCTAAGATGTTTTGTGTCTGAAAACCAAGAGTTGTGGTCATCATATTTACCGTTAGCTGAGTTTGCCATAAATAATCGTCGTCAGGAATCCACTGGCAAGTCACCATTTCTTGGTGCATATGGTTTTCATCCCCAGTTCTGTACTTTCAAAGAGGGTGGGTCTTCTGGGGTTCCCGAAGAGGAACGGTTTTCGTTATCTCTTTCATCGGTATGGCAGAAGGTGCAAGCTAACTTGAAAAATATGGGAGGTAAATACAAATGCATGGCTGATAAGAGACGGTCGCCAGGTCCGGACCTAGGAGTGAATGACTATGTGTGGTTGTCTACTAGGAATATTAAATTGAAGGTTCCCTCTTGGAAACTGGGTCCTAGGTTTATTGGCCCTTACAAAATTGTAGCCATCATCAACCCCGTGGCTTTTCGCCTGGAGTTACCTCAGACTTTTAAAATTCATAATGTTTTTCATAAGTCGTTACTCAAAAAATATGTTCCACCTCTAGAACCATCACCGCTGCCACCCCCTCCTGTTGTCGTGGATGGTAATCTAGAATTTCAGATATCCAAAATTGTTAATTCTCGTCGGGTCCGCAGCTCTCTTCAATATCTGGTGCATTGGAGAGGTTACGGTCCCGAGGAAAGAATGTGGGTTCCTGCGTCTGAGGTAAACGCTGACAGGTTAGTTCGGGTTTTTCATGCCTCTCATCCTGAGAGACCTGGTCCTGAGTGTCCGGAGGCCCCTCGTAGAGAGGGGGGTACTGTCACGAGGGTATCGAGAACCACACCTGACTCCGTTATACCCGGGGTCAGGAAGTCGCAGCGGTTGGCTGCACGCTCTATTTAAGATAGGGCTGTTTTCCTTATGGTAGCTTTCTGGGTTTGCTTTGCAAACCCTTTTGGCTCACTCAGGGATCCGTAGCTCCTTCTCCTCAGCTGTTCCTTGTCCAGCACACCCAGACCTCCTTATATTCCTCTCTCACACTTCTCTGGTTGCCAGAGATAGAGCTTCCTGCCTGGACATCTATTCTGACCTTCTGGAGCTGTGTTGCTGCGTTCGCTGGTAGTTGGTCCAGAACGCTACCCTCCGGATCCCTGTTGGACCTTTTTGGTCTATTGTGGTCACCCACCTGGGTGTATGTGTTTGTCTGTTTTGTCTGTCCTCTCCCTGGTGTTTCCCTCTTAGTGATAGTGGTGCGGACTAGCGATCCCACCGGCCTGTTCACTATCTAGGGCTCATATTAGGGAAAGCCAGGGTTTAGGCACGCGATCGCCGCACGGGTGAGGAACCCGTCTAGGGACGTCAGGGCAGTCAGGTGCCAGCCGCAAGGTGAGTTAGGGGTCACCACCTTTCCCTCTCCCTTGGGCAGGGCTTTCCCTGTTTTCCTCCCTGTGCGTGTCGTCGGCCATTACAGTGAGAGACTCTAATGGCTAAGCCATGCGTGAGAGACTCTAATGGCTAAGCCATATGTAACACTAAAAGGGAGAAGCCATGCGTGAGAGACTCTAATGGCTAAGCCATGCGTGAGAGACTCTAATGGCGGAGTCATATATAACACTAAAAGGGGGAAGCCATACGTGAGAGACTCTAATGGCTAAGCCATGCGTGAGAGACTCTAATGGCGGAGTCATATGTGACACTAAAAGGGAGAAGCCATGCGTGAGAGACTCTAATGGCGGAGTCATATGTGTAACACTAAAACGGAGAAGCCATGCGTGAGAGACTAATGGCGGAGTCATATGTGTAAACCTAAAAACGGAGAAGCCATGCGTGAGAGGCTCTAATGGCGGAGTCATGTGTGTAAAACTAAAACGGAGAAGCCATACGTGAGAGACTAATGGCTAAGCCATGTGTGAGAGACTAATGCCGGAGTCATATGTGTAAACCTAAAACGGAGAAGCCATGCGAGAGAGACTAATGGCGAAGCCATGCGTGGGAGGCTCTAATGGCGGAGTCATGTGTGTGAAACTAAACGGAGAGCCATGCGTGAGAGACTCTAATGGCGGAGCCAAGCGTGAGAGACTCATGGCGGAGTCATATGTGTAAACCTGAAAACGGAAAAGCCATGCGTGAGAGACTCTAATGGTGGAGCCATATGTGGAACACTAAAACGGAGAAGTCATGCGTGAGAGACTAATGGCGGAGCCATGCGAGAGAGATTCTAATGGCGGATTATTTTTATTTTTTTTATAAACCACTTATGCAGCTCCAGTATGACTTGGGGACTCGCATAACCATGACCCTCTCCGACAACCTAGGACGCTAACCAGCCTACACCATATTGTACCCCTAACGAACAACATGAAGAACGGTCATCGGGCCCCCTAAGCCATGAGGCCCCCTGAAGCCAAGAGACTGACCTGGATGACCTTACAGTGACGATAAGTAATTAAAACGTGAGCCAGACCTAATGGAAAATGCATAGACATTAGTGATCCGAACCACTTGCATAAACGAAACATTAACCAACCGCGAAATTGAAACAGATGGGAGAAAAACAAGAGCCAGAGGCATTGCATTTCGCTAAGAAAAGACCCTTGTCGTGACAAACAAATGAACAACTGTGAAAACATAGTAGGAACTTACTCCTATTGGCCCACTGTCCACTAGGGAGCTATTTGGTTAACTGGGGCGGGAGATCAATCTGAGTGAATGTGAACCAGAAGTAAACGAGACCAGTCTGAGTGAATGCAAACCAGGATTTAAAGAACACCACCCATTTTTATTTATTTTTTCCCTTCCCCTCTCTCTTCCCCCCAAGTAAACAGAAAAAGGTAGGCCTAAGGAATGTAACAACCACCGAGGAAAGAAACGTAAGCCTGAAAAGAAAGCAGCTATGTTTATCGGAAGAGCAGTATCAGAGCGGTGTGCTGATAGCCCTAGTAAGAATACAGAGTAACCATTATGTAGCAATGAAAAGAAATGCAGCTTTAAGTGGAAGCAGAGTATAACACATGATGTAAGAACAAGTGGGTGAATGCAGCTCTGGATGTGAGTGGTGCCTAAAAACATGGTATGGGCACAGCTCTGAGTATGAGTATGAGGAGCATGGTATAAAGCAGCCGTATGAATGCAATCTGAAAGTGAGCAGAGTATTAATGTAATGCAACAGCGAACGCTGCTCTAGTAGTGAATGGCGTATAGGACAAAATGTAAATGCAGACACACGGATGTAGCTTTGAAGGTAACAATCCTAACCACGATCATTTGACCATTGGAGCCCAACCCCCTTCGCCCCAGAGCGCTACACATCACGGACCGCTTTTAAATCATCGACCATTGATCCACATTTACCATCACTTAAACCCAGCACGCGTAGCTTGAGCCAACTGCAACCACGCGCCCCGTGTGCGCGAAGTGTATTTGGGTACTCAGAGAGGACAGACAGACACGTGAGCCTGACAATACATGGTGATGCGAGACTAGCGCCCCAGCGATGAGGGGGCACAGCTGATTGTTGCCGAATACCCGGGCCGTACTGCCCCTTATGAAAATTTCCCCTACACGACCTATCATGCAGCAGGATAATGTCACCATCGCCAACATTTCCTCTTCCTCTCCCCCCCCCCCCCCCCTCTCCCACAGGCAGATACTCCCCTTTTTTTTTTTTCCTTTCTCCCATTACCTTCAATTATTCACTGAGACTGGCGCCCTGTAAAGGAAAATGTACTTGATGATCGAATCCCAGATTTGCCGTGCCACGGCCCTATCATCCCCAGACAATAGCTTCAACACACCCACAGTAAGCGCTGCTTTAGTAAGAGATACCGAACTGCCACTAGCGACAACCTGTGGAAGAAAACATGTGAGGAGGCGGGTTGATGCGCCGCAAGGACCGGGCGTGCGTGCCAGTGATCCGGCTGCCGCTGGTGAGTATGAACGTGTCTGGCTGGTGTCTGCGCCGTCTCACCCCCCCCCCCCCCACTTACCCTCCGTGTGTACCGATGTACGGCCCCTCGCTTCAGCTGCACGCCTCATACTTACCCACCGGAGGAAGTATCAGGGGGATCGCGTTCCACGCCGACGCCGGAGCAAGAGCGTGAGCACTGGCAGGAGAATCCCGGAAGTGACGTCTGAGCTGAAGCTGAAGACCGCGTCACCCGGGAGCTCGCTGCTCCCACCTTTTGTAGTGGTGCTGGCGCCTCCCCTCACACAAATGCGGCGTCTGCTGCGCCTATACGATGTCTTCAGTTCAGTCACTCTTAGGCCCCTTTCACAAGGGCGAGTTTTCCGCGCGGGTGCAATGCGTGAGTTGAACGCATTGCACCCGCACTGAATCCGGACCCATTTATTTCTATGGGGCTGTGCACATGAGCGGTGATTTTCACGCATCACTTGAGCATTGCGTGAAAATCACAGCAAGCTCTATTTTGTGCGTTGTTCACGCAATGCAGGCCCCATAGAAGTGAATGGGGCTGCGTGAAAATCGCAAGCATCCGCAAGCAAGTGCGGATGCGGTGTGATTTTCACGCACCGTTGCTAGGAGACGATCAGGATTGGGACCCGATCTTTATTATTTTCCCTTATGACATGGTTATAAGGGAAAATAATAGCATTCTGAATACAGAATGCATAGTACAATAGGGCTTGAGGGGTTATAAAAAATAAATAATAATTTAACTCACCTTAATCCACTTGTTCGCGCATCCGGCATCTCTTCTGTCTTGTTCTGTGAGGAATAGGACCTTTGATGACGTCACTACGTTTATGATCCATCACCGCAAAATTCCGGAACACATGCCGGATCTGGCATTATTTTCCATTGAAATGCATTAATGCCAAGTGTTCCGAAAAAATGGATTCGGTTTTCCGGTCTGCGCATGCGCAGACCTTTAAAAATGTGAAAAAACACCAGAGAGACGGATCCGGTATTGAAATGCATTTGTGAGACAGATCCGGATCCGTCTACAAATGTTTCCATTTGCATACGGATTTCCGGAATCGGCAGGCAGTTCCAGCGATGGAGCTGCCTGCCGGAATCCAACAACGCAAGTGTGAAAGTACCCTAACTTGGGGTGCAGGTCCGGGAGGGGGGGGTTTGGGGAGGCCCTGATTAGGACTTACTGTGAACCTGCTGCCCATTGTGCCTAAACTCCATAGCTGAAGGACCTGCGATGACATCATAGTCATGTGATCTTTTCAACAGAGGAAGTGACCTATGATGAAGTCATCATGATGTAATCAGTACAGAAAAAGGCAGGGCTCAGCAGTGGAGAGAAGTAGGAAAAGACCTGTGATGCTATGGAATAAATGTGAGTGTCATAGAAATGCTGGGAGATATGGTTCTCCCCATTAAACCTCCTCCCTGTTTAGTGGGAGGAAAATATGTTATTTAACTGGGACTGTATGTTAGAGGGGCTGAAGGGAGGGGAGAGGTGTTATTTATATGGGACTGTATGTTATAGAAGATTGGGGGAAGATGACTGGTGTTATTTACATGGGACTGGATATTATAGAAGATTGGAGGGTAAGGATTGATGTTATTTACATGGGACTATGTGTTGGAGGGGCTGAAGGATGGGATTTAAGTTATTTACATGGGACTGTATTGTCATGGTCTTACCTTCTTGCTGTTCTCCTTCGTTTGACATGTGCTGGCGGCCATCTTGGTTTCTGGGTTTATTGTAGCCTTCCACCCGGCGGCTCCTCCTTTCCACTGGGAGGAGCTGGATGCCTAGCTCATATATATAGGAGGTCTGTGGCTTCAGTTCCTTGCTTGGTCCTCCTGTGTTCACATGCTTCTAAGACTGCTGCTGCTTCTGGTTCCTGATCCTGGCTTCGTCTGACTACCCTGCTGGTTCCTGATCCTGGCTTCGTCTGACTACCCTGCTGGTTCCTGATCCTGGCCTCGTCTGACTACCCTGCTGGTTCCTGATCCTGGCTCCGTCTGACTACCCTTCTGGTTCCTGACCTCTGGCCTCTCAAAGACTCTGCTTCGGTTTTTCCATCCGTTTGGACTTTTGCTTTACAGCTTTATTTTCAATAAAGCCTTCTTATTTTCACTTATCTCTGGTTGTACGTCTGGTTCATGGTTCCGTGACATTAGGACCAAGCCATGAATTCTGACGGTACAGGGCCATCCTCGCTACCCATGCTGGTTGCCAGACTTGATCAGCAGGATCACCTGTTGGGTCGGTTCGCTGTGGCGTTGCAAACCCTGCTTGAACGCACGGCTCATTTCGCTCCCGTTGCCGATGGATCGGTTGTCGCTCCTACTGCCGCTCCGGTTGTTGCGCCAGAGTCTACCCCGACACCTGTTGTTGCGCCTGCGGTGTTTCGGGGTATGACCGGTTCTGCCCCTCTTCCACAGCGCTTTGGGGGAGAGCCAACTCAGTGCCGAGGTTTCCTTAACCAGGTGGGCATTTATTTCGAGTTGCTGCCACATGCCTTTCCTACTGAGAGATCAAAGGTGGGCTTCTTGATCTCGCTGCTCTCGGACAAGGCCTTGGCCTGGGCCAGCCCTTTATGGGAGAACAACAATCCGGTGGTTGCCGAGTTTTCCGGTTTTGTTGCTTCTCTTCGGAAGGTATTCGATGTGCCGGCTCGTGCTGCCTCTGCTGCGAAGCTCCTTATGTCCATCAGACAGGGTTCACGATCCGTAGCTGAATACGCCATTGAGTTTCGTACCCTGGCAGCAGAGGTGGGCTGGAATAATGAGGCTCTGGTCGCTGCTTTCTCTCATGGTCTCTCGGATGCCTTGAAGGATGAGGTTGCAGCTAAGGACCTACCAGTGGAGCTCGAGTCTCTTATTTCTTTCCTGATTTTGATTGACACCAGACTCATGGAGAGACCTTCCTTTAAGGAGAGCCTGCGGAGGTCTTCTAACAGATTGGCGTCTACGTTTTCTGTCCCACCCGTGCCTCCCTCTCCTCCCACGCCTCCTGGGGATGACTTGTCTGGGGGTGAACCCATGCAGCTGGGGTTTGCTCGCCTGTCCGAGGGGGAGAGGGTACTCCGGAGACGCGAGGGCAGATGCATGTACTGTGGTCTCGGTGGGCATTTTCGGTTGGCATGTCCGAACCGTCCGGGAAACGCTCGCACCTGAGATCCTGTCGGGGGCAGATCTTGGGTGGAGTCTCCTCGTCCCCGGTTTCCCGTGTTGACAAACCACTGATCACTGTTGTCCTCTCCTGGGTCGGGGGCTCGGTGACGACCCAGGCGTTGGTGGACTCTGGTGCTGGTGGTTTGTTCATTGATAGTGTGTTCGCTGCCGCCAATTCCATTCCTCTGCAGGCTCGAGGTTCCCCACTGGCTCTTGAGGCGATAGACGGCAGACCCCTTCTGCCGCCACACGTGACTCATGAGACCCTTCCAGTGGGGATAGCCATTGGTGCCGTTCACAGAGAGTCGGTCTGCTTCCAGGTTATTTTGTCTCCACACTACTCCGTGGTCTTGGGGTACCCCTGGCTCCAGAAGCATAATCCGACTTTCGATTGGAGATCGGTCGAGATCCTCTCGTGGTCACCGCAGTGTGGGGCTAGTTGCATCCATGGGTCTGTCAAGTTGCTGTGTACTTCCTCGGACTCTCTGTTGCCTCCTGAATACGAGGAGTACCGGGATGTATTCGATAAGGTGCGCGCGGTTGCCCTACCTCCGCACCGCCCATACGATTGTGCCATAGAGTTACAACCTGGTGCCGTTCCTCCTCGTGGCAAAGTCTATCCACTGTCGGTAGCGGAGAATGAGGCCATGGAGGAGTACGTGAGGGAGGCGCTTTCACGCGGACACATTCGCAAATCCTCGTCCCCGGCAGGGGCTGGATTTTTCTTTGTGAAAAAGAAGGGCGGTGAGTTGAGGCCTTGCATCGATTACAGGAGTCTCAATCGCATCACGATCAAGAACGCTTACCCGATACCCTTGATTTCCATTTCATCCACCATGACGGCCCACCTTGAGATTGACCCTTGACCTCTGTAGGGGCAGGAACACATAGATAGTTTAAGAACCCCCCACCCCTCCACCTCCTCAGTGCTTTCCTGCCCCTACAGGGGCCAACACGTGGAGAGGATCCTCCTCAGGGAGGATTACATCGTTAGTTTTTACTTTGCAGGTTCTCCAGCTGGCCTCCCGCGGCATGGGCTAAGGCTGGCCAGCTTGGAACATCGAGGACCCTCGTCTCGGCCTATGCTGAGGCCTGTGGTCCTCCCCCATACCTCTCGTACTTCCTTCCCTCCTTAGGGAAGCAGTCGGGGGTGCCGGATTCGCGGGCGCGCGGTGTGCAGTATGCGACGTTCTTCCTCTGCATGCTGTGCGCTTGTGACCGGCTGGGGGAGCAGGTACGGCGAGGAGGCAGGCCGGACGCCGCACGCATCCTCTCATAGGCTCGTGTGGCACCGGCTCTTGCCGTCACTAGAGGCGCAGCTTGATGACGTCAGACGCCGGGAAAATTTGAAAAGGAAAGTAGACCGCGGTTCCCTCCAGCTCTTGCCTGCAGCACCGCGATGTCTGAGACACCTGCTCCCCGCCAGGAAGGCCCTGATCCCACTACTGCCAGTACCGTGAGTCCCCTTCTGGGGGGTATATATTTCAGTCTTTTGACATTGAAATTCTAATTGGCATATCTGGTTGTTTCCTCTCCAGGGCAGCAAGGAGTCAAAGCCAAAGTCCAAACTCCTAAAATGCTGCGCTTGTTCTAAGCGTCTCCCTGAGAACTACAAAAAAAGGTTGTGCAAATCTTGCACATCGGAAATTTGGAAAGAAGAACAACCAGATATTCTGTCTGAAATGAAATCTTTTATTGCAGACGAAATTAAGTCCTCTTTAGCCACCCTGACAACCCCCGCTAGTACTCCTATCCCCTCCAAGAAACGCAAGTTGTCCGCTATCTCCTCCTCTGAGGGCGAGGAGGTAGAAGTGGCTTCCATCTCGTCCAGACAATTTCCTAATGAGGAACCCTTGTCTGACGGGGAAATTCCGGACGAGGATAAAAAATATTTCTTCTCCGCTGATGAAATGGAGGAGCTGCTGAGAGCAGTTAGATCCACAATGGGTATCGAGGATACCCCTAAACCTCGTACGGTACAAGACGAAATGTTTGGGGGCCTTAGATCTAAATCCCCTATAGTTTTTCCCATTAATGAAAATATAAAGGAGATGATAATGGAAGAATGGTCAGACCCGGAGAAGAGGTTAGGCGTTCCTAAGGAGTTCAGAAACAGGCTCTGCTTTGATCCGACTGAATGCAAACTTTACAATCAGACCCCTAAAGTGGATCTACAAGTGGCTAAGGTAGTAAAGAAGACCGCTCTACCCTTTGAAGACTCCTCACAGTTGAACGATCCTATGGATAGAAAGGCGGACGGGCTCCTAAAAAAATCCTGGGAATCAGCCATGTTTGGGGTCAAGACTAATATCGCTGCTACTTCTGTTGCTAGAGCAATGTATATATGGCTAGGGGAGTTGGACGTACACCTGAAAAATAAAACCCCAAGAGAAGAGATCAGAGACTCGCTCCCTCTTCTACGCTCCGCCACTGCATTTCTGGCCGATGCTTCTGCAGAGTCGATCCGCTTCTCAGCCAAAGATGCGGCTCTTTCTAATGCAGCCCGGCGGGCGTTATGGATGAAGGCCTGGTCCGGGGACAAGGCTTCCAAGGCTAAACTCTGCTCCATCCCCTTCTCAGGGGAATTTGTCTTCGGTCCCACTTTGGATAAAATCCTAGAGGGGGCAGCAGACAAGAAAAAGGGGTTCCCAGAGGAGAAAGATTCTAGAAAGAAGCCCTTTCGTCAATTCCAGCCTCAGCAGAGATCCTACAGGGGGAAAGGGAAAACTGGCCGATGGAGCTATCCCAAAGGAGGGAGAGGAAGAGGCTTCATACTCAACCCCCAAAATAGACCAAACAAACAGCAGTGACGCCAGAGTAGGGGGGCGACTGATGGGTTTTCTATCTTCCTGGAAACAGGTAACTTCAAATCCCTGGGTTCTAAATGTAATCTCTCAGGGCTACAAGATAGAATTCGCATCAGTCCCCCCAGGAAGATTCTGCATCTCACACCAGCGCAGATCAGAACTTCCAAAAATTTGGCAGGGCGTCCAAGACCTCTTGGACCTAGGGGTGATTCAAAGGGTCCCTATCCCAGAGGAAAGGAGAGGGTTTTATTCAAGCCTTTTTTTAATAAAAAAGCCAGACCAATCCTTTCGCACCATTATAAACTTGAAACCCCTAAACAAGTCCATTCTATACAGGAGGTTCAGGATGGAAACAATCCCATCCATAATTCCCCTGATCCTGAAGGGGGCGTTCATGACATCGATCGATTTAAAGGACGCCTACTACCACGTCCCCATTCATCATCTCTCTCAGAGGTATCTAAGATTTGCTATAAAGGGTCAAGACGGATCAATCCATCACTTTCAATATGTGGCCCTTCCCTTCGGTATCTCCTCGGCCCCCAGGGTCTTCACAAAAGTAGTAGTAGAGATGGTGGCCTATCTTCGTCAAGAGGGAATTACAATCATCCCATATCTCGACGACTTCCTGATTCTGGGCAAAACAGAGTCCGAGAACCTCCGAGCTACGCAAAGATTCTCGGAATTCCTAAACAATCTCGGCTGGATCATAAATCTAAAGAAATCCACCCTAATCCCATCCAGGAGAATAAGGTTCCTGGGTGTGGAGCTGGACTCATCCCTGTTAAGAACCTTCCTCCCTCAGGACAAGGCCACGACTCTAGTGGAAAAGATCCGAGCATTTCAGAGGTCTCGCAGTTGCTCCATCCGGAAGGCCATGAGTCTCCTGGGAAGCCTAACAGCCTGCATCCCTTCGGTTGCCTGGTGCCAAGGCCACACAAGGGTGATCCAGAGTTGGATCCTAGGCATCTGGGACGGGAAGCAGGTAAGTCTGGACAAGACTTTCCGGATCCCGCAGGCCGTAAAAACAGACCTAGACTGGTGGAAAGAAAGAGGAAGACTGCTTGGAGGCCTACAGTGGCAGAACCATCCGGCAGTTCAGGTTATCACGGACGCAAGCCTCGGAGGCTGGGGTGCAAAGATTGGAGATCATCTTCTACAGGGCTCCTGGCCAGCCGAGATACGAGTCAAATCCTCAAACTACAGAGAGCTGTATGCAGTCCTGGAGGCGTTAGTAAGGGGAGAGAGTTTTTTAAAAGGGCAACACCTAAGAGTAATGTCCGACAACACCACAACGGTGGCCTATCTGCGACATCAAGGAGGGACAAGGTCACGGCCTTTGGGTGCGTTAGCAAGAAGAATCTTCTCCTGGGCAGAAGAGAACGTCTTATCTCTCTCCGCCATCCACCTAAAGGGCTGCGAAAATACGATAGCAGATTTCCTGAGCAGGAGGACGATAGATCCAGGAGAATGGTCTCTGAACAGGGACATCTTCCGGAAGATCTCGGAAAGATGGGGCCGTCCGGAGGTAGACTTGTTCGCCTCCAGAAAGAATGCGCAGGTGGAATGCTTCTGCTCCCTAAACCGGGAAGACAGACCCTGGGCAATCGATGCCCTATCGATACGCTGGAATTGGAACCTGGCCTACGCCTTCCCCCCAATACCTCTTCTTCCCAGGGTCATCCAGAAACTCCTAGGGGAACCAACTACTCTGATCTTAATAGCCCCTTTGTGGCCGAAGAGGAGTTGGTTCTCCACTCTAAAACAGCTATCGCTGGAGGATCCATGGGAAATCCCTTTCCAGAAAGATGTTCTAGTCCAGGGCCCTCTACTTCATCCAGACCCCGGGATATTCAAACTGTCAGTCTGGATCCTGAGAGCGAGACATTAAGAAACAGGGGTCTTTCAGAAAAAGTGATATCTACCCTAAGGGCCAGTAGGAAAAATGTGACGTCTGCCATCTACCTAAAGATCTGGAAGAGATACTGTTCCTGGTTAGGAGTGGAGCGCCCAGACACCTCCTCCCCTCCCATCAATAGGATCTTGGATTTTCTACAGTGCGGCTTGGAATTGGGCCTAAGACCTAGTACCCTGAAAGTCCAGGTCTCTGCTCTCAGCTCCTTTTATGACTGCAGCCTAGCTAGCCACAGATGGATCAGAAGGTTCTTTAGAGCGGTTTCAAGATTGAGACCCTCTCTGAAATCAAGGGCTCCTACTTGGGACCTTAACATAGTCCTAGAAGGCCTAACAAAACCTCCCTTCGTACCGTTATCAGAAATCTCTTTAAAACACCTTTCCCTAAAAACTGCCTTTTTAATTGCTATCACCTCAGCAAGACGTATTGGAGAGATCCAGGCCCTTTCTTGTAGGGAACCCTACCTCCAGATCACCCAAGATCACATCCGTTTAACTCTCGATCCAGGTTTTCTCCCAAAAGTAGTCTCTCCCTTCCATCGGGAACAGGAGATCTTTCTACCTTCCATCCCCAGATCTGAATCTTCAGGGTCTAGTGTTAATTTACATCTCTTAGATGTCAGGGATACAGTGATCCAGTACCTGGATTATACCAGGGATTTTAGGGTTGATGGCAATCTCCTTATTCAGTTTTCGGGGAAAAATAAGGGAAAGAAACTAGCTAGGTCTTCCGTAGCCAGATGGATCAGATCCACCATTGAATATTGTTACAGGTTCCAGAATATGCCCAGTCCTGATAATGTTAAGGCCCACTCTACTAGGGCCACTGCCTCCTCTTGGGCTGAGAAGGGAGGAGTCTCGCTTGACCAGATTTGCAAGGCTGCAACCTGGTCAAGCACCAATACCTTTGTAAAACATTACCGTCTTAATCTTCCGGATTCGAATGAAACTCTTTTCGGCCGGAGGGTTTTACAGGCGTTATCCCCACCCTTTTAGTTATCTGTTATGTCTCAAGGTGGGCCGTCATGGTGGATGAAATGGAAAAACCGCAATTAGACTTACCGGTAATTCCGTTTCCTTGAATCCACCATGACGGCCCATGCTATTCCCCTTCCCAAAAAAAAAAAAAAAAAAAAGGGGGAGATATATGCTTACGAATATATCTTTTCATACTTACGTACTTTAGGATAGATAGGAGTTTAAGGGTATGGATTAATATCCTTTTACTTTTGTTCCACCTTTTCGGGTAATTGTAAAGCACTGAGGAGGTGGAGGGGTGGGGGGTTCTTAAACTCTCTATGTGTTCCTGCCCCTACAGAGGTCAAGGGTCAATCTCAAGGTGGGCCGTCATGGTGGATTCAAGGAAACGGAATTACCGGTAAGTCTAATTGCGGTTTTTCCGAGCTGTTCGATCGCCTTAAAGGGGCCACGGTCTTTACCAAACTCGACCTGAGGGCGGCATATAACCTGGTAAGGATCAAGGCGGGCGATGAGTGGAAGACCGCGTTTAACACCAGGACCGGTCATTATGAATCCTTGGTTATGCCCTTTGGGTTGTGCAATGCGCCCGCAGTCTTTCAGGAATTCATCAACGATGTTTTCCGTGACCTGTTGCAGCAGTGTGTGGTGGTCTATTTGGATGACATCTTGGTATATTCTGAATCCATGGAGGCCCACATTCTGGATGTCAGACGAGTGTTGCAACGGTTACGAGAGAACAAGCTGTTCGGTAAGCTTGAGAAATGCGAATTTCACCGATCCCAGGTAACCTTCTTAGGTTACATCATTTCCGCTGAGGGGTTCTCCATGGATCCTGAGAAGGTTTCGGCTGTCTTACAGTGGCCCCAGCCCAGTGGTCTTCGTTCCCTGCAGCGCTTTTTGGGCTTCGCCAATTATTATCGGAAGTTCATCAGGGACTTTTCCAGGCTGGCCAAGCCTCTCACGGATCTGACCAGGAAGGGCAGTAATTCCCAGGTCTGGCCGCTCGAGGCCTTCCGAGCTTTTGAGGCCCTAAAGTCCGCTTTTGTGTCGGCTCCGATTCTGTCGCATCCCAACCCTGGGTTGCCCTTTGTCCTCGAGGTGGACGCGTCTGAGACGGGAGTAGGCGCCCTTCTGTCTCAGCGTAGAACACCAGAGGGTCCTCTGCTTCCTTGTGGGTTTTACTCCCGGAAACTGTCTTCCGCGGAGTGCAACTATCAGATTGGTGACAGGGAGTTATTGGCCATCGTGCAGGCCCTTAAAGAATGGAGGCACTTGCTCGAGGGTTCGGTGGTTCCGGTTCTCATCCTGACGGACCATAAGAATCTGACCTACCTTTCGGAGGCCAAGAGATTGACACCACGTCAGGCCAGATGGGCTCTGTTCTTGTCACGTTTTAATTACGTGGTCTCCTACCTACCCGGTTCCAAGAACATCAGGGCGGATGCCTTATCACGGCAGTACTCCGAGCTGTCCAGGAAGGAGTCGATTCCGACTTCGGTCATACCTCCGAATCAGATCCTGGCCGCCATTCGCACCAGCCTGACCTCTCCCCTGGGTGAGCAGATTTTGGCGGCTCAATCTGGTGCTCCCTCTGGGAGACCCAACGGCAGATGTTTTGTGCCTGAGGAGTTGCGCATTCGGTTGTTGCGAACCTACCATAACTCCAAGACCGCGGGGCATCCTGGAAAGAATCAGCTGTCCTGGGCTGTTTCACGTCTGTTAAGGTGGCCTTCCCTACGTTCCGACATCGCCGCATATGTAGCGGCATGCTCCGTTTGTGCCCAGAGTAAGTCCCCTCGGCACCTTCCGTTGGGTCTTCTGCAACCCATAGCCACGGGGGAGCGCCCATGGTCACACCTGGGGATGGATTTCATTGTGGATCTTCCTGCATCCCGAGGCCATACGGTCATTCTCATGATTGTGGATCGGTTTTCCAAAATGTGCCACTGTGTTCCTCTCAAGAAGTTACCCTCTGCACAAGAGTTGGCCACGATTTTTGCCAGGGAGGTCTTCCGGTTGCACGGTTTGCCCAAGGAGATTGTGTCGGATCGGGGGAGTCAGTTTGTGTCCAGGTTCTGGCGCGCCTTTTGCTCCCAGTTGGGGATTCATCTCTCCTTCTCCTCGGCCTACCACCCTCAGTCCAATGGGGCCGCAGAACGATCCAATCAGGCCTTGGAGCAATTCCTTCGTTGCTATGTCTCCGATCACCAAGACAATTGGGTTGACCTCCTGCCCTGGGCTGAGTTTGCCAGGAACACGGCGGTGAACTCTTCCTCTGGGACGTCTCCCTTCATGGCCAATTATGGGTTCCAACCTGCCGTGTTACCGGAGGTATTCTCTCCCCAGGATATTCCGGCTGTGGAGGATCACCTTTCCGTCCTACGTGCTTCTTGGGTACAGATCCAGAAGTCCCTTGAGGTCTCTGCGCAGCGCCAGAGACTCCAGGCTGATCGCAGACGAGCGCCTGCTCCTTCCTACCAGGTCGGAGACCATGTATGGTTGTCCACCCGCAACCTCAACCTTCGAGTGCCCACTCCCAAGCTGGCGCCTCGCTTTGTTGGTCCTTTCCGAGTGCTTCGCAGGGTAAACCCGGTAGCCTATGCCCTTGCGCTTCCTCCTGGCATGCGGATCTCTAACGTGTTTCATGTCTCCCTGTTGAAGCCACTGGTGTGTAATCGTTTCACTTCCTCGGTTCCTCGGCCTCGTCCGGTCCGAGTGGGCAATCGTGAGGAGTATGAGGTGAGCAATATCCTGGACTCACGCCTGGTCCGCGGTCGGGTGCAGTTTTTGGTCCATTGGCGTGGTTATGGTCCAGAGGAGCGTTCCTGGGTTCCCTCCGCAGATGTTCATGCTCCTGCCTTGCTCCGAGCCTTCCACGCACGCTTCCCTCAGAAACCGTTTTTTGCTCCGCGGAGGAGGGGCCCTTGAGGGGGAGGTACTGTCATGGTCTTACCTTCTTGCTGTTCTTCGTTTGACATGTGCTGGCGGCCATCTTGGTTTCTGGGTTTATTGTAGCCTTCCACCCGGCGGCTCCTCCTTCCCACTGGGAGGAGCTGGATGCCTAGCTCATATATATATATAGGAGGTCTGTGGCTTCAGTTCCTTGCTTGGTCCTCCTGTGTTCACATGCTTCTAAGACTGCTGCTGCTTCTGGTTCCTGATCCTGGCTTCGTCTGACTACCCTGCTGGTTCCTGATCCTGGCTTCGTCTGACTACCCTGCTGGTTCCTGATCCTGGCTTCGTCTGACTACCCTGCTGGTTCCTGATCCTGGCCTCGTCTGACTACCCTGCTGGTTCCTGATCCTGGCTCCGTCTGACTACCCTTCTGGTTCCTGACCTCTGGCCTCTCAAAGACTCTGCTTCGGTTTTTCCATCCGTTTGGACTTTTGCTTTACAGCTTTATTTTCAATAAAGCCTTCTTATTTTCACTTATCTCTGGTTGTACGTCTGGTTCATGGTTCCGTGACATGTATGTTATAGAAGACTGTAAGGAAGAGAGGTTATTTACATGGGACTGCATGGTATAAAAAAGACTGGAGGTAGAGGAGTGAAGCTATTTACATAGGACTGTATGTTATAGAAGACTGTAAGGAAGAGAGGTTATTTACATGGGACTGTGTCATTTAGAAGATTGGTGGGAGAGGACTGGTCTTATTTACATGGGACTGTATTGTATAGAAGACTGGAGGGAGAGGACAGGCATTATAATTTATAGGGGAACTACAGAGAAGATTATGACTCCAGGGGGTACAGCAGGGGCCATTATAATTACAGGGGGCACTGCAGGGAACATTATAAATACTATGGGCAGTGGTGGCGGGCATTACTACTACTGAGGTCTCCATAGGAGTGCCTTTTAGATTGGCCTATTAGGGGTGCCTTATCAGTACTGAGGACACTGTAGGGAGCCTTATTACCACTGGGGGTAGTATGAGAGAGGCTTCCGCCTAGCAGTGAGCCTGGTGACATCACTGGCACTAATAGACAGGCTTTAGTGCTGCCCTAGCATGTAAAGCCGCCCATCAGTGCCTTTGACGTCACCGGGAATATTGCTAGGCGGAAGTGTCTGCCTAGCATTATGAAAATGTAAACAAAATTGCATCGGAGCATGAAATGTCAGAGGGGCTGAGTGGGGGGAGAAGGGGATATGTCCAGGTTCAGCTCTGAACCCAGACAACCGCTTTAAAGGGCATCTGTCAGCAGATTTGTCCCTATGACACTGGCTGACCTGTTACATGTGCGCTTAGCAGAGCTGAAGGCATCTGTGCTCGTCCCATGTTCATATGTGCCCGCATTGCTGAGAAAAATATTTTAATATATGGAAATGAGACTCTAGGAGCAACGGGGGCGTTGCCGTTACACCTAGAGGCTCCGGTTTCTCTGCAACTGCCGCTCCCTGTCTACTTTTGACAGGGCCTGGCAATAAAAATGTAATCACAACTGGCCATGTCAAAGTGCAGAGGGCATGGTAGTTACAGAGAGAGCGGAGCCTATAGGTGTAATGGTAACGCACCCATTTATATATAATAAAACATAATTTCTCAGCAATGCAGGCACATATGAACCTGGGGCGAACACAGATGTCTTCAGCTGCCAAGTGCACATGTAACAGATCAGCCCTTTAACCCCTTAGGGACCTATGACGTACCGTTACGGCATGGTTCCCGAGTCCTTAAGGACCCATGATGTACCGGTACGTCATGTATAGTTCCGGCGGGCGGTGATCGGAACCCGGTGCCTGCTCAAATAATTGAGCAGGCACCTTGGCAAATGCGCGCGGGGGGGGGGGGGGGGGTCCCGGGACCCCCCCGTGTCGGCGATCGCCGCAAACCGCAGGTCAATTCAGACCTGCGGTTTGCGGCTTTTACCTGGTGCGGCGGCGGTGGTGCCAACGGGTCCCCATGGGGCTGTAGGGGGGACCCGATGGCATGGAAGGCAGTGCGATGCCTTCCTTAGGCATCAGCGCTGCCTTCCGGTGACGAGCCTGTGAGATCCAGCCCCCTGGATCTCACAGGCCGGAAGCTGTATGAGTAATACACACAGTATTACTCATACAGCCAATGCGTTCCAATACAGAAGTATAAGAATGCATTGTAATGGATTAGACCCCCAAAAGTTCAAGTCCCAAAGTGGGACAAAAAATAAAGTGAAAAAAAAAAGTTGAAAAAATAAAGTTTTCCCCCCCAAAAAGTTGCAAGTAAAAATTAACAAAAACTTCATTTTCCCCAAATAAAGTAAAAAAAAATTGGTAAAAAGTAGGGGGGAAAAAAAAGTATACATATTAGGTATCGCCGCGTCCGTATCGACCGGCTCTATAAACATATCACATGACCTAACCCCTCAGATGTAAAAAATAAAAACTGTGCTAAATAAAAAAAATTGTCACCTTACATCACAAAAAGTACAACAGCAAGCGATCAAAAAGGCGTTTGCCCACCAAAATAGTACCAATCAAACAGTCACCTCATCCCGCATAAAATGAGCCCCCTACTTGAGACAATCACCCCAAAAATTAAAAAACTATGGCTCAGAATATGGAGACACTAAAACATCATTTTTTTTGTTTTAAAAAAGCTGATATTGTGTAAAACTTACATAAATAAAAAAAAGTATACATATTTGGAATCGCCACATTTGTATAGACCGGCTCTATAAAAATATCACATGACCTAACCCCTCAGATGAACACCGTAAAAAATAAAAAATAAAAACTGTGCTAAATAAACTATTTTTTGTCACCTTACATCACAAAAAATTTAATAGCAAGCGATCAAAAAGTCATATGCACCCCAAAATAGTGCCAATCAAACCGTCATCTCATCCCGCAAAAAATTAGACCCTAACTAAGATAATCGCCCAAAAACTGAAAAAACTATGGCTCTCAGAGTATAACGACACTAAAACATGATTTTTTTTTGCTTCAAAAATGAAATCATTGTGTAAAACTTACATAAATAAAAAAAAGTATACATATTAGGTATCGCCGCATCCGTGACAACCTGGTCTATAAAAATATCACATGATCTAACCTGTCAGATGAATGTTGTAAATAACAAAAAATAAAAACTGTGCCAAAACAGCTATTTCTTGTTATCTTGCCTCACAAAAAGTGTAATATAGAGCAACAAAAAATCATATGTATCCTAAACTAGTACCAAAAATACTGCCATTCTATCCCGTAGTTTCTAAAATGGGGCCACTTTTTTGGAGTTTCTACTCTAGGGGTGCATCAGGGGGGCTTCAAATGGGACATGGTGTAAAAAAAAAACAGTCCAGCAAAATCTGCCTTCCAAAAACCGTATGGCATTCCTTTCCTTCTGCGCCCTTCCGTGTGCCCGTACAGTAGTTTTCGACCACATATGGGGTGTTTCTGTAAACTACTGAATCAGGGCCATAAATATTGAGTTTTGTTTGTCTGTTAACCCTTGCTTTGTAACTGGAAAAAAATTATTAAAATGGAAAATCTGCCAAAAAAGTGAAATTTTGAAATTCTATCTCTATTTTCCATTAATTCTTGTGGAACACCTAAAGGGTTAACGACGTTTGTAAAATCAGTTTTGAATACCTTGAGGGGTGTAGTTTCTTAGATGGGGTCACTTTTATGGAGTTTCTACTCTAGGGGTGCATCAGGGGTGCTTCAAATGGGACATGGTGTCAAAAAAACCAGTCCAGCAAAATCTGCCTTCCAAAAACCGTTTGGCATTCCTTTCCTTCTGCGCCCTGCCGTGTGCCCGTACATTGGTTTACGACCACATATGGGGTGTTTCTGTAAACTACTGAATCAGGGCCATAAATATTGAGTTTGGTTTGGCTGTTAACCCTTGCTTTGTAACTGGAAAAAAATTATTAAAATGTAAAATCTGCCAAAAAAGTGAAATTTTGAAATTCTATCTCTATTTTCCATTAATTCTTGTGGAACACCTAAAGGGTTAACGATGTTTGTAAAATCAGTTTTGAATACCTTAAGGGGTTTAGTTTATAGAATGGGGTCATTTTTGGGTGGTTTCTATTATGTAAGACTCGCAAAGTGACTTCAGACCTGAACCGGTCCCTAAAAATTGGGTTTTTGAAAATCTCAAGATTTGCTTCTAAATTTCTAAGCCTTGTAACATCCCCAAAAAATTAAATATCATTCCCAAAATGATCCAAACATGAAGTAGACATATGGAGAATGTAAAGTAATAACTATTTTTGAAGGTATTACTATGTATTATAGAAGTAGAGAAATTGAAACTTGGAAATTTGCAATTTTTTACAAATTTTTGGTAAATTTGGTATTTTTTTTAATAAATAAAAATGAATTTTTGTTACTTCATTTTACCAGTGTAATGAAGTACAATATGTGCCGAAAAAACAATCTCAGAATGGCCTGGATAAGTCAAAGCGTTTTAAAGTTATCAGCACTTAAAGTGACACTGGTCAGATTTGCAAAAAATGGCCAAGTCCTTAACCACCTCAGCCCCCAGTGCTTAAACACCCTGAAAGACCAGGCCACTTTTTACACTTCTGACCTACACTACTTTCACCGTTTATTGCTCGGTCATGCAACTTACCACCCAAATGAATTTTACCTCCTTTTCTTCTCACTAATAGAGCTTTCATTTGGTGGTATTTCATTGCTGCTGACATTTTAACTTTTTTTGTTATTAATCGAAATTTAACGATTTTTTTGCAAAAAAATGACATTTTTCACTTTCAGTTGTAAAATTTTGCAAAAAAAACGAGATCCATATATAAATTTTGCTCTAAATTTATTGTTCTACATATCTTTGATAAAAAAAAAATGTTTGGGTAAAAAAAAATGGTTTGGGTAAAAGTTATAGCGTTTACAAACTATGGTACAAAAATGTGAATTTCTGCTTTTTGAAGCAGCTCTGACTTTCTGAGCACCTGTCATGTTTCCTGAGGTTCTACAATGGCCAGACAGTACAAACACCCCACAAATGACCCCATTTCGGAAAGTACACACCCTAAGGTATTCGCTGATGGGCATAGTGAGTTCATAGAACTTTTTATTTTTTGTCACAAGTTAGCGGAAAATGATGATTTTTTTTTTTTTTTTTTTTTTTATAAAGTCTCATATTCCACTAACTTGTGACAAAAAATAAAAACTTCCATGAACTCACTATGCCCATCAGCGAATACCTTGGGGTCTCTTCTTTCCAAAATGGGGTCACTTGTGGGGTAGTTATACTGCCCTGGCATTCTAGGGGCCCAAATGTGTGGTAAGGAGTTTGAAATCAAATTCTGTAAAAAATGACATGTGAAATCCGAAAGGTGCTCTTTGGAATATGGGCCCCTTTGCCCACCTAGGCTGCAAAAAAGTGTCACACATCTGGTATCGCCGTACTCAGGAGAAGTTGAGGAATGTGTTTTGGGGTGTCTTTTTACATATACCCATGCTGGGTGAGATAAATATCTTGGTCAAATGCCAACTTTGTATAAAAAAATGGGAAAAGTTGTCTTTTGCCAAGATATTTCTCTCACCCAGCATGGGTATATGTAAAATGACACCCCAAAACACATTCCCCAACTTCTCCTGAGTACGGAGATACCAGATGTGTGACACTTTTTTGCAGCCTAGGTGGGCAAAGGGGCCCATATTCCAAAGAGCACCTTTCGGATTTCACAGGTCATTTTTTACAGAATTTGATTTCAAACTCCTTACCACACATTTGGGCCCCTAGAATGCCAGGGCAGTATAACTACCCCACAAGTGACCCCATTTTGGAAAGAAGACACCCCAAGGTATTCCGTGAGGGGCATGGCAAGTTCCTAGAATTTTTTATTTTTTGTCACAAATTAGTGGAAAATGATGATTTTTATTTTTTTTTTTCATACAAAGTCTCATATTCCACTAACTTGTGACAAAAAATAAAAACTTCCATGAACTCACTATGCCCATCAGCGAATACCTTGGGGTCTCTTCTTTCCAAAATGGGGTCACTTGTGGGGTAGTTATACTGCCCTGGCATTCTAGGGGCCCAAATGTGTGGTAAGGAGTTTGAAATCAAATTCTGTAAAAAATGACATGTGAAATCCGAAAGGTGCTCTTTGGAATATGGGCCCCTTTGCCCACCTAGGCTGCAAAAAAGTGTCACACATCTGGTATCTCTGTATTCAGGAGAAGTTGAGGAATGTGTTTTGGGGTGTCTTTTTACATATACCCATGCTGGGTGAGATAAATATCTTGGTCAAATGCCAACTTTGTATAAAAAAATGGGAAAAGTTGTCTTTTGCCAAGATATTTCTCTCACCCAGCATGGGTATATGTAAAATGACACCCCAAAACACATTCCCCAACTTCTCCTGAGTACGGAGATACCAGATGTGTGACACTTTTTTGCAGCCTAGGTGGGCAAAGGGGCCCATATTCCAAAGAGCACCTTTCGGATTTCACAGGTCATATTTTACAGAATTTGATTTCAAACTCCTTACCACACATTTGGGCCCCTAGAATGCCAGGGCAGTATAACTACCCCACAAGTGACCCCATTTTGGAAAGAAGAGACCCCAAGGTATTCGCTGATGGGCATAGTGAGTTCATGGAAGTTTTTATTTTTTGTCACAAGTTAGTGGAATATGAGACTTTGTATGAAAAAAAAAAAAAAAAAATCATCATTTTCCACTAACTTGTGACAAAAAATAAAAAATTCTAGGAACTCGCCATGCCCCTCACGGAATACCTTGGGGTGTCTTCTTTCCAAAATGGGCTCACTTGTGGGGTAGTTATACTGCCCTGGCATTTTCCAGGGGCCCTAATGTGTGGTAAGTAGGTAAATGACCTGTGAAATCCTAAAGGTGCTCTTTGGAATATGGGCCCCTTTGCCCACCTAGGCTGCAAAAAAGTGTCACACATGTGGTATCGCCGTATTCAAGAGAAGTTGGGGAATGTGTTTTGGGGTGTCATTTTACATATACCCTTGCTGGGTGAGAGAAATATCTTGGCAAAAGACAACTTTTCCAATTTTTTTATACAAAGTTGGCATTTGACCAAGATATTTCTCTCGCCCAGCATGGGTATATGTAAAATGACACCCCAAAACACATTCCCCAACTTCTCCTGAGTACGGCGATACCAGATGTGTGACACTTTTTTGCAGCCTAGATGCGCAAAGGTGCCCAAATTCCATTTAGGAGGGCATTTTTAGACATTTGGATACCAGACTTCTTCTTACGCTTTGGGGCCCCTAGAATGCCAGGGCAGTATAAATACCCCACATGTGACCCCATTTTGGAAAGAAGACACCCCAAGGTATTCAATGAGGGGCATGGCGAGTTCATAGAAATTTTTTTTTTTTGGCACAAGTTAGCGGAAATTTATATTTTTAATTTTTTTCTCACAAAGTCTCCCGTTCCGCTAACTTGGGACAAAAATTTAAATCTTTCATGGACTCAATATGCCCCTCACGGAATACCTGGGGGTGTCTTCTTTCCGAAATGGGGTCACATGTGGGGTATTTATACTGCCCTGGCATTCTAGGGGCCCTAAAGCGTGAGAAGAAGTCTGGAATATAAATGTCTAAAAAAATTTACGCATTTGGATTCCGTGAGGGGTATGGGGAGTTCATGTGAGATTTAATTTTTTGACACAAGTTAGTGGAATATGAGACTTTGTAAGAAAAAAAAATAATAATTCCGCTAACTTGGGCCAAAAAAATGTCTGAATGGAGCCTTACAGAGGGGTGATCAATGACAGGGGGGTGATCAATGACAGGGGGGTGATCAGGGAGTCTATATGGGGTGATAACCACAGTCATTGATCACGCCCCTGTAAGGCTTCATTCAGACGTCCGTATGCGTTTTGCGGATCCGATCCATCTATCAGTGCATCCGTAAAAATCATGCGGACATCTGAATGGAGCTTTACAGGGGTGTGATCAATGACAGGGGTGTAATCAATGACAGGGGGGTGATCAGGGAGTCTATATGGGGTGATAACCACAGTCATTGATCATGCCCCTGTAAGGCTTCATTCAGACGTCCGGATGCGTTTTGCGGATCCGATCCATCTATCAGTGCATCCGTAAAAATCATGCGGACATCTGAATGGAGCTTTACAGGGGTGTGATCAATGACAGGGGTGTAATCAATGACAGGGGGGTAATCAGGGAGTCTATATGGGGTGATAACCACAGTCATTGATCATGCCCCTGTAAGGCTTCATTCAGACGTCCGGATGCGTTTTGCGGATCCGATCCATCTATCAGTGCATCCGTAAAAATCATGCGGACATCTGAATGGAGCTTTACAGGGGTGTGATCAATGACAGGGGGGTGATCAGGGAGTCTATATGGGGTGATAACCACAGTCATTGATCACGCCCCTGTAAGGCTTCATTCAGACGTCCGTATGCGTTTTGCGGATCCGATCCATCTATCAGTGCATCCGTAAAAATCATGCGGACATCTGAATGGAGCTTTACAGGGGTGTGATCAATGACAGGGGTGTAATCAATGACAGGGGGGTGATCAGGGAGTCTATATGGGGTGATCACCACAGTCATTGATCATGCCCCTGTAAGGCTTCATTCAGACGTCCGGATGCGTTTTGCGGATCGGATCCATCTATCAGTGCATCCGTAAAAATCATGCGGACATCTGAATGGAGCTTTACAGGGGGGTGATCAGGGAGTCTATATGGGGTGATCACCACAGTCATTGATCATGCCCCTGTAAGGCTTCATTCAGACGTCCGGATGCGTTTTGCGGATCCGATCCATCTATCAGTGCATCCGTAAAAATCATGCGGACATCTGAATGGAGCTTTACAGGGGGGTAATCAATGACGGGGGGTGATCAGGGAGTCTATATGGGGTGATCACCACAGTCATTGATCACGCCCCTGTAAGGCTTCATTCAGACGTCCGGATGCGTTTTGCGGATCCGATCCATCTATCAGTGGATCCGTAAAAATCATGCGGACGTCTGAATGGAGCTTTACAGGGGGTTGATCAATGACAGGGGGGTAATCAATGACAGGGGGGTGATCAGGGAGTCTATATGGGGTGATCAGGGGTGATCAGGGGCTAATAAGGGGTTAATAAGTGACGGGGGTGGGGTGTAGTGTAGTGTAGTGGTGCTTGGTGCTACTTTACTGAGCTACCTGTGTCCTCTGGTGGTCGATCCAAACAAAGGGGACCACCAGAGGACCAGGTAGCAGGTATATTAGACGCTGTTATCAAAACAGCGTCTAATATACCTGTTAGGGGTTAAAAAAAACACATCTCCAGCCTGCCAGCGAACGATCGCCGCTGGCAGGCTGGAGATCAACTCTCTTACCTTCCGTTCCTGTGAGCGCGCGCGCCTGTGTGCGCGCGTTCACAGGAAATCTCGCGTCTCGCGAGAGGACGCGCCGGCGCGTCCAGGAGGAATAAATCAACCACCTACAGGACGCGTCTGTGCGTACAGCGGTCCGGAGGTGGTTAAGGTGAAATAGGGCAGAGTCCTTAAGGGGTTAATTGTCCAAGTGTATGAGTGAGTTCTGAGGGATAGCTGAAGGCCTAGGGAGGATATTACCGTCAGCTATCTAAAAAATATGTACTTCAGTGGGGGGGGGGGGGGGGGAGCTGGCACTATTATTGGGCAGACTAGATGGGCCAAATGGTTCTTATCTGCCGACACATTCTATGTTTCTATGTTTCTAAAGTGCCTAGGGCAGCATAAAATCTAAATATGGACCTGGCTCCACAACAGCAGCAGGATATAGTGTCACACATCACACTGCTGGTCTGTCTAGGAGGAGGAGAGGTGCGGCCGATAATCTGCTGTGCTCCTCCTCCTACACAGACCAGCAAAGCAATGCGTGACACTACATAGTGTTGCTGTGGAGCGCTGGCGGCTGAGGGCGACAGTTTATGAAGGTAGACGGAGCCTCTAGGTGCTAATGACGCCCCCATAGCACCTAGAGGCTCATTAGCATATAGATATAAGTTGTTATTTTAGCAAAACGGCTGCCCCAAAACCTATCATATTAGGATGGTTGGGCAGAGCAGACACTAGCGGATCGCTAGTGTCTGACACCTAAATATGTCATACCAAGTGATAGAAACCCTTTAAATTAGTTTGACATGACCGATCCCTCATGAAGCCATGCTGATATGGCGTTATTTGCTTATTTTTATGGAAGTACTCCAAGATAGCATCTCTTAGAAAACTTTCAAACAGTTTACCTACGACAGATGTTAAACTTACGGGCCTATAGTTTCCGGGCTCTGTTTTTGGACCTTTTTTGAATATTGGCACCACATTTGCTATGCACCATTCCTGTGGAACACTCCCTGTCAGTATAGAGTCCTTAAAGGGGTTGTCCCACAAAAATGATTCTAGAGTTTTCAAACCTGCACCTGGATCTGAATACTTTTGTAATTAGCATAGTCACTGAGATATTCAATAAACTGTATCTGTATAGCGCCACCTGCTGTTTGTTTTTTCTTATTTCTTTGAACTGTTTACAGAGATGGCCGCACATGCTCAGTTTCATCCTTCAACTTCCTCCTGAGCTGTGATAGGGAGAGCATGGACACGCCCCTTGAGCTGCAGCAGAAAAGACACTCCCCCTGAGCTGTCAGCTTAATATAAATGTAGCAGAGCAATGAATGTGGAGATCTCTGGATCCATGTGAGGTGCAGGGCCGGTACTAGCTTTATTAGAAAGAGATTGTGTGTATAGAGCTGAAGACATGGGTTGCTAGATGGCCGCTAGCCCATCCGCAATACCCAGTCCCCATAGCTCTGTGTGCTTTTATTGTGTAAAAAAAACGATTGTATACATATGCGAATTAACCTGAGATGAGTCAGAGCTTGAAAATATGACTCTTCTCTGATCACACAAGTAAGATATGACTCTTTTATGTTAATTTTCATATGTATCAAATCAGTTTTTTTACACAATAAAAGCACACAGAGCTATGGGGACTGGGTATTGAGGATGTGCTAGCGGCCATCTAACAATCCATGTCCTCAGCTCTATACCCAAAATCCAAGTGACAGGTTCCCTTTAAATATCAGAAATAAGGGTCTGGCCAGAATAGACTTCTATTATGATGGAATGTGCAGCACGCCAGACCTGCAGGGTATAGCGAAGCGAGGTCACGGTTGTGGGCAATCGAGGGTTGCTCACTGTATGGGAGAACCCTGGGCAGGCATGCGGCAGTGAAGGAGAGGTAGACACAGTTCCTCTGGGGCACACTCGGTATGTAGGGACCAGGCCTGATGGTGGATGAGGTGCCCTGGATGTTACAGGTATTTTGAGTGCCTGGGGCAAGGTCCCGTTTGGATTCGTGACGCCAGTGCCTGTAACGGTGGCACACCGATTTATAGTGCGAATAAGTGAGGTACACAGGTGGTATAGTGAACCAAACGTTGCTTTACTTAACAGTCCAACTTTGTACATGCAGATGGTAACACAGTCCTTTAGATCACAGTGTTTCACAAGCAGGCTTTATTCCACAAGATGGCAGGTATCGATTATGCAAGATACTCAGAGGGTAAATCCACAACACACTCAGAATCAGGTTGTACCTTTCCTCAGAAATAGTGTACACTGTCCTTTCTAGAACTCCTGTCTGGTTCCAATCCCAAGGCCCGGATGCCTAAATGGTGGCTTAAATCCTTGGTATATATATATCTATATCTTCCTCTCGTATTAAATCCTTGCTTTGCTTCCTATATACACCCTGTACAGAATTATTAGGCAAATGAGTATTTTGACCACATCATCCTCTTTATGCATGTTGTCTTACTCCAAGCTGTATAGGCTCGAAAGCCTACTACCAATTAAGCATATTAGGTGATGTGCATCTCTGTAATGAGAAGGGGTGTGGTCTAATGACATCAACACCCTATATCAGGTGTGCATAATTATTAGGCAACTTCCTTTCCTTTGGCAAAATGGGTCAAAAGAAGGACTTGACAGGCTCAGAAAAGTCAAAAATAGTGAGATATCTTGCAGAGGGATGCAGCACTCTTAAAATTGCAAAGCTTCTGAAGCGTGATCATCGAACAATCAAGCGTTTCATTCAAAATAGTCAACAGGGTCGCAAGAAGCGTGTGGAAAAACCAAGGTGCAAAATAACTGCCCATGAACTGAGAAAAGTCAAGCGTGCAGCTGCCAAGATGCCACTTGCCACCAGTTTGGCCATATTTCAGAGCTGCAACATCACTGGAGTGCCCAAAAGCACAAGGTGTGCAATACTCAGAGACATGGCCAAGGTAAGAAAGGCTGAAAGACGACCACCACTGAACAAGACACACAAGCTGAAACGTCAAGACTGGGCCAAGAAATATCTCAAGACTGATTTTTCTAAGGTTTTATGGACTGATGAAATGAGAGTGAGTCTTGATGGGCCAGATGGATGGGCCCGTGGCTGGATTGGTAAAGGGCAGAGAGCTCCAGTCCGACTCAGACGCCAGCAAGGTGGAGGTGGAGTACTGGTTTGGGCTGGTATCATCAAAGATGAGCTTGTGGGGCCTTTTCGGGTTGAGGATGGAGTCAAGCTCAACTCCCAGTCCTACTGCCAGTTTCTGGAAGACACCTTATTCAAGCAATGGTACAGGAAGAAGTCTGCATCCTTCAAGAAAAACATGATTTTCATGCAGGACAATGCTCCATCACACGCGTCCAAGTAATCCACAGCGTGGCTGGCAAGAAAGGGTATAAAAGAAGAAAATCTAATGACATGGCCTCCTTGTTCACCTGATCTGAACCCCATTGAGAACCTGTGGTCCATCATCAAATGTGAGATTTACAAGGAGGGAAAACAGTACACCTCTCTGAACAGTGTCTGGGAGGCTGTGGTTGCTGCTGCACGCAATGTTGATGGTGAACAGATCAAAACACTGACAGAATCCATGGATGGCAGGCTTTTGAGTGTCCTTGCAAAGAAAGGTGGCTATATTGGTCACTGATTTGTTTTTGTTTTGTTTTTGAATGTCAGAAATGTATATTTGTGAATGTTGAGATGTTATATTGGTTTCACTGGTAAAAATAAATAATTGAAATGGGTATATATTTGTTTTTTGTTAAGTTGCCTAATAATTATGCACAGTAATAGTCATCTGCACACACAGATATCCCCCTAAAATAGCTAAAACTAAAAACAAACTAAAAACTACTTCCAAAATATTCAGCTTTGATATTAATGAGTTTTTTGGGTTCATTGAGAACATGGTTGTTGTTCAATAATAAAATTAATCCTCAAAAATACAACTTGCCTAATAATTCTGCACTCCCTGTAGCATCTGCCCATCAGTGTTACTTATCTTTGCTTGGATGAGGAAGGACTGTGGGTTTCTCCCAGGAGGTTCTGTCCTGCAACTGGGGTGTCTCTACTGAGCTAATCCTAGCCTCAGGAGCTTCAGGTGGACGAAGTAACTCCTCTAGTCCCCTGGAATGAACTACCTTCCCCTGTCTGGGCCTACCTATATATAACCAGGGCTCTCTGGCTCCCTCTAACGTCTGGGAGGCTAAACTGCACCCTGACAGGCCTGACACCCAGATAACACAGGGAAATGCATACACATGACATTAAATGCAATCAAAACACATTAACCCCTTTTGTGCAGTGCCCACCTTCACCTAGTGGGACACTACAAATGCAATACGGAATGCCTCTTATAGGCTTCCGTAGTGCATGGTCTGTGGTAACGGAATCCATTACGGAATTCTTAGATAACCTGAACGCCGAACTTGCAAATCGCAAGTTCGCTCAACACTTCTGATGCCCTATCCTCAGCTGTTTGAGAAGGCACCGACGCTCGGCCCTCTGTGTGAGCTGACAGAAGGCCACTGCTTTACAGCGAGTGCTGGTGCCGTCTCAAACAGTTGATTGGCGGGAGTCCGAGATGACGGACCCCCCACCGATCAGATACTGATGAGCGATCCATAGGATAGGTCATCCATCAGTTAAAAAAATCTAAGGAAACCTCTATAAGTGAACATCTTCTGGTTGCCCATGGACTGGAAGTGATTTCAGTTATAATTTACACCAGTTTCTAGAGTAAATTATATTGATGCATATCCCCAACAGAGAGTCACCTACTGGGTCCCCAACTACAGTCTCTTGCAAAATCTCTGTGGATGGAAGTCACAAGAATTTTGAATTCTTACATCTAAGCAACCACAGCATTCAGTAGAAGTTAAAGGGAACCTGTCATCAACTTTATGCTAACCTCACTGAGGGCAGCATAAAATAGTGACAGAAATGCTGATTTCAGCGGTGTGTCGCACATCAGCTAAAAGTAAGTGGTTGCCGAGAACCAGCATCATAATCATTGCAGCCCAGGCCTTGAAAAGAGTCAAATCTACTTGAGAAGAGTCTTGGTTATTCATAATCTCCTCTTCTCTGATGATTGGCAGTTCTCTCCTAGACAGAAAGAGAGAAAACTCGATAGAAGACTGTCAGTCATCAGCAGGTGGGCAGGAATTCATGAATAACCAGGACTCTTCTCAGGTGGCCGTGACTCTTTTCCAGGCCCAGTCTGCAATGATTGGGATGTTGGTTCTCGGCCACTTATTACTTTTAACTTATAAATGACAGACCGCTGAAATCAACTCACCTGTCTCTACTTTATGATGCCGATAGTATGGGCAGCATAAAGCTATGTTCAAGGAATACTACCAATCAACCAGTAATTATTTGTCAGGTTTTTTTTTATGGACCTGAAATCAATTTTTTTTTAAAATGAGTAATCTGGCAGAGAAAACAAAGCACAAAGGTTCCCTCTAATTTATACTGAAGAACAATTGGATGGGGATATTTTTTAGTAGAGCTTGCACTGTAACCACCAGCCTGCTATGGAAACTCTATCTACATAAGTTTGATTACAGCCTGAATTTGTCTCCTCTGGGCTGAACTAATGAACAAATAACAACCTTCCGCTTGGTGCATTTGTCTTCTCTATTTGATTTGAAAAACAGATGGAAAATAATATGTAAACATACATAGACACACTTTAAATGAACCTTCTTTATAGATAAGAAGCTTCAGGCGCAGCAGCTTTTCCCTAAATTTGACTTACATTTAGAGCCCGTCTTGCTTGTGGCTGCTGTTAGAACAGAATGGACTCCAAAAATAGAAGTGTTAGTGTTTGCCTGGTCTTCGGACCATCTGTCTTTGCATTAATTGTGCTATGATTTGGATGCTGCCTGTGGTGGATAAATAGGTTAGATGTGTTAAGCTTGATGCACCCATAAATTGTAATAATTATGTGGCTGCCAGTACAGCACTTCACATAACAGGCAGATGCTTGGATTGATAGCATCAACTCTTTTTCACGGCACTTAGAATTGTGTGGTTGACTGAAAAGTTGTCATACGGGGTCTATTCATTCCAAGATGAGTCCTTTTGCAAAATATGTTTTTGCTGCAGGACAAGAGCAAGTAGTATGTGAATTCGTTGAGGGCTAACTCCACTAAAGATCTGGAAATTCTGGTTTAGCTGCAGTTAAAGGGTTTGTCTATATAGATAACACCTGTCCTCGATGCTCTGTTAGGGCATTTAACCCCTTAGGCTAGGGCTACATGACAACGTTGACCAAGCCGTAAGAGGAAAGGTCACAGTGTAGCATTGCCTGGGTCATATTGTGAACCGCAAGTTCCCATGCCTGCAACAAGTCAGTTGCAAGTAATTCAAACCTATTGAATTTCTTGCGCCTAAGGCATCGCTGCGACTTCCAGGTTGCAACGTGACCCCATTCACTTTCATTAGTTGTGATGCAGGCAGCGCTACACTGTGTCATATGTGTCCCAGCCATAGTTGCTGGCGTAGCTCCAGCCTTAGAAGGGGATCCTCTGCTGAGGAAGCCCCTTTTATATGGTACAGCTGAGAGACACCTGCTCGTGGAGACTCAAGCCATCCATGCATTACATGGACAGCCATTCATCTGTCTGCCAAATTAACTGTTTACTGGGCTGACGGGATCAGCTGAATGCTGCCAGAGGCGCCAATCTGAAGGGCGTTTTGCATGTGCTAATTCTGCAGGCAGCTAGTATGAATTAATGCTTTGTTCCTAATAATTGCCTTCTCGTTAGGAGGTGAAAGCTGCATTTACGTGCAGCAAACATCTGCTCTATATGTAGATAAGCGATCGCTACAGCGACTCATTGACTTGGTGTCTGCATCAACGATGCTTTCACCCAATGAGCGCGCATTTGCTCATTCATTGAGGGATTGGTGGCACATTTATATGGGCCAATGATTGGGACCGAGCATTTGTACAAATGGTTGTTTCCAATAGTTGACTTGTGTAAAGGGGTTATGGAAAGTGGCAAGTGTTATTTTGGTGACTAAATACAATTCTGAATATTTACAGATCCTGTAGGTAAGAAAAGGGGAACTACACGCTGCTAGAAGGTAAGAAAGATATAAAACCGCTATGAATGATGTTACAAAAAACATTCATCTCGCAGTTCCCTGGCCAGTCCAGTACCGAGACGGACCAGTCCCCTGCTGCTCTCTACTCCCTGGTCCAGCATTATCGCTTTGGCATGTGACCTCTGCAGCCAATTATTGCAGGGTTGGAAAGTAAGTGGCTACGGATTGGCCAGTTTCACCATGGGAGCAGTGAAGGATCCATTAGGTCTTATTAAAGGGGTTATCCAGGAAGTGATAATGATTACCTATTCTCAGGATAGGTCATTATTATCACATTAGTGGGGATCCAAATCCCAGCACCTCCACTGATCAGCTGTTTCAAGAAGCCACTCCGCTCACCGGAGCCCTGATGAGCCATGCAGGCTCTGGCAGCTTTTCAAGCACAGCGCCTTACTTCGTATAGTGGCAGTGCTTGGTATTGCAGATCAGCTCCATTGACTTGAATGGGGCTGAGCAGCAACTAGGCCATGTGACCAATGTACAATGATGTCATTGGCCTAGGAAGAGGCTGCAGCGCTCTAGGCCTCTTCTAACAACTGATTGTCAGGGCTACCGGGTGTCGCACCCTCGCAGAGCTGATACTGATCACCTATCCTGAGGATAAGTCATAAATATCTTTTCATGGGTAACCCCTTTAATTTTCTAATAACATTCTGTACAATTTTGCATATATTTTTTGCCTAGAAAACCCCTTTAATATGTTACAGTGTATTTCAAAGTTTCATGGATCAAAATGCAGTGACCGGGTTTGGAGTGGCCCCAACGCTATGCTGGGTCCCCCGGACACCTTCGAGGGGTCACCACATGTTGCCTTACCATCCGAAGGGATGGTAAGGCGTGGTGCACCCCAATGGGAAATAAGTCAGGGTCTGCAATAAACCAGTGTGCTTCTTTACTGGAGGAATTCAGGTGCAAAACAATACAGGCAAGGCATAGAGCTGGCATCTCTAGTCTTCTCCATGGCAGAAGAAGGGTTTGATGCTGAGGAAAGGCCTGAGCTAGCTGTCCCTCTAATTCTCAGAAGGCTGGTACCCTGGTCAAAGGCTGGAGGCCCACGGTCTGTAGCTCAATAGTCTGGGTGGTTCCTTGGTCACAGGGCTTGTGACCCATGGTCTGTGGCTCTGTGATCCATGGTCTGTGGCTCTGCGTCCCCTTCTAGCGTCTTTTTCTGGTCACTCATGCAGACTGGCATGAGTCTCCCCCTCCAAGCACTAGTCCCTAACTGCAGCACACAAGGGGTTCAGACTACTCTACTTATATACTGTTTCTAGCTAGTCTGGAACCTTCTAGTGGGAGGGGTGGAGTGGAGAAACTCAGTACAAACAATTGCAAAGTCACCACTCCCGTCTGTCATAGACTTACATTAGAGCTGAATGGCAATGACACAGCAGTTTTTTCCAGACAAAAACAAGTTTGCAGACATCACATCCCTAAACCAGACATTAAACAGGTCAGTCTGTCTGGTTTCAGAGTTAAACAAGTCTGGCTTTTTCCCTCCAAAACATGCTCTTCTTTAAACCCTATGGCAGCTGTGGCAAGTTACCAGCTCCTTATTCAAAGTCCCAAAAGTCTCTCAGTAATTATTAACCCTTTCCATAGAGCTTCACAAATGCAATGGAAATGAACAGGATATATATCACAACATATCAAATGCAGTTACATGGTATTAAACAGTGCAAGTTAACCCTTTCACTACAAAAATGCTTTGTTGTCTGACGCAAAACAATTATAAGGATAGGTGCTCTTTAACCTCTTGCGGACACATGACGTACCGGTACGGCATGTTGTCCCGGTACTTAAGGACCGTGATAGGAACAAGGTGCCTGCTCAAATCATTGAGCAGGCACCTTGGGTCAATGCTCGGGGGGGGGGGGAAGAGTCCAGTGACCCCCCCATGTCGGCGATCGCCGCAAACCGCAGGTCAATTCAGACCTGCGGTTTGCGGCTTTTACATGGTGCGGCGGCGGTGGTGCCATAGGGTCCCCATGGAGCTTTAGGGGGGACCCGATGACATGGAAGGCAGCACGATGCCTTCCTAAGGCATCGGCGCTGCCTTCCTGTGATGAGCCTGTGAGATCCAGCCCCTGGATCTCACAGGCCGGAAGCTGTATGAGTAATACACACTGTAATACAGTAATACACACTTAAGTCTTGTGGAACACCTAAAGGGTTAACAAAGTTTGTAAAATCAGTTTTGAATACTTTGAGGGGTGTAGTTTATAGAATGGGGTCATATTTGGGTGGTTTCTATTATGTAAGCCTCGCAAAGTGACTTCAGACCTGAACTGGTCCCTAAAAATTGGGTTTTTGAAAATTTCAGAAAAATTTCAAGATTTGCTTCTAAACTTCTAAGCCTTGTAACATCCCCAAAAAATTAAATATCATTCCCAAAATGATCCCAACATGAAGTAGACATATGGGGAATGTAAAGTAATAACTATTTTTGGAGGTATTACTATGTATTCTAGAAGTAGAGAAATTGAAACTTGGAAATTTGCAATTTTTTACAAATTTTTGGTAAATTTTGTATTTTTTTTATAAATAAAAATTATTTTTTTTTACTTCATTTTACCAGTGTCATGAAGTACAATATGTGATGAAAAAACAATCTCAGAATGGCCTGGATAAGTAAAAGCGTTTTAAAGTTATCAGCACTTAAAGTGACACTGGTCAGATTTGCAAAAAATGGCCAAGTCCTTAAGGTGAAATAGGGCTGAGTCCTTAAGGGGTTAAGGTGAAAATGAGCCCGGTCCTTAAGGAGTTAACTTAGTCACTTTTGACATGATACATGAATAAAGTTTGTATGATAGTGACAGTGGCGTAGGGTTTGCCATAGCAGCCATAGCAATGGCTATGGGGCCCTACGCCACTGGGGGGCCCGGGCTGCCAGCTGAGGATTAAAAATTTATATATATTTGAGTGGCGGTGCGATAGGGGCCCAGGCCTTGGGCCCCCCCTTCACTGGTGGCAGCAGCAAGGGCAGTTCCGATCGGAGTCCCAGCAGTGTAATGCTGGGGCTCCGATCGGTTACCATGGCAGCCAGGACGCTACTTAAGTCCTGGCTGCCATGGCCAGTTAATCTGCAGAATACTTACATGCGCTGTGGCCGCCGGGCGCTCCTTCTTCTTGTAACTCGTCACAGGTCTGTGCGGCACATTGCTATAAGCATAAGCAATGCGCCGCACAGACCTGTGAGTTACAAGAAGAAGGAGCGCCCAGCGGCCACAGCGCATGTAAGTATTCTGCAGAGTAAGAGGCACTGGGGGCCTGGAGCAGCTTGGAGAAAAAAGGCTTCACAGTCTCCCAAACTCCTTCTGCCTGGCCAAGCGAGCCAGCACCCCTGAGGCCAAGCGAGCCAGCACCCCTGAGGCCAAGCCTGCCAGCACCCCTGAGGCCAAGCCTGCCAGCACCCCTGAGGCCAAGCCTGCCAGCACCCCTGAGGCCAAGCCTGCCAGCACCCCTGAGGCCAAGCCTGCCAGCACCCCTGAGGCTAATCCTGCCAGCACCCCTGAGTCTTCAGAACTGTATGTAAATTATACATAAGGGGAGCTTATAATATGAAAGAGACGAATTATGTCAGAGCGTCTCTTCACCTACACATGTATCAGCACTAGATATATACCCCTTACTCTCCCTAATACCCAAACTACACAAGATACATATCCCTACCTTCTGTCTAATACACATACACACCCAACAATATGTTCTTTCACCTTCTTGTGTTACAGACCCCTGTACAATTTAACAATCTTCTTTAACACACAGACATTTAGATTCATACATTTCCTACACTGGCACAAATGCGTTGGCGAGGTCCGAGAGGTATGTGGGGGTGGGAGATCCGGGGGAAGGGAGCCCAAATATTTTTTTTGCTATGGGGCCCAGTCATTTCTAGCTACGCCCCTGGATAGTGACAGTAAAAACTAAGTACTGTCTTTTATGCATTTCTCGTCTTTGTAAAATGGCAGCTAACCTTGCTATTTCACAAAAGAAGTGCAATCAAGTACGAAATGGCAGACAATCAAGGACTTACAATTGTGTAGTTATTACAATTCAGACCATGGAAAATGAAACTGTGTTCACCTTTACATGGAAAATAATATTTAATCATCCACATGCCTCATAATACATTTCAATCAAATATTCCCCTTTTATCTGTAGCGTAGACAAAGAAACATGAGATGAAAGCAAACACCAGAAGCTCGATGCATGACTGCATTTTCAAAAGGGTTATATTTTGCATCTCTAGCCTACAAAAAGGAATGTCGTTTAACTGGATTTGCACACAGGATCTATTGAACCCAATGAGGTGTAGACTGGTAGTGTACATAGACATCTACTCTGAATGCTTAAAGGCACATGGAGGTTACAAATGGTATCATTATCTGCCATGGGTTCAAATTGCTTGCTAATACCCTCAAATATTTTGCAAATCAAAATATGTACACCCTTCCACCCTACCCCCTCAATCTAATATATACTGTAGTGCTGTGCCACAATGCCCTGATTTCGCATTACAATTATCAGATGCTCCTAATTTCATTAATTTGTTTCTAGAAAAGCTTCCACTTCCTGATGACATCATAGAAAGGGAAAAAAATCCACGCTGATCTTGACAGGTACCATCTATTGTCCAGTGACTAGTAGGATGGAGCCCACTGACTTAATAGGATAGCATCCACTCCCTGGTATACTTGCACAATGTCAGTGACCTACCTGGTGGCATCTACTCCCAGGTGGTACAATAGGCAACCATCTAGTGGTAGTTTACTGGTGCACTAGTTTTCTGTTCTGTTTCTTGTGATGTAGTTTTAATTCTTGTATGAAAAGTGCCTATCTTACTGTAATGTTGGTTTAAAAAAAACAAAAAAAACAACAAACCTAACTGTCAGGGGCATAGCTAAAGGCTCATGGGCCCTGGTGCAAGAGTTAAGCTTGGTGCACCTAGCGCTGGTGCACCTAGCTTTTCTGTTGCCCAAGGCAAATATTGAAATGGCCCCCATGCCAAATTCTCAACCTAACCCCTTCCCTTCAGTCCTACTGTTAAAGGGGTTGTCCTCTTTTTACTACTGATGACCTATCAGGTCATCAATATCAGATCAGCACCCCGACAATCAGCTGTTTGAAGAGAGGGCAGCGCTCATATGAGAGCTGCTTTCTCTGTTCTGATCACCTGCTTGCCGTAGCATTTGCCAGTGATGAGCAGGTAAACAAAGCAGAGAAGGCAGCGCTCATGCAAAAAAAAAAGCGGACAACCCCTTTAAAGACATACTTGGAAAACATTACATACAGCGCTACAGAACATACAGGGTAATACAGCTCCACATATGTATCTCTTACATCCAGTGCCTTCTCTTCTCTGATGTAGAGATTCTCTTTCTTCTTCTTCTCCTGTCAGACCAGACCGCCATGGTGACTTCTTTCAGCCGTGCCTCGTCTCTGCAGAGTTTAACAGACACCTTACTTTCCTACTTTTCCATCGTCCTCCCACCTTCTCAATACCCAATACTGTGCCCACTGTGCTCCCCAAAACTTTCCTGCAGAAACAGTCCCCCTGAAAATACTGGTACCACACAGATAGTGCGTCAGTACAAAAACGCCCCTTTATATTGTGCGCTAGTACAAAAAATCCCCCCTTCCTTTCAGATCAGACCCCCATATAAAAACCCTAAATGAGATCCCCCATCTCAGACCAAACCCCCATTAGACCTCCATGTAAGACCCCGACCCAATATCAGACCTCCAGACCCCCATATCAGACCTCCAGACCCCCATATCAGACCTCCAGACCCCCATATCAGACCTCCAGACCCCCATATCAGACCTCTAGACCCACATTAGACCTCCAGACTCCCACTAGACCTCCAGACCCCCATATCTGACCCCATTAGACCTCCAGACCACCATTAGACCTCCAGACCCCCAATCAGACCCCCATTAGACCTCTAGACCCCCAATCAGACCCCATTAGACCTCCAGACCCCCAGTCAGACCACTACAGACCCCCCAGTCAGACCTCCATACCTCCCATTAGACCACTCCAGACCCCCAGTCAGACCTCCCGACCCCCTTTAGACCACTCCAGACCCCCATTAGACCTCTCCAGACCCCCAATGAGACCTCTCCATATCAGACCTCAGATCAGACTGTAAAATAATAAAGTAACTTACCTCTACTGCCGCCACTCTCCCTGTCCTGGCTGTTTTCTTGTCACGAGGGTGTCAAGAGCCACGCCTGACTCCGTTGTACCCGGGGTCAGGAGGTCGCAGCGGTTGGCTGCACGATCTATGTAATATAGGGCTGTTTCCTTATGGTAGCTTTCTGGGTTTGCTTTGTCTAGGGACGTCAGGGCAGTCAGGTGCCAGCTGCAAGGTGAGTCAGGGGTCACCACCTTACCCTCTCCCTTGGGCAGGGCTTTCCCTTTTCCCTCCCTGTGTGTGACGCCGGTCATTACATTTCTCTTCTCAGGTCCCGCGCTGCACTGCAGTCACCTGACCTCCTGCAGAATCAGGTCAGAGTGCGCTCTGTACGTCCTGACGCTGCAGGCAGCAAGGACACAGCAGCGTTGGCCCTGAGAAGAGCGAGCAGGAGGAGGGGTAAGTACTGTACAGCGCTCACAGCTGTTCTCTCCCCCTCCTTCTGCAGACTAGTGCACTGCATCTTATAATGGGAAAAGTACAGTACCACTGGCAAGGGGGAGCGTCTGGGCGACCCCTACAGTTGCGACCCCTACAGTTACGCCAGTGCTAAATGTCCATATAAAATCCACACATTTCCATAAACCCCAGGTTCCCACTCTGTGTCTGTGTGTTCACTCAATTTTCCTAGTCAGTTGGAGGGCTTTCAGTCTCTGTGAAATGATGGCTTCTATAGAGCATTGCCGGCATATTAAATAGGAGATCAGTACAACGAAGCTGAATAGAAACAAATATGAAAACCTGCAGCGACTGTGCATGTCTACAACCATACTATTCATTTCCTTCTGGGATTCGCGTCCTCACTTATCCCTTGGTTGAACTTGATGGACTTATGTCTTTTTCCAACCGTATTAACTATTTAACTGAAAGAGAATTGAGATGAATAGTTAGAAAGTTTAATTACTTGAGCTGTGTATACTCCCAATAACCAAATGCAGGGCTGAGCGGACAGCATGTGGGCATGTGTGACCACCGCTATGGACCACAGATGGACAGCAAATCAAGTAAATCTAAAATAAGAATAATAGTTATTATTATTACTAATTTTACCACAGTGCTACTACTACTGCTACTTTAATTACTACCTTACTTTTCCATACTCACTAACTGGTAAATGCTGTTATACTTATTTATCTTTATATTCCAAGGGGTTCATAATATAATAAAATAACATAATTGATAATACTTGTGATTATTGTTCAAAATGGTATTTGTATGGAAATCAATTTTAAAATTTCAAAATATGATTGCTATTTTTGACAAATAATGAGACTATTGGCTGATATCATATAATATATAACAATCCCTTTCTAACATTGCTAGAACCAGCCCTGTACCTCACATGAATCCAGAGATCTCCACATTCATTAGTCCAATTGCTCTGCTAGATTTATTTCAAGCTGGCAGCTCAGGGGTGGGTGTCTTTTCTGTGGGGCATGTCCTTTCTGCTGCAGCTCTCTCCCTATCACAATTCAGAGGGAGCGTGTGATTTTTTTCAGGGTTGTGTCTTTTCTGCTGCAGCTTTCTCCCTGTAAATGTCACAGCTTCTAACAGTAGATATGGCTGGTGGCAGTGGAAGGTTGGAACTGAGCATATGCGACCACCTCATTTAGGTGGACTGAGAAATAAGGAAAAGAATAAACAGCAGCTGGCACTATACAGAAACATTGTATCAAAGACTAAATGTTTACTTACATCCAATTACAAAAGTATTCAGACCTAACTGCATAATTTTTCATGGGACAACCCCTTTAAAATCCATAGTATATTGGGGGCATGGCTTCGGGCTGGCAGAGTGAAGACGCATGCACACAGGGCTCCGGGTACACCTTCAGATAAACGTGGGAAAACCTGGCCTCACATTACCCTACGGGCCATGACAAAGGGGAGAAGGTCAGGAGTCAATGGATGGCCCCACCTAACACTCCATAGGCCGGTATCTACGCTCCGGAGCGCCAGAGCCAGCTCATCCAGAGGCCTCAGCAATGGCGGCCCCAGCAGCACCACTACGCACTTCGGCCGTGCCCTTCACACCGATGCCCGCATGCCACAGCGCTTCCACGCACAATGTGGAGACTTGCCCTTCCTCACAATCGGCTCCTGCCTCCCTGTCTGTGGGAGAACACCCGGGGATGCGTCGGGACAGCAGGCTAGATCCAGCTTCCATGACACCTCAACCACATGGCGATCCGCAGATGGACTCCAGGGCGGCAGATCAGACCACACCACAGGTACTTACCTACTTTCTGCCGGTGGCTGAAACACCATCCCTGTACCAGGGCACACCAGCCATCTTTGCCACCACCCGACAATATATATGGCGGATCCCCCGCTCCCAACATCCCTGGACCGCACAGTAGCATAACTTTGGGAGATGGTGAGGGCCTTGCCCACCAGATCAGACCTGGAAGCACAAGTGGCCCGTATAGAGGCAAAAACGGACCCAGGCCCTGCAGGCAGTACATGAGACTGTACAATCCCTGAATGACAGAGTTACCACACTTGAACAACAATACTCCACCTCAGCTTCTACAATGTCCTCTCTTCATGCCACCATATACACTCATACTACTCAAATGAAGGACTTTTCTCTCCCTCTTGATGATGTGGAAATAGAGGACGCCACAATAATCTTAAAATCCGAAACATTTCAGAATCGGTCTCCAAAGACCTACTGTACAACACCGTGGTAACCATCTTTAACAAAATACTAGACAGGCCTCTGGCAACTGAGATCGAATTAGACAGAGTACAGAGTACACAGAGTGGCGGGCCCGAGGAACCGTGACCCAGATAAACCTTGTGATGTAATCTGTCGGGTGCACTTTTACAAGGTGAAAGAAGACATCCTCTGTGGGGCCTGGGATAAAAGAGAGATTTCCCATGACGGCATGCTTATTACCATACTGCCGGATGTTTCACGCTTGACACTCTGTATGCGCAGACTAGTCTGCCTGCTGTTCGAGGCCACAAAAGAAGCGGGGGCCTCATATCGTTGGGGCCACCTCTTCCACATTATCCTACTCAGACAAGTGGGACTCTCCATGACTATTCACACTCCGGAGGATCTTCCAGACTGGACTCTACCGCCGCTACATCAGGCCCTGAACATACCTGGAGAAGCCGTCTACCTATACCCCAGCGCCCATCGAATGGTCGCCATGGATCCAACTTGACCCAACCGCAGCGTTTGTCTGTGGCACATCAACAAGTCTTCTCTCGCTAAAGCTGAGCCAAAGTGATATACAAAAGGGGACACTTTGTTTAGACAAGGACGGTCCCCCCAGAGGACCATACGGTGCATTTTATCCAGCCAGGGACTCTCCCTGAGTTCTAATCCCCTCTTTTATTGGGGCAGGGGGAGGGTTACTTGTAGTAGTAACTGGGAAACTAGACCTCTCTCGCCCTTGATCTTGCTGTGCCCCCCCCCCTCTACATTTATCCAACTGCCTAGGGTTCCCCCAGTTGTTCTAGTTTAAGGTTGGACCAAGGGTGTCCTTCTGATGCTCCTCTTTAATCGACTAGCCGTTCCACTTTCCCCCACTAGGGCACTGTGTTTCTCGCTGCCCTGGCAGTTTCTACAGCCTGGTTGGACGAAACACAGTTAAATAGTTTCATCTCACTTCTAGGTTTACTGCAGACACCTCGTCTCATTTGAGCTTTCTTCCCCCTTCGTCCTTTTCTGTCTCTTCCCTCCCTCATTACCTTCCTCTCTCCTCTTCCTTCCCACCCCCCCCCTTTTTTTCTGTTCCTAAAATATGTCAATTATACTAATAGTTTATCTCAATGACCAGGGTTGAACAGAAAGGTCCTCTCTTCTCAGACTTTTGTGGAAGAAAAGAGCACATATCACATTTATACAGGAGATGCATTTTCGTTTGGACGGAATCCAGTCTCTCACCAACGCCTGGTTTCCCCATGCATACCACTGCACCTCCCCAGACTCCAAGACTAAGGGAGTGTCCATCCTCATTTCCAACTTCGTTTCTTGGGAACCGATCGACACCCGCATTGATGGGGTGGGTAGATTTATCTTCGTGAAAGATAAGCTGGCTGGCACGGTGACACTCTAGCAACAATGTATGTTCCAAACATAGGACAGGTCTGGTTTCTAGACAGAACACTGGTGGCTCTGGAAGAATTCACGGACGGAGTCCTGGTACTTGGAGGGGACCTTAACCTTACTTTATATCCCACTATTGACTCCTCTAAAGGTCAATCAAACCTACCTTATTCCACACAGGCCAGACTAAGGGAACTCCTTCATGCCCACCAACTAGTGGATTAATGGTGTATTTTAGATCCAACAAATCGAGACTACACATTTACTCCAATCCCCACAACTCATATTCCAGATTGGATTACTTCCTCGTACACCACACCAGGTTGGAACAGCTAACTGGGGCACAGATTGATCCCATTACCTTTTCCGATCATGCCTTAATATCAGTGACACTCACAATACCAACCTTTCACGCCAGAGCATGGCACTAGCATTTGAATGACTTCCTATTGCAAAACTCGCAGTTCACAATGGAGATTCGGAAAGACTAGACTGACTACTTCTCATTCAACACCACTCCATACTGTGATCCCTTTACTGTATGGGGGCACACAAGTGCTATATTCAGGGCCGGATTAAGAGCATCATGGGCCTGGTGCTGAGGATTTTGCTGGGCCTTTTTATGGAACTGCACTCAGTGTCTTAATTACATATATATTTTATCGATACCATTAAAGTATTTTGTTTCTGCAACTACCCTTTCATTTGGCGTCTATCTTGGCAACATGGAGGGGGACCACGGGAGGGGGACCCTGAGGGTGGGGGCACCCTCAGGGCACTATAGTGTCAGGAAAACCGCTTTGTTTTCCTGACACTATAGTGATCATTTAACATGACTATGAAGATTACTGTTTTCTAGCTGCTGTGGACTGTGGACAACAGCAGCCAGAAACAGTAATTTTCATAGAGCTGTGTTATGATTTATGGACACAGCACTCAGCATGCTTAGCCAGTCAGATAGAAGGCTGGCTAAGCATGCTGAGAGCTGTGTCTAAATAACATAACACATTAAAGGGATTCTGTCACCAGGTTTCACCCCTGTCAGCTAAAAATATGCTGATGTTCAGGGCGTCTTCACGATTCCTAATGTGGGCTTATAAATGTCATCTGTGGGCTTATTTAGCTAAAAAACAGCTTTTACTAACCTGTCAGTCAAACAAATAAGGTGCCCAAGGGGATGTTAATGGATGCAAGGTGTCGGCCGCACCCGCCGCCGTTCGTGCCCAGCGCCGCCTTTCCGGACTTCTGCGCCGCCTCCTAATCCTCTGTGCCACCTCTCGCTCTCCCTCCCTCCCCCCTCCTCCTGCTGTAAGATCTCGCGCATACAGGGGTTGAGCGAAGTGCCGGCACATGCGCACTTCGCTGGAAGAAGCCAAATGGAGAAGTCTGCACGGGCGCATCAGTCAGAGCCCTGTGCGCAAGCGCGAGATCTTACAGCAGAAGGAGGGGGGAGGGAGGGAGAGCGAGAGGCGGCACAGAGGATTAGGAGGCGGTGCAGAAGTCTGGAAAGGCGGCGCTGGGCACGAACGGCGGTGGGTGCGGCTGGCACCTTGCATCCATTAACATCCCCTTGGGCACCTTATTTGTTTGACTGACAGGTTAGTAATAGCTGTTTTTTAGCTAAATAAGCCCACAGATGACATTTATAAGCCCACATTAGGAATCGTGAAGACGCCCTGAACATCAGCATATTTTTAGCTGACAGGGTTCAAACTTGGTGAGAGAATCCCTTTAAAGAAATTACTGTTTCTAGCTGCTGTGGACTAGCAGCTAGAAACAGTAATTTCTTTAATGTGTTATGTTATTTAGACTGAGCTCTCAGCATGCTTAGCCAGTCAGTAATTTTCATAGTGCTGTTATTATTTATGGACACAGCTCTCAGCATGCTTAGCCAGCCTTCTATCTGGCTGTGCTTCTTGAGAGTCACAGTCCACAGGCTCAGAAACAGCCTGTGGACTGTGACTCTCAAGATGCAAAGCCAGATAGAAGGCTGGCTAAGCATGCTGAGAGCTGTGTCCATAAATCATAACAGCACTATGATTGCCCTCCCTTCCAACTGGATGAGTTTATCTGATACCTGCCCTGCTCCAGAAGCTCCTGCTGTCTCACGGGCTGGTGTGGCTGAGCGCTGTGGGCCGTGTGCTGGTCGAAACTGCTGAGTAGGTTGTACACAGCGCAGCGTGCAGGAGGGATAACCGCGGGCGCACTGAGGTCATATCCGGCGGGCCGGCATTACAGGAACCGCACCAGCTGCTCTGACGTCCTGCCGCCGGATATCCTGTGACGTATATCCGGCGGCAGGACGTCAGAGCAGCTGGTGCGGTTCCTGTAATGCCGCGGCCCGCCGGATATGACCTCAGTAGTGATGGGAAGTTCGGATCTTTCAGATGAATCGGATCTTCGGTTCACTTGCTGAGTCACTGACTGCTGAGCTGACTCGCAAGTGAACCGAAGACTCTAGGTGCCAGTGCGCATGCGCAGATGCTATCCATTCGATTCACTTGCTGCTGCTGACTCAGTCGGCTCTTCAGCTCTCTAATGAGTGAGTCAGGATCAGGAAGAGTGATTGATTATAGTGATAGTGAAGGGAAGCTGAGGCTGACGCCGGACAGGACTCAGGAGCTGTCACTGTGGTGTGCATTGTTGTCTGTTGTGCATTGTTACCCACAGTGACAACAGTCTGACACTGACAGTAGTACAACGAACCAAGTGAAGTGAAATGTGAATGCACGCACAGGGAAAACTATGTGCTGAATTGATAACAGTATTACAGTAACACAGTCACTGGCTGATAATAAAACAGTCCCCACAGTCCCCACTTAACGGAATCCATAAAGGAGATGTGAACCCACCCTTAGTTATATAGCTACTGAATGAGATGCCTTTAACATATATATCTCCTGAGAAGCCAATTTGATCCTAAAGGGTTAATTCAACCTGTAATCTAAACTCTGTGTCATCTGTCACTTCTCTTATCTCTCTGCTCCTGTCAAAGGCGTACATAGAAATCACTGGGCCCCATAGCAAGAATCTAAATTGGGCCCCCATTCCCCTTTTATAGCCCCTCCCACTACCCATTCCAGGCCTCTCTCTTTGTTCCATGAACTATGTTCGCTGCTGTTTTATAATTTATGCCATCAGGGCCGGATTGGGATTACAAAACAGGCCTGGCACACAAAAGAGGCATAATAGATACAGTGTGTACAGATGTATAGTGTATACAGAGGTGTACTGATATGTGAGGAACGTGGTATAATATATGCAGTGTGTTCAGGTATATAGTATATACAGCAGTGTACTGATATGTGAGAAACGTGGTATAATATATGCAGTGTGTTCAGGTATATAGTATATACAGCAGTGTACTGATATATGAGGTATAAATTATAGCTCGTACCTCACATACCAATCCAATACTGTATATACAATATACCTGTACACACCATCTATTATACCTCGTACCTCACATATCAGTACACTGCAATATATATTATATATCTGTACATATTGCATCTATAATACTGTTTAATATATGCAGTGTGTGTGTGTATATATATATATATATATATATATATAGATGTGAGGCATACAAGGTATAATACTGTAGATGCAGTGTTTACAGAAATATGTGGTCAGTTATACATTATGGTCACTGTGTGTGTGAAGTACATGAGGTTGTGGTCACTGTACCTGTCTGAAGTATTATACATGAGTGAGCAATGAGTAAAAACAGGGCATGGAGGGGGGTAAATGATGAAAAGTGGAGGACCTCCTCTTACCACTCCATTCCAGTCTGTATGGATCAATGCAGAGCTGCTTGTGAACTTCTAATACTTGCTGTTAGGGGTTGAAGGACCTGTGATGATGTCATCACAGGTCCTGGCAGATATACCTTTTGGTGTAGTTCCTTTGCTAGATTCTGCAGGACCTGTGATGCTGAAGATGATGTCATCACAGGTCCTGGCAGATGCACTGTTCTAACCTGGGAACTACACTTTACACTGTGCAGTTCCCTTACAGGACCTGTGAAGACTCCCTATACTACTCAGACGGCTCAGAGCTGCTTGCCTTGCCTCGCCTCAGCTCTGATTGGTTGGTGGGCGGGGAGGGGAGGGGCTGGCAGAAGCAGCTTCCACTCTAGGATCATATTACGCTCCTCCCAAGTCCCGCCCTCAGGCTCCTGCTGCCAGCGTGAGGTCAGCGTCTCTGCATTGTCTGTGCTATGTGACAGCTGACAACAGAGGACTTTTAGCGCGGGCCGCTCCCGACGGCCTTTTGGCTGGCAGATGGGCCTATTTTATGGTAGGGGCCTGGAGCTGCAGCTCCATCAGCCCCTACGTTAATCCGGCCCTGGCTATATTAGGGGCACATTCATTAAGCTAGGAACTCGAATTGAAAAAGAGCGAGTGGCAGTGTTAACTTGACTCATCTCCAGAATACACAACCTGTAACAACTCCACAAGTCTACCCTGGACAGACACCTGGGAGCAGAACTGACACAATTAAGAGAACAGGTCCACTCCTTGTGCATGTCTAGAGTGAAAGCGACCTTAGTTAAATGCTGTAGACACTATTATGAATACGGGAATACGGGAATAAACCTGGCAGGACCCTAGCAAGGGCACTGCGTAAGACCAGGGTACATTCCTAGGTCCCCTTTCTTTCCGACAGTTCGGGCCTTTGTGTAACCTTGCCCCAAAAGATAACTGAAGCCTTTAGATCATATTATCAATCATTGTATAACTTACAATCCTCCCTGACTCAGAATTCAGGAGCTCATCTCCAATCTATTTGCTCATATCTGTCATCCTCGGGCCTGGGCCACCTGTCGGCAGAGGCAATCGCCGCACTAGAATCCCCCCTGTCTCCTGCTGAACTAGCCCTAGCCATCAAGGACTCGCAGATGGGCAAAGCCCCTGGACCGGATGGCCTGCCCTTAACGTATTACGCAGTTTTTGTCCACCTTCAACTCCTTTCACCTCGATCCGCTACCGACCCATTTCTTTTATAAATGTCATTTAAAATTATTCTCCAAGATTCTAGCTATCCGCCTCATCCCACACATGCAACAACTAATTCACCTAGACCAGACTGGCTTTATGCCCTTGAGGGAGGCATGGGACAATACCACCAGGGCTATAAGTATGATACAGTATACCATGTAATTATATACAAACTCCACATGTTCCTTTTCTCCACCGACGCCAATAAGGCATTTGACAGAGTTGACTGGGCCTTCATGTTTGAAACACTGGGTCATGTGTGGGACTGGGGGAGGCAATGATGGCCCATATTCACAACTTATACTCGAACCCTTCAGCATCAGTCAAAGTGAATGGTCAATTTTCAGCGCCATTTTCGATACAAAACGGAACGAGACAGGGTTGCCCCCTTGATTTTCATTCTTTGTCTAGAACCACTAATAGGTCACATAAGAGCCAATCACAACATAACTGGGATACAGGTCCAGGGCGTCCCTCATAAGGTAGCTGCCTATGTGGACGACCTTCTTTTCTTTCTAACATGTCCCCGCATATCTCTAACAAATTTTCTGAAAGAACTAAAAAAATACTCATTATTATCTAATTTTAAGATAAACTTCCAAAAATCAGAAGCCATGAACATCACTCTCCCGTCTAGCCTAGCTGCGGAGTTGGCAGATAGCTTCCCATTTAAATAGTCCAGGTCCTTACTAAAATACTTAGGCATACAATTAACCCCAAACCTATCAGACCTCTACTCAGTAAATTACTGAATTACCCCCCCTCCCCACCACCACCACCACCACCACAACGGGCAATAAAAGTTGACTTAGATCGCTGTAACAAAGGTATCTTCACCTGGTTCGGACGGATCTCTATTTTCAAAATAAATATCCTCCCCAGAATATTATACACTCTCAATCACTCAATGACATCTCGGACCCACTGGGCCTGTCGAGGTGGCAATTACACCAATATAACACCAACTATAACATTTTCTCGCATTGCTACGTCCAGCCTCCACATACACAAGAGGTAGAACCGACTTCGAACAAATCTGCGATACGAGGGGGGTAATCGGACATGCTCTGTCCTGCCTCTATGGCCTACTCATATTTCCGTCTAGCCAACCTTCTCCTACCTGTGTACTCAATTGGGATAGGGACTGGAACAGAAAGAACACATATATACTGTACATTAACACATGAGACCTCCATTGGCAGAAACATCCAGGAAACCGGTTTTAAGGTCCTCTTCAGATGGTACAGGGTATTGTCCAAGGTCCATTCTCTTTTCCCTACAGTCACCCTGCTTTGTTGGCATTGCGGGAGAACTAGAGGATCGATGTCTTTTGAGAGTGTCCCGTGCTAGGCGGTTTTTGGCATGAGTTATGGCGCATCACGTTTAAATTTACTTCTCACGCTCTTCCTAAGATATCTGCATTCTTTCTGCTCCATGATAGCGAGAGTCCCTTGTCTACATACAGGAGGTCGGTGGTGCGACATATGGTTAACGCTGCAAGAGCATGTATCCCTTGCATGTGGAAACAAACATCTGCTCCCACAAAATTCAGGTGGTCATGAGAATGGAGGACTTGATAGCATCTTTGAGAGGTACATATACCAAGTTCGATAAAACGTTGCGATATTGGATCATGTTTTAAAGCTCCCAGGAATATAAACTGTTGTTGACAGCATATAGGAACAACGCCCCCACCCCCCTTTTTTTTCTTTCTCTTCCTTTCCCTTCCACATTTCCCTCCTCTCTCCTCAGATTCCATATTTCCCCACCTACGGTCCAGGTTTTTGTTTAAGAACATTATTTTATATTTTGAACACTAGACATTATCTGATTATCTGTGCCTTTTGTTCATCTATTGAGTCTAGATGTTCATCTATGCAAAATACTTAACACTGTCGTTGGGCTGCGCCCCATTCGCGATATTTTGGTCTTCTGTAAAGTACCGTACTATTGAAAATCTAAATAAAGAATTTACAAAAACAAAATCCATAGTATTGCAGTTGCAACTAGTGGATGATTTTTTATATTTTTGTCCGTGTAGGGCACATCCTGGTGACCATCGGAGACAATAGTCTCCAATGGTATCTCAGTCCCTGTTCTGTGAGACATGGACCACAATATTATATGCCCTGAGTTTCTCTGCATGGACCCTAAGTCTGTGCCAAAAAACACTGGTGTGAATAGAACCACTTACTGTACGCTGTCAATGTGCAGTCCATTGCACACACTGATAGCATGCATTGTCTGACTAAGCCCCATGAATATGGAGCATTGCGTACCAGAGAAAAATGAGAAAACATGATCGTACCTGTTATTTTCCTTTGAAATGAGTCAATGACTTTGGCACTAGGAATTTGTATACCTGTTCTTCAGGTAATTTGCAAGCTGCAAGCATATATTTTATATAAACTACACCTAAAGGCTTGCAAATCTCAGAGCCTTTAATTTAACACAGCTATAACAATGTATATTTTAACATAATAATATTACAAAATTCACAACCTCTTTTGAAAAAGAAAGGTGCTCAGAATCTATTATAAAGGTTGAGGCTACTTTCACACTAGCGTTTTTAATGGATCCGACTCCAACATTTCAAATAAGAGAAAATGAAGATTACAGGGAAATAGTAGATAACCAACACAGGTAAAGCAAGTCCTTACATATAAAAGGGCAGGGGCTTCCTTAGGGTCTTGTATGGCACACAGGGTACCAGAAAAATAAAATAGAGCCACCCTTACATAGTGCCCATAGGAACAGCTCATCCTGGCGCAGATAGATGGCAGTACAGAATATTCAATACCGTGCAGTACTACAGAAAAGAACTATAGGTGTTTCACCAGTGAAGTACCCCTACTGACTGTTTGGATCTTCCATTAAACCATACACGGTGCAGATGCGCGGTGTCTGATGCATCGTATGTTGGTTCTGATTTCAACTTCCGATCATCCGGGAACAAACAATGGTATGTTGAAAATATTGTATCTTGAGGCCATTGTATCTTGAGGGACCCCTGTATTGGAAATTACTTCACTTGCAAATCTGACAATGCTCCCTAACCTCCCCGGGGATTTTTTTTTTTTTACATTTCTTGCCTGTGTCCTGCAAACCTGTCACCACCCGACATGGTGCCATTTATGTCAACTTGCAGACTTTCAATGGACTCCCGATTGCAAAGCAGTCAGGCTTTATTCAAGAGTCAACCGTTCATGCAAAATCCCTCAATATATAACCAAACAATATTAATATTAAGTATAGATTTTCACTTATTCTTCACAAAGTATATACCCAACCACTCAGAATACTCATGGATGATTAGATTTCTCTGTTTTCAATGAAAGCTCAAACATCATCTCATAAAGACATCCCCTGTCCATATCCCTAATTGGCTCACGTGGAAGTCAGGCCACTCTGAACACCCCCTGTGACCCAGAATGAAGAACTACTTTCTATAAGTGGGTTCTTTTCTGGTGGACTCAAGTCATCCATCCAACAACCTCTTCAATAGAGAAATGTGGGCTACTGCTAAGGCTAAATATCTTTTCAAAATGTAGAAAAGCAAATAGACTGCAAGATAGTGAAGAAAGTGAGAATGTTAGGACCCAAAAAGAGAAATTTAAATCCACTTTAAGTAATTAACTTCGTTGCCATAGTAGACATTTGGATTTTTTTTAACTAAAATTGACATTTGTGTGCAGTCCTCGACACCACTAAAGCATCTGTTCTCTAAGACGTAAGGAAAAGTATGCCTCTGAATGACAATTTGGCAGTGGGCTCAGCTTATTACTGGCTTAGAAGTATGATATGTGTTGTGAAATATGCCTGTGTCTGTCTGCCAAATGGCAGAGCAGGACCACATTCTGAAAATGAGAAGAGTTAATACAATGGAATAAAGCTGCGACAATGAAAGAATACAAACAATGCTGTGTGTGGTCTGACACTGGACCTTCTCTAAATGCCACTGTGAAGAATTCCATTCTATGCTCACAATCTGAAATCTAAATTTCCCCTGTTGGCCGTTCACAGAAACTGACACATCAGCTCAACTGAGCTGCAGAGACCTGCAAGTCTCCTAGGGCTCATTCACACAATCGTATGAATGAGTCCACATCCATTCCATAATTTTGCGGAACGGGTGCAGACCCATTCATTTCAATAGGGCAGCAAAAGATGTGAACAGCACACATCTGTAGTTCCGTTCCGCATCCCCACAGAAAATATAGAACAAGTCCTATTCTTGTCCGTGGACAAGAATAGGCATTTTTATAATGGGCCGCCCGTTCCGTTATGCAAATTGCGGAATGCACACAGGCATCATCCGTGTTTTGTAGATCCGCAATTTGCATCCGTCGTGTGAATGCGGCTTTATCCAGAGGCGTATTGGCATGTATCTTACCAGGAAATCCCTGTGGGCCGCTGCAGTGGGCCTCTTACTCTGCTTAGGAGTCCCCTGTTTGGCCCTATATATGGCTATTTCCATATATAGAGTCATCCTTGGGGGTTGTCACACCGGTGACAGGTTTTAGAAGGTCTGAAAGATTATCTGCACATTAGTGATCTGACAGCCTCTTTTGGTTTTGGTTTCACTTTGTCTGTGTGTTGCTTGTATGTCCACACCTCCTGTTCAGGTGTGGATCATGTGACCTTTACCTCCCCCTGTTTAGTCTGACTTTACCCATCACTGCTTGCTCTGGATAGCTTCATTTGGTTTTTGGAAGAGCTGGAGTGTGGTTCTAGTGGAAATCCTGTTCATCCATCATCCATCAGCCTCAGAAGTTAAGTGTTCCGCTTGTTGTATTTTGTATTCCCCCCACCTTTGTTGTTTACTAGGCCTCAGCAAGACGCTGGTTCCTTCACCAGGGAAGGAGCGGGTTGTCTCTGCCCTGTCATTACCATTAGGGCATCCGAGGGCCACCAGGGTTTTCTAGGTTCCTGTGTATGGGCATCTCTACCATTGAGAGGTGCCCATACGGATAGGAGTTAGGGCCAGGAGCAGGGTTTTAAAGGTGGTGACCCTTTTCCTTCCCTAGCGGTGAGGCCTAGTGTCTTTTCCCTTCCTTCTTTTTGTCTTTTGGTGTTCTCCCCTACTACATCCGTGACAGAGGTATCCCCAAACACTGTTAGCATTCTGACAGTGTGTGGGGATACCCCTGTATATTCTAGATGTTTTCTGTCTCTTCTTTTAAACTGTCACCAGAGGGGCTCCTGCTTTAGAGAACAAAGCCGTACCAGTTGTGCCACAGAGCACACTGCTATCTATGATAAGAACTTCTGTAACTAAAAACCTAACCCCCATATTAACCCTTTTCTGCCAGCCCTGGACTGATTATCAGATTGCTTGCATTCTGCCTGCCCAGACCTAAGCCTGTCCCTGACTATGGTGTTGCCTGATGCCTCAGTGCTTTGCACCAGTATCTCTGGGTTAGCTGTCAATTATACAGACACTATTCCATGAGGTAGTGGCCTGGTGGTTCCACTTCAGCGAAGTCTAGATCCCTGTACAGGGGTTAAATGGTGAAAACCAGGGGACTCCTAGGATAACCCCCTTAGAAGTAGCCCAAAGTGAATATCTGTTGGTTGACACAGTGGTTTCACAGGTACTGGCATAACAGGAGAAAGATGTGCCAAATTTGTTAGAAGGCGCACAACTTCTGCCAGAAAGATGCACAAGAATGCAAATCTGTGCTATAATTTACACCAGTTACTGGGTAAATTATATTAAATCTGTTGGGTAGGATAGGCAACATTCCCTCACACCAAGCATTGCACACTTTTTAAAAAGTGGTGTGAGTGGCCTAAGTCCGCCAAAAGTTGCTACATTTTTGCACATGCAAAATATTGTGACTTTTTGATGCTAAAAAGCTGCCAAAATTCTCCCCATAGTTTTTTTTTAAATGAGGGAGCCTCTTGCTGTATAAAGCTTCACCATAAGAGTGGTGACGGGTTCTTTTTAATACAGAGCTAACATTCTACGCAGCTGAGTAAATAATAGGAGGTTCATGTTCCTGCATTATCCACTATATTTTAATAAGCAGTGACGGAAGATACATGAACTTCCCCTCTGGTGCTGGCAGCTCCTTCTGATTTCTTTAAGTATGACTACGATACAATACTAACAATCTGTTGGATAGAGAAGACCATATTGTTTTATAGTGGAGAAACAGCACATCGGGTTCCTCTGTAGTTGTCCAAAACCATGTGCTTGTGGTGCATCAGACATCTGCTCGCTATACAAATCAGTAACCTCCGCAATAACGACATTTATGTTCCAACTGTTGTGGGCTCCTGCATGGAGAACAGGACAAAGCAGAAGGAAAACCTCTACAGTACAATGCATGCAAGTGTGTACAGGCGCTAACCTCATTATTGAAAGAACAATTCAATTTTGATCTTGAAATTTTAAATGTCAGCAGATTTGTACCCATGACACTGGCTGACCTGTTACATGTGCGCTTGGCAGATGAAGACATCTGTGTTGGTTCCATGTTCATATGTGCCCACATTGCTGAGAACAATTACGTTTTAATATATGCGGAGAGCATACATGCCAAGTGTCTCTCTTTTGGAGGGACAAACCAAAATATCTGTAAAGAAAATGAAAATTGGGGGCGCTCCTCTAGTGTAACTCCTTTAACAATAAACTATCGGTCCCCAGTACATGAAGCTGCTTAGCACAAGTATAAAAAATGGGAAACTCTGGGCGCTGCACTGGTGTCTTGTAAAATGGTATTTATTGGTAAAAAAACATGATTTTTTTTTAAAATGGTTTTCACCAATACCATTTTACAAGACACCAGTTCAGTATCCGGAGTTTCCCATGTTTTATACTTACCTCTTCTGATTCTTTTGGAGGGACAGTCCCTGATTTGGACCCAAGTCCCTCTGTATCTCTATGCTCCTTAAATGTCCCACTTTTTGACCTGGGAAATAAAGTTGCATTAATAAGCTCACTTAAACTGCTCCAGAAACTGTCTGGTTCCTACCTGTATATTAGACCTACCTAATATATATTTTTTTCATTATTTGGTGCAATTTTGACTTGACCTAAAATGTCTAAAATCTGATGATTTTGTTTTGTGCTAAGATTAAAGATACACCTATTCCAGGGCAAGAAAAAAAGCTGTCCCAGTTGCTGCACATGCACTAAAAACCCGCTGCAGTTCTGATGGTGCTGGGTTGCTGCACCCCACTACCGGCTACTGTCCCAACATGGCAGGCAATGGCTGTGAATGCTACTCAGTAAGATCACTAAATCACTGGTTTCAGCCATTACCTGTATCAGCCAGTGACTGAATATTTCACATAATGAGCCGTAAGTGTCCCTTTCTGAACATCCAAAAGGTTGGGCGGTATGTCTAGGAGCAACGGGGACATTGCCTTTACACCTAGAGGCTCTGCTCTCTCTGCAACCGCTGTACCATTTCCACTTTGACAGGGCCAGGTGTGATGATGTTTTCACTGCCCGGTCCTGCCAATCAAAGTGCAGAGGCTGCAGCAGTTGCAGAGAGAGCAGAGCCTCTAGGTGTAATGGCAACGCCCCCATTGATCCTAAAGACTCATTTGCATATATTAAATCATCATTGCTTTCAGCAATGCAGGCACAGGTGAATAGTGTTGAGCGCGAATATCGGCACTTCGATAATTCACGAATATTTCGAATATAGTGCTATAAATTCGATATTTCAAATAGTCTTTTTTTTTTTTTTATTGTTATATTTTTTTCTTTCCCACTTCCCAAAAGTAGTTCTTACCTGTCCTTAGGATTCCTGGCTTCCTGGCTGTCACGAGGGTGTCAAGAGCCACGCCTGACTCCGTTATACCCGGGGTCAGGAAGTCGCAGCGGGTGGCTGCGCGCTCTATGTAGAAACATAGTGACATAGTGCTGTTTCTGGGTTTGCCTTGCAACCCTTTTTGGCTCACTCAGGGATCCGTAGCTCCTTCTCCTCAGCTGTTTCTTGTCCAGCACTCCCAACCTCCTTATATTCCCCTCTCACACTTCTCTGGTTGCCAGATATAGAGCTTCCTGTCTGGACTTCTATACTGACCCACTGGAGCTGTGTAACTGTGTTCCCTGGTTGTTGTTCCAGAGGGTTACCCTCCGGATCCATGTGGACCTTGGTGGTCTGCTGTTGTCGCCCACCTGGGATTATATGTTTGTCTGTATTGTCTGTCCTCTCCTTGGTGTTTTCCTTTAGTGTCAGTGGTGCGGACTAGTGATCCCACCGCCCCTACACAGGGCTCATCTAAGGGAAAGCCAGGGTTTAGGCACGTGATCGGCGTACGGGTGAGGAACCCGTCTAGGGACGTCAGGGCAGTCAGGTGCCAGCCGCAAGGTGAGTCAGGGGTCACCACCTTTCCCTCTCCCTTGGACAGGGCCTTCCCATTTCCCTCCCTTTGTGTGACGCCGGTCATTACATTATATCTGGCCCTTATTTTGTGTAGGTAAAAAAAAATTAAAAAAAATTGCTTTCTACCTACTTAGAATCCAGTATGGATCCAGTTGCTGCTTTGTCAGAGCAACTTCAAGGCCTGTCTTTGGAGGTGGCAGGATTAAAGGCGTCGGTCCTCCAGCAACAGCAGCAATTACAACAGACCGCAAGCCCAGCGGTTGCTACAGGTAACCAGGTTGTTGCGGAACCCAAGGTTGTTCTTCCTGACAGATTTTTTGGGGGAAGGGACAAATTTGTGACGTTCCGTGAGGCCTGTAAATTATATTTTAAGCTGCGCCCTTACTCCTCTGGTAATGAAGAACAGCGGGTGGGGGTTGTTATTTCCCTGCTGCAGGGGGACCCGCAATCCTGGGCGTTCTCTTTACCCGCTGATTCCCAGGCTCTCCGGTCAGTGGATGAATTTTTTGGGGCCTTGGGTCTCATATATGACGACCCTGACCGAGTCGCACTGGCTGAATCAAAATTACGGAGACTCCTACAGGGAGAGCGGCCAGTAGAGGAGTATTGCTCAGAGTTCCGTAGGTGGGCTACGGATACCCAGTGGAACGACCCGGCTCTCAGGAGTCAGTTCTGCTCTGGGTTATCCGAAAGGATTAAGGATGCGCTTGCGCTCTATGAGACTCCCTTTTCCCTTGATGCGGTTATGTCCCTTGCTATCAGAATAGATAGACGTCTTAGGGAAAGATTGAAAAAACCGGAGCAATTGGTAACCCCTCCCATGCAGCAGTTAGTCTGTAAGGACTTAGACGAGCCTATGCAGCTAGGAGGAACTACTCGTCAGGTCCGTCCTCCTGAGGCTCGCCGTAGGCGTGGGGTTTGTTTTTCTGTGGGGAGAGGGGTCATTTTATTAATGTCTGTCCTTCCTTCCTCAAAAACAAAAAAAAGTCGGAAAACTACTAACCCCAGGCTGTGTGGAGGATGTCAGCCGGTGGGTATACGTTTTCTCCATACGAACATCGCAATTTGTGTTGCCAGCGGTTGTTGTTTTTGGCGTTAAGATGGAGACTGTTTCTTTTTTTCTAGACAGTGGAGCAGGAGTAAATTTGATAGATGCCCATTTTGCCCACACTATGGGTTTGTCTCTCTGTACGCTACAGAGACCTATTCCCATATTCGCTATTGATTCTGCTCCTCTGTCTCAGAGAAACCTCACTCACATTGTCCATAACTTACACCTTCGGGTAGGGGACCACCATAACGAGTTGCTTTCATGTTATGTTCTGGAGGGGCTTCCCACTCCGGTGGTGTTGGGTCTTCCCTGGTTGGTAGCGCACAATCCAGTGGTGGATTGGCAGGCCAGGGAGATATTGGAGTGGAGTGAGCATTGCAGAGAAAATTGCTTAAATAGCAATTGCTTAGTCGCCTCCATAGCTACCCTACCTACATTTATTTCGTACTTTGAGGACGTTTTTTCTGAAAAGGGTTGTCAGAAGTTACCACCTCACCGTCCTTATGATTGCCCGGTTAACCTAATTCCCGATGCAAAATTACCCAAGACCAGGTTATATAATCTTTCGGGTCCGGAGAGACAAGCCATGAAAGATTATATCTCCGAGAGCTTGGCTAAGGGACACATCAGACCCTCTTCTTCACCCGTGGCTGCAGGGTTTTTCTTCGTTAAAAAGAAAGATGGGGGCCTGCGTCCTTGCCTAGATTTCCGCGAACTAAACCGGACAACCACCCGAGACCTATACCCTCTTCCTCTCATTCCTGACCTGTTTAATCAGATTGCGGGTGCTAGGTGGTTCTCCAAACTTGATCTTAGGGGGGCATACAATCTGATTCGTATTAAGGAAGGGGATGAGTGGAAGACAGCTTTTAACACCCCTGAGGGGCATTATGAAAATCTAGTCATGCCTTTCGGTCTGACCAATGCCCCTGCTGTCTTCCAACATTTCGTTAATGACATTTTTTGTCATCTTATCGGCAGGTTTGTGGTGATATACCTAGATGATATTTTAATTTATTCGTCTGATCTGAAAACACATGAGGTGCATGTCAGAGAGGTACTGCAGGTCCTACGGACGAATAAATTATATGCTAAAATTGAAAAGTGTGTCTTCGCCGTTCAGGAAATACAGTTCCTAGGTTATTTATTATCTGCTTCAGGTTTCCGTATGGATCCTAGGAAGGTCCAGGCAATTTTAGATTGGGATCTTCCTGAGAACCTCAAAACACTGCAACGGTTCTTGGGCTTCGCTAATTTCTATAGAAAATTCATTAAAAATTATTTGGTGATCTTAAAACCCCTTACTGACATGACTAGGAAGGGGACTGATTTTTCTAAATGGTCTGACGCTGCTAAAATAGCTTTTTCCTCTCTAAAAGAGAGGTTTACCTCGGCACCTGTACTAATCCAACCTGATGTCTCCCAGCCTTTTATTGTTGAAGTCGATGCGTCAGAGGTGGGAGTGGGGGCTGTGCTGTCTCAGGGTCCGTCTCCTGGCAAATGGCGTCCTTGTGCTTTCTTTTCTAAAAAACTATGCAGCAGAAAAAAACGATGATATTGGCAATAGGGAACTATTAGCTATTAAACTAGCGTTTGAAGAATGGCGTCACTTTTTAGAGGGGGCAATCCACCCCGTCACTGTGATTACGGACCACAAAAACCTTCTGTACCTCGAATCAGCTAAGCGTCTCACCCCTAGACAAGCTAGGTGGTCGCTATTTTTTACCAGGTTTAACTTTGTTATTACCTATCGTCCTGGGGCAAGAAATACCAAGGCAGATGCACTATCTCGTTGTTTGCCTGGAGGGGGTAATGTGAGTGATCCGGTACCCATTCTACAAAGAGGAGTGGTTGTCTCTGCCGTACACTCTGTTCTGGAGGGGAAGGTGTTAGAGGCCCAGGGGGACGCCCCGGTCTCTTGCCCCTCAGAGAAATTGTTTGTACCGTTGAACCTGCGTCTCGAATTATTAAAGGAACATCATAATTCGGCACTTGCTGGGCACCCGGGTAGTAAATCAACCTTGGAGCTATTGTCTCGTCGTTTTTGGTGGCCAAGGTTGCGTCAGGATGTAATGGATTTTGTGTCTTCCTGTTCTACTTGTGCGTGCGCGAAAGTCTCTCATACACGTCCTGCAGGGTCTTTATTGCCACTTGTCATTCCCAATAGACCATGGACACATCTGTCAATGGATTTTATCACTGACTTACCTTTGTCTGCGGGTAAAACAGTTATCTTGGTAGTAGTGGACAGGTTTAGCAAAATGGTACACTTCATTGCGTTACCCGCACTACCTAATGCTAAGACTCTTGCTCAGGTATTCATCAGTGAAATCGTGAAGCTTCACGGGGTCCCTTCCGATGTTGTTTCGGATCGGGGAACCCAGTTTATTTCTAAGTTTTGGAAAGCTTTTTGTTCCCGTTTGGGAGTACTTTCCCTCAGCTTTCCATCCTCAGTCGAATGGACAGACTGAGCGTACCAACCAAAACCTTGAGACATATCTAAGATGCTTTGTTCAGGTACAGAAAAAATGGGTAAATTAAGACTCCAGCACTCACTTTTTTTCGAAGTATCAAGTTCTCCATTTTTATTCAATAGTTGCATACAGACAATACAGGGCTCAGGATCTCTCTGGTACAGGCTGTTGACGTGTTTCGAAAAAGTCTTATTCGTAACAGTGGAGTGCATTTGGCGCTCTCAGGTTTAAATAAGAACTCAAGTGTGTTTGATTGGCGCTGTAGTTACTCCCACCTGTGACTGTGCACTGGGTGGAGAAAGGAAATAGCATGGGGCAGTCATAGTTACTCCCCTTTGCACAACACTTGTTTCAAATGGTTGTCACCTGGAGCGTCAAAATCATTCCGATCAAATGTCTGACATACAGAGAGTTACATAACATTTCATTAAAAACAGATTTGTTTCAGTATGTACAGATATCTCTTCCAGCATATTAAAATTGCATAGCATAGAAAAATAAAACAGGAAAAAGAGACAAGTATAGAAAGAAAAGAAAACTCTGCTAGAAAAATCACTGCATTAAGTAGGGATCCATTCACATTATATGTGCGTTATTTCTTAGTTTCTTTTTCAAGAATAATTATTGAGAAACTTTGTAGATAATACATGCTCATGGTTATATACATTGGTATAGTTCATGCACAGTATAAACGCAAACAGAAAAAAAAAAAAAAGAACAGAAGAAGGGCATAAATATATTGATCCATTTGTCACTGTAAGTAATTAATAAAAGTGCATGATCTCCCTTCTTAAGTTAAGGCCCTTTGGATATCTGGTCTCCAATTTAAATATCCAATAGGCCTCTCTCAGATTGACTTGATGTTTTATGTCTCCTCCTCTGGTGGATGTTTTTACTAGTTCTATAGCATATGTTTTAAAGTATTTGGGGCTACGGTTATGTCTATCAATGAAGTGTCTGGCTGCGTTTGATATGTTAGTATAGGAGGGATTATCTATGTAATTGAGGTGTTCTAGAATACGGTTTTTAAATTTCCTTATGGTGCACCCTATGTACATTTTGTTGCAGTGTTCGCAGAGGATCACATAAACTACTGCTTTTGTATTGCAATTAATGTAGGACTTTATATTATAGATCTGTGTCTGGTCTGCATTGCAAAATGTTTTTGTATTTTGTACATAGTTGCAAGTTCGGCAGCGCTGACTGCCGCAACGTGTAAAGCCCTTATATGTCAGCCATGTGTCTATTTGTGGACAAGATTCACGTATAAACATGGACGGGGACAAGGAGTTTCCTATTGTTTGTGGTCTTTTGGATACAATCCTGCAACCCTCTTTGAGTACCGTATTAAGTATGTTGTCCTCATGTAGAACTGGGAGATATTTTTTAACAATATTGCGGATTAAATTATATTGGCGACTATATGTCAGTACTAGAGTAGGCTGTATTTTTTTATTTTCATTTTTGTTATTTTCATTTAGCTCCTCTTTTGTACCTTTTAACTCCATAATATTGTTATTTTTTCTTGGAATATATTCTGCTTGTTTTTGTATCCTTTCATTTCTACATTTATTTTTACCAAACTTCCCTTTAGTTGTATTTTTATTTTTGTTATTATTTTCCTTATTTTTGTTTTTGAAAAGCAATGATTCCCTACAATTGTTTTTGGCTATTTGTAAGCCTCTTGAGATCATCCACTCGGGATATTTTCTTTCCAAGAGGCGCCTCCATATTATTTGGCATTCACGTTTGAAGGCCTCCAGTGTATTGCAATTTCTCCTGGCCCGTATAAATTCTCCCACTGGGATAGATTTAATAGTGTGGTGGCAGTGATGACTGTCCGCCCTTAGAATTGTATTCCCCGCAATTTCTTTGCGGTACGTTTCTGTCTGGATGACCTTATTGGGAATGCCCGTAAGTTTCAGATCCAAGAAGTTCATCATACTTGAATCCTCACTGTATGTGAATTTAAGGTTATAGTTGTTATTTTGTATATACTGTATGAACTTGTGTATGGCAGGTACATCGCCACTCCATATTATGAGCAGATCGTCGATGTACCTGCCATACCAGTTCAAACAGTGGGCAAAGGGATTATTGACATTATATATGTATTTTTGCTCCCAGTAAATCATGGTTAAATTAGCAAGGGCTGGAGAATATTTGGCCCCCATTGAAACACCTTTTGTTTGGAGGTAAAACACATTATCAAATAAAAAATAATTGTGGCACATGAGGAAACGGGTTACATCCAGGACATAATCTATAAATTCATTTCCATAACCACTGTACTTGTGGAGATGATACTCCAATGCTTCAAGTGCAATGGAATGTGGGATAGAGGGGTATAATGCAACCACATCTACCGTCAACCATTTGTATTCAGAATTCAATTTTTTGTTGTAGAATGATCGAAGGACTTCTGATGTGTCCTTGATGTAACCCGGTGTCCTCTTGACCATAGGTTGGATTATGCAATCCAACCAATTGCCTAATCTTTCAGTTAGAGACCCTATAGCACTAACTATTGGGCGAAGCGGTGGTGGATTTAATTTTTTATGCATTTTAGGGACTGCATGCATGATTGGGGTAATGGGATAATTTACGTTCATATAATCATGCTGTTTTTGTGTGATAAATGCATGATTCAGACCTATTTTCAGGATATTTGTATATTCTATTTGGTATTTTGCAACGGGATTGGATAAGAGTTTAACATATGTATCATCCTCTCTCAGAATTTTTATCATTTGTTCATAATATACGTCCTTATCTAAGACGACAACGGATCCCCCTTTGTCTGCCATTTTTATAATTATTTTTCGGTTATCCGATAGCTCTTCGAGAGCTTGTTTCTGTTCTTTGGAGACATTGTGGGATATGTTGGCGTCTTTGAGAGTATCATGCACCTGTTTCAAATCCTTCTCAACTAATTCCTGGAATAAATCCATATTAGGAGTACGAGACGTAAGTGGATAGAAGGAAGGATTTGAAGTTTTGAAGCTGTACATATTAAGAGGATTGGTTCCCTGTTCATGTTCCCCCTGGAGATCCTCCAGGCACGTCAGAGTTAACTGCTCCTGGAATTCCATTCCAACATATTGGTTGTACATAGTTGGAGTATCCGACATGTCTAGAGGATATTCAGGGGGAGGAACATCAAAAAAGTGTCTGGCTACTGTTAGTTGTCTAATAAATCTGTTAATATCCAACAGTGTCATGAATAGGTCAAAATTTACACTAGGCACAAAATTTAAACCCAATCTTAGTACATTGATTTGTTCTTGTGTTAAAGTCTCTTTATATTAACACTTATATTTTTTTGTAGCATTTCATACTCCATTACATTTTCTGGTCTGTTTAGTTTCAATTTTAATGCATTTATATCCATTTGTAAATCCTGCAATTTTTTCCCCCCTCATACCTGACAATGAGTGTCATGAGTTTTGTAGAGCAGTCCGTCAGTATTTGATTCCATTCAAGTACAAATTGTTGTGAAAAGACAGTGGTTGGGATTTTCTTTATGCGTAATCCTCTCGGGATCATGTTTTTTTTCCAAATACTTGACCAATGTAGTATGGTCCCACCAGAGCCTGGTTTCCTGGTTAAGAATTCTTTCAAGTTGATTCATATCCGTAGCATTGGACACATCCTGCGGTACATATTTATCAGTATCTGAGAAAACTTGGTTTGCTTTGGATCTCCGTTCCGGTGATGCACAAAAGGCCATAGCAGAGTTCACACTGATCAGCCTTACCAGGTGATATGCGGAGAGAAGAACCCCTTTGTCCGTTAAATTTGTGTTGTTTTAATCTGGAGACAGCTTACTTCTTTGCGGATCGGTGAGTCACGGTAAGAAAAAGTCCTTTGTAAGGTTAAAATGAATATGTGGAATACCAGCTCACTATGTCTGCGGTTTGGATGTATCCGCGTGCTCGGTGTCCTGGTTTTTCAACCTCCTTGTTCAGGTACAGAAAAAATGGGTAAATTCAGACTCCAGCACTCACTTTTTTTCGAAGTATCAAGTTCTCCATTTTTATTCAATAGTTGCATACAGACAATACAGGGCTCAGGATCTCTCTGGTACAGGCTGTTGACGCGTTTCGAAAAAGTCTTATTCGTAACAGTGGAGTGCATTTGGCTCTCTCAGGTTTAAATAAGAACTCAAGTGTGTTTGATTGGCGCTGTAGTTACTCCCACCTGTGACTGTGCACTGGGTGGAGAAAGGAAATAGCATGGGGCAGTCATAGTTACTCCCCTTTGCACAACACTTGTTTCAAATGGTTGTCACCTGGAGCGTCAAAATCAAAGAGCTATCGGATAACCGAAAAATAATTATAAAAATGGCAGACAAAGGGGGATCCGTTGTCGTCTTAGATAAGGACGTATATTATGAACAAATGATAAAAATTCTGAGAGAGGATGATACATATGTTAAACTCTTATCCAATCCCGTTGCAAAATACCAAATAGAATATACAAATATCCTGAAAATAGGTCTGAATCATGCATTTATCACACAAAAACAGCATGATTATATGAACGTAAATTATCCCATTACCCCAATCATGCATGCAGTCCCTAAAATGCATAAAAAATTAAATCCACCACCGCTTCGCCCTATAGTTAGTGGTATAGGGTCTCTAACTGAAAGATTAGGCAATTGGTTGGATTGCATAATCCAACCTATGGTCAAGAGGACACCGGGTTACATCAAGGACACATCAGAAGTCCTTCGATCATTCTACAACAAAAAATTGAATTCTGAATACAAATGGTTGACGGTAGATGTGGTTGCATTATACCCCTCTATCCCACATTCCATTGCACTTGAAGCATTGGAGTATCATCTCCACAAGTACAGTGGTTATGGAAATGAATTTATAGATTATGTCCTGGATGTAACCCGTTTCCTCATGTGCCACAATTATTTTTTATTTGATAATGTGTTTTACCTCCAAACAAAAGGTGTTTCAATGGGGGCCAAATATTCTCCAGCCCTTGCTAATTTAACCATGATTTACTGGGAGCAAAAATACATATATAATGTCAATAATCCCTTTGCCCACTGTTTGAACTGGTATGGCAGGTACATCGACGATCTGCTCATAATATGGAGTGGCGATGTACCTGCCATACACAAGTTCATACTGTATATACAAAATAACAACTATAACCTTAAATTCACATACAGTGAGGATTCAAGTATGATGAACTTCTTGGATCTGAAACTTACGGGCATTCCCAATAAGGTCATCCAGACAGAAACGTACCGCAAAGAAATTGCGGGGAATACAATTCTAAGGGCGGACAGTCATCACTGCCACCACACTATTAAATCTATCCCAGTGGGAGAATTTATACGGGCCAGGAGAAATTGCAATACACTGGAGGCCTTCAAACGTGAATGCCAAATAATATGGAGGCGCCTCTTGGAAAGAAAATATCCCGAGTGGATGATCTCAAGAGGCTTACAAATAGCCAAAAACAATTGTAGGGAATCATTGCTTTTCAAAAACAAAAATAAGGAAAATAATAACAAAAATAAAAATACAACTAAAGGGAAGTTTGGTAAAAATAAATGTAGAAATGAAAGGATACAAAAACAAGCAGAATATATTCCAAGAAAAAATAACAATATTATGGAGTTAAAAGGTACAAAAGAGGAGCTAAATGAAAATAACAAAAATGAAAATAAAAAAATACAGCCTACTCTAGTACTGACATATAGTCGCCAATATAATTTAATCCGCAATATTGTTAAAAAATATCTCCCAGTTCTACATGAGGACAACATACTTAATACGGTACTCAAAGAGGGTTGCAGGATTGTATCCAAAAGACCACAAACAATAGGAAACTCCTTGTCCCCGTCCATGTTTATACGTGAATCTTGTCCACAAATAGACACATGGCTGACATATAAGGGCTTTACACGTTGCGGCAGTCAGCGCTGCCGAACTTGCAACTATGTACAAAATACAAAAACATTTTGCAATGCAGACCAGACACAGATCTATAATATAAAGTCCTACATTAATTGCAATACAAAAGCAGTAGTTTATGTGATCCTCTGCGAACACTGCAACAAAATGTACATAGGGTGCACCATAAGGAAATTTAAAAACCGTATTCTAGAACACCTCAATTACATAGATAATCCCTCCTATACTAACATATCAAACGCAGCCAGACACTTCATTGATAGACATAACCGTAGCCCCAAATACTTTAAAACATATGCTATAGAACTAGTAAAAACATCCACCAGAGGAGGAGACATAAAACATCAAGTCAATCTGAGAGAGGCCTATTGGATATTTAAATTGGAGACCAGATATCCAAAGGGCCTTAACTTAAGAAGGGAGATCATGCACTTTTATTAATTACTTACAGTGACAAATGGATCAATATATTTATGCCCTTCTTCTGTTCTTTTTTTTTTTTTTCTGTTTGCGTTTATACTGTGCATGAACTATACCAATGTATATAACCATGAGCATGTATTATCTACAAAGTTTCTCAATAATTATTCTTGAAAAAGAAACTAAGAAATAACGCACATATAATGTGAATGGATCCCTACTTAATGCAGTGATTTTTCTAGCAGAGTTTTCTTTTCTTTCTATACTTGTCTCTTTTTCCTGTTTTATTTTTCTATGCTATGCAATTTTAATATGCTGGAAGAGATATCTGTACATACTGAAACAAATCTGTTTTTAATGAAATGTTATGTAACTCTCTGTATGTCAGACATTTGATCGGAATGATTTTGACGCTCCAGGTGACAACCATTTGAAACAAGTGTTGTGCAAAGGGGAGTAACTATGACTGCCCCATGCTATTTCCTTTCTCCACCCAGTGCACAGTCACAGGTGGGAGTAACTACAGCGCCAATCAAACACACTTGAGTTCTTATTTAAACCTGAGAGCGCCAAATGCACTCCACTGTTACGAATAAGACTTTTTCGAAACGCGTCAACAGCCTGTACCAGAGAGATCCTGAGCCCTGTATTGTCTGTATGCAACTATTGAATAAAAATGGAGAACTTGATACTTCGAAAAAAAGTGAGTGCTGGAGTCTGAATTTACCCATTTTTTCTGTACCTGAACAAGGAGGTTGAAAAACCAGGACACCGAGCACGCGGATACATCCAAACCGCAGACATAGTGAGCTGGTATTCCACATATTCATTTTAACCTTACTAAGATGCTTTGTGTCTGAAAACCAAGAGGTGTGGTCATCATATTTACCGTTAGCCGAGTTTGCCATAAATAATCGCCGTCAGGAATCTACTGGCAAGTCACCATTTCTTGGTGCATATGGTTTTCATCCCCAATTCTGTACTTTCAAAGAGGGGGGGTCTTCTGGGGTTCCCGAAGAGGAACGGTTTTCATCATCTCTTTCATCGGTATGGCAGAAGGTGCAAGCTAACTTGAAAAATATGGGAGGTAAATATAAATGCATGGCTGATAAGAAACGGTCGCCAGGTCCGGACCTAGGAGTGAATGACTATGTGTGGTTGTCTACTAGGAATATTAAATTAAAGGTTCCCTCTTGGAAACTGGGTCCTAGGTTCATTGGCCCTTACAAAATAGTAGCCATCATTAACCCCGTGGCTTTTCGCCTGGAGCTACTTCAGACTTTTAAAATCCATAACGTCTTCCATAAGTCATTACTCAAGAAATATGTTTCACCTCTAGAACCGTCACCGCTGCCACCCCCTCCTGTTGTTGTGGATGGTAATCTAGAGTTTCAAATATCCAAAATTGTTGATTCTCGTCGGGTCCGCCGCTCTCTTCAATATCTGGTGCATTGGAGGGGTTACGGTCCCGAGGAAAGAAAGTGTGTTCCAGCGTCTGAGGTAAACGCTGACAGGTTAGTTCGGGCTTTTCATGCCTCTCATCCTGAGAGACCTAGTCCTGAGTGTCCGGAGGCCCCTCGTAGAGAGGGGGGTACTGTCACGAGGGTGTCAAGAGCCACGCCTGACTCCGTTATACCCGGGGTCAGGAAGTCGCAGCGGGTGGCTGCGCGCTCTATGTAGAAACATAGTGCTGTTTCTTTATGGTAGCTTTCAGGGTTTGCCTTGCAACCCTTTTTGGCTCACTCAGGGATCCGTAGCTCCTTCTCCTCAGCTGTTTCTTGTCCAGCACTCCCAACCTCCTTATATTCCCCTCTCACACTTCTCTGGTTGCCAGATATAGAGCTTCCTGCCTGGACTTCTATACTGACCCACTGGAGCTGTGTAACTGTGTTCCCTGGTTGTTGTTCCAGAGTGTTACCCTCCGGATCCATGTGGACCTTGGTGGTCTGTTATTGTCGCCCACCTGGGATTATATGTTTGTCTGTATTGTCTGTCCTCTCCTTGGTGTTTTCCTTTAGTGTCAGTGGTGCGGACTAGTGATCCCACTGCCCCGTTCACTACACAGGGCTCATCTAAGGGAAAGCCAGGGTTTAGGCACGTGATCGGCGTACGGGTGAGGAACCCGTCTAGGGACGTCAGGGCAGTCAGGTGCCAGCCGCAAGGTGAGTCAGGGGTCACCACCTTTCCCTCTCCCTTGGACAGGGCCTTCCCATTTCCCTCCCTTTGTGTGACGCCGGTCATTACACTGGCTGTGCCCGTTGCCGCTTCTGACGACTTCCGTGCTCATGGAGCATCCCCATCACCATGGGAACGTCTCCATACTAGAATGTACTGTCGGATTTGAGAATTACGTTGAAATCGTAATTTGATTAAGTCAAGTTATAATAATCGAATTGCGATTTCAACTTAGCACTGCTATATTCCATATTAGGCTAGAATTAACGAATATGGAATATAGCAGTGCTAAGTTGAAATCGCAATTCGATTATTATAACTTGAATTAATCGCATTGCTATTTCAACTTGGACCTGGTTTACTATGGTTGGCTTGGTAGAATTAGCGAATATGACGAATGTATGACAAAGTATTCTCCATCTTCGTTTTAGCTCCATATTCGTCAACTTCGCTAATTCTAGCAATCAAATAGGAATGTTGACTATAGAGACAGCTGTGTTTAATTCGCTATGCGATTATATTACTTTTCTTTTTTTTATAAATAGAATCATTATAATAATCAAGTATTTAACTATTCAATTTTTTTTAAAAAAAGCAAAGTAATATAATCGCATAGTGAATTAAACTTAGCTGTCTCTATAGTCAACTTTCCTATTTGATTGCTAGAATTAGCGAAGCTGACGAATAGGTAGCTAAAAACGAAGATGGAGAATCGTTTTGAGGAATATGACGAATACATTTGTCATATTGGTCATCTTCGCTAATTCTAGATATCAAACCAATAGGAAAGTAGCCTTAAGTTAAAATCGCAATACGCGATTATTTAAATCGCATATTAATTGCGATAACTAGAATAATGACGAATATTCGATTTCGACGAATATGAATTTTGTCGAAATCGAATATGGCACCTGCCGCTCATCACTACAGGTGAACATGGGACCAACACAGATGCCAAGTGCACATACAACAGGTCATATATCAATATATTTTCTATGAATATTGAGTTTAAAAAAAAATCCCCTTTTTGATGGAAGTGTCCCTGTAATTCAGGTATTTCTTAATATTGCCAAAATCTGACATGCTTTACTGGAAATTACCTCTAAATATAAAAAGGTAATCTCTCAAGTACATAATACTTCATTTTAATGGGTAAATTGCATTTTCAATAGTTTTGGGGATTAAGCTAATCTTCTAACAAGATGTTACATTCTTAATCCCCAAATATGTATTTATTGCATATTAAATAATCCTTACTTGCTTGTAATCAGCAGAATCCTCCTTGTAAGTTCTCCTCGTACGCTGCGGTATTTGTCCGGCTGCCTCTGGGAATGATTGCCGTGCTGCGGACGCATCTCCCGCCCGTCCCCATTATAGTGAAAGGGGCCGGACTTCCGGCAGCACACGTGTGCAAGCGTTAGTACGGATCTGGCAGGCTGTTCCCCTGCTGGTACAGCCTGCCGGACAGGACTAACGCCAGTGTGAAAGAAGCCTAACACAGATGTGTATGGCGGCAATTGTCCAGCTGGAAACAACTATAGGGGCCTCTTTTGCTGTCACTATGTAATGGGAACTTTTGCTTGAAAAAGTTTATGGGGTGGGCGGCATTCCCTGACTGACTCTATGGCTGTGATTGATGGGCATCGCTAGTATTTAATAGTGGGGTTTAGGCTATATTCACAATGTGCAGAGAACTCCGGAGGTATACATTAGGAGTATTTCACAATAAATACCGCCGACGGATGCCACTGTACGGCACAGTGTCACATGTTGTTCATTGAAACCCATTATTTAAAAAAATAAACACATGTGATTTTTATGATTTTTTTTAAATGTGGGGACCTATGAACACATTCCCTGTATGAAAATATGTATATTGTGTACATGATGGGAAGGAAGTGGCATGTGTAAAAAAAAATACTCTGGACTCTCCCTGAATAGATCAGATAATAGATAGACATAAATAGATAGATAAATAGATATTGGAAAATAGATCAGGGGTGCACAACCCGCAGGCGGCCCCCAGAGCCAAGGCTTGCGGCCCCCGTCCTCCTGGACAGAAACACAGCTGATAGTGCAAACAGCTGTGTTTCTGCCCACAGCGCCGCATGATGGAGCATTACAGCTCCTGCTCCCGCACTGTAGCAGGAGCAGGTCTGTTCACGGCTGTAAGTGACAGCGGGGGAGCCAAGGAGAAGGCAGAAGCAGTGTATCAGCGCTTCTGCCTTCTCCTCAGATAGGTGAGCGGCGCGCTGTGCAGGGTGGACCCGGCTTGGGGGCAGAGGAGCAGGGTCGGGGGACCCTGCTCAGCCCTCACAGCAGGCTGATTTCCCCTGTAACTGGGGCTCCTTTGGATGCCCCAGTTACAGTGGAAAAAGTGCAAAAAAATATAAAAGAGTCTGTGTTCCCAAAGGTCTTTCAAAGATCTCTTGGGGACTAATTATGTGGAAAAAAACATTAAAAATAAGTTCAAAAATTATAAATAAAAAAAACAGAAAAAAACCAAGAATAAAATAAAAGAAAAAATTGCAAAAATAAAAGTGTTCACTGTCCCCTAACAGTCTTTTTATGATCCCTTGGGGGACACATTATGTGACAAAAATATATATATATATATATATATATATATATATATATATATATAAAAAAAAAAAAAATAGAAAACAAAATACCAATAAAAGAAAAAAAGAAAAAGTGCAAAATTGTGTAGATTGTCTCCCAACAGTCTATGACCTCTTGGGGGACATATGTGGCAAGAATACATTTAAATAATAAGTAATAAACCAATTATAAAAAAGTAAAAATAAAAGTAAAAGATAAGGAAAAAGTGAAAAATTAACAAAAAGTGTCAGTGTCCCCCAAAGGTCTTTTTATGACCTCTTGGGGGATAATATTTGTAGCAGAAATATATTAAAAATTAAGTAAAAAAAATAAATACAAAGATAAATAAAAGAAAAAACACCCACACCAACCAAAACCGCCACCATTATCGCCCCATTCACGTGAAACTACAGTATATGTATTATATACCAAAATAGGGAACTAATTATAATTTATTTTGGTGGCAGTTTGCATATTTAAAGAATAAGTAGCTATAGTTTGAAAAAAAGTACTTTTAAAATAAAGTTTTGTACAGTTTCCTTCAAATAAAACTAAAAAGTAAACTATAGGGCCCTATGTGTCAAGTGAAACATTGTTGCAAAAATTATTTTGGTAGTCCCAACACACAAAAAAGTTACAACCGTTCGAACCACCACGTGCGCTGAATAATAATAATAAAAAAAAAAGTGTCTGTTCAGGCCTGGTTATTAACCACCTCCTGACCGCCTAACGCACGGATGCATCCTGGAGGCGGTCGATTCATTCCTCCTGGACGCATCCGTGCGTCATCTCGCGAGACGCGAGATTTCCTGTGAACGCGCGCACACAGGCGCGCGCGTTCACAGGATCGGAAGGTCAGCGAGTGGATCTCCAGCCTGCCAGCGGCGATCGTTCGCTGGCAGGCTGGAGATGCGATTTTTTTTTAACCCCTAACAGGTATATTAGACGCTGTTTTGATAACAGCGTCTAATATACCTACTACCTGGTCATCTGGTGGTCCCTTTTGCTTGGATCGACCACCAGAGGACACAGGCAGCTCAGTAATAAGTAGCACCAAACACCACTACACTACACCCCCCCCTGTCACTTATTAACCCCTTATTAACCACTGCTCACCCCTGCTCACCCCATATAGACTCCCTGATCACCCCCCTGTCATTGATCACCCCCTTGTAAGGCTCCATTCAGACGTCCGTATGATTTTTACGGATCCACGGATACATGGATCGGATCCGCAAAACACATACGGACGTCTGAATGGAGCCTCACAGGGGGGTGATCAATGACGGGGGTGATCACCCCCCTGTCATTGATCACCCCCTTGTCATTGATCACCCCCCTGTAAGGCTCCATTCAGACGTCCGTATGATTTTTACGGATCCACTGATACATGGATCGGATCCGCAAAACACATACGGACGTCTGAATGGAGCCTTACAGGGGGGTGATCACCCTATATAGACTCCCTGATCACCCCCCTGTCATTGATCACCCCCCTGTAAGGCTCCATTCAGACATTTTTTGGGCCCAAGTTAGCGGAAATTTTATTTATTTTTCTTACAAAGTTTCATATTCCACTAACTTGTGTCAAAAAATAAAATCTCACATGAACTCACCAAACCCCTCACGGAATCCAAATGCGTAAATTTTTTTTAGACATTTATATTCCAGACTTCTTCTCACGCTTTAGGGCCCCTAGAATGCCAGGGCAGTATAAATACCCCACATGTGACCCCATTTCGGAAAGAAGACACCCCAAGGTATTCCGTGAGGGGCATGAAATTGAAATTGAAATTTTTGTCCCAAGTTAGCGGAAAGGGAGACTTTGTGAGAAAAAACAAACAAAAAAAAAAAAATCAATTTCCGCTAACTTGTGCCAAAAAAATAAAATTTCTATGAACTCGCCATGCCCCTCATTGAATACCTTGGGGTGTCTTCTTTCCAAAATGGGGTCACATGTGGGGTATTTATACTGCCCTGGCATTTTAGGGGCCCTAAAGCGTGAGAAGAAGTCTGGGATCCAAATGTCTAAAAATGCCCTCATAAAAGGAATGTGGGCCCCTTTGCGCATCTAGGCTGCAAAAAAGTGTCACACATCTGGTATCGCCGTACTCAGGGCAATGTGTTTTCGGGTGTCATTTTACATATACCCATGCTGGGTGAGAGAAATATCTTGGCAAAAGACAACTTTTCCCATTTTTTTATACAAAGTTGGCATTTGACCGAGATATTTATCTCACCCAGCATGGGTATATGTAAAATGACTGCCCAAAACACATTGCCCAACTTCTCCTGAGTACGGCGATACCAGATGTGTGACACTTTTTTGCAGCCTAGGTGGGCAAAGGGGCCCACATTCCGAAGAGCACCTTTCGGATTTCACCGGCCATTTTTTACAGATTTTGATTTCAAACTACTTCTCACGCATTCGGGCCCCTAAAATGCCAGGGCAGTATAACTACCCCACAAGTGACCCCATTTTGGAAAGAAGACACCCCCAGGTATTTCGTGATGGGCATAGTGAGTTCATGGAAGTTTTTATTTTTTGTCACAAGTTAGTGGAATATGAGACTTTGTAAGAAAAAAATAAAAATAAAAATAAAAAGCATCATTTTCCGCTAACTTGTGACAAAAAATAAAAACTTCTATGAACTCACTATGCCCATCAGCGAATACCTTAGGGTGTCTACTTTCCGAAATGGGGTCATTTGTGGGGTGTTTGTACTGTCTGGCCATTGTAGAACCTCAGGAAACATGACAGGTGCTCAGAAAGTCAGAGCTGCTTCAAAAAGCGGAAATTCACATTTTTGTACCATAGTTTGTAAATGCTATAACTTTTACCCAAACCATTTTTTTTTACCCAAACATTTTTTTTTATCAAAGGCATGTAGAACAATAAATTTAAAGAAAAAATTATATATGGATGTCGTTTTTTTTGCAAAATTTTACAACTAAAAGTGAAAAATGTCATTTTTTTGCAAAAAAATTGTTAAATTTCGATTAATAACAAAAAAGTAAAAATGTCAGCAGCAATGAAATACCACCAAATGAAAGCTCTATTAGTGAGAAGAAAAGGAGGTAAAATTAATTTGGGTGGTAAGTTGCATGACCGAGCAATAAACGGTGAAAGTAGTGTAGTGCAGAAGTGTAAAAAGTGGTCTGGTCATTAAGGGTGTTTAAGCTAGGGGGGCTGAGGTGGTTAAAGTGTTAACCAATAAGCACTGTCACAAATCAGCAGGTGTGAACCCACTGTGCCACGAGTCCCACCTCCTCTAAGAGTGTTGTCTAAGTGAACCCCTCAATTCTTCACAGTACCCCTGATGGTGGGGATAGACTTTCCTGAGGGGAACACCAGGTCACTACCTGTTGAGGAGGATAGGCACACGAGGCAGCTGGTCCAGGCAGATCAGGAGGTATCGGAGAAAGGTACCAGAAGTACAGGTGATGTCAGCAGGCGGGGTCATTACCAGGAAAAACAGTGCAGGACCAAAGGATGAGGCAGAAGTGAAGTCAGACAGGCAAAAGGTCAGGGCAGGCGGCACAGGTCAGGCAATCCGGGTCGGCAACAGAAGAGGCAAGGCAAACAGGCAGGGATCAGACAGTTAGCAGAATCCAGGCACACAAGTGGTTAGCAGGACACAAGGACCTTGACACTGAGGCATCTGGAAAGGGGTCTGAGCCACTTATATATGCACAGGAGGGCTAGGATAGGTCAGCGAGGTCACATGACCTATGCCACGAAGCCCAGGAAGTGACGCGTGCCGGCCCTTAAGGAAGTGCAGCAGGAAGAAAACAGCAAGCATGCTAGGGCCAGGGCTGAGAGCAAACTGTGGAGCGGATCCAGAACAACAGCACCCACACGGACAGGACCCAGGACTGCAGCGGTGAAATGGGAAGCATCGGCCGCAGATCACCGCTGAACGCGGCGCCTGGAACCGCGGCGGTAAGCAGGGGAACAGCAGCGCACAGCAGCTGCTGTTACAAGCGCTTTCCCCACTACTAAGGGAAAATGCTTACTGGTTATTGCATGGCGCCTGTAACTGGCAGGAGGTGGTAATAACCAGGGAGCGCCGTCCTCTTATTTGCGGCTCCTTGAAATAGAGCGATGTGACAATGCGGCCCTCAGACCAAAAAAAATTGTGCACCCCTGTAATAGATAGATATTAGATGATAGATAGATATGAGATAGATAATTAGATAGATAGATATTAGATGATTGATAGATAGATAGATATGAGAGATAGATAGATAGATATTAGATGATTGATAGATAGATAGATATGAGAGATAGATATTAGATGATTGATAGATAATTAGATAAATAGATATTAGATGATAGACATGAGATAGATAGATATGAGATTGATAGATAATTAGATAGATATTAGATGATAGATAGATAAATAGACATGAGATGAGATATGATAGATATTAGATGATAGATTTTGTAAGGCTGGCGGTCCTTGACTAGGTTATTATCAGCATTTCACAGCTCACGGTAAATGCTGCTATTGAGTTCTTCTGAGTGTATTGAGTTATAGACATGGATTACTTATAATTCATTATAGTTTTCCAACATGTCCGTAAAAAATGTTGGCTGTCTGTGATTTTGGGATAAGTTGTCCCGAATTTTTTTGGGGGGTTGGCTGCCCTAATAGTTATATATAAACAGATAGATAGAAAGATCCATCTCTCTATCTAATACCAATCTGTCTATGATCTATCTATATTTCTATCATCAATCTCTCTATAGGACCAGATAGGAGTAGTGATTCCCAGCACTGCACACTGTAATACACAGGTGAGGACGGGGAGGCGCTAAGACTACAACCCCCAGAATGCTGTGCGGCGGCTGCGGTCGCGGAGCGGTGACACAGGACTGGCCTGCAGCTACTCAGCAAAACAGCAACAGGACACGGAGATAACAACACGGGAGAAGCCATGGCCGGTCCCCTCAGAGTGTGCATCGTGGGCTCCGGGAACTGGTGAGTGCTCCTCCGGGGTTATGTGCAGCTGCTACCCGTCACATTGGCGCCATGAGCCCTGTGCACACGCTGCGGTCTGGTGGCCGCCAGGCACATGAGAATACCTACAAGTTCTTGTGTGCAGCCAAACACTTACCACATGTGACATGCATGTGCTTCCCCTCCCCCAACCCTTCTATGTGGAGACTGCTGGGTGCACTTGTCATACACAGCCGAGTGTGCATGTGTGTACAGAGGGGAGATGGAATAAGGCTACTTTCACATCCCTGGACACGGCAGGAGTCAACAAAAACGCTTCCGTTACTGATAATACAACCGCCTGCATCCGTTCCGAACAGATCCGGTTGTATTATCTCTAAAATGAACAAGACGGATCCAGCACTAAAACTGTTGTAGTCGAAAAACGGGTCCGGCATGAAACACAATGTTAGGGATCATGCACACGACCATAGGGATTTTGCGGTCCACAAAACAAACGGAACGGACACGGAAAGAAAATTCATTTGTGTGCATGAGCCCTTAGTGGTGCCAGATCCGTATTTTTTTTCCAGCCTGTGTGCACGCAGACTAGGACGCCCTGCAGCCTCCACTTAGGATGGGCAAGCCTTTGCCTGTAGGGTTGGGGGAGCACATGGATTTCACATGTGGGTAAGGCTACTTTCACACTTGCGGCAGAGGATTCCGGCAGGCAGTTCCGTCGCCGGAATCGCCTGCCGGATCCGTCAAAACGTATGCAAACGGATGGCATTTGTCAGACGGATCAAGATGCCGGATCCGCATGACAAATGCATTGAAATGCCGGATCCGTCTCCGGTGTCATCCGGAAAAACGGACCTGGCATTTATTTTTTTTCACGTTTTTTGCGGTCTGAGCATGCGCAGACCGCAATGCCGGATCCGTTTTGCTGGAACACTTGGCGAATGCATTTCAATGGGAAAAAATGGCGGATCCGGAATTTTGGACAGAGATAAAACTGCAGCATGCTGCGGTATTATCTCCGTCCTGAAAAGTCAAAAAGACTAAACTGAAGACATCCTGAACGGATTTCTCTCTATTCAGAATACATTAGGATATAACTGATTAGTTCTTTTCCGGTATAGAGCCCCTAGGAAGGAACACTATTCCGGAAAAGAATAACGCTAGTGTGAAAGTACCCTTAGGCTGTGTTTGGCTGCACAAAAAAAATAACTTTTAGGGCATAACTTGTAGCTATTCTCATGAGACTTGCGGACCCATCTTGTTCCACATCCCATGAAGCACACAAAAACGCTGCTTGTAGTGGTTTTGTGTCCGCGATGGGAACGCAACCAAACAGAACGGAAGGCATTCTGGTGCACTCCGTTCTGTTGTGTTCAGTATTGTCCCCGTTGACAATGAATGGTGATAAAACGGAAGCGGTTTCCTCCGATATTGGGATCCTCTGACGTATCTCAATTCCGGAAAGGAAAACGCAGATGTGAAAGTAGCTGCGGCCAGACACCTGAGAGCAGCATATCTCCCATGGGATCAAAGGATCAGATAGTGAAATCCATGCCTTGTCCTTCACCCCCACATCTGGTGTTGGTCAGCCCTATGCACATTACTTTCACATCTGCGTTTTCCCTTTCCGCTATTGAGACCGGAGGGAACGGAATACATTCCGTTCTGTTTCATTGTGTTCCCATGACGCACACAAAAGCGCAGCAAGCAGCGTTTTTGAGTGCGTCCTGTGATGCGGAGCAAGACGGATCTGTCATGACTCACAATGTAAGTCAATGGTGACAGATCCGTTTTCTATGACACAATAAAAAAAAAACGGATCCGTCACCCATTGACTTACAATGGTTTTAGAGACGTTTGCTATGTTAGAGATAATACAAACTGTTCCATGACTGATGCAGGCGGTTGTATTATCATGACGAAAGCGTTTTCGGTGATCCATGACGAATCCAGCAAAAACGCTAGTGTAAAAGTAGCCTTAGGTGGTAATTCTGGGTCCTCTGCTTTTCATGTTGTGTATGTGAGGACTGTCGCGGTCCTGCGACTTGTGTACGACTTCCTTGTCTAGACGCAATTCAGTGTATTTCCGTGGTCTGTGACTTCCACGCTATAGAAGGCGTGTGCCTGTCTTTAGATTGGATCCTAAAGAGAACAGTATAAAGGCTTGTGGACAGTCTGCAAACCACGGACCCAAAACATACGGAAGTGGTCTGTGTGCCTTCGGCATTTTCGATGGGTCTGCATTTTGCGGAGAAGTATAGGACATGTTCTAGCTTTTGCGTAACGGACATACGGATGCAGAAAGCACATGTATGACTTCCATGTGCTCTCCCCATCCATATGTCCGTTCTCCAAAAGATAGAACATGTCCTATACTTGTCCCATTGAAGACAATGCGTCCTCCAAAAAATTCTGGCGGGATACAGACCCATTCCTTATTTTGTGGATGGAAAAAATTCTTACGGTTGGGTGCAGCCCGGGAAACATGGCCCAGATTCTGTGAATTTAAAATCCAAACCGCGGGTCAATATCCGTTGTGCAGGAGATTTGGCCACGTTCCATCTACTCTGCTGCTTCTTTGCTGAAGATTCACAGTTTATCCTCTGCACGTGAAAATACAAAAAAACTGGGTGTCTCTTGAGGACACGCCCTGTTCACATACCTTCCAAGAACATTTCATCATAGAGGAGGGGGGAGGTCCCTACTAATGTTAACACTTTATGAGCCAGAACAGAGCGCCGCTCCCATTCTGGCAATTTTGTGCTGTCCCTATATTACATTGCCGCCATATAATGTCACATTTTTCGTGCAGCTGCAGGAGAAATGCCTTTGTGCCCGGTTTTCCCTGACACGATTAGAAATGTGGCTGTTGTGTTCAGTAACATATGGCGACGTTGCCTTTGGGCGACACTTTCTTCTATTGTTATAAGCACACTTACGGTCTGTAGGTAATTAGGGCAGTAGCTTGTAATTGCTACTTGTGGCTGTCAAGTATTAGGCTAGGTCTACACGACGACATTTGTTGCGCGACAGATAGGGCACAACTACACTGCAACATTTGTCGCGCAACATTTTGTTGCACCAATGTCGCGCGACAATTTTTAAAATGGCAGTCTATGGTGTCGCACTGCAACATGCGACATACTGCGACGCGACAGTTGCAGAAAAATCCATCTCGAATGGATTTTCTGCGACTGTTGCGTCGCAGTCGCAGCATGTTGCATGTTGCAGTGCGACACCATAGACTGCCATTATTAAAATTGTTGCGTGACATTGGTGCCACAAAATGTCATGCGACAAATGTCATGGTGTAGACCAAGCCTTAGACATGGTGGATAGTACTAAGCACCCACGACCGTCACCTCGTTCCTAAAACTGCCAGGACTCTGTTATTGAATGTCAGAGATGAAGGGCTTGTGTCGAGGACGAGCTGGCGTGGAACACGGTTTCTTAGAAATGACATGGTGTCCTTCAGTGCTGCATCTGTCAGCATGATCAGCCCTAGGAAACCAGGCATCCTGCCCTGTGGGGTTGATTATGCTGAGTGAAACGACCCCGGTCTTGCAGCAACCTGATCTGCCACTTTGGCTTTTATTTTTATGCGAATTAGGTGCTCGGAGCACCAAGGGGTAGGACAAGCTTTGCAGAGCACTGCTTCTCATCCGTATTTCAACCTTAGGTCTCATGCACACGACCGTTCCATTTTTTGCGGTCCGCAAAACACGGAAGTCGCCTGTGTGCCTTCCGCAATTTGTGGAACGGAATAGGCAGCCCATTGTAGAAATGCCTATTCTTGTTCGCAAAACGGACAAGGATAGGACATGTTATATTTTTTTTTTGCGGGACCACGGAACGGAGCAACGGATGCGGGCAGCACACAGTGTGCATCTTTTGCGGCCCCATTGACGTGAATGGGTCCGTATCCAAGGTGCAAAAACTGCGACTCGGATGCGGACCAGAACAACGGTCGTGTGCATGAGGCCTTAGTCACTCCCTCTTTCCCACTGATTGACAGGGCCTGAAATCTGGCACATGTGCCCATGAGGGTTCAGTTCACATCTCAGGAGCGGGGACAGCAGAATGAGATCCACCGCTCATGTGTCTATTCAACTCTCGCTATTGCTTGTGCGAGATGTCACGACCAGGCATCGGAACAGTGATGATGCCTTTCCCTGTCAGTCAGAGGGAAAGAGGGAGTGCCTCATGCACACGAACGTATTTTCTTTCCGTGTCCATTCCTTTTTTTTTTTTTTTTTTTGCTCACCCATGGAAATGAATGGTTCCGTATACGGTCCGCAAAAAAAAAACGGAAGTTACTCAGTGTGCATTCTGTTTCTGTATCTGTATTTCCGTTCCGCCAAAAAATAGAACATGTCCTATTATTGTCCTCATTACGTACAAGGATAGGACTGTTCTATCAGGGGCCAGCTGTTCTGTTCCGCAAAATACGGAATGCACATGGACGTCATCTGTATTTTTTGCAGATCCGTTTTTTGCGGACTGCAAAATACATACGGTTGTGTGCATGAGGCCTAAGGCCGAAGACAGATCCCATTATAGTCAATGAGGTCCAGCGGAGAATAGTAGAATCTGGCTAGGCTGGATGCGGTGAACTCCTCAGGCGGTTCTGGCATGGTGCTGTGAAGGGCTAGGCCTGACCTCTGGTGCTCAGAGCACCTCGTTAGCGTATAAAAGTAGTATTTTATCTAGGGCGACAGATCGGATTGCTACGAGACAGGTAGTACTGTAAGCCTGGTTTACTAGGGTTGATCAGGTTATGACCAGGCCTGAAAAGACAGATACTTTTTTTAGTGATTTAGTACACATGGTGGTTTAACAACCCTGTTTTTTTTTTTTCTCTCTTTTGTTTTATGTTTTTGTATGTGACCCCTAATGTACCGTATATTAATGTTTTTAGAGAATAGTTTTAACTTTTTTGGTTTAATTTGGGGAAAACTGCAAACAATTTTTTTAAAAAGTAATATTTTTTTCAACTATAACTTTTTATTCTGTAAATATACAAACTAACACCAAAATAAATGATTAAAATGCATTCCCTATTGTGTGTCAGGTGTTTAGAATTTTTTCTTGTGTGGAAATGGTCAGCCTAGAAATCTTTTAATATAGTTACACTGACAACAATCCATATTGTCCATATAGCGATACATCTATCTTAGGCCTGTGTCACGCTTGCGTTGTGACTTTCCGGTTTTGAAATCCTGCAGATCAGGATGTATTCCGTTCCATTTTGTTGTGTTTTTTTGACTGGACAGAAAACTGCTGCAAGCTGTGTTTTTGTGTCCGGTCTGCTAAACTGAACAGACCAGAAATCAATGTAAGTCCATGGTGCCGGATCCGTTTTTTTTTTTTTTTTTTTTGTTAGCTAAACAACCGCATCCAGTGTCCTACAATGATTTTCATACCGGCTCCGGTCTGTTCAGTTTAGATTTACTACAACTGGGCCGAAACGGTCCATATGATCTTATTATACGTTTACAACGTTTTTGTTACATTGACGTGAACATTTTTCTTTCTTGCACCTATTCAGGGGCTCTGCTGTTGCAAAAATTATTGGAAGCAATGTTGAAAAACTGGAAAAATTTGCACCCACGGTCAACATGTGGGTGTTTGAAGAGATTATTAATGGAAGGAAGCTCACAGACATCATCAACACTGATCATGAGAATGTGAAATATCTCCCCGGTCATAAACTACCAGAGAACGTGGTGAGAATGTATTTTATTCGTTCTCCATGCTTCATGTGATATCAGCTTGCTTATTACAGTTCTTAAAGGCGTTGTGCTATCTCGGACAATCGCATATCGCTAGGATATGCCCCCATTGCCTTATAGGTGCGGGTCCCACCGCTGGGACCCGCACCTATCTCCTAAACGGAGCCCCGCAAGGTGGTGGCTGGAGGACTCCTGTCCAGTCACCACCAAGCGCTCTCCCCATAGAAGTTAATAGGAGCGAACCGTGTATGACCGGCCACTGCTCCCATTCACTTTCTATGGGCCCGACGGAAATAGCCAAGCCAGCGTTCGGCTATTTACGGCGGCCCCATAGAAACGAATGGAGGGCGCATGCACAGTGCGCCCTCCGACAATTTCAGGGCTCCATTCTCTCCGTTGGGACCTGCACCTATCAGACAATGGGGGCATATCCTAGTGACATACCCCCATTGTCTGAGATGAGACAACCCCTTTAAATCTGAACTTCTTCATCGGCCCAGAGGGTATGTAAGTTTAGTAGCAGTACCTGTAGTATGAATGCAGTGGGTAAACAATCCTGAAGATACTTCTTACTGATAATCTAACCTTTCGATAGGTGGTCAGCAAATCATTGGCGTTGGTCCTGGGTGTCAAACCCCCACTGATCAGATGTTGATGACCTATCCAAAGGATAGTTTATTAGTAAGAAAAAGGTATAGAACCCCTTTAAGCGAGTGCTTTAGCTATTGGAAATATCTACTTTTTGGGGAAGGAGCTTGCAGTCGCAAAAGTCAATGACTGTATGATGTCCGTCTAGATGCTTGCAATTTGTGTTCTTTTTATTTTAGAAAAAAGCAGTTGTCTGAACATAGCACTATGCAGGTGTGGTCTTGACTGGCATGTTTGCCTTGTACTCAGGTTGAACACCGACCTCACCCCCTTGTTTAATGCTGAAGGGAGTGCCCGCCATTTCTTCCAAAAAGGTGCTCGCATTAGCCCACATTTACTATGATGAGTGTACTGTTTTCTTAGCATTGTTTGTACCAACCTTCTGGCACACCTCATTTTCTACACATTTGTTACTCGGATGCGCTAAAAAGAATGGGGGAGATTTATCAAAACTGGTGTAAAGGAAAACTGGCTTGATTCCCCTAGCAGCCAATCTGAGTCCACCTTTCATTTTTCAGCACTCCTTTGGAAGATGAGAGGTGGAATCTGATTGGTGAGGGGAAGGGGCAGGGCTTTATGCAGCCCACGACTGTTACTATCATGGGATGAAAGGTCATACCCCACTTAACATATTCCTAATCATATCAATAAAAACACTGAAACCAGTCCATTTGATTGGAAAATATTTTTTACTAAATTAATAATTTAACATTAACAACTCAATTAAAAATTCCATTGAACTCAAAAACACGAGCTCAGCCATAAGCTCAAGCTCATTATAAATTAATAATTTAACATTACCAACTCAATTTAAACATTAAAGGGATTCTGTCACCAGTTTCTTACCCCCCCATTTAAAAATATAGTTATGTTCATGGAGCTCTAGCGATTCCTAATGTGGTCTTATAACCGAAATCCGTAGGCTCATTTTGTCTAAAAAACTTTATAACTAACCTGTCATTCATCTCTCAAATGTGCCCAAGGGGATGATCATGTCTTCCAGATGCCGCCCGTACCCGCCGCCGTTTGTGCCCAGCTCCTCCTTTGCTGTCATCAGCGCCGCCTCAGAATCCTTTGCTACGCCTCCGGCTCTCCCTCACTCCCCCCTCCTTCTTCTCTAACATCCCGCGCGTGCGCACAGGCCTGTGCCTGATGTGCCCGTGCGGACTTCTCCGTTCAGCTTCATGGAGCGAAGTGCGCATGCGCCGGCAAGTGGTTGAGCGAAGTGACGGCGCATGCGCACTTCGCTCCATGAAGCCGAACGGAGAAGTCCGCACGGGCGCATCAGGCACAGGCCTGTGCGCACGCGCGGGATGTTAGAGAAGAAGGAGGGGGTAGTGAGGGAGAACCGGAGGCGTAGCAAAGGATTCTGAGGCGGCGCTGATGACAGCAAAGGAGGAGCTGGGCACAAACGGCGGCGGGTACGGGCGGCATCTGGAAGACATGATCATCCCTTTCTTTGGGCACATTTGTGAGATGAATGACAGGTTAGTTATAACGTTTTTTAGACAAAATGAGCCTACGGATTTCGGTTATAAGACCACATTAGGAATCGCTAGAGCTCCATGAACATAACCATATTTTTAAATGGGGGGGTAAGAAACTGGTGACAGAATCCCTTTAATTTGACCTCATATACAAAAAAGCACGAGCTCAGCCATAAGCTCAAGCTCAAAGATTGCAGCTTATCAAACAACTCGTACCCCACCAGCCTGCAGCCTATAAAGGCGCAGCAGGCCCCACCCCACCAAAACTAAGCTCAACAATGGCTTGTAAATCCAAATTAAAAATATCCAAGCCAATGTCAGATAAATGTACCCCATCCGAAAAATAAACGCCGGGCACACCACCTTCTAAATCAATATGGCGAAAAATAAAACCCCATAGCATAGGGAGGAATTTTGACATTAAAGGGTTTCTATCACTTCATATGACATAATTAGCTGGCAGACACTAGCGATCTGCTAGTGTCTGCTCTGGCCAACCATCCTACTATAATCACTTGTGGGGCAGCGGTTTTGCTAAAAAACTAACTTTTATAAATATGCTAATGAGCCTCTAGGTGCTATGTGGGCGTCATTAGCACCTAGAGGCTCCGTCTACCTTCATACACAGCGGCCGCCCAGCACGTCCCTCCAGCCCGCCCATGTCCTCCTCCGTGTGACGCAGCGGCCGAATTCTCGCGCATGCGCCGTGCGCGGCTGTATTCGGCGCATGCGCATTGAATGTCTGACCGCTCCGAGCTCAGACATCTCTAATGCGCCGAATACAGCCGCGCACGGCGCATGCGCGAGAATTCGGCCGCTGCGTCACACGGAGGAGGACATGGGCGGGCTGGAGGGACGTGCTGGGCGGCCGCTGTGTATGAAGGTAGATGGAGCCTCTAGGTGCTAATGACGCCCACATAGCACCTAGAGGCTCATTAGCATATTTATAAAAGTTAGTTTTTTAGCAAAACCGCTGCCCCACAAGTGATTATAGTAGGATGGTTGGCCAGAGCAGACACTAGCAGATCGCTAGTGTCTGCCAGCTAATTATGTCATATGAAGTGATAGAAACCCTTTAATCTGTTAATCCTGCGACGGATTCTGTGCAGGTGCTTCATGTCAGGCGAGTGGAGCCAAATTAGACGAAGAACAATTTCAGAAAATACAATTCTGGCATGTGGAAAACATCGACGCACTGTCATTAAACTAGACTCTTTATCTGGAAAACTAGATCCATAGTACCCAGCTTCCCAATATCATTACCCCCAAGATGTATAACAATTAAATCTGGGTCCGGATACTCCGCAGCCATTATCAATATCTGATTCCATAAATCAGACCATCTCAGATTTCTTACACCATTCCAATAAATCTGTACCGCTTCTGATGACATAGATAAATTAAGTCCATAAGGTCGTACACTGGCTCTCATCTTCGCCCAGTGGATAAAGGAGTGACCAATGATCCATACAACCTTACCTGAAATAAATGATACATCAATCAATTAAATCCGGGCGGACATAAGAAGTATAACAGCTGGATGACCAACGACCAATCCCCTGAATTGTGGACTCATGAAGACCAAGACGAAAAGCCTCAGTCGCAGCCCCGATACGAAAGGAATGGGAAGAAAAATTACGATCACTCAAACCCAAAACTGAAAGTCCACGTGAAAACACCGCACGAAACTGAAACTGAGTCAATGGGGAACCATCCATATGAACCAAAAAATTTACCGAACCATAGGGGCGTACAGACAAATATTTTAAACATAGGCGAACATACTGGACTGATGGGGATGCCCCCAATACGAATCCAACAATCTCTAACACCTTGATCCGTCTTGGAATGACTAATGAATATCTTAACACAGTCCGAAAAACACAAAAGCCGTCAACTAAAACCTAGATTTTGGAAGGAGCTCACTAATGCGCAATGCACCGAAGAACATCAGAACATAGGCTGTGGAAAACAAACAAGCTTCATAATCCGAAAAACAAACTGAACTATTAACTGACACCAAAGATAACAGTATATCAGGAGTAATAGGACAACGCCCGTCCAAAACACAATTACCTTTCTTATACCCCTTCAACAAATGCTTAATAATTAAAATTTCACAAAATGACCTATTTCCTAACAATCTCATAAAAAAATGAAACCCCTGCAAGAATCCGACATACCGTCGAATAGGCCAAACGCTTACGAAACAAAGATAAGCAAAAGGCAACAGCCGACTGCTCCGACAGTATCAGGGGAGACAATGATAAGTCAGACATAAAACTAGACCATTTGGACCAAGCACTTACATAACTTGACCATGTAGATGGGGCAAACGATTGCCGCAAAAGTCGCATAATCATGACCATATCGCAGTCCACAGGTGAAGCGGGCACCGTTCTCCCTCCCGCTCTGCATAAGGAACCAACTGACAGAATCTGCAAAACTGAAAACGGGATAACACATCAGCAACCTCCTTCGATCTACCAGGAATATGCACTGCCCTATGTAAGATATTCCAACTCAAGCATAGCAAAACTAAATGTCTTAACAAATTAATCACCATACTACACTTGGATGATAAACAATTTATGGCAAAGACAACACCCTTATTATCTGTGTTTAGGATCAACTTCCTATTCTTGAACGGAGAACCCCATAGTGTAACAGCAACAATAACCGGGAATAATTCCAACAATACCAAATTCTTCACTAGTCCTTTATCAAACCACAACTGGGGCCAACGCTCAGCACACCATTTCCCCTGAAAAAAAGCACCAAAACCTACTGAAACAGAAGCATCTGTAAACAGCTGTAGATCAGCAGCATAAATAAAATCAGACTGCCAAATCAGACGACTATTAAAACCCTGAAAAAAACCCAACCAGACTAATAAATCATCCTGAACCTCCCTAGAGATCTGGACATGAAGGGCAGGATTCCTCAACCCAGCAATAAGCAAAGATAAACGACGAGAGAAAATACGTGCTAATGGCATAACCTTGGGGGAAAAAAATACCAAATAAACCCAAAAGAGATTGAATTTCCCTACTGTGGCCCTTGACCTACGAAATAACAGTGAGAACGCAGAGATAGCTTTAGCTATTTTCTCAGAAGGTATTCACCAGCAACTGTGTCAATTACAATCCCTAAATACTCTAAACATGTACATGGAAAAACTGTTTTATCCAAAGCCAAAGGAATCCCAAACTCAGCACAAACGTTCATAAAACAATCAAGGAGCCGTGCACAAGCTGGAGAGGAACCAGGACCAATAAACAAAAAATCATCCAGATAGTGCGTCAATGAACCCATAGGCATCCGAACAGCCACAACCCATTCCAGAAAACATGAAAAAGCTTCAAAATAAAAGCAAGACAACGAGCAGCCCATAGGTAGACAACGGTCAAAAGGGAAAAAACCAAAAAGACAAAAATCTAGTGAATTAAAACCGACCGGATGAACCGGCAACAAACGAAAAGCAGATTTTATGTCCGCCTTAGCCAATAAAGAGCCAGACCCAAAATCTTTAATCAAGCTAATGGCGTAATCAAAAGAAGCATAGGACACTGATGCCAAACTCTTATCAATCTCGTCATTCAAAGACGAACCAAGCGGAAACGACAAATGGTGAATGAGCCTAAAAGAGTTAGGCTCCTTCTTAGGAAAATTTCCAAAAGGGGGGTAAACAAAAGGGCCAGCTGCTCTACCTAAGGACAACTCATTAACCACTTTATCTACAGCTACATTAGGGAACTGACAAACAGACAAAAGTTTTCTAACCACCGAACAACCTGAACCTGAAAAACCTGGTATTACAAACCCATCCTGAAAACCATTAATTAACAATTCAGCCAAAGGCCCACATCTTTAACTCCCCAGCGCACTGACGGATAAACAGCTAATTTCTGACGGAAACCCTCATCATAAAAATACCAACCTAAACCGGAATTTTTTTTATATGCCTCCAAAACAATTTTATGATGCTGAAACAGCCCTGAACAAAATTCGGGCCTACGCTCACCTAAAACTCTAGCGAATATACAAAATGCTTGCAGCCAGCTATTGAATGACCGCACCACAGGCCGCTTGCGGTCATCCAAACCCAGCTTATCTTCTCCCTTCTCCGGCTTCACAACAAAATCCTTTGAAGCCGGCAAAAGGGACAAGATATCGACATATTCATTATTATAAATCTTCTCCTTAACCGATGCAGCTAAATGGAAACCCAACCGCTTCCTTGTAACACGTCTCTGGGACTCCCTTCGCCCTAACAGGCGGCGTAGGAATAGCCTCGTCCGTCCCTGCAACATCCAATCCCTGTCCACCCGGACCCGCTGGACGCCATGCCGCAGGTACATCAATCGGCCGCGGAAACAGAGCAGAACCGGTAACAGGGAAGGGGGCAGACACCGACTGAGGAGCCATAGGCAAACCTTGTAAGGCATTTAAAACCTGCGATAACAGAGGTACAAGCGAAGAAACAGCTGGCAACTCACCCTGTTGCAATGACGCCGTCCCTCCTGCCGAGTTTGATGCCACCACCGAGGACGAACCAGCCGGTGATCCCATTGGTTGAGGGCTAGGGGCATAGGAACAACATGCATGGCATCATTATTCAACATTGCCCCCCGCAGTAGATTGCTCACCGGACCAGACGATTGTACGGCATTCAGAGGCTCCACTTGTGAAAAAACACCGGAAGCTAAAGGTTTAAAGGAAGAACCTGCTGCTGGACACTGATTCATTAATAGAAAATTTTTCTTCTAGATGCAGTTGCTCCCCTTGACCACCAGAGGACACAGCCTGCGAAGATGATGCAAACACAGGAACACAAACAGCTTCCGGTTCCGGAGGCAGATGAGACAGAACAGAAGAGGACCGAGGGACAACTCCAGGAGCTGAGGGACATCGCACAGGTAAGCCAGCCTGCTCTGCCTCCCTGCGTACTGGCTGTGGGCCAGCTGTATCCCGGCGATCTCTAACATCCCTGCGTCTGGAGGAAGGTGTCACACGCCGCTCCAGTGACTGCAGACGCCTAGGAGGGGAGGGAGAAAAAACTCGGCGACGTCTCTTCTGGCGCACAGAGCACCGCTCACCTAAAGGAGATGCCACAGTCCTCACTTCAACATTGTCTGTTTCAGGAAGTGCAGGGCCAGGCGCAGACAGCTCCCTCAGGCAAGACTCCAGCCATTCATCCTCCGAGACGCCCGCTCTTCTCCTCATCTCAGCAATCAGCACATCCATCAGACAGGGGGGCGGTCTTCAGCAGTGATGCTTCTTCCTTCACAGATCAGGGAACGGACCCCAGCTTCACCTGCACCCACATATTTATCCGCACCAGCTCAACCCGACCAGCCAATCAGTCTTGACAACACAAACAAAGGTATCCATTGGCTTAAAATATCAGCCAATAAAATAAGGGTTGCCTCCGCAGGGCAGAATTACCCAGACGGTGGCGACCCAATGAAAACCATGTTGCCATCCCAGGCAATCTGCCCGGACACGGCAATAGTAAAAAATGCGGGAAAAATTCCCACCAAAACTAATAGCATAAACCACCTAGGGATGACCTTAATCCCATGTGGATCCTTCCCTAATGTCCAGGGTCCCACCACTTTCACCAGAAAGTGGCAGAAGTTATAACTGAAATCTACCCCCAGCCTGTAGCTGATGTAGACTTCCGTTTCTGGCGCACGGCAGGGTAGAGATGCACCTGATCTGTTAAGAGGCATTTGCCTCTTAAAGAAGAACTCCCGCAAAAATATCTATTCTCTGACCTGTTAGAAAGGTACATGATGTAAACTGTTTTCAATGTAATCTTCTCATCAGTGACTGTATTTGTGAGTTATAACCTTCCTTCTGACTCTCAGCTGTGTTATATGACGAACTCTCTGATCTCCAACTGACACAGGACAGGAAGTCAGTTACTTCTCTTCTCATTCCTATGAGACTGAGAGTGAGGCTCCTATAGGAATACATAGAGAAACTGACTTCCTGTCCACAACACAGAAGATGCTGTGTTATTTGGAAGGTCTGATTGCTGGTCACATGACACAGCTGAGAAGCAGAATAGAGGGGATAACTAAAAAATGCAGACACTGGTAAGAAGAATACCTTCACTACAGATTACAACATGTGTCTTTCTAGTAGGTCAGAGAATATTTTTTTTTGCAGGAGTTCTTCTTTAATAGATTAGGTGCATCTCACACCAGTGCAGGGAGATAAGGACTGGCATATGGATGCGCCAGTCTTGATAAACGTCCGTCATTCACTCTGATATATGATCTCTCTTGTGCCTGAAAAGTGGTGTTCTAAATTCTCAAACTATGCTGTCGATTTATCAGAACTGGTGGAAAGGAAAAAGGCTTAGTTGCCCATAGCAACCAATCAGATTCCACCTTTCATTTTGCGGAGTTCCTTTGGAAAATGAAAGGTGGAATCTTTTTGGTTGCTATGGGCAACTAAGCCAGTTTTCCTTTACAACCAGTTTGATAAATCTCCCCCTGTGTTTGCGACTTTTTAACTGCGACTCTCTTTTTATGCTGCGCTCGCCACTTTTCCAAAATGGGGCATGGCAAGGGCGGGAATGGGACATGGCCAACAACCAACACAAACTTGTTTTCACTTACACCCGTTTTCTGGTGCAAATGAAGCCAGAAATCTACGTCAGCTGTCATAGATTTTTGTTTAGGTGCACTGGCTGCCAGAGGATGCACCTAATTTATAGTGAGGTGTGCAACTCTTCATAACTTAGGCACATCCTCCGGCTGTTCAGGGGATATCAAGACCAGCGTAGAAAGCGCCAATCTTAATAAGTCTCCCCCCATAGTGTTTTGTGTATTTTTTTCCTGGGAGTTTTATTTATTTATTTATTATTATTGCTGTGGCCGGATGGTGTTAGCGGAGTTTTTACACACTTTTGGTGCATTATTTGTGTCAGCGCCATTCATTTATTTTTTTGGTTAATCAAATCGCAGTATGCTCCATAGGCAATTTTTTATAGAAATTAAGAAATGCATGAGAAAATGCATTTAAAATATCTGAATAAAAAGTCTAAATGTTTTTAGATTTTTTTTTAAATGCATGAAATTCATGGTGTGTTTTTTACATGCCAGAAAACTGCTCAGAGAAGTGAGTGTGGGGGAGGCCTAAGGTCACTCGCAATATTTTGCATCAATATTTGTAAACCAAATCAGAAAGAAAAAAAAACCCTAAAGTATAATAGGGCTCCTTTACATGACAGAAGTCGGCGTATGGAGCTGCACATGCTCTGCCCGGATACCTCATCCACCCCTGCTGCCTACCACGGCGTCTTACAAAGTTGAGTTGTTTTACCTGATTTTTTTTGCATGAGTTTGTTATCCGAGTTGTTTTTTAATTTTGTGACAGTTTTTGCTGTTTTGACTTTAAAATATCCAAAATGTAAAGGCGTTGTCTAGAAAAAAATATTATGGTAAAAAAAAAAAAAAAAACACTGGTTGGGTTGTCCTGGTTCCTGTGGTTTATATCTGTCCACATGCAGATCAACACTGCTGGCTAAGGCTACTTTCACACTAGCGTTAATATTTTCCGGTATGGAGATCCATCATAGGGTCTCTACCGGAAAAAAACGTTTCAGTTTTGTCCCCAATTATTGTCAATGGGGACAAAACTGAACAGAATGGAATGCTCCAAAATGCATTCCGTTCCGTTTAGTTGCGTTCCAATACCGGAGAGCAAACCGCAACATGTTGTAGTTTGCTTTCTGTCCTGGGATGCGGAGCAAGACGGATCTGGCATGACCCCCAATGCAAGTCAATGGGGACGGATCTGTTTTCTCTGACACAATAGAAACCGGATCTGTCCTCCATTGACTTTCAGTGAAGTTCATGACGGATCTGTATTGGCAATCTTAAAGATAATACAACCGGATCCGTTCATAACGGATGCAGATGGTTGTATTTTCAGTAACGGAAGCGTTTTTGCTGCAAAAACGCTAGTGTGAAAGTAGCCTAATCCGTGGCCTCAGTGACATGTGCAGGCTCAGCGGCCATGCACACATTTCCACAGATGACAGCGGTGATGTTCATGTAGACAGCAAGTCACGCTTCCAGCACAGTGGGGCGCCTGCGCCACAGGAACTAGGATGACCCAACAATCCAACAAGGTGAGTGTTTGTTTTATTTTTATTATTTTTTTATTTTTTTTTATACACCCCCTTAAATGGGTTATCCGATGCCCGGCCCCCTCGTATAGATTATACTTACCTGTTCACGTGGGAGACGCTAGGTAGGCTCGTCCCCGTCGCGGCCTGCTATTGGCTGCTCCCCGTCGCCGGATGTTTAGATTCGAGCGACAGGGAGATGCAGCGGTGACCGTGCAATGGGCCTGGGGGGGGAGGGGGGGGAATGAATAACCCCTTTAAGGTTAGGTCATCAATTTTCTCAAGTGCTGAAAAAACATTAAAGGGAAAGGGAATCTGTCACTGTTTTAACTCGCTCCCAGAGCCCTGTAGATCATATTTATTGCATTACAGACATACCTTTTTGTTGGTTATATCGATCTTTGTTAACCCCTGAAAAAGAGCTTTAGTCTGATAAGCAAATCAACTGAAGAGAGCCCAAGGGGCAGTCCCACTGCTATTAGGATCGAGGCCTGCTCCTCCAGTCTTCATCTTCTCTCCACCTCCCTCTGCTCCTGACGTGAGAAACCCAGAGCTTGAAATCTTGCGCAGGCACATATCGCCCATCTGTTTGCGCCTGCTCCTTCTGTGGGCATTGGCGACATCATCCCTTCCAGCACATATGCACCCCATTTGATGACACCAATGCCCACAGAAAGGAGCAAATGGTGCAGACACAAACTGAGTCTAGGGAGGTGTACTGAAGATGGGAGGAGCAGCCCCCTGATGGGAGTAGCTGGGCTATGATGCCCCTTGGGTTCTTTTAAAGGGAACCTGTCAGCGGGATTTTGTGTATAGAGCTGAGGACATGGGTTGCTAGATGGCCGCTAGCCCATCCGCAATACCCAGTCCCCATAGCTCTGTGTGCTTTTATTGTGTAAAAAAAAATGATTTGATACATATGCAAATTAACCTGAGATGAGTGCAGCGTGAAGGAGCCCAGCACCGCCCCACATCCTCAGAATCTCCTCCTTGCTCCCCGACGTCAGAAAGCTAGAGTGCCGTAATCTCATGATGTGCGAGCTAGCGCATGCGCAGTTCATTCTTTGAGGCTGATGCCCGCACAGGGAAAGAACACTATGACGACACTGTGCATGCGCTAGCTCACGCATCGCGAGATTACGGCGCTCTAGCTTTGATGTCGGGGAGCAAGGAGGAGATTCTGAGGATGCTGGGTGGTGCTGGGCTCCTTCACGCTGGACTCCTCTCAGGGACAGGACTCATCTCAGGTTAATTTGCATATGGATCAAAGCGTTTTTTTAACACAATAAAAGCACACAGAGCTATGGGGACTGGGTATTGCGGATGGGCTAGCGGCCATCTAGCAACCCATGTCCTCAGCTCTATACACAAAATCCCGGTGACAGGTTCCCTTTAAAGAGGACCTTTCACCGATTTATGACAATGTGAACTAACTATACAGACATGTAGAGCAGCGCCCGGGGATCTCACTGCACTTACTATTATCCCTGGGCGTGGCTCCGTTCTCCCGCTATGCCCTCCGGTATCTTCGCTCAGTAAGTTATAGTAGGCGGAGATTTCAGTCACTAAGTTATGGTAGGCGGAGTCAGCCCTTGTTCTGCTGTAGCGCTGGCCAATCACAGCGCAGAGCTCACAGCCTGGGAGGTTCTTTTCTCCCAGGCTGTGAGCTCTGCAATGCGATTGGCCAGTGCTACAGCAGAACAAGGGCAGACTCCGCCTACCATAACTTTGTGACCGAAGATACCGCAGGACATAGCGGGAGAACGGAGCGGCGCAGTGCAGTGCAGTGAGATCCCCGGGCGCCGCTCTCCATGTCTGTATACTTAGTTCACATTGTCATGATCGGTGAAAGGTCCTCTTTAAGCTAATTTGGATATCAGATGTGGATATCAGAGTAAAGATCTTTTTTTTTTGTGGGGGGATGGGACAAAAATCAATATATCAAGAAAATTGTAGGACAAACCCCTTGAAATCCCAGTTGAGTGGTGAGAATCCTTGTGGTAATAAAACGTAATGAGCTCTTATTGTCCTGTATGACCATCTAGCTTGTAGCAGAATGAGGGATGTTTTCCAGCCTTGTGTAACTGTTGCATGATTATTTTACGTTGTGTAGGTTGCTGTTCCAAACCTGAGTGATGCAGTGAAAGATGCAGACCTCCTGGTGTTTGTCATTCCTCACCAGTTCATACACAAAATCTGCCATGAAATCTCCGGGAAAGTCCACTCGAAGGCCCTTGGGATAACACTCATCAAGGTGACGCTTTATTAGATTATTTAAGGTTAAAGAATTTCTTAATTTTTTTGTATTGATCAGTTGTCATCTGAGTGCCGAGACCCACACCGATTGCTATAGTGAGGAGAGGAAGCGAGACTGACTCAATAAACCTCTATGGGTCCGTTTGTCTAGATTCCATCCCCTGCATCGAGGAGAGAGCGTTCAACATATCCGCTCTTCTCTGTCCTCGTTTTGGTGACTAGGGGGGTCTCAACACTAAGACCCCCCCCCCCCCCCCCCTCACCGGTCAAAACTTTTGACGTGTCTATAACAGATCAAAAGTTTTATCAACACTCAGTGACCCTTTAATGAAAAAGGTGATGTGCATCATCTATCAGGTTTTGACTCCCAAAAATAAAGTTAAAATGGCTTCTAATGAATAAAACAAAGTTGTGAAAAATTACCTTTAGTTGACATTGCAAAGTGATGGATGGCATCTCTTCTGGCACTATGTTATGTTTCATCCTGGTAGTAGCAATTAAAGTGTCACACAGTTGCCAGTGATTAGCTCCCATGTTCAAGTTGCACTGGACAACAGATTGCTATTTTAACTATTTTTGAAGGCTAGAGTCTGTCAGCAGTTTTGATCATGCTAAACTGTTTACCGCACTAGGTAGGTGCTGGTGAGAGCAGGAAATCCACAGATTTCTGAAGCTTTTCTCATTGTAAGCAGTTAGAATATAAACTTTTATTCTGCTCCTCAAATGCTCAGGAGACAGTTTCACTGAGAAGTGCTCTCTGCATTGAACTGCTTTACAACCCCCTACCCAAATCCAAGTGAGAGCTGTAGCATTCAACCTGGAGTCCCCTACAGCTGCTATTCAGTGCATAGAGCTTGTCACAGTAAGGCCCCATACGAAGCTCTTGCAATAGGAGTATAAAACTTCATATTCTCACCACTCCTGATGATAAAAATTCCACAAAAGGAATGTTTGCCCAGCTCCTACCTAGTGCTGTTAACAGATTAACGTGGTCAAAACTGCAGACAGACCTATAATGGCAAGTTCAGGAAACCATATCCGCTAACCTTCCTCATCTAGTTCAAATGAGTGAGATATTTGCAACCCCATTCACTTGCTTTGGACTAAACTGCCCAGATTTTTGGCCATGCCTCTGAAAAAGCCGCAGAGTTCCAATTATTAGCCATTCTTTTAATCCTCTGTTAAATACATGTCAAATTTGGGGGGGGGGGGGGGGACTTTGGGCTATGGACCATAATCCTTTCAGCAGTTTTGAAGTATTATGTAGAAGACAATGTATAGTGTTTCCTCTTAAATCCCATCCTCAATACCAATTTTTTTTACTTGTAGTAGAAAATACAGGCTAAAATACAGAACCTGCCAGTAGTTGTGGATCCACATGATTTGACACTTGCTCTGCTTGTCCTCAGGGCATAGATGAAGGGCCCGAGGGGCTGAAGTTGATTTCTGACATTATTCGGGAGAAAATGGGCATTGATATCAGTGTGCTGATGGGAGCCAACATTGCAAATGAAGTGGCAGCAGAAAAGTTCTGTGAGACAACCATAGGTAACGTATCTATGGAAACTTATATGATGTAAAGCTCGCTGTTATATTTCTATATATGAGGCAAGATAAAATAGCTCAGGTTGTGTGATACAGTCGATGATGCATTAGATTTGTGAACACGGTTTCTTGTATGACTTATTTAATAAGTATTTCAAGGGGTTGTCTACAACTGAAATATGGATGACCTGTCCTGAGGGTAGTGGGGATATGACTCCCAGCACCCTCACCTGTTCAGCTGTTTGATGAGGCCGTGATGTTCAGGTGATCTTTGCAGCCTCTTCCATTGGTCAGCAGCTCTGTCCCATTCTGGTCAACGGAATTGAGCTGGAGTACCAAGAACAGCCCCTTGGAATATATGGCGGTATGCTTGATGTAGCTTGAACAAGCTGCAGCTCTCGTAGATTCCATTCAAAATGTTAAGCTATCTGACAGAAACCAGGGGGACCTCATTATAGTCAAGGGGGTTAGCCGGGATCATTTGATTCTGTCATTTGGGGAAACGTAACCTGTTGCCCACTATAATAGTTATGATACCCCCTTTGTCATGCTAAATGTCCTGACAAAGGGGGTACAATGGTTGGTCACACTGAGTGCTAATTGACGATCTAACAAGTTGATCTGCGCACCAGTAAAGGACTTTGTTTTTACATGGCCCGATGCATGTCTATGGGGGACAAACACTAAGCCGGATTCACACTGCCTTACGGCATAGAATGTCGGGAATTGGCCGGACACAAACCGCTGCACGCAGGGTTTTGGCTGCTTCACCGTTGGACCCCATTATAGTTAATGGGGCCGGACGGCATTCTGGCAGGCTTTTCCGGTCGGGATCTGTAAACGCTAGGGTGAAACTTTACATTCATTTTGCATATTGTCTCCAGCACATCCTGTGAACACAAGAGGTGATGTGCTGCTGACAATGATGTTTTTTAGATCTGCAAAAAAGCAGTGTTCACCCGACAAATGAGTTTCCTTGTTTGTTGGCAGATTGCTGCCATGTTTATAGAGGGCAGTGATCATGAGTTCTGAATCCTTGCTCGGCCTATTAGCGACCCATGTTGTAAGGACAATTAGATATTAGAAACTGTTTAGAGACCTGTTTTATCTAGAAAGAAGAATAGGGTTTTCTTTTTATATGTGGTGCTTTACATCAGAATACTTTGTGCTGGTTATTAACCTTATCGATGGCCCCACAACCATATAGATATGATACTTGCCATTTTTCCTTCAACCAGGTCTCCTCAGTAACCGCAGAACTTCTCTGAATAAAGCACAATTTCTGTATTTTTTTAACGGCTAATAAAAAAGACATTTCCAAATTATGTAAAACCTTAAACTATATCACCCAGCAGACAGAATAAGAAGCTATTTATATCTAATCAAGAGATTATACTCTACACCATCAGACACAGGGTCTTCGTTTGGCCATGCATAATTTTATTATATCTCATCCTAATGTCTCGAAAGGCGACAAATCTGAGACATAATGTTCTAGCTATCCAATTTCATGCTTTGGAGATCAGGTAATAATGTGACACCCATAAAATCTACTTGGGTATATTAATATGTATATTATGGTGGTCATTAAGACCTTTTCTAGGTAGTTGATGTATCTGAAAGCATGGGCTCTTATCTCTTTCTGCTGCATGTTCAGTGAGCATTATAATTGTGCCCTTCCTCTCTGATATGTGTTAAGTGAATGTTCTGCGGATTGTAAGATAAGTATGGCTTATGGGTCAGAGAAAAGTAACCGTAAGAAGCTAATTAATATCCATGAATGGTATTTGCACAGACAGAGACAAAATCGTGAGATGCGGCCATCCAGCTTTGGTACACATGTGAGAGCAGGGCATCTTTTCTGAAGACCCTTCAAATTTGTAATTTTGTAGGAAGCGAATTAAATATAAAGTCAGCTGTTGACACATTTGCTATAAAGATTTGCCAAAAATTGTCAATTTCAAAAAAGTTTGGACATATCATACATGACAGAAGTTTGGGTTGGTTGGGTCTGGGTGCTATGACTCCCCGCAACCCCCCCCCTCCACATGATCACTGAAATTAAGATGCAGGAACATTCAGCCAAGTGCTTGTACTCCTTTTGGCTGTGATTGACTGTCCTGGTTAGATGAGACAGGCCATCAATCAAACCTTTTTAACATGTCAGAATTTTTTAATTTTTTTATTACCATTAAAGGCCATTTTGCACAGGCTGCTAATTGGGAGAATAAATGTAGTGCAGAGGAGTTAACTTGAGTGAACGTGAAATATATGCAATTTTAATTACGGTATCTTACATCTGTTGGCTTAGTGTTCTTTTCTTTTTGGAAGGAAAGCTAATTTGAATATCTTTCAGAGAAAACCAAACGTATGCAAATTAGCATTCCTTCCAAAATGAAAAGAACACTAAGCCTGTCTATTGTTTTGCAGATTATGAAATAAAGTTTGATATTTTATTATACTAAGATACCTTGTGAATATTTTTTATAGGTGTTGTATCTATGCCAGCAGATGTAAGATACTTAAATTTGCATATACAGTTTCCAGAAAGGCAGAACATCGGTGGCTGGACTACAATACTCCTAGTGTGTACTTGTTGGTCTCCCTAATGAGAGAGAGCACCACAAGGCCACCCAGCTAACCAAGGCAATTTTGTCTCTGTACTCTTGTCCTATTGGAAGGAGAACTGGCTTGCATGTTTTATTCTGAGAAGAATTAATACTGGGAAATCTAGTACGCTTGACCTTTGGAAAGAGAACTGACTTACATGTCTTATTTTCAGTTGGTTATTATGCTTCACTCTCTCTCTACAAGAAATTTGGGTTTGTTAGAAAAGAAATTGGGGGGGAATTCCAAGTTGATTGGCTCTCATATCTAGTACTGGGCATTGCTCTGTTTGACCATGCTCAGTGATCAGCTTTTTTGTTAGCAGGTCTCCTCATTTACGCAAGCATAAAAATCATTGATGTGCTGCAGACGGTAATGAAACGGTATGTGCCTCAGAGAATATACTAAGAATTATTTGGCTGCATACAGGGCCGATGGTTGCTTTATGTAAATGGAGCTAAACTAGTGTTGATCGTTGTTATAGGAGGTTGATTGCTATATAACTGGAGCTAAATGAATACCAATCATCAGTGCAGTATGTGACCGAACAGTCCCTCAGGCACATACAGTTTGCATACTGCCAGCAGCACATCCCAGGTTTCATGGGGCGATGTACTGCCAACAGATGACTTTTATGCCCACTTAAAAGATGTGATCAATGACATACCAGCATTTGCTTGTTTGTCTGCTGATAGCAGGGAGTCTTTACACAGGGCAATGCTTAGTAACAAATGTTCTTTTGTCCGATCTTTGGCCTATATATCGAAGAGGAGATTTAGTTATTAATGTTACCGGTCTTCAGAATTCAGTTTTTTTTTTTCTCCTTTAATTAGGCTTGCATCCTTTGGCTACATTACCAGTGAATCTTCTAGCCAAAGGGTATAGTTAAGAAGGACATTATATTATGTTTACTGTTGTAGACCTCTTTCTTCTATATTAACACCTTTTATGTGAAAGTGTAACTGTACATCACCTGTGTGCAGTATGCCATGTTAAAGAGCATCTGTCGTCATGATCAACCCTATTAAACCAGGCATACTTGTTGGTAGGGTTGATCTTGGTGAGTTAAATGAGCCCTCTATTGCTACATTCGGATGGAGGGCTGCATCCGAATGTTTTCATGTATTCTTAATCAAATGAGGTGCTTGGAGCACTGAGGGGCTGACTTAGCTCCTCGGAGCACCACTTCACCTAATAGCTTGATTGACTGAAACCTCACACTTGCACTGGTGCGATTTAATCAGCTTATGCATATTTGATCTTAGGAGGCTCAACTCACTGAGATCTGTGCTATGCAAGCAGTGATGATATCAGTCTCAGGACATCATTGGCATTTGCGCAGTACAGATCTCAGAGCAGGGAGCACCTCCTGAAATCAAGAGGAGGCTCTGCCCTCTGAGATCTGCACTGCGCAAGCATCAATGACAGCAGTCTTTTCCCAGAAGAGATGACTTTCGGCTTCACTTCTAAATCAGTCAAGTTGACCGTCTTTTCTTGTGGGAGGAGAATGACGTTATTAGCGCTTGCACAGTCCAGAACCTAAGCGGGGGAGCCTCCTAAGAAGGGGTTTCAGGGCCAGGCATTCACACAGTGGGATTCCTGGCCCGGTCAATCAGGCCATGAGAGGAAGTGAAGCAGTGCTCCTAGGGGCTAAGTTAGCCCCTAGGTGCTCCGAGCATATCATTTGCATACCAATGAAAGGAAAGATTTTGCTGCAACTGTAACATCAGATTACAGCAACGCAAGACTCGTTGATTCAATTCACCATGATCAACCCTACCAGGCAGTATGCAGTATCATGATGACAGATGCTCTTGAAGACCTCTGTTGTGTACTTTCACACTTGCGTTGTTTCATTCCGGCAGGAAGTTCCGTTGCCTGAACTGCCTGCCTGATCAGGCAAACTGTATGCAATCAGGATCCTGATCAGTCTGAAAAATGCCTGATCAGTCAGAAAAATGCATTGCAATACCGGATCCGTTTTTTTGCTGTCATCAGGCGAAACGGATCCGGTATTTATTTTTTTCACATTTTTTAAAGGTCTGCGCATGTGCAGACCAGAATACCGATCCGTCAATGCGTCAATTTGAATGCCAGATCCAGCACGAATACATTTATATGGAAAAAGTTCCGTTTTTTTGGTCGGAGATAAAACCGCAGCATGCTGCGGTATTATCTCCGTCCTGAAAAAGTCAAAAAGACTGAACTGAACTGGATTGCTCTCCATTCAGAATGCATGGGGATAAAACTGATCAGTTATTTTCTGGTATAGAGCCCCTAGGACGGAAAGTAGCCTTAGGCTAGGTCTACACGACGACATTTGTCGCGCGACATTTTGTTGCACCAATGTCGCGCGACAATTTTTATAATGGCAGTCTATGGTGTCGCACTGCAACATGCAACATGCTGCGACTGCGACGCAACAGTCGCAGAAAATCCATCGAGATGTATTTTTCTGCGACTGTTGCGTCGCAGTCGCAGCATGTCGCATGTTGCAGTGCGACACCATAGACTGCCATTATAAAAATTGTCGCGCGACATTGGTGCAACAAAATGTTGCGCGACAAATGTTGCGCCCTATTTGTCGCGCGACTTATTGTCGCACCACAAATGTCGTCGTGTAGACCTAGCCTAACATACACCCTTCCTCTGGGTTTATATTTTTGTCTTACTATAACCTTTAAATATAACCAAATACTAAAAATAAAAAACAACTTTCCTTTCCCAATTTATCATATTAAAAACATAAAATAAAAAATAAACATAATTGGTATTACCACCTCCGAAATTGTCTAAACTACTAAAATGGTGCCATTAACCCCTTCCTGACATCTGCTATATATGTATGACAAGTACACCCCAATAACGATGTTGGGTGCAAGAGCAGCTCAGCTAGCACAGTGCTAGGGATGTATCCAGTCAGATAAACTTTATAAAATGCCTCGTCATGAACACATATGCATCCCAACATGCAATATAAAATGTTATTCCAGCAATGTATAACACGATAGAAAAGGAGATGCTAAAAACTGTTTTATTGGTGTTTTCTTTTTCTTTGTTCAGGAAGTAAAGTAATTGAAAACGGGCTTCTGTTCAAGGAACTTTTACAGACCCCAAATTTCCGTATTAATGTAGTGGAGGATGCTGATACTGTGGAACTGTGTGGTGCCTTAAAGGTAATGTCTACTAGAAACTAAGTGTGTGGGGGGGGGGGGGAACTCCAGAATAACTGCCATTATTTTTCTCTTTCTTTTTTTGCCACCTGTGGCTTTTGCTGTGTTTTTGTGGGGGTCTTTTTTGTTTTTGTTTTTTAGAAATGTATATTAACCAGGCATCCTCAACCTGCGGCCCTCCAGCTGTTGTATAACTACAACTCCCACAATGCCCTGCTGTAGGCTGATACCTGTAGGCTGTTCGGGCATGCTGGGAGTTGTAGTTTTGCAACAGCTGGAGGGCTGCAGTTTGAGGATGCCTGATCTTAACAGTAGCATTTTCTTCATGGAGTTTTCCCCCTATAGAGAAGATGATGTGAAAATGCCTGGAAGTGCTACAGCATGCTGCGTGTTTTTAAAAGAAGTCAGAAAGACGAAAAGATGCCAACTACAAAAAATGCCACCAAAAATGCAAAAGTGCTGGAAAAATGCCAGTAAAAACTGTATGTGAAAGCCGCCTGTAAAGAGGGTTACCAACTATAGTGATGATGTATTGCTAGCATATACTGGATATGTTCCTACTGAACAGATTGGCTGGCAGAACAGCTGTAATCCCTTGACTGCCGGTGTATAAAAGGATCTGGTTGGTGAGACTGGGCATTTGTGTCCACTGGCAAGTATGCAACTCCTGATAAATACAAGGATAACAGAATGGTTTGGATAAGGCCTCATGCACACGACCAGGTTTGTTTTGCTGTCGGCAAACCATGATACAAGTGTGTGCATGCCTCCTATTTCTTTTTCCCCTTCTATAGAAATGTCCTATCCTTATCCGCAAAATGGACTAGTATGGGACCTATTTCGTTTTTCTAATGGGATGGAGGCATGGACATACAGATACACGGATACGGACAGCACCTGTGTGGCCGCATCTGATGCGCAGAAGAATGTGGAGCAAAAATACGGTCATGTGCATGAGTTCTCCAAATCGCCACTGCCGGGTGCAAACAGAATACCCACCGGGGTCCGGACAGAGAATCTCGCCATTTTTGTCAGATCTCCATGCCGCAGATGTGAAAGTAGCCTTAGTCAGACACCACTCCTGTTTCTGCAGGCAGACATGACTCACGCACTTCATTATGCACATACGCCCTCAGTGTTTTACCAGTTTTGCTTTATATTTTTTTCTTTGCTGACTACCATTTGTGAAGTCTGTCTACTTCTTAACATGAAAATGTGTCACGCAGGCACGAATGTATCTTGTGAGGACCCTGCAAAAACAAATGTGCACATGCTTTCCTTTCCGACAATATGCGGATCGCTAGCGGAGGAGGCTGGTGCATTTACATGTACCGATCTCCGCCAGAGTATGGGGAGAAGCGATTGCTAATGCCATCACCCTTCCCCATACAGACTTGTGTACTGCACAAACAATCCAATTACCCGGTGAACAAGCGTTTTGCTCGCTCATCAGGTAATCAGCGGTGCATTTACACTGCCAGATCATTGCTAATGTGCTTCCCGTTGCCGTATTGCGGACCGCATTTGTGGATCCACAATACACGGGTGCCGTTCCGTGGGCATTCCGCATCATGGATGCGGACCCATTCACTTGAATGGGTCTGCAAATCCGGAGATGCGGAATGGTGAGGAACGGAAGCACTACGGAAGCCCTGTACTTCCGTTCCGCAAAAAGATAGAACATGTCCTATCTTTTTGCGGAATGGCCGGATTGCGGACCCATTCAAGTAAATGGGTCCGCGATCCGCCGCGGTTTCCGCACGGACTGTGTTTTTTTGCATTGCGGGCCACAGCACGACCACTGGGTGCACACGTTCGTTTCCAGGGGGCCTTACTATGAACGCTCGTTAGTAATGATCTGTTCAATTCTTGACCCCGTGTAAAGGGTCCTTTAGGCCAAGGTATCTGGGAAGCAACCAGGCTGGCTGTTAATGTGCTGACACAAGCTTTCAGAATTTGCTGGGATGGCCATGCCAAGCAGTGGAGGAGGAACTATGGCCTCCTAAATGCTGAAGCTGGAGAAGATTCAAGTTAGGCTGGCCTCAGAGGAGGTGGAGAGGCCTGTAGATGAGGAGGCTTCTGACTAGTTGGACAGGGGGAAGGTGAATGGTGGGAAAATCCTGGCTGTAGAACCCTGTGGTCTGGCACTGAAGAGCCCCCTACCCACCTCCCAGGAGTGTTATGGACTTATGTTGCATGATTTTTTAATTTTTTGACCCAGCTTTAGGTGGATAGATCTCTTGATACATATGTAGTTGGTTATTGCCATGAGTCCAAATGGCTGATCCTTGTTATTAAATTTAATATGTGTTTGGAACCCTTGATCAATCACTTTGGCCAATCTCTTCAAAGTTTTTTGATCTAGCGATGATGATGGCTTGTGTGTTCCTCAGCAATTGTTCCTGGCCATAACAAAATGTTTTTCAGTGACAGCAACAGTAATTCTAGTTGCACGAGTAGTGGCTCCACAGATTCTGGTTTTAGCAGTGAAAGGTTGGCGTATTTTAGTTCAGAGTCCACTCGGTCCAGATATGTAAAAATATAAAACTGCCACTTTTGTCATGCTGCCACCCAAAAAGTGAAATAGAAGTGATTAAAAAAAAAAGTAGTATTTACAATAAAAACTACAACTTCCACTGAAAAGGTTGTGGCTTACAGAATATAGCAACACAAACAAATATCACTTTGGTATCGCTGTAATCATTTTGGCGCACAGAATAAAGCCTCGTTCACACGTCCTTGCCTAAATCCGTGAAAAGGTGGTCAGCGAAGCCTCTGTGAAGCTGACTGTGAAAGATCTGTGTGTTCATTTTTTGCTGACCGTGTGTCATCCGTGTTTCGCTGACGCTGCACAGCTGAAAAATAATTTTCAAAGCATTTCTTCCTAATGATCCGTGAAACGCGAATGGCGTCCGTGTTTTCCTTTACAACAAAAGAATATTTATGAACAAATGAAGCCCTAACCAAACCGCAGAAAGCGTAGAAAATAATACGCCGGTAATAACCCGGCCTCTAGTTCCTATTACACTGCTGCAGCTATCTGGTGCTAGCGTTGCACATTCCTTACTCCGCTCCTCCACAATAATGGGGCTCTATTAAACCACCGATTCCCTCGCCTGAGGTATTCAGCTCGCATTTTTCAGACCTCTAATGTACAGTACATAACAAACATATGTTATTTTTAAGCCTTGCATTTCCATTTAAATCCTTACCCATCCACCATTCTTATTACCTATAAAAATATTAAATTGCCCATTCCCTAATGTGCCCTGATGTTCTGTTTATCTGTGTGTTTTGCCATTGCGGTGTCCCTCCTTGCTACGGACACTCGTTATGGGCCTTTATACGCTGACTTGTAGCTTTATGCTGAACACCAGAATTGCTTTTCCCTCATTTAAATGCAGCACGTGTCTAGGAACATGGGAAGTAGGAGAGAGGATATCCATGCTTTTGGTTGCCTTTTTTTAAACAGTTTTTATTGTTATTGTAGAGCGTTTTTAATACACTGTGAGTTAGGGCTGGGTGATACATGGGGGGGGGGTGAACCAAAATGCAGCCTGAATAATTAACGTAATCTTGTCCACCTAGTCTAGGTGTTTGTGTCAGGCTCCTCCACTCACTTAAGCTCTGGCTGGCTTTTCCTACTGCTCCAACTCCCTCCGCCACCTCCATCGTTGGGGCTTATGAACATGACCGCAAAACACGGATCCGCAAAAAACAGATGACATCTGTGTTGCATCTGTTTTTTTTTTTTTTTTGCTGATCCATTATAACAGTGCCTGTCCTTGTCCGCAAAACTGACAAGAATAGGACATGTTCTATTTGCATTTTTTTCTTTTGCGATATGGACATGAAATGCACACGGAATCATCTTTTTTTTTTTTTTTTTTTTGTTCAAGCCCCATTGAAATGAATGGTTCTGTATATGGACCTGTAAAAATATGGAACGAAACGGAAGAAAAATACGTTCATGTGCCATTACATCGGTTGGCGGTGAACTATGGGGGGGCCAAATGAAATAATGGTTCATTAATTGTAATCAAGTTAAAATGTTGAATTAATCGCAATTTAGATTTTAATCATAACAGGCCTAATATCAGTTACCTGAAACATATTTATTTGCATTTTGCACTTAGAGGTTTTCTTCCGGGTAGGTCATAAATATCTGATCGGTGGGGGTCCAGCACTAGTCATCCCCACTGATCAGCTGTTTGCAGCATACTGCTGGAGCCAGAAGCGGAACGCTCCATCCACTGTGTAGTGGCTGTGCCGCCATAGAGTAGTTCAGCTCCCAAATAGCCACTACACAATGGGACAGGGCCTACGTCTTCCTCCTCTGTCCGCTGTTAAAGGGGGTTGTGCTGTGTCAGGATAATGATGACCTATCCACAGGATAGGGTATTAGTGTCAGATCGATGGGGGTCTGTATGCGTCCTTTTCAGTGTTTTGCTGCACGTCGTCCATCTTATAGCGGTGGTGTAATTATAGTTTCATCTCCCATTCACAATATGGAAGAGGACGGTGTAATTACACTGCACACCGCTACAATCTATTTTCAAATGTTTTTATTTCAGGTTGACATAATAAAGGAGTACATACCGTGTGATATAAGTAGTACTTTACAGCATCATTTACAGCAAGTCTTTAGTAAAAGTCCCAACATAGACAATCAGTGTAGTACATAGGAGCTATTACGTCAACCTTCCGACACCAGACGGTTTTTAGAAGGGGGGTGAGGGGGAAAGGAGAGGGGAAGGGGGAAGGATGAGTTATGGGGATTAGTAGTACAGAAACCATAACTTGACTCCTTGCAAACCACAAGGTGAATAGAACATAACAGTAGCCCAACATGTTCACCTCTCCCCCACAGTTAGTGGAGTTAGAATCGAAGCAAGCACGCGGCGCGCAGGGACCCCCGCTGAGCCCTTAAGTAGGATCATATCCCTGAGATAAGCGGATCGCTTAGTAAGACACGCGTCTGATACCAGGAAGTGAGTTGAAAACATTACTGGATGCATCTTCTAACCTGGAGGGGCAGTATATCTATGAAGCTCTCACAGCATGCAAAGAATTGCTTCACATGGATCTCCTTCCTGGAAGACTCCTCTACCCAGTCCATCTTCATTAAGAAGGAGACTTTCTCAAGAAATAGCTTAAACGGTGGGAGTGTGGGGTCGATCATAGTCTATGTGGAGCATAGTCTTGATTCCTCCTGCTGCTGCTATCAGACATAACAATTTCCCACTACCAGGAGTACACCGTGTACTAGTCGAGTCAATGTACCCAAAGATGGCCCATATAGGGTCCAGAGGTGCTGTTGATGTCAAATGAGTGGTGGTAAACGTGTGGATTTTATGCCAGAAAGATTGTATCACCGGGCCCAGCCACAAACAATGGAAAATGTCTGCTCCTGTCTCTTTACACCGAAAGCAGTTGTCAGATTCAAAGACTCCTATACGGTGGCCCCGAACTGGATAGATATAAGCCCGGTGATAAATCTGTAGGGTCATCTCCCTGTAGCGGCTGGATTGCAAATAACAAAGATTGCGTTCCAGAGCCTGATATAGGGTGGACATTGTTAACTGCGGGATGTCCTTGAGTCATTTAGCTATTGCCCATTCACCCTTACCATAGTCCAGAGGGGTGTGTAGAAATTTATAGTAGCTAGTGGTATGTCCCCTTAGGGTAGGGGTATGTTTGACAGAGGCCTGTATAGCTGGGCTCCATTCTTGGGGGGGGGGGGGGGGGGGGGGGTTAAGTTGGGCAGTAATTTCTGGAGATAGCTGTTGGCTTGTAAATAGGGAAAGAAGTTAAAACGAATGTTGGGGTATTTAGATTTAAGATCTTCAAATGGTAGAATCTTGTGTGTGGTGTGGTCCACCAAGTGACTAATCAGAGTTAGTCCTCCCTTCTGCCAATCATAGAAATCCCTATGGGGGTGACCCTTCATGGAAAAAGTTGGTTGCCGGGGAAATTCCACCTTCTTAAGAAGGTATGCCCGCCCCATGTACGACAAAGGAAGATGTCGCCAGCCTGCTAGCTTGTCCTCCAGTGTACACACGAAGGGTGTAATATTTGCGTTATATAGCTTACCAGGTGATTTGGTGATCTGTACCCCCAGGTATGATTATAGAGTGAGAGCGCCATTGAAAGGGGAAAGGAGCAGTCCAGTCTTGTGGGCCCTTTAAGGAGCAGAGCTTCGGATTTATCCAGGTTAAGGGTGTAACCCGAAAGCTGTCTGAGATAAAGCGCCGTTCAAAAAGGGCCATGACACTTTGTCAAACGCCTTTTCGGCATCTAGACTTAGTAGTAAGGGTGGGGGGGGGCCGTAATTCTCTTGTGTCTCAAGGGTGGCAGCTATGGTTCCCCTGATGGTTTTTGACAGATTGTCTAGATTTAAGGAATCCTCTCTGGGAGAGGTGTATAATTCTGGGGAGAATGTTTTGTTAGATAGACTTTTCGCCAAGAATTTGTAATCGCTATTCAAAAGGGATATGGTTCTATAAGATTGTGGCGGTGACACGTCCTTGTTGGGATTGGGAATCTCTGGAGTATTGTCCTGGAGTCTAGAAACAAACACCGCTACAAACTATAAAGCATGCAGGTAAACACTGAAGAGGATGCAGCATGACCGCTGCAGCCTCTTCAACCAGCCGATTGGTAGGGGATCCGGGCTTTGGACCACTGATGATCTGTTATTGATGACCTATCCTGAGGATAGGTCATCAGTGTCCTGGCACTACACAACCCTTTTAATTTTTCTGCACGTGCAAACAGGCATAGTCGGTTCCAGACCCCCTGAGGATCAGCTATCAGTATCTAATTGGTGGGAGACCCCTTTAAATGTTCTTCAAACACTTTCTGGTATGACATCCCTGCGCCATCCAGTGTATGTAGGCTGCTTGTGATTGCTGTCCATGTACAGTAGGTGCGTGAATGCTATGACATACTTAGGCTACTTTCACACTGGCGTTTTGGTTTCCGCTTGTGAGACGGAAGTCGATGGGGACGGATCCGTTTTCACTGACACAATATGGCGCAATAGAAAACGGATCCGTCCCCCATTGACTTTCAATGGTGTTCAAGACGGATCCGTTTCGGCTATGTTAAAGATAATACAAATGGATCTGTTCTGAACGGATGCATGCGCTTGTATTATCTGAAGTTTGTGCAGATCCATGACGGATCCGCACCAAACGCGAGTGTGAAAGTAGCCTAACGTAATTGCATGACTTACGGAAGTCAAAGAGACTTTATTTAATGTTTATATTGGGTAAAAACTGCAAATATCTAAGACCAACACTGCTAAATAAGTATTGCAGCGGGTCTATGCATATGCTTAGCAGCTTTTCGCCCAGCATGCTCTCATTAAATGTGGCTGTTTATACACATATTGCATACACATCGCCATAAAAATTTAATAGATGTGGGCATCGTCTACAGCAGTGTTTCTCAACTCCAGTCCTCGGGGCCCACCTGCCGATCATAATTTGAGAATATTCCACAGTGTTAAGTCCCGATGCATTGCCAATAATTATATCACCTACTCAGTACTGAGCGAATCCTGAAAACATGACTTGCTGGAGGGTCGTGAGGACTAGAGATGAATAAGAAAGGTCTACAGTGCTACAGCCAAATTATTTCTCCATGTAATGGCTTAATAGGTGTTGCTTTCTGCGGTATGGTACCAGGCTTATTTTTTTCTAATTAAAGCTATTCTTCCCCTTTGGCTAACGTTCGCCAGGGCCATGCTGGGTTTCACATCTGCTGGAATAGATCTTATTTTGTTTGCTTCCCTTTTTACTCCTTGGAAATGATTAACAAGCAGACTAGCATCTGCTGATGTACATTATTATACTCACCATTTTTCTTCTAATTATGGCTTGTGGGAAAATATAGGACCCCCTCCACTGAATAACGTGAGCGTGCATGCAAAACGGATAAAGCACGGATGCCATCCGTGGTGTGTCCGTGATTTTTACGGACCCATAGACTTCTATGGGCGTGCTTGGTCCACATCACGGATCAAAGTAGTGCATGTCTCCGTGATTCATTATTATTATTTTTTTTTACTGACCCACGTTCAGTAAAACGAATACTGAAATGTGAACAGTCACATTTAAATCAATGGGTATGTGTGCTGTCTGTGGAAAATGCGGACAGCACATGTCGGTGAAAAATGGAAACGTGGACGAGACCTTAGGCCTCTTTCAGACGAGCGGGTATGGCGCTGCGGACGCGCAACGCAGCACCCGGCCTGACCTTCCAGCACTGCCAGGGTCACATAGCATTATATTGATTTATGATGCTATATAACCCTTACAGTTCTGGAAGGTATTGGATAACACTGCCAACATTATGTCAGTGTATCCAATACATTCCAGACCTAAGGGTTACATAGCATTATAAATAAATATAATGCTATGCGACCCCGGCAGTGCTGGAAGGTCAGGTCGGGTGCTGCGTATCCGCGGAGCGATACCCATTCGTCTGAAAGGGGCCTTAGGTTTGGTGCCCTTCATCAGTGCAGAGCAGAGTACAGGTTTGGCTGGGTGAGAGGCCTTTGTCGGGGACCTGGGGGGTGGTATTTCACCTTATTGAGAGCACTTAGTGGGCGTATTGAGTCTTATAGACTATGCAATATTCAACTTCGCTCTCTTTACAGTAATTTTATAATGAGTCTATGAAAGCCAGATACAGGCACTGGCCTACCCCGTGTTGTGCAGAAAGTTACAGGAGGTGCTTATTTCCACGTGCTATTCCTTTCTGTGTTTTGAATTATGGAATTTTTTTTTATTTTTTTTTTTACATCATCGCCTACATGTCTTGCAGATTGACCACAGCATAGGAAAAAAAAATCCTCAGAGTAACAAGATTTGGATTGTTTTGTTAATTTTACTGAATTGTTTGTGTGTTTTTATTTACAATTTCTATGCAGTGGGATTTTGACAAAAATATTTTTTTTCATTGACTCTAAAAATCTGCTTTATTTCCTTCTTTTACGCAGAACATTGTGGCTGTGGCCGCCGGCTTTTGTGATGGTCTCAAGTGTGGCGATAACACTAAAGCTGCCGTTATCCGTCTTGGCCTCATGGAAATGATTGCATTTGCAAAGATCTTCTGTAAAGGTCAAGTTTCCACCTCTACATTTTTGGAGAGCTGTGGAGTTGCCGATCTCATTACCACTTGCTATGGAGGGCGTAATAGAAAAGTGGCCGAGGCATTTGTTAACACTGGCAAGGTATTGAATTATTTGTGTGTCTACAAGTCTTGTAGCCTTGAGCGTTCTGTACTCATGCTGGTCTGCAAAGTGTTAGAGTTGAAAAGGCACAAGAACAAATATGTAGTAAAATATATAGTGATTGAACAGAACAAGTAAATGATCTGTGATCTGTAGGAACTTGTGTTCTATGACTATTATTGCATTGGTCCTTGTGCTACCAAAGCCGCAGTGGACTCCATCAGATCTCTGAAGGTGTTCTGTGTTATCTAGCACTAAGACATTAAAGGGAACCTGTCACCTCCTAAATGCATGTAAACCCGCCAGCAGTACCTCAGGGTAGCCCGCAGTGTGATACTAATCATACTTTTCATCCTGCAGTCCGATGCTGCATAAGGTCAGAAAACGATCTTTTATCCTCCGTCCGCGCTAATTTGCATGTCAGCTTGAAGTCAAGGGGGCAGCGGCCTACTTGCTTCAAGTCAAGGTAACCACGCCCCCTCTTGCCTTTGAGTGACAGCCCGCAATTCGGATTCGCTTTGCCAAGTCTCACGCATGTGCGGTCCCCTTTGTTTTACTGCGCGATCCCATGTCAGGGGCGTGGTTACCTTGACTTGATGAAAAGTATGATTAGTATCACACTGCGGGCTACCCTGAGGTACTGCTGGCAGGTTTACATGCATTTAGGAGGTGACAGGTTCCTTTTAACATTAGTCGTGTAAGGCTACTTTCACGCTGGCGTTTTGGCTTTCTGTTTGTGAGATCCGTTCAGGGCTCTCACAAGCGCTCCAAAGCGGATCAGTTTTGCCCTAATGCATTCTGAATAGAAAAGGATCCACTCAGAATGCATCAGTTTGCTTCCGTTCCGTCTCCATTCCTCTTTGGAGGCGGACACCAAAACGCTGCCTGCAGCGTTTTGGTGTCCGTCTGACGAAACTGAGCCAAACGGATCCATTCTGATACACCATGTAAGTCAATGGGGACGGATCCGTTTTCTAGGACACAATCTGGCACAATAGAAAACGGATCCGTCCTCCATTGACTTTCAATGGTGTTCAAGACTGGTCCGTTTTGGCTATGTTAAAGATAATCTCTGCTGCCTGAAACAGCGGAGACCTGATGGCCATGGCGCCTGCTGCACGTGCGAGCTGGCGCCATGTTTACCCATCGCTTCAGCGCTGTACATATACTGTGCGGATAGCGAAACGGTTAAGTAAATAGTATATGTCAAAGTAACATTCACATGAATTCTGGGACTCAAAATTTCCCAGCAGAACATTATACTTCCCCTCTTCTTTAGCGCATCCTGGTGTCCTCTCTTCCCCAGGTAAGTGATGCAGATGCACCCAGTCATCTACATACCATAAAAGTATTTATTACATCACCTTCTATTGTTTCATGGTCTAGATCTGATTCAATAAGCACATAGTAAGTAGTTTGGGAAGTAGAAGGGCGAGAAAGGGAACTCTGTCACCTTTCTCTCAAAGCCAGCATTGACTTTTTCAGAAATTTGTGCTGCAGTAGCGTTCAATCCCCACATGCATCAGCGAGCCTTCAGTACCGATCACCCTTTTGCTGGCTCACAGGCTTGTTTCTCCTTGGACCTCTTTTGCTTAGATGGTAACCATTGCAGAAAGGGACACCCAAAAGACCTGCTGCTTTAGAGATGCCTTTACCCAGTAGTCTAGCCAAAGTGGCACACTGATGCTTGCCCGTTTTTCCTGCTTCAGTTTGAAGAACCAACTGTTCACTTGCAGTATAATATAGTTCTTTTTTTTAACACTAATTTATCTATGAAAGAATATTCTTTTATATCTATACAGTAATGCCATCCCGTGGGATGACATTACTGTATAGATGTAAAAGAATAACCGCTCACAGATAAATTACGGTAGTGTTCCCTTTGAAGTGGACTGTATGGATTTTGATGTAGTTTAATTGAGTCCTCTTGGGGTTTTCACGAGAAAGATCCTTTTTATGCTTGAGAAGAGGAGCAATGTTTAGCCTTTGAGGTTCCACCGAGTCACACACGAGACCTCTAGACTGCACTCCCACACACCTATCTAATCAAAGACGTTTTAGTTTGGTTGCAATTCTTCAAAACCGAATTCTGCTTTGTTTCCTTTCTTTGAAGCTGCTGTTCCTTTTGTGTCCCAAGGCTTCATTCAGATCAAGGCCATAGGTTTGACTTTGACCCATTTAATACATGGTGCAGAAGAATTCGACATGCCAGGGCCCGTTCACATCACCATTTAGTTTTCCTTTCTTCCAGGGTGGATTTGATTTAAATCACAATTTAAATCACTAGTCCGTATGGCTTGATTTAAATGTTAGTTTTCTACATAAAGACTAATTCTTGCTGGTATAACTTATAATATGCAAGTAGATGAAGATTTTTAGAATAACAACTTTTCATATTAGTTTGATTAGGTGATTCTGTATTCATAGGTTTGTAGAAGTTAGGATTAAGGTCTTTTTCTCAACTCTGTTTATGTTATAACATTTTTGCTGTGAAGAAGAGGCATGTGATCTCTGCTGAGTCAAATTCAGTTTTGAGAACTGCAAAAGTAAACCAAGCATCTGTGATAATATCTTGTAGGCAGAGAAACTGCCCAATAATCTTACAAAAACCTCTGGAAGAGCATGACATTGTGAAAGGATAAATGGAATTTATTTACCCAAAAAATTAAACATATACAGCCTTAGGCCTCATGCACACGACCGTTCTGTTTTTTGTGGTCCGCAAACCGCAGATCCGCAAAAAACGGAAACCGCCCGTGTGCCTTCCGCAATTTACGGAACGGACGGTCCATTGTAGAAATGCCTATTCTTGTCTGCAAAACGGACAAGAATAGGACATGCTATTTTATTTAATTTTTTGCGGGGCCACGGAACGGAGCATCTTTTGCGGCCCCATTGAAGTGAATGGGTCCGCACCCGAGCCGCAAAAACTGCGGCTCGGATGCGGACCCAAACTACGGTCGTGTGCATGAGGCCTTATTCTACATAATTAAAAAACAAATCTTTATTTTATGATGGAATAACCTTTGGATGGTAATATATTTTCCTCCAAAAAGCATTTTATATAAAAAAAAATCCAATTAAAATAAAAAAATCCAATTTTTAAAAAAAAAAATTAAAAAAATCCAATTTTTTTTTTTTAAAATCATTGATTTTTATCCACCCTGCTTTCTTCTGATCCGTCAGAACTGAAAAATTAAATAAAAACAGTTATTTTATTTGTGCTGATTTTGCATCAGTTTTTGTAAGTTCCGTCAGAGATCCGTTATTTTAGACAGGAGAAAAAGTTCTCCATGCAGGATTTTTTTCTCCCATCTATATTAACGGATCTTTGACAAAACGGATGCACAAAATAAAGGATCCATATTTATTTAGTTTTTCAGTTCTTCTTATGGTGATGTGAACGTGGCCGGAAAGGTCTCAGATTGATATGTTCAGGTGGCTCGTGTTTAGTGCAGTTAATATGTCACTATTTCACCGCAAAGGGCTTCTTCATATACGATAGCCATATTAACTCTTACCATATTATTATTATTATTATTATTATTATTATTATTTTTTTTTTTTTTTAGCAAAGACTTGTGAATGTAGCCCACCTTATGCTCCATGTTGGTAAATTCACAGCTTACCTTGTGGAATCACTTTGCATCTCTGCATGTGTTACTAGACTTTCAAGTACAGAAGAGACTCATTTCATCTCTGTGTGTGCGCTGAAGCTGAATTTTCTCCTGTGATCATGCATTTCTGTTAGGTTGAGTCTTATCAAAGCTTTCCAGCTGTGAAACTGGTTAAAATAAGGTAAAGCCCTAGGATGTAGCACCACACCTTGTGTATCACAAAACAAATATTCCTTCTTCTTCAAAGTGAGGATCAGTTAGTTTGCCCGTCTTTGCCTCCCTAACCTGCAGCTTTTAAAAATTTTTTTATTACAGGTATGGATTTAATGAACCAGAATTTAGTATTTTTACGGAACTGACTATAATTGTTTTCTTGTGCTGTAGAGTATAGAGGAACTTGAAAAGGAGATGCTGAATGGACAGAAGCTACAAGGACCTCAGACCTCTGCAGAAGTGTACCGTATCCTGCAGCAGAAAGGCATGGTAGACAAGTAAGTGACAAGCTTTGCTAAGCACTAATTAGTGAACCTACAATACTATACTTTGGAAAGACAAATTGCATTTCCCCAGTGTACTTCTATTGTATGAATAGCCCCATTTACAAGGATGTGAGAAATTAGAATTTTTGCTTCACAGCCAGCCAAACAATTGCTTACTGAAGGGCTGACGAGGAACAGGCCCGGATTTGAATTCCCTGCTGCTCTTCTGTACTTTCCAGGCTGGAATAACCCAACATTAAAAGACGTAAAAGTCGACCATACCTGTAAAGATTTCTGCAGACGAGTGCTTTCTTAGGATGGACAACATATTTGATGCACTGGAGTTTGCATTTTTAGTATTCATTCATTAAGGTTTTAATGGTAAAAGTTATGTTTTAAATTCTGCAATATTTCCAGTGATAAAATAACTTTATTTTAGGATGCTCATTTTAGATGGCTGCCAACCTGTTCCAATACTCATGAGATAAGCCTGCAATTCAGATGAAATCTTCTGTTTTGACTGATGTCTAATGTTTGGTTGGCTAAAAGGAAGGCCATGCATATATAAACCCTTGAAGACCCATGACGTACGAATACATCATGGCCGCCAGTGCCTTGGCGACCTTTGATCTACTAGTACGTCATGCCGATCAGGCAGGCTGTAAACGGGGATGGCGGTGGATTAACCCCTTGTATGCCCTGGTCAAGGCTGACCGTGGCATACAGGGCGTTTGCGGGGGTCAGCAGTTCCATTGACATGCCCATTGGGTCCCTGCACTGTGGTTACCGGGGCTCGATGACTGAGACCGCAGCCCGATGCATTACACAAGCATCGGGGCTTGACTTCTACAGAAGCCTAGGGGATCCAGCCCCTTAGGCTGAGTCTCCTAGGCAACTGTCAGTGTATTACACTAGTTATACACTGACAGGCAATGCATTACATTACACATGTATTGTAATGCATTGCAGAGGGGATCAGACTCCCAAAAGTTGAAGTCCCACAGTGGGACAAAAATAAAAAGTTAAACAGTGTTTTTCATAAAATAAAAAAAAGCCATAATTTGTCACCTTACATCACAAAAAATGGTATTACCAAGAGATCAAAAGGCGTATGTACCCCAAAATAGTACCAATCAAACAGTCACCTCATTCCGCAAAAAAATGAGCACCTATATGAGACCATCACCCGAAAATTACAAAAAAATATGGCTTTCAGAAAATGGAGACTCTAAAACATGATCTATTTATTTTTTTCTTTCAAAATGCTTTTGTGTAAAAATGAAATAAATAAAAAAAAAATTAACATTTTAGGTATCACCACATCCATAACGACCTGCGATATAAAAATTGTCACATGACCTTCTTCCTCAGGTGAACACCATAAAATAAATATAATTGTGCCAAAACAACCAATTTTTGGTCACCTTGCCACATAAAGTGTAACAGTAATTGATCAAAAAAATCATATATACCCAAAAATAGTACCAATAAAAACGTCAACTCTTCCAGCAAAAAGGAGCCCTTAAAGGGGTTGTCCGGGTTCAGAGCTGAACCCAGACATACCCTTATTTTCACCCAGGCAGACCTGCAGTGTGTTCGGTGACGTCACCGACTCTGATGGGTGGGCTTTAGCACTGCCCTAGCCGTTTTACTGGCTAGGGCAGCGCTAAAGCACACGCATCAGTGCTGGTAATGTCACCGGGCTTCCTGGCAGCCCCATGGAGAGCCCGGTACGTCACCGGATCTCCAAAAAATGCCTTTGATCTGCGCGATTTAGCGCAGGGCAAAGGAGAGCATGGAAGCATGAACTACTCCGATGCTCAAGTCAGGGGGGCTGCCGGGGTGAAAATAGATGAATGTCTGTGTTCAGCTCTGAACCCGGACAACCCCTTTTAAATAAGACGATCAGCAGAAAAATTTTAAAAACAATACGGCTTTCAGAAAATAGAGACAGAAAAACATTTTTATTTAAAAAAATGTTTTATTATGTAAAACTGAAACAAAAAAAAATAAAAGTAGTCATATTTGATATCGTCACGTCCGTAACAACAACTACTTGCTCTAATACAACTACTTACGTTTACCTGTCGGGTAAACGTAAAAAATAAAAACTGTGCCAAAACAGCCATTTTTTGGTTACCTAGCCTCTCAAAAAGCGTAATATAGAGCGGTCAAATATCATATGTATCCCAAAATAATACCACCAAAACTGTCACCTTATCCCGTAGTTTTTTCAAAATGGGTCACTTTTTGAGAGTTTCTACTGTAGGGCTGCATCAGGGGGTCTCCAAATGTGACATGGTGCCTAAAAACCAGTCCAGCAAAATCTGCCCTCCAAAAACCACATGGTACTGCTTTCTTTTTGAGCCGTGTCGTGTGCCCCTACATCAGTTTACAACCACATGTGGCGTGGAACAGAAACGGGGTAATAGATACTGAGTTTTGTTTGGCTGTTAACTCCTGATGTGTTACAGGAAAAAATGAATTAAAATGGAAAATCTGCCAAAAAAAGTAAAATGTTGAAATGTTATCTCCATTTTTCTTTAATTCTTGTGGAACACCTAAAGGGTTAACTAAGTTTGTAAAGTGAGTTTTGAATAACTTGAGGAATGTAGTTTCTAAAATGGAGTAATTTATAGGTGGTTTGTATTATGTAAGCCCCACAAAGTGACTTCATATCTGAATTTTGGAAATTTTCATAAAAATTTTAAGAATTGCTTCTAAAATTCTAAGCCTTCTAACGTCCAAAAAAATAAATAAAATTGACATTTACAAAATGATGCCAACATGAAGTAGACATACAGTGAGGAACAGAAGTATTTGAACACCCTGCAATTTTGCAAGTTCTCCCACTTAGAAATCATGGAGGGGTCTGAAATTCACATTGTAGGTGCATTCCCACTCTGAGACAGAATAAAAAAAAAAATTCAGGAAATCACATTGTATGATTTTTTTAAAGAATTTATTTGTCTTGCACTGCTGAACATAAGTCTTTGAACACCTGAGAAACAGCAAGAATTCTGGCTCTCAAAGACCTGTTACTGTGCCTTTAAAAAGTCCACCTCTACTCCACTTACTAATCTAATTTAGTAGCACCTGTCTGAGCTCTTTAAAGACACCTGTCCACCCCACAATCAGTCAGACACCAACTACTACCATAGGCAAGACCAAAGAGCTGTCAAAAGACACCAGAGACAAAATTGTGGACCTCCACAGGCTGTAAAGGGCTACGGGGCAATTGTCAAGCAGGTTAGTGAAAATGGATCAACTGTTAGAGCAATTGTTAGAAAATGGAAGCGGCTAAAGACGACTGTCAGTCTCCCTTGGACTGGGGCTCCATGCAAGATCTTACCTCGTTGGGGTATTACTGATGATAAGAAAGGTGAGGAATCAGCCCAGAACTACAAGGGAGGAGCTGGTCAATGACATGAAGAGAGCTGGGACCACAGTTTCAAAGGTCACTGTCGGTAGAACACTAAGCCATCATGGTTTGTCATGCATTGCACGGAAGGTTCCCCTGCTCAAGTCCTCACCTGTCCAGGCCTGTCTGAAGTTTGCCAATGACCATCTGAATGCTCCAGAGGAAGCATGGGAGAAAGTCATAGGGCCAGATGAGACCCTAGACTTTTTGGTCTAAACTTCATCGTGTTTGGAGGAAAAAGAAGGATGAGTTGCATCCCAAGAACACCATCCCTACTGTGAAGCATGGGGGTGGTATCATCATGCTTTGGGGGGTGCTTTTCTGCCAAGGGGACAGGACGACTGCACTGTATTAAGGAGAGGATGAATGGGGCCATTTATTGTGAGATTTTGAGCAACAACCTCCCTCCCTCAGTCAGAGCATTGAAGATGGGTCGTGGCTGGGTCTTCCAACATGACAACGACCCGAAGCACACAGCCAGGATAACCAAGGAGTGGCTCTGTAAGAAGCATATCAAGGTTCTGGAGTGGCCTAGCCAGTCTCCAAGACCTAAATCTAATAGAACATCTCTGGAGTGTTGCTCAGCGACAGCCCCGAAACCTGACAGATCTAGAGGAGATCTATGTGGGGGAGTAGGCCAAAATCCCTGTTGCAGTGTGTGCAAACCTGGTCAAGAACTACAGGAAACATTTGACCTCTTTAATTGCAAACAAAGGCTTCTGTACCAAATATTACCACTGATTTTCTTGTTCAAATACTTATGCTCAGCAGTGCAAGACAAATACATTCTTTAAAAATCATACAATGTGATTTCTTGAAATTGTATTTTTTATTCGGTCTCTCAGAGTGGGAATGCACCTACAATGTGAATTTCAGACCCCTCCATGATTTGTGGGAGAACTTGCAAAATCGCAGGGTGTTCAAATACTTCTGTTCCTCACTGTATTGGGAAATGTAAAGTAATAACTAAAATAATCTCAGAATGGCTTGGATAAGTAAAAATGTTCCAAAATTATTACCACAAAGTGTTATAGGTTAGACAGCATGTCAATGTGTCTTCGCCAGGTTCCTACAGTCCGTGTGACTGCTGTAAAGTACAGTATATCTTTGAATACTGTTTAAAGGGGTTGGACCATGAAAAATAATCTACTTTTTTTTCAAACCAGCACCTGGAGCTGAATACTTTTTGTCATTGCATGTAATTAAAAATTTTGTATAGCCACTGATTTATATACTGAAATCTATCTGTATAGCGCCAACTGCTATTTGCCCCCTCAAAATTCTCTGTCCAGTTCCCTGAGGTTGACATACATGCTCAGTTCAATCCTTCAACTGCCACCAGCTGCATCAGAAAGCACAAGCCCCCTGAGCAGCCAGCTTTAAATAAATCTAGCAGAGCGATTGCAGTAATGAATGGGGTTCTATGGATCCATGTGAGATACAGGTCCGGTTTATTAGAAAGAGACTTTCATGTACTGTACTATATGATATGTTTTTCATTTTTTATATTACACATGGGATAACCCCTTTAATAACATCTTATGCAAGATGACCACCCCCATAATCCCACACAGAAAATGAAATTGAACATTTTACCGTTAGAAAATATATTTGGTACTTTTGTTAATGCAGTCCCTTTAAAGGGGTTGTCCGCTTTTGTTATATTGATGACCTATCTTCTGGATAGGTCCTCAATATCACATCATCGGGACCCGACTGCCATCACACCTACCAATCAGCTGTTTGAAGAGACCACCGAGCTCACGCGAGCGCTGCATTGACATTGCAGAGGCGGACAGGTGTAATTGCAACTCTGCAGTCCCGATTCCCTTCAACAGGAGGGCTCTATCCTATTCACTTGAATAGGAAGGCGCTGTCCCATTGAAGTGAATAGGACAGCGGAGTTTAATTGCACTGCTGCTTGCTGCAATGTCGATGGTGAACAGGTAAACGGAGACGAGAAGACGGCACTCATGTGAGCACTGCGTTCTCTTCAAACCGCTAATCGTGGGCGTGATGGCATTCGGCCCTCCGCTGATCTGATAGGTCAATATAAAAAAGCAGTCAACCCCTTTAATGTTTTCCCGAAAAAACTACAAGCAGCCTTGTGACCATCAGAAAAAGAAATCGGATAAGTTTTGTTCATGACAACTTTTTCCCCCCCAATAGGGGAGTATAGATATTGCACTCGTCATAGTACTGCTGCGGCTAGCACATGACCATATTTTGCTGTGCAATCGTCAATTAATAGCTTGAATTGTAAACGTACTTTATTTTGTTGCATTACAGATTTCCACTTTTTGCTACTGTGTACCAAATCTGCTATGATGGGAAACCTGTGGAAGAAGTCATTTCCTGCCTGCAGATCCATCCTGAGCATTTGTAGTATTTTTCTTTCTAATACATATTTTTTATGCTGCAAAACTCTGGAGCCCAGTCTCCACTAACGCACAAACGTTAAAGTATGTAAAATCTATCAATTGTAAAATCACTGCGACATCTTGGCACCGAAGAGCTGCTGTTTGCACAGATCATGAAAAAGAATTGTCCGTAAGGTATGTTCACAGGTGGTGAATTTCCATTGTAGAGAATTTCAGCTTACACATCAGTGCTGTAGAAACAGCCCCAGCACCAAGATGCACGGTATAGGTAAGTATACACCTAGCAGTTCTGCTGCAACAAAACTGCAAAGTGTGGCCTAACTCTAAGGGTCCATTCACACTTCCGTATGTGTATTGCGGAGCCGCAAAACACGGACACCGGCAATGTGCGTTCCGCATTTTGCGGACCGCACATCGGCGGCACTCTCATAGAAAATGCCTTTTCTTGTCCGCAATTGCAGATAACAATAGGACCTGTTCTATTTTTTTGCGGATCCGCAAATGCGGATGCGGACAGCACATTCCGGCCCCATTGAAAATGAATGGGTCCGCACCTGTTCGGCAAAAGTGCAGAACGGATGCGGACCCATTTTGCGGACGTGTGAATGGACCCTTAGGCTTTCTACTGCCTTCCTACAATGAGTTTGCCACATGTAAACATATCCTTGAAGGGATTGTGCAGCTCCTGCACCATGTTGTACCTTTCAAACAAACTGATACCTGCTCCCTGCCACTCGATTTCCAACTCCTTTCAGTGGTCTACTGGTCCCCATCCTGTAAACTTTCAGACGGTTGGGATGACGTGCGCTGCTGCAGCGATTGATTGGCCTTAGCAGTAATGTGTCCGCACGTGGCACTGTTGAGACCAGTCACTGGCTGCAGCAGCGCACATTGGACAATGACCAGCCGACCGCAGATGGCAATCAGAACAGAGTGTTTAGAGTGTGAGTATTTCAACAGAACAAAAAATAATAATAAAAAGTCCCCAAAGTTCGACAACCTTTTTAACAAAATCATTTATTAGGTGAATGGGAATAGATGAAAGGGAAGCTAATCATTTTGGAGCACATGTACGATATACGACCTTGTCATAGTTGTAGATGAAAATTCATTCTTTTACCCAAAAATATATATCACTTACTGAAACTGCTTGTTGTCTCTATAAAAAGTGAGTGTGTGTGTGTGTGTGTGTGTGTGTGTATATATATATATATATATATATACATACATACATACATACATACATGCCTGCTCCCCTGAGAGAACTAATGCTATTGCTTGTCTTGCAATGATGGTGGTTACATTGTGCTACTGTGTTAATTCCTTTAAGGCTACTTTCACGCTAGCGTTTTCAATTCCGCTATAGAGATCCGTCATAGGATCTCAATAGCGGATAAATAGGCTTCCATTTTGTCCCCATTCATTGTCAATGGGGACAAAACTGAACGAAACGGAATGCACCAGAATGCATTCCGTTCCGTTTGGTTGCCCTCCCGTCGCGGACAGAATAACGCTGCAAGCAGCGTTTTCTATTGTGTCAGAAAAAACTGATCCGTCCCCATTGACTTACATTGTGGGTCAGGACGGATCAGTTCTCTCTGACACAACAGAAAACGGATCCGTCCCCCATTGACTTTCAATGGTGTTCATGACTGATCCGTCATGGCTATAGAAGACATAATACAACCGGATCCGTTCATGACGGATGCATGCGGTTGTACTATTGTAACGAATGCGTTTTTGCAGATCCATGGCGGATACGCAAAAAAAACGCTAGTGTGAAAGTAGCCTTATGCAACACAACTGTAATATTTTAGGGTAGATTTTATTGTACTATAGCTGCATATAGAAAATAGTTTGCCCCTATTGCTGAACTATTTAAGGGATCATATTTTAGGTTTGTGCATCTTTTTAACATGTACTGTATTCCGGATGTTAAAACGTTTAGTATTGATGCATATTTTATTTGTATATAAGGGCTTTCAGTGTGTTACAACATTGACTACCCTGTACTTTGGGGCCATTCCTTTACACATACTGTGCACCATGGTGATGCTATTGCACTACTATTAAAGCATATGAAAGCAATTGTGTGTATTTTCTGTGTGATTTATTTCAGATGTATGAAACCGATTTCCAACTTGACTAATGTTACATCATTTCTTGCTTAGTTCTGTGGCTCTAACTACCGTAGTTTACTTCCCTTTTTTTTTTTCCTTACATTTTTATTCCTAATTATCCTGTTATTTTAAGTGTTTTAGTAAAACCTAATTTATTATTTAGTCACTTTATTGTTCAAGCCAGTTACTAATTTAGCAGTATGCTTACATTTTCATTATCTATTGGGAAAAAAGTACTTTAGTTAATGTAATCTTTCATTTTTACAGTATTGATTAAAATTATTTCCCAACTGCAAAAATGTAAGCTTTAGCTCTGTAATGATCACCCACCATTTTTTGATTGCAGTTGGTGCGTGTCCCTAGTGCGCAGCAATGTCTTTTGCTTTTACTGTAGTAACACTTCTGTTCCTCCATCTAGCAGGATGAGATCATGTCTTTTCCAGGCTATATAACACTCAATGAACACTATATGTAATGAATAGAGGAAGTGGCAATGCCTTGGGCATAGCAGTTCTGCTGCAATGAAAAGTACCACCACAGGGATTGGTTTTCACTAAGGCTCCAATGCAGGGTTGGGATTGTAAATTTTTAACAGGTTCCTTAATAAATGAGAAAATGCAGACCAGAAGTGTCACAACTAGTGTTGAGCGAATTGAGCTTCGGATCATCGATACGGTCAAGCACTTCGGTTTTAATGCTGGCTCTGTACAGCATTAAAATGTATTGCCTCCATGTAGGCAAAATGTCATTTCACCCAAAGTCACACGAGACTTCAGTGAATTAATTTGGGATTCATTTCTGCATCTTTAAAAACATCTAAAATTAGGAATCCAAAGTCTGGTCTGGTACTGGCTGGTACCTCGTGCCAAACCCAACTTTAGATTCCTAATTGTAATTGTTTTTAAAGATGCAGAAATAAATCCCAAATTAATTCACTGAAGTCTCGTATGACTTTGGGTGAAATGAAGTTTGCATACACAGAGGCAATACATTTTAATGCTGTACGGAGGCAGGTGTTAGCATTAAAATCGAAGTGCTTAAAACGAATCTACTTCGGATCTCTGATCCAAAGCTCGATTCGCTAAAGCCTAGTCGCGATATATACAAAGACACCACACGTTATTATTCACTACTCCCAAAAACTTAGGGATTTCAGGTGAAATTTATGGAAAATGTAAAAGGTTCACGCTACACTGATATATCATGAAAGTAGGGCATTTAAGTAAAAGCATGCAATGGTGATTTCCTAATCTCAAACAATTTATTGAAACAAAACCCAATCATGTGGCCTTGAGCATCAATTACAGCTTGAGAAAGACATCTTATGCTGTTCACAAGTCAACTTATTGTCTGAGGCATGGCATCCCACTCTGCTTGAAGGGCAGCCCTCAGGTCATTAAGGTTCTGGGGTACAGAGTTACGAGCCTCTACATAGCGATTCACTTGATCCTATAGGTTTTCAATGGGATTCACGTCTGGAGAAGATGCAGGCCACTCCATTTGAGGTACCCCAGTCTCCAGCAGCCGTTCCCTAATGATGCGACCTTGATGAGCTGGCGCATTGTTGTCCATCAAGACGAAATTAGGCCTGTGTTTTTCATGCAGAGGCACAATGACTGGATTAATGAGGTTATTCAAGTAGTATGGGCTTGCCATTGGACCATTCACAAAGTGTAGGGCAGTTCTGTATTGATTAGACACTCCTGCCTACACTAACAGCACCAACAAAGGCTCGTCTGTTGACAATGGTGTCTGATGCATAGCGCTCTCTGTGATGTTTCCAACATCGTTGGCAGCCATCATTTCTGCTCAGCGTTAATCGACTTTCATTAGTGAACAGCACTGAGGCCCACCGGTCCTTCATCCAGCGTAGATGCTCCATGGGCCCATGCAAGACGATGATGCCAGTTCCTGGTGTTGTAGTCAGGTACCCTTGCAGTTCGTCAAGCATGCAGACCACGCTGATGTAAATAGTTACGGATGGTCTGGTGTGATGCTTGGGTGCCTCTGACATCCCTAAAATGTGCCTTAAGTTGTGTGGCATTCATCATCCGGTTACGCAGGGCATTGTTCACAATGAAGCGGTCATCAGTGTGGGATGTGGCCAAAGGATGTCCACTTCTATGCCTTTCTGTGACTCTTCCAGTATCACTGTTGCAACCTGCTGGTGACACTCTAAGCTCAGTGGCCACTTCCGTCTGAGAACATCCTGCTTGAAGCCTCGCAATGGTGAGGTATTGTTGATCAATTGTTAGGTGTCGTCTTGGTCTCATGATATCAAAATTTGAACAGCATGATGAGGAGGACTGTTTAAATACCAATTCTCATTGAACCAGGAAATATATTGGGCGATTTCATGGATCAAGCACCTGTTGTGAATTTTGCCATTAAGCTCTTTGTTAGAGAACAGCAACTTGTGAAAAAAGTACTGAAACATTGAACAGGTCACAGTAAGTTCACCTATAAAGCTTAGAGTGCATTTTAGTGTCATCCTGAAATTTCACCCACAAGCCAAATATCCCTAATGTTTTGTGAGTAGTGTATATTATATATATATATATATATCTCAAATAACCATTAAAAGTAGAGAAGTCCATGGCACTCATAATTAACAGTAACATAAATCATTTTTAGCGCTTCATTGCAGGTAATACAAGGGAGACAAACATGTGGATCGACCTTCAGACAGCGTCAAAGGACATAAAACCGCTATTGGCTGATCTCCATGTGTCTGCTTCTCATGTATTACCTGCAATGAAACTAAAATTAATTTTTCAGCTATTCTTAATGGTGAGTGAAGTGGATTTCCTTTATATTGAATGATTGCTGTCACTGATGGCATGAAACACCATTATTTACCGGCTGTGTGAATTTCTGCATCATTACTGGCACTTCTGTAATGCTGCTGTTTCTGTTTGAAACTCACCCAAAAATACACATGCACATATACTATACATAAATTTTTTGGGGAATACAATATCTGCTTATGGAGAGCACCTGCTTGAGTAGTCTTATAGGCCAGGCAATGCTCCTGGAATGCTGGCCCTTAACAAGCTTTGCCTCTAATTCTACCAGATGTAAGGTAGCTATCCTATAAGTCAGTGTTCGACCTTTTAAAACAGCTCATGACACGACTTGGATAATAAATAAGACAGCATCTCATCTGTAGACGGCTGTTTCGGGGTGATTGCCCCTCATCAGTGCAGAGCCGAAAGTACTGACTTAACTAGGTGAGAGGCCTAGGTCAGGATTTGGGTAATACGATATCTAACTTAGGCTACTTTAACACTTGCGTTTTGTGTGGATCCGTCATGGATGGATCCATTCAGATAATACAACCGCATGCAACCGTTCAGAACGGATCTCTTTGTATTATTTTTAACATAGCCAAGACTGATCCGTCTTGAACACCATTGAAAGTCAACGGAGGTCGGATCCGTTTTCTATTGTGCTGTCGAAAACTGATCCGTCCCAATTGACTTACATTGTGTGCCAGGACGGATCTGTTTGGCTCAGTTTCATCAGAGGGACACCAAAAGCGAGCAGCGTTTTGGTGTCCGTCTCTAAAGCGGAATGGAGACTGAACTGATGCATTGTGAGCGGATCCTTTTCCATTCAGAATGCATTAGAATGCAAACTGATCCGTTTTGGACCGCTTGTGAGAGCCCTTAATGGATCTCGCAAACGGAAAGCCAAAACCCGAGTGTGAAAGTAGCCTTACATCTGGTGGCTTCAGAGGCAAAACTTGCTGAGAGCTCATTTGCACTCCTTCTATACATAAAAAAATAAATGCACCACACACAATACACCGTATATATGCTGCACACACATACATAAATACATCATTTCGAAGCAATACATTCTCCACTGTAAGTACTATACATAATACAGTAGATAAATTACAAACCATATATATTTTACACACAGTAGATATGCCAACACGATATACATTATACAGGGAGTGCAGAATTATTAGGCAAATTAGTATTTTGACCACATCATCCTCTTTATGCATGTTGTCTTACTCCAAGCTGTATAGGCTCGAAAGCCTACTACCAATTAAGCATATTAGGTGATGTACATCTCTGTAATGAGAAGGGGTGTGGTCTAATGACATCAACACCCTATATTAGGTGTGCATAATTATTAGGCAACTTCCTTTCCTTTGGCAAAATGGGTCAAAAGAAGGACTTGACAGGCTCAGAAAAGTCAAAAATAGTGAGATATCTTGCAGAGGGATGCAGCACTCTTAAAATTGCAAAGCTTCTGAAGCGTGATCATCGAACAATCAAGCGTTTCATTCAAAATAGTCAACAGGGTCGCAAGAAGCGTGTGGAAAAACCAAGGTGCAAAATAACTGCCCATGAACTGAGAAAAGTCAAGCGTGCAGCTGCCAAGATGCCACTTGCCACCAGTTTGGCCATATTTCAGAGCTGCAACATCACTGGAGTGCCCAAAAGCACAAGGTGTGCAATACTCAGAGACATGGCCAAGGTAAGAAAGGCTGAAAGACGACCACCACTGAACAAGACACACAAGCTGAAACGTCAAGACTGGGCCAAGAAATATCTCAAGACTGATTTTTCTAAGGTTTTATGGACTGATGAAATGAGAGTGAGTCTTGATGGGCCAGATGGATGGGCCCGTGGCTGGATTGGTAAAGGGCAGATAGCTCCAGTCCGACTCAGACGCCAGCAAGGTGGAGGTGGAGTACTGGTTTGGGCTGGTATCATCAAAGATGAGCTTGTGGGGCCTTTTCGGGTTGAGGATTAAGTCAAGCTCAACTCCCAGTCCTACTGCCAGTTTCTGGAAGACACCTTCTTCAAGCAGTGGTACAGGAAGAAGTCTGCATCCTTCAAGAAAAACATGATTTTCATGCAGGACAATGCTCCATCACACGCGTCCAAGTACTCCACAGCGTGGCTGGCAAGAAAGGGTATAAAAGAAGAAAATCTAATGACATGGCCTCCTTGTTCACCTGATCTGAACCCCATTGAGAACCTGTGGTCCATCATCAAATGTGAGATTTACAAGGAGGGAAAACAGTACACCTCTCTGAACAGTGTCTGGGAGGCTGTGGTTGCTGCTGCACGCAATGTTGATGGTGAACAGATCAAAACACTGACAGAATCCATGGATGGCAGGCTTTTGAGTGTCCTTGCAAAGAAAGGTGGCTATATTGGTCACTGATTTGTTTTTGTTTTGTTTTTGAATGTCAGAAATGTATATTTGTGAATGTTGAGATGTTATATTGGTTTCACTGGTAAAAATAAATAATTGAAATGGGTATATATTAGTTTTTTGTTAAGTTGCCTAATAATTATGCACAGTAATAGTCACCTGCACACACAGATATCCCCCTAAAATAGCTAAAACTAAAAACTACTTCCAAAAATATTCAGCTTTGATATTAATGAGTTTTTTGGGTTCATTGAGAACATGGTTGTTGTTCAATAGTAAAATTAATCCTCAAAAATACAACTTGCCTAATAATTCTGCACTCCCTGTATAAGAATTCTGTACCTTGTAGCTGGTGGGATATTTACCACCACAGGAACGTTGGTGACAGTGAACATAGGGAAAGGGAGCTGCAGAGGAGAGCCTGGCACATTAGAGGTCAGATGTTGATTGGCTCAATGCTGATATCTAGGGATGAGCAAATTTCGTATTTTGAAATTCATTCACGCTTTGTTTACTGGTAAAAGGTGAATTGCATTATGGATTCTGTTACCACGGACCATAACGCAATTCTATGACGGAATGCATAACGTTATGCCTTTAGAGGCATTCTGTTATTCATTCCGTCATAATAGAAGTCTATGGGCTGCAAAACTGATCCGTCCCGTTTCCGTTATACAGGTAGAAGTGTTGCCAAATTTTCGATCCAACAACCCCACCCCCAAGCTCTAGCCCTAAAGGCAAGTGTAGATGGATATTATGTTCAGTGTTGCCAAACATACATGAGAATACACCATATACCTATCACACCCAGTGATTTCTCTTCTGTTTATACATGTTATTTCCTCATCTTCTCTGTTTGGACCAGACCACCATGATGATTTCTCTCAGCCATGTCTTCTCTCTGCAGAGTTTGCTACACAGACATCTTATGTTCTTTACATTTCTATCATCCTCCCCCTCCTGGTGCCCATATCCTGCTGCAAAACCCCAATATTCTGCACGCTCCCCCATGCCCCCAAATACTATGCTGCAGAAATCGTGCTATACAGAATAGTCCTCCCACCATAGCAGTAGTGCTCTCAAAAGTCCCACCAATAATAATAATTCTCCCCCAGAGTGCCCTCGTTAGTAAGATCCCATTTTGTATAGGCGTATTGATTTGAATAGGCTTGATGCATTATTTACATCAGTATTAATTTATTACTAATGGCAGGTCTGAATGTCAAATGATATTCTAAGCCATTGTTTTGGTGTTAAATGTGGAATACAGGACAACCACTTAGTATGACAGCCAAAGGAGCAGAATTAACCTTGGCTGACTATGTATGATGCGAGTATTAAACCTTCAGGATCCTGTGAGTTAACAATGCCAATTAATGTGTATGTAATTGTTACCGTCTCATTAGGCAGAAATTTTGTGTTGAGGGCATGCCACATCTGGAAATATCTTGTGGTGAAGTGCATGGTAGAGGTGTGGAGGGGGTGTATATCTCATCCAGGTTTCCAGTTTAGTTGGGTGAGGTAACCGAAATCCAAAGATGTTTTGCTTCAGCAAGGCATAGCTTGCTGGAGATGGTTTGTTTAGGTTATATGAGCTGGATTTCTTAGGACTGGGAGGTTGGTAGTGGGGGTCTCTCAGTCCACACCCTAGTCCGCTACAGGTATTTACCTGGCCTGAGGTGAGGCCAGCTGTGAATAATCGATGAGGGATAAAATAATCCTCAGTGGGGGGGTGATTGAGGAACAGTGAAGGAAGCCTGCAGAGGCTTTGCTTGGTCACAGCCAGGAGGGTAAAGCCTGAGTTTTGGGGGGGACCCAGCAACTGAGGAAAAGAGGTGTCGCACGGTCAGAGTCGGGAGGTCTGCTGGACCATATCCCCGAAGATATTGTGTGGTCACAGTCGGGAGGACTGGTGGTCCTAGACCCCAATGGGTTGCATTGGTCACAGCTAGGAAGCTGTCTGACCGCATAGCTAAGTGAAGCCGAATATCACAGTGTGAAAACTGAGCTAGAGGTGAGTTAGGGAAAACCTCTATAGTGAGCGCCTAGCCGGGCAAGGATTTATTGTTTTCTGTTGATGTAACGCGTTGTGATGTGAAACTGCAACTTCCATCATGCCAAGTGATGCCAAACTAGGAAGTTTGATGTGCTATGTGACAAATATAGCACTGTTTGAGCTTGAAAAGCCCCTATTTGATGAGAAGTCTGTCATCGCCGCCCCAGGCAGAGAGAGCGATCACTTACAATCTGTATAATTTAATATGTAAGACTTGGGTGAAGGCTCCCATCCTAGTAAAAGTCTCCCACCTTAACAATTACCATAGTGGTCAAAAAGTGAGGAGCAGATAGACATTGTAATGAAGGTAGCTGTCACAGTCGTTACCTTTGACTGTGACCTTCCGTTCTTGCTCATTCGGCGCTCCTCGCTGAAGTTCTGTTCCTGTGTGTCATTTGTGGTTCTTTATGGGTTAACTCTCCTGTGTGCCTATTAGGAGTCAATCCTCTGTCTGCTCCATGGGTGTGGTCTCTCTGCTGCACCCATGAAACCTGTATATAAGGCTGAGGTTTCCTCAGTTCTGTGTCAGCTCTCCTGGTGTGTGTTGTCTTGTCCTGTCCTGCTCCTGGTTTGTACTTTCTCTCCCATGCTGCTGACCCATGGGATCCGTGTCTGTCTGCCTGTGCTCTGTGGGTTTTCCTACTTGTTCATTTGCGTCCTCTTTCCTGTCTTTCTGTTCTGCCAGTTATGTTTTAGTTACTTTGTGTTTATTCTGATGTCTGTGTTCAGCAAGCCTTTGCAGCAGAGTGGCATGACAAGGCCATGCAGTTTACTACTGGTGGAGCAAGTCCTTCTCTGCTCATTGCCACTCCTGCTCCCTTGCGTGAACTCCTGCTTGTATTATTAGTTGCCCTGTTTTGTATTCATATGTCTGTGTTCAGCAAGCCTTTGCAGCAGAGTGGCATGACAAGGCCATGCAGTTTACTACTGGTGGAGCAAGTCTTTCTCTGCTTATTGCCACTCCTGCTCCCTTGCGTGAACTCCTGCTTGTATCATTAGTTGCTCTGTTTTGTATTTGCCTGTATGTTATGTATGCCTATGTGCCGTCGGTACCTTCTGGTACCTGTTGTCCATTCGCTCCTGCTGTCACTGTCTAGGTCACGCTCCAGAGTGGACCCTGGCAACTTCCTGCGGCTAAGTCTAACCCTACCATCTAGGGCTCTAGTGAAAACCAGGAGTTGCTTAGTTACGCCCCTCTGGAGTATTACTAGACAGTGGCGCAGTGGGGGTTTTCTCCCACTGTGCTGACGGTACATAGAGCTCATGTTTTATCTGTGCTGCTTTCCATGTTTCTGTTTGTGCAATAAACTCTTATGTGTCTGTACCTGATTTCCGTTTATTGCTTGACGACGCGGTGGTCTCTCCTGGGACCTCCAACTCGTGACAGAATGAACAAGTAGGAAAACCCACAGAGCACAGGCAGACAGACACGGATCCCATGGGTCAGCAGCATGGGAGAGAGTACAAACCAGGACCAGGACAAGACAACACACACCAGGAGAGCTGACCCAGAACTGAGGAAACCTCAGCCTTATATACAGGTTCCATGGGTGCAGCAGAGAGACCACACCCATGGAGCAGACAGAGGATTGACTCCTAATAGGCACACAGGGGAGTTAACCCATAAAGAACCACAAATGACACACAGGAACAGAACTTCAGCGAGGAGCGCCGAATGAGCAAGAACGGAAGGTCACAGTCAAAGGTAACGACTGTGACAGTAGCGTGGAATTTTTGACACCGAAGTAAATCTGGCATAGTGTCACAATAATAGGTTTGACCACCAAAACTGACAGGGCTGATTTAAGGGAATCCATTTTATTAATTTATTTGGTGTCACTTTTCAAACTTAAAGAATAACTAACTATGATTTGCACTTTTTATCTGAAAGAAAGCTAAAAAAGAAAAAAAATTCTTAATAAACAGCCCTACGTGTAATAAATAAACACAACAAAAATGATTTAGGTAGCCCAAAAAACATGTTAGGCCTCTTTCACACGTGCATCACGTTATGGCTCAGGATGCGTCCCGGATGCATTGCGGCAAACCCGCGTGAGTAGGTACGCAATTTCAGTCGGTTTTGACTGCGATTGCGTTCCGTTCAGTTTTTATCGCGCGAGTGCAATGCGTTTGGCACGCGCGTGATAAAAAAACTGAATGTGGTACCCAGACCCAAACTTCTTCACTGAAGTTCAGGTTTGGGTTCAAGGTTGTGTAGATGTAATTATTTTCCCTTATAACATGGTTATAAGGGAAAATAATAGCATTCTTAATACAGAATGCTTAGTAAAATAGGGCTGGAGGGGTTAAAAAAAAAAATAATAATTTAACTCACCTTAATTCGCGCAGCCCGGTGTAATGTTACATTACCCTACTTCGTGAGATTTCCCTACCTCCTAACTTCCTGTCGCACCAGAAATGACGTGTGGAGGTGTTCCTTAGTTTTGATGATCTGCGCATGCGCAAAAGGACAGTTTAGGGAAAATCTCAATGCGGAGTTCAGCAGCACACCGGGACACTGCGCATGCGCCAGAGAGCCGAAGTGGAGAAATATTACGGCCCATTGCGCAAGAGCGGTTAACTCCTGAAAATCCATCCAATCTCCGCGCCTACGCAGTGTGGGGGTAGGGAAAAATTACGCCCCAGTGCGCAAGCGCCGAGGGTAGTATAAATATCCATTTTGCAAGTGCTGCTAAACCTTTGCTTGAGCTATTCTCATATAGCTCCAGCAAAGGGTTAGCAGCGCTTGCGAAAATGGATATTTATACTATCCTCGGCGCTTGCGCACTGGGACGTAATTTTTCCCTACCCCCACACTGCGCAGGTGCGGCGATCGGATGGATTTTCAGGAGTTAACCGCGCTTGCCCAATGGGCCGTAATATTTCCCTACTTCGGCTCTCCGGCGCATGTGCAGTGTCCCGGTGAGCTGCTGAACTCCGCAATGAGATTTCCCCTAAACTGTCCTTTTGCGCATGCGCAGATCGTCAAAACTAAGGAACGCCTCCACACGTCATTTCTGGTGCGACAGGAAGTTAGGAGGTAGGGAAATCTCACAAAATAGTAGGGTAATGTAACGTTACACCGGCTTCTCTTCTTTCTTCAGGACCTGGGTAAAGGACCTTTTGACATCACTGCACTCATCACATGATCCATCGCCATGGTGATGCATCATGTGACGGACCATGTGATGAGTGCAGTGATGTCATCAAAGGTCCTTTACCCAGGTCCTGAAGAAAGAAGAGAAGCTGGGCTGCGCGAACAAGTGGATTTAGGTAAGTAAATTTTTTTTTTTTTTTAACCCCTTCAGGCCTATTTTACTAAGCATTATGTATTAAGAATGCTATTATTTTCCCTTATAACCATGTTGGAAGGGAAAATAATAATAATGATCGGGTCCCCATCCCGATCATCTCCTAGCAACCATGCATGAAAATCACACCGCATCCGCACTTGCTTGCGGATGCTTGCGATTTTCACGCAGCCCCATTCACTTCCATGGGGCCTGCATTGCGTGAAAAACGCACAAAATAGAGCATGCTGTGATTTTCACGCAATGCACAAGTGATGCGTGAAAATCACCGCTCATCTGCACAGCCCCATAGAAATGAATGGGTCCAGATTCAGTGCGGGTGCAATGCGTTCACTTCACGCATTGCACCCGAGCTGAAAATTCGCCCATGTGAAAGAGGCCTTAGGGTTGCTAAACCGCTAAGGCTCCGGCTTAGGGTGTGACAAGTGTTAGGTGATCAAGGATCGCAGTGTAGCAGTGCAGCTATACAAATTAGGTTGCAGCGTGACTGGCAATGCCTGAATCACAAAAACTCTATCCCTCCTGGATCTTTTTGTGATTCTGGGGTCATGGCAACTTGCAAGTCACGCAGTGACCCATTCATTACTTTAGTTACTGCAATCTTCAATCGACTGACAGCTGTCCAAGATCACTATGTAGACCCAGCCTAAATCATAAAAAAAAAGTATGGTCCTAAAGAGATTAAAGCTAATTTTCACCTCTTGAAAACTATAATCTGATTATTTTATTCATTAGCTTTATTACACTTGCAAATACATTGCATTACTCATTCTGTCCTGATCCAGAATTAGTCTTTATTTTTCTTAGCGTTCTTATTTCTACAGTCTTTAGAGCTGAAATCGAACAGTATTCATTGCTGACTTTGCAAAATAACATGATGTAGGAAAAACAAATTGTTCCACTGCATTTTAAAAACTTTGCCGTGCTGTAAAGGTGGTTATACACATTAGATATAAGAATGTCTATGGTTCAACAACTGATTATCTATTGAAGGTTCACTTCATACCACATTTTAGCCAATATTTATTTGAAGTCCAGGAAGTGGTCCTATCAGTGATTGACAACCTTCCCTCTATGACTGTGTATACAGAGATAGCTGTCAATCACTGATGGGACCGCCTCCTGGACTTCAAAGCCCAGAATGAGCGGGAATTTAAATTAATGAAATACAAGTTTTACTGAATCTTTTCCCACAAAATTATGTCATTCTGCTCAGCTCCTCCTGCTCTGTAGATTAATTTGCATTTTTATGGTGACAGGTTGACTTTAAATTTTACCCAGCAAATGGTTGCATTGGTTGAAATTGGCAGTTTGGATCAACTCTAGAAGAATGGGTAATTTTGGTTGGCAGTCTTGTAGACCGATGCATCGTTGTATCCTGAATCACACAGTGGGGTCCATGCAAGATAAGTAAAATAATTTACAAAGGTACTTCTTCATAAGGGTCTTCATAAATAACAACTGTGTGCTCCTCAACAACTTCTGTTATACCTTTTTTGACAAGAAAAAAATAAAATAAAGGACTTTAATATGTAGTCATTTTTTTCCAGGCTCAACCAGCGCTGCTCCGTCAGTTATTCTCTGTACAGTGATTCTCCTTCCCACCTGCTGTGTAGCAGACTACAACACGGCCCCATTCCCTTGAGTGAGCTCCCTGCACAGTGAGGGGCCAGAAGCTCCACTGTGCAAGAAATAAGATGCCCCAGCGTATTTGTTCTTTTGATCTGCAGAGATAGCAAGTCCTAATGTTATAACATATCATACCATGTGCCATTCCTTTTTTTTTTTTTTTTTTTTTTTTAACTTACAATCATACTACAGAATGTGCAAAATATCCCAAATGATCCCAATTTCTCTCTAATTTATCCAATCCACAGCACAGGTATAAAAAAAAAAAAAATTCTAATTTTATAGGGATAATGCAAAACACATGCTATATAAATTGTATGCGCTGCGTTTACTGCCATTTATGAACACTCCTGTTTTAACCCCCCAAACAGTCATTAAAACTGAGCCATAATACCAAGCACAGTAGCTATACAATGTACAGTGCTGTGCTTGGTAAGCTGGGAGGAGGCCAAAGCTTTCACTGGAGCCCTGTAGTCTCTAAAAACAGCTGATCGGCTGGGTGTAGGGCCCCCACCCATCAGATATTAATGACCTATCCTGAGAATAGGACATCAGTAGAGAAATCTCGGGCAACCCTTTTAAGGACTCATGCACGCAATTGTATTTTTCTAGTGTGTTATCCATTTTTTCACAAACCGCGTCTAGAGGTGGCGCGATCTCAATTTCGACACCTCTGTGGGACACTCGGCACTACTATCAATCAACGGGACCTAGTTCTTCTGGATCTGAAAGCAAGAGATCATTCCGACCACCCCATTTGTTAGGCAGAGGACGGAACCGCCACAGATATGACAGAGGAAGACACATCGCGGCAAGGGGAAAAGACGAAGACACACGTATACAGACTCGTTCTCAGGTAAAGTTGAGAACCTAGTGATCAATATCTCTTATGTTACACTGTCCCCAGCCCAACTTTTTGTACTTCAGAAATGACTCTCCTTTTGCCCTTCTAGTCCTCTAGACACATTTCTCCTAGAACAAGAGATGCAACGATTCTATCGAACCATCAGATTGAAAGCACATTTTGCCACCTCCACAGAACATACTAATGTTATAAACCAAATTACCCCAGGTCCCTTGACACTACAGTCTTTAGGACTCAGGGCAAAAAGCACTTATATGCCACCTAAAACACATCATCCTGTGGAGACCTATATCTCCTTCACTAGGAACTCAATCCAACATATTCTTGAGCAACATAAAGAGGGCAATTTCCGACATTCAAACAACCTCTCTCCAGAAGAATTTTCAGCCATTAAATCATTACAGACACATAAAGATCATATTTACAAACCCGCTGACAAGGAAGGAGCCATCGTAGTCATGGACACATCCATGTACCTGAATGAGGTCATGTCACAACTGTCAAATCATCACACATATGAACCACTCCAAACAGATCCTATACCCACAATTGCCAATAAAATTTTGAGTACTTGAACACTATAGATCACTAAACGTGGTTGATGATGAAACAAAAACATTCCTCACAAAACCACATCCAATCATCCCCGTATTTTACATACTTCCGAAAATTCACAAGAATCTACAGAATCCACCAGAACGCCCCATCGTGGCCTCCACGGACTCTATACTATCGCCACTCTCCATATTTCTTGACCGAGTATTAACACCCTTGATTAAAACCTCACGCTCATTTCTTCAAGATACCAATGACTTCATATCAAAATTACAAAACATCCCTGTCAATTCATAAACCTTGTTGGTAACAATGGACGTTAACAGTCTATATACTTCTATTTCACATAACAAAGGCTTAGAGGCTGCTACCATGTTACTTTCATCCCAATCCACCTTATCCACACTACAACAGGAATTTTACATACGATTACTTTCACTCGTCCTGTACGAGAACTACTTTTTATTTGGGGACAAATACTATTAGCCCCCATCGCGGGACCGCGATGGGGGCTAATGTGGTGCCACCTTACGCTCATTCTTATGATTCATTTCAAAGAACCTATCCATTGTACAATCATCACCTCAAAATATGGCTGAGATTTATAGATGATATATTTTGTCTATGGGAGGGCCCTGAATCTAGTTTAAACACATTTTATAAAGACCTGAATAATGTATACCCTGAACTAGGGTTCACTATACATGTAGACACTAATGGAATTAGTTTTCTCGACACGTTGATACAAAAGAATTCTGCTGGTCATTTGAAATTTGATCTATATAACAAATCTACTGATAGAAACAGTTTATTACACTAAACTAGTTGCCATCCTAATGCTACCAAGAGGTCACTTCCGCGCTCACAACTCATGAGAGTCCAACACATTGTTACTGACCCCACTGCATTAACAACAAGATTGACTGAAATGGGCGAGAAATTCATCCAAAGGGGATATCCACCGCAACTCACTAAATATAACACTGCAGAGACCCGTTCTACTAATATAAATAAAACTGATACTCCACGGATCCCCTGTATTACTACCTATCACCCACTTATGCCCAAAATTCATCAAATGATACGCAACAATTGGTCAATCCTACAACAAGCATATCCTCATGTACGGAACTTTTCCATGCTTACATTGTGCCCAGTGCTCCAAATTCATTAGAGGCAACTACATTACACATCCCCAAACAGAACAAAAATTTTCCATAAATGACTATCACACCTGCGACTCCTATGTCGTATACTTGATTAAATGCCCATGTGGCCTAGCATATGTAGGGGAGACCACTCAACACATCCGGGACCGGATATGTAAACACAAATCCACGATCAGAACGAAACAACTTCTTTTACCAATCCCAGCACATTTCCAGCAATACAAACACCTGATTTCACAGCTACGATTTTAAGTCATTGAACAGGTGTTACCCTCAAGGCGAGGAGGAAACCGGATCCTACAACGGAGAGAATCCTATTGGATTCCTAAATTGGACACTCTAGCACCTAAAGGACTTAACAGGGAGTGTGACTTTCTCGTTTTATCATGATTAGACCGAATGAACACGGCCGTGAGCGGTCCGTGGTATCCCGGCCTGGCATCCTGCTGAGAGCAGGAGCGCACGGCGTCATTGGTTGCTATGACGCAGTGCGCTCCTGCTCTCAGCAGGATGCCAGGCCGGGATACCAAGGACCGCTCACGGCCGTGTGCATTCGGTCTTATAATGATGTTTCTCGATCTTTATTTCAGACACGTTGATTGGGAATAGGCGACCATGGGTGAGAATTTCTCTACCCCTCCCCACAAACCCCCCTCTTCCCCTCACCTCCATGATTGCAGCAGTTTTCCTCATTAATGTTCTACTCTACCTTGCATTATTATCATTATTATTTTTTTTTCATTTTTTTCCTTTTTCTTTTTCAAATTTTTTTCATTTTTCAATTTTTTTAAATCTTTTTCATGTGATTTCTAATTGTCATGAATGTCAATTTTTCTTTATTTATTTTTCCCCTTTTTTCATCCTTCTCATCAATAATTTTCTATTAACAAATAATCGGTCTTCATTCATTAACACATATTCTTGCATTTTACCAATACTTGCATATATTCTATACTTATTTTTTCCTAATCATCTAGTCATATGGTGTGTAAGTTATGTTTCTTCATACAATTTAAATGACAAAAATACGTGGTCTCAAAAGGCAGGAAATGCTCAACCCCAAATGCAGTTGTGCATTTATACTCAGGGGAGAAGATACTGCGCTTGTGGTCTGTTGCTAAGGGCGATCCCCAGCAAAAAATGCATACAGTGGAGGATGCCCGCAACAGACCACAAGTGCCACAGAGACATCCTACACCAGATGGTAAAATGTGTGGATGTGGAATGATATATAGAATAAATAATTACAAGAATTGATGCACTACTGTGGTGAATGCAAACAGTAACATCTGACTAAACCCTCACACTGACGTTAAAAATGAGACTTTAGCCAGTATATCCTTATATTAAGGACATACCTGAGCCCGTGCACCACACCAAGGTTTCTCAAGTGGGACGGGACCTAACACTAAACCTACCTATACCGTATGGGTAGTACCAGGAGCTAGTGGGCAAATTACAGCATCATAAGATCCGACTCACAGCAAACACCTCCCAGTTCCCTCCAGTGTGACTAACCACACATACAATGGGAGGACGGAGGAGGCTTACAGTCCCACCCATGGCTGGCTGATATGTTGCAGGCCTCACAGGTTCACCTAAATGCTGCCTATGGATGGTAATCAAGACGCATTTAGATTGGAGTTTATACAACTCCACATACTATCTAATTATCTTATTTTATACGGAGAATATACCTTTCTCCTCCATATGACTCACTTTTAAATTGTAATTTCCCTCTCCCCCCTTTTTTTGCCCTCTCATTCACTCTGATCGCTCCTCCTCTACGCATACATAACTTGCCCCTACTGCCAGATCCCTACCAGACACACTTTGTCTACTTGTCATGCGCGCTCCTTCCTATAACATCGCTACCATACTAGTCGTCCCTCATGCATTGCGCATGCGGGCACACGCTCTTTCCGGCGCAATGACATCACTAGCACTGACGTCACCCGCCGACGCCACATGCGATCGGCCATTAATAGAACACCTTAGAACAACGAGCATCACATCCAGGATTGCCTTCACCCTCCTCCCACCAATGAGGTAAATACTATAAATAATATTAGAATGATATTTATTATTCCTCCTGATTCATACCGATGTGTTCCACTCCTGTACAGATGTGACCTATATATAATTTTTTTTATACATTACACCCTCCTATTAGACAATTGCTAATACTGTATTAATTACAATGCAAAGACATTATGTACCTTTATCTCATGCCCCTAATTCAACATACCTCCTAATGTCTTATCCTCTGAACTTAACCCTTTATCTCTGGACTCCTACTTATTTTTCTTTCCTATTCCTTTCCCCTTGATATCCATTTGTTGTACACTAGTATTAATCTGGAGATATAATGTGTTGATTACAGATCCCGCTGCAAAAGGTCTTAATAACAGGCTGAAACCAGGGCCGGATTAACGTAGGGGCTGATGGAGCTGCAGCTCCAGGCCCCTACCATAAAATAGGCCCATCTGCCAGCCAAAAGGCCGTCGGGAGGGTTAAAAGTCCTCTGTGGTACACAGCGCAGCGTCACATAGCGCACAGACAATGCAGAGACGCTCACCTTACGCTGGCAGCAGGGAGCCTGAGGGAGGGACTCGGGAGGAGCGTAATATGATCCTAGAGTGGAAGCTGCTTCTGCCAGCCCCTCCCCTCCCCGCCCACCAACCAATCAGAGCTGAGGCAAGGCAAGCACTAGCAGCTCTGAGTCGTCTGAGTAGTACAGGGAGTCTTCACAGTTCCTGTAAGGGAACTGCACAGTGTAAAGTGTAGTTCCCAGGTTAGAACAGTGCATCTGCCAGGACCTGTGATGACATCATCTTCAGCATCACAGGTCCTGCAGAATCTAGCAAAGGAACTGCACCAAAAATGGTGTAGTTCCTAGGTTTCAAAGGTATATCTGCCAGGACCTGTGATGACATCATCACAGGTCCTTCAACCCCTAACAGCAAGTATTAGAAGTTCACAATCAGCTCTGCATTGATCCATACAGACTGGAATGGAGAGGTAAGAGGAGGTCCTCCACTTTTCATCATTTACCCCCCCTCCATGCCCTGTTTTTACTCATTGCTCACTCATGTATAATACTTCAGACAGGTACAGTGACCACAACCTCATGTACTTCACACACACAGTGACTATAATGCATAACTGACCACATATTTCTATAAACACTGCATCTACAGTATTATACCTTGTATGCATCACATCTATATATATATATATATATATATATATATATATAAACACACACACACACACACACTGCATATATTAAACAGTATTATAGATGCAATATGTACAGATATATAATATATATTGCAGTGTACTGATATGTGAGGTACAAGGTATAATATATGCAGTGTATAGATATATTGTATATACAGCAGTGTACTGATATGTTAGGTACGAGGTATAATAGATGGTGTGTACAGGTATATTGTATATACAGTATTGGATTGATATGTGAGGTACGAGCTGTAATTTATACCTCATATATCAGTACACTGCTGTATATACTATATACCTGAACACACTGCATATATTATACCACGTTCCTCACATATCAGTACACTGCTGTATACACTATACATCTGTACACACTGCATATATTATACCACATTCCTCATATATCAGTACACTGCTGTATACACTATACATCTGTACACACTGTATCTATTATGCCTCTTTTGTGGGCCAGGCCTGTTTTGTAATCCCAATCCGGCCCTGATGGCATAAATTATAAAACAGCAGCGAACATAGTTCATGGAACAAAGAGAGAGGCCTGGAATGGGTAGTGGGAGGGGCTATAAAAGGGGAATGGGGGCCCAATTTAGATTCTTGCTATGGGGCCCAGTGCTTTCTATGTACGCCTTTGACAGGAGCAGAGAGATAAGAGAAGTGACAGATGACACAGAGTTTAGATTACAGGTTGAATTAACCCTTTAGGATCAAATTGGCTTCTCAGGAGATATATATGTTAAAGGCATCTCGTTCAGTAGCTATATAACTAAGGGTGGGTTCACATCTCCTTTATGGATTCCGTTAAGTGGGGACTGTGGGGACTATTTTATTATCAGCCAGTGACTGTGTTACTGTAATACTGTTATCAATTCAGCACATAGTTTTCCCTGCTGCATTCACATTTCACTTCACTTGGTTCGTTGTACTAGTGTCAGTGTCAGACTGTTGTCACTGTGGGTAACAATGCACAACAGACAACAATGCACACCACAGTGACAGCTCCTGACTCCTGTCCGGCGTCAGCCTCAGCTTCCCTTCACTATCACTATAATCAATCACTCTTCCTGATCCTGACTCGCTCATTAGAGAGCTGAAGAGCCGACTGAGTCAGCAGCAGCAAGTGAATCGAATGGATAGCATCTGCGCATGCGCACCGGCACCTAGAGTCTTCGGTTCACTTGCGAGTCAGCTCAGCAGTCAGTGACTCAGCAAGTGAACCGAAGATCCGATTCATGAATCGGTTCATTTGAATGAGCTGATTCAAATGAACCGATTCATCTGAAAGATCCGAACTTCCTATCACTACTGAGGTCATATCCGGCGGGCCGCAGCATTACAGGAACAGCACCAGCTGCTCTGACGTCCTGCCGCCGGATATACGTCACAGGATATCCGGCGGCAGGACGTCAGAGCAGCTGGTGTGGTTCCTGTAATGCCGGCCCGCCGGATATGACCTCAGTGCGCCCGCGGTTATCCCTCCTGCACGCTGCGCTGTGTACAACCTACTCAGCAGTTTCGACCAGCACACGGCCCACAGCGCTCAGCCACACCAGCCCGTGAGACAGCAGGAGCTTCTGGAGCAGGGCAGGTATCAGATAAACTCATCCAGTTGGAAGGGAGGACAATCATAGTGCTGTTATGATTTATGGACACAGCTCTCAGCATGCTTAGCCAGCCTTCTATCTGGCTTTGCATCTTGAGAGTCACAGTCCACAGGCTGTTTCTGAGCCTGTGGACTGTGACTCTCAAGAAGCACAGCCAGATAGAAGGCTGGCTAAGCATGCTGAGAGCTGTGTCTATAAATCATAACAGCACTATGAAAATTACTGACTGGCTAAGCATGCTGAGAGCTCAGTCTAAATAACATAACACATTAAAGAAATTACTGTTTCTAGCTGCTAGTCCACAGCAGCTAGAAACAGTAATTTCTTTAAAGGGATTCTGTCACCATGTTTCACCCCTGTCAGCTAAAAATATGCTGATGTTCAGGGCGTCTTCACGATTCCTAATGTGGGCTTATAAATGTCATCTGTGGGCTTATTTAGCTAAAAAACAGCTATTACTAACCTGTCAGTCAAACAAATAAGGTGCCCAAGGGGATGTTAATGGGTGCAAGATGCCCGCCGAACCCACCGCCGTTCGTGCCCAGCGCCGCCTTTCCGGACTTCTGCACCGCCTCCTAATCCTCTGTGCCGCCTCTCGCTCTCCCTCCCTCCCCCCTCCTTCTGCTCTGCCTGATGCGCCCGTGCAGACTTCTCCATTTGGCTTCTTACAGCGAAGTGCGCATGCGCCGGCACTTCGCTCAACCCCTGTATGCGCGAGATCTTACAGCAGGAGGAGGGGGGAGGGAGGGAGAGCGAGAGGCGGCACAGAGGATTAGGAGGCGGCGCAGAAGTCCGGAAAGGCGGCGCTGGGCACGAACGGCGGCGGGTGCGGCCGACACCTTGCTTTCATTAACATCCCCTTGGGCACCTTATTTGTTTGACTGACAGGTTAGTAAAAGCAGTTTTTTAGCTAAATAAGCCCACAGATGACATTTATAAGCCCACATTAGGAATCGTGAAGACGCCCTGAACATCAGCATATTTTTAGCTGACAGGGGTGAAACCTGGTGACAGAATCCCTTTAATGTGTTATGTTATTTAGACACAGCTCTCAGCATGCTTAGCCAGCCTTCTATCTGACTGGCTAAGCATGCTGAGTGCTGTGTCCATAAATCATAACACAGCTCTATGAAAATTACTGTTTCTAGCTGCTGTTGTCCACAGTCCACAGCAGCTAGAAAACAGTAATCTTCATAGTCATGTTAAATGATCACTATAGTGTCAGGAAAACAAAGCGGTTTTCCTGACACTATAGTGCCCTGAGGGTGCCCCCACCCTCAGGTTCCCCCTCCCGTGGTCCCCCTCCATGTTGCCAAGATAGACGCCAAATGAAGGGGTAGTTGCAGGAACAAAATACTTTAATGGTATCGATAAAATATATATGTAATTAAGACACTGAGTGCAGTTCCATAAAAAGGCCCAGCAAAATCCTCAGCACCAGGCCCATGATGCTCTTAATCCGGCCCTGGCTGAAACGTCCGGGGAATACAATGTGGCTATTATATTTTTTCTATTTCTGGATGTAACAACATTATATGGAAATCTATGTAAAATGAATTACTTTTTTGACAATTAAAAATAAATTGCATAATCTGAACTGGAGTGCCGTGTATATCTCTTATTTCAGACAATTTGCTCTCACGAGCACCCAGACCAGAATAATGGAGTGCAGATCACATATACTCATAATCTATTCCACAGACAGCTCACTAATCCTTTAATCTCTTTGGGGCCATGCACACAATTTATTTTTTTTGTGTGGATCCATGTGGCCGTTATGCTAATTTTAGAGGAAGTCCTGTTTTTTGGTCCTATAGAAGTGAATGGAGCAGTGGACTGGCATGCATACTACCACTTTATTCAGAGAGGTAACTGAGGGACCCCCTTCATTCTCGGGATCAGTGGGGTCCTAGCAATCGAACATGTGTCACTTATCCTGTGGGCTGGTGATAAATAGTTTTGTGGAATAACTCCTTTAAAAGGGTTATTCCAAAAAAAAGTATTGCTGTGCAATGGATAGGGCATTTCACATATCGTGTTATTGCAATGCATTGATTCCTCAAGATACAATGGCCTCAGAATAAAATATTTTCAGCATACAATGGTCTTTTCTGGACCATCATAAGTTGAAAGTAGACTCAACATACAATGTTTTAGAGTCAGATCTAACCAATCAACAAGGCCATTGCACTGGTGAAACACCTTTATTTGTTGCCTAGTAGCTCCTCTGTGGCACTAAATGGTCTGTACGGCCTCCTGTCTGTGCCAGGATAAGCTGCTCCTTTGGACACCAGTTGAGCGGCGGCTCAATTTTATTTTTCTGGTACATGTATTTACTATGCAAGACCATGAAAGTTATTTACGGCTTCCAGTATCTATTCCTGTCTGTTTTACTTAAAGGGGTTATCCAAGACTAAAAAATGTACTGCATATGCACGAGCCCCTCACACTGAATATACTTACCTGGATCCCCGCGCCACTCCTTGTGCCTGCACTGCCACTGCGGCTTCTCCCCGTGCACGGATGAAAACATCTGGTGTCGGGGGAAAGCAGCCAATGGCACGTGGTGACAGGAACGAGCCTCCATAGCGTCACCCGCAATGCTAGGGATGCTCATCCCTGCCTGCCATTGGCCATCCCCTCTTCCCCCCTGACACCGGAAGTTTTCATCCGCACACGGGGAGAAGCAGCAGCGGTGGTGTTGGGGCCAGAAGCAGTGCGGGGATCCAGGTAAGTACTGTATATTCAGTGTGAGGAGCCCGGGCATATGCGGTACATTTCTTAGTCTCGGATAACCCCTTTAAGGACTTGCTTTATGTCTTGGTTATCGGCTTACTTTTTCTTATTCTGGGATGGCATTTTTAGGCTTTGGAACCAATTACTGGTTTTCCATAGATTTATGGACTTAAGTTACAATGGTTTCAACATACAGTTGCAAGAAAAAGTATGTGAACCCTTTGGAATTATATGGATTTCTGCCCAAATTGGTCATAAAATGTGATCTGATCTTCATCTAAGTCACAACAATAGACAATCACAGTCTGCTTAAACTAATAACACATAAATAATTAAATGTTACCATGCTTTTATTGAACACACCATGTAAACATTCACAGTGCAGGCGGAAAAAGTATTTGAACCCCTAGACTAATGACATCTCCAAGAGCTAATTGGAGTGAGGTGACAGCCAACTGGAGTCCAATCAATGAGATGAGATTGGAGGTGTTGGTTACAGCTGACCTGCCTATAAAAACACACACCAGTTCTGGGTTTGCTTTTCACAAAAAGCATTGCCTGATATGAATGAGGCCTCACACAAAAGAGCTCTCAGAAGACCTACGATTAAGAATTGTTGACTTGCATAAAGCTGGAAAGGGTTATAAAAGTATCTCCAAAAGCCTTGCTGTTCATTAGTCCATGGTAAGACAAATTGTCTATAAATGGAGATAGTTCAGCACTGCTGCTACTCTCCCTAGGAGTGGCCGTCCTGTAAAGATGACTGCAAGAGCACAGCGCAGACTGCTCAATGAGGTGAAGATGAATCCTAGAGTGTCAGCTAAAGACTTACAAAAGTCTCTGGCATATGTTGACATCCCTGTTAGCGAATCTACAATACATAAAACACCAAACAAGAATGAATTTCATGGGAGGATACCACAGAGGAAGCCACTGCTGTCCAAAACAACCATTGCTGCACGTTTACAGTTTGCACAAGAGCACCCCATGTTCCACAGCAGTACTGGCAAAATATTCTGTGGACAGATGAAACCAAAGTTGAGTTGTTTAGAAGAAAAACACAACACTATGTGTGGAGAAAAAGAGGCACAGCACACCAACATCAAAACCTCATCCCAACTGTGAAGTATGGTGGTGGGGGCATCATGGTTTGGGGCTGCTTTGCTGCGTCAGAGCCTGTACGGATTGCTATCATCGAAGGAAAAATGAATTCCCAAGATTATCAAGACATTTTACAGGAGAACTTAAGGTCATCTGTCCACCAGCTGAAGCTCGACAGAAGATGGGTGTTGCAACAGGACAACGACCCAAAGCATAGAAGTAAATCAACAACAGAATAGCTTAAACAGAAGAAAATACGCCTTCTGGAGTGGCCCAGTCAGAGTCCTGACCTCAACCCGATTGAGATGTTGTGGCGTGACCTCAAGAAAGCAATTCACACCAGACATCCCAAGAATATTGCTGAACTGAAACAGTTCTGTAAAGAGGAATGGTCAAGAATTACTCCTGGCCTTTTGTGCACGTCTGATCTGCAACTACAGGTAACGTTTGGTTTAAGTTATTGCTGCCAAAGGAGGTTCAACCAGTTATTAAATCCAAGGGTTCACATACTTTTTCCACCTGCACTGTGAATGTTTACATGGTGTGTTCAATAAAAACATGGTAACATTTAATTCTTTGTGTGTTATTAGTTTAAGCAGACTGTAATTGTCTATTGTTGTGACTTAGATGAAGATCAGATAACATTTTATGACCAATTTGTGCAAAAAAACATATCATTCCAAAGGGTTCACATACTTTTTCTTGCAACTGTACAACGGTTGTCCCAGAAGAAATTTATATTGTCACTTGCGAGACCACTGTATACCTGCAATATAAATATTGTTAGGATTTTTATGGACATTACCTTATCTTCTCTAGTAAAATCCCCTACTGCTTCTTAAATTTCTGGTCCACCTTTTGCTACATTCACTGCTAGACCAGAAATGTACAGTATCTTTCCTGTTCTCTTTCTTCTCTAGGCATGTGTCTAATGGAGAAACAGGTGAAGCGGCCCAGGCAACTTCCTTCCTTCTTCCATTACACCTTCTAAATCCATAGACATAAATAGGTACCGTATATATCTCTCTAGACAGTGGATAACGAAATTGTGTTTGTGGTGGGGGTTCATGGTACACTATAGTGCTATTAGTGAAATGGCTGGGGCTGTATGTGAGGGGCTATTTTGTAGGTAGGGGAGGAAGACTGGAGAGAAATGCATTCCTGGGCAGATGCAAATATTGATTATCTCATTTGACGAGATGCCGCCCACCTACAGAGAGCGAACAGAAAATAGCTGCAGAAGGTTGAGTAAAGACGCTTAATAACACTATTTAATGTTCCATACGCCTTGAGCAGTGGCGTAGCTAGAAATGACTGGGCTCAACAGCAAATTTTTGAATGGGGCCCCTCTGCCCCAGTAATTTTTTCGCAACCCCTTCCTTTCATGCCGCCCCCATTCCTGTGGCTAGAAAAGATCGCTCTCTCAGACTAGGCCCGGCAGCTGTTCCGTCCGTTTTCTACACTGTTTATACTGTCACTGTATATAATTTCATTGTGTAATACTGTTTAGGGGGCCCCGACAAAATCTTTTAGTCCTCCTCCTCCTGGATGGGCCCCCTTCTGGGTCAGGGCCCCAAAGCAGCCGCTTCCCCTATGGCTACGCCTTGAGAGGCTTTGAAAACTTTATTTGTGGAGTGACTGGAAAAAAAGACAACTAACCCATTGTTTTTTGTGTTTTGTTATTACTACCTTCACTGTGTGGTAAAGTTAGCTTTATGCTGCAGGTTGTTATGATTATGGTAATACCCCATTTATTTATTTTTAGTTATGTTTAACTACTTTTTCAAAATAAAACAAACTTAAAAAAAGAATTGATTTGTGTTGCCATATTTAGAGACCCACAATTTCATATTTAATTTTTAATTGACAGAGCTGTGGGTAGGTACAACTTTTTGATTGCTTTTTAGTACATTTTTAGGTTAGGCAAGATCACCAGAAAACAGCACTTTACAGTATGTTGTGAATTGCTTTTTGTTTGCAAAGGGGGTAAGTAACCTGATACTTTAAGGCTACTTTCACACTAGCGTTCGGAGCGGGTCCGTCTGATGTTTCATCAGACGGATCCGCTCCTATAATGCAGACGTTTGTATCCGTTCAGATCGGATCCGTCTGCATTATAACTTAGAAAAATTTCTAAGTGTGAAAGTAGCCTGAGCGGATCCGTCCAGACTTTACATTGAAAGTCAATGGGGGACGGATCCGTTTGAAGATTGAGCCATATTGTGTCATCTTCAAGCGGATCCGTCCCCATTGACTTACATTGTAAGTCTGGACGGATCCGCTTGCCTCCGCACAGCCAGGCGGACACCCGAACGCTGCAAGCAGCGTTCAGGTGTCCGCTCGCTGAGCGGAGCGGAGGCTGAACGCTGGCAGACTGATGCATTCTCAGCGGATCCGCGTCCACTGAGAATGCATTAGGGCCGGACGGCTGCGTTCGGGGCCGCTTGTGAGCCCCTTCAAACGGAGCTCACGAGCAGACACCCGAACGCAGGTGTGAAAGTAGCCTTATAGCTTAAACATTCAGAGATGTGGTTACACCAATAGTGTTAATTTTTTGTTGAAATTATTATTATATAGATTTTTTTTACTTATACTACCCCCCAACCACCACTTAGCGGAGCTGCTTTTTTCAGGCTCAGTGACTCCCAAGCTGTCTTAAGGGATGGAGTAGCATGTGCCGCCACAGCCAATGATTGGCATCAGCGATAACCTGTCCCAAGCGGCACATCATTGCTTTGTCATGAGCCGCTTGGGAACATGTCACTGCCAAATCTAGCTATCGGCTACGGCATTGCACGAGTGGGGAGATGCCACCGCTGAGGCCAGTCATTGGCTATTATTGGCAGGGACCAGAAGTCTGGGGAAAAGAGCCTGGGAACCATAGAGCCTGAACAAAGTGTGGAGGATCAGGTAAGTATAGCTCTCTTCACAGGGTCCACTGGGTAGAGAGAAATAAAAACAAAATCCCAGAAAACCCCTTGAAAAAATTTAAAAATAGGTCTGAGAGATGCCAGGAGGGATAGATGCTGGTGTAATCGTCTAATTCACAGAAAGTTAGCTACAAAGAAGAGCCTGACATCCTGTGTAAACAAGAGTGTGAGCTCCGCACTGGTGGTCAGACTGGGGATCATATCACTCATGGTGCCCATAATGAAAAACCTCAAAATGTATGGATGCAACCCAGAGGGGACGAAAGAAATGACTCTGCTATAATATTGCTGGTGAGTGAGCATTAACCCTTTCTATGCAAAGGCCGTATCTCATATATCCTTGCAGGGTGGTATTTCAGTAGCAGAGGCCATGTCTTATACCTTTTTGCTACTCATGGCTGGGTAGCGGATAGAGATATCAGCCAGGGCTCCTTGTAAAGCAGACAATAGAAGCTTTAAAACAAGACCAGTGAGAGCTGCATTTATACATGCAGCTCTGACTCCTGACCTGATTTCTAAAGATAGTATCTTCTGATGCAGAGTAGCAAGTATTGTGATCTTGGTCTTGATTTAAAACTTAGATTGTCAAATCTGCTACAGAGCCTGAGATATGCCCGGATAGAGCAGCCCTCCCCTCCTTCAGATGGCTGTGATCTCAGTCAGCCCGGAGGAGGAGAGGGGTGGGCTTGTGCTGGGGATTTCTGACAGAGAGCATGCTCATCTTATCACCCCTCTGTGCCCTTTATTAAAGCCATGACCCTGGTGTTTACCAACGTGCATATCACAGTTTCAAATACAGTGCATTTGGAAAGTCTTCAGACCATTTCACTTTTTCACATTTTGTTATGTTGCGGCCTTGTGCTTAAAAATAAATAAATCAAGTTTTCCCTTATCAATCTTAATCAATATCCCTTAAAAAACTGAAAACTGAGAATTTTAGAAATGTGTGCAAATATAACCAGTAACCAGGACTTTTCCTAGTGCTGGCTGTCCCACCAAACAAGTAATTAAGGGAGAAGGGCTTGGTAAGAGAGGCGACCAGGAACCCAATGGTCTCTCTAACTGAGCTCCAAAGATCTTCCAGAGAGTCAGCCATCACTGCAGCACTCCAGCAATCAAGGCTTTATGGCAGAGTGGTCAAAAGGAAGCCTGAATAAAAGGAATATGAAAGCACCTAAAGGACTCTCAGACTGTGAGAAACAAAATTCTCTGGTCCGATGAAACCAAGATTGAGATTTTTGGCCTCAATTCTAGGCGTGATGTCTGGGGGAGACCAGACACTACTCATTTTCACCCCACAGTGAAGCATAATGCTGTGGGTGTGTTTTTCAGCGGCTGGGACAGGGAAACTGGTCAAGGATGAGGCAAAGCTGAATGGAGTAAATTACAGAGCTATTCCTAATGAAAACCTGAACCAGAGTGCTCTGGACCTCAGTCTGGACTGAAGGTTCACCTTCCAAGAAGACAATTACCGTAGGCACACAGCCAAGACAACACGGGTGTGGCTTAGGGAGAACTCTGGGAATGTCCTTGAGTGGCCAAGCCCGAGCCCTAATTTGAACCCAGTTGAATATTTTTGGAGAGAACTGAAAATGGCTTTCCACTGACAATCCCCATCCATCCTGACAGAGCTTGAGAAGCTCTTCAGAGAAAAATGGCAGGAAATCTCCAAATCCAGGTGTGCAAACCTTGTGGCATCAAATCCAAGAAGACTGGAGGATATAATCGCTTCAACTAAGTACTGAGTAAAGGGTCTGAAATGATTATGTCAATGCAAGATTTTAGTTTTTCCTTTTCAATAAACTAATGAAGATTTGTAACATTACATTATTATGTTTCAATAGCCATAGGCTATATTAATCGGCTTAGATGCTCCTAACCCCTCAAGACACCACACAAGTGGCGAAACATATTGGGGGAGCCTCTAGTTAGATTTTTTTAAATCACACAGAACGTATGTATTATAAAAGAGAGCGTTCTGTAGGCACTCCCTTGAGAAATTTGAGTAGATGATTAAATGTAGAATAGTGGATGTTTTGAGATCGGATATATAGAGAAATTTCCAGTGAATTGATATCTCTAGCAAAATAAATACTACTAAGGCTACTTTCACACTTGCTTTTGGAGTGGATCCGTCTGGTGTCTGCACAGACCGATCCGCTCCTATAATGCAAACGATGGGATCCGTTCAGAACGGATCCGTCTGCATTATATTTCAGAAAAAATTCTAAGTGTAAAAGTTAGTCAATGGGGACGGATCCTCTTTGAAGTTGACACAATATGGTGCAATTTCAAACGGATCCGTCGCCCATTGACTTTTAATGCAAAGTCTGGACGGATCCGTTTGAAATTGCACCATATTGTGTCAACTTCAAACGGATCCGTCCCCATTGACTTACATTGTAAGTCTGGACGGATCCGTTTGGCTCCGCACGGCCAGGCGGACACCCGAACGCTGCAAGCTGCGTTCAGGTGTCCGCCTGCTGAACGGAACGGAGGCCAAACGGTGCCAGACTGAGGCATTCTGAGCGGATCCGCATCCACTCAGAATGCATTGGGGCTGTACGGATCCGTTCGGGGCCACTTGTGAAAGCCTTCAAACGGAACTCACAAGCGGAACCCCGAACGCAAGTGTGAAAGTAGCCTAAGAGGGGACGATTGACCTATTTATAACAGACAATAATGTTGCAAAAGGAGAACAACTAATTGATAAACAAAGTGTTCTGAAAAAGAAACAAAGTTAATAGAGCTTCCAGGAGATTTAATAGTAAAATTAGGATATCCCTGTAAAAAAATCTGTAGAAAAATAATAGATGTGATGTGAAAAGAGGATATACCTACAGTGTACATACACAGAATATATATACCACTATCTCAAACATTCCGCAAAATATAAAAAAAGGAAAAAATTAAAACAAAAACACATATGAGCTTTGAATATTTTGATATCACATTTAGGCGTTTTTGAAACATTAACACAAATATTTTTGTTTATTAGTATTTTTAAAGTGAAAAATAAAGGTTCAATTTGAGACAATAGGCCATAAGCAGAATTAATATAGCCTATGGCTATTGAAACATGAGCATTTAAAATATTCAGGGCCAAAAATGGGTCGTTTTTTTTCAGGAATATTACATTATTAGCTACTGAGTGTAGAACAATGGGGGGAAAACTTTTTTTTATTCTTATTTTAACACAAGAACGCAGCATAACAAAATGTGAAAAAAGTGAAAGCGTGCATTGTATATCGCACCAAACACACTAAAAACATATGAACATGAATAAGGTTTACATTTTACTCTCCTGTCCATACAAAATCTTCAGCCTAGACATGTGTGTTATGTATGAAAGAACTCCTCAGATTTTACGTTTTTCTGCGGAGTATATCTTATTAGCAAATTTGAATTTTAATCAAATTTTTCATGTAACCACTGTTTGATGCAAAGTTGCATGAAAGTGGTTGTGTGTATTAATTATTAGGTTCTAATTAGAGATGAGCAAATTGATTGGTTGATGAAACAGAGGCTGTCCCCGCTGCTCAAGAGGTTCCCATCGCCGCTTGACAGGGTTGGGTCTGTGCCCTCGGCTATTTTCAGTAGCCCCATATCGGGAACAGAAAGGACGATGCACATGCATGGCACGCTCTTCATTTATGTTGGGGCCCTGTTCTTCAGATTGGACTGGATCTCAGAGGTGGGACCCGCACCTATCTTTTGAACTGAGCACACAAAGTGAAGGAGGCCGCACCAAGGATGCGCTGCTGCCCTCTATTCATTTCTATGGGACTGACGAAAATAGCCAAGTGCTAACGATTTGCCCCCAATGTATAAGATGACACAACTCCTTTAAGTACAGTACAATCTATTTTATAATATATGTTTAAGAATGAATCAAAAGAATATTAAGGATAGGCAAAGTGGTGGAATTAATTGATTTATTTTATTTTTCATTTCATTTTCATACATTTGTGTATTTCCCATGTTTTTGTTAACTACCGTAACTATCTGACCTACCTACCCAGAAATGGCCACTTAGACAGCCCCTACTTCATGAAGTCTACAGATAAGCTGCAGAGATCATGGGATGTTAGACATCCATTCCTGGCTGCCTCATAGTAGCCATTTCATCTAATCATTCACGCATTATTATTGGCTTATTTGCCAATACATACACACATGTATGCCTACACACACATATACACGCAGAAACACATACACAAACACGTGCACACACATGCACACACAAATGCACACACATACAAGCGCACACACGTGCGCACACATGCAAGCACAAGCAAACACACACAAACACACGTACACTCGCACACACAAACACACAAGCACATAGATACACAGAAACACACACACACTATCTAACTAATAGGATGATGACAGCCGTCCAGAGGTGCATCCCAACACAAGGACCTCCCCACTGAAACCACGCCATGAGCAATGGTTGTTATAGGAGTGACGCTCAAACTGCTGGGGTGCATCTATGGGACCCTCTTTCCAGAGACGATGTCCTCCACCCAACTCTCAAAAAGCTGAGGGGTCTTCAGGAGAGGTGGGCAGTCGAGCTGGGCTATCAGACGGTCGGTCTCTGTAGCTGTGATGTCATCCTTCCTATCCACGGCTTTACTGCAATGAGACACATAACATGTTAATAATTTACAAGTAATAAGAGCAGTAAAATCAGTCCTATCACAACCACTAGGTTTTAGGAAACTGGAAACATATTGTTAAACCAAAGACCAATAGACCCCATCCAGGAAAAGGGATTCAATAAGAATCTTCAATCTTGGTGAAAAATTCCTCATCAATAACAGCACAAACTTCACCGTCTATGGCGAGCAAATAACCAAAAAACAGTTACAAAGGCTTTACAAAGGTTTTGGGTGTAAAAAGCCACAAAATTTGTGCAAGTGGTATTTTTCAACTTTTAATGTTTTACGCCACTCTTGCTAATGAAAAAAAGTGGGCGAAACTTAGAGAAAGGGGATGGGGCCACAACTACTGGCACATTTAATGCAATTGATGCCAGAAAAGTGACATAAATTACAGCTGAAACCTACGCCAGCAAGTAGGTAGATAATTTTTCAGGTTATGGTGCACAGGCCTCACAGATGTGAGAAATTTATTATAAACCCTTCCCCTCCTAATAAATTGGTTGCTTCTTTCACCAGGGGGCTTTTTACTAAGACTGGCATGTGAAACCTATTTATTAATTCAGTTCCCCCAACCTGTACAGGAGAGGGACCCCATACAGGCTTTATCCGTCTTTCGGAATAACTTTTTTGTATCTAGTCTCCCCAGGGTGCCTCTCAGAAACATCAGCACCTGAGATGTTTAGGCCCTGTCTGATAGCTGGCACAACTCTTCCTATGGTACACTAACCCCATGTCCCCATAAGTGACCAGGAATAGGTCCTATTGTCACAAATGTAATACAGCCCTTGTTTTAGTACCCGAGCAATTAACTTACCGCCTGCTGTGGTGTGAAGATGAAGCAATGTGGTAGTGGGTTGTCACTGAGTCCTCTGGTTACTGGCAGAAGGTTCCGTTCCCTTAGCGATAGAACGTTTGGAATGTTACATCATAGAGACAGTTTGTGATGTCATTGCTCACTGGACAGAACCACTGTACTTGCTGCAGGGTGTGTTTTCCTGTTATTGATATAGCACCTACAAATGTAGAAATGCTCTTTTTGGATGTATTTGCTACCAATCATGATAATTATACATTGTACTATGTGAAGAGTTCTGCCTTGAATTTCACCAGTGTTTCTTAATAAAAATGATTTCTTATAAATATTAATACCCCCTGTGGGGTTTTCGCTCTGGTAGATAGGGTAAGCGGGCGCAATACAGAGGTAAAATACAAGTTCTTAACTCAAAACGTTAGTGTTTATTCACACTTGAGGCAATTGCACAAAAACAGCACGTAACTTTGCAGTATTTGTGTTAATTCACACACAATGGAAATTTCATATAACACAAGTCACCTAGCTGGCAGTTGTGCCTCCAGTAGTCCACAGCAGGCTTTAGGGGCCTGTTTCCCCAGCATGCGGCTCTCAGCCCCCCAGCACGGCACAAAGCCTCAGATCCCAAAAACAGAGACATCTCTGCTGAGCCCATATAAAGAGTATGGTGGCTCTCTATCGCCTATAACTATGAGTGGGTGCTGCCAAGCCTAATGACTCACCCAGTCAAAAAGATTGATAATGTATACAGAGAGGCTGAGCACTCTCCCAATGGACCACACAAAGACTATTCAAAAATTATTAGATTTATTACACCAATATATAGATCTAAAAACAGAATAACAATAGAACAAAATACACAATAAAAATACACATTAAAAAATATAATATTAAAAATGTTCAGATAATAAGCATAAATACTTAAATTGCGGTGGTGTACAAAAGAATAATATATGCAACTTGGATAAAAGGGATATGTCCTGATTGGAAGAAACAAAAGAATCGATATTGGATTATTCGACACTATGAAGATAAACTTTCGACTGTGTGAAAATAAATATTCGAATAAATATGAAAATAAATTTTCGACTGTGTGAAAATAAATATGAAAATAAATTTTCGAATGAATGTCCAGACTGAAATCCGATGTAAGCTTGTAGTTATTCTATCGATTATATAATATTCAGTCGATATTCTCTGTTTGGCAAAACGAAATACACACTAACTCTTGCAAAATACCGTCTGACTATAGCGCACGGTGGCGTCCCACGTGGCTGATGGAGTCAGATTTGGCGGTACCTGTTTGTAGCAGTTCAGCAGGAGCAGTGTGAGCGATGTAGCCCTCCGTGTAGAGATTCTTTGGTAAAGAAATTTTGATTACAGCTCTGTCACTTCAAGGGTTTAGATGGTTTAAATGTTCGCTATGTGCCATAAGAGTCCATCAGGGTGAAAAAGGGGTCGATTCAAATCGTTAGAATCAGGACGTCCATCAGCTGATGTGCGGGTCTTTTGAAACCAGACGCGTTTCGGGGTCTTTTCCTAGCCCCTTCCTTAGTGGGGTCTTCCTCAGTAGCCCCTTCCGCGTTTCGGGGTCTTTTCCTCCACTGAGGAAGGGGCTAGGAAAAGACCCCGAAGCGCGTCTGGTTTCAAAAGACCCGCACATCAGCTGATTACAGCTCTGTCACTTCAAGGGTTTAGATGGTTTAAATGTTCGCTATGTGCCATAAGAGTCCATCAGGGTGAAAAAGGGGTCGATTCAAATCGTTAGAATCAGGACGTCCATCAGCTGATGTGCGGGTCTTTTGAAACCAGACGCGTTTCGGGGTCTTTTCCTAGCCCCTTCCTCAGTGGGGTCTTCCTCAGTAGCCCCTTCCGCGTTTCGGGGTCTTTTCCTCCACTGAGGAAGGGGCTAGGAAAAGACCCCGAAGCGCGTCTGGTTTCAAAAGACCCGCACATCAGCTGATGGACGTCCTGATTCTAACGATTTGAATCGACCCCTTTTTCACCCTGATGGACTCTTATGGCACATAGCGAACATTTAAACCATCTAAACCCTTGAAGTGACAGAGCTGTAATCAAAATTTCTTTACCAAAGAATCTCTACACGGAGGGCTACATCGCTCACACTGCTCCTGCTGAATTGCTACAAACAGGTACCGCCGAATCTGACTCCATCAGCCACGTGGGACGCCACCGTGCGCTATAGTCAGACGGTATTTTGCAAGAGTTAGTGTGTATTTCGTTTTGCCAAACAGAGAATATCGACTGAATATTATATAATCGATAGAATAACTACAAGCTTACATCGGATTTCAGTCTGGACATTCATTCGAAAATTTATTTTCATATTTATTCGAATATTTATTTTCACACAGTCGAAAATTTATTTTCATATTTATTCGAATATTTATTTTCACACAGTCGAAAATTAATCTTCATAGTGTCGAATAATCCAATATCGATTCTTTTGTTTCTTCCAATCAGGACATATCCCTTTTATCCAAGTTGCATATATTATTCTTTTGTACACCACCGCAATTTAAGTATTTATGCTTATTATCTGAACATTTTTAATATTATATTTTTTTATGTGTATTTTTATTGTGTATTTTGTTCTATTGTTATTTTGTTTTTAGATCTATATATTGGTGTAATAAATCTAATAATTTTTGAATAGTCTTTGTGTGGTCCATTGGGAGAGTGCTCAGCCTCTCTGTATACATCTCTGCTGAGCCCAGCTGCCTATTTAAGGACAGCCAGGTGCTGCCAAAACCCGGACCGGCACTTAAACTTCGGTCCTGTATTTGACCTCACCTGGCTGAAAACCAGCCCAGCCGCACATGCTGGGAGGAAAATATCTGCCTTGTCAGACACAACCCCTCACTGTGTCACATACGCCCCCCTTTGGCTGGTGTACCTTGTAGTTTACATCTCCAATTTTCTCGAGTACCTCGTAGGGCCCCTGTCTCCTAGCCAGGAACTTACTGTCCATGGTCGGCACCAGAACCAAAACCCGATCACCCGGGTTAAAGATCCAGACCCGAGCCTGCCGATTATAGACCCGACTCTGGGCTCGCTGAGCTCCCTCCATATGCTCCCTAACAAGAGGCAACACTGTCTCTATCCGATCTTGCATCTGGGTAACATACTCAATGACACTTTTATGTGGAGTGGGTTGTTGTTCCCACGCCTCTTTGGCCACATCCAAGAGACCGCAAGGGTGTCTGCCATATAGCAGTTCGAAGGGCGAGAATCCAGTAGAGGCCTGGGATACTTCTCGCACTGAGAAAATGAGATAGGGCAGAAGGCGGTCCCAGTCTTTCCCATCTTTAGACACTACCTTTTTCAACATATTTTTTAATGTTTGGTTAAACCGTTCTTCCAGACCGTCCGTTTGCGGATGGTAAATGGAGGTCCGTAGTTGTTTTATGTACAGCAACTTAGAGAGTTCCCTCATCATCTTGGACACAAAAGGCGTCCGTTGGCCGGTCAGAACCTCTTTAGGTAGTCCTACTCGAGAAAACATCTCCATTAACTCCATTAACTCTTTAGCTATAAGTTTGTCCGGGTACCGAGTGGCGTAGTCTAGAATGACTAAGATGTGTTGATGCCCTCTGGCGGACTTTGTTACTGGGCCTATGAGGTCCATAGCTATTCGGTCAAACGGTACTTCGATAGTCGGGAGAGGTACTAGGGGACTACGGAAATGTGGCTGGGGTTACTTATCTGGCAGGTCGGGCAAGACTTACAAAACTCTTCCACTTCTTTGAATATGCTGGGCCAGTAAAACCGCTGTAGAATATGATAGAGTTTTCTGCAGCCCCAGGGGACCCCCGATAACGTGTTGGTGGGCTAGATCTAACCCAAGCTTGCGATAAGCCTTGAGGACCACCAACTGTTCAATAGGCTCTCCCCGTAGTTGGTTTACCCGATACAACATATCCTCATGAACCACAAAACGGGGAAACACTGACTCTGCCCCAGGTTGTTGTGGTTCACCATCTACTATTAACACATTTTCCCAGGCGCGGGATAGGGTTGGGTCCCGACGTTGGGCGTTACCAAAATTATTCCCGGAGATATTGAGGTCTGCCAAGTCAGGACCCGGCGGCAAGTCCTCCACGTCTCCCACCATCACACTTAGCGGGGTTGTCTCCCCCTCTTCCACTGAAATGGCGTTCACCCCTACCACTGGCCCTTCGGTCTCAGGTCCCCAGGGTTCTGGTCTCCCCCCTGAGCTGGGCCACTCTGCTAGGGTTACCCCTGTCTCATGGGTATCAGTCACTCTCGTAGCAGGCCACAGTGCCGGGAAGTCTCTCCCTATTATAAGTTCGTAGTGTAAATTTGGGGCAACTGCCACTTCGTGAGTCCATCTGCCAGCCCCTGTGGTAAGAGACACCAGGGCGGTGGGATAGTCTTTTAAATCTCCATGGATGCACATGACCCTGCCTTTCTGGCCAGTATACTCCGCTGACCATACCAGGGGAACCCTTACTAGGAACACCAGACTCCCTGAGTCCAGCAGAGCCTCCGCTGTAGTGTCTCCTACCTCCACCTGGCACAGGTGGTTTAGAGTTTTTGGGGTACCTGTTGCACACAGCTTCCTGGCATATAGCGACTGACGGTAGCCATAGTTAGTATCCATGGGTTCTACATGATGGGGACAGTCAGCTCTTACATGGCCGGCTCCTGACACCGCCAGCAGACTATAGGAGCCAGGTCCATAGAGGGTACACCCCGGGTGGGTTTAGTTGGTACAAGTCGCCGGGTCTGGGATGGAGATTTACAGGGTTTGACTGCCCCCCTCCCAAAAGAACCCCCTGTAACAGTCTTAGTAGCCTCATTGCGCTCCACCAGGTCCACCAATTTTTGGGCGTTGCCAGGAGACACCTGGCCCATCCAGTTCTGGAGAGGGGGTGGCAGAGCCCTCCAGAACATATCAGCCAATAGTCTATCCAGCATAACCATGAGACTCAGCACATCAGGCTGTAGCCACTTTTGCGCCACAAAATAGTGCAAAAGTTAATATAAATCCAGTGCGAGTTGAGTGACTTCCTTAAAACACTGAAGTTTTGTGAGTAGGATACTTGAATAGTAAGTTAGAAGCACTTGAATATTAAGTTAGAAGTGTTTGGTAACAATATTTCCGATAGAAAATATCAAGTGTCTATATTTGTAGAAATCGCAATGTGACACTTGAAAGGTCAAATATTTGAGACCTTCTGAGTTTCTGGTAAAGTGCTGTGAATATCACACTTAGAGGAAAATATTGTGCCAGCTACATTGAACAACACGCTTGGGGGGTGAGAAATAAGTATTGTCTCGCAAGAGACTAGTTAGATAAGGTTGTGATCGGGGGCGTCCCATCCGTTCCTCAGCCACTCACCCATCCTGCTGTGTCTGCGTTGGTCCTGTGCTTGTGTAGATGGAAGTTTCGTGTAGCTGATCTCTCTACACTGTCGCCGTCTCACGTGACTGTGGATCGTTCACGTGATCGCCCAGCTTATCACGTGTTGTTTTAGGTACTTGCGATTATGTTGAAAATGTTCATAAGGTTCCGATTGTTTAAAACTGCAAGTTTCGGTAATCCTTCACTGAGGTCTTCAAACTTTGAGGATGAATAAAGCTGAGTTCTCCTATAACATTGGAGTGTCCACTTTCGTTGTACCGCGGTAAAAATTCGAATTTGTGGATAGTCCCGAATTCTCTATTGGTTGTCGATAAATACTGTGATGAATTCGTAGTAATCCAAAAAAAAGGGGGGTCCCATCCAATGAAGCCAGACGCGTTTCGAGGTGTACTACCGCTTCCTCAGTGGCCATGATTGGGACTGCAGTCCATCCTGCTTTTATATACCCATGACAAGGGTTTATTATAAGCTATGGAATGGAATATGGCATGGAATAGTGAAAATAGGAATTTGTAAAAACTGTATATATATATTTAGTTTTTTTCACAAATGTGTGCTCTATATTATAATAAATGTTCTGGATAGAGGAAAAATTGATAGTACAAATCCTTCATTGTTTAATCTCGATTTCTTACTACCTGTGTTGTTTTTCATGAACGTTTCTGATTTTATCTGTTATAAAAATTCATATGCATTATTTGAATTGTTCTTGTATAATATTCATATGTAGTGTATAGAGCCGTGGGTCTTACTCCGAGGGGAAGTCGTGGTGCCGAGAAATCGGCCAGACTCACGACGTCCCATCAGTGCAAGGCCCACAGCCCGTAGGCATAGAAAACCAAAGATCTCAAAATCTGAGTTGAGTCCTGCAGGTATTAAGGTTTCAAAATCATAAATTCGTCTTGATTCTTGTTTAGACATTTCAGAAATATGATTTCAAACCCCCCCCCCCCCCACTGTACTTCAACTTTTTCAAAGTCTGTATAGATAATTCCACTTGGATCTTTATTGTGGTGTTGTTTAAAGTGCAAGGATAGTGCGTGTTTCTCAAAACCTTTCCTGATGTTGGCTACATGTTCTGATATTCTCTTTTTCAAAGTTCTTTTTGTTCTTCCCACGTATTGTTTTTTGCATGGGCACTCTATAATATAGATTACATTCGTTGAATTACAGAATAAAAATTATCTTATCTCCCACGTATAGGAATTGTTAGTGGAACATACCTGTACAGTCTTTCTAGGAAAAGTTGTGATTGTACAGTTTTGGCACCTGCCACATCTGTAGAATCCTTTTAGGTTGAACCATCCATGTGAGATTGAGTCTTTTAATTTTTTTATAGGTTTTATTGTAGGTGCTATTTTGTTGGATAAATTTGGTGCATTGTATATGTTATACAGGGAACTTTTGTTAGTATTAGACCAATTACTTTGTCCTGCAGTATGTGATGCCAGTGTGTTTTGATAATCTCTATTTTTTTTGTGTTCTGTGTTGTATGGTAATATGATTCTAATTTTTTCTTTTTCTTGTGTTTGATTTTGATTGGTATCTTTTGGTTCAAAGAAATTGATTTTTCATTCTTAAAGCTTCTTTTTCAAAATCATCTACATCTGTACAATTCTTTTTCAGATGTCTGAACTGTCCAGCTGGTACATTAAGAAGCCATTGTGGTAAGTGACAGCTTGAGAAGAGGATATGGCTGTTTCTGGATATTGGCTTTTGATAACAGTACTGCAAATTATTTTATTGGTTTCTATTCTAATTGTTAAATCCCAAAATTAGACTTGTGTGTTACTAAATTTGGTTAAGAATTGTAGGTTCATTGAGTTAGTATTAATCTGTGTGAGAAATTTAGTGAGATCATCTTCTGTTTTGTTCCAAATAAAAAATATATTGTCTATGTAACGATGCCAGAGTACCAGGTCCTCCCCCAGCTTGGGAGAAATGTGGTAAAGTGATCTTCCCATTCCGCCATGAACAGATTGGCATAACTGGGGGCGAACCTGGTACCCATGGCAGTTCCTCTTGTGTTTAAATAAAAAGTATGGTCATAGACAAAATAATTATGAGTGAGTATGTATTGTACTCCTTTTTTTATAAAATGTATCTGTTCTTGTTGAAGTTCACTCCTTTTTTTCAATTGTGAAGTTAGAGCATTAATGCCTTGTTCATGATTGATTACTGTGTACAATGAATTGACGTCAAGTGTTCCTAAAATCCAGTGTGGTTCATATTGGAGATTTTCTATTATTTTCATGATCTGAGTTGTGTCTTTAATGTAAGAAAATGTTTCTTTTACTGATGGTTGCAATAGTTTATCTATTATCAGAATATATATACCACTATCTCAAACATTCCGCAAAATATAAAAAAAGGAAAAAATAAAAACAAAAACACATATGAGCTTTGAATATTTTGATATCACATTTAGGCGTTTTTGAAACATTAACACAAATATTTTTGTTTATTAGTATTTTTAAAGTGAAAAATAAAGGTTCAATTTGAGACAATAGGCCATAAGCAGAATTAATATAGCCTATGGCTATTGAAACATGAGCATTTAAAAATGGGTCGTTTTTTTCAGGAATATTACATTATTAGCTACTGAGTGTAGAACAATGGGGGAAAACTTTTTTTTATTCTTATTTTAACACAAGACCGCAGCATAACAAAATGTGAAAAAAGTGAAAGCGTGCATTGTATATCGCACCAAACACACTAAAAACATATGAACATGAATAAGGTTAACATTTTACTCTCCTGTCCATACAAGATCTTCAGTCTAGACATGTGTGTTATGTATGAATGAACTCAGATTTTACATTTTTCTGCGGAGTATATCTTATTAGCAAATTAGAATTTTGAATTTTTCATGTAACCACTGTTTGATGCAAAGTTGCATGAAAATGGTTGTGTGTATTAATTATTAGGTTCTAATTAGAGATGAGCAAATTGATTGGTTGATGAAACAGAGGCTGTCCCCGCTGCTCAAGAGGTTCCCATCGCCGCTTGACAGGGTTGGGTCTGTGCCCTCGGCTATTTTCAGTAGCCCCATATCAGGGAACAGAAAGGACGATGCACATGCATGGCACGCTCTTCATTTATGTTGGGGCCCTGTTCTTCAGATTGGACTGGATCTCAGAGGTGGGACCCGCACCTATCTTTTGAACTGAGCACACAAAGTGAAGGAGGCCGCACCAAGGATGCGCTGCTGCCCTCTATTCATTTCTATGGGACTGACGAAAATAGCCAAGTGCTAACGATTTGCCCCCAATGTATAAGATGACACAACTCCTTTAAGTACAGTACAATCTATTTTATAATATATGTTTAAGAATGAATCAAAAGAATATTAAGGATAGGCAAAGTGGTGGAATTAATTGATTTATTTTATTTTTCATTTCATTTTCATACATTTGTGTATTTCCCATGTTTTTGTTAACTACCGTAACTATCTGACCTACCTACCCAGAAATGGCCACTTAGACAGCCCCTACTTCATGAAGTCTACAGATAAGCTGCAGAGATCATGGGATGTTAGACATCCATTCCTGGCTGCCTCATAGTAGCTATTTCATCTAATCATTCACGCATTATTATTGGCTTATTTGCCAATACATACACACATGTATGCCTACACACACATATACACGCAGAAACACATACACAAACACGTGCACACACAAATGCACACACATACAAGCACACACACGTGCGCACACATGCACGCACAAGCAAACACACACAAACACACGTACACTCGCACACACAAACACACACACAAACACACAAGCACATACACACAAACACACACACACTATCTAACTAATAGGATGATGACAGCCATCCAGAGGTGCATCCCAACACAAGGACCTCCCCACTGAAACCACGCCATGAGCAATGGTTGTTATAGGAGTGACGCTCAAACTGCTGGGGTGCATCTATGGGACCCTCTTTCCAGAGACGATGTCCTCCACCCAACTCTCAAAAAGCTGAGGGGTCTTCAGGAGAGGTGGGCAGTCGAGCTGGGCTATCAGACGGTCGGTCTCTGTAGCTGTGATGTCATCCTTCCTATCCACGGCTTTACTGCAATGAGACACATAACATGTTAATAATTTACAAGTAATAAGAGCAGTAAAATCAGTCCTATCACAACCACTAGGTTTTAGGAAACTGGAAACATATTGTTAAACCAAAGACCAATAGACCCCATCCAGGAAAAGGGATTCAATAAAATCTTCAATCTTGGTGAAAAATTCCTCATCAATAACAGCACAAACTTCACCGTCTATGGCGAGCAAATAACCAAAAAACAGTTACAAAGGCTTTACAAAGGTTTTGGGTGTAAAAAGCCACAAAATTTGTGCAAGTGGTATTTTTCAACTTTTAATGTTTTACGCCACTCTTGCTAATGAAAAAAAGTGGGCGAAACTTAGAGAAAGGGGATGGGGCCACAACTACTGGCACATTTAATGCAATTGATGCCAGAAAAGTGACATAAATTACAGCTGAAACCTACGCCAGCAAGTAGGTAGATAATTTTTCAGGTTATGGTGCACAGGCCTCACAGATGTGAGAAATTTATTATAAACCTTTCCCCTCCTAATAAATTGGTTGCTTCTTTCACCAGCGGGCTTTTTACTAAGACTGGCATGTGAAACCTATTTATTAATTCAGTTCCCCCAACCTGTCCAGGAGAGGGACCCCATTCAGGCTTTATCCGTCTTTCGGAATAACTTTTTTGTATCTAGTCTCCCCAGGGTGCCTCTCAGAAACATCAGCACCTGAGATGTTTAGGCGCTGTCTGACAGCTGGCACAACTCTTCATATGGTACAGTCACCCCATGCCCACATAAGTGACCAAGAATAGGTCCTATTGTCACAAATGTAATACAGCCCTTGTTTTAGTACCCATGCAATTAACTTACCGCCTGCTGTGGTGTGAAGATGAAGCAATGTGGTAGTGGGTTGTCACTAAGTCCACTGGTTACTGGCAGAAGGTTCCGTTCCCTTAGCGATAGAACGTTTGGAATGTTACATCATAGAGACAGTTTGTGATGTCATTGCTCACTGGACAGAACCACTGTACTTGCTGCGGGGTGTGTTCTCCTGTTATTGATATAGCACCTACAAATGTAGAAATGCTCTTTTTGGATGTATTTGCTACCAATCATGATAATTATACATTGTACTATGTGAAGAGTTCTGCCTTGAATTTCACCAGTGTTTCTTAATGAAAATGATTTCTTATAAATATTAATACCCCCTGTGGGGTTTCGCTCTGGTAGATAGGGTAAGCAGGCGCAATACAGAGGTAAAATACAAGTTCTTAACTCAAAACGTTAGTGTTTATTCACACTTGAGGCAATTGCACAAAAACAGCACGTAACTTTGCAGTATTTGTGTTAATTCACACACAATGGAAATTTCATATAACACAAGTCACCTTGCTGGCAGTTGTGCCTCCAGTAGTCCACAGCAGGCTTTAGGGGCCTGTTTCCCCAGCATGCGGCTCTCAGCCCTCCAGCACGGCACAAAGCCTCAGATCCCAAAAACAGAGACATCTCTGCTGAGCCCAGCTGCCTATTTAAGGAAAGCCAGGTGCTGCCAAAACCCGGACCGACACTTAAACTTCGGTCTGGTATTTGACCTCACCTGGCTGAAACCAGCCCAGCCGCACATGCTGGGAGGAAAATATCTGCCTTGTCAGACACAACCCCTCACTGTGTCACATACGCCCCCCTTTGGCTGGTGTACCTTGTAGTTTACATCTCCAATTTTCTCGAGTACCTCGTAGGGCCCTGACTCCTAGCCAGGAACTTACTGTCCATGGTCGGCACCAGAACCAAAACCCGATCACCCGGGTTAAAGATCCGGACCCGAGCCTGCCGATTATAGACCCGACTCTGGGCTCGCTGACCTCCCTCCATATGCTCCCTAACAAGAGGCAACACTGTCTCTATCCGATCTTGCATCTGGGTAACATACTCAATGACACTTTTATGTGGAGTGGGTTGTTGTTCCCACGCCTCTTTGGCCACATCCAAGAGACCGCAAGGGTGTCTACCATATAGCAGTTCGAAGGGCGAGAATCCAGTAGAGGCCTGGGATACTTCTCGCACTGAGAAAATGAGATAGGGCAGAAGGAGGTCCCAGTCTTTCCCATCTTTAGACACTACCTTTTTCAACATATTTTTTAATGTTTGGTTAAACCGTTCTTCCAGACCGTCCGTTTGCGGATGGTAAATGGAGGTCCGTAGTTGTTTTATGTACAGCAACTTAGACAGTTCCCTCATCACCTTGGACACAAAAGGCGTCCCTTGGCCGGTCAGAACCTCTTTAGGTAGTCCTACTCGAGAAAACATCTCCATTAACTCCATTAACTCTTTAGCTATAGAGTTTTAGGGATATTTACAGAGGTAGATGCAAGGATGATGAAGGACATACTCTGCACTGTCTCGAGGATGGAGAATGCAATGGGGAACATAGCAACCCAGATTGGGGCAGTGCAGATGGATGTCAGTATAATACGGGATGAGATGGAGAAAATTAGGCAACGCTTACATGAGATGGAGAAAAGGGTCCCTGGCTTAGAACACTCGGTACAGAACTTAGAGAAGAAGGTACTGTTTCTAAAGGAAATGAATACCAAGATGGAACAAAAATTAATAAGTCAAGAAGATCCAACATAAGATGTGTAGGGATCCCAGAGCGGGTAGAGGGAGACAATTGTACTTAATACATGGAGAGATGGATAAGGGAGGACTGTAAGATGGATACCCTCTCCCCTTTTTTTGTCGTTGAAAGAGCACACAGGGTCCCTACAAAAAAGAGGGTTCCTGGGGAACATCCTAGACAGATATTGGTTAAATGTCTACTTGCTAAGGACCGTGATACAATATTATCTGATGCCAGGAACTCCAAAAAATATCAGATAGAGGGTGAAAAGATAAGATTGTTTCCAGACTATTCTGCTTATACTAATGCCCAGAGGAAAGAATATATTGCTGTCAAAAAGAGATTGAGGGTGGCAGGTCTAAAGTATTGGAAATTTTGAAACTGCGCTGCTTGAGATTATGTCATCCGGTTCACAGGTGAATGAAACAGGGCACCAGCCTCTATCCTCCTCACGCAGAGGATTCGATCCTCCCCAGACCGCCTCCTCTGCAGGGTTAAGATAATTGGCAAATAGTGAAGCACCCTCTTAAAAGTTGGTTTAAAAGGTTTTATTCTACTCACAAGCGATAGTAGACAAAAGGCATATCACAAAGGTAAAAACCGTGACGTTCCTGCCCGACCCGGGTTTCGCTCTCTGGCTTCCTCAGGGGCGACAACTGCGCATGTCCACAGTGGGGCCCTTTAAATAGCCCAGCTTCCCAAATTACAGGGGCCGATGTTCATTCAAATCATATTAAAATCTTACTATACAAACAACATTTTCACATAGTTTTCAAATCATATAAAATGCAAACAATAATCTTCACATATGTTTGGAAATCTCTTCCAATCAAAACCACTTATTTCCCATACTTCCCCTCTCGGGTTACCACAGCTCTATGGCGCAAATAGACTTCATTATCCATACCAATAAACACTTCCATCTCGTGACACATCTTCTATTATTATCACTTCCCCTTCTATTCATACAGCCTATATTCCAAATACCTCAAACTTTCCACATTTACCTATGCCGTTCATAATGCAGTCACCTAGTCACCGTCTACTCTTGGTCACGTCATTCAGGAGCTCTCAACCTCCCCTCCTTCTCATGACGTCCACATCACATGATACAACCGCCCAATGAGCGGCCACTCCCCATGACGTAGCCCGAAGGTCCTCAAGAGAGATGGTAAAGAGCTCACCAAATAGCGTCACCCGCAGGAATAATTTTTATCCCATATCTACACTAAGCATGGTTTTAGATCAAATTCTATGTTCAAACCACCTGGCTGCAGGATCCCTAGCTGGTAGATCCACTGTACTTCTTTTCTGTTGATTTGTACCAGCGAGTCGCCTACTCGCCAGTGTGGTTTAACCACTTCTACTCCAGCGAACTTCAAGCCCCACGGGTTCTTACCATGCACGAGCTTGAAGTGAGCTGATACACTATGGCTCATCAGGCCTTTCTTGATGTTCCGTATGTGTTCCTGGATCCCTATTTTCAGCTTCCTCACCGTCCTACCAACGTACTGGAGTCCACAAGGGCACTCCAACACGTATATAATACCCTCATTCTCGCAAGAGCAGTTTCCTTTTATATGGAACTCTCATCCATTCTTTTTGGATACCATACAGTTAACAGTTCTCAATCTTCCTTTTGTATTACGGTTTTTGCACCTAGTGCAGAACCCACACCATGTGAATTTCCCTCCCTCCTTACTCGGCTTTACACCCACTGGGGGGATGGCGCTGTGAACAAGCTTTGTTCTGATATTGGTTGCCTTCCTAAAAATAAAGGAAGGATTATCGGGTATGACTTTTCCTAATATTGGGTCATTCTTTAAAATACCCCAATTCTTTTTCACCACTTTTTTAATATTGTCCGACATCGAGCAGTATTTTGTTACAAAGGAGAACCTATAGTCCCTCTCATTCTTTTTCTCTTTTTCTTTTGTACATTCCTTTTCTTTCTTTTTTTCCTCTTCTACAGTCTGGATGCACGCATCCAGGCTGTTCTCTTCATACCCCCTTTCAAGGAATCTATCTTTTAGCACCTTACATTGTGTCCTATAGTCTTCCACTACTGTGCAATTCCGGGCCATTCTTTTAAATTGCCCTTTCGGTATATGTTTGAGCCATGGCCCGTAATGGCAACTTTTCATGTCGATATATGAATTAACATCCGTCTCTTTAAAATAAGAACTGGTTTTAAATCGACCATCCTCTATCTGTATGCATAAATCCCAAAAATTAATGAAAACATTGCTGATCTCCCCCACAAACCGCAAGTTCCACTCATTATTATTCAGCTGGTGGATGAAGGTCTCAAGTCCCTCTCTCTCTCCTTCCCACACTAGGAGACAGTCATCAATATATCTCCTCCAGAGGGTCAACCTACCCCCTGGGGAGTCCGCTCCTAGTGTGGGAAGGATGATACTCTCCTCCCATGCCCCCATAAAGATGTTGGCAAAACTGGGGGCGAATTTCGCCCCCATCGCCGTGCCAATGCACTGTACATAGTGGGAATCCCTAAACCAGAAGTAATTGTAATCAAGACAATAATTCAGACATTCCAGGTAAAATTCCCCTGCAGATCTCCTATTTTAGGGTCCTTTTTAATCCTACACCCTACCGCTTCTATGCCCAATTTTTTGGGGATTACTGTGTACAGGGATGCCACATCAATTGTGGCCATCCATGTATTCAGTGTGGGCGGGCTCAGATCTTTAATAAGTTGTATCACTGCCCCTGTATCCTTCAAATGCGAGGGGTTTTGCGTCACATATCCCTGTAAGTAAAAATCTATATATTCTGTGATTTTACAAGTCAGGGAGTTAAGATCCGAAATTATAGGCCTCCCCGGGGGGTCAATCAGGCTTTTGTGCACCTTTGGCAGGTGATATATCACCGGCACAATAGGAAATGGAACGGTCAGGTACTCAAACTCTTTTTTGTTTAATATCCCCTTTTTAAAGCCTTCTACTAGTATGCCATCAAGAATCTTTTTATATTCAAGGGTAGGGTTACTTTTCAGCTTCCTATAGGTTGCTTCATCAGATACCAATCTCGCCATTTCTGATTCATATTTCTCCTTACTCATCACGACCACCCCTCCCCCTTTATCGGCGGGCTTAATTATTATATCTGGATTCTGTTCCAGATCCTTTAGGGCCTTTCTTTCATTATAATTAAGATTTTGTGTCACCTTACTCGTATCCATTTCTTCTAATTCTTTCAATAAGCCTATTTTAAATGCTTCCACACACTCATTATTGCGATTTTTGGGAAAAATTTTTGATTTCTCCTTAAAATGTGTATGCACAATGCCCTCCCCTTCATCTCCCATTTTGCTTTGTGGTGCCGGGTTATTTATCCAGTATTTTGCCATATTCATTTTCAGAATGTATTTATGAATATCCAGGAACGTCTCAAATTTATTCATCTTCTGGCTAGGCGCATATTTTAAACCCTTACTAAGGACACTCTTCTCTCCTTCCGTTAAAGTGTGACTACTCAAATTAAAGATTCCTCTTATATTTCTTTGCTCTTTTTGGTTTTTGGACTTGTTCTTAAAGTATAGCTTACTTTTCCCGGCAAAATTAAGGGTAGACCATAAAGGTAGGACTGTTTTTTTTCAGACTTCGGAGGAGGCTAGCGAGTGGGCGGACGGGGAGGGCCTTTGAGGTTGGGGGAGACGGAGGGGAAACGAGTCACTATGCTAAGATATGGAGTCGCCCCGACTGCTGTCCAGCAGAAGGGGGGGCTATTTAGGGTGGGGAGGTAGCTATGGGAGGAGGGAGAGGGGGGCGTGTGTTTTTTATTTATTTATTTATTTATTTATTTTTTATTATTATTTTCTCCTCCACCTCTGCTAGATGGTTAGGATTCTCTCGTTGAATGTGAGGGGTTTACGGGAGAGAGTAAAGAGATATGCTATCCTTGAGTGGATGAAGAGGTTCTTGCCAGCCATCATCTGCCTCCAAGAGACACATTTGGACAAGGAATCTTTAAGGTGGTTGGAGAAGAGATGGATAGTGGAAGGGTACCACTCAGTATATACTACCTATTCTAGAGGGGTCTCAATTTTGATACACAACAAGATTAAATTTGAGTGTCTGGCATATGAGGCGGATGATTATGGTAGATACCTCTTTTTATATTGTAATATAGAAGGTGTTAAAATAGTTATTGCGAATATATATATTCCCCCACCATATAAGCCAGACGTCTTATATCAATTGCATAGATTTATGTTGAATAGACAGGATTCTAAAATGATTGCGATAGGAGATTACAATGTGGTGATGGATCCACTCAGGGATAGAACGTCGGCCAGAGGTGGAGGAGCATCAAAAGTAGATTTTTTTAAACTAGCCCAAGAATTTAATTGGGTTGACGTCTGGCGTCTTCTGAACCCGGATGAAACCATGTATTCCTGTTATTCTAAAACACATCAAACCTGGTCAAGGATAGATATGGTCCTGGGAAACAAAAATCTAATGTCCCAAGATAGGATAAAGATAAAGTATTTGCCAATGGCTTTATCAGACCACAGTGCAGTGGTAATGGAATTAGATTTGACAAAAAAAAATATTTTGCTACCATTTAAGTTAACTCCCACTGGTTAACGATGATCCCAGACAAAGAGACTATAATGGAAGAATTAAAAATGATACTGCTAGCAGGTTAATTGTTTGGGATACTGCCAAGGCATATCTGAGAGGATTGCTCTTCAAAAAGGTGAATCATTGGAAAAAGAGCACTAGAGAAATAGGTAACGCACTGGAAAAAAAAGTAGAAGAAGCAAGAATAACTTGTATAACATACCCTACGGATTATAATAGGAAAACATGAAAAGTTAAAGGCACATCAAATGGACAGAAGTAGGAAAGAATTACTTTTTCAAGGGATCTGTTTAGCCTCAGAGGGAGAAAAGGTTGGCAATATTCTGGCAAGTATAGTAAGTATAGTATAGTAAGAAATCAAAGAGGGAAATCTTAGATAGGGGCGATTAAAGATAAAACGGGTGAAATAATTAGTACACCGGAAGGAATTAAAGAAGTGTTTCTGGAATATTTCCAGGAACTTTATAAGTCTAGGGTACAATACTCAAAACAAGATCTGGACCTATACCTAGACAGGATATCTCTCAGAGAATTATCTCAGCCCCAAAAAAAATATTTAGAAAAATAAATATCGACGGCGGAAATAAATGAAGTTTTGAGCAAGGTAAAATCTGATAAAGCACCAGGATGCGACGGGCTTCCTTTTGAAATATATAAAGCGTTCTCCCAGGTATTAATACCAGAACTAAAAATAACATTGAATGAGGCAAAAAAAATCGGCGCTCTACCAGAATCAATGAAAGAGGCAATTATTACCCTAATCCCAAAAAAAGGTAAAGAACAACTAGACCCAGGATCATATAGGCCAATATCTCTTCTAAATACGGACGTTAAAATCTTGGCAAAGGTTCTGTGTAAAGTGTTATTTCAAGCTAGACTTCTTATACTTAAGAAATGGGTAGGGGTAGATCCTCCGACAGTGGGACTGTGGAGAAAAGCAGTTGACAACCTGATCAAGGAAGAACGGGTGATGGAGGGCCATAGTAAAAAAGCAAAAAATATTGATGAACTTTGGAAAAAATGGTTACTTTAGGGCTAGATTGACGAAGGAAAGTTTTTGGTTTTTTTACGCCCCGCTCTCCCCCCCCCCCAGATGGGTGGTGGGAGGGTAAAAAGGAAAAAATAATTTATTTTTACGCATAGAAAAATTTGTTACTGTTGACCAAATGGAAATGTAACTATTTCCTGCGGATATTGAAGTACGTGATTGCTGATTTGCTATGTTTGGAATGAATATGTCTTTTTTATATGAAATGAAAATAAAGAGATTGAAATACAAAAAACTCTTTAGCTATAAGTTTGGCCGGGTACCAAGTGGCGTAGTCTAGAATGACTAAGATGTGTTGATGCCCTCTGGCGAACTTCGTTACTGGGCCTATGAGGTCCATAGCTATTCGGTCAAACGGTACTTCGATAGTCGGGAGAGGTACTAGGGGACTACGGAAATGTGGCTGGGGCTAGTTATCTGGCAGGTCGGGCAAGACTTACAAAACTCTTCCACTTCTTTGAATATGCTGGGCCAGTAAAACCGCTGTAGAATATGATGCTGAGTTTTCTGCAGCCCCCGGGGACTCCCGATAACGTGTTGGTGGGCTAGATCTAACCCAAGCTTGCGATAAGCCTTGAGGACCACCAACTGTTCAATAGGCTCTCCCCGTAGTTGGTTTACCCGATACAACATATCCTGATGAACCACAAAACAGGGAAACACTGACTCTGCCCCAGGTTGTTGTGGTTCACCATCTACTATTAACACATTTTCCCAGGCGCGGGATAGGGTTGGGTCCCGACGTTGGGCGGTACCAAAATTATTCCCGGAGATATTGAGGTCTGCCAAGTCAGGACCCGGCGGCAAGTCCTCCACGTCTCCCACCATCACACTTAGCGGGGTTGTCTCCCCCTCTTCCACTGAAATGGCGGTCACCCCTACCACTGGCCCTTCGGTCTCAGGTCCCCAGGGTTCTGGTCTCCCCCCTGGGCTGGGCCACTCTGCTAGGGTTACCCCTGTCTCATGGGTATCAGTCACTCTCGTAGCAGGCCACAGTGCCGGGAAGTCTCTCCCTATTATAAGTTCGTAGTGTAAATTTGGGGCAACTGCCACTTTGTGAGTCCATCTGCCAGCCCCTGTGGTAAGAGACACCAGGGCGGTGGGATAGTCTTTTAAATCTCCATGGATGTACATGACCCTGCCTTTCTGGCCAGTATACTCCGCGGACCATACCAGGGGAACCCTTACTAGGAACACCAGACTCCCTGAGTCCAGCAGAGCCTCCGCTGTAGTGTCTCCTACCTCCACCTGGCACAGGTGGTTTAGAGTTTTTGGGGTACCTGCTGCACACAGCTTCCTGGAATATAGCGACTGACGGTAGCCATAGTTAGTATCCATGGGTTCCACATGATGGGGACAGTCAGCTCATACATGGCCGGCTCCTGACACCGCCAGCAGACTATCGGAGCCAGGTCCGTAGAGGGTACACCCCGGGTGGGTTTAGTTGGTACAAGTCGCCGGGTCTGGGATGGAGATTTACGGGGTTTGACTGCCCCCCTCCCAAAAGAACCCCCTGTAACAGTCTTAGTAGCCTCATTGCGCTCCACCAGGTCCACCATTTCTTGGGCGTTGCCAGGAGACACCTGGCCCATCCAGTTCTGGAGAGGGGGTGGCAGAGCCCTCCAGAACATATCAGCCAATAGTCTATCCAGCATAACCATGGGACTCAGCACATCAGGCTGTAACCACTTTTGCGCCAAAAAATAGTGCAAAAGTTAATATAAATCCAGTGCGAGTTGAGTGACTTCCTTAAAACACTGAAGTTTTGTGAGTAGGATACTTGAATAGTAAGTTAGAAGCACTTGAATATTAAGTTAGAAGTGTTTGGTAACAATATTTCCGATAGAAAATATCAAGTGTCTATATTTGTAGAAATCGCAATGTGACACTTGAAAGGTCAAATATTTGAGACCATCTGAGTTTCTGGTAAAGTGCTGTGAATATCACACTTAGAGGAAAATATTGTGCCAGCTACATTGAACAACACGCTTGGGGGGTGAGAAATAAGTATTGTCTCTACTCACAAGAGACTAGTTAGATAAGGTTGTGATCGGGGGCGTCCCATCCGTTCCTTAGCCACTCACCCATCCTGCTGTGTCTGCGTTGGTCCTGTGCTTGTGTAGATGGAAGTTTCGTGTAGCTGATCTCTCTACACTGTCGGCATCTCACGTGACTGTGGGTCGTTCACGTGATCGCCCAGCTTATCACGTGTTGTTTTAGGTACTTGCGATTATGTTGAAAATGTTCATAAGGTTCCGATTGTTTAAAACTGCAAGTTTCGGTAATCCTTCACTGAGGTCTTCAAACTTTGAGGATGAATAAAGCTGAGTTCTCCTATAACATTGGAGTGTCCACTTTCGTTGTACCGCGGTAAAAATTCGAATTTGTGGATAGTCCCGAATTCTCTATTGGTTGTCGATAAATACTGTGATGAATTCGTAGTAATCCAAAAAAAAGGGGGGTCCCATCCAATGAAGCCAGACGCGTTTCGAGGTGTACTACCTCTTCCTCAGTGGCCATGAATGGGACTGCAGTCCATCCTGCTTTTATATACCCATGACAAGGGTTTGTTATAAGCTATGGAATGGAATATGGCATGGAATAGTGAAAATAGGAATTTGTAAAAACTGTATATATATATATTTAGAGAAAAACATTGGAGAATATGTAAAACTGGATTATAAAAGAAAAATCATCAAAATCCATAGTAAATTCTTTAAAATATCGCATGCGTTTTTGTAGCGTTTTTGATGCGATTTTTTGGGGTAATGCGTTTTTTTCACAAATGTGTGCTCTATATTATAATAAATGTTCTGGATAGAGTTAAAATTGATAGTACAAATCCTTCATTGTTTAATCTCGATTTCTTACTTTCTGTGTTGTTTTTCATGAACGTTTCTGATTTTATCTGTTATAAAAATTCATATGCATTATTTGAATTGTTCTTGTATAATATTCATATGTAGTGTATAGGGCCGTGGGTCTTACTCCGAGGGGAAGTCGTGGTGCCGAGAAATCGGCCAGACTCACGACGTCCCATCAGTGCAAGGCCCACAGCCTGTAGTCATAGAAAACCGAAGATCTCAAAATCTGAGTTGAGTCCTCCAGGTATTAAGGTTTCAAAATCATAAATTCATCTGTATAATATAGATTACATTCGTTGAATTACAGAATAAAAATTATCTTATCTCCCACGTATAGGAAGTGTTAGTGGAACATACCTGTACAGTCTTTCTAGGAAAAGTTGTGATTCTACAGTTGTGGCACCTGCCACATCTGTAGAATCCTTTTAGGTTGAACCATCCATGTGAGATTGAGTCTTTTAATTTTTTTATAGGTTTTATTGTAGGTGCTATTTTGTTGGATAAATTTGGTGCATTGTATATGTTATACAGGGAACTTTTGTTAGTATTAGACCAATTACTTTGTCCTGCAGTATGTGATGCCAGTGTGTTTTGATAATCTCTATTTTTTTGTGTTCTGTGTTGTATGGTAATATGATTCTAATTTTTTCTTTTTCTTGTGTTTGATTTTGATTGGTATCTTTTGGTTCAAAGAAATTGATTTTTCATACTTAAAGCTTCTTTTTCAAAATCATCTACATCTGTACAATTCTTTTTCAGATGTCTGAACTGTCCAGCTGGTACATTAAGAAGCCATTGTGGTAAGTGACAGCTTGAGAAGAGGATATGGCTGTTTCTGGATATTGGCTTTTGATAACAGTACTGCAAATTATTTGATTGGTTTTTATTCTAATTGTTAAATCCAAAAATTAGACTTGTGTGTTACTAAATTTGGTTGAGAATTGTAGGTTCATTGAGTTAGTATTAATCTGTGTGAGAAATTTAGTGAGATCATCTTCTGTTTTGTTCCAAATAAAAAATATATTGTCTATGTAACAATGCCAGAGTACCAGGTCCTCCCCCAGCTTTAGAGAAATGTGGTAAAGTGATCTTCTCATTCCGCCATAAACAGATTGGCATAACTGGGGGCGAGCCTGGTACCCATGGCAGTTCCTCTTGTGTGTAAATAAAAAGTATGGTCATAGACAAAATAATTATGAGTGAGTATGTATTGTACTCCTTTTTTATAAAATTTATCTGTTCTTGTTGAAGTTCACTCCTTTTTTTCAATTGTGAAGTTAGAGCATTAATGCCTTGTTCATGATTGATTACTGTGTACAATGAATTGACGTCAAGTGTTCCTAAAATCCAGTGTGGTTCATATTGGAGATTTTCTATTATTTTCATGATCTGAGTTGTGTCTTTAATGTAAGAAAATGTTTCTTTTACTGATGGTTGCAATAGTTTATCTATATATTGAGAGAGGTTTGACGTGATGGAGTCTATCCCTGAAATGATTGGTCTGCCAGTTTTTGTTTTTTTGAGTCCTTATGTACTTTCGGAATGCAGTAAAATGCTTGTAGCCGCTGTTGGGTGCCTGTTATGAAATTTTTTTCTTGTTCCTGTAGGACATTCAGATCGAGGCCTTCCCTAGCATATTTTTCAAGTTCTAAACTATTTTGTTTAATTGGATTTTCTGTTAGTTTTTTGTATGTAGTATTATCTGATAATTGTTTTGTACATTCCATGTCATAGTCTTCATCTCACTACAAATTGGCGTGGTATTAAAAAGCAGGAAGTGCTCAACCCCATATGCAGTGGCGCATTTATACCAGGGGGGGCAGATCCTGCACTTGTGGTCCGCTGCTAATGGCAATCCCCAGCAAAAATGCATACAATGGAGGATGCCTGCAGCGGACCACAAGTACCACAATGGACATCCTACACAGTATAGCAAATGTGTGGATGTGATAAACAGTATATATAATATAACAAAAACAAAGACAGGTGCACTCTGCGGTCTTACTAAGCCCTCAAACTGGTTTTAAAATTGAGAGATTAGCCAACATGTCCTACGTGAGGACATGTCTGAGCCCGAGCACCGCACCAAGGTTTCTCAAGTAGCTCGGGATTTAACGTAGGTTTAGCATTAGGTCCCGAGCTACTTGAGAAACCTTGGCTAATGTTGGACATGTTGGCTAATCTCTCAATTTTAACACCAGTTTTAGGGCTTCCATCTACACAAGCACAGAACCAACGCAGACACAGCAGGATGGGTGAGTGGCTGAGGAACGGGTGGGACGCCCCCCGATCACAGCCTTATTGTTATGTCCCCTGGACACTCTGTGTCTCTCAGGTACTGCTGGCAATGCTGCCAGTATCTGCTCAGCAAGTTACACACACAGGCCGATGTACTACTTAACCAGAGCAAGGTTTATTACTCAGAACATTATGGCATTCTTACATGGAGGAGTCTTATTCCAAACAGCTTCTGTCCTTATCAGATGTAATCCCTTCTCAGCCTCATGTGTCTGCTTCCAGTTCCCCTCACACACCGTCTGACTTCCTGGTACAGCTCCTCCTCCCCCATCATGCATCAGGAGAAAGAGGCTAAAGGTCACAGTGATCTATCACAACATCACACCTCCTTTCCTTCCAAAAAAAACAAAAAAAAAAAAAAAACATAACAAGAGAACAAAATGTTGAACACATAACATAACAAGGCAAGCGAGATCAGTTCAGCAAGTAGTATCTCCAACTCAGTTCTGTGATTTCCGCAGCACTTCATGAGCCCTTTGTCTCTGTTCCCTGAACTCCAATGTGTCCCGTAAGATTTCAGCACTTTGCCAGCGAGGCGTTTGACGTCTTTGACGGGTAGACTTACGCAGAGGCACAGCACCGGGAGGGATAGAGTCAGTCAAGGGTTCTGGAGATGTCAGTGGGCGTCCCACAGACAAATCAGGCTCTGTAACTCCAGGCACATGTCCGGGCTCCTCAGGAATATGGTCACCAACCAGTTCAGGGTTTGGTTGTAAACTTGTGGGATCATGCCAGACACCATCCATATGTCACCAGCAGAGTTCAGAGTAGACTCTGGTGGGTGGTTAGAAAGAGGGGTCGGTTTTGTCACTAGTGGCCGGCAAATGCGTTTCCTCAATTGTGAAAGGTGTCGCCGAACACAAATGCCTTCCTCCAGGCGGACAAGGTACATTCTTCTGCCAAGAGTTCCATCAATAAGGCCCGGAAGCCAAGGAGGCAAAGCTCTGTAATTCTGAGACCATACAAGATCACCGGCACGGAATCCCAGACGGCCCGGCGGAGGAGGTGTTGGTGACTGTTCCTGCGGACGAACTAAATCAAGTTTGGTGCGGAGATGCCTGCCAAACATAAGAAAAGCCGGTGACAGCCCAGTAGTAGCGTGTTTCGTGTTACGGTACATGATCAAGAATTCCAGCAGCTTCTCTTCTGACAGTCCAACCTGGTCCAGAGTGGACAGTAAGTGCTTCTTAAATGTCTGCACAAATCGTTCTGCCAGCCCATTTGAAGCTGGATGATAAGGAGCTGTTTTGTAGTGTTGGACGCCCAAGCCACTAAGGAAGGATTGAAACTCATGCGATGTAAATTGAGTTCCATTGTCGGAGACTATGGCTGTTGGCAAGCCATATTGAGCAAAGAGCTTCCTTAAGACTAGAATGGTAGCAGCTGAGGTAATAGAAGGCATTAGAAAAACCTCCGGCCATTTTGAATGCGCATCTACCACGATCAAATACATTTTACCCTGGATGGGGCCAGCAAAATCAAGATGGAGTCTGGACCACGGTTCTGTTGGCCATGGCCAAGGTTGCAGGGTTCCTCTCTTTTGGGGTCGCTGGGCTTGACAGCACCCAGGACATTGAGCAACATAATCTTCAATTGCTGTATCCATTTGTGGCCACCAAACATAGCTCCGGGCTCGCTGCTTCATGCGCACCACACCAGGATGGCCTTCATGCAGTATCGTTAGCATGGTTGATTGCAAGTACTGGGGTACAATCACTCTATTGCCCCATTGTAGGCAACCAGTATTAGTCACAAGCTCACATTTTCTGGCAAAGTACGGACGAAATTCACCTGAAACTCTCTCTGGCCATCCAGTCTGAACATAAGAGAATATCTGAGACAGGAAAGGATCTGTGGCTGTATGTCTGGCAATCAGGGAGGTGGACATGCAAGATTGTGGCCTGTGTACTTCCACTACACGTACCTCTCTTAGTGGGTGGTCATCTCTTAGTGGCAATCTGGAAAAAGCATCTGCATTGCCATGGGTATCATGGGAGCGGTATCTGATAGAATAAGCATAAGCTCCTAAAAATAAAGCGTACCTTTGTAAGCGAGATGCAGTTGTTGTAGAAATTCCTTTCTGAGGGTTCAGTATTGACAACAGAGGTTTGTGGTCAGTGATAAGTGTGAACTCCCGACCATAGATGTACGCGTGAAATTTTTTTGTGGCCCATACAATGGCCAAAGCTTCCTTGTCAATCTGGGAGTAGTTTTGTTCCGCTGAGGTTAAAGACCTGGAGGCAAAAGAAATGGGGCGCTCCGTGCCATCCGGCATGACATGGGAAAGCACGGCACCCAGTCCATAAGGCGAGGCATCACAAGCCAGGATGACGGGTTTCTTTAAATCATAGTGGACCAGAACTCGAGAAGACAGAATGAGTTCTTTAGAAAGCCGAAAAGCTTCTTCACATTTGTCTGTCCATATCCATTTAGCTCTTGCATCCAGTAAGCGATGTAATGGGTAGAGCTGGTGTGCTAGGTTCGGCAAGAAACGGTGGTAGTAATTTAGGAGGCCAAGGTAAGACCTGAGCTGGGTGACATTCCGGGGGGTAGGGGCATGGGTAAGGGCTTTAACCTTTTCTTCAGTAGTGTGTAACCCATGTCGGTCCACCGTGTGGGCACAAAACTCCAGCTGAGACTTGAGAAATTCGCATTTTGAAAGATTGACACGTAAACCATACTTTTGGAGTCTCTCTAGCACAGCTTCAACATTCTTTCTGTGTTCTTCATCAGTGGGACCAGTGATGAGCATGTCATCCAGTAGACATTGGGTGAAAGGTATTCCTGCCAGTACCTCATCCATGATCCGCTGCCAGATGGCTGGAGCTGGGGCTATGCCAAAAACCATGCGGTTATACTGGAATAATCCTTTATGAGTGTTAATGGTCAACAGATGGCGTGAATCTGGGTGTACTTGCAGTTGCAGGTAAGCTTGCTTTAAGTCTATTTTTGTAAACTTTTGCCCCCCAGCCAGTGAGCCAAATAAATCTTCAAGTCGAGGCAATGGGTATTGATCCACAAGAAGTTGGTTGTTCAGAGCTACCCTGAAATCACCACAAATCCTAATGTCTCCATTCTTTTTCTTGACAGGCACAATTGGTGATGCCCATTCACTTCTATCCACTTTCGTTATGATCTTTTCAGCCAATAGGTGGTCCAGCTCTGCTTCCACTTTTTTTCGCAAGGCAAAAGGTACTGATCTTGCCTTACAAAAACGAGGTGTAGCACCAGGCTTCAAGAGGAGGTGGGCCATCTTTCCTTTTACGGTGCCCAAAGAGTCCTCAAAAACCTCTTTAAAACGTGACTTCAGGGATTCCACCCAATGGTCTACTTTAGAAAGCAATGTACATTGGGCAATGGTAAAAGGAGGCATGCCCAGGGCTTTGATCCAGTCCCTTCCATACAGCGGAGGACCTCCATTCCTTACAACATAAAGGCGTAGACTTTGACTGCGGTTGCCTAATGTAACAAGGGGTTTTACATAACCCAAGGGCTGTAGTAGTTCCTTGCTGTAGGTTTGTAGTGTGAGCTTTGTAGGTTTTAGCGGCAGGGACAGACCCGATGCCTTTAAATCAGTCCATGAAATGACAGACACAGCTGCCCCTGTATCAACATCCATGGAGACAGGACAGCCATTGAGTGTGACATCCACTTTAATCGCAGGAGTACTCCCAGTTACTCGAAACAGTCCAACATGCTGGACACATGTCTCCTCATCAGAGCTAAAACCGTTATTGTCCATATCCACACGGAATGTCTGTTTACGTCTATCTTTTGTGGTAGCGTTCGGGGAGCGAGAGCTGCGGCAAACGCGCCCAATATGACCAGTCTTTCCACAGCGAAAACAAACGACATCCTTGAACTTGCAAGCCGGCGCACTGTGAGTAGTGTTACCACAACGGTAGCAAGTCAGGGTCCCAGAGACAGAAGAATTAGGGTGGCGAGGTTTAAGCTGAGTGGCAGGGGACGGGCGTCTCGAGCGTTGAGTGATAGCAGTGTGGAATATTTCCTCACCCTGGCTTGCAGGAGTTGTTGGTGGTGCCTTCAGTAGGGTGGCGTCCCGTGTTGCCAACTCCATGACCGTAGCAAGGTCAGTGGCTTTCGTCAGAGTCAAGTCGGGTTCTGTGAGTAAACGTTTCTGTATGGCTGGGTCGCAGAGTCCCATGACGAACATGTCACGGAGAGCCGTCTGTAGGTAGTCTCCAAACTGACAAGTGGCAGCTAGTTTACGTAAAGCAATGATATATGTCTTTATATCCTCCCCGGCCTGCTGCCTTCTACTGTAGAATTTAAACCGCTCTGCGATTTCTAACGGCTTCGGGTTGTAGTGTGTATGTAGCGTCTGAATTAACTCAGGCAGGGACTTAGAGGCTGGCTTGTCTGGAGAAACAAGGTCTCTGAGGGTTCCATATGCAGCTTGACCCAATGCAGTGAGAAAAACTGCAACTTTCTTTTCAACAGTCACATTATTTGCTTCCATATACTGTTCCAGCCTCTCCACCCAGGAGATCCATGACTCAGCTGCAGGATCAAATGGTTGAATAAACCCTATGAAGGCCATGTGTGCTAAAATCCACAATCCTCGTCGCCACTGTTATGTCCCCTGGACACTCTGTGTCTCTCAGGTACTGCTGGCAATGCTGCCAGTATCTGCTCAGCAAGTTACACACACAGGCCGATGTACTACTTAACCAGAGCAAGGTTTATTACTCAGAACATTATGGCATTCTTACATGGAGGAGTCTTATTCCAAACAGCTTCTGTCCTTATCAGATGTAATCCCTTCTCAGCCTCATGTGTCTGCTTCCAGTTCCCCTCACACACCGTCTGACTTCCTGGTACAGCTCCTCCTCCCCCATCATGCATCAGGAGAAAGAGGCTAAAGGTCACAGTGATCTATCACAACATCACACCTCCTTTCCTTCCCAAAAAAACAAAAAAAAAAAAAAAACATAACAAGAGAACAAAATGTTGAACACATAACATAACAAGGCAAGCGAGATCAGTTCAGCAAGTAGTATCTCCAACTCAGTTCTGTGATTTCCGCAGCACTTCATGAGCCCTTTGTCTCTGTTCCCTGAACTCCAATGTGTCCCGTAAGATTTCAGCACTTTGCCAGCGAGGCGTTTGACGTCTTTGACGGGTAGACTTACGCAGAGGCACAGCACCGGGAGGGATAGAGTCAGTCAAGGGTTCTGGAGATGTCAGTGGGCGTCCCACAGACAAATCAGGCTCTGTAACTCCAGGCACATGTCCGGGCTCCTCAGGAATATGGTCACCAACCAGTTCAGGGTTTGGTTGTAAACTTGTGGGATCATGCCAGACACCATCCATATGTCACCAGCAGAGTTCAGAGTAGACTCTGGTGGGTGGTTAGAAAGAGGGGTCGGTTTTGTCACTAGTGGCCGGCAAATGCGTTTCCTCAATTGTGAAAGGTGTCGCCGAACACAAATGCCTTCCTCCAGGCGGACAAGGTACATTCTTCTGCCAAGAGTTCCATCAATAAGGCCCGGAAGCCAAGGAGGCAAAGCTCTGTAATTCTGAGACCATACAAGATCACCGGCACGGAATCCCAGACGGCCCGGCGGAGGAGGTGTTGGTGACTGTTCCTGCGGACGAACTAAATCAAGTTTGGTGCGGAGATGCCTGCCAAACATAAGAAAAGCCGGTGACAGCCCAGTAGTAGCGTGTTTCGTGTTACGGTACATGATCAAGAATTCCAGCAGCTTCTCTTCTGACAGTCCAACCTGGTCCAGAGTGGACAGTAAGTGCTTCTTAAATGTCTGCACAAATCGTTCTGCCAGCCCATTTGAAGCTGGATGATAAGGAGCTGTTTTGTAGTGTTGGACGCCCAAGCCACTAAGGAAGGATTGAAACTCATGCGATGTAAATTGAGTTCCATTGTCGGAGACTATGGCTGTTGGCAAGCCATATTGAGCAAAGAGCTTCCTTAAGACTAGAATGGTAGCAGCTGAGGTAATAGAAGGCATTAGAAAAACCTCCGGCCATTTTGAATGCGCATCTACCACGATCAAATACATTTTACCCTGGATGGGGCCAGCAAAATCAAGATGGAGTCTGGACCACGGTTCTGTTGGCCATGGCCAAGGTTGCAGGGTTCCTCTCTTTTGGGGTCGCTGGGCTTGACAGCACCCAGGACATTGAGCAACATAATCTTCAATTGCTGTATCCATTTGTGGCCACCAAACATAGCTCCGGGCTCGCTGCTTCATGCGCACCACACCAGGATGGCCTTCATGCAGTATCGTTAGCATGGTTGATTGCAAGTACTGGGGTACAATCACTCTATTGCCCCATTGTAGGCAACCAGTATTAGTCACAAGCTCACATTTTCTGGCAAAGTACGGACGAAATTCACCTGAAACTCTCTCTGGCCATCCAGTCTGAACATAAGAGAATATCTGAGACAGGAAAGGATCTGTGGCTGTATGTCTGGCAATCAGGGAGGTGGACATGCAAGATTGTGGCCTGTGTACTTCCACTACACGTACCTCTCTTAGTGGGTGGTCATCTCTTAGTGGCAATCTGGAAAAAGCATCTGCATTGCCATGGGTATCATGGGAGCGGTATCTGATAGAATAAGCATAAGCTCCTAAAAATAAAGCGTACCTTTGTAAGCGAGATGCAGTTGTTGTAGAAATTCCTTTCTGAGGGTTCAGTATTGACAACAGAGGTTTGTGGTCAGTGATAAGTGTGAACTCCCGACCATAGATGTACGCGTGAAATTTTTTTGTGGCCCATACAATGGCCAAAGCTTCCTTGTCAATCTGGGAGTAGTTTTGTTCCGCTGAGGTTAAAGACCTGGAGGCAAAAGAAATGGGGCGCTCCGTGCCATCCGGCATGACATGGGAAAGCACGGCACCCAGTCCATAAGGCGAGGCATCACAAGCCAGGATGACGGGTTTCTTTAAATCATAGTGGACCAGAACTCGAGAAGACAGAATGAGTTCTTTAGAAAGCCGAAAAGCTTCTTCACATTTGTCTGTCCATATCCATTTAGCTCTTGCATCCAGTAAGCGATGTAATGGGTAGAGCTGGTGTGCTAGGTTCGGCAAGAAACGGTGGTAGTAATTTAGGAGGCCAAGGTAAGACCTGAGCTGGGTGACATTCCGGGGGGTAGGGGCATGGGTAAGGGCTTTAACCTTTTCTTCAGTAGTGTGTAACCCATGTCGGTCCACCGTGTGGGCACAAAACTCCAGCTGAGACTTGAGAAATTCGCATTTTGAAAGATTGACACGTAAACCATACTTTTGGAGTCTCTCTAGCACAGCTTCAACATTCTTTCTGTGTTCTTCATCAGTGGGACCAGTGATGAGCATGTCATCCAGTAGACATTGGGTGAAAGGTATTCCTGCCAGTACCTCATCCATGATCCGCTGCCAGATGGCTGGAGCTGGGGCTATGCCAAAAACCATGCGGTTATACTGGAATAATCCTTTATGAGTGTTAATGGTCAACAGATGGCGTGAATCTGGGTGTACTTGCAGTTGCAGGTAAGCTTGCTTTAAGTCTATTTTTGTAAACTTTTGCCCCCCAGCCAGTGAGCCAAATAAATCTTCAAGTCGAGGCAATGGGTATTGATCCACAAGAAGTTGGTTGTTCAGAGCTACCCTGAAATCACCACAAATCCTAATGTCTCCATTCTTTTTCTTGACAGGCACAATTGGTGATGCCCATTCACTTCTATCCACTTTCGTTATGATCTTTTCAGCCAATAGGTGGTCCAGCTCTGCTTCCACTTTTTTTCGCAAGGCAAAAGGTACTGATCTTGCCTTACAAAAACGAGGTGTAGCACCAGGCTTCAAGAGGAGGTGGGCCATCTTTCCTTTTACGGTGCCCAAAGAGTCCTCAAAAACCTCTTTAAAACGTGACTTCAGGGATTCCACCCAATGGTCTACTTTAGAAAGCAATGTACATTGGGCAATGGTAAAAGGAGGCATGCCCAGGGCTTTGATCCAGTCCCTTCCATACAGCGGAGGACCTCCATTCCTTACAACATAAAGGCGTAGACTTTGACTGCGGTTGCCTAATGTAACAAGGGGTTTTACATAACCCAAGGGCTGTAGTAGTTCCTTGCTGTAGGTTTGTAGTGTGAGCTTTGTAGGTTTTAGCGGCAGGGACAGACCCGATGCCTTTAAATCAGTCCATGAAATGACAGACACAGCTGCCCCTGTATCAACATCCATGGAGACAGGACAGCCATTGAGTGTGACATCCACTTTAATCGCAGGAGTACTCCCAGTTACTCGAAACAGTCCAACATGCTGGACACATGTCTCCTCATCAGAGCTAAAACCGTTATTGTCCATATCCACACGGAATGTCTGTTTACGTCTATCTTTTGTGGTAGCGTTCGGGGAGCGAGAGCTGCGGCAAACGCGCCCAATATGACCAGTCTTTCCACAGCGAAAACAAACGACATCCTTGAACTTGCAAGCCGGCGCACTGTGAGTAGTGTTACCACAACGGTAGCAAGTCAGGGTCCCAGAGACAGAAGAATTAGGGTGGCGAGGTTTAAGCTGAGTGGCAGGGGACGGGCGTCTCGAGCGTTGAGTGATAGCAGTGTGGAATATTTCCTCACCCTGGCTTGCAGGAGTTGTTGGTGGTGCCTTCAGTAGGGTGGCGTCCCGTGTTGCCAACTCCATGACCGTAGCAAGGTCAGTGGCTTTCGTCAGAGTCAAGTCGGGTTCTGTGAGTAAACGTTTCTGTATGGCTGGGTCGCAGAGTCCCATGACGAACATGTCACGGAGAGCCGTCTGTAGGTAGTCTCCAAACTGACAAGTGGCAGCTAGTTTACGTAAAGCAATGATATATGTCTTTATATCCTCCCCGGCCTGCTGCCTTCTACTGTAGAATTTAAACCGCTCTGCGATTTCTAACGGCTTCGGGTTGTAGTGTGTATGTAGCGTCTGAATTAACTCAGGCAGGGACTTAGAGGCTGGCTTGTCTGGAGAAACAAGGTCTCTGAGGGTTCCATATGCAGCTTGACCCAATGCAGTGAGAAAAACTGCAACTTTCTTTTCAACAGTCACATTATTTGCTTCCATATACTGTTCCAGCCTCTCCACCCAGGAGATCCATGACTCAGCTGCAGGATCAAATGGTTGAATAAACCCTATGAAGGCCATGTGTGCTAAAATCCACAATCCTCGTCGCCACTGTTATGTCCCCTGGACACTCTGTGTCTCTCAGGTACTGCTGGCAATGCTGCCAGTATCTGCTCAGCAAGTTACACACACAGGCCGATGTACTACTTAACCAGAGCAAGGTTTATTACTCAGAACATTATGGCATTCTTACATGGAGGAGTCTTATTCCAAACAGCTTCTGTCCTTATCAGATGTAATCCCTTCTCAGCCTCATGTGTCTGCTTCCAGTTCCCCTCACACACCGTCTGACTTCCTGGTACAGCTCCTCCTCCCCCATCATGCATCAGGAGAAAGAGGCTAAAGGTCACAGTGATCTATCACAACATCACACCTCCTTTCCTTCCCAAAAAAACAAAACAAAAAAAAAAACATAACAAGAGAACAAAATGTTGAACACATAACATAACAAGGCAAGCGAGATCAGTTCAGCAAGTAGTATCTCCAACTCAGTTCTGTGATTTCCGCAGCACTTCATGAGCCCTTTGTCTCTGTTCCCTGAACTCCAATGTGTCCCGTAAGATTTCAGCACTTTGCCAGCGAGGCGTTTGACGTCTTTGACGGGTAGACTTACGCAGAGGCACAGCACCGGGAGGGATAGAGTCAGTCAAGGGTTCTGGAGATGTCAGTGGGCGTCCCACAGACAAATCAGGCTCTGTAACTCCAGGCACATGTCCGGGCTCCTCAGGAATATGGTCACCAACCAGTTCAGGGTTTGGTTGTAAACTTGTGGGATCATGCCAGACACCATCCATATGTCACCAGCAGAGTTCAGAGTAGACTCTGGTGGGTGGTTAGAAAGAGGGGTCGGTTTTGTCACTAGTGGCCGGCAAATGCGTTTCCTCAATTGTGAAAGGTGTCGCCGAACACAAATGCCTTCCTCCAGGCGGACAAGGTACATTCTTCTGCCAAGAGTTCCATCAATAAGGCCCGGAAGCCAAGGAGGCAAAGCTCTGTAATTCTGAGACCATACAAGATCACCGGCACGGAATCCCAGACGGCCCGGCGGAGGAGGTGTTGGTGACTGTTCCTGCGGACGAACTAAATCAAGTTTGGTGCGGAGATGCCTGCCAAACATAAGAAAAGCCGGTGACAGCCCAGTAGTAGCGTGTTTCGTGTTACGGTACATGATCAAGAATTCCAGCAGCTTCTCTTCTGACAGTCCAACCTGGTCCAGAGTGGACAGTAAGTGCTTCTTAAATGTCTGCACAAATCGTTCTGCCAGCCCATTTGAAGCTGGATGATAAGGAGCTGTTTTGTAGTGTTGGACGCCCAAGCCACTAAGGAAGGATTGAAACTCATGCGATGTAAATTGAGTTCCATTGTCGGAGACTATGGCTGTTGGCAAGCCATATTGAGCAAAGAGCTTCCTTAAGACTAGAATGGTAGCAGCTGAGGTAATAGAAGGCATTAGAAAAACCTCCGGCCATTTTGAATGCGCATCTACCACGATCAAATACATTTTACCCTGGATGGGGCCAGCAAAATCAAGATGGAGTCTGGACCACGGTTCTGTTGGCCATGGCCAAGGTTGCAGGGTTCCTCTCTTTTGGGGTCGCTGGGCTTGACAGCACCCAGGACATTGAGCAACATAATCTTCAATTGCTGTATCCATTTGTGGCCACCAAACATAGCTCCGGGCTCGCTGCTTCATGCGCACCACACCAGGATGGCCTTCATGCAGTATCGTTAGCATGGTTGATTGCAAGTACTGGGGTACAATCACTCTATTGCCCCATTGTAGGCAACCAGTATTAGTCACAAGCTCACATTTTCTGGCAAAGTACGGACGAAATTCACCTGAAACTCTCTCTGGCCATCCAGTCTGAACATAAGAGAATATCTGAGACAGGAAAGGATCTGTGGCTGTATGTCTGGCAATCAGGGAGGTGGACATGCAAGATTGTGGCCTGTGTACTTCCACTACACGTACCTCTCTTAGTGGGTGGTCATCTCTTAGTGGCAATCTGGAAAAAGCATCTGCATTGCCATGGGTATCATGGGAGCGGTATCTGATAGAATAAGCATAAGCTCCTAAAAATAAAGCGTACCTTTGTAAGCGAGATGCAGTTGTTGTAGAAATTCCTTTCTGAGGGTTCAGTATTGACAACAGAGGTTTGTGGTCAGTGATAAGTGTGAACTCCCGACCATAGATGTACGCGTGAAATTTTTTTGTGGCCCATACAATGGCCAAAGCTTCCTTGTCAATCTGGGAGTAGTTTTGTTCCGCTGAGGTTAAAGACCTGGAGGCAAAAGAAATGGGGCGCTCCGTGCCATCCGGCATGACATGGGAAAGCACGGCACCCAGTCCATAAGGCGAGGCATCACAAGCCAGGATGACGGGTTTCTTTAAATCATAGTGGACCAGAACTCGAGAAGACAGAATGAGTTCTTTAGAAAGCCGAAAAGCTTCTTCACATTTGTCTGTCCATATCCATTTAGCTCTTGCATCCAGTAAGCGATGTAATGGGTAGAGCTGGTGTGCTAGGTTCGGCAAGAAACGGTGGTAGTAATTTAGGAGGCCAAGGTAAGACCTGAGCTGGGTGACATTCCGGGGGGTAGGGGCATGGGTAAGGGCTTTAACCTTTTCTTCAGTAGTGTGTAACCCATGTCGGTCCACCGTGTGGGCACAAAACTCCAGCTGAGACTTGAGAAATTCGCATTTTGAAAGATTGACACGTAAACCATACTTTTGGAGTCTCTCTAGCACAGCTTCAACATTCTTTCTGTGTTCTTCATCAGTGGGACCAGTGATGAGCATGTCATCCAGTAGACATTGGGTGAAAGGTATTCCTGCCAGTACCTCATCCATGATCCGCTGCCAGATGGCTGGAGCTGGGGCTATGCCAAAAACCATGCGGTTATACTGGAATAATCCTTTATGAGTGTTAATGGTCAACAGATGGCGTGAATCTGGGTGTACTTGCAGTTGCAGGTAAGCTTGCTTTAAGTCTATTTTTGTAAACTTTTGCCCCCCAGCCAGTGAGCCAAATAAATCTTCAAGTCGAGGCAATGGGTATTGATCCACAAGAAGTTGGTTGTTCAGAGCTACCCTGAAATCACCACAAATCCTAATGTCTCCATTCTTTTTCTTGACAGGCACAATTGGTGATGCCCATTCACTTCTATCCACTTTCGTTATGATCTTTTCAGCCAATAGGTGGTCCAGCTCTGCTTCCACTTTTTTTCGCAAGGCAAAAGGTACTGATCTTGCCTTACAAAAACGAGGTGTAGCACCAGGCTTCAAGAGGAGGTGGGCCATCTTTCCTTTTACGGTGCCCAAAGAGTCCTCAAAAACCTCTTTAAAACGTGACTTCAGGGATTCCACCCAATGGTCTACTTTAGAAAGCAATGTACATTGGGCAATGGTAAAAGGAGGCATGCCCAGGGCTTTGATCCAGTCCCTTCCATACAGCGGAGGACCTCCATTCCTTACAACATAAAGGCGTAGACTTTGACTGCGGTTGCCTAATGTAACAAGGGGTTTTACATAACCCAAGGGCTGTAGTAGTTCCTTGCTGTAGGTTTGTAGTGTGAGCTTTGTAGGTTTTAGCGGCAGGGACAGACCCGATGCCTTTAAATCAGTCCATGAAATGACAGACACAGCTGCCCCTGTATCAACATCCATGGAGACAGGACAGCCATTGAGTGTGACATCCACTTTAATCGCAGGAGTACTCCCAGTTACTCGAAACAGTCCAACATGCTGGACACATGTCTCCTCATCAGAGCTAAAACCGTTATTGTCCATATCCACACGGAATGTCTGTTTACGTCTATCTTTTGTGGTAGCGTTCGGGGAGCGAGAGCTGCGGCAAACGCGCCCAATATGACCAGTCTTTCCACAGCGAAAACAAACGACATCCTTGAACTTGCAAGCCGGCGCACTGTGAGTAGTGTTACCACAACGGTAGCAAGTCGGGGTCCCAGAGACAGAAGAATTAGGGTGGCGAGGTTTAAGCTGAGTGGCAGGGGACGGGCGTCTCGAGCGTTGAGTGATAGCAGTGTGGAATATTTCCTCACCCTGGCTTGCAGGAGTTGTTGGTGGTGCCTTCAGTAGGGTGGCGTCCCGTGTTGCCAACTCCATGACCGTAGCAAGGTCAGTGGCTTTCGTCAGAGTCAAGTCGGGTTCTGTGAGTAAACGTTTCTGTATGGCTGGGTCGCAGAGTCCCATGACGAACATGTCACGGAGAGCCGTCTGTAGGTAGTCTCCAAACTGACAAGTGGCAGCTAGTTTACGTAAAGCAATGATATATGTCTTTATATCCTCCCCGGCCTGCTGCCTTCTACTGTAGAATTTAAACCGCTCTGCGATTTCTAACGGCTTCGGGTTGTAGTGTGTATGTAGCGTCTGAATTAACTCAGGCAGGGACTTAGAGGCTGGCTTGTCTGGAGAAACAAGGTCTCTGAGGGTTCCATATGCAGCTTGACCCAATGCAGTGAGAAAAACTGCAACTTTCTTTTCAACAGTCACATTATTTGCTTCCATATACTGTTCCAGCCTCTCCACCCAGGAGATCCATGACTCAGCTGCAGGATCAAATGGTTGAATAAACCCTATGAAGGCCATGTGTGCTAAAATCCACAATCCTCGTCGCCACTGTTATGTCCCCTGGACACTCTGTGTCTCTCAGGTACTGCTGGCAATGCTGCCAGTATCTGCTCAGCAAGTTACACACACAGGCCGATGTACTACTTAACCAGAGCAAGGTTTATTACTCAGAACATTATGGCATTCTTACATGGAGGAGTCTTATTCCAAACAGCTTCTGTCCTTATCAGATGTAATCCCTTCTCAGCCTCATGTGTCTGCTTCCAGTTCCCCTCTACACACCGTCTGACTTCCTGGTACAGCTCCTCCTCCCCCATCATGCATCAGGAGAAAGAGGCTAAAGGTCACAGTGATCTATCACAACATCACACTTATCTAACTAGTCTCTTGTGAGTAGAGACAATACTTATTTCTCACCCCCCAAGCATGTCGTTCAATGTAGCTGGCACAATATTTTACTCTGTGTGATATTCACAGCACTTTACCAGGAACTCAGATGGTCTCAAATATTTGACCTTTCAAGTGTCACATTGCAATTTCTACAAATATAGACACTTGATATTTTTTCTATCGGAAATATTGTTACCAAACACTTCTAACTTAATATTTAAGTGCTTCTAACTTACTATTCAAGTATCCTACTCACAAAACTTCAGTGTTTTAAGGAAGTCACTCAACTCGCACTGGAATTATATTCAATTTTGCACTATTTTTTGGCGCACTTTATCTGCATTTTTGCACAATATCAATGGAATAAGAGAAATTAATTTTTGTACCAATGAAATAAGAGACTTTTATTATATATATATTTTCACAAGTGATATCTTTACATTTTTACGTTACTACTTTTTCATATTTATTCATCCATCTTTTATACACACATATATTTTGTCTATTTGTACTATCCATACCTATACTGTAGAAATACTGATCTCCAATACCTTGTTTTTAGATATTTATTAAAAATAGCAACCTTTTATACCATTGGACCCAGATGGTGAGTGCCTGTATTGCCTTTTTGCCTTTATCTTTTACATATTTTGTGACGAGGTGAGTCACACAACACAGAGCACCTTCACCAATTCTGTAAAGAAGGGAGAGCCACCACATTGTATTTGTAGCCACTTTTGCAAGAGTTGGAGTAAGTCATAATACTGGGTCCTCGCAGGCTTAGCTGGCTTAAACCCCCACTGATGTACCCGCTGGGCCCGGACCAACACATTCACCCCAGTCTTGCTAAAATCTCACCCTTTACTTTTTGGTAGTTGGCCGCTTGATCGTCCGGCAAGTCTAAATACACTCGCTGGGAATTGAATGCCAGGAATGTAGCAACTACCTCAGCCCACTGGTCTTGGGGTAGCTTTTCCCTGATGGCCACTTTCTCATACATCTCCAGGTAGGTTTCGATGTCATCTGCGTGGGTAATCTTAGGAATCTCGGCATGGACTGCTTTCCGCACCTCGTGGACGCTCGAGGTTGCTCCTGCTGTCTGCAAAGACATCACGTGTTGTAGTAGTGGTTAGTTTCCTGCTGCTGCTTATTAGCCTCCCGTGGCTGCAGGTTTGTCTCTCGCTGCTGCAGATTAGCCTCCATGAGGGCCTTCACAACTGCGTCCATTTTTATTATTTTGTTGAAAATGTATTTTATTAGTTCCACCAATAAGAGAAATACAAGCTTTAGTCCAGTAAATAGGTGTTACAATTTTCATTTTTCATATAAACTGTGAAAACATCCCCCCAAGACCCATCCCACTCTCCCTCCCAACTGAGTCACCACTTCAATAGTCACCAGTATCAGACATTCATTCAATAGCTTTAATTACATAAAATAAACATATTGTCAGATTAAGCGACAGCATGACTTGCGTTATATCTCTATCACCCTATCCATCTAAATTGTCAAGAGACAATCTCCCCAACGTCCCCTTAAGTGCTTCTAAGGCTACTTTCACACCTGCGTTCGGGTGTCCGCTCGTGAGCTCCGTTTGAAGGGGCTCACAAGTGGCCCCGAACGCATCCGTCCAGCCCTAATGCATTCTGAGTGGACGCGGATCCGCTCAGAATGCATCAGTCTGGCGGCGTTCAGCCTCCGCTCCGCTCAGCAAGCGGACCCCTGAACGCTGCTTGCAGCGTTCGGGTGTCCGCCTGGCCGTGCGGAGGCAAGCGGATCCGTCCAGACTTACAATGTAAGTCAATGGGGACGGATCCGTTTGAAGATGACACAATATGGCTCAATCTTCAAACGGATCCGTCCCCCATTGACTTTCAATGTAAAGTCTGGACGGATCCGTTCAGGCTACTTTCACACTTAGAATTTTTTCTAAGTTATAATGCAGACGGATCCGTTCTGAACGGATACAAACGTCTGCATTATAGGAGCGGATCCGTCTGAGCAGACATCAGACGGACCCGCTCTGAACGGCAGTGTGAAAGTAGCCTAAGCTGTACCATTCTGTGTATTTGAATGTTTGCATGAGCCTCCCTATCTCCTCTGGGGTAAAGCTATTTGTGATAAAGGTCCTCCACCTCTTAAAAAAACATTTAGTTTTTTTATCCTTGTTTAGTTCCGCTTCTGATTTATCTAGGTACATGAAATGTGTCATCTGCGTCTTCACCTCTTGCAATTGAGGTACCTCTGTTTTCAGCCACCCCTGCAATAGGCATAGCAGGGACACCACCAAGGCTGCATCTACTATTATATGAGGGGGAGAACCTGTGCAGCGTACTCAAGTTAGAGTTAATAGTGTTCCTGGGTGTTGTAGTGCAATTGTGACCACTAACCTGAGACAGCTGACTCTCTGCAAGGGCACGTAGTGAAAGGTAGTGTTCGTGACGCCAGTGCCAAATAACGGTGGCACACCGTTTGCTGATAGCAGGAATAACTGAGGAACCACGTGATGATAAAACAGAACTTGAATTTTACTTGATCTTAAGTAGTCATCATACATGGACATAGATGGAAGCGCAGTTCCTTTGAAGACAGTTGGTTTCGGTACAAAAATGCAGGCAATATGTAGCAAGGTGATCTCAGAGGGTTAAACACAGGACTTGCAGTACAGGCGGCTTGCACTCTATTCCTGACTGATCCTGGAACATGGAAACTATTCCCCAAGGCCCAATGCCCTAGCTCTGGCGTATATCCTTGGGTCTGTAATAATCAAGTACCTCCTCTGCTGTCTTTAGTACCTCTTGCTTTCCCAGACTTGCCTCTGCCTCTCTCAGTTTCCTCAGGCTGGTTAACCGTGGTATTCCTGCTTCTGCAAATATGGACTCAGGAGGGGAACCTTCTCCTTGGATCTGGAACCCGGTTACAGGGACTGCAATACCCTCTCCTAGTCTGCAAGCTCCAGGCCTGCTCTGCTTTCACAGGCTCATGGCCTGGACTTAACTCAGACATGGTCTGATCTCCTACACAGTCTAAAATTTCCCTATTCCTCTCCCTGACTGGGCCTTATATCACCTAGGGCTCCCTAGCTCCCTCTAGTGACTCAGAGCTGGAATGACACCCCTAGCTGGCCTGCACGTGCACATTTCACAGTAACAGGGAAGTACATAGCATTACATTACATTATATTTTATGAAGATGACTTATACCAACCTCCCCATAAATAAGGAGAAACGACAGCACACAAGTGACCCTTCTGTAGTGACGGGCATTACAGCTCCCACCGTACACTACACCTGCATCTCCGTGGTCATGAAACAGAAGGACCTCAGGGGCTAGTCTCAAAGTACAACCCAGCTTATCCCTAATCCAACACCTGACCTGGTCCCAAAATCGTTGTACATGTGGACACAGCCAAACACAATGTACCAGATCTGCTTTATCTAACCCACATTTCGGACAAGCTACAAGGAAAGCTGTATTATCAGACCTTCTGGGAAATGTAAAGGCATATATGGCCGAGTGCATCAATCTAAGATGCGTTTCTCTCCATACTTTGCACGGTACCGCCTTGCACACTGTGGCCCATCCCTGTAAGACTTGTTCAGCAGTTACCGCAATATTGAGTTTCTTTTCCCATTTTTTTTAAAAGAGCTTGCGCAGACGCTTTGTTACTTGATTCTCGCAACTCTTGGTATATACGAGAAATGGAAAGTTTGGAATTTCCACCCCCTAATGTAAAAACCAGAGAATTACCTGTACATTCACCTGACACATCTCTCAGTCTGTCTCTACAAAAAAGGTAAACCTGTTGGAAGGGGAGAGCGTGAGAGCATTCCAGGTCATATTTCTGACATAATTCTGTAAAAGTAAGATATCTTTTCTCAGGGATGTGAATAAGATCAAGTAGGGTCTTGATACCTCTCCACACCCTGAACATCTTGTTTGTGTCCCCTTGTGCGAATTCCGGGTGTCTCCACAGATGCATGACCTTGGACGCTAGAAATGTTTTTTTCGCTAGTTTACGCACCTCCTTCCATACTGCCATCGTGTCACGGATGATAGTGGAGTGTTTAAGGCTCCTTATCAGGCAAACGGCCATGGACTGGACAAATGGGTCTCCAAATCAAAATTGGAGAAGTGACTAGTCCCATGTATCCAGTCCAGACAATGTCTAAAGAGACACGCCAGATTATACACTCTAATATTCGGCACATTCAAACCACCTTTATCTCTTGGTAGCATTAGCTTCGTCAGTGCAATACGTGGTTTCTTCCCTGACCACAGAAACCTGGTGAACACTGAGTGAAGACCTTGGACATCGGAGTGTCGTAAAAGTACAGGGATCGTCTGTAGGGGATACAGCAGTTTAGGAAAGCACATCATTTTCAGTACATGACTTCTACCTGTTAAAGACAGTGGGAGACCCTACCATCTAGTAAGGTCGTCAGCAATAGTTTTAAACAGGGGTGGATAGTTCCGATTATAGAGGGATGATGGGGACCTCCCAATTTTGATGCCCAGGTAAGTGATGTGGGAATTACTCACCGATATGTTCCTACACGATTCCGGAAGCATTTCCTTCAATTTTAGAGATGTTAATGGTAAAATCACAGATTTGTCCAGGTGTCACGGGGTTCCGAAGGTGCACTCGGTCCCCCATTGCCCGCAGAACTGTTGCTTAGCTTTTGGAATGAGGTTCTGTGTTTGACCTCATTCCCAGGGCGGCTTTACTAGCTGGGTGGCTCCTTGCTCCTAAGTCTGCCTTGAGCGCCGAGCTGATCACTCGGTGCTCGACTGGTTGGTCTGTCGGTCATGTGACGCTGGCCACGTCACATGACCCTCACTCCCCACTATAAATACAGGCAGCCTGCTGGCTACAGGTTGCCTGTTAATTTCTAGGTTCCTGGTATTTGTTGGACTGCTGAATACTTACCTGATCCTGTTCCTTGACCATCCTTTTGCCTGATCCTCCTGTACTGCGCATCCGTCCTGGTATTGTGACCTCGGCTCCCACCTGACTACTCTCTTAGGACTCCTCTTGTACTTCTCTGCTCTCCTGGTATTTATGACCCCGGCTTCTCCTGACAATTCTCTGCTTGCTCCATTTGTACTTTGCAGCTTTCCTGGTATTGACTCGGTCCGTTCACGTCCTGTTGTTTGTCTGTCTGTCATCCCTGCACTTACTCCAAGTTAGGGATTGCCGTCCAGTTGTCCCCTGTCATTAGGACTCGCGAGGCAAGTAGGCAGGGCCAGGGGTAAGGGTGGAGCGCAGTGGTCACTTCCCTCCCCCCTGTGTGTGTACGCGACCGTTACACCAGGTTTATCTTAAATCCCGAGACTGATTCAAAGGAGTCCAGGAGCTGCAAAACCTTCTCTAGGTCATCAACCAGGTCCGCCATGAATAATAATATATCATCTGCGAAGAGGGATGTATATATTTCTTTCTGGCCCACTCTTATTCCCCTAAAGATGTCCCCTCCATCTAGCATGCGGGCCAACGGTTCTAGTGCTAGATTGAACAATAACGGGGAAAGGGGGCATCCCTGACGTGTACCCCTGCATAACGGAAAGGGAGAGGATAGGAAACCCGGGATTGCTATTCGGGCTTTGGGCGCAGTGTATAAGGCTGAGACAAAGGTTCGGATTGGACCACTAAATCGCATCCTATTTAGAACTTCCTCCAGCCAATCCCATCGGACGTTATCAAACGCCTTCTCCGCGTCAATTGCCATCAGGGACGGACACGGAGAAGAGCACACGTTACCCTGTACAGCATCTAACACCGCCAGGACCTTCCTAATGTTAGAAACTGCTGACCTGCCTTTAATAAATCCTGATTGGGGAAGTGAAATTAATGTCGGCATAAGATGGGAGAGTCTGTCAGCTATAATCTTTTCCCCTATCTTGAGGTCCACGTTGATCAAAGATATTGGGCGATACGAGGCGGGGAGTAAGACATCTTTCCCTGGCTTTGGGATCAGTTTAATATATGCTAGATTATCTGTTGCTGACAGTGGAGCTCCCGCTAGTACCCCATTGAACACCCCCACTAGCGGGCCTTTAAAGTCATCTCCCAACATCTTAAAAAATTCCCTTGTGTAGCCGTCCGGGCCTGGGGCTTTGTGCAAGTGCAGGCCTTTAATGACCGCAAGAACCTTGGTTTCTGATATTGGGGAGTTTAAGGATTCCAACTGGCTATCAGAGAGGGATGGTAATGCCACACATTTGGATAGGAAGGTCGATAGGGGAGTTTTGGCCCCTGGATCCTTATATAGATCCCTATAATAATCCCCCAGAATAGAGACTATTTTATCAGGTTTAACATGGACTACCCCTCTAGTGTCTGTGAGTTTTAGGATGTGAGATTGACACCTCGAGTTTTTAATAAGATTGGCTAGCAGTTTACCCGACTTATTACCGCCCCTAAAAAACTTGTTTTCTGAGCCAGACATATCACATCTCATCTTCCTCTCGTACCATAAATCGTAGTCCCTTTTAGCCAATTGCCAGACCTTCTTAGTTTGTTCAGTAGGAGAGGTCTGATAAGTGGTATAGGTGGTGCGTAGAGAAAGACTGAGGTCATGCAGCTGTTGTGTTATCTTTTTTTTAAAGTCCCCTCACATACGCTATAATCCTACCTCTAAGCACAGCTTTGGCAGTGTCCCAGAATAGTGAAGGGTTGTTTACACTAGTTATATTATCCCCCATGAACTCCAGGTACCAGCCCCGGAGGATATCCCTGAAGTTGTCATCATTATACAGGTAGGAGGGGAATCTCCATATGATGTCCTGGCCTTTCTGTTGATATTCTAAGAGGGTCACAGATATCGGGGCGTGATCCGAAATTACCATGTCATGGATGATTGGTTTCCGCTACCCTAGACTTCAGAGTCTCTGACACTAGAAGGTAGTCTATCCTGGACCATGATTCATGCAGTGACGAATAGAAGGTAAAATCTCTGCTATCCGGGTTCATATATAACTGCGTCCATTTTGTCGTGGGGCACTGGTTGTAATACAGCTGGTTTAATGTATGACATACAACAGTGCCTGAAAAATGCAGAAACCAAAAATATCGGTGTTCACACCAGCCTCACTGCTTTTACCCGCATCCTCCACCAATTGTGGGGTTTCGCTCTGGTAGATAGGGTAAGCGGGCGCAGTACAGAGGCAAAATACAAGTTCTTAACTCAAAACGTCAGTGTTTATTCACAGTCTTGGTGTTAATTTGCACACAATGGAAAGTTCATATAACACAAGTCACCTTTCTGGCAGTTCTGCCTCCAGTAGTCCACAGCAGGATTTAGGGGGCCTGTTTCCCCAGCGTGCGACTCTCAGCCCTCCAGCACGGCACAAAGCCTCAGATCCTGAAAACAGAGACATCTCTACTGAGCCCAGCTGCCTATTTAACCACTTCAGCCCCCCTAGCTTAAACACCCTTAATGACCAGACCACTTTTTACACTTCTGCACTACACTACTTTCACCGTTTATTGCTCGGTCATGCAACTTACCACCCAAATGAATTTTACCTCCTTTTCTTCTCACTAATAGAGCTTTCATTTGGTGGTATTTCATTGCTGCTGACATTTTTACTTTTTTTGTTATTAATCGAAATTTAACGTTTTTTTTGCAAAAAAATGAAAATTTTCACTTTCAGTTGTAAAATTTTGCAAAAAAAAACGACATCCATATATACATTTTTCTCTAAATTTATTGTTCTACATGTCTTTGATAAAAAAAAAAATATAGCGTTTACCAACTATGGTACAAAAATGTGAATTTCCGCTTTTTGAAGCAGCTCTGACTTTCTGAGCACCTGTCATGTTTCCTGAGGTTCTACAATGGCCAGACAGTACAAACACCCCACAAATGACCCCATTTCGGAAAGTAGACACCCTAAGGTATTCTCTGATGGGCATAGTGAGTTCATAGAACATTTTATTTTTTGTCACAAGTTAGCGGAAAATGATGATTTTTTTTTTTGATTTTTTTTCTTACAAAGTCTCATATTCCACTAACTTGTGACAAAAAATAGAAACTTCCATGAACTCACTATGCCCATCACGAAATACCTTGGGGTGTCTTCTTTCCAAAATGGGGTCACTTGTGGGGTAGTTATACTGCCCTGGCATTTTAGGGGCCCAAATGCGTGCAAAGTAGTTTGAAATCAAAATCTGTAAAAAATGGCCGGTGAAATCCTAAAGGTGCTCTTTGGAATGTGGGCCCCTTTGCCCACCTAGGCTGCAAAAAAGTGTCACACATGTGGTATTGCCGTACTCAGGAGAAGTTGGGCAATGTGTTTTGGGGTGTCATTTTACATATACCCATGCTGGGTGAGAGAAATATCTTGGCAAAAGACAATTTTTCCCATTTTTTTTTATACAAAGTTGGCATTTGACCAAGATATTTATCTCACCCAGCCAGGGCTGGGACAAGGCCATTTGGTGCCCAGGGCGAAGATGGCAAACTGCGCCCCCCCCCCCCCCCCGTTTTTAAGAAAGAATCAATGTTGTTTCAAAACAAGAATATACTTAAAGCAATAGAACAAAGGACTGTGGGACTTTGAAAGTATTCATTTTAAAACACGTGTGTAAACACGAATATGAACTTTGCCCCACGATAGCTCTTTTGTAGAACCCCCATAAAAACTTACAGTTACTTGACTTGGCCCTTGGGGATCTCGGACGCCACTTCAACACTTGGCCGGGGGCTCGGCGGAGCTGATGTTGTGCTTTATCCTAATGAGAAAGATTTCATAATAAGGATTTGGAGAAGGGGCAGAGGAATAGCAGAGCAGGGAGAGGCTGGTGCTGCTACTAGGGGGTCATACCATGGGGGAGTAATAAAGCCCACCATAATGCCCCCCCCCAGTAGTAATAATTCTCCTTATAATATGCAAAACATACCCCTTTGTAATGCCCCCAGTTGAGCTAATGTTCCCATAATGTGCCAACATAAAATACCCCTTCTCAGTGCCCCCGTAGATGACCCCCATAGTGCTCCCCCCTTCCCCATAGTACCCACCATAATGTGTCCCAGTATAAAATGCCCCTATACAGAGCCCCCCATATAAAATATCTTCTTTTTAGCCTCAGTAGATGCCCCTAAATAATCTGCAGTAAGATGTGCCCCCATAGATGCCCCCATATCATGTGCCAGTAGCCAGAGCCCCCCCCCATATCATGTGCCAGTAGCCCCCCTTATCATGTGCCAGTAGCCCCCCTTATCATGTGCCAGTAGCCCCCCTTATCATGTGCCAGCCCAGTAGTCCCCCCTTATCATGTGCCAGCCCAGTAGCCCCCCTTATGTGCCAGCCCAGCCCAGTAGTCCCCCCTTATCATGTGCCAGCCCAGTAGCCCCCCTTATCATGTGCCAGCCCAGCCCAGTAGTCCCCCCTTATCATGTGCCAGCCCAGTAGTCCCCCCTTATGTGCCAGCCCAGCCCAGTATTGTACCTATATAAATAAAAAAAATAATAAAAAAAACTTATACTTACCTCCAGCAATGTGATGCGATGCAGGCCGCCTCTTCCGTCTGTGTCCCTCGCTATACGGCAGTCAGGCGACGCGATGACGTCATCGCGCCGCCTGCACCGGCCTCTGATAGGCTGCCAGCACTAGGCCGGCAGCCTATCATTGGAACAGGAGGGGACACACCTCTCCCTCCTCTGCCGCAGCGCAGGCATCTGTATTGCCGTCCTGAGGACGGCAATACAGATGACTATGGAGATGAGCGCTTCCGCAATGGAAGCGCTCATCTCCTGCTCTGCCCTGCCGCCGGCCGCGGCCGCCCCCACTTGTCACCAGGGCCGCGGCCTTGCGGCACTCAGGCTTGCCGGCCCACCGGGAAATTTCCCGGTATCCCGGCAGGCCAGTCCGGCCCTGCTGCGCCCCCCTCCTGTCCGCAAATGGTAGCGCCCAGGGCACCCGCTCCTTCGGCCCCTGCCTTGTACCGGCCCTGCACCCAGCATGGGTATATGTAAAATGACACCCCAAAACACATTGCCCAACTTCTCCTGAGTACGGCAATACCACATGTGTGACACTTTTTTGCAGCCTAGGTGGGCAAAGGGGCCCACATTCCAAAGAGCACCTTTAGGATTTCACCGGCCATTTTTTACAGATTTTGATTACAAACTACTTACCACACATTAGGGCCCCTAGAATGCCAGGGCAGTATAACTAACCCACAAGTGACCCCATTTTGGAAAGAAGACACCCCAAGGTATTCAATGAGGGGCATGGCGAGTTCATAGAATTTTTTTTTTTTGCCACAAGTTAGCGGAAATAGTTTTTTTTTTCTCACAAAGTCTCCCTTTCCGCTAACTTGGGACAAAAATTTCAATCTTTCATGGACTCAATATGCCCCTCAGCGAATACCTTGGGGTGTCTACTTTCCGAAATGGGGTCACATGTGGGGTATTTATACTGCCCTGGCATTTTAGGGGCCCTAAAGAGTGAGAAGAAGTCTGGAATATAAATGTCAATTTTTTTTTACGCATTTGGATTCCGTGAGGGGTATGGTGAGTTCATGTGAGTTAGTGGAATATGAGACTTTGTAAGAAAAAAAAAAAATTTCCACTAACTTGGGCCAAAAAAATGTCTGAATGGAGCCTTTCAGGGGGGTGATCAATGACAGGGGGGTGATCAGGGAGTCTATATGGGGTGATCACCCCCCTGTCATTGATCACCCCCCTGTAAAGCTCCATTCAGACGTCCGTATGTTTTTTACGGATCCACGGATCGGATCCGCAAAACACATACGGACGTCTGAATGGAGCCTTACAGGGGGGTGATCAATGACAGGGGGGTGATCACCCCATATAGAATCCCTGATCACCCCCCTGTCATTGATCACCCCCCTGTAAGGCTCTATTCAGACGTCCGTATGTGTTTTGCGGATCCGATCCATGCATCCGTGGATCCGTAAAACACATACGGACGTCTGAATGGAGCCTTACAGGGGGGGGATCAATGACAGGGGGGTGATCAGGGAGTCTATATGGGGTGATCACCCCCCTGTCATTGATCACCCCCCTGTAAGGCTCCATTCAGACGTCCGTATGTGTTTTGCGGATCCGATCCATGTATCCGTGGATCCGTAAAAAACATACGGACGTCTGAATGGAGCCTTACAGGGGGGTGATCAATGACAGGGGGGTGATCAGGGAGTCTATATGGGGTGATCACCCCCCTGTCATTGATCACCCCCCTGTAAGGCTCCATTCAGATGTCCGTACGTGTTTTGCGGATCCGATCCATGTATCCGTAGATCTGTAAAAAACATACGGACGTCTGAATGGAGCCTTACAGGGGGGTGATCAATGACAGGGGGGTGATCAGGGTGTCTATATGGGGTGATCACCCCCCTTGCTGCCAGTTACTCCACCCCTGCAGACACCACCACCCTGGGTCCATGGTCCTATACTGGATGACTGATGGTGATTCATTTTTGGTTACTTTATTCATGCTTTGTGTTTGTTTTTTGCTGTTACCCTCAGGCTCAGCCACATATTGACTGCAGCGAGTGTACAGGTTATTCCCTAACTATTGGGCCACGAGCCGGCAGGGATAACCCTCGTTTATGCCCCGTGTCCCCTGAAGAATCCTGGGGCATCTATCGAAGAAACGCGTCGGGACACTTGAGTATTCCCCTGTCTAATCCCTTTTTTTGGTTTTTGGTGGGGTAAAATCTCTTATCATCTGCATGTATGGAATTCTTTTTTTGTTAGGGCCTCATTAGGGCTTCCAACACAGGATCAGAGTTCCAGTCTGGGCCACCCCTTGCAGGGCTTTTTGGACCCCGTCCCTTGGACACACGTTTTAGGGTGGACTAGGACAAGTAGGGAGGCACTAGGGCCAGTGGGTAGTACACACCAACACCCTCTCGCCTGACCTTCCACGTCTATATTTGTCCAGCCCACTATCAATATTTATGTTTGTTTTGTAACCGTCAATGCTCTCTCGCTATACCACACTGAGGGTACGCACGTCTTACTTGTTGTCTGTCTGTAGGGGCCTTTTTATCTCCTATATATTATTAAAAGTAAAGGTTTATTGAGTATACTGCCCCCTTATAGTTTTCCCTGTTGCAATTTTTGAGCAGTATTCAGGGGGGTTTCACTGCCTTTCCTGACCGACCATCTTTATTTGATTTCGAAATTTAGGGGTATGTCAGGGTTTTTGACCACGGGTCTGGATAGGAACATATGGGTATCCAAGGCTAGTCTGGTGTTTTCTGAACAACTATTTGTACAGAAAAAATACACCCCTACACTGAACGGTGCCTTCTCAGAACTCACCAGACTCTACAAAGAGCATATCAGTTCCTGGTGGGAGGTACAGGGCCTGGAACATTATATAAGACAGGGGATTGTGCCTAGAAGTCTTCGGATCACTTTGACCCCTGCACATCGTATTAGGAACCCGGAATTCCTAAAAAAATGGGAGAGGGAGGCAACCTCTAGCTCCTTGAAATTAATGCAGCTACTCCTGGATGAGGAGAAGGTGATTCTGGAACGGGCGGAGTGCAGTCTTAGTGAACAGATTGAAATTGCGAAGAAATTCCAGTCAGAACCTGAATTCTCTGTTAAAGAGGTGCAGCTACAAAACACGGTGGAGCGGTATCAGTATCAACTGAAAGACCGTAAGCACAAACAATTTAACAGAGACTTTCAGGATTTTCGTGATAATAAGGTGTACCAATTTTTAACAAATCCGCCCGTTACCCAGAACACCGACCTCTCATCCACGGATACGGAAGCCTCCGACGTAGAGAAAGAGAGGTACCGCAAGAATAGGGGGCGTGGACGGGGATCATACAGGCCCAGGGGACGTGGTAATCGCCCCAGACAGAATCCACAAAATCCCCCTCAAACCCTACCTGTATCTACGCTGGGCTCTCCTTTTTTAGATCAAGGGACACACTATCCCCTCAGGAGCCGGAACACCAAACAATAGGCACCATATGCCCCCCTTCCCCGGATAAACGGGTCATAAATCTATCCTCTCGTGTCCTTTCGCCAATTGAACTTAGGCTGTTGGGACGTGGACTTTCCTTTGTTCCAACAAACAAATTCGACATCTTCCGGTGGACAAAGAGATCTTCATCTCTTTGCTCGAAGACTTAAGTGGCACAAGTTTCACAAACTCAGGGACAAAAGGGAAAGTCGCGAACTGGGCGTTCCTGTCGAAATCTTGAAGGACATCCACTTACTTTTTAACCTTGATCAATCGCCACCCAACGCTGAAGGGGTGGGTGCCTTTACGTCCCTGAAGAACAAAAGTGTCAGAATGCCCCCAATGGGTCATGTGTCCTGTGTAGATGTGTTTCTACAACACACTACCTCTGATCTGACCGCCATACACTCAGTCCCACCTAGATTCAACTGTAGTAAAGAGGAGAGGGTGGCCATTAAGACTCTTGAAAGTGATAAAAACATCATAATCAAACCGTCGGATAAGGGGGGCAATGTTGTCGTAATGGATATGTCTGTGTATAGAGGAATGTGTCTCTCTATCCTGGCAGATGGTACTGGTTATGAGATACTTCCCACTAACCCTACCAGCGGTCTGCAGGGGACATTGAGACACATTCTAGAAAAGGCCAAAAATGCCCATCTGATTAGCAGTGAGGAATATGACTTCCTTTATCCACTTCATCCGGTAACAGACACTTTTTACTGTCTGCCAAAAGTCCACAAAGGGACCACTCCAACCAAAGGACGAACAATCGTCTCGGGAGTTGGGAGCCTGTCACAAAACTGCGGGATCTATGTGGATAAGGTGTTGCGTCCCTTTGTGGCGGCCTTGCCGTCCTATGTAAGGGATACAGGTGACCTGCTGGGGAAGCTGGAGGATATCTGTATCGAGCCACATTGGTTCCTGGCCTCCATTGATGTGGAGGCCCTATATCCCTCTATCCCGCATGAACGAGGGCTGGAGGCCACCAGCCACTTCCTGAAAACCAGAGGGCAGAATTTTCTTTCTAACGCTTTTACCCTTGAGCTTCTGGACTTCATACTGTCGAGTAATTTCTTCTTATTTGACGGTCACATATACCACCAGCTCAGGGGCACTGCTATTGGCAGTTCTTGTGCGCCATCTTATGCCAACTTGCTCCTGGGCTGGTGGGAGGAGTCTGTGGTTTTTGGGGAACCATCACCATGGTTTGTCGATCACATCGTTCTCTGGTCACGCTACATCGACAATATTTTCCTGTTGTGGAGAGGGCCAGAGAGCGACTTTGACAGACTCATCTCTGAGTTGAATGTTAATAACTTCAACCTGAGGTTTACTTCTGTAATTGTTAAGGATCGCCTCCCTTTCCTGGATGTGGTTATCTTCAGGGATGATAAGGGCGGTTTGAGCATGTCTATTTACCGTAAACCCACTTCCACCAACTCCCTTCTTAGGTGGGACAGCTGCCATCCTGTCCCTCTTAAGAGAGGGATTCCCACCGGACAGTACCTAAGATTGAAACGTAACTGCTCAGAACAAAGTGACTTTCAGCACCAGGCGAGAGACCTGAGGTCTAGGTTTCAGGAGAGGGGGTATCCGGACAGGTCCCTCAGACTGGCCTATGAGAAAACTAAAGTACGTACACGAACGCTCCGGGGCATGTGAAACTCAAGGTACTGTCTGGGTAATAGGCACATTCGATGCTGCTGCTTCTCAAGTGAGGAGGATCCTGGCACGTCACTGGGATACTTTGTTGATGAACCCAGACCTGGCTGAGGTTCTGAATCCCTCCATTTCCCTCACCTTCAGGAGAGGTAATAACTTAAGGGATAGGCTGGTACACAGTCACTTTGCCCCTCCAGCGAAGCCACGGACGTGGCTGGATAGACCTGTGACGGGATGCCACAGGTGTGGACATTGCACCTTATAGTTTTCCCCTGTCAAAGACAAAGATTATTCCATCCTGAAGTAAATAAAACCTTGTTGATGGTTGCGGGGTAAATAGGACAAGGTGAAGGCAAACCTGAAAGAGAGTTGAGGGGACCTGATGAAGCAATAAGGAAAGTCCAGCTCATCGTTGTTTAGGGCGTTGGGAGAGTACCTCACTTTGCCTGTTCCCCTTTGGTCTGTTTCCCGCAAAAGGAGGGATTTTCCTATATATATATATATATATATATATATATATATATATATATATATATGTACTGTAGTATACATTTTTGTCCACTAGATGGCCGCAAAACCAAATGTGAGCCTCGTGTGCATTTCTTTGTATTAAGGACACTGGGGGAGGGGGAATTAAGTTGCAGTTTTCAAATCTACCTATGAACTCAGATTTGAAGTTGCTGAAACCATTCCTATCAAGTTAAGGAGCCAATAGTCTCTTCTTAACCCCTTAGGGACACAGCCTTATTTCACCTTAAGGACCAGGCCATTTTTTGCTAATCTGACCAGTGTCACTTTAAGTGGTAATAACTTTAAAACACTTTGACTTATCCAGGCTATTCTGAGATTGTACAAAAAATAGTGGTAGGTTGTGGTGGCTCACTAGCAAGTAGTTAAGGTATGGTGCTGCAAGCTCTGAGATTGTTTTTTCGTCAGATATTGTACTTCATGACACTGGTAAAATGAAGTAAAAAAAATCTTTTTTATTTATAAAAAAATACCAAATTTACCAAAAATTTGTTAAAAAATGGCAAATTTCCAAGTTTCTATTTCTCTACTTCTATAATACATAGTAATACCTACAAAAATAGTTATTACTTTACATTCCCCATATGTCTACTTCACATTTGGATCAATTTGGGAATGATATTTTATTTTTGGGGGCTGTTACAAGGCTTAGAAGTATAGAAGCAAATCTTGAAATTTTTCAGAAATTTTCAAAAAGGTCTGTTCAGGTCTGAAGTCACTTTGTGAGGCTCACATAATAGAAACCACCCAAAAATGACCCATTCTAGAAACTACACCCCTCAAGGTATTCAAAGCTGATTTTTCAAACGTCGTTAACCCTTTAGGTGTTCCACAAGAGTTAATGGCAAATGGTGATAAAATTTCAGAATTTTAATTTTTTGGCAAATTTTCCATTTTAATCCATTTTTTCCAGTAACAAAGCAAGGGTTAACAGCCAAACAAAATGCTATATTTATTGCCCCGATTCTGTAGTTTGCAGAAACACCCCATATGTGGCCATAAACTACTGTACGGCCACACAGCGGGGCGTAGAGTGAAAGGTGCGCCGTATGGTTTTTGGAAGCCAGATTTTGCTGGACTGGTTTTTTGACACCATGTCCCATTTGAAGCCCCCCTGATGCTCCCCTAGAGTAGAAACTCCATAAAAGTGACCCCATCTAAGAAACTACACCCCCTCAAGGTATTCAAAACTGTTTTTATAAACTTTGTTAACCCTTTAGGTGTTGCACAAGATTTATTGGAAAATAGAGATACAATTTCAAAATTTCACTTTTTGGGCAGATTTTCCATTTTAATATTTTTTTTCCAGTTACAAAGCAAGGGTTAACAGCCAAACAAAACTCATTATTTATGGCCCTGATTCTGTAGTTTACAGAAACACCCCATATGTGGTCGTAAACTGCTGTACGAGCACACGGCAGGGCGCATAAGGAAAGGAATGCCATACGGTTTTTGGAAGGCAGATTTTGCTGGACTGTTTTTTTGACACCTTGTCCCATTTGAAGCCCCCCTGATGCACCCCTAGAGTAGAAACTCCAAAAAAGTGACCCCATTTTAGAAACTACGGGATAGGGTGGCAGTTTTGTTGGTACTAGTTTAGGGTACATATGATTTTTGGTTGCTCTATCTTACACTTTTTGTGCGGCAAGGTAATGAGAAATCGCTTTTTTGGCACCGTTTTTTTTGTTATTTACAACATTCATCTGACAGGTTAGATCATGTGGTATTTTTATAGAGCAGGTTGTCACTGACGCGGCGATACCTAATATGTATACAATTTTTTTTATTTATGTAAGTTTTACACAATGATTTCATTTTTGAAACAAAAAAAATGTTTTAGTGTCTCCATAGTCTAAGAGCCATATTTTTTTCAGTTTTTGGGCGATTATCTTAAGTAGGGTCTCGTTTTTTTGTGGGATGAGATGACGGTTTGATTGGTACTATTTTTGGGGTGCATATGACATTTTGATCGCTTGCTATTACACTTTATGTGACGTAAGATGTCAAAAAAATTGCTTTTTTTTACACCGTTTTTATTTTTATTTTTTTATGGTGGTCACCTGAGGGGTTAGGTCATGTGATATTTTTTATAGAGCCGGTCGATACGGACGCGGCGATACCTAATATGTATACTTTTTTTTTTTTATGTAAGTTTTACACAATGATTTCATTTTTGAAACAAAAAAAAATCATGTTTTAGTGTTTCCATAGTCTAAGAGCCATAGTTTTTTCAGTTTATGGGCGATTATCTTGGGTAGGGTATGATTTTTGCGGGATGAGATGACGGTTTGATTAGTACTATTTTGGCGTACATGCGACTTTTTTGATCACTTTTATTACCTTTTTTGGGAAGTAAGGTGGGCAAAATTTCAATTTCATCATAGTTTTTTATTTTTTATTTTTATGGCGTTCACCGTTCGGGTAAAGTAACATCACCGTTTTATAGATCAGGTCGTTACGGATGCGGTGATATCAAACATGTGTAGGGCATTTTATTTTCTTCATTTTTAATCAGTGATAAATGTGTTTTTTGATCTTTACATTTTTTTCACTTTTTTTTACTTTTTTTTTACCCAGACCCACTTGGTTCTTGAAGATCCAGTGGGTCTGATGTCTGTATAATACAGTACAGTACAATATATAGTGTACTGTACTGTATTTTACTTACACTTTGTCTGAACAGATCTATGCCTTTAGCACAGATCTGTTCAGCACCATGGACAGCAGGATGCCTGAGAAGGCGTCCTGTTGCCATGGGAACCTTCCCCGTCTGCTCAGTTGTGGCCACAACTGCGCAGACGGGGAAGGGTAAGGAGGGGGGCTCCCTCCCTCTGTCACCCCATCCTGTCGGGGGGCTGCAAAGGCACAGCAGCCCCCCGATGGGAGAGGGAGGGAGCTCCCGACTGTTAACCTCTGCTATTCCATACCTCGGCCCATACGGACCGCGGTATGGAAAGGGTTAAACGACTGACATCGCATATGTCAGTCGTTTATACCAGAGTGTCAGCAATGTGCTGACACTTTGGTATAACCACTGGCCACCAATGATTATTCAAGAGGAGGCGGGCGGGGGATCGCGATCCCGCCTGCCGCACCGCCCGCCCTCCGCAACCCCCCCCCTGCACCTCCCGCCGCCATAAAATCATTCAGGGGTGCAGGGGGGGGGTTGAAAAAACTATATTTTAGGCATATAAAGTTTCTGATCCCCGCTGTCCCGCGATCAGAAACTGCTGAAAGCGCAGCAAACCGCAGGTCTGAATTGACCTGCAGTTTGTTGCGATCGCCGACATGGGGGTCACGGGATCCCCCCGCGCATTTAGCCGAGGTGCCTGCTCAATGATTTGAGCAGGCACCTTGTTCCGATCACAGCCGGCCGGGCGGCAGTGATCGGAGCAACACATGACGTGCAGGTACGTCATGTGTCCTTAAGTACCAGGACATCATAACGTACCGGTACGTCATGTGTCCTGAAGAGGTTAAGGAACACCCCTTTTGTGATATCATGTCTGCTATTTAAGTGAATGTAACTTAAATAAACGTTGCTTCTTGTTCTGGCTCAGGGGGATGAGAAGATGCTTTCATGAAACCAACTTGTGTGTCTGGTCTCATTATGAAAGCAGTATGGAGCACTCATACTTATACTTCTAATTGATTTGGCACCACACAAAGAAGATGAGAATCGCATGAATTGCGATAACAATACCTTTCTTATATCAAGCGGTTGACCCTTAAATGCTGTAGAATGGTATAGCCCATGTATTAGTCCTATGTAATGTATTGATGGCCTAAGTGAAACATGGCATCAGTAATGTGACATTCTTCACATCATAAAATCCCTGACATTCAGTAAGCAGCAGTGTTTCATGACATGCATGTGCCGGGTCAGGTCATAGCACACATTCATGTGAAAAGAAAATAGGACTAATGTTGGAATCATGATTTTTGTTATGGTTATTACAGTAACTACATTACTGCATGGATTTATATGGCTGCCTGTCTGTAGATGATGTTGTAAAATTGTCACCTGTCTCTAGGTGATTTTGTCATGTTGTTAAATAAAGTGAACTGTAAAAAAATTTCAAATATATTACATACAGGGTATACAAAGAGGAGAATGTTAGATGTGCTTCTACACTGACACTGACAGACATGATGAGTACTACTGCAGTCAGTAATACTGTATATACTGAACACATATGTGCTGTATATCCATAAACTACTATTCACCTGTTTGATTTCTGGACAGTTAGCTGAATGCCAGAGGTCACATGACTGATGCCTTCTTTAGTCCTATTCAGTTCTCCTGTGGATGCATTTCACAGCACTAAACATAATTTTTTCCTGTAAAGAGAGGTTATTGTGAGCAAAATTTTAAATAAATGTATATTAAAAATTTGTATAACTGCCTATTCTCTAAACAAATAAATGTAACCATTAAAACCTGAATACCTCTTTAAAAGATCCAATTAAAGGGGTTGTCCAATTTTTTTTTAATTGATAGCCTGTCCTCAGGATAGGTCATCAATATCTAATCGGTGAGGGTCTTCTGTCTGAAGAGATCATGGCGCAATCAGAGCATCACAGCCTCTTCCTAGACCATTGACATCACCGTGCATCGTTCACATAGCCGAGTGAATGGGCCTGAGCCGTAATACCAAGCACAACAGCTATACAATGTATAGTTATGTGCTTTATAAGCTGCAAGGAGGCCACAGCTCTCACTTGAGCCCTGCAGTCTCTTCAAACAGCTATTCGGCGGGGGTGCCAGGTGTAGGGCCACCACCCATCAGATATTAATGACCTATCCTTAGAATAGGCCATTAATTCTTAAAAAAGAAATCCAAGACAACCCTTTTAAGGGCTCATGCACACAACCATATTTTCCTTTAGTGTGTTATCCATTTTTTCACAGATAGCTCACTGATCCTTTCATCTCTTTGGAGCCATGCACACTTATGCATTTTTTTGTGGATCCATGTGGCCATTATGTGAATTTTAGAGGGAGTCCTGTTCTTGTCCCATAGAGGTGAATGGCACCAGTTGAACGGCGACTCCATTTGATTTTTTTTGGTACATGTATTTACTATGCAAGACCATGAAGACACTCCTGCTCTCACCATAGAAAGGTATTTATGACTTCCAGCATCAATTCCTGTCTGTTTTACTTTGCTTTATGTCTTGGTATCTTCTTATTTTTCTTATTCTAGGCATTTTAGGCTTTGGAACCAATTATTGTTTTTCCATAATTTTATGGTTTCAACATACAATGGTCATCCCAGAACCAATTAATATTGTCACTTGAGGGACCAGTCTATACCTGCAATATAAATATTCTTAGGCTTTTTATGGACATTACATTTTCTTCTCTAGTAAAATCCCCTACGGCTTCTCCTGTGGCCGGATTTCTGGTCCACCTTTTCCTACATTCACTGCTAGACAAGAAGTGTACAGTAGCTTCCCTGTTCTCTTTCTTCTCTAGGCATGTGTCTCATGGAGAAGCAGGTGAAGCGGATCAGGCAACTTCCTTCCTTTTTACATCACTGCTTCTAAATCCATAGACGTATACAGGTACAGTTGTGTTCAAAATTATTCAACCCCCACTGAAATTGAGTGTTTTGGCCAGTTTGACATTGATTTTGATCATTTCAGTCATCTTGTTTACAATTAAATCAAAGAGGCACTTGTAAGTCAGACAAGTGTAAAGACCGATTCATTGGCCTGTATTTGTGGGAGGGGCTTGGCCACCTACTTCAACGGCCGGCGCCCTCCCACATGCGTACGACGTGCAGAGTTCTCAGGAAGTGTGCGCTCGTACCTGGCAGTCCATTGTCGGCAGATAAGGTGAGTGGATGTGCGTGCGGTGGTCGGCCCTTTGGTGAGTAGGGGCCGCCATGCGCCGGGCCACTGCGTTGCCAGCAGACAGCAGGGGGCGAGGCCTCTACAGTACGGGGGACCCTCCTGCCCGTTCAGAACGGCGGTACCTCTTTAGTCGCCGGCGGGGGATGGAGCCCACGGAGACGGCACTCCTCTCCTCCGCCGCCCAGGTCCGAGCCGGCATCTCTCTCCGGCGGGGGGCGGGGCTTGTGGTCACGAGAGGACCTCCCCCCGCCCGCCTCCCCGCCCGCTTCCGCCCCCCTGTTCACCCAAACACACAGCCAGTGCTGCCCCGCTCCCTCACGTGGTGGGCATGCGCAGTCAGCTGTGGGCCGGCCCCCTAGCTAGGGGAGGCACCCCTGTGACGAGCGCCCTGCCGGGGAGCGGGGCGGCACCACGTGGCTCCGCCCATCACGCCGTGGAGCTGGGGATAAGCCACACAGGCTCCCCCGTTATCCTAGGTTTGCCAGGGGGCAGCACCGTCTTCCCCACGTGGTGGGGGGGCCCAGCCGGCGGTGGGTCGGCCCCTCTTGGAGTAGGGGGGCACCCCCGCACTGGGCACCCCATCAGGGAGCGGTGGGCCCCCCACGTGGCACGTCCTCACATAAGAAGGGGGGGAGGCTATGTCTGATAAAGCCTCCCCCTATGCCAGGGGGCAGCGCCGTTTCCCCACGTGGTGGAGATGCCCAGCCGGCGGTGGGTCGGCCCCTCAAGGGAAGGGGGGCACCCCCGCACTGAGCACTCCATCAGGGACCGGTGAGGCCCCCCACGCGGCATTTCTAGTTTCGGCAAGGTAGGGCCCTCGTCGCCGGGGGCCCCCCTGCGTCGACTTCATGCCAGAGGGCTGCGCTGCTCCCCACGCGGCAGAAGTGCTCAGCCGGCGGGCGGCGCTGCCCTGGGACGGAGGGGGCCCCCCGCACTGAGCACCCTGTCAGGGACACGCGTTTGCTCTCCCCGTGGCACCCGAATCATGTTGCGCGGGGCGTCCGCCGTTGCCCAAAGGTCCACCCCCACTTGGTTCACGGTGCCAGGGAACTCCGCGCTCCCCACGTGGTTACCGTGGAGCATGGTGGGGCACGCAACGGCCAGCTCCTCGCCAACATTAAAGTCTGGCACGGGCCGCCGTGCCACCTAGATAGGTAGGGGGTTCGTCACCAACGTCAGGTAGTGGTCAACGTCAATCAAAACACCTACCCTCATCAGTCGACCATACCCTCTACTCACAACTCACGTTCTGTTAATTAAGCCTTACGCATTGACTGGTTCCTTTGTGTTGTTCTGTTGTTGTTTTCCAGGTTCAAAACAGTTGTTAGTCAGAGAGAAGTTGGTTTGGATCTCAATTGATTTCCTTGTCAACCAAGGTTGTTCTGTTTTCATTAATACTTCCGTGGAAGTCAGGGTATAGTGCTTCTCAGTTGGTAAGTACATCAGGTCTTCTCGCATGGTCTTCCGGGTGGCGGTTCCTGGCCACTCCTTCACGGCTCTTCTGGTGTTAGTGTGCATACCTCACGGGGGTAGTTCACCCTTTCATTACGTGGTTTAGACAGCTGCACGGATACCGGTGGTCATCTAGGCTAGTCGGTCATATTACGTTACTGTTTTCACAGCTGCGATGTCACGCGCATCAGACATTGTTGAAGCGTCAGTGGACGAGATCGTAGCAGGGACATCCGAAGGGGGCAGTGTACCGTCCCTACGTGCTTGGACCATCCCCAGGCTTATGGCGGAACTGACAAAGCGGGGCGTCCCTTTCCCGGCATCGGCCAGAAAAGCGGAGCTATATCGGCTGTGGAAAGACTCCCTGGTACCCAGTACCAATGATCCCCCTGCGACCACGATGCATACATCGCTGACTCAGATACACGTCATGCTAAACAGTCTGACGTCTGCCGTCACGTCCATGCAGGCGAGATTGGAGTCTATCGAGGCTCGCAGCGCAGTCTTACCGGTTTCCTCCCCCGAGGTTCCGGTCGCCTCCACCTCTGCCGTAGCAGACATTCGTTCTGTCCAGTCCGTCCCCAACGTGACTCCCTCCCACTTTGTCCCGATCAACATCAGGAAAGACATCCTAGAGGGTAGGGATGTCAATCTTGCGTCTCTACTGATAGCCTCCAGGGACCTATCTGACAATAAGGTCATAGCTTGCGGGGAAGTGTCAGTGGTACTGAGGAGCCGCGACCATAGCCTTTTTAGGGATGTTATTTGCACTGCCAGGCCGGACAGGAGGGAGGAACTAGACCTGTATCTCTTTAGGGTCACAGAGTTGGGTCATAGGTATGGAAGGAACGCATTCTATGACTACCACTGTTCTTTTTCAGCTAAGGCGGCAGCGGCTCTCTCCCAATTCCAACACATTACTGACTGGTCCAACCTGGACACTGAGCTTTTCTGCAGACACTTTGCAGGCCTGAAAGCTCCCTCCTGTTCCGCCTGTCAGTCTATCTTCCACTCTGTCGAGTGGTGTGATAAGTCCGCCGTCAGCACGGCGTCCTACCCCTCCAGCTCTGCAGCTGGTCCACTCGACGTCTTCAGACCCCCCAACTCAGTAGACAAGCTGGGCCGACCCATCGTTCAGCTAGGGAGGGCACAGATATGTAACAATTTTAATTACGCGTCTTGTAATTTTGGGCAATGCCGTCTGTTACATATCTGTACCAACTGTTTTAGGGCCCACCCCCGAGTAGCATGCTCATTAAAATCGGTGAGAAATTACATGAGTGTGGTCAATATTAGCCGTCTACAAGAGTACTTGCAAGGTCACCACAATCCAGGGTTTGTACAGTTCCTGGTGTCAGGATTTCACGAGGGCTTCCATACGGGGTTGATCACGACTCCAGAGTTCACACATGAGTGCAGGAACCTTCAGTCAGCCGAAAGAAATCCCGCTTCGGTAGACGCACTAATAGAGGCCGAGTTAAACAAAGGGTTCTTAATCGGTCCCTTTGGTGTGCCCCCTTTTCAACGATGGAGAGTCAGTCCCGTGGGGGTAGTCACAGGCAAGTTCAGCAAAAAGGAGAGACTCATTATTGACTTGTCGGCCCCACACGGCTCCCAGGTCCCCAGCCTTAACTCCCTCATTCCTTCGGAGGAAGTTGGCATGAGATATGCTTCAATCGACCAGGCTATCGCCATCATCATGAAAACGGGCCCAGGGTCCATGTTGTCCAAAAGACATATCGGATGCCTTCAAGTTGCTTCCCATCATGCCAGCTCTCTGGCAGTGGCACGGCATCAAGTGGAAAGGCTTGTATTATTTCTCCACCAAGCTCACCTTCGGTTCCAAGAGCAGCCCCTGGCTCTTCGATCAGTTGGCTCAGGCCCTCCACTGGGTCTTGGTACACAGGGTCCTCTGTGAGTTTGTCATCCACTACTTGGATGACTTCCTGCTGATTGAGAGGCCAAGGGCAGTCCCCCTAGGGCTGGGGAAGTTGCTGAGGTGTTTTTCCCAGTTAGGTGTCCCGGTTTCCCCCAAGAAAGTAGAAGGCCCGGCCACAGTCATCACCTTTTTGGGCATCGAGTTAGACTCCCAGCACATGTTAGCTAGGTTGCCCGCGGATAAGTTAACAAGGATTAGAGAAGTCATCCACAGGTTTACAGTCACAACCGTGGTCACTAGGGCTGACCTTCAGTCTCTACTGGGCATGTTAAACTTCGCCATGCGTATCATTCCGCAGGGCAGAGCGTTCATATCCCGCCTACTGACGCTCTTAAGTTCCGCCCCGGAACAGGACAGCCCAGTGTGCCTGGACAGTCAAGCCCTAGCGGATCTCCACATGTGGGACCATTTTCTGAGCCAGTGGAACGGGGTGTCCTTATTCGTACCCGAGCTGTCGTGTCAGTCGCCTACAGTCTTTTCAGATGCAGCTGCGGGCTCAGGGTTTGCCGCCATTTTCGGCACCCACTGGGTTGCAGACGAATGGCCTGCCGAGGTCCTCCAAACCTCGGCGCTGTTCGAGCTGTACCCCATTGTGGTAGCCGCCCACATATGGGGCAATCTTTGGACGAACCAGTCTGTCCTGTTTGTTACTGACAACACAGCCGTGGTAGACATTCTTAACAGTGGGCTGTCAAAGTCTAGCCAAGTCATGTGTTTCCTCAGACGGTTAGTTCAGCTCTCACTACGTCACCACTTCCATGTTTTCAGTGCGCATGTGCCAGGTGCGCAAAACGGGGCTGCGGACGCCTTGTCCAGGGCTAACTTCTCCCGTTTCTTTCAGATCATGCCAGAGGCAGATGCGACAGGCGCCACCGTCCCTCCTCACGAGTCCTTAATGCTAATTTAACCAACCACCTTGAGACGGCTCACGCTCTGATACGCAATTCCCTCTCGCCTAACACAACCAGAGCATACAACACCGGGTGGAAGACGTTCTGCAGGTTTCAAGGGGAATGTCCTCAAGGGGACTCCAGTTTTCCAGAGTACATCCTGGCGTTCATTGGTTACTGCCATTCAGTGCGCAGGCTCTCCCACGGTACAGTGAGGTCGTACCTGGCGGGAGTGCAACATTTCCTCTCTGTTAGCCATCCCGAACTAGTGTCAGTGTTCACCATGCATGCTGTCAAAGCCGCTCTCAAGGGTTTGAGCAAGTGCGGACCTCAAAGCCAAGTACGCAGGCAAGCGGTCACCGGCCCTCTTTTTCGCAGACTGTCCGACGCCTTGGACGGTAATCCTTTCGGGGTTCTGCCCAGCTTGGTACTCAAATCCGCCATCTATCTAGCCTTTTACGGCTTCCTGAGACCTGGGGAGTTCACTTGTTCGCCAGGCAGTAGCAAGTTCCTCACGGTCAGCCAGCTGGTCCAGAACTCCGACGGGTTCATACTACTGCTCAAGACGTCTAAGACCTCCCAGATGGGCCCCCCTGTCCCGGTATCCTTCTTTCCCACAACACACCAATGGTGTCCCGTCACGGTGCTTCGTCAGCTACGGTCTGCCTTGTCCGAGGCCGGACCGAATAGTCCATTGCTACCCTTCGGGGTGGTTCCGCTCACCACCCACCAGTTCATATCCCATGTAAGGTCACTAGTGGCCAGCACGGGCGGTGACCCTGCCACAATTTCGGGACATTCATTCCGCATAGGTGCTGCATCCGCGGCCTCCAAAAATCGAGTGCCTGCGCATGTCATTCAGAAACTGGGGCGTTGGCACTCGTCGTGTTTCAACCGTTACATACCTCACCCCGAAGCTGAAATGTCAGAAGCCTTTCAAACTTTAGCTTTGTAACGACTTTGTAATAAATTACTTCTGCCTATCAGTCAATCTTGCGTCTCTACTGATAGCCTCCAGGGACCTATCTGACAATAAGGTCATAGCTTGCGGGGAAGTGTCAGTGGTACTGAGGAGCCGCGACCATAGCCTTTTTAGGGATGTTATTTGCACTGCCAGGCCGGACAGGAGGGAGGAACTAGACCTGTATCTCTTTAGGGTCACAGAGTTGGGTCATAGGTATGGAGGGAACGCATTCTATGACTACCACTGTTCTTTTTCAGCTAAGGCGGCAGCGGCTCTCTCCCAATTCCAACACATTACTGACTGGTCCAACCTGGACACTGAGCTTTTCTGCAGACACTTTGCAGGCCTGAAAGCTCCCTCCTGTTCCGCCTGTCAGTCTATCTTCCACTCTGTCGAGTGGTGTGATAAGTCCGCCGTCAGCACGGCGTCCTACCCCTCCAGCTCTGCAGCTGGTCCACTCGACGTCTTCAGACCCCCCAACTCAGTAGACAAGCTGGGCCGACCCATCGTTCAGCTAGGGAGGGCACAGATATGTAACAATTTTAATTACGCGTCTTGTAATTTTGGGCAATGCCGTCTGTTACATATCTGTACCAACTGTTTTAGGGCCCACCCCCGAGTAGCATGCTCATTAAAATCGGTGAGAAATTACATGAGTGTGGTCAATATTAGCCGTCTACAAGAGTACTTGCAAGGTCACCACAATCCAGGGTTTGTACAGTTCCTGGTGTCAGGATTTCACGAGGGCTTCCATACGGGGTTGATCACGACTCCAGAGTTCACACATGAGTGCAGGAACCTTCAGTCAGCCGAAAGAAATCCCGCTTCGGTAGACGCACTAATAGAGGCCGAGTTAAACAAAGGGTTCTTAATCGGTCCCTTTGGTGTGCCCCCTTTTCAACGATGGAGAGTCAGTCCCGTGGGGGTAGTCACAGGCAAGTTCAGCAAAAAGGAGAGACTCATTATTGACTTGTCGGCCCCACACGGCTCCCAGGTCCCCAGCCTTAACTCCCTCATTCCTTCGGAGGAAGTTGGCATGAGATATGCTTCAATCGACCAGGCTATCGCCATCATCATGAAAACGGGCCCAGGGTCCATGTTGTCCAAAAGACATATCGGATGCCTTCAAGTTGCTTCCCATCATGCCAGCTCTCTGGCAGTGGCACGGCATCAAGTGGAAAGGCTTGTATTATTTCTCCACCAAGCTCACCTTCGGTTCCAAGAGCAGCCCCTGGCTCTTCGATCAGTTGGCTCAGGCCCTCCACTGGGTCTTGGTACACAGGGTCCTCTGTGAGTTTGTCATCCACTACTTGGATGACTTCCTGCTGATTGAGAGGCCAAGGGCAGTCCCCCTAGGGCTGGGGAAGTTGCTGAGGTGTTTTTCCCAGTTAGGTGTCCCGGTTTCCCCCAAGAAAGTAGAAGGCCCGGCCACAGTCATCACCTTTTTGGGCATCGAGTTAGACTCCCAGCACATGTTAGCTAGGTTGCCCGCGGATAAGTTAACAAGGATTAGAGAAGTCATCCACAGGTTTACAGTCACAACCGTGGTCACTAGGGCTGACCTTCAGTCTCTACTGGGCATGTTAAACTTCGCCATGCGTATCATTCCGCAGGGCAGAGCGTTCATATCCCGCCTACTGACGCTCTTAAGTTCCGCCCCGGAACAGGACAGCCCAGTGTGCCTGGACAGTCAAGCCCTAGCGGATCTCCACATGTGGGACCATTTTCTGAGCCAGTGGAACGGGGTGTCCTTATTCGTACCCGAGCTGTCGTGTCAGTCGCCTACAGTCTTTTCAGATGCAGCTGCGGGCTCAGGGTTTGCCGCCATTTTCGGCACCCACTGGGTTGCAGACGAATGGCCTGCCGAGGTCCTCCAAACCTCGGCGCTGTTCGAGCTGTACCCCATTGTGGTAGCCGCCCACATATGGGGCAATCTTTGGACGAACCAGTCTGTCCTGTTTGTTACTGACAACACAGCCGTGGTAGACATTCTTAACAGTGGGCTGTCAAAGTCTAGCCAAGTCATGTGTTTCCTCAGACGGTTAGTTCAGCTCTCACTACGTCACCACTTCCATGTTTTCAGTGCGCATGTGCCAGGTGCGCAAAACGGGGCTGCGGACGCCTTGTCCAGGGCTAACTTCTCCCGTTTCTTTCAGATCATGCCAGAGGCAGATGCGACAGGCGCCACCGTCCCTCCTCACGAGTCCTTAATGCTAATTTAACCAACCACCTTGAGACGGCTCACGCTCTGATACGCAATTCCCTCTCGCCTAACACAACCAGAGCATACAACACCGGGTGGAAGACGTTCTGCAGGTTTCAAGGGGAATGTCCTCAAGGGGACTCCAGTTTTCCAGAGTACATCCTGGCGTTCATTGGTTACTGCCATTCAGTGCGCAGGCTCTCCCACGGTACAGTGAGGTCGTACCTGGCGGGAGTGCAACATTTCCTCTCTGTTAGCCATCCCGAACTAGTGTCAGTGTTCACCATGCATGCTGTCAAAGCCGCTCTCAAGGGTTTGAGCAAGTGCGGACCTCAAAGCCAAGTACGCAGGCAAGCGGTCACCGGCCCTCTTTTTCGCAGACTGTCCGACGCCTTGGACGGTAATCCTTTCGGGGTTCTGCCCAGCTTGGTACTCAAATCCGCCATCTATCTAGCCTTTTACGGCTTCCTGAGACCTGGGGAGTTCACTTGTTCGCCAGGCAGTAGCAAGTTCCTCACGGTCAGCCAGCTGGTCCAGAACTCCGACGGGTTCATACTACTGCTCAAGACGTCTAAGACCTCCCAGATGGGCCCCCCTGTCCCGGTATCCTTCTTTCCCACAACACACCAATGGTGTCCCGTCACGGTGCTTCGTCAGCTACGGTCTGCCTTGTCCGAGGCCGGACCGAATAGTCCATTGCTACCCTTCGGGGTGGTTCCGCTCACCACCCACCAGTTCATATCCCATGTAAGGTCACTAGTGGCCAGCACGGGCGGTGACCCTGCCACAATTTCGGGACATTCATTCCGCATAGGTGCTGCATCCGCGGCCTCCAAAAATCGAGTGCCTGCGCATGTCATTCAGAAACTGGGGCGTTGGCACTCGTCGTGTTTCAACCGTTACATACCTCACCCCGAAGCTGAAATGTCAGAAGCCTTTCAAACTTTAGCTTTGTAACGACTTTGTAATAAATTACTTCTGCCTATCAGTATGTCTTTTGCCCTCTTTCAGGCGTCCCTCCACGACGCGGTTACGGCACAACTCTGACCGCTTAGGGATAGGGTATCCCAGGTAGGATAGGTACGTACTTGGTTGCCACGACCACAAGTGTAAAGGCCGATTCATTGGCCTGTATTTGTGGGAGGGGCTTGGCCACCTACTTCAACGGCCGGCGCCCTCCCACATGCGTACGACGTGCAGAGTTCTCCCTCCCACCCACCCTTTTCTCCTGTTACTCTCAAAGGGGATGCCCTCTTTCAGGCGTCCCTCCACGACGCGGTTACGGCACAACTCTGACCGCTTAGGGATAGGGTATCCCAGGTAGGATAGGTACGTACTTGGTTGCCACGACCACAAATATAACATAACATTTATAATGAAATAACCACAAATGTCTTTTCTGTGCTCACATCATTATCAGTTTTATTCAACCCCCAAGTGACATTCAATCTTAGTACTTAGTCCAACATCCTTTTCCAGTTATAACAGCTTTTAAACGTGAAGCATAGCTTGACACAAGTGTCTTGCAGCGATCTACGGGTATCTTCGTCCATTCTTCATGGGCAAAAGCCTCCAGTTCAGTCACATTCTTAGGCTACTTTCACACTAGCGTTCGGGGCTCCGCATGTGAGTTCCGTTTGAAGGCTCTCACAAGCGGCCCCGAACGGATCCGTCCAGCCCTAATGCATTCTGAGTGGATGCGGATCCGCTCAGAATGCATCAGTCTGGCACCGTTTGTCCTCCGCTCCGCTCAGCAGGCGGACACCTGAACGCAACTTGCAGCGTTCGGGTGTCCGCCTGGCCGTGCGGAGGCAAACGGATCCGTCCAGACTTACAATGTAAGTCAATGGGGACGGATCCGTTTGAAGTTGACACAATATGGCTCAATTTTCAAACGGATCCGTCCCCCATTGACTTTCAATGTAAAGTCAAAACGGATCCGTTTGCATTATCATGAACAAAAAAAAAAAAATAATAATTTTTTTGTTTTTTTTGTTCATGGTAATGCAAACGGATCCGTTCTGAACGGATCTAAGCGTTTGCATTATAGGTGCGGATCCGTCTGTGCAGATACCAGACGGATCCGCACCTAACGCAGGTGTGAAAGTAGCCTTAGGCCTGCGCGCTGCAACTGCTTTCTTTAAGTCCCACCAGGGGTTCTCAAACGGATTTAAGTCTGGTGACTGCGATGGCCACTTCAAAATGTTCCAGCCTTTAATCTGCAACCATGCTCTAGTGGACTTGGAGGTATGCTTGGGATCATTGTCCTGTTGAAAGGTCCAACGTCTCCCAAGCCTCAGGTTTGTGACGGACTGCATCACATTTTCATCCAATATCTCCTGGTATTGAAGAGAATTCATGGTACCTTGCACACGCTGAAGCTTCCCTGTACCTGTAGAAGCAAAACAGCCCCAAAGCATGATTGACCCCCCCGCCATGCTTCACAGTAGGCAAGGTGTTCTTTTCTTCATAGGCCTTGTTCTTCCTCCTCCAAACATAGCGTTGATCCATGGGCCCAAACAGTTCTAATTTTGTTTCATCAGTCCACAGAACACTATCCCAAAACTTTTGTGGTTTGTCCACATGACTTTTGGCATACTGCAGTCGACTCTTCTTATTCTTTGGAGACAGCAAGGGGGTGCGCCTGGGAGTTCTGGTATTGAGGCCTTCATTACGCAGTGTGCGGCTTATTGTCTGAGCTGAATCTTTTCTCCACTTTGCGGTTCAGGTAGCGCACAGCAGTCGAAGTCAGCATCTTCTTTCTGCCACGACCAGGTAGCGTTTCAACAGTGCCCTTTGCCTTGAATTTGCGAATGATGCTTCCTATGGTGTCTCTTGGTATGTTTAACATCTTTGCAATCTTCTTATAGCCATTGCCCTTCCTGTGAAGAGAAATCACCTCTTCTCTTGTCTTCCTGGACCATTCTCTTGACTTCACCATATTTGTAAACACACCAGTAAATGTCTAGAAGGAGCTGAGTATCACAGTCCGTTTACATCTGCCTAATTGGTGCTTATTATGCTTGATTGCTGCTCCTTGACATCCACAGGTGTTTTCAATACCTGATCGAAAACACTTGAATGAACCTCTGTTCTTAAGAGTGGTAGTCTTTAAGGGGTTGAATAATTGTGTCAATGAAGAAATCACAAAAAAAAACATTTAATACTGTATTACAAAAACAATTGATGTCATTTTAGTTGCATTTGGTTCTTTAAAAAGTCCTTGTAAGATTTCATTCTGAACACAATTACAAATGTACACTAAATTCCCTAAAACCCTTTACAGCATTGGGGGTTGAATAATTTTTAACACAACTGTATATATCTCTCTAGACAGTGGATAACGAAATTGTGTTTGTGGTGGTGGGGGGTTCATGGTATACTATGGTGCTATTAGTGAAATGGCTGGGGCTGTATGTGAGGGGCTATTTTGCAGGCAGGGGAAGAAGACTGGAGAGGAGCTAAGTGTAATACACTCCTGGGCAGATGCAGATATTAATTATCTCATTTGATGAGCTGCTGCTAACCTACAGAGAGCGAACAGAAAAGAGCTGCAGAGGGGTGAGTAAAGACGCTTAATAGCACTATCTAATGTTCCATATGCCTTGAGAGATTTAAAACTATATTTGTGGAGTGAGTGGAAATAAAAAAAAAAACAACTAACCTATTGTTTTTTGTGTTTTGTTATTACCGCCTTCACTGTGTGGTAAAGTTAGCTTTATGCTACAGGTTGTTATAATTATGGTAATACCACATTTTTAAAGTTTTTGTTATGTTTAATTACTTTTACAAAATAAAACAAACTTAAAAAAAAAAAAATTGATTTGTGTTGCCATATTTCGAGACCCATAATTTTCTATTCAATTTTGCGTTGACAGAGATGTGGGTAGGTACAACTTTTTGAATACTTTGTAGTTCATTTTTAGGGTAGGCGAGATGACCAGAAAACAGCAATTATGTCATTGTAAATTGCTTTTTGTTTACAATGGGGATAAGTAAATAGATTTTATAATAGTTTGAACATTCGGAAATGTGGTTACACTGATAATTTTATTTTTTTGCTATTTTTCACTATATTTTTTAAGAAATTTCCCTCTTCCACCCCCACCCAGCGGGGCCTGTGAAAAAAACTGCATGCTGTTTTGTCCAGACTTAGTGACTCCCAGAGTGTCTTAAAGGAAATGTGTCATCTGAAAATGACCTATTGTTTAAATAATCTTTTTATGTTTAACATATTTTTTTTTAAATGTTGATGATGTTATTTATAATTTTCCATGTCAATATCTGTTTAAACAAAAAACATTAAATCCTGCAGTTTTTGCACTGGCAACTAAGGGTACTTTCACACTTGCGTTGTCTGATTCCGGCAGGCAGTTCCGTTGATCAGGCAAACTGTATGCAAACGCATGTCATTATTTCTGACTGATCAGGCATTTTTCAGACAATTTTTGGTGATAACTTCCCTTTAGGCTACATTCACACGACCGTAGTGTTTTGCGGATCTGCAAAACACGGATACCGGCCCATGTGTATTCCACAGACCGCAAGTGGCTGCCGCTATCATAGAAAATGCCTGTTCTTGTCCGCGGATAAGAATAGGATATGCTTTATCTTTTTTGTGGGGCAACGGAACAGAACTATGAGATGCGGACAGCACATGGTGTGCTGTTCGCATCTTTTGCGGCCCCATTGTGATGAATGTCGTATGAATGTAGCCTTAAGGTGCTGCCTTAGATTTTTCGATGCAGTTTTTAAAGATAAAATCAGGAGTGGATTCAGAAAAAAGAGCAGATCTGGCATCTATCCTTAATATTTACGCTATTTTTATTATCTACTCCTGATTTCGGCTTCTAAAATTGCATGAAAAAACCTGTGGGGGCACCTTAAGTGGTACACAATCTTGTGGACTGCAGTTAAAGTCAGTAATTAGCGCTACATAAAATTCAGGATTTTCCTAATTTATGACGTAAAGTCATGATTTTATGAAAGACACGGAGGCGAGTATTTGCTTAACTCTTTCTTTACTGAGAATATAGCAGCAAAGACAACTGAAGAAAAAATCATCAGAGTAACCATGGTAACAACTCCACCCCCCATAGCCCCTATATAAGGCGCATCACTGGACGGACACTTCCTCTTTCTTTGTGGACTTCAACTGTCGAGAACTTGGAACCTGGAGCCATCAACAACAGCCGGAACGTTGACTGAGGAAAGAAACCAAACCAAACTGCAGGGAGGTGAGCACCTGGAACCGTTGGTCAAAGGCGAACAACCTGGAGAGATCTGACAGAAGGCAATCAACCTGGAGGAAAAAAATGAGAAATCATGGTAATATAGTAATCAGTATCCGGATCCGAGAACTTAAACACGGATCAATAAATAAATGAAAAAATAAATGAACAATACAGAAATAACGTCAAGTTAAAACAAGCGATAGTTAAAATACCATAAATCCGATGGGTAAAAGAATTAACGGGTGGGAAATACTCGCCTCCGTGTCTTTCATAAAATCATGACTTTACGTCATAAATTAGAAAAATCCTGAATTTTATATCAAGACACGGAGGCTCATATTTGCTAGTTTAAAGCTGAGCAATCACCGAAGAAAAAGCATGAGGAACAGGTCTAAAATAGAACTCTCTAAAGGTAGAGACTCGGGACCAATCCGCCAGCCTTAAAACATCCTCCAAACGAGCACCAGCTATGGACATAGAGGTAGCCGCTGCCCCGCGCACCGAATGCGCGGTAAATATGGATGTGTCAATACCCGAAAGGGACAAGATCCATTTAACCCAACGGGACAGAGTGACACTGGTAACCGGAGAAAAAGGGCGACGGAAGGAAATGAACAGCTGAGGAGCATTCCCATCACGGAAAGGCAGAGTGCGAGCCTCATACTCCCGCAAGCAAGCCACCGGACATAACTGCAGAGATGAAGGAGAAGATGGATAAGAAACGGACTTAATACCCGTTTTAGTACGTCTAGAAATATTGAACAGAACCCCGTCCGGAGTAAAATAGCGTGCGTCCAGATCTAGAGCTCGGACGTCCGAGACCCGTTTGCACGAAATCAAGCAAAAAAGGGTTACTAATTTGGCCGAAAGTTGACGAAGAGACAACAAGGAGTTGGAAGGCCAAATGTCACGGATGGTGTACAGGAAACAAGACAATACCATATAAACAATGTCTCTCTGGATCCACAACTAAGGAACAAAGGGAGACCCCTGCAATAGACCTGCCGCTCTCCCTCACTGCTCAGCCTATGCGAACACCCCAAAGGTGGATGGCCGCATATCCACGTTCCTCGGCTATCTATTACCTGAAGACCCTACAATAGTGAAGGGACACGACCACCGGCTCCCTACACTGACACGGAGGGAGTCAGGGTCACCTGGATCCAGAAAAGACAAAATCATAAATACATAAACAGCACTTAGCTTGCAGACGACTGACGACTGAGGACTGGGAACAGCATGCACACACACTCCAGGAAGTTGTATCAGCCGCACACTACTGCATTATGGGGAGGAACTTAAAGGGTAGCGATCAGTCCAACTGCATGACAGCTGAGATAGACTAACGAGATGAGAAACTAAACCAAAACAAAGAAATTCAAGGAGGAGGATCTGAGAAGCTCCTGTGAGCGCTTCTCAGCTGTCTGGCTGTGACAGTACCCCTCCCTCTAGGAGTGGACTCCGGACACTCAGAGCCCACCTTCTCAGGATGGGACCTATGGAAAGCCCTGATGAGACGAGAGGCCTTAATGTCCGTCACTGGGACCCACATCCTCTCCTCAGGACCATAACCCTCCCAATGAACGAGGTACTGGAGGGAACCGCGGACAAGACGAGAATCCACAATCCTAGAGACCTGAAATTCAAGATTTCCATCAACCATAATCGGAGGAGGAGGCAAAGGCGAGGGTACAATAGGTTGAACATAAGGTTTCAATAAGGACTTATGAAAAACATTATGGATCTTCCAAGTCTGAGGAAGATCAAGACGGTAGGCAACAGGATTGATGACAGACAGGATCTTGTAAGGCCCAATAAACCTAGGACCCAACTTCCAGGAGGGAACCTTCAATTTGATATTCTTGGTAGACAACCACACCAGATCACCAACATTCAGGTCCGGACCAGGCACACGTCTCTTATCTGCCACACGCTTATATCTCTCACTCATGCTCTTTAGATTATCCTGAATCTTTTGCCAAATAGATGACAAAGACGAGGAGAATCTGTCCTCATCAGGCAAACCAGAAGAGCCCTCTCCCGAGAAAGTCCCAAACTGCCGATGGAACCCATATGCACCAAAAAATGGTGACTTATCAGAGGACTCCTGACGACGGTTATTTAAAGCAAACTCCGCAAGGGACAAAAAAGAACACCAATCCTCCTGATTCTCCGCCACAAAACAGCGCAGATATGTCTCCAGATTCTGATTGACGCGCTCTGTCTGGCCATTCGACTGCGGATGGAAAGCAGAAGAGAATGACAACCGAACCCCCAAGCGAGAACAGAAAGCCTTCCAGAATCTGGAAACAAACTGCGTGCCCCTATCAGAGACTATGTCTGAAGGAATCCCATGCAATTTGACAATGTGGTCAATAAATGCCTGCGCCAGCGTCTTAGCATTGGGCAAACCAGGGAAAGGGATAAAATGCACCATTTTGCTAAAACGGTCCACCACCACCAGAATCACAGACTTCCCCGAGGAACGAGGCAAGTCCGTTATGAAGTCCATGGACAGATGTGTCCAAGGACGGGAAGGAATGGGCAAAGGAAGGAGAGGACCTGATGGCCGTGAATGAGGGACCTTGGCACGAGCGCAAGTCTCGCAAGCTGCCACAAAACCCTCAACCGACTTACGAAGCGCAGGCCACCAGAATCTCTGAGCGATTAGATCCAGTGTGGCTCTTGCCCCCGAGTGCCCAGCAAGGACCGTGTCGTGGTGTTCTTTAAAAATCTTGTGTCTCAAAGCGAGAGGCACAAACAACCTCCCAGGAGGACAAAGATCAGGAGCTTCTGACTGGGCTGCCTGCACCTCTGCCTCCAATTCAGGAAAAAGAGCAGAGACCACCACACCTTCAGCCAAAATGGGACCCGGGTCTTCAAAATTCCCACCTCCCGGAAAACAACGTGACAGGGCATCTGCCTTCACATTCTTAATCCCAGGGCGGAACGTAACAACAAAATTAAACCTTGAAAAGAACAAAGACCATCTGGCCTGTCTCGGGTTCAGACGCTTGGCTGACTCCAAATAGGCCAGATTTTTATGGTCAGTAAACACGGTAATAGGGTGTCTGGCTCCCTCTAGCCAATGGCGCCATTCCTCAAAAGCCAACTTGATGGCCAACAATTCCCTATCTCCCACATCATAATTTCTCTCTGCGGAGGAGAGTTTCTTTGAGAAAAAGGCACACGGTTGCCATTTGACAGGAGAGGAACCCTGAGACAAGACCGCACCCACCCCTACCTCAGAAGCATCAACCTCAACTATGAAGGGTAACGAAATATCAGGTTGTACTAGGATGGGAGCGGAAGCAAAACTCTCCTTGATATTAGAAAAGGCCTTACGCGCCTCTACCGACCAGGAAGAAAAATCTACCCCCTTTCTGGTCATATCAGTGAGTGGTTTAACAACAGAGGAATAATTCAAAATAAATTTCCTGTAATAATTGGCAAAGCCCAAAAAACGCATCAGCGCCTTCTGGTTCTCAGGAAGCTCCCACTCAAGCACAGCGCGGACCTTCTCGGGGTCCATACGAAAACCAGAAGCGGAGACAAGAAACCCCAGAAATTGGATTTCTGGAACCGCAAACACACATTTTTCCAGTTTCGCATATAATTTATTCTCCCGCAGAATGAGCAAGACCTGACGTAAGTGTTCCTTATGAGTCTTGAAATCAGGAGAAAAAATCAAAATGTCATCCAAATACACTAATACAAATTTTCCCATTAAATGATAAAAAATGCTGTTGACGAAATGCTGAAAAACGGCTGGGGCATTCATCAAACCAAAAGGCATAACCAAATTCTCAAAATGGCCCTCAGGGGTATTGAAAGCCGTCTTCCATTCGTCTCCTTCTCTGACCCTAACCAGGTTGTATGCCCCTCTTAGGTCTAATTTGGAAAAGACTTTAGCCCCAACAACCTGGTTAAACAGGTCCGGGATCAGAGGAAGCGGATAAGGATCACGAATAGTGATACTGTTCAGCTCCCTGAAATCCAGACAAGGTCTTAAAGAACCATCTTTTTTTCTTAACAAAGAAAAAACCAGCGGCAACAGGTGACTTTGAGGGTCGTATGTGTCCTTTTCTCAAACTCTCAGAGATATAAGCCCGCATAGCGACCCTCTCAGGTTGGGAGAGATTGTATAAACGAGATTTAGGCAGCTTGGCGCCTGGGATGAGATTAATAGGGAAATCATACTCCCTGTGCGGAGGTAAACCCTGAACTCCACTCTCAGAGAAGACATCCAAAAATTCAGAGAGGAAAGGTGGTACAGTCTTAGTAGAAACCTCAGAAACAGATGTTATGAGGCAATTCTTTCTGCAAAAGTTACTCCAACCATTTATTTGCCTCGCTTGCCAATCAATGGTGGGGTTATGTTTAGTGAGCCAGGGTAGCCCCAACACTAGAGGAGTAGGCAAACCGCTAAGGACGAAACATGACACATCCTCAACATGAGCATCACTCACAATTAAACGGATATTGTGAACTATGCCCTTTAATGATTTCTGAGAAAGTGGAGCTGAATCAATAGCAAAAACAGGAATATCCTTTCTCAAAGTGCATACCTGGAAACCATGAGTTATTGCAAATTGATTATCAATGAGGTTGACAGCTGCTCCACTATCCACAAAAATCTCACAAAAAATGCTCTTGCTCTCTAGCGCCACCCTAGCAGGCAGGACAAAACGGGAACTACAAGCAAACGGAAAACCTTCAATTTCCGCCTCAACCCTGCCAATAGTAACAGACGGAACATTTTTAAAAGATTTTTTCCTTTTTGTCTCTTTATTACTCCCAGAAAACTGCCTGAATCCCCTAGAGGGACAAACATTTGCCAAATGATTTATACCTCCACAACAAAAACAAACCCTCCCATGCGGGCTGAATCTTCTATTGTCAGAGGCAATCAACCCCAGCTGCATGGGCTCCTGCTCAGAAGGGGCTGACAGCGACTGAGACTCCTGCGCACAGAATGAGACCGCTGCACTGTTCCGAGACTGAGTAGGACAGGAAGGAGAGATCTCTCGTCTCTCTCTAAGATGCCTGTCAATACGAACGGCCTGAGACATAGCAGAGTCCAAGGAGATAGGCCTCTCATGAAAGGAAAATGCATCTTTCAATCCCTCTGAAAGACCATGGCAAAATTGACTTCGGAGTGCAGCATCATTCCAACCAGTATCAGCTGCCCATCTCCGAAATTCTGAGCAGTATATCTCTGCGGATTGTTTACCCTGGCATAACAGACGTAGTCTAGACTCAGCCAGAGCAATACGATCCGGATCATCATATATCTGACCCAGGGCTAAAAAGAATTCATCCACTGAGCGGAGGGGCCGTGCCCCCTCCGGTAGCGAAAAAGGCCCAAGACTGAGCGTTACCCCTGAGCAGCGATACAATGATCCCCACCCTCCGTTCTTCATCACCAGAAGAATGGGGAAGAAGGCGAAAATGGAGTTTGCAAGCCTTTTTAAAACGCACAAAATTCTCACTACCCCCAGAGAACGTATCCGGGAGCGAGATCTTGGGCTCAGCACAAACTCCATGAACGCAAGCTGAACCGGTCACTTGAAACTGAGAAAAAATCCTACGGAGATCAGCTACCTCCAATGAAAGACCCTGGAGGCGTTCAGCCAAAAGTGAAACCGGATCCATGCTTGAGACGGTTTTGGCGGCTGATAATGTCACGGATGGTGTACAGGAAACAAGACAATACCATATAAACAATGTCTCTCTGGATCCACAACTAAGGAACAAAGGGAGACCCCTGCAATAGACCTGCCGCTCTCCCTCACTGCTCAGCCTATGCGAACACCCCAAAGGTGGATGGCCGCATATCCACGTTCCTCGGCTATCTATTACCTGAAGACCCTACAATAGTGAAGGGACACGACCACCGGCTCCCTACACTGACACGGAGGGAGTCAGGGTCACCTGGATCCAGAAAAGACAAAATCATAAATACATAAACAGCACTTATCTTGCAGACGACTGAGGACTGGGAACTGGGAACAGCATGCACACACACTCCAGGAAGTTGTATCAGCCGCACACTACTGCATTATGGGGAGGAACTTAAAGGGTAGCGATCAGTCCAACTGCATGACAGCTGAGATAGACTAACGAGATGAGAAACTAAACCAAAACAAAGAAATTCAAGGAGGAGGATCTGAGAAGCTCCTGTGAGCGCTTCTCAGCTGTCTGGCTGTGACACCAAGACTCCAGAAATCTGAGAACTGTAGCAACATCCCAGGTGGAAGTAAAACGAGGTCTTGGAGGCCGAGCTAACCGGCAACCGCGTAACAGTCTGCATACTAAGGGATGTTGGCCGGCGGGAAACCCGTCAAAACTGGCATGCCTGGAAGAGATGGCAGAACGGTACACGTTGAGAGTTCGGAAAGCCTTCCCCGCCTCAAAAAGTGAAGTGAGGAATTGAAGAATCTCCGTTACAGGAGCCTGTACGGGATCCAAGTCCCGTGGATCGCACCAACGACACCAGACGTGCCATGAGGCATGATAGGCTCGTCTAGTGCCCGGAGCCCATGCAGATTCCAACAGCTGCCTAGTCGCTGCCGAAAAACTCGAGGAATCCCAGGAACCCCTGAGATTCGACAAGCGAGAAGAAGAAGCGATCCGTCTAGAAGTAGAGGGTGAGGACGACCGTACGGGTCGAGGAGAAGTCGAGGAAAAGACGGTAAGAGCCGAGGCTCCTCTGACAAAAGGTTCAGTAACTGGGGAAACCAAGACTGGGTCCTCCAATATGGGACTATCAAGACCAACTGAGCCTGTTGGTGACAAACGTGAGCAAGCACCCGTGGGATGAGTGCGAACGGAGGGAAGGTGTATAGAAGAGAGTCCCCCCAGGGCTGGAGGAAGGCATCCACCGCTTCTGCCTCCGGGTCCGGACGCCAACTGAAGAATCTGGGGAGTTGAGCGTTCAAACGGGACGCGAATAAATCGATGGATAACGGGCCCCAAAGATATAGAATATCTTGGAAAACCGTTGAATCCAACTTCCAGTCGCTGGAATCTGAAAGACAGCGAGAACTCCAGTCGGCCAAAGTGTTGTGGAGTCCTGGAAGATACTCGGCCACAACCGATATTCCCCTGGAAAGGCAAAACTCCCAAAAGTCTTTGTCTAGAGAACACAGAACTCTGGAACGTGTCCCACCCAGGCAGTTCACATAACGGACAGCTGAGATATTGTCCATCCGTAAACGAATACACGCTCGAACCGAGCCCTGAGCAAAGCTGCGGATCGCAAAGGATCCCGCTAGGAGCTCGAGAGCATTGATATGCAAATGTAGTTCGTCCGGGGACCATGCTCCTCCCGTGGATATCCCCTGACAATGGGCTCCCCAGCCCAAGAGACTGGCGTCTGACTCGATGACCAGGTCTGGACGTGGGCCAAAAATAGCACGGCCGTTCCACACTGCCAAATTGTGGATCCACCACACTAATTCGTCTCTGGTTTCCGAATCTAAAACCAGAGTGTCTGAGTATGAGGCCCCCGCCCTGAGGTGAGTGATCTTGAGCCTCTGAAGAGCTCGATAGTGGAGAGGAGCTGGGAAGATCGCCTGGATGGATGAAGAAAGAAGACCTATCAGACGAGCTAGCTGACGAAGGGAGACCTGTGAGAGGGCGAGAGAATGACGAATCTCTTTGCGGATCGCTTTGACTTTGACTGCAGGCAAGCTGAGCGTTTGACTCCCAGAATCTATGGTAAACCCTAGGAACTCTATGGACGTGGCCGGAATGAGGCAAGACTTCTCCAGATTGAGAATAAATCCTAAGTCTTGAAGAAGGTTCTTGGTCAACTTCAGGTGACCAAGCAGAAGGAGTGGACTCTGGGCCATAATCAGGATGTCGTCCAAATAAATGATCAGACGAATCCCCTGCCTCTGAGCCAGGCCACCACTGGTTTCATGAGCTTTGTAAAGCACCATGGTGCGGAGGATAGGCCAAACGGGAGGCAAGTAAAGCGCCAGATCTGGTCTTTCCAAAGAAACTGAAGAAGGCAGCGGGATGCTGGGGCCACCGGGACTGTGAGATATGCATCCTTCAGGTCTAATTTTACGAACCAGTCTCCTGGTTGAAGCATATCCCTCAACAGATGGATGCCCTCCATCTTGAAATGTCTGTACCGAACGAAGACATTCAAGTGCTTGAGGTTTATGACTGGACGAAATTGGCCACCCTTTTTCTGGACCAGGAAGATATTGCTTAGTATTCCTGAATGAGGATCGGGAGATAATTCTATTGCCTGTTTCTGGAAAAGCGATGCAAGCTCCGCATCCAAGAGGGACTGGGTTAGGTTTGAGCAAGGGAAATTCTGAATGTGAGGGAGGTTCCTTGGGGTGGACACCAACTCGATGATGAACCCCTGAACCGTGGAGAGGACCCACTGATCTGAGGTTATCCTTGACCACGCATGGGAAAAGAGACGGAGTCTTCCCCCAACCTGATGAGAAATGGGATATGACATATAGCGATGACTTACCATACGGGCGTCTGGATCCTGAAGCGCCTCGGAAACCTCTGGAACGGGAAAAACCTCCTCGTGATGGGAAGAAGGTTGGCTGGTATTTGGAGTCCTGAAGGGACTGACGATAATTAAAGGAGCCTCTGCCTCTGGACTGGAAATTGGAGCGGCCGGACAGTCGGCCCCTGAGACTGCCGGCCCTGGAGGAAAAACGAGGCTGGAAAACACGGCGCATTGAGCTCTGAGCTTTATCAAGAGCCGTAAAGGCCCCTACATACTTGCCTAGCTCCTTAATGAAAGGATCCCCAAAAAGAAGACCCTGAGCTTCTTTACCCGATTCAGATAAAGACAAATTGGCCAGCTTGGGTTCAATTTTCATCAAAATAGCTTTCCTTCTCTCAATGGCAATGGAAGTATTCACGTTGCCTATCAAACATATGGCCCTCTGTGCCCAGCCACTAAGGTCGTCAGGATCTACCTGCGTGCCGGCCATTCTAGCAGACTCGGCTAAATCAAGAATTTTGGCGAGAGGGCCAGTGACATCCAGAAGTTTATCTTGACACGCCTTTAAGGCAGAGTCAAGCCCCTTACGTGGGTTAAACCCAGACTTGGCTAGGAATTGGACCACCTTCGGGTCAACGCTAGGCGTTTCACATATCCTGTTAGTGATAAGGGGACGAGGGCATTCAGCCCGAAGCTTGCTGCGGGCCTCTTTGGATAGAGGCGTGCGGATTCTAGCTTCTAAATACTGGGTCACGTGGGTGGCGGGAAGCCACTCGGAGGACCGTGGGTGATGCAACTGGTCCGGGTTAAAAAGGGGGTCCCCCATAGGATCAATAACTGCGTCTTTGACGTCTAACGTAGGTTCAGCTATAACACCCGTTGCCTGAGACGGGCCTTCAAATGCAGGGTCAACTGCAATATCATTTAAATCATCCCCTGAATGATTGGACCAATTTTCAAAAGCCTCCTCAACAGACTCTGCGTCTGAATCAGAAACCGATTCCGGAAGAGCCCGGGCGGTTTTCCATAATCGTGCCCTTTCTGCCGGGCGCGGGTTAGCTCTTTTACGCGACTTATTCGCGCAGTCAATTGATGGAACAGAGCCATCATTCATGAGTGTTCTGGAGGCAGGAGGGGGCATATCAGAAACGGGGTGGGACATTAGGGCCTGTGAAATTGATTGGGTCAGGGAAGCTGACATGGTCACCATTGCAGCGACTATAGCATCAGATATGGATTGCTGCAGGCCAGAAGCCTGAACCATAGGGGCAGAGGACTCATTAACTCTGAGAGGAGTGGAAGGAGGTACCTGAACTGAGTGTCTATCCTGAATAGAAACAGCCGGGGAGGCAGGAACAGTAGACATAATGAACTGTAATACTGAGGGAGTTAGTCACCCCAACAGTAAACGCCGATGTGAGAGAGAGCAAGAGAAACAGTAGTGTGGCACAGGAGAAACGCCGGAGGCACTGAGGGAACCACGGACTAGAGGGGGAGTGGCTAACACAAGCCTACACCTCCCCAGTGTAATGGCCAATGAGCGAAGCGTCAGGGAAGATGACGTCCGCAAATCTCGCCCGGAATCGCGAGATCTCGGCGCCGGAGAGACCAAGCTAAGACTGCGGCCGAAATCTCTCGAGATTAGAAAGCGCGCGAAGGCCGGGACCAGGGAGAAGAAGGTAAGGAGAAAGGGGAGGGGGGGGGAGAAAATGGCCGCAAGACCTCCCAGAGTACGGAGGGAATGAGCAGAGTCAGGATGAGAAAAAACAATAAGCGGCAAGCCGATAAGAGGGGAAAAGGAACTACAGGAAAATGCAAGTAAACGGACCATATAAAAAACCAAAACCGGGGGGAAAACACAGTCGGGAGCTGTGGAGACAATATAGGGCGAATACAAGAGCCCTAAAACATAAAAGGGGACAAAATTCCACACAGCAATAAAAGAATAAGAATAATACAGATAATATCGCTATATTTAGTATAGAGAAATAATCAAGGTACTTATCTGAGCTGAGCAGCAAAGAAAGAGGAAGTGTCCGTCCAGTGATGCGCCTTATATAGGGGCTATGGGGGGTGGAGTTGTTACCATGGTTACTCTGATGATTTTTTCTTCAGTTGTCTTTGCTGCTATATTCTCAGTAAAGAAAGAGTTAAGCAAATATGAGCCTCCGTGTCTTGATATAAAATCACAGTGTAAGGCCTCATGCACACAAACGTATTTTCTTTCTGTGTCCGTTCCATTTTTTTTGCGGACTGTATGCGGAACCATTCATTTTAATGGGTCTACAAAAAAAAGGAAGGAACTCCGTGTGCATTCCGTTTCCGTATTTCCGTATATCCGTTCCGCTAAAAGATAGAACTTGTCCTATTATTGTCCGCATAACAGACAAGGATAGTACTGTTCTATTAGGGGCCAACTGTTCCGTCCCGCAAAATATGGAACGCACACGAACGTCATCAGTATTTTTTGCGGATCTGTTTTTTTGCGGGCCTCAAAATACATACGGTCGTGTGCAAGAGGCCTAACCCACAGTCATTAAAAATATGGATGACTTGTGTAGACAATTGTATGGTCTACAGACAGAATGAAGCACTGCAAATAAACAGGCAGTGCTGACCACTCTAAACTCACTAGGGGGCAGACTGCACTATCTTTTGGTTGCTTGCATGTTGTATTAAATGTATAAGGCCCACTACTTTATTTCTATCCTTACGGAATTTTTTTTTTTCCTGTGGTATTTTTTTGTAGCATTTTGGCCTGTTTTTTGTGCAGGTATAGGTAAGGCTAGTTTGTGTTGGGCTGATTCTCCACATTTTGGCTGGAATGCAGATGGATCTCGGTCAGACCCAGGGCCAGTGCAAGGATTTTTGCCGCCCTAGGCAAAGATCCGTTTTGCCGCCCCCTCATGTCACTCACTCACTGACAGACACACACACACACTGACAGACAGACACGCACTCAGACACTCACTGAATGACGTACACAGAAACTCACTGACAGACATACTAACTGACAGACACATACACTCACTGACAGACAGATACTCACTCACTCACTGACAGACACTCAGTGACAGACATACACCTAACCACTGAAACACACACACACGGAAACTCACTGACATTCACTCACTGGCAGACAAACACACACAGATACTCACTAACAAACAAACAGACACTTACTGACCGACAGACATACACACTCACTGACATACACTCACTCACTGACATACACACACAGACACTCAATGACAGACACACATACATTTACTGACAGAAAGACAGACATACATACACTCACTCACTGACATACACACACAGACACTCAATGATAGACACACATACATTTACTGACAGAAATACAGACATACATACACTCACTCACTCACTCAATGACATAAATACACAGGCAGACACTCACTCAGTCAAACACTTAAACACTCACCTCCCTGGGGTCCAGTTAAGTGTAGCTCCTCAGTCCTCCAGCACGCCGCTTAGTATGCCGGGGCCGGAATGACGTCATAATCCGGCATCACAGAGGGCGCACGAGGGAGGAGTGGGGAGCTGCTAGAACAGCCTCCCTTGCCGCCCGCCTCCTCTCCTCCGGTAATTTACTGGCAGAGCAGGCACCTGCCATCAGGGTAAGCAGATGCCTGCTCTGCCATATTTAAGAAGGACCTCCACCTCCTGGCCCCCCTGTAACGGCGCTGGGGGCGGCTCAAGAGACGCTCGCCCTGTCGCCCAGGGCTGCAGCCCCAGTCAGGCCGGCGCCCTAGGCGAACGCCTAGTTCGCCTATATGGTTGCGCCGGCCCTGGCCAGACCCCATTATACTTGACAGTGCTGGATCCGGAGAATTACAGCCGGCTATTCTCTGCCGGAACACCCTGCTGAAATACATGCTGCAGACGTGAAACTAGCCTAACACTAAAACAACATAACTATGGTGTATACCGTATTTTTCGCCCTATAAGATGCACCGGCCCATAATACGCACCTAGGTTTTTAAAGAGGGTAATAAGAAGAAAAAAATTTTGAACCAAAAGGTGGGCTTTTGGTGGGTTTTGAACTAATGGTGGTCTGTGGATGACACTATTATGGGAATCTGTGGATGACACTGTTATAGGGACATCTGTGAATGGCACTGTTATGGGGGCATCCGGGGATGGCACTGTTATAGGGGCATCTGGGGGTGGCACTGTTATGGGGGCATCTGGGGATGGCACTGTTACGGGGGCATCTGGGGATGGCATGACACTGCTATGGGGGGATCTGTGGATGACACATAGCATCTTATGCTATGTGTCATCCACAGATCCCCCCCATAACAGTGTCCCTGTGTAGTGAATGACCCCCAATACAGGGGGTGTGGGTCGGCATCTTGTTTTGTAGTGGCAGCGGGGCCCGGTGCAGTCACTGTATTCTATTACACTGGGCCCCGCTCACTGTAGTAATCATATAGGCAATGTTAAACTGTAGAATTCCTCTCCAATCCAGGCTGTAGTACTTACTACTAACTTCCATAGCAGGCAGGAGGCCGGGCGGCGGCAGCGTAATTCACGTCACACGCCTGCGCCGCCTGCTTCATTCATAAAGTGTGAGGAGCAGACACGTGACATAGTGAGTTACGCTGCCGCCGCCCGCCCGCCCGGCCTCCTGCCTGCTATGGAAGATTGTAGTAAGTACTACAGGCTGGATTGGAGAGGAATTCTACACTTTAACATTGCCTATATGATTACTACAGTGAGCGGGGCCCGGTGTAATAGAATACAGTGACTGCACCGGGCTCCACTGCCATTACAAAACAAGATGCCGGCCCCCAGCCCCTCCTCCCTGCTGATACACTCGCCAGCCGCAATGTGCAGCAGCGCGAGGGCGGTGTATCAGTGTAAATTTCAGCATTCGCCCTATATATTTTCCCCCCCCTTTTGGGGGGGGGGGGGGAAAGGTGCGTCTTATAGGGCGAAAAATACAATAAATTTTTTAAATTAAAATCATTAGAGCACAAAGTACTGTATGACATATTCTTCTAACCAGGGGCGTTGCTAGGGTCTCAAAAGATCCGGGGCCCAAGCCCCAATTAATATGGCCCAGTTCTCTAAGTCGCCCCCTCTCCCCCCACACACCGCATTTTGCTGTACTTGCTATACATCAGCACACACCTCTCACATCCAGGGCCTCCCAGGTGACGTCTGATGTAGATCTTCTCTGTCATCATCTTCTCTATTCGGTTTGGACAACTTCTTTCAGCCGCCTCGTCTCTGCAGAGTGTGACACACAGACATCTTAGTTTCCTCACATTTCTAAAATCATCTCCCAACCTGGGGTCCCCACAGTGTTATCCTGCTGCTCCCTGTGCCCCCCAATACCCCCAAATACTATCCTGAAGAAAAATTTGTGCCCCCATAGTAATACTGCCCCCTATAGTGCCCCCAACTGTGATGACGCTCCCCAAGGGTGCCCCCATTAGTAGAAGAGCCCTCCAGTATTAATAATACCCTCACAGAGCCCCCAGTAGAAATAAGGCCCCCTATTGTTCCCCCAGTGGTAATAAAGCTCTCTACATACCCCTCAGTAGTAATAAGGCCCCCCATAGTGCTCTTAGTAGAAATATAGAAATAAGGCGGATCTATAAGTCCCTCCTATAGAGCCCCCAGTAGTAATAGGAACGCCTAATCTCCCCTGGATTTGCAGTTGTAGTTATATTCCTCCCTCCACCATACAGTCCCATGTAAATAACATTACACCATCTCTCCTGCCCCCTCCAAAATACAGTTCCATGTAAATAACATCACCTCCTCCCCAGCTGCCTTCAACATACAGTCCCAAGTAAATAATATCACCCCCTCACCAGCCGCCTCCAACATGCAATACCATGTAAACATCACCCCATCAACATTCAGTCCCATGTAAGTAACATCATCCCCCCCCCACCAGCCACCTTCAACATACAGTCCCATGTAAATAACATCACTCCCTCCCACAGCTGCCTCCAACATTCAGTCCCAAGTAAATGACCTAATTCCCTCCCACAGCCGCCTTCAACATACAGTCCCATATAACAGTCCCATATCACTACCTCCTACAGCCACCACCAACATACAGTCTCATGTAAATAACATCACTACCTCCCACAGCCTCCATCAATACAGTCCCATGTAAATAACATCACTCCCTCCTACAGCCACCATCAACATACAGTCAGGGATGGTTTTAGACAAAATGTGGCCCTGGGGAAAATCAAAAGTGAGGCACCAAATCTTGTAATGTACTAACAACACAGTTACATTCTGTCGATTCCGGAGCTCCCTCACAGATTTAGACTCCATAAAGCTCCTCACACAGTTCTTCACCCTCATGGCCCCAGAATATGCCACATGCCCCCTCCCCTCACATAAATGAGTTCCCCTTACTCACGGCATCTGAGAGTGTTAAAAACCGGAAGCGCGGGATTCCTCTTCAGGCGCACTTTCCCCCAGAGGAGATCAGGGAAAGCACCCTGTTCTAAAAATGAGTTGCAGCCTGTACTAAGCTTCCAGGCTCATTGTTAGTATATCCCAGTTCAGGCCACTAGATGGCAGCACTGAACTGTGATAAAGTGATTTCTATACAGAATCATGGAGCAATTTACATCTGATGATTGTAAGTTGTGGTCCACTTGGGGGACTTAACAAAAAGAAAAAAATATATAAAAAAAAGTTTTGAAAATATAAAAAAACATAAAAATTTAAATCACCCCACTCCCCAAAATAAAAGGAAACAAGAAAAAAATAGAATTATGGGCATCGCCGTATGCAAAAGCACCCATACTATTAAAATATTTTTTAAAAAGTTAGCCCATATGGTAAATGGCGTAACAGATTTTTTTTTAAATAAGGCTGTTTCGAGTTTTTTTCATCACTTTATCTCGCAAGAAAATTTAATAAAAAGTGATCAAGTTATACACAACCCAAATGGTATTGTCAAAAACGACAGATTGTCCGGCAAGATATGAGCCCCCACACATCTCCGTGGACATAACTATAAGAAAGTTATGACAGTCAGAATATCGCGATGAAAAGAAAAAAATAATTTTTTGCAAAGTCAGTCCTGATGAGACTTAGCTTGCTGTAGTAAGCGGGCCTATAGAGATCCTGAGTGGGGGGGCTGTTAGGGTTGCCACCTTTCCCAACAAAATATACTGGTTACACAAGTTAAAAAGTTTGGTGTGGGTTAATATGGGTGTTATTTGATCATATTTTATGTTTTGCTCCATTTCTTTTCCTCAATAATATCAAGCTTTTCACTTTTGGGGTGACCTTGTGTATTTAAGTTTCATTTAGCCTCTATTTTTAAAATGTTTCTCTGGAGATTCAAACTCACAACATTCTACATTAAGGGTGAAAACCTTAATTACTGGGCTGTAGAGCTCAATGCTATGATTTTGCTGAAAAACCTCATAGACGTTTCTCATATTATACAAGAGAAACTTCTATGACGTTTTTCAGCAGTAACCAAGCATTGAACTCTATAGCCCAGTGGTAAAGATTTTCACCTGTAATGTAGAAGGTTGTGAGTTTGAATCCCCACAGAAACATTTTAAAAATACTGGTTACACAAGTTGAAAAGGTTGGTGTAGGCTAATACGGGTGTTATTTGATCATATTTTACATTTTGCTCCACTGTTTTCTCAATAAAATAAAAATTTTCACTGTTAGGAACTGTGTATTTAAGTTTTATTTAGCCTCTATTTTAAAAAAAGTTTCTGTAGGGATTTGAAGTCACAATATTCTACATTAAAGGGAACCTGTCATCAACTTTATGCTAATCTCACTGAAGGCAGCATGAAATAGTGACAGAAATGCTGATTTCAGCGGTGTGTCACACATCAGCTAAAAGTAAGTGGTTGCTGAGAACCAGCATCATAATCATTGCAGCTCAGGCCTTGAAAAGAAAATCTACTTGAGGAGAGTCATGGTTATTCATAATCTCCTGCACTCTCACCTATCTGCTGATGATTGGCAGTTCTATACTAGGGAGAAAACTAGGTAGAAGGCTGTCAATCATCAGCAGGTGGGCAGGGAGAGCAGTAATTCATGAATAACCATGACTCTTCTCAGGTGTCCGTGACTCTTTTCCAGGCCCAGTCTGCAATGATTGTGATGTTGGTTCTCAGCAACCACTTACTTTTTTTTTATAATTGTATGTTTATTATGGTATAAAACAGAAACGTGAATACACTTTTACAATAGCATAGTGCACAGGAGTTCAAGGAAAGGGTAATACACAAAATACATCACATACATATTGTATGGGCATATGTAACACTTGATAATATTCAGTGATGAAGCATTGAAGACCGAACAAATATAAAGCATTGAATTGAACTAACTGAGACTGCATCTATCTGTAACCAGCCTGAAAAGAAGAAAAAAAAATGAAAAAACTGCTGTGCAATATATCTTAAAGGGCTTCTGTCACTCCACTAAACTAATTTTTTTTTTTGTCTCCTTAAAATCCTTATGCTGCGATTTCTCAATATATAGGGCTATTATTCAGTTTGGTTTAGTAGTTATATAAAAAAAACTGACTTTTATAATATGCAAATTACCTCTCTAGCAGCAGGTAGGGCGGCTACTTGCTGCTAGCAGCCGCATCCTCCGTTCATAATGACGCCCCCTCCTCATGTTGATTGACAGGACCAGCCAATGCGCTCGTCCTCTGACTGGCCCTGTCTGCGTTTTAAATCTCGCGCCGGTCTTCAGTTGGCGCAGGCGCACTGAGTGGAGGACGCTCGCTCGGCCGCTGCATCCTCAGTGCGCCTGCAACGGGTGTACATGTGACGTCATCGGCGCAGGCGCACTGAGGATGGAGCGGCCGAGCAAGCGTCCTCCCCTCAGTGCGCCTGCGCCAACTCAAGACAGGTACGGCACCGGCGCCAGATTTTGAATGCAGACAGGGCCAGCAGAGAACGAGCGCGTCCGCTGGCCCTGTGAATCAACATGAGGAGGGGGCGTCATTATGAATGGAGGATGCGGCTGCTAGCAGCAGGTAGCCGCCCTACCTGCTGCTAGAGAGGTAATTTGCATATTATAAAAGTCAGTTTTTTTATATAACTACTGAACCAAACTGAGTAATAGCCCTTTATATTGAGAAATCGCAGCATAAGGATTTTAAGGAGACAAAAAAAAATATATGAGTTTAGTGGAGTGAAAGAAGCCCTTTAACCACTTCATTTTACATATACCCATGCTGGGTGAGATAAATATCTTGGTCAAATGCCAACTTTGTATAAAAAAATGGGAAAAGTTGTCTTTTGCCAAGATATTTCTCTCACCCAGAATGGGTATATGTAAAAAGACACCCCAAAACACATTGCCCAACTTCTTCTGAGTACGGGGATACCAGATGTGTGACACTTTTTTGCAGCCTAGGTGGGCAAAGGGGCCCACATTCCAAAGAGCACCTTTCAGATTTCACCGGCCATTTTTTACAGATTTTGATTTCAAACCACTTCTCACGCATTCGGCCCCTAAAATGCCAGGGCAGTATAACTACCCCACAAGTGACCCCATTTTGGAAAGAAGACACCCCCAGGTATTTCGTGATGGGCATAGTGAGTTCATGGAAGTTTTTATTTTTTGTCACAGGTTAGTGGAATATGAGACTTTGTAAGAAAAAAATAAAAAAAATCATCATTTTCCGCTAACTTGTGACAAAAAATAAAAAATTCTAGGAACTCGCCATGCCCCTCACGGAATACCTTGGGGTGTCTTCTTTCCAAAATGGGGTCACTTGTGGGGTAGTTATACTGCCCTGGCATTCTAAGGGCCCTAATGTGTGGTAAGTAGGTAAATGACCTGTGAAATCCGAAAGGTGCTCTTTGGAATGTGGGCCCCTTTGCCCACCTAGGCTGCAAAAAAGTGTCACACATGTGGTATCGCCGTATTCAGGAGAAGTTGGGCAATGTGTTTTGGGGTGTCTTTTTACATATACCCATGCTGGGTGAGATAAATATCTCGGCAAAAGACAACTTTTCCCATTTTTTATACAAAGTTGGCATTTGACCAAGATATTTATCTCACCCAGCATGGGTATATGTAAAATGACACCCCAAAACACATTGCCCAACTTCTCCTGAGTACGGTGATACCAGATGTGGGACACTTTTTTGCAGCCTAGATGCGCAAAGGGGCCCACATTCCTTTTATGAGGGCATTTTTAGACATTTGGATCCCAGACTTCTTCTTTCGCTTTAGGGCCCCTAAAATGCCAGGGCAGTATAAATACCCCACATGTGACCCCATTTTGGAAAGAAGACACCCCAAGGTATTCAATAAGGGGCATGGCGAGTTCATCGAATTTTTTTTTTTTTTGGCACAAGTTAGCGGAAATTGATTTTTATTTTTTTTTCTCACAAAGTCTCCCTTTCCGCTAACTTGGGACAAAAATTTCAATCTTTCATGGACTCAATATGCCCCTCAGCGAATACCTTGGGGTGTCTTCTTTCCGAAATGGGGTCACATGTGGGGTATTTATACTGCCCTGGCATTCTAGGGGCCCTAAAGCGTGAGAAGAATTCTGGAATATAAGTGGTAGGCAATTAAGAGTGCCGCATTTGTGTGAGGGGAGGCGGGGCGTTCACTATTTAGACCTGGCCCTCCTCCCCCCACTTGTCGGTTCGAACGATTTCGAATCGGCTTGTGGGTTGGTGCCAGAGAAGGGCATGCGTCACTGGAGGATCGGGGGATCGGCTGCGTCGAGCTCGTCGCTACGGTGATTAGGTAGGCAGGGTGGCTTGCACACCCGTCTCGCTATGTATAACATGTGGGGCTGCCGAGCGTGCCGCCGGTCCCCAGCTGCGCTGGAGACTGCCCGCACTCCCGATCGCTTCCGGCACCCCGAGACAGGCACCCCGATCCGCTCCAGGCCCTGCGCTAAGCACCCCCGCTCCCACATGCAGCGTCCCCCAGGCAGGCACCCCTCACCTGTGGCTCAGCAGCGACGGGTCACGACGTCCGCTCGCATACCCTGAGCATCGGTCACGCCGGCCGTCGGCTCCACGACGCAGCGTTATATATCACTCACTCCCGTATCAGAACGTTCCGCCGTAGAGGAAAACGCCGTCCACTCACACAGGGATCTATTCATTAGCTGCAATCAGTAAGCGGAGGTCCAGCTGCAGGATCAGGGGACGGAAGCCGAAACCTATAGGCGATTAATACGCCGCGGCTTTCCCTGTACAAATAGTCGATAGCGGTGGGCACGGGATGCAATGTTCCACATGGCGGAGCGCAAATCCCTCACAGCCGATCCTGATGCACGTTCTCCTGGTAATTACAATTAGCGAGGCTGTTAAGGTGGACATGCTTATGTGACTTTCAGTCATGTCTAGGAATCCGCTGCAGAATAAACTCATCTTCTTTACTGCGCCAAACTCAGGCAAGACAAGATAAGCAGATACTCAGACATGTGCACTGTATAACAAGTTAGGATTTCAATGGTTAATTCTAACCTAGAAGGGAATCACTGGCTTGCTGCGCTCCAGCAGGCCCTGGCTTGAGAGAGGGCGGGGGATGGTCGACACCTACAGGCCCATACTGGTACTGCAGTCCAGGTGCAGGGCTCCTCTGCTCAGGCACAGTGGCTAGGTACTAAGGCAGGAGTATAAAAAATAAAAAAAAATATTTAAATAAAATTTGGAATATGTTCAAGGATCAAATATAAGGAGGGGGGCTGGCCACGTCACTTTGCGCACGCAGCCGGGCCGCCCGTAAGCCCATACGGTCAGTCAGGGGGTTGGTTCGGGCGCAGTCACAATAATCCGGTGGTTAGCTAGGGAGCGGTGGCATGAGTGAAGTGTCGCCCAGCTGGCGTGCGCTCACTCACACGTCTGTTCTTGGTTGTTCAGGTCCACAGGTGGTGGGCTAACTTACGATACTGTGGGGTTCGTGGCTGTCATGGCCGCCAGGTGAGTCAGGGGTGGTGCATGCGGGGGCCAACCCCCTCTTTTCTCCTGCATAGGCTTGGGGGACGGGGGATGGTGGACTATTATGTCCAGGCCTCTGGCGCATCTCTTACAGGGTGGCGCCTACAGTCGTGGCCTTTGGTGGGGGGGAAAAGAAAAAAAAGAAAAAATAATAATAATAATAATAATGGTATAGATAGGAATGTTGCTTTGCCAGGTCTGTCACGACTACAGACTCCTTATAAAGCCCTGCCACGACTGCAGGCATCAGTCTGTCATGACTACAGACCCGCTCAAAAGCCCTGCCACGACTGCAGGCAACAGTCTGTCACGACTACAGACCCGTTATAAAGCCCTGCCACGACTGCAGGCATCAGTCTGTCACGACTACAGACTCGTTATAAAGTCCTGCCACGACTGCAGGCATCAGTCTGTCACGACTACAGACCCGTTATAAAGCCCTGCCACGACTGCAGGCATCAGTCTGTCACGACTACAGACTCGTTATAAAGTCCTGCCACGACTGCAGGCATCAGTCTGTCACGACTACAGACCCGCTCTAAAGCCCTGCCACGACTGCAGGCACAAATCCGTTACGACTACAGACTCATTATTAAGACCGGCCACGACTGCAGGCATTAGTCTCATGTCAACAGACTCATGAGGTAATACTACCACGTCTACAGGCGATGGTCCGTTACCGCTACTCTCGATGTAGGGTCCCCTCACGACTACAGGGGCTAGTCGGTCACATCCACAGACTCGGTCGCACTCCCGTTAACTACAGGCACTGGGTGGGCATCTACGGGTAGTTGCGTCACGACTACGCACGTGGGTCAGCCACGGCCTGGGAGGTCAGCCTTCACGGTCACAGGTGGGTCCAGTTAGGCTTCAGTCTCCCAGTGGGTTCCAGTCACAATAACCAGCCCCTAGGTGAGGGGGGGCACTCCCGCACCGGCGCACAATGCCAGGGAGCTGTGCGGCTCCTCACGCGGCACACGGTTCAAACCAGCGGGGGCCGGGGCCCACGGTAAAGGAAGGGCTCCCTCTGATCCGGTGCACATTGCCAGGGAGTGGCGCTGCTCCCCACGCGGTACGAGTGTCCAGCCGGCGGTGGGTCGGCCCTAGCTGAGGAGGGGGGCTCCCCCGCACTGGTGCATTCTGCCAGAGAGCAGCGTGAGCTCCCCACGCGGCTGGGGGTAAAGGCTCCTCATCTTCAATAAAGTCTGGCACGGGCCGCCGTGCCGTTAGGTAGGCAGGGATCAGGGGAAGGAGTACTTGGCTCGGTCAGAGGGAGCAGATCATAGGCGGTGGCTTCCTGCTGCCGGCCGTACATTAGGTTCCAAGGGGGTTATTTAGGCACAGGATGTTAGTTAGTCCGTGCAGGTGATCTGCGTTATACCATACTATTCATGCTCGTACTCAGAGCTGTGCCCATACGGGAGCTGCTTAAGTGGTTGATAGTGAAAAAAAAAATAAAAAAAAAATACATTTTTGAGTCTCTCACGCAGAGCTTCTCCGTTTTAGGTTTACACATATGACTCCGCCATCTGAGTCTCTCACGCATGGCTTCTCCGTGTTAGTTTTACACATACGGATCTGCCATTAGAGTCTCTCACGCATGGCTTCTCCGTTTTAGGTTACACATGTGACTCCGTCATTAGAATCTCTCACGCATGGCTGCTCCGTTTTAGGTTTACACATATGACTCCGCCATTAGAATCTCTCACGCATGGCTGCTCCGTTTTAGGTTTACACATATGTCTCCGCCATTAGAGTCTCACGCATGGCTTCCCCGTTTTAGGTTACACATATGACTCCGCCATCTGAGTCTCACGCATGGCTTCTCCGTTTTAGGTTACACATATGACTCCGCCATTAGAGTCTCTCACGCATGGCTTCCCCGTTTTAGGTTACACAAATGACTCCGCCATTAGAGTCTCTCATGCATGGCTTCTCCGTTTTAGGTTACACATATGACTCCGCCATTAGAGTCTCTCACGCATGGCTTCTCCGTTTTAGGTTACACATATGACTCCGCCATTAGAGTCCCTCACGCATGGCTTCCCCGTTTTAGGTTGGCACATATGACTCCGTCATTAGAATCTCTCACGCATGGCTTCCCCGTTTTAGGTTACACATATGACTCCGCCATTAGAGTCTCACGCATGGCTTCTCCGTTTTAGGTTACACATATGACTCCGCCATTAGAGTCTCACGCATGGCTTCCCCGTTTTAGGTTACACATATGACTCCACCATCTGAGTCTCACGCATGGCTTCCCCGTTTTAGGTTACACATATGACTCCGCCATTAGAGTCTCTCACGCATGGCTTCCCCGTTTTAGGTTACACAAATGACTCCGCCATTAGAGTCTCTCATGCATGGCTTCTCCGTTTTAGGTTACACATATGACTCCGCCATTAGAGTCTCTCACGCATGGCTTCTCCGTTTTAGGTTACACATATGACTCCGCCATTAGAGTCCCTCACGCAGAGTTGACAGGTTCAGGGGTCGGTCCTCGCTGGATCACAGGACATTCCTTCCGCATGGGCGCGGCATCGGCGGCGTCCATGCATTAGGTGCCAGTACATGTCATCAAACGGTTGGGTCGTCGCAGTTCCGCGTGTTCCATGCGTAATATCCCGGATCCTTATACGAAATGTCATTGGCTTTCGAGTTTTGGTCTGTAGTTTCTGTTATCAAGTTTTCTAACTCCTATGCATGGTTCTTTTGGCCCCTTTAGGCTACCCTTCGATAAGCAGTTCCGGCATAACTCTGCTGCTTCTAGGTTGGGGGAAGGGGGGAGTATAGGCTTAGGTAGGGGACCCTCTCAGCATGAGCCGATCCGAGCACAAGTGGTAGGCAATTAAGAGTGCCGCATTTGTGTGAGGGGAGGCGGGGCGTTCACTATTTAGACCTGGCCCTCCTCCCCCCACTTGTCGGTTCGAACGATTTCAACCCACCCAGGAGCCCTCCCTTCTTTCAGGTCTCATCATTGGGGTAGCCCCCTTTAGGCTACCCTTCGATAAGCAGTTCCGGCATAACTCTGCTGCTTCTAGGTTGGGGGAAGGGGGGAGTATAGGCTTAGGTAGGGGACCCTCTCAGCATGAGCCGATCCGAGCACAAATGTCTAAAAATTTTTACGCATTTGGATTCCGTGAGGGGTATGGTGAGTTCATGTGAGATTTTATTTTTTGACACAAGTTAGTGGAATATGAGACTTTGTAAGAAAAAATAAAAAAATTCCGCTAACTTGGGCCAAAAATGTCTGAATGGAGCCTTACAGGGGGGTGATCAATGACAGGGGGGTGATCAGGGAGTCTATATGGGGTGATCACCCCCCTGTCATTGATCACCCCCCTATAAGGCTCCATTCAGATGTCCGTATGTGTTTTGCGGATCCGATCCATGTATCCGTGGATCCGTAAAAAACATACGGACATCTGAATGCAGCCTTACAGGGGGGTGATCAATGACAGGGGGGTGATCAATGAGAGGGGGGTGATCAATGACAGGGGGGTGATCAGGGAGTCTATATGGGGTGATCACCCCCCTGTTATTGATCACCCCCCTGTCAGGCTCCATTCAGATGTCCGTATGTGTTTTGCGGATCCGATCCATGTATCCGTGGATCCGTAAAAAACATACGGACATCTGAATGCAGCCTTACAGGGGGGTGATCAATGACAGGGGGGTGATCAATGACAAGGGGGTGATCAGGGAGTCTATATGGGGTGATCACCCCCTGTCATTGATCACCCCCCTGTAAGGCTCCATTCAGACGTCCGTATGTGTTTTGCGGATCCAATCCATGTATCAGTGGATCCGTAAAAATCATACGGACGTCTGAATGGAGCCTTACAAGGGGGTTATCAATGACAGGGGGGTGATCAATGACAGGGGGGTGATCAGGGAGTCTATATGGCGTGATCACCCCCCTGTCATTGATCACCCCCCTATAAGGCTCCATTCAGATGTCCGTATGTGTTTTGCGGATCCGATCCATGTATCCGTGGATCCGTAAAGGGGGTGATCAATGACAGGGGGGTGATCAGGGAGTCTATATGGGGTGATCACCCCCCTGTAAGGCTCCATTCAGACGTCTGTATGTGTTTTGCGGATCCGATCCATGTATCCGTGGATCCGTAAAAAACATACGGACATCTGAATGCAGCCTTACAGGGGGGTGATCAATGACAGGGGGGGTGATCAATGACAGTGGGGTGATCAGGGAGTCTATATGGGGTGATCACCCCCCTGTAAGGCTCCATTCAGACGTCGTATGTGTTTTGCGGATCCGATCCATGTATCAGTGGATCCAAAAAAATCATACGGACGTCTGAATGGAGCCTTACAGGGGGGTGATCAATGACAGGGGGGTGATCAGGGAGTCTATATTGGGTGATCAGGGGTGATCAGGGGTGAATAAGGGGTTAATAAGTGACGGGGGGGGTGTAGTGTAGTGTGGTGCTTGGTGCTACTTATTACTGAGCTACCTGTGTCCTCTGGTGGTCGATCCAAGCAAAAGGGACCACCAGAGGACCAGGTAGCAGGTATATTAGACGCTGTTATCAAAACAGCGTCTAATATACCTGTTAGGGGTTAAAAAAATCACATCTCCAGCGTGCCAGCGAACGATCGCCGCTGACAGGCTGGAGATCCACTCGCTTACCTTCCGATCCTGTGAACGGGCGCGCCTGTGTGCGCGCGTTCACAGGAAATCTCGTGTCTCGCGAGATGACGCATATATGCGTGACTCTGCGCAGGGCTGCCGCCTCCGGAACGCGATCCTGCGTTAGGCGGTCCGGAGGCGGTTAAACAAGGAAACATCAGGTAGAAGCGAGATAGCCATAAGGACCCTAAGGCCCAAAAATTCTCAACCAGTAATACCCAACCCAACCCAACAAATAGCCAACAGACATGACAAATGACATGGACAAAGACAGAGGGGGGGGGGGGGGGGTCAAAGGGAACAATCCTTTCACCAGGGTTCTTCAAGGTTGCCTAGTGACCCAATAAGTATCCCATATGTCCCATATGGCTTTGAAGAGTGCCATTTTGTCCTGATACATAGCAGTGGAATACTCCATTGTTCGGACCTCCATCACCCTGGCATACAAATCAGAGACCCGTGGTGGATCGGGGCTTTTCCAGGCTCGGGAGACTAGACAACAAGCTGCTGTTAGTATCAGTAGCAGCAGCTTGAGTGCATGTTTTTTGACTTGTATGGGGACCACATTAAGCAGGAAGGACACAGGTTCCGGTCGGATTTCAATTCCAAAAACATCGGTCAGGAGGGCGCCTACTTCAGTCCAGTAAGGGCCTATCTTGGGACAATCCCAGAAAATGTGAGGCAATGTACCCCTATGTAAGCCACATCTCCAACAATCACCCGGAACTACTGGATTCATTCTGAGGAGGAGGTCAGGAGTGTGATACCAGTACATTAAGATCTTATATTGGTTCTCCTAGTGAAGTACCGACATAGATGATTTCGCTGCCCTCCTCCATATAAGGTGCCAGAGTGAGTCCGGTAAGGCCCTCCCCAGGTACTCCTCCCACCGCACCATGTAGGAATGCCTTTGGGCCCGATCCGGGAATGGAGTCAGCAATATGAAGTAAATCTCAGAAATTAGGGTAGTAAACGGTAGGAGGACCCTAATGAAGGGGTCCACAATATCAGCGTACCGAAACACCCCCCGTTGAAACCATGGTCTCGTTGTAGACGTGATAAGACTAGCAGGAAGCGTGGGGTGATATAGGAAGGAGGTCATGGCGGAATGAGTGGACTCCAGAGGGAATTTATTACTGCACTGCTGCCAGATGCGTCTGGTACACACCATGGGCCCTAGGAAATCCTTGGCTGGCTGAGTCCTGTCAGGCCCAGCCCATAGCATGGAGTTAGTGTGTACAGGAGCTAGCCAGAGTCTTTCTACCTGCATCCAGACAGAATAAGGGTGCAAGGAAGCCCAGGCCGTGACAGAGCGTAGCTGGGCCGCCCAGTAATATTTAGTTAGGTCCGGAACCCCCAGACCGCCCTGATGCCTACTAGATAGAAGAACCGACCTCGGGATTCTGTGCCGCCCTCCTGCCCATATGAATCTGAGGAGGTGGGATTGAGTGGATCTCAGGTCTTTAAGGGGGACTTTAATCAGTAAGGTCTCAAAAAGCTTGGGTAGGATCGTCATTTTAGTCGCAGCAATACGCCCCATGAGAGAGAGTGGGAGAGGGTGCCACCTATCTAGAAGACCCCTGATCTCTGTGTATATGCGTGGGAAATTAGCTTTGTAAAGCCCGCCATATCCGGGAGTGAGGTCAACCCCCAAATATCGCAGTGAATCCGTCTTCCAATGGAAAGGAAAGTTCACTTTGAGAGAGCTCAGGGCCTGAGAAAGATTAGGAGGGAGGGCCTCAGTTTTGACCTTATACCCCGAGAGACGACCAAACTCCTGTAAGATGGAGTGGAGATTTGGTAAGGAAATGTGAAGCTTGGTAAGGGTAAGGAGAATGTCGTCAGCATATAGCGATAGCTTAAACTCCCTATCCTTGACCATAACACCTCTAATATCCGGGCAAGCCCTGATATTGGCTGCCAGGGGTTCGATACACATGGCAAAAAGTAGGGGAGATAGGGGGCAACCCTGCCTCGTTCCATTAGCAATGTTTATGGGTCGAGATTGAGCATGAGGAAGTCTGATCGTCGCTGTGGGGGAGGAGTATAGACTATGGATGGCTCTAACAAATGGGCCAGGAAGGCCGTAAGCCTGGAGGGTAGCAAAGAGGAATGGCCAACCTAAACGGTCGAATGCCTTTTCTGCATCCAAACTAAGAAGTAATGCCTCCTCCCCCGAGCGAGATATGACATCTATCAGGTCAATGTTTCTTTGTGTGTTGTCGGCCCCCTGACGGCCCGGGACAAATCCCACCTGATCTTTATGAATCAGGGAGGGGAGAAAGATGTTTAGTCGGGTAGCTAGGGTTTTGGTGAAAATCTCAAGGTCTGAGTTAAGTAGGGCAATGGGCCTATAGTTAGGACATTCGTGCGGATCCTTCCCAGGCTTCGGAATCATTGTGAGATACGAGTGAGACATTGGGGCAGGCACAGCATTGCCCCCTAGGAAATGATTAAATAGGGTAACTAAGTGAGGGATTAGTTCAGCCTTAAAGGTCTTATAATATTTGTATTAAAAGCCATCAGGCCCTGGGGATTTACCCTCAGGTAGATGTTCGACCACCTCCTCGATCTCTTCCGACACGATCGGACTATTAAGGGCGGCAAGGTCGGAAGCCGATAGGGTAGGAAGGTGACAGGATGCCAAATAAGACCGGAGTGTACTATCTCTCAGTCCTTCATCCGTGGGAAGGTCAAAGGGTAAGTTATACAGGGAGGAATAGTAGGCTGAGAACCGCTCCACTATCACCCTGGGATCATAGTGGATTGTTCCGTCAGATCCCCTAATAACACTCGGCCCCGTTTGGGAGCTGTGGTTCCTAAATTGTCTGGCCAGCAAAGTGTGGGGTTTGTTTCCCCAGGCATAATAGCGCTGTCGTGTGTAAAGTAACAACTTACTGACGCGACCTAAGGCTAGGGTCTTCAATTGGGTCCTAGTATCTACAATTTGTCTCAGTGTGCAGCGTGAGGGGTGAGCAGCCATCTTGCCTTCTAGTGTTTGAAGGCGGAACTTAAGGGTCTTGACTAAGGCAGTCAAGTCCTTCTTTAATTTTGAGCTTATTGCGATACAATGACCCCTCATGACCGCTTTATGCACTTCCCACAAAGGGTGGACATCCCCTACCGATCCCTCGTTGAGTTCAAAATACGTCTTTAGATGTTCACGTAGCTCCTCCCTAATGGTAGGTTGTTTTAGGAGGGAGTCATTAAGTCTCCAGTGGCAATGGCGTACATGGCCCGACCCATTACTAATGTCAACTAGTACAGGAGCATGGTCTGACCAGGTGATTTGGCCCATGTCCGCTCCTTCCAATAATCTGAGGGTTGAAATGGTCCCAAAGAGATAATCAATACGGGTGTGTGAACCATGTGGGGCCGAGTAAAAGGAGAAGGACCTATCAGTGGGATAGGTGAGGCGCCAGAGGTCATACAGAGAGAATTTCTACACCAGTTTACGAAAATCTCTGGCTAAGCGCTGCTGTGTCAAGTGTATTGGTCTACCTGGGAGACCCAGATGATCCATCGATTCAGAGAACACTGCATTAAAATCTCCACCTAGGAGGACTAGGGGCTCCGAAGAGTCCGCACTTCCACCAAACACCTTGCGGAAGATTCCGCCGAGAAAGTGAATCTGGGACGTGTTTGGTGCATAAATGTTACACAAGGTAATAGGTCTATCTGCCAAACGGCCCCGGAGTATAATGTAACGGCACTGTGGATCTAATATTGAAGATTCAATCCTGAGGGGACACTGTGCAGACACCAAGATGGCAACACCTACCCTCCGACGGCTGTGAGTAGCCGAGTAAACGGTAGGATAAAGGTGAGAAGCAAAATGGAAGGAGGAGCTGCCATCAAAGTGTGTTTCTTGTAAGAACACAATGTCCGCCTTAAGGGATTTCAATTCCAAAAGCAAGAGTTTCCTCTTGGCGTTGGAGTTAAGCCCCTTGACATTAAAGGTTATGCACCTCATCGTGTGGGAATGAAATGGTACACAATGTATGTAGGGTACAGCTCACCCAGGAGGTCCGTATATGTCAGGAGGTTTGCACTAGTCGGACAACGGGTCAAAGGCAGAGTTGAAGTACACGATCTCCACAGGCAAGGAAGTTCAGGTACCTACAGCAGGAGAGAGAACACAAGGGGGAGGGGGAAAAGACAGGACGGGACAACACAAAGACAGACAAACAGATAGCAATAAACCGCTTTTCCCAGGGATGTAATCCCTGCTAGGGCAATAAAAAAGGCCCTTTCGGGGGTGTAAGTGTCGGAGACCAACAGGTTAAGGCTAACCAGGATGCCAACTACAAGTTATTTGAGAGAAACGAAAACAGGATACAACTAGGTGGAGCCTTCAAAGAGCCCGCACCGTAATGTAGCAACAAGAAAACAATGATTGGCTAAACAGAGGGAATAAGTGATCAAAATGGGGACCCCTCCGGGACCATCAATCCTGAGCCATTGGTGATCAAGCAGATGGGCGATGTCCTGATGATGGAGGAGACCGCGGGGAAGAGGACACACTTGGACCAGGTCTTCTTTTCCTGGTTACGGGAGACCAAATGCGGGGCGGTGGAAGCGCTGGAGACACAAACTCCCAGTCCGAAATGTCAGGAATAGGGATTCCAAGTGATTCGCAGAAAGGTTGAAGATCCGAAAAGGAACGGAGAGTCTCTGTTCTTCCTTGATGACGGACCGTCAGAGCGAAAGGGAATCCCCAGCGATATGCGATCTGGCGGTCCCGGAGTAATATGAGGAGAGGCTGGAGATGTCTCCTTTTCTGGAGTGTGAACCAGGATAGGTCCGGGAACAATTGAACTGGGGCGGTGTCAAAGTTGCGTAGAGTTCTCGCCTTAGCCATGATTGATTCTTTGAGGGCAAAATCGTGGACACAACAAATTACGTCCCTAGGACGCGCCGCAGATCCCTTAGGCTTGAGTGCTCTATGAGCTCTGTCCAGCTTGATCTTGTGCGAAGATGGTTGCCCCAGGATCATGTTAAAGATGGCTACCAGTGTAGCAAAGAGATCTTCGTCGCCGGTAGCCTCTGGAAGACCCCGAACTCGGATATTATTCCGGCGCCCTCTGTTATCTAAGTCCTCTAAATGCCACCCCATACCCCTGAGCACAGCCGTTTTGGCAGAAATGGATTCATAAAGCGTGGAAATATACTGCCTGGTATCGTCATGGGCATTTTCTAGGGAGTCAACCCGGTCCACCACCTGTTTAATATCGGTGCGAACTGACGCAATTTCAGCTCTGCAGGCTTCCATAACTTCAGAAATAAGAACCCGAAAGTCATCTTTTGTAGGAAAGCGACTAAAATAGCTTGCCCAGGGCTGTGGAGGTTCAGGCAGGGGCGGGGGGTCCACAATGACAAGTGATGGAGGGCTTGGGGATCTGGCCCAGATGTCAGAAGGGAGAGGTGAGCTGCTGTCCCCTTGGCAATGGAGGGGCTGGAGACTGCATGTTTTGCCGGGGCTCATGTGGGGGGGTCCCAGGGAGTCTGGATGTAGGGTCCTCTGGGATAATATCCCGTCCCCTAGTGGTCACAGTACCTTTAATTGCAGTCATCCCCTGAGAGATGGATCCAGGAGCCATCATGGCGGAATCCCTCCTTCCAGCAGCGGCAGGCCGAAAGTCCGGGGCGGCCGGTGAGAGCCCCAGGTCAGAGGATCCGCGTGCAGACACTGTGGACAGCGGCCCGGTTCCTGGAAGAGGTCCAGCAGGGGTGAGTAGCGCGGAGTCCCTTTCCCTGGTCAAGGCGCGGGAATCCAACGGGCGGAGGGAGGAATGGCGGGAGGCCCTCTGTGCCTTGTTGCTGCGAGGTGGAAGCGCCGGACTCGATGTGCGATCCCAGCACTGGTCCAGGGTCCTAGCAAGCGAGGGGGATCGGGGAGGGTTAGGGGTCTTTTTCGATGCCATTTTCTTCCCCATAAGATCGCAGAAGGATGTGTAGCTAGCCAGAAAGTTGCGGTGCAGGCGAGAGCAGCTCCTTCAAGCAGCTATCACCGTCGGCAACCGGACATGCTCCCCATCAAGGCTGTGCCTTTTATCAGGTATACGGTGATCCTGTGTGGCCCTCTCCTTCTCAGGAAAGGGCACTATAAAATATGAAGGCTGTGCCTTTAAGGAGATGTAGCAGTGCTGCTATTGTGCTGGTTTTTGCAAAGTCTGCTGTGATCGGCAGAAGCTTTTGAGGGCCGAATCCGTGTGAATTATTAGCTGGCTGGAGGCTCTCACCAAGGATCACTCACCCCCTGTGGGTCCAGAAGACGGCAGGCACAGAGAACCTCTGCTCCCCTGTGGGAGAATGCTGGAGAAAGAGAACGCCGCCTCCAAGATGGCGCCACTGCTATGCCGATGTTCCTCGTCTAAGCCGGTGAGTGAGGGGAGGCAGGGGGAGAGCACTGACCTGATGGAGCTTGATCTCCGCTCAATCCCCTCCGAGCTCCGCTGGGGTCCGAAGATGGATCAGAGGGCCTCTAGCATGGAGCGCCAGCACTCGGGCTGCGCCGTGGCTGAAAATCGAGGCCGGGGATCCGTCTGTTCAGTTAGGCCGCAAATGTATCTCAGGCCGCCCGGGTCGTAGAAGCTTCCCACTTGGCTCAAACGATGTCGGGTGATGAGTGGAGCACAAGAATGCAGTAATTGGGGCACTGTGGCGGTGTTAATGCGGTGGATGAGATAGGATTAGATCCCTTCCGCAGTAGCTGTGGTGAATCACGTCTACACCATTCGGCTGCAGGCCACGCCCCCCCCAATCACTTACTTTTAACTTTTAAATGACAGACCGCTAAAATCAACTCACCTGTCTCTACTTTATTCTGCCGTTAGTATGGGTAGCACAAAGTTGATGACAGGTTCCCTTTAAGGGCAAAAACCTTAACCACTGGGCTATAGTGCTCAATGCTATGTCAGTGCTGAAAAACATCATAGAAGTTTCTCTTCTGTTAAAAACAGCATAGAAGTCTCTCTTGTATTATACAGAAGAAACTTCTATGAGGTGGCTACAGCGTGAGTGGAATGAGCCCTAATGGGCTTAGGCACTTCCAAGCCATTCTGCTCATAGCAGATAGTGATAGCTACTCTTATCCATCTGTATATTGAATCTTTTGTTAATTTTTCCTGTCTTTTCTCCCCCGAATGGGACACAAACAGGTGGTCTGTCATCCTAAACTCTTTTGTCCTTTGGACATATATTTTTAATGCTCTTCCTACATCCAGCGAGTGAAGCTTACACTCTTCCTCTGAAATTCAATCTGCTGATTTAGATTAGTAAAAGAAGGAACTTTCGGTTGAAAAGAAGGTAGAGTCCTTAGTAATACTCTATCCCGAAGAAAAATTGTGTAGGGTGCAGCACATGCCAAGGCCTGGATCTCACTCACCCACTAGGCTGAAGTGATTGCTAATAGAAAACAGACCTTCATGGACAAACATTGTCTGGATTTCTCTGTTTTGACCATCCAGCCTAAAGACTCAATTCTGTCGAAAATCAATCGGAGATGTGAGTTGAGAATCTCCACGCTCTACGCTTTCACCAGCCAGTCGTCCAAATATGTGATTATCGTTATCCCCAGTTCTCTGAGGCCGGCTACTACCGCCACTATCACTTTCGTAAAACGTGAATGGGGCTGATGAAATTCTGAATGGGAGTGCCGTTAACTGCAGGTGATTTAGTTCCCCCTGTAAAGAAATTGCAATGCGTAGGCATCTCCGGTGAACGCTGTGAATAGGAATGTGCAAATACGCGTCTTTTAGATCTATCGTAGCAAGGTAGTCTCCTAGCTCTAGAAGACTTGAACGGTCTCCATACGGTTTCCATACGGAAACTCTTCTTGCGTATGAATTTGTTCAGATATCTTAGATCTACAATAGTCCTCCACCCCCTTTGGGGTTTTGGGACCAGAAACACCTTCGAATATACTCAGTGAAAGACTTCTCTTTCCGGAACAGGCTCTAGAACATTCATCTGAATGAACTCTTTTATAGCCTGCTCTACTAGGCCTTGTTTCTGACCTTGTAATTTTTGTGTTCTGACATACTTGTCTGGGGGTCTGGGTTGCAACTCGATACGATTTTTTATGGTATCTATGACCCATAGATCTTTCACCACCTTCTCCCATTCCCCCCTACAGGCATACCTCTGGTGTCAAAACTCCAGCTTGGATTTGGAGGGCGGCCCTCCTCTTCCATGGCCTCTGCCTCGCTCTGTAGAAGACCCTCTGGAGATACCCCTTCTTAAATCGGATGTCTCTGCTCCGTCTGTTCTTCTGTGAATGCTGAACAAGAAACTTAGTCATAGACTCATAAATCATTGGTTGCACAGAACCAAAGCTCCAACAAGAAAGCCTGACACAACTTGCAAAAAACTCTACAAGAGGGAGATCCCCTCATCTCAGCTGTCGCAGTTAAAACCCTGTTAATCTCTAAATGGTCCAAGACATTTCACCATAAGAAGTATAACGGTACACTCCTCAACTTACTAAAAAACACCTTGACGGGGGTAATCGCTTCCTCAGGGTTATGATTAATATTTGTAACTGCCTATCTCTCTCTTTCTTTTCATTGACAGTTTGAGGGAGTTATAGAGGTGGTGTGCGGCTGTTGTTCCCTACCATTATATTATGTCATGATTATTATGTTTTAACATCGGATTTAATAAAATATTTTTTTATTCGTCAAGGTGTTTTTGCACTAAATTTTTTGTAGTGTTTATAAGGTAAAACCCTTTTACCTGTTAGGAGCGTTGCAGGATCCCGGCAGAGCAGCGTGGATGATGGACGCCGGCTGTTTTTATCCCTCCCTCCCCCCAGCGAGGCGGCGTACGCACAGACACACGCAAAGCTGGCCGGGGAGAGGCGGAACCTCCAGAGGGATGCGTCTCCATAGCCGAGGTAACCCCTGGTCTCTTAAAGAAACAGGGGTCAAGATACTGGAGCTAATCCTGCATATTATTGTGGCTTGCTGAAGCAAGCGCCATATAATAATATAATAACAAGCATGCTTAAGGCTGCTAACTCTCAGCCTCAGTGCGAACGTAGGGAACAATATAATAGACAAATAATAAATGAATACTTCCCAACATCACCACCTTAACCAGAAGGAAGTCCTGTCCCAGGAAGGACAGAAAAAAACACAATAGAAGGGTCTAAGTTAAGCAGTTTTAGGGTCCATTCACATGTCTGTAGAATGGGTCAGCATCCGTTCCGCAAATTGCGGAATGGGTGTGGACCCATTCATTCTTTATGGGGCAGGAATGGACACAGTGTGCTGTCCGCATCCGCATTTCCGGAGCGCACCCCCAATCTTCTGGTCTGTGGCTCCGGAAAAAAAATAGAACATGTACTATTCTTGTCAGCAATTGCGGACAAGAATAGGCAGTTCTATGGGGGTGCCGGCCGGGTGTATTGCAGATCCGCAATACACTACGGACGTGTGAATGGACCCTTATAGGATCTGCATTTTAATTGATTAATTGACATCTCCTGTCCTATGCTTTCAGGAGGATTAGAAATCCGCGTGGGTGCTGCTGCTGTAGGATGACAAGGAAACAAGATTTTATTCTGTTCAAAAAGGCTTTCACTGTGTAAAACGTAACAAAAATAAAAATTATAGATATATTAGGTATGGCCACGTCCGTAACAACTTGCTCTATAAAAATATCTTATTATATGCCCCCTCAGGTCAATGCTGTAAAGAAAAGTTAAAAAAAACGCGGAACGGAAGCACGGAACGGAACACTACGGAAGAACTACGGAGTGTTTCCTGGGGTTCCGTTCCATGCCTCCACACCGCAAAAAGATAGAACATGCTCTATCTTTTTGTGGAACGGAGGGATCGCTGACCCATTCAAGTGAATGGACCCACGATCCCCATGTGGCTGGGCCACGGTTGGTGCCCGTGCATTGCGGACCGCAATTTGCGGTCCACAGCACGGGCACGGGCTTCACACGGTCGTATGAACGAGCCCTGAGGCTCAGCCTGAGACACATTATCCCCACAAAAATGACCCCTGTGGGCAACTGAAGAAATACAGTCACCTACTACTGCTGCCCTCACTCCCTAACTGGTCTGAGTAGTGTGGTGCAGCAGGTCAGGCACTGTTTAGTTTATTAATATTGTGCCTTAGCTCAGCTCAGTTGCTCAGGCTGAGCCTCAGGCCAGGGGGACTTAACTTGGTCAGTGTGAGTGAGTAACATTGTGACACTGACTATAGATCATACCAGTGCATTACTGTACTGCGGCGGCAGCAGGAAGCGCACAGCGTCATAGCAACCAATGACGCCGTGCGCTCCTGCACTGAGAAGAAATCCAGGCCGGTATCACACGGTCCGTGTTCCACGGACGTGTGCATGAGGCTTTAGTGAAGGCCTTTACAGAGCCTTGCTATCTGGGGGGAGGGTAGTGTTTATCCAAATCACCAAAAATTCAGGTCAAATTCCGAAACAATAGATTTAATTTGCTCACCTCTACTACATTATATACAGTAGTAAAGATCATATGATCCTACATGTTGGTAAAGAGTAAAAATATTAGTTTGGACAAGATTAGCAGTCCCACCACCACACTGGCCTGGTGGTGATCTAATCATGTATGGTCAAGGTTTGTATGCACAGTTATTGGGGGAGATTCATCAAAACTAGTGTAAAGCAAAACTGGCTTAGTTGCCCATAGCAACCAATGAGATTCCACCTTTCATTTTTCAGAGCTCCTGTGATGACTAAAAGGATCAATCTGATTGGTTGCTATGGGCAACTAAGCCAGCTTCCCTTGGCACCAGTTTTGATAAATCTCTCCCATTGTCTCTGCATACAGCTATGCACAATGCAAAGATTGCTAATTAGTTGTGTATAGGAACAGAGGGAATTACTGCTCTATCAGTTAACCAAACGTAATGTTTTAATTTTGTAAGCAAATCCGGCCTTGCATCTATACTAATTTAGATAACTGGGCACAAAGACCAGTGATTTTGGCCTTTTCTGTAAGTCATCTACATATAGGACCACATCCAAGACGTCTGAAAGTCAAACAAAGCCGGTTTTACTGGCTCATGAGAATGATGACTACACAATGGGAGCTACTATCATTAAACAAACAGGAACTGTTTGAAAGTACAACAAGCTAAATCAAGACTCACTAAAATTGCATTTATAGAATACTGTTTTGGTTTCAAACAGAATGGTGGCCGGAAGAACTGGCCTGGCATAGAAAAAGTCCTTGTGACTGTATAAAATACCAGCGTTGTCTACATAAACGCAGGACGTGCTGGCAACTTTCTTTAAGGGAGTCACTTAAAATCAATCTATTATATTATGCATTGTATTGAGTTTTCTTTATAGGGTATCAATGAGATATTGTGTTATAGATTAGGCTACTGTCACACTGGCGTTTTGGCTTTCCATTTGTGAGATCCGTTCAGGGCTCTCACAAGCGTCCAAAACGGATCAGTTTTGCCCTAATGCATTCTGAATAGAAAAGGATCCGCTCAGAATGGATCAGTTTGCCTCCGTTCAGTCTCCATTCCGCTCTGGAGGCGGACGGCAAAACATTGCCTGCAGCGTTTTGCTGTCCGCCTGACGAAGCGGAGCCAAACGGATCCGTCGTGGCACACAATGTAAGTCAATGGGGATGGATCCGTTTTTTCTGACACAATCTGACACAATAGAAAACGGATCCGTCCCCCATTGACTTTGAATGATGTTCAAGACGGATCCGTCATGGCTATAGAAGACAAAATACAACCAGATCCGTTCATGACGGATGCATGCAGTTGTATTATGGTAATGGAAGCGTTTTTGCAGATCTATGACAGATCCGCAAAAAACGCTAGTGTGAAAGTAGCCTTAGTTTTGCTACCTGAGCGCTGAAGACACCTGTGTGTAACACAGAGGCTTTCACCCCGCTTCTTGTCACCACCCCAGTCCTGACTATGTACCCTGCCCACACAGGTGTTACACACAGGTGTCTTCAGCGCTCAACAGGACTGAAGACTAAAGACAGACTCTCCATAGCAGTTCTAAGTTACAGCTTTAGGCTGAATGCACACGGCCATGTTCCACGGCCGAGAGCGGTCCGTGGTATGCCGGGCTGGATTCCTGTTCAGAGCAGGAGCGCACGGCGTCATTGGTTGCTATGACGCCGTGCGCTTCATGTCGCCGCTGCACTACAGTAATACACTATACAAGTGTATTACTGTAGTGCAGCGGCGGCATGAAGCGCACGGCGTCATAGCAACCAATGACGCCGTGCGCTCCTGCTCTGAACAGGAATCCAGCCCGGCATACCACGGACCGCTCTCGGCCGCGGAACATGGCCGTGTGCATTCGACCTTACTAAGAAGACTCTTTAAATCGAAAAGACAGTTGCACTTTAATTTGTTGATGTACCATAATATAAACCGAACCGAGAAAGCTGGAATTTACAGTGGAAACTAATTATGTAAAACAGGGCCGTCAACCATAGGTTACAACCTGCATACAGTACGGTATAACAAAATGTTTCCTAATAATAATCAGATCTTCAGCACAACATCACGCTAGCAGTAGAGATCGTTCGTCCTTATACTGTGAATGCGCGGTCTCTTTCACCTAACGAGCAGCCAACAATCGGTTGTAACATCGGCATATGTAAACCCACCTTAAAACAACAAATGTAATTAAACTGTCTCCACCTACATAAGCTTGATAAGTGATTATATGTAGGGAGTTACCATACACTGACTAATAACGCATGATAATTGTGTATGCAGGGGCGGACTGGGAATTAAAAGTGGCCCTGCGAAAAAAAACTTAAAGGGGCCTCATGTTGTAGACTTGTCCATATTGAAAGAAAGCAACATAATTAGGCAGGGTGAACAGAAGTAGACAGGGCCAGCAATACCACAGGGCAGGGCAATATACCTCCCCAGCTGGACCAAATACCACAGTGCAGCACAAAATACTGCCACCTGTGCCACAGTATTTACCCGTATAGCTGTCCTGAGGACGTCAATACAGTTAAATTCGGGAGGACTGACAGGTGAGTAGGAGAGAATCAGATTATTATGTACCTAACTTGCGGCCATGAGAAGGGATTGGGTGGCCCTCCTAGGCATCGGCCCACCGGGAAATTTCCCTGTAGGGTCTATGGCCAATCCACCCCTGTGTGTATGTATTAACATAAAGTGAGTAGCAGAATTGACACATTTACATAATAAAGAATGACCAGTAAGTACAGTTTTTAGAGACCCAAGTCAAGCATTTTTTTGTTTCTTCACCTCTGCATTTCAAAAGCCATCCCTTTTTATTTTTATGTTGGTATAGCAGAATGGGATTTAGTTTTTTGTGCGACGAGTTGTAATTTTTAATGACACATTTTTGGGGTAGCTTTACTGTATTGTATAACATTTAAAAATGTATTTGGCATAAGGACTCATGCACACGACCGTATGTATTTTGTGGTCCGCAAAAAACGGATCTGCAAAAAATACGGACGACGTCCCTGTGCATTCTGTATTTTGTGAACAGATCAGCTGGCCCCTAATAGAACAGTCCTATCCTTGTCCGTAATGGGGACAATAATACGACATGTTCTATTTTTTTGCAGAACAGAAATACGGACATACGGAATGTACACAGAGTAACTTCTGGTTTTTTTTGCGGACCCATTGAAATGAATGGTTCCGCATACAGTCCGCAAAAAACCCCGCAGTGGACATGGAAAGAAAATACGTTTGTGTGCATGTGCCCTAACACTGTGAAAAAAACTGTGCAGTTCAGCCATTGTTTTTAGGGCTTCGATTTTATGGTGTTCACTGTCAACGGTAAAAGTGACATGGTAACTACGGTATTCTGTGGGTCAGTGCGATTACGGAGATGCCAAATTGATGTGTTATTTTGCAATTAGTAATTCTGACGGGCAGTCTTTTACATCCTGCCAGAGGCACAATTCAATAGCTGCTGAAACATGGCAGGCATGAGGGCCTTTAGACGCAGCACCCCCAACTGCGTGGTTTACAATAAGGCACAGTTCTTGGTGGTTGCAACTTAAATATATACAGTACAGATTCCTGAGAAGAACACACATTTCACAGTTACAAGATACACACACAGGACAGTGTAACAGCTGTTTCTGGCTTGGGGCACAGGGAATGGTTCATCTAACTCGAAGGAATTATGGCTGTAACCACAATATACAGCAGAGCAACTAACCTCCCCATCTGTGGTGGTACTCACTCCTCTCTGTAACTGCCAGCTGGATGACTGCCCAGCTTACTCTGTTTAGTTGTTCTCCCCGTGTATGGCAATGCAGCAAACTTTGCCCTACTCAGCACTCCAACCCATCTCTGATCCAACTCCTGTGAACAGGATTCCAGCTCTTCATAGTTGATCAACTTGTCACAATCCCAACAGTGTCAAAACTGGCAGCACTTTCTGCAGTCCCTGTCTTCTGAAGCTTGAGCCTGCTCTCCAAGGCCTACAACTCAATGGCTGCGCACAGCACCCCATGGCACAGCATGTGGCTTGACACCAGTAAGTGCCGCCACTTCTTCCCTTCAACTACCTATATCACTTCACTAAAGAGACATGTAGTGGCCATAATCTAAAACAGAGGTACTCAACTAGTTTTATTAACCACCTCAGCCCCCAGTGCTTAAACACCCTGAAAGACCAGGCCACTTTTTACACTTCTGACCTACACTACTTTCACCGTTTATTGCTCGGTCATGCAACTTACCACCCAAATGAATTTTACCTCCTTTTCTTCTCACTAATAGAGCTTTCATTTGGTGGTATTTCATTGCTGCTGACATTTTTACTTTTTTTGTTATTAATCGAAATTTAACGTTTTTTTTGCAAAAAAATGACATTTTTCACTTTCAGTTGTAAAATTTTGCAAAAAAAACGACATCCATATAGAAATTTTGCTCTAAATTTATAGTTCTACATGTCTTTGATAAAAAAAAAATGTTTGGGTAAAAAAAAAATGGTTTGGGTAAAAGTTATAGCGTTTACAAACTATGGTACAAAAATGTGAATTTCCGCTTTTTGAAGCAGCTCTGACTTTCTGAGCACCTGTCATGTTTCCTGAGGTTCTACAATGCCCAGACAGTACAAACACCCCACAAATGACCCCATTTCTGAAAGTACACACCCTAAGGTATTCGCTGATGGGCATAGTGAGTTCATAGAACTTTTTATTTTTTGTCACAAGTTAGCGGAAAATGATGATTTTTTTTTTTTTTTTTTTTTTCCTTACAAAGTCTCATATTCCACTAACTTGTGACAAAAAATAAAAACTTCTATGAACTCACTATGCCCATCAGCGAATACCTTGGGGTCTCTTCTTTCCAAAATGGGGTCACTTGTGGGGTAGTTCTACTGCCCTGGCATTCTAGGGGCCCAAATGTGTGGTAAGGAGTTTGAAATCAAATTCTGTAAAAAATGACCTGTGAAATCCGAAAGGTGCTCTTTGGAATATGGGCCCCTTTGCCCACCTAGGCTGCAAAAAAGTGTCACACATCTGGTATCTCCGTACTCAGGAGAAGGTGGGGAATGTGTTTTGGGGTGTCATTTTATATATACCCATGCTGGGTGAGAGAAATATCTTGGCAAAAGACAACTTTTCCCATTTTTTTATACAAAGTTGTCATTTGACCAAGATATTTATCTCACCCAGCATGGGTATATGTAAAAAGACACCCCAAAACACATTCCTCAACTTCTCCTGAGTACGGGGATACCAGATGTGTGACACTTTTTTGCAGCCTAGGTGGGCAAAGGGGCCCATATTCCAAAGAGCACCTTTCGGATTTCACTCCTCATTTTTTCCTGAATTTGATTTCAAACTCCTTACCACACATTTGGGCCCCTAGAATACCAGGGCAGTATAACTACCCCACAAGTGACCCCATTTTGGAAAGAAGACACCCCAAGGTATTCCGTGAGGGGCATGGCGAGTTCCTAGAATTTTTTATTTTTTGTCACAAGTTAGTGGAAAATGATGATTTTTTTTTTTTTTTTTTTTTTTCATACAAAGTCTCATATTCCACAAACTTGTGACAAAAAATAAAAACTTCCATGAACTCACTATGCCCATCAGCGAATACCTTGGGGTCTCTTCTTTCCAAAATGGGGTCACTTGTGGGGTAGTTATACTGCCCTGGCATTCTAGGGGCCCAAATGTGTGGTAAGTAGGTAAATGACCTGTGAAATCCGAAAGGTGCTCTTTGGAATGTGGGCCCCTTTGCCCACCTAGGCTGCAAAAAAGTGTCACACATCTGGTATCTCTGTATTCAGGAGAAGTTGAGGAATGTGTTTTGGGGTGTCTTTTTACATATACCCATGCTGGGTGAGATAAATATCTTGGTCAAATGCCAACTTTGTATAAAAAAATGGGAAAAGTTGTCTTTTGCCAAGATATTTCTCTTACCCAGCATGGGTATATGTAAAATGACACCCCAAAACACATTCCCCAACTTCTCCCGATTACGGAGATACCAGATGTGTGACACTTTTTTGCAGCCGAGGTGGGCAAAGGGGCCCATATTCAAAAGAGCACCTTTCGGATTTCACAGGTCATTTTTTACAGAATTTGATTTCAAACTCCTTACCACACATTTGGGCCCCTAGAATGCCAGGGCAGTATAACTACCCCACAAGTGACCCCATTTTGGAAAGAAGAGACCCCAAGGTATTCGCTGATGGGCAAAGTGAGTTCATGGAAGTTTTTATTTTTTGTCACAAGTTAGTGGAATATGAGACTTTGTATGAAAAAAAAAAAAAAAAAAAAAATAAGCATTTTCCACTAACTTGTGACAAAAAATAAAAAATTCTAGGAACTCGCCATGCCCCTCACGGAATACCTTGGGGTGTCTTCTTTCCAAAATGGGGTCACTTGTGGGGTAGTTATACTGCCCTGGCATTTTCCAGGGGCCCTAATGTGTGGTAAGTAGGTAAATGACCTGTGAAATCCTAAAGGTGCTCTTTGGAATATGGGCCCCTTTGCCCACCTAGGCTGCAAAAAAGTGTCACACATGTGGTATCGCCGTATTCAGGAGAAGTTGGGGAATGTGTTTTGGGGTGTCATTTTACATATACCCATGCTGGGTGAGAGAAATATCTTGGCAAAAGACAACTTTTCCCATTTTTTTATACAAAGTTGGCATTTGACCAAGATATTTCTCTCACCCAGCATGGGTATATGTAAAATGACACCCCAAAACACATTCCCCAACTTCTCCTGAGTACGGCGATACCAGATGTGTGACACTTTTTTGCAGCCTAGATGCGCAAAGGTGCCCAAATTCCTTTTAGGAGGGCATTTTTAGACATTTGGATACCAGACTTCTTCTCACGCTTTGGGGCCCCTAGAATGCCAGGGCAGTATAAATACCCCACATGTGACCCCATTTTGGAAAGAAGACACCCCAAGGTATTCAATGAGGGGCATGGCGAGTTCATAGAAATTTTTTTTTTTTGGCACAAGTTAGCGGAAATTGATATTTTTAATTTTTTTCTCACAAAGTCTCCCGTTCCGCTAACTTGGGACAAAAATTTCAATCTTTCATGGACTCAATATGCCCCTCACGGAATACCTGGGGGTGTCTTCTTTCCGAAATGGGGTCACATGTGGGGTATTTATACTGCCCTGGCATTCTAGGGGCCCTAAAGCGTGAGAAGAAGTCTGGAATATAAATGTCTAAAAAATTTTACGCATTTGGATTCCGTGAGGGGTATGGTGAGTTCATGTGAGATTTTATTTTTTGACACAAGTTAGTGGAATATGAGACTTTGTAAGAAAAAAAAAAAAAAAATTCTGCTAACTTGGGCCAAAAAAATATCTGAATGGAGCCTTACAGAGGGGTGATCAATGACAGGGGGGGTGATCAATGACAGGGGGGGTGATCAATGACAGGGGGGTGATCAATGACAGGGGGGTGATCAGGGAGTCTATATGGGGTGATAACCACAGTCATTGATCACGCCCGTGTAAGGCTTCATTCAGACGTCCGGATGCGTTTTGCGGATCCGATCCATCTATCAGTGCATCCGTAAAAATCATGCGGACATCTGAATGGAGCTTTACAGGGGGGTAATCAATGACAGGGGGGTGATCAATGACAGGGGGGTGATCAGGGAGTCTATATGGGGTGATCACCACAGTCATTGATCATGCCCCTGTAAGGCTTCATTCAGACGTCCGGATGCGTTTTGCGGATCCGATCCATCTATCAGTGCATCCGTAAAAATCATGCGGACATCTGAATGGAGCTTTACAGGGGGGTAATCAATGACAGGGGGGTGATCAATGACAGGGGGGTGATCAGGGAGTCTATATGGGGTGATCACCACAGTCATTGATCATGCCCCTGTAAGGCTTCATTCAGACGTCCGGATGCGTTTTGCGGATCGGATCCATCTATCAGTGCATCCGTAAAAATCATGCGGACATCTGAATGGAGCTTTACAGGGGGGTAATCAATGACAGGGGGGTGATCACCACAGTCATTGATCATGCCCCTGTAAGGCTTCATTCAGACGACCGGATGCGTTTTGCGGATCCGATCCATGTATCAGTGCATCCGTAAAAATCATGCGGACATCTGAATGGAGCTTTACAGGGGGGTGATCAGGGAGTCTATATGGGGTGATAACCACAGTCATTGATCATGCCCCTGTAAGGCTTCATTCAGACGTCCGGATGCGTTTTGCGGATCCGATCCATCTATCAGTGCATCCGTAAAAATCATGCGGACATCTGAATGGAGCTTTACAGGGGGGTAATCAATAACAGGGGGGTAATCAATGACAGGGGGGTGATCAGGGAGTCTATATGGGGTGATCACCACAGTCATTGATCATGCCCCTGTAAGGCTTCATTCAGACGTCCGGATGCGTTTTGCGGATCCGATCCATCTATCAGTGCATCCGTAAAAATCATGCGGACATCTGAATGGAGCTTTACAGGGGGGTGATCAATGACAGGGGGGTGATCACCACAGTCATTGATCATGCCCCTGTAAGGCTTCATTCAGACGACCGGATGCGTTTTGCGGATCCGATCCATGTATCAGTGCATCCGTAAAAATCATGCGGACATCTGAATGGAGCTTTACAGGGGGGTAATCAATGACAGGGGGGTAATCAATGACAGGGGGGTGATCAGGGAGTCTATATGGGGTGATCACCACAGTCATTGATCATGCCCCTGTAAGGCTTCATTCAGACGTCCGGATGCGTTTTGCGGATCCGATCCATCTATCAGTGGATCCGTAAAAATCATGCGGACGTCTGAATGGAGCTTTACAGGGGGTTGATCAATGACAGGGTGGTAATCAATGACAGGGGGGGGATCAGGGAGTCTATATGGGGTGATCAGGGGTGATTAGGGGTGATCAGGGGCTAATAAGGGGTTAATAAGTGATGGGGGGGGGGTGTAGTGTAGTGTAGTGGTGCTTGGTGCTACTTTACTGAGCTACCTGTGTCCTCTGGTGGTCGATCCAAACAAATGGGACCACCAGAGGACCAGGTAGCAGGTATATTAGACGCTGTTATCAAAACAGCGTCTAATATACCTGTTAGGGGTTAAAAAAAACACATCTCCAGCCTGCCAGCGAACGATCGCCGCTGGCAGGCTGGAGATCAACTCTCTTACCTTCCGTTCCTGTGAGCGCGCGCGCCTGTGTGCGCGCGTTCACAGGAAATCTCGCGTCTCGCGAGATGACGCGTATATGCGTGACTGTGCGCAGCGCTGCCACCTCCGGAACGCGATCCTGCGTTAGGCGGTCCGGAGGTGGTTAAAGGTCCACATACCTGGGTCTGCAGTCAGGTGAAGGTCCGAAATGAATGCCAACAGGAAAGATGAATTAGTGTCACCAGTAAGAATAATGCCCTCATTAGTGCCCCCAGTAAGAATAACTCCATCTCTGCTTTTGCAAAAAGCACTCACCTCCTCCACTTGCTCGCGCCACAGTGAACATTCTCTGCTGACTGGAAGCTCAGGACAGGACCTGCACTCCAGTGTGATGACGTCTCAAAGGTCCTGTCCTGTCCTCCAGTCAGCAGTGAACGTTTCCTACAGAGCTAGCAAATGGAGGAGGCGAGTGCTTTTATTTTTTATTGACACAAGTCTAGGTGAAGGTGAAGGCTGTACTACGGAGCGCTCTGCATTGGAAGCGCTCATTAGTAACAGTCTGTACAGGAAAATACCAGCAATTAACATTGCCGGTAGAATTTTTTTTTCAGCACTGACACTGCCACTAAAATACCAGCCTTGCCAGTGAGCTACTGGCTGGGTGGCAACACTAGCCGCAGAACAGACATAACGTATTTTTCGCCCCATAAGACACACTTTATTCCCCCCCAAAAGTGGGGGGGAAATGCCCCTGCGTCTTATGGGGCGAATGCTGCCATTTTACATCGCAGTCTGCGATACTGCAGCATCGCAGACTGCGATCTATCAGCTGGAGGGGGGAGGGAGGAGCCGGTGTCATGCAAATGCGGCGGGGCCGGTGCGGTCACTGTACTCCAGCCCCGCCGCTCACTCACTGCTTTATTGCTTAAACCTTTTATAATAATAACTTTAATTGACGTTCCGATCCCCAGCCCCATCTGTACTACTTACTAAATGTCCTGTTCAGGCAGAGCAGGGCGGCCGGCCGTAACTCACTGACGTCACGTGCCTGCGCCGCCTACTTTATTCATAAAGTAGGCCCCGCAGGCACATGACGTCAGTAAGTTACGGCCGTCCGCCCGCCCTGCTCTGCCTGCTACAGGACATTTAGTAAGTAGTACAGATGGGGCTGGGGATTGGAACGTCAATTAAAATTATTATTATAAAAGGTTTAAGCAATAAAGCAATGAGTGAGCGGCGGGGCCGGAGTACAGTGACCGCACCGGCCCCCGCCGCATTTGCATGACACTGGCCCCTCCTCCCTCCCCCTCCGACAGGTTTAGCTATGGTATATTAGGGCATCTGTGGATGCCACTATTATGGGGTGGGGGATATGTGGATGGCACTGTTATGGGGTGGGGGATCTGTGGGTGACACATATATAGCAGTGCTATCCACAGATCCCCCTCCATAACAGTGCCATCCACAGATCACCCCCCCCATAACAGTGCCATCCACAGATCCCCCATAACAGTGCCATCCACAGATCCCCCCATAACAGTGCCATCCACAGATCCCCCCATAACAGTGCCATCCACAGATCCCCCCATAACAGTGCCATCCACAGATCCCCCCATAACAGTGCCATCCACAGATCCCCCCATAACAGTGCCATCCACAGATCCCCCCATAACAGTGCCATCCACAGATCCCCCCATAACAGTGCCATCCACAGATCCCCTCCATAACAGTGCGTCATCCACAGATCCCCAATAATAGTGTCATGCACAGACCGCCATTAGTTCAAACCCACCAAAAGCACACCTTTTGGTTAAAAATATTTTTTTTCTTATTTTCCTCCTCAAAAACCTAGGTGTGTCTTATGGGACGGTGCCTCTTATAGGGCGAAAAATGCAGTATGTATTTTAGTTCCACATCAAATCCCCATTATTGGTGGATTGGATGCGGACCCCTTCATTTCAATGGGGCCACAAAAGATGCAGACAGTACACAGTGTTCTCTCTGCATCTTTTGTGGTCCCATTGAAATGAAGGGGTCCGCATCCAATCCGCCAATAATGGGGATTGGATGTGGAACAAAAATACCATGGTGTGAATGGAGCCTTATCTTTATTTCACCATTAGGCTACTTTCACACTAGCTGGATCCGGCAGAGTTCAGCAAAAAACACTTTATTTACTGATAATACAACCATCTGCATCCGTTATGAATGGATCCGGTTGTATTATCTTTAACATACCCAAGATGGATCCATCATGAACTGAACTCCATTGAAAATGAATGGGGGACGGATCCGTTTTCTATTGTGTCAGAGAAAACGGATCCATCCCCATTGACTTGCATTGTGGGTCATGCCATTTTCATCCGCATCCCATGATGAAAAGAAAACCGCAGCATGCAGCGGTTTTCTCTTCAGTGAGGGAACGCAACCAAACGGAACGGAATGCATTTTGAAGCATTCTGTTTTGTTCAGTTACGATCAGGGCGTGGCTTGGCGGACCCGGGGCGGCGTTTTAAAGTTCCTCTTTCGAGGCTGGCCTGAGTGGCCACCCTATTCAGTGGTGGCAATGGTGATGTCCGTCTCCCTTCTCCAGCAGCATGTAAGTGTCCTTTGGAGCTTGAAGCTCCCTTACCTGCTGCTGCAGGAGAGGAGGGACTGGTGCAGGCGCCAGATGAAAGCGCTGAGAGAAACAAGTCCCGACGCACTGTCAGATTAGGAAGCAGCCTAAAGTGCTGCTTCCTATGGAAGGCATGTTAGGGGTCCAGACAGCTGGCGCCCGCGGTATTTGGACCGCAGTCCACCAGTTGAGTACTCCTGGTCTAAAATTTCAGTATCCTATACAATGTATCAATTCAAAGAGTGCTGCAGGTATAACAACAGTCATTATAAAGATACAGTATCCTGTAAACAAATCAAGGGTTAAGGCAGGCATAATAATGCTGGACAACTGCAATGTGATAGACATCACACAACACAGAATAGATTATGACTTCTCTATGCAGTCATCATGTCAGGGTGACTTGTTACTCTGAGGGGGCACAATCCTGGGCATATTACTGTTAGGGGCAAAATCCTGGGCATATTACCATGAGGGGGCACAATCCTGGGCATGGGCATATTATTGTGAGGGGGCACAATCCTGGGCATATTACTACGAGGGGACACAATCCTGGGCATATTACTGTGAAGGGGCACAATCCTGGGCATATTACTCTGGGGGGGGGGGCACAATCCTGGGCATATTACTACGAGGGGACACAATCCTGGGCATATTACTGTGAACGGGCACAATCCTGGGCATATTACTCTGAGGGGGCACAATCCTGGGCATATTACTGTGAGGGGACACAATCGTGGGCATATTACTGTGAAGGGCATAATCCTGAGCATATTACTCTGGGGGGGGCACAATCCTGGGCATATTACTGTAAAGGGGCACAACTGGGCATATTACTGTGAAGGGCTATATATCAGGTCACATAACTAGGCATATTACTGTGAGGGGGCACAATCCTGGGCATATTACTGTGAGGGGGCACAATCCTGGGCATATTACTGTGAGGGGGCACAATCCTGGGCATATTACTGTAAAAGGGCTGTGGGGATTCACTCTGGCAGTTAGGACTAGCGGATGCAGTATAGAGGCAAAGTACACAGTTCTTGAATCAAAACAGCGGTGTTTATTCACACATTGGTGTATAACAAAATGCAGATAAGGTGTATCACAAAACGCAGGTGGCTTGGTGTGTTAATTCACACCCTGTTAGCAGTTCAGCCTCATCAAGTCCATAGGCGGCCTGTTCGCCTTTAGAGGGGTATGAGTCCTCCAGCCAGGCTCAAACCTCAAATCCCAGCACAGCCCTCAGTTCACAGCACACAGACCCCTGAGTTCCACTGTCAGAGGGAGGTAAATCCTCCCACCTGGCAGTGCTGGCTGGTTTTTATGCTTGGCAAAATCCAGCCTGGAACATGGGGAGTAGTCACCCACCCAGCAGTTTGACTACTCCCAGTAGGAGCCGTTCCGGATAAGCTATGACAGCCATGCTAAATCTCAAGGTGTCAATTAGCAATAGCTGCTGCTGACACATAAAATACCGGCTCTTACTTTACCGAGGCCTGGAACCTCAGTGACACATAGTTTCCATCCACGATGATTCCAGGTACCTTCTTAAAGGGCACAATCCTGGGCATATTATTGTGAGGAGGCACAATCCTGGGCATATTACTGTGAGGGGCATATATCAGGGTACATAACTGGGCATATTACTGTTAGGTGCACATATCAGAGCATATTACTGTGAGGGAGCACATCTGTGCATGGCTACTGTGAGGGGGCACATATCTGGGCATAACTACTGTGAGGGGGCACATATCTGGGCATAACTACTGTGAGGGGGCACATATCTGGGCATAACTACTGTGAAAGGGGCACATACAGGTATATGGACATAACTGCTGTGAAGGGGGCACATATCTGGGCATAACTACTGTCAGGGGGTACATATCTGGGCATAATACTGTGAAAAGGGCACATATCTGGGCATAACTACTGTGAGAGGGGCACATATCTGACCATAACTACTGTGAGGGGGCAAATATTTGGGCATTGCTACTGTGAGGCAGCACATATCTGTCATAACTACTGTGAAGGAGGCACATATCTGGGCATAATCTGCGAAGGGGGGCACAATGTGGGCATAAAGGGGGAATAATTACTCTGTGGGGGCATTTAGGGGACTGGGTGGAATTAGGTATTTAGTTATGTTTTGGACGGAGTTAGAGGCGTGCCGTAGTGCGGAAAGAATTTGCTGCAGCTGGCACGAGTCAACTACCGATTGACTCGTGCCTGTCGGTATGTTGAGTGCACTTTCAGAATACTCTGTAGCAAGTGGAGGGTGTTTATGTCATCCATACAGATAGATCCAGAGAATGCTACCCTGGTGATTCAAGCTTGTGTTGTTCTACACAACTTCACCACGATACACAATACTTCCTCTTCTGTTGACCAGAACCAATATCCAATATCATCTGGTGTGCTTTTGGATCTGACCCTGCATAGACGACCTGGTACTGCAGGCATTGCAGTTCGGGAACTCTATGCAGACTTCTTCAGCAGCCCAGAGGGGGCCGTGCCATAGCAGTTGGACGCTATTCGTGGCGGGGTTTGATATCTTCTGGGCTTGGTAGTTTTTGTTATTTTTTAACAGATAGCTTCTTGAATTTATGTTGTAGTTGAGAGTAGGGACTCGCAAGATAATGAGGACCCTTGACGTGGGCTTGTGGGCTGAGGTTTTTTGGCAATAAAACAATTAATAAAATCAGCAGAAAAATCCTAAAGATGCAGGTCAAAGTGTACTTTGGAATACATCATTAAATATATTTGCACTCTGGGCCAAAAAACCTTCTAATACTTCATTGAAAGATTAATAATTTTCTAAATATGTCAATTATTAAAATAATAGTACTTGAATGATTGTGTGTGTGTCTATCTTTGATGTAGAAATGATGACATCAGTTTGGTTACAAACAAAACACAAACCAAGCGAATAAAATAAATTAAAAAACCATCAATCATTACAAATGTAACAGATCCCTTGTAAAGGAGGTTGGCCCATAAGAGGGTCCCTGATCCGGGGCCCCTGATGTATAAGAGGCCGGATAATTTTCATGACCAAAGGGGGGGTTTGGGCACATGGGAAACCATTGGGGCTAGACAGATGGCCCTTGGACTAGGGGCTGCCGAGGTGGATAGCTGGTGGGAATTGGAGTTTGGCCCAATATCACCTGGACTGTATCTATTAGAGACTGTATGTCCCCCTTGGTACGGGGAAGCATACATGATTTCCTCTTGCACGTCATCCCTCTTCCGGGCAAGGTACTCAATGAATTCTAGCCCAGAAGAAGGCAGAGTGTCACCCCTCCTTCGCCGTATCTGTGGACGGCGTGCTGGCTCAGGGCTCGGTTCCTGTGGTCTAGAAGTTTCCCTTGGCTGTGGTTTGGGATCTTCAGCTGGGGTCTGTGTGGGAGTGGACGCTGGGGAGAAAACAGCTGGAGTTTCAGCACCTCCCACATCAGAAAGCTGGGATTCCTCCGACTCTGGATCATCCAGACTGTCCACAATACTGTAAGGCAAATCAGATAAAATAAATTTATACTACATTATTCAAAAATGACATTCTAACTACAATGCAATTATTGCAAACATAGTAGTGCATGTTCACAATATAAGTTGAGCCTGCACACATCAAACAAGGTTTACAAATGTTCGCCCTAAACCTTTGTTACCACATTATATAATCTAAGAAAAGCGTGACTGTTGATTTGAACATTGTTCACATAGAAACACAAGATTTTGTGGGTTGCTGGTTGTTTAGAGGTGTCCGTCTCTGGAAACATGTTATACACTGCTCAAAAAAATAAAGGGAACACTTAAACAACACAATGTAACTCCAAGTCAATCACACTTCTGTGAAATCAAACTGTCCACTTAGGAAGCAACACTGAGTGACAATCAATTTCACATGCTGTTGTGCAAATGGGATAGACAACAGGTGGAAATTATAGGCAATTAGCAAGACACCCCCAATAAAGGAGTGGTTCTGCAGGTGGTGACCACAGACCACTTCTCAGTTCCTATGCTTCCTGGCTGATGTTTTGGTCACTTTTGAATGCTGGCGGTGCTTTCACTCTAGTGGTAGCATGAGACGGAGTCTACAACCCACACAAGTGGCTCAGGTAGTGCAGCTTATCCAGGATGGCACATCAATGCGAGCTGTGGCAAGAAGGTTTGCTGTGTCTGTTAGCGTAGTGTCCAGAGCATGGAGGCGCTACCAGGAGACAGGCCAGTACATCAGGAGACGTGGAGGAGGCCATAGGAGGGCAACAACCCAGCAGCAGGACCGCTACCTCCGCCTTTGTGCAAGGAGGAACAGGAGGAGCACTGCCAGAGCCCTGCAAAATGACCTCCAGCAGGCCACAAATGTGCATGTGCTTGCTCAAACGGTCAGAAACAGACTCCATGAGGGTGATATGAGGGCCCGACGTCCACAGGTGGGGGTTGTGCTTACAGCCCAACACCGTGCAGGACGTTTGGCATTTGCCAGAGAACACCAAGATTGGCAAATTCGCCACTGGCGCCCTGTGCTCTTCACAGATGAAAGCAGGTTCACACTGAGCACATGTGACAGACGTGACACAGTCTTAAAACGCCGTGGAGAATGTTCAGCTGCCTGCAACATCCTCCAGCATGACCGGTTTGTCATTGGGTCAGTAATGGTGTGGGGTGGCATTTCTTTGGAGGGCCGCACAGCCCTCCATGTGCTCGCCAGAGGTAGCCTGACTGCCATTAGGTACCGAGATGAGATCCTCAGACCCCTTGTGAGACCATATGCTGGTGCGGTTGGCCCTGGGTTCCTCCTAATGCAAGACAATGCTATACCTCATGTGGCTGGAGTGTGTCAGCAGTTCCTGCAAGACGAAGGCATTGATGCTATGGACTGGCCCGCCCGTTCCCCAGACCTGAATCCAATTGAGCACATCTGGGACATCATGTCTCGCTCTATCCACCAACGTCACGTTGCACCACAGACTGTCCAGGAGTTGGCAGATGCTTTAGTCCAGGTCTGGGAGGAGATCCCTAAGGAGACCGTCCGCCACCTCATCAGGAGCATGCACAGGCATTGTAGGGAGGTCATACAGGCACGTGGAGGCCACACACACTACTGAGCCTCATTTTGACTTGTTTTAAGGACATTACATCAAAGTTGGATCAGCCTGTAGTGTGTTTTTCCACTTTAATTTTGAGTGTGACTCCAAATCCAGACCTCCATGGGTTGAAAAATTTGATTTCCATTTTTAAATTTTTGTGTGATTTTGTTGTCAACACATTCAACTATGTAAAGAACAAAGTATTTCAGAATAATATTTAATTAATTCAGATCTAGGATGTGTTATTTTTGTGTTCCCTTTATTTTTTTGAGCAGTTGTATAATGTAGATAGATTCAGGAGCTAACCAACTGCTGAAATTCTGTCAGTCTGTAAAAGGGGGAGGGAGAATGGCATTGTTTGCCATAGTTTTCAAACTGCGATTTGTGGAATTTTGACACAGGCGGCTTTGAAGCCAACCGTTAAGAAATAACAAGCAAGCATCAAGTAGAAGTCAGCACAGAGCAAAAAAGTGATTCCTCTTTAAAAAAAACTAGAGAATCTAATGGATAGGCCACTGCCATCAGATATTGCCGACAAAACCCAGAAGAAAGGTCTGCAAATATCCTCCTAGTGGCCGCTGGCATACAGTTAAATACTTTCTTTATTTGATACAAAAACTTACGCCCTCAAATCCATCACTGGTCGAAGGAACCGTAACTGCTGGGTGCACAGGTACGTCCTTTTTCGTGCTACTCCTTCACGACTGCGCCCCATGTCATTTAATTCCCGACGGAACTGATCCTGAAAACTATTCCAGCGGGTTTTGTTTTTTTATTTCTGTGGAAACATCAAACATTTTGTACAAAATTATATAACATGTATAGAAATCAACATCAAACCATTACAAGTAACATCTAAGGGTGGGTTCACACTGGCGTTAGGGATTCCGTTATGGCTTTCCGTTATAACATGGTTATAACGGAAAATAATGGAATACCCAGACAGAATGCAAAACGGAAGCCTTGAACAGGCATTCCGTTTGCTTTTCGTCCAAATAGAAGCCTATGGGAAAGCATAACGGATCCGTCTGGGTCCCGTTATGCAAGATGGAAAACAAAGTCCTGTCGACAGGACTTTGTTTTCCGTCTTGCATAACAGGACCCAGACGGATCCGTTTTGTTTCCCATAGACTTCTATTAGGACGGAAAGCAAACGGAATGCCTTTTAAAGGCTTCTGTTTTGCATTCCGTCATAATACAAGTCTATAGGCAGAAGAACGGATCCGTGCTTCCGTCTTATGGATTCCGTTATTTTCCGTTATAACCATGTTATAACGGAAAGCCATAACGGAATCCCTAACGCTAGTGCGAACCCACCCTAATTATGACCCCAACGCAAATACAAGCCCACAGCCTACATACCAGTCACAGATATCCATGGTCCGCCCACAATAACCACACGGCAGAATAATGTCCCAGTCTGAGTTAGCTCTGTATACACAGCTAATGTTTTTCCACATCTTGTGGCAGGGATTACTATGGTCGCCGCTTACATTGTCACATCACCAGGCCGAAATCCACAGCATCAAAACAATGTCCTGTCCAACATGGCGGGGCACGTCTGGTTATCAGCAGCGTTTCTAAAAGTACATGAGCTTCAAATGCTCCAGAAAATACACACCAGGACAATGTTGGACAGTACATTGTGGAACTGAAGTTATGGCCGGACTGAAGGGCGTAGCCTTAGGGGAGGGCATCATGACAGGGGGTTTGGTTTAGGGAGACCCCCTGGTAGTGGGATAGGTGGGGTTAGTGGAGATGGGTGGATGGAGCTGGGTAAAGGGGGATTGGGTGGTCTCAGGGCAGGGGTGTGGTCAAGGGGTTAAAAAGGGGAGCAGGAAGGAAGACAGGGGCCATTTTGTGGAGAGATCTCAAGAAAACTGGTACCTGTACGCTGAAGCATGGACCAGCTTGAGGAGACGATCGCAAAACTGCGGGCAGCGGCGGAGGTCTGCGGCGCCGAATGGTTGGAGGCGCAGGTGCAGCAGATGCTCCAGGGGGCGGCAGAGGCTCCAGCTGGGCCTCAGCCAGTATCAGTCCGGCCGCGGCGGGCCAGGCCGCCGGCGCGCTACAGCCCGGAGACGTCCAATACGTCTCAGCCCCCCACCAAGGCTCAGCGCCGAAAACGGAGCCCCCTTGGGGACCCTCCACGCCGGGGGTCAGCGGGGACCGCTTCCTCGAGTACTCCCCGGCGTGGGAGGAATCCGATCGGGAGGCGGAGCCTGCGAGGTGGCCGGGCCCGGTCACCTCGGCCTTCAGATGTGGTCGTCGGTGGAGAAGGACCAGGTGCGGGGGTCTCCAGCCCAGGATCGGGGGCTGGGACCTCTCGGCGTGAACAGGACGGCGTGGGGAGCGGGGCTGCCGCAGTTGCCATGGTGTCCGGCGGCAGGCCCCTGTCTTCGGTGGTCGGGATGCAGGGGAGAAGAAGCTCCGCCCACTCTGGTGCAGCCGTTGAAGATGGCGGTCCTGACGTCTCTAGCCTGGGGCTGGCTAGGAGATTGGATGAAGAGGCGGCATCGCGGAGGAGTGATCTACTGGATTCCGGATCTTCGGCTGGTGGGGACACAGCACCCAGGCAGCCAGGTGAGGCCTCTTGGGGAACTTTAGCGCAGATTGTTGGGGGGGCTGGGGGTGTTGGGGGGGCCCCAGTAGATGTTAGCAGGGGTTTGGGACAATTATTAGGCGGGCTAGCAGGTTTGCTTGCGGGCTGGGGGATGGGGGGTGCGTCTCCGTTACCAGCGTGGGGTGTGTCTGGGTTTTCCGGTGGCGCTAGTGGGAGTGTGGGAGCCAGTTCAGGAGTAGGGTCTGCGGTAGCGTCAGTGCAAACGCAGGCGGGGGGTGCAGCGGAGGATGAGACGGTGCGGATGGATGACAGGGCGAGAGGGGAGGTGTATGTCTGCTTTGAGGGCCCATTGGGGGCGCATTTGAAACAGGAGGTCAGGGAAAAGATTTGGAAGGGGGAGTATGTGGAGATTTTTTCTCTGCTTCCCTTAGACAAGTTTAACCTGGATAGGGTGAGACGGGAGGAGGGTAAGAAGGAGGAGGAAGAGAAGCGGAGGTACCGGCTGATACCGCGGACGTTTACAAACTGGCTGCAGGCGTTCGCGATATTAGCAAGCGTAATTGGGGAAAAAGCGCCGGAGTGCTGTTCGGCGTTATTTTGTTATTTAGATGCTGTTGGGGAGGCGTACAGGGTGTATGGGGGGGTGGCGTGGCTGCGGTACGACGAACAGTTCCGGCAGCGGAAGGCGGTGCGGCCCGAAATAAAGTGGGACCATAAGGACATCGCGCTGTGGTTAAAGGTCACGGCGCCGGTGAGACAGGGCCAGTCCTTTCGGGGGGATGCTGGAGGCGGAGGGCAGTCCAATGTCGCGTCAGCATCAGCGAAAGGGCTTTGTTTCGGATTCAATGATGGGACATGTAAATTCGGAGCAAAGTGTAAATTTAAACACGAGTGCTCAGTGTGTGGGGGGTCGCATGGGGCAGCGCGGTGTTTCAGGGGTAACAGACAGAGGGGGGGGGATTTTAATAGCAAAGGGGGAGACGCCAGTACGCCTGGGAAGGATGGGCCCGTTTCTAGATAGATATCCGGATAGGGATGCGGCGGCTTTATTGCAGGAAGGTTTTTCGGTTGGTTTTCGGATACCGTTTGTTCAGGGTGATGGGTTGTTAATTAGGAGAAATTTGAGGTCGGCGTTGGAACATCCGGAGGTGGTAGCGGAAAAGCTTAGCAAGGAGGTCAGTCTAGGCAGGATGGCGGGCCCATTCGTGGACCCGCCTTTGCCGAATTTGCGAGTGTCGCCTTTAGGGGTAGTGCCAAAGAAGGAGAGGAATAAGTTTAGGCTTATTCACCACCTGTCTTTTCCGAAGGGCTCGTCGGTCAATGACGGTATAGACCCCGCCTTGTGTTCGGTGGTTTATACCTCGTTTGATGCGGCAGTGCAGTGGGTTAGGAAATTTGGAAGGGGGGCGCTATTAGCAAAGACTGACATCGAGGCTGCGTTTCGTTTGCTGCCGGTTCACCCGGATTGTTTGCATTTGTTGGGGTGTTTTTGGGGGGGGGAGTTTTTTGTGGATAGATGTTTGCCTATGGGCTGTTCCCTGTCCTGTGCGTACTTTGAGGCGTTTAGCTCATTTTTGGAATGGGCGGTGGCGGATTCGGCGGGTTGTGAGTCAATTATTCATTACCTAGACGATTTCTTATGTATTGGTCCGTCGGGGTCCAGGGTGTGCGCATTGTTGTTGCATACATTGGAGTCGTTGTTTGGAAGTTTTGGGGTCCCACTGGCCTCGAAGAAGACGGTTGGGCCAGTCACGGAGTTGAGTTTTTTAGGTATTGTGATTGACACGGTTAGGATGGAGTGTAGGTTGCCCTTAGATAAGTTGGAGGATCTGAAAGGGGAGGTAGCGAGGGCGTGTCGTTTAAAAAAGCTGCAGTTGAGGGAGCTTCAGTCACTGCTTGGAAAACTTAATTTCGCGTGCCGGATTATGCCTATGGGGAGGGTGTTTTGTAGGAGGTTGTCTATGGCGACGGCGGGGGTGGTCGCACCACATCATTATATTCGTTTGGGTAAGGTGTTGAGAGCGGACTTGAAGGTGTGGGGTTCCTTTTTGGATTGTTATAACGGTCGCTCTCTGTTTATGGGTGATGTGGTGAATTCGTTTGATTTTGAGTTGTTTTCGGATGCAGCAGGGAGTGAGGGCTTTGGGGTCTATTGCCGGGGGCAGTGGTGTGCGGGTCGGTGGCCTGACAGTTGGGTGGAAAGAGGTTGGGTAAAGAATGTGGCTTTGTTGGAACTTTTTCCTATTGTGGCGGCGGTGGTGTTGTGGGGGGAAGTGTTCCGTGACAAAAAAGTTCGGTTCCACTGTGATAATTTGGGAGTGGTACAGGCGATAAATGGGTTGTCAGCCTCGTCAGGGTTGGTGGTGAGGTTGTTACAACAGTTGGTGTTGGAGTGCCTGTTGATCAATGCGTGGGTGGTGGCGGTGCATGTGGCGGGTGTAGAAAATGGCATAGCTGACGCTCTTTCTCGTTCACAGTGGGACCGGTTCTGGCAGTTGGCTCCAGACGCGGAAGAGTTTGGGAGGGAATGCCCGAGTTGTCTATGGGAGGTACTGGAAGAACGGTAGCCAATCTCATTCAGGCATCGCTGGCGCCTAGGACGTGGGAGCTGTATTTAAAATCGTGGCAGTACTGGGAGGATTGGTGCAGTCAGTTGGGGGTTGGGGAGGGGGACCTGGAGGTTCCTATGTTGTTGTTTGTGGGGCACTGTAGGGAGGAAGGCTGGTCTGTAGCGAAAATGAATAGTTGCATGGCCGGTTTGGCGTTCGGCTTTAAATGTAGGCAGCTGCCGGATGCGACTAAGTCATTTTTGGTGACGCGGGCGTTGAAGGGGTGGCGCAGGACGGGTACAGGGTGTGATGGCAGGAGACCGGTGTCCTTCGGGTTATTGTTAAGACTGGGCGAGCAACTGGGGGTGGTATGTACTTCTGCTTCGGAGGTTCGTTTGTTCCGTTTAGCTTTTTCATTGGCGTTTTTTGGGGCATTACGGGTGGGGGAATTGGTTAGTCCAACGGTGCGTAAGGCAGGGGGGTTGCAGAAGGCGGATGTGGAATTATTTCAGGACAGGCTAGAGTTTGTTATTCGCCGGTCTAAGACAGATGCGGAAGGACGGGGGCGCAGGGTGGTGTTGTTTGGGGTCCCGGAGTGCGCTATGTGTCCGGTATTGAGCTTGCGTGAATATTGGGGAGGTAGGAGGAGTGATACGTTGCCGTTGTTAGTGCATGGGGATGATTCCTTTCTGTCGCGCTTTCAGTTTGCGGCGGTTTTTTCGAAGTGTCTAGTTCGGTTGGGTTTGGGGCCTGACGGGTATTCGAGTCATTCATTTAGAATCGGGGCGGCAACGGAAGCAGCGAGGTGGGGGTTGGGGGATGAGATTATAAAAAGGATTGGGCGGTGGGAATCGGTTCGTTTCAGATCATATATTCGTTTGCATAGCTTGTAAGGGAACGGCCAGGGGGGCTGGTAGGGGATCGGGTTTTCTGTATGCAATGTTATTATTGGTTGGTCTTGGTTTTGTTTTTCATTACAGATGCAGTGCCGGCCCTAGTGTGGATCCTCGGACATTCTTATGTCTTCTGGGGGGCTGTCCGGGCAGCGGTTCGGCCGGATGGTCAGCAGCTGGGGTTCTCGAGGTCCGTGGCGGTGGTGAGATGGCTAGGGCGGAGAGGTATGGTTTGGGCCGGGGTGTTGCCGGAGATTCACAGGTTTGTGAGGCAGGATAGGGCACCCGAGGTGTTGGTCTTGCATGTGGGGGGTAACGACCTGGTAGCGCGGCCATTTAGGGAGTTGTTGCAGGGCATTAAGTTTGACTTGCTGAGGATATGGGCGTTGTTCCCGCGGATGGTGACGGTATGGTCCGATATAGTGCCTAGGATGGTGTGGAGGGATGCAAGATCCGTGGAGGGCATAAACAGGGCACGTGTTAAGGTGAACCGGGCGATGGGTCGGTTCATGGCCAGGAATGGGGCGGTGGCAGTGAGGCATATGGAGCTTGAGAAGGGTGTGGGGGGGTTTTGGCGGGCTGACGGAGTGCACTTAAATGCGGTTGGTTTAGACATGTGGTGCTTGGCAATTCAGGAGGGCATTGAGGTGGCCTTGCGTTTGTGGAGGGACGCTCAGCCTTAAGGCGGTCAAGTCTTCGCGTCAGTGGCGGGGGGAGGTCCTTGAAGTTGGTCATATTCACAGAGGAGGATGCTGGGAGGGCTCCATGGTGAGGGCTGGACTCCCAGTGGTGACGGATTTTAAAGGGGCCATTCAGTGGTGCTTCTGAGCTGGAGGGCAACGGCTGGAAGCAAGATGGCTCATTCAGTGGGGTTTCTTGCAGTTATTTGGGGGCTTCAAGGACCTCCCCTCGGGGGGGGGGAATTGTTATTTATAAATGGTTATGTTTATTTGTTAATAAAAGACGGCTGCTGTGGCCGATTTATTCCAAGATCGGTGTCTGTGTGTCATTTTGGGGTCAGGTGGAGTTGAGAGATGGGTGGAGTTAGTTTCAGGATTTTTGGGAGTAAAAAAGGAGTGTTGGGGGGTCGAGCGGCAGATAACCAATACCCCTGTCAAGTTATGGCCGGACTGAAGGGCGTAGCCTTAGGGGAGGGCATCATGACAGGGGGTTTGGTTTAGGGAGACCCCCTGGTAGTGGGATAGGTGGGGTTAGTGGAGATGGGTGGATGGAGCTGGGTAAAGGGGGATTGGGTGGTCTCAGGGCAGGGGTGTGGTCAAGGGGTTAAATAGGGGAGCAGGAAGGAAGACAGGGGCCATTTTGTGGAGAGATCTCAAGAAAACTCCCGCCCACCCTCCCCTTTTTTATTTGGTGGTAGGTTTAGGGGTAGGAGTCTTAGTGTACTGAAGGCAGGCAGGGTTGCGTAAGTGTCACGGTGGCTGTGGCGGGGGGAGGTCCTTGAAGTTGGTCATATTCACAGAGGAGGATGCTGGGAGGGCTCCATGGTGAGGGCTGGACTCCCAGTGGTGACGGATTTTAAAGGGGCCATTCAGTGGTGCTTCTGAGCTGGAGGGCAACGGCTGGAAGCAAGATGGCTCATTCAGTGGGCTTTCTTGCAGTTATTTGGGGGCTTCAAGGACCTCCCCTCGGGGGGGGGAATTGTTATTTATAAATGGTTATGTTTATTTGTTAATAAAAGACGGCTGCTGTGGCCGATTTATTCCAAGATCGGTGTCTGTGTGTCATTTTGGGGTCAGGTGGAGTTGAGAGATGGGTGGAGTTAGTTTCAGGATTTTTGGGAGTAAAAAAGGAGTGTTGGGGGGTCGAGCGGCAGATAACCAATACCCCTGTCATGTTAAGGACTGGATACTAATGTGAGAGAATTTAGATGAAGGAGGTGAATATTTGGCCTAGGCCTTTAAACAATAATATTTATGGGAAGGGGAAAAATGTCACCATGTCAATTAGAACAGGGCCACATGTGTCCAAAACTGTAAAGTGCGCGCGCTGTGTACACATTACTACTGTGTGCTGGTGCAAAGGTCTGGACATGCATTAAACATGTTGGTCTTCACACATTTTTAAATGACTACATGAATGAGAAACATGCGCAGGCCAGACCAGATTTATACCCTGTCCACAAATATAATACAAATATGACCTCATGGGACTACTTGCAAAATAATTAGGGCAAACACAGGGCCACGACACAAGAGACAGCACACAAAACGACATTGCTTGCACTAACCTAAATCAGCACGACCTCTGCTGTCTGCTTTGGCCCATTCCGAAGGCTTCATACGGCGAGCCGCCTCCTCCCAGGACCCATCTTTTTTTCCATTCGTTCATGGTAAACATTGGTCCTGGTGTTCCAGAGCAATGGCCGTTCCTGGACAAGCGTTATCAGCTTGTCTACATCCCAACGGGGCATTTTTTTTCTCAGGTCTCACAAGCACTCTCCTCTAAATGTCCAAACTCTGGAAAAACTGAGTTTCAACTTCCTGTAGAAGTTCACAGGCCTTGAAAACGGTTTCCTGGCAACCGATCCGCAAAAAAAACGGACAGACGGATGTCATGCGGATGCCTTTCCGTTTGGCATCCACATTTTTGGCGGACCCATTGACTTGAATGGGGCTGCGGACCGTTTATTGCGGACAAGAATAGGACATGCTTTACTGTTTTTGCGGATTGGAACCACGGACGCGGAAAACAAACGGCTGACTATCCGCATTTTCAACAGCTCCATAGAAATGAATGGGTCCGCATCAGAACCTTTTCATATTTTCTGTAGACCTTCAGACCTTCTATATTTCGACCTGTCATTGTTTGCTGCAAAAAAAAAAAAAAAACACAGGTTCAAAAAAAGTGGCTAAAAACGCAAAAGTGCAGAAAAACACCAGATAAAATCAGAAAGCAGATTAAATCTGATGAAGATTAACAGTTTACTCAGATCAGAGAGCTATAGGGAATTTGCATATGGAATCTCAAGTTTAAAATAGGAAACTCTTTACTGTAAGCAAATTGCTCTTCATTATTAGATCAAATATATCAGGAATAGAAGTGGAGTTTTTATTTTTGAAAGATGACGTAAAAAGTAAATACTAATTATATGAAGCAGTTCTTCTGATGAAGATTACATAGAAATTCTGCAATTAGAAACATTCTTCAATTTGAAGACGCAAATGATGCCTTGTTATAATTGCAGTTTAAAGGGGTTATTCCATGATTGAGTAAAAAATGAAAACATCATGCAGTGCATGACAATCTCTATCTAACAAAGTTACAACCAGCCCTGAGCCTCAAATGAATCCGGAGAACCCCTTTACCCCCCCCCCATTAATTGATGGAAAATTCTGCTGTGTGAACAGGCCCTTAGAAGGTGTGCTTAGAGGCCCTTAGAGGGGATATGATAGAAACTTTTAAATACATAAAGGGAATCAACTCGGTAAAGGAAGAGAGCATATTTAACCACCTCCCGACCGCCTAACGCACGGATGCGTCCGGAAGGTGGTTGATTCATTCCTCCTGGACGCATCCGTGCGTCATCTCGCGAGACGCGAGATTTCCTGTGAACGCGCGCACACAGGCGCGCGCGCTCACAGGAACGGAAGGTAAGAGAGTTGATCTCCAGCCTGCCAGCGGCGATCGTTCGCTGGCAGGCTGGAGATGTGATTTTTTTAACCCCTAACAGGTATATTAGACGCTGTTTTGATAACAGCGTCTAATATACCTGCTACCTGGTCCTCTGGTGGTCCCCTTTGTTTGGATCGACCACCAGAGGACACAGGTAGCTCAGTAAAGTAGCACCAAGCACCACTACACTACACTACACCCCCCCCCCGTCACTTATTAACCCCTTATTAGCCCCTGATCACCCCATATAGACTCCCTGATCACCCTCCTGTCATTGATTACCCCCCTGTCATTGATCAACCCCCTGTAAAGCTCCATTCAGACGTCCGCATGATTTTTACGGATCCACTGATAGATGGATCGGATCCGCAAAACGCATCCGGACGTCTGAATGAAGCCTTACAGGGGGGGGTGATCAATGACTGTGGTGATCACCCCATATAGACTCCCTGATCACCCCCCTGTCATTGATCACACCCCTGTCATTGATCACCCCCCTGTAAAGCTCCATTCAGATGTCCGCATGATTTTTACGGATGCACTGATAGATGGATCGGATCCGCAAAACGCATCCGGATGTCTGAATGAAGCCTTACAGGGGCATGATCAATGACTGTGGTGATCACCACATATAGACTCCCTGATCACCCCCCTGTAAAGCTCCATTCAGATGTCCGCATGATTTTTACGGATGCACTGATAGATGGATCGGATCCGCAAAACGCATCCGGACGTCTGAATGAAGCCTTACAGGGGCATGATCAATGACTGTGGTGATCACCACATATAGACTCCCTGATCACCCCCCTGTAAAGCTCCATTCAGATGTCCGCATGATTTTTACGGATGCACTGATAGATGGATCGGATCCGCAAAACGCATCCGGACGTCTGAATGAAGCCTTACAGGGGCATGATCAATGACTGTGGTGATCACCCCATATAGACTCCCTGATCACCCCCCTGTAAAGCTCCATTCAGATGTCCGCATGATTTTTACGGATGCACTGATAGATGGATCGGATCCGCAAAACGCATCCGGACGTCTGAATGAAGCCTTACAGGGGCATGATCAATGACTGTGGTGATCACCCCATATAGACTCCCTGATCACCCCCCTGTCATTGATTACACCCCTGTCATTGATCAACTCCCTGTAAAGCTCCATGCAGATGTCCGCATGATTTTTACGGATGCACTGATAGATGGATCGGATCCGCAAAACGCATCCGGACGTCTGAATGAAGCCTTACAGGGGCGTGATCAATGACTGTGGTGATCACCCCATATAGACTCCCTGATCACCCCCCTGTCATTGATTACCCCCCTGTCATTGATTACCCCCCTGTAAAGCTCCATTCAGACGTCCGCATGATTTTTACGGATCCACTGATAGATGGATCGGATCCGCAAAACGCATCCGGACGTCTGAATGAAGCCTTACAGGGGCATGATCAATGACTGTGGTGATCACCCCATATAGACTCCCTGATCACCCCCCTGTAAAGCTCCATTCAGATGTCCGCATGATTTTTACGGATGCACTGATAGATGGATCGGATCCGCAAAACGCATCCGGACGTCTGAATGAAGCCTTATAGGGGCATGATCAATGACTGTGGTGATCACCCCATATAGACTCCCTGATCACCCCCCTGTAAAGCTCCATTCAGATGTCCGCATGATTTTTACGGATGCACTGATAGATGGATCGGATCCGCAAAACGCATCCGGACGTCTGAATGAAGCCTTACAGGGGCGTGATCAATGACTGTGGTGATCACCCCATATAGACTCCCTGATCACCCCCCTGTCATTGATTACACCCCTGTCATTGATCAACCCCCTGTAAAGCTCCATTCAGATGTCCGCATGATTTTTACGGATGCACTGATAGATGGATCGGATCCGCAAAACGCATCCGGACGTCTGAATGAAGCCTTACAGGGGCGTGATCAATGACTGTGGTGATCACCCCCCTGTCATTGATCACCCCCCTGTCATTGATCACCCCCCTGTCATTGATCACACCCCTGTCATTGATCACCCCCCTGTCATTGATCACCCCCCTGTAAGGCTCCATTCAGACATTTTATTGGCCCAAGTTAGTGGAATTATATATTTTTTTTCTTACAAAGTCTCATATTCCACTAACTTGTGTCAAAAAATAAAATCTCACATGAACTCACCATACCCCTCACGGAATCCAAATGCGTAAAATTTTTTAGACATTTATATTCCAGACTTCTTCTCACGCTTTAGGGCCCCTAGAATGCCAGGGCAGTATAAATACCCCACATGTGACCCCATTTCGGAAAGAAGACACCCCCAGGTATTCCGTGAGGGGCATATTGAGTCCATGAAAGATTGAAATTTTTGTCCCAAGTTAGCGGAACGGGAGACTTTGTGAGAAAAAAATTAAAAATATCAATTTCCGCTAACTTGTGCCAAAAAAAAATAAATTCTATGAACTCGCCATGCCCCTCATTGAATACCTTGGGGTGTCTTCTTTCCAAAATGGGGTCACATGTGGGGTATTTATACTGCCCTGGCATTCTAGGGGCCCCAAAGCGTGAGAAGAAGTCTGGTATCCAAATGTCTAAAAATGCCCTCCTAAAAGGAATTTGGGCACCTTTGCGCATCTAGGCTGCAAAAAAGTGTCACACATCTGGTATCGCCGTACTCAGGAGAAGTTGGGGAATGTGTTTTGGGGTGTCATTTTACATATACCCATGCTGGGTGAGAGAAATATCTTGGTCAAATGCCAACTTTGTATAAAAAAATGGGAAAAGTTGTCTTTTGCCAAGATATTTCTCTCACCCAGCAAGGGTATATGTAAAATGACACCCCAAAACACATTCCCCAACTTCTCCTGAATACGGCGATACCACATGTGTGACACTTTTTTGCAGCCTAGGTGGGCAAAGGGGCCCATATTCCAAAGAGCACCTTTAGGATTTCACAGGTCATTTACCTACTTACCACACATTAGGGCCCCTGGAAAATGCCAGGGCAGTATAACTACCCCACAAGTGACCCCATTTTGGAAAGAAGACACCCCAAGGTATTCCGTGAGGGGCATGGCGAGTTCCTAGAATTTTTTATTTTTTGTCACAAGTTAGTGGAAAATGCTGATTTATTATTATTTTTATTTTTTTTCATACAAAGTCTCATATTCCACTAACTTGTGACAAAAAATAAAAACTTCCATGAACTCACTATGCCCATCAGCGAATACCTTGGGGTCTCTTCTTTCCAAAATGGGGTCACTTGTGGGGTAGTTATACTGCCCTGGCATTCTAGGGGCCCAAATGTGTGGTAAGGAGTTTGAAATCAAATTCTGTAAAAAATGACCTGTGAAATCCGAAAGGTGCTCTTTGGAATATGGGCCCCTTTGCCCACCTAGGCTGCAAAAAAGTGTCACACATCTGGTATCTCCGTACTCAGGAGAAGTTGGGGAATGTGTTTTGGGGTGTCATTTTACATATACCCATGCTGGGTGAGAGAAATATCTTGGCAAAAGACAACTTTTCCCATTTTTTTATACAAAGTTGGCATTTGACCAAGATATTTATCTCACCCAGCATGGGTATATGTAAAAAGACACCCCAAAACACATTCCTCAACTTCTCCTGAATACAGAGATACCAGATGTGTGACACTTTTTTGCAGCCTAGGTGGGCAAAGGGGCCCATATTCCAAAGAGCACCTTTCGGATTTCACAGGTCATTTTTTACAGAATTTGATTTCAAACTCCTTACCACACATTTGGGCCCCTAGAATGCCAGCGCAGTATAACTACCCCACAAGTGACCCCATTTTGGAAAGAAGAGACCCCAAGGTATTCGCTGATGGGCATAGTGAGTTCATGGAAGTTTTTATTTTTTGTCACAAGTTAGTGGAATATGAGACTTTGTATGAAAAAAAAAAAAAAAAAAATCATCATTTTCCACTAACTTGTGACAAAAAATAAAAAATTATAGGAACTTGCCATGCCCCTCACGGAATACCTTGGGGTGTCTTCTTTCCAAAATGGGGTCACTTGTGGGGTAGTTATACTGCCCTGGCATTCTAGGGGCCCAAATGTGTGGTAAGGAGTTTGAAATCAAATTCTGTAAAAAATGACCTGTGAAATCCGAAAGGTGCTCTTTGGAATATGGGCCCCTTTGCCCACCTAGGCTGCAAAAAATTGTCACACATCTGGTATCTCCGTACTCAGGAGAAGTTGGGGAATGTGTTTTGGGGTGTCATTTTACATATACCCATGCTGGGTGAGAGAAATATCTTGGCAAAAGACAACTTTTCCCATTTTTTTATACAAAGTTGGCATTTGACCAAGATATTTATCTCACCCAGCATGGGTATATGTAAAAAGACACCCCAAAACACATTCCTCAACTTCTCCTGAATACAGAGATACCAGATGTGTGACACTTTTTTGCAGCCTAGGTGGGCAAAGGGGCCCATATTCCAAAGAGCACCTTTCGGATTTCACAGGTCATTTTTTACAGAATTTGATTTCAAACTCCTTACCACACATTTGGGCCCCTAGAATGCCAGCGCAGTATAACTACCCCACAAGTGACCCCATTTTGGAAAGAAGAGACCCCAAGGTATTCGCTGATGGGCATAGTGAGTTCATGGAAGTTTTTATTTTTTGTCACAAGTTAGTGGAATATGAGACTTTGTATGAAAAAAAAAAAAAAAAAAAATCATCATTTTCCACTAACTTGTGACAAAAAATAAAAAATTCTAGGAACTTGCCATGCCCCTCACGGAATACCTTGGGGTGTCTTCTTTCCAAAATGGGGTCACTTGTGGGGTAGTTATACTGCCCTGGCATTCTAGGGGCCCAAATGTGTGGTAAGGAGTTTGAAATCAAATTCTGTAAAAAATGACCTGTGAAATCCGAAAGGTGCTCTTTGGAATATGGGCCCCTTTGCCCACCTAGGCTGCAAAAAATTGTCACACATCTGGTATCTCCGTACTCAGGAGAAGTTGGGGAATGTGTTTTGGGGTGTCATTTTACATATACCCATGCTGGGTGAGAGAAATATCTTGGCAAAAGACAACTTTTCCCATTTTTTTATACAAAGTTGGCATTTGACCAAGATATTTATCTCACCCAGCATGGGTATATGTAAAAAGACACCCCAAAACACATTCCTCAACTTCTCCTGAATACAGAGATACCAGATGTGTGACACTTTTTTGCAGCCTAGGTGGGCAAAGGGGCCCATATTCCAAAGAGCACCTTTCGGATTTCACAGGTCATTTTTTACAGAATTTGATTTCAAACTCCTTACCACACATTTGGGCCCCTAGAATGCCAGGGCAGTATAACTACCCCACAAGTGACCCCATTTTGGAAAGAAGAGACCCCAAGGTATTTCGTGATGGGCATAGTGAGTTCATAGAAGTTTTTATTTTTTGTCACAAGTTAGTGGAATATGAGACTTTGTAAGAAGAAAAAAAAAAAAAAAAAAAATCATCATTTTCCGCTAACTTGTGACAAAAAATAAAAAGTTTTATGAACTCACTATGCCCATCAGCGAATACCTTAGGGTGTGTACTTTCCGAAATGGGGTCATTTGTGGGGTTTTTCTACTGTCTGGCCATTGTAGAACCTCAGGAAACATGACAGGTGCTCAGAAAGTCAGAGCTGCTTCAAAAAGCGGAAATTCACATTTTTGTACCATAGTTTGTAAACGCTATAACTTTTACCCAAACCATTTTTTTTTTACCCAAACATTTTTTTTTTATCAAAGACATGTAGAACAATAAATTTAGAGCAAAATTTCTATATGGATGTCGTTTTTTTTGCAAAATTTTACAACTGAAAGTGAAAAATGTCATTTTTTTGCAAAAAAATCGTTAAATTTCGATTAATAACAAAAAAAGTAAAAATGTCAGCAGCAATGAAATACCACCAAATGAAAGCTCTATTAGTGAGAAGAAAAGGAGGTAAAATTCATTAGGGTGGTAAGTTGCATGACCGAGCAATAAACGGTGAAAGTAGTGTAGGTCAGAAGTGTAAAAAGTGGCCTGGTCTTTCAGGGTGTTTAAGCACTGGGGGCTGAGGTGGTTAAAAGAAGAAAAACTACCACAAGAGGACACAGTTTTAAATTAGAGGGGCAAAGGTTTAAAAGTAATATAAGGAAGTATTACTTTACTGAGAGAGTAGTGGATGCATGGAATAGCCTTCCTGCAGAAGTGGTAGCTGCAAATACAGTGAAGGGGTTTAAGCATGCATGGGATAGGCATAAGGCCATCCTTCATATAAGATAGGGCCGGGGGCTATCCATAGTATTCAGTATATTGGGCAGACTAGATGGGCCAAATGGTTCTTATCTGCCGACACATTCTATGTTTCTATGTTTCTATGTTTCTCAGGAACATGTCCCTTCTGTTGCAGCTCTCTCCGAGTAAGGGCTCATGCACACGACTGTTGGCTGTTGCATCCCTCATCTTGCGGTACGGAACGTCCAGTCCATCATAGAACAGTCCTATCCTTGTCCATAATGCAGACAAGAATAGGACATGTTTTATAATTTTGCGGATGGCACAGAACGAATGTGCATATGCGGACAGTACATGGAGTGCTGTCTGCATTTTTTGCGACCCCAGTTAAGTGAATGACCCTTAAAGGCCTCTTTCACACGGGCGTTGCGGGTGACGTGCAGGAAAAGATGCGGGTGCGTTGCGAGAAAATGCATGATTTTTCCCCGCGAGTGCAAAGCGTTTTAATACGTTTTGCACGCACGTTAGAAAAATCGGCATGTTTTGTACCCAGACCCGAACCCGGACTTCTTCACAGAAGTTCGGGTTTAGGTGTTGTGTAGATTTTAGTATTTTCCCTTATAACATGGTTATAAGGGAAAATAATAGCATTCTTAAGGCCTCCTGCACACGACCGTATGGCTTTTTCAGTGTTTTGCGGTCCGTTTTTCACGGATCCGTTGTTCCGTTTTTTGTTTCCGTTGTGTTTCCGTTTCTGTTCCGTTTTTCCGTTCCGTTTTTCCGTATGGCATATACAGTATACAGTAATTACATAGATAAAATTGGGCTAGGCATAACATGGAGGGGTTAAAAAAATAAAAATTTAATTAAACTCACCTCATCCACTTGTTCGCGCAGCCCGGCTCGTCTTCTTTTTTCTTCTTTGATGACCTGGCAGGAAAAGGACCTTTGGTGACATCACTGCGCTCATCACATGGTCCGTCACATGGTCCATCACATGGTCCAACACCATGGTGATGGACCATGTGATGAGTACAGTGACGTCACCAAAGGTCCTTTTCCTAGCAGGTCATCAAAGAAGAAGAAAGAAGACGAGCCGGGCTGCGCGAACAAGTGGATGAGGTGAGTTTAATTAAATTTTTATTTTTTTTAACCCCTTCATCCCTAATTTACTAACCATGTTATAAGGGAAAATAATAATGATCGGGTCCCCATCCCGATCGACTCCTAGCAACCATGCGTGAAAATCGCACCGCAATTGCTTGCGATTTTCACGCAGCCCCATTCACTTCTATGGGGCCTGCGTTGCGTGAATAACGCACAATATAGAACATGCTGCGATTTTCACGCAAAGCACAAGTGATGCGTGAAAATCCCCCCTCATGTGCACTGCCCCATTGGAGTGAATGGGTCTGGATTCAGTGCGGGTGCAATGCGTTCACCTCACGCATTGCACCCGGTGGAAAACTCGCCCGTGTGAAAGGGGCCTAACCGTCACAACTTCTAACAGAAATAGCTAATGCCATTTGAAGGATGGGACTAAGCCTATATGTTCACCTCAGCGATGTTACTGTGGTGGACAGAGAAATAAGGAAAAGAACAAACAGCAGGTGGTGCTATACAGATACTGTACATTTTATTGAATAATTCAGTGGCTGTACAAAATTTTTCATTAAATGCAAATACAAAAGTATCCAGATCCAGCTGCTGGAGTGTAAAATGCTGAAGATTTTTTGTTGGATAACCCCTTTAAATAACTCATCCTCACCTGCTCCAGACTGGCATGGGAGTACAGAGTTGTAAGGCCCTTGACAAGGCATGGACTATAGGCATCTAATGTTCTATAAAAGAGGGCATTTTCAGTCGTACAGGCGTAGAGGCGGCATGACGTAGGGGTGCGTGCCGCGCTCCTCCCTTCGCCACCTCCCCCCCTCTCCCTGCCCCCCGCTCTGATGTGGTATGCGGAGCCCAGCCTGTGACCTGCCGGGAGCGTGCGCCTGTGTTAAGCCGGGAGCTGCTTTATGTGGATCGTGGTAGCGCTGATCTCAAAGCTGGAGCCGGCGTGGGCCCTGAAGACGATGCCCTAACTTTCCTAACTACCATGGCCATATCTCCCTATCCAGCTGCAAAGCGATAGATCCCGCGGTTTGGACCGGCTGAGGTACAGTCGCTCACCTTGGGTGGGTGTCGGGAGTTGGTGGGGCCCCTGTGGATCTGGCGTGTGGGCGCTGCTGCGCTTCTTTCTATCCTGGCCCTGCAGTGGATGCTGGTGAACAGCGTGCAGGCGCCGCTGCGCTTTTTTCCTTCTTGACCCTGCGGTGGACGCTGGTGAGCGGTGGTGCCTGGACGTGGACGTCGGTGGAGCCTTGAGTGGAGGCTGGATTCTGTTGGTCTGTGGAGGCGGGGTCCCCCTGGATACGCTGTGCGGTGTGCTTGCGAAGGGTTGAGACCACGGGTGAAGACCTGCTGCGACCTGCTGTGCCACCTGTGACCTTCAGGTGTATTTGTGTGTATACCTGGTTGGATTTGCCCTCTGAATAAATACCAGGCGCTGGAAGGATTCTGGCTGGGTGACTTGACAACTTTGTCTGTTTGTCTGCTGGGTGAAACAGGCCTATCTGGGGGCTCCAGCTGGCAGGCAGGATCGTGAGGTCTGAGGAGGCATCTACCTGACCCACTGCAGATGATCTATGTGTTAATTATTTCACTCTTATAAGACTCTTACGCAGTAAGATCTTCAGACCTACAGTGACTTTTGTTTGTTGCCTTCTGGGCTATTTGAATCAGATTGCCATCTAGAGTTAAAGGAGCCCTTCGCCTGTATAGTGCGCCTCTAAGTTGGTATAGCGGTGAGAGGGTGTTCGTATACTGCGGAATATCTGCATATCTTTGTCCTAGTCAACATGCATCCTGTCTCTATGCCTTCTTTCTATATGTATTCAGCTTTTATTTGAAGCCAGGCGTCATATTCACCTGTATTCAATCTAAGTGTGGGTCATTCGTGTTTTTATGACTTTGAAGTAGGCTGTCTGGATCTTATAGCTGATGACGGGTATCTCCCTTTCCCGATCCGGACTACTAGTGGATCTGGTATTGGAAATCCCTCTGTGTGTCATATTTCCAGGCTCTAATATTGGTCTCTCCCCGTGTGAATTGTCCGTACGGGGTCCTCTAAAATGCCGCCTAAGTACCGTAAATCAGGAGGGATGGCCTCGCCGAAAGGTGGTCAGGGGGGAAGCCCCCAGGATCGCTTAGACAAATTTTTGAAGTCCCCTCCGCCTAAAACTAGGGGAGGTACACAAAGATCTGCTCTACAGGTTGAGCAGGGAGTGGTTAATGCGGACCGACCAGATCTAGACACTATAAAGGTTAGCATGTCCCAGAGCGAAGGTTTTGAGAGTATTAATAAAAGACTTTCTGATATTTTGGGAGTAGTAAATGTCACTAATACCTCTGTCGCAGAGATGGCCTTGTCCCTCTCAGCAGTACAAGGTGATATCACGATAATTAGAGATGAGATGGCTAAACTAAGAGTGAAGGTGAAGGAACTGGAATCTGCAGTGGATTCTGCCACTTCAGAGACCAGTCTATTAAAAAAGAGACTGGAAGAGGTAGATGTAGACCGATCCTGGCTTAGAGGGAAACTGATAGATTTGGAGGATAGGTCCCGTAGATATAACTTGCGATTAGTAGGTTTTCCAGAAGGGACAGAACAGGATAACCCTGCAAATTTTATCCAAAAATGGTTGGTTGATAATCTAGGGCCAGATCATGATGCATCTACTTTTTGTGTGGAAAGGGCCCACAGAATCCCCTCCAAAAAGCCTCCTCCAGGGGCTCCCCCTAGGGCAATCCTGGCGAAACTAGTTTGCTCAAAAGACCGGGATTGGGTACTTAGACGTAAAAGAGAAGTATTAGAGACATACTTTGATGGCAATTTGATGTCAATATATCCAGACTTCTCACGAGAGACCCAAATTAAAAGAAGATCCTTTCTGGAGGTTAAAAAAAGATTAGCTGCAGCTAATATTAAGTACTCAATGATGTACCCAGCCAAATTGAGGGTGGTACATAATGATTTGGTCCGTTTCTTCTCCACACAGGCGGAGGCTGTTCAATGGCTGGTCACGGCGGGGCTATAAAGAAAATAAGGTTGTGGGGAGGAGGGAGGTTAGGCGGAAAAGTGGTTTGGGGGGAGGTTTGGTGGATTGGAAGAGGTTGATGGGTAATGTGTTTTTCCTTATCAACCATGGAGGGGGTATTTTGGGGGTGGGCATAGGGGAGGGATTGGCTGTCGTCACTCGCTTTATAACCTTATGTGTCTCTCTCCTAGATGGGAGATCAGGATTATCAGTTATTAACTCTCTATGTCAGGTAATATTCTATTCTGGAATGTGAGAGGGCTGGGAGACAGGGTGAAGAGGACGGTGGTGTTTGATCAGGTGGCCCGTCATCTGCCGGCTATTATGGTACTGTTAGAGACCCATGCAACAGTAGGCAGGCTCTATACATTTAAAAGAAAATGGGCTTCTTTTGAATATCATGCTTACTTCTCCTCTTATGCAAGAGGGGTTAGTGTCTATATCCACGGTGGTATGGAATTTCTACCGGTGGATAACATGATTGATAAAGAAGGGAGATTTGTCTTTTTGCATGGGTATTGGAAAGGGCAGGAGATTATAATGGTGTTTATCTATATTCCTCCACCATATAAATCAACTGTTTTCTCTCTACTATCTAAATATCTGGCCACAAAAAATCCCTGTCCGTTACTAGTAGCCGGAGATTTTAATTCTGTACTTGATCCTGGGTTGGATCGTTTTTCTAGCTCTTCTGGGCAAGGTCGGACTGGATCTACTTTGAGCTCGGTTTGCCAGGAGCTGGCGCTGGTTGATATCTGGCGCCACCTCTATGGCAATAAGATAATCTATTCTTGCTTTAGCCAGTCCTATGGGTCAATGTCCCGTATTGATCTGCCTTTTGCAAGTCGTGATTTGTGTCACCAAATTGTGAAAACGAAGTACGAACCTCATGGAATATCAGATCATTCTCCAGTCCTGATTTTGCTCAGAGAGGTGGATTCTCCAGCCTCAGGCAGAACCTTTAAATTGAATTCGCACTGGCTGCATGTGATAGGAGAGCAGGGTTAGATAGACCATGAAATACAGGAATTCTGGGGCTTTAATGCAGGCTCGACATATATCCATTATGTGTGGGATGCATTAAAGGCCCATATAAGGGGCATATATTTTTCTAAAATTAACCGGTATATATCTGAACTCCGTTAAAGGGAACAACAGTTGACAGAGACAATTAGGAGATTACAGGGTGTATTGATTGCCCACCATAATGAGCAAAACATTTAACCCAGTTAAAAGAGGCCAATGCACAGTTCAAGATACTTTTATATAGCAAAGCTCAACATAAGCCTCTTTTCCAGGGTCAAAACCGCTTCTGCGAATCGGGTAAAACAGGTAAGTTCTTGGCATGGTTGGTTGCTAATCAGAGAGAGGCTACTAGTATAAGTGAGATCAGGAATTCAAAAGGTAATAGGGTGAGATCCTCAGAGCTGATTAGGGAGGAATTTGTGAAATACTACTCTTTGCTCTATCAGTCTGATATTACGCTTAGACGGGATGATATGGAGCAATATCTACAACAATTAGGACTTCCCCAGCTAGAACTACAGGACAGGGAAATGTTGGATCGCCCTATTGACTTGGAGGAGTTGCGATCGATTCTTCCACTACTGAAATATAATTCATCCCCTGGCCCTGACGGTTTGCCGTTTGAACTCTATAGGTACCATGCTAAATCGTTCTTTCCAATTCTTTTGCGGGTCCTGAATGAATCCTGTGTATCTGGCGCTTTGCCCCCATCATTTAGAGAGGCAGTGATTACCTTGGTGCTGAAAAAGGATAAAGATAGATGCGATATGGGATCATATAGACCCATATCGCTCTTAAATTCAGATTATAAGATCTTTGCAAAATATTGGCTAATCGCCTGAAAAGGGTCATAGCCTCTCTGGTACATATTAATCAGACGGGATTCATTCCGGGCCGACAAATACAGATGAGTCTCTATAGGGTGTATCTGAACCTCTCGGTTGGGGGTAGTATAGACCACTCCATCCTGTCTTTAGATGCCGCAAAGGCGTTTGACAGGATGGAGTGGTCTTTTCTGTGGTCTACTATGTCTCATTTTGGATTGGGGACTGTATTTATAGAGATGACTCAAATGCTATATGGACAGCCGTTAGCCCGGTTAAATATCAATGGTATCTGTTCCTCCCCCATTATGATGCGGCGTGGGATGAGACAGGGATGCCCTCTCTCTCCCATTCTTTTTGCCTTATTTATTGAACCATTGGCTTGTAAGATCCGTTTAGATAATATTATAGACAGCTTTGGGGTGGCGGGAGTGAGCGATAAAATAAGCCTCTATGCCGATGATGTTATTCTGTTTTTGGACCGGGGATGGAAAATCCTCCCTTACGTGATGGCAGTAATAGAGGACTTTGGTAGATTCTCGGGCTATTTGATTAATTGGTCCAAGTCATCACTCCTCCCGCTTAACCGCAAGGCCGTAGATGAGAGGAGTGGAGTAAGGGTCCTTGTTCCGAATGACACCCTGGATTATTTGGGGATTAAGATTGGTCTTCCTATAAAGAGGTTTTATGAGCTTAATTTAGCTCCGGTCTTGAACAAAGTAAAGTCTAAAATATGCGCTTGGCAGAAACTGACTCTGGCACAGACAGATCGATTAGCGCTGGTTAAGATGATTATCCTTCCTATTGTGATGTACCCGATGTGTGCTTCCCCAGTTTGGATCGATGATATCTTTTTTTATAGATTGGAGACTTATTAACGATCTAATATGGGGAAGAAAGAGGGTGAGAATAAAACAAAAATATCTATGGTTGTCGGAATTAGATGGTGGGCTATCATTCCCTTTCTTTCAGGGGTATTTTATGTGCACAGGTTCAGCGGTGCTGTAGATTTAATGATAGTTTATTAGCACAATATCTGTTGCAGGTTCTGGGAAAACCAATAGAGAATATTTTTACATGTTTGGAGTCTGGTTATTTGGGGGTGAGGAAGTCGCTATTGATCCCTTGGTCCCTACAAATGGTTTGGAATAAGCTTAAGGCTGGGTTCAGACCTGAGCGTCTTTGATATGCGCGTTTAACGCGCGTTTTTGACGCGCGTTTTTTGCAATAGTAAACGCGCGTTTGACGCGCGTTTGTGTGATTGACTGCAATGTCCTATGGCCACAAACGCGCGTCAAAACGCCCCAAAGAAGCTCAAGTACTTGTTTGAGCGTTGGGCGTTTTACAGCGCGTTTTTCAGCGCTGTAAAACGCTCAAGTGAGAACCAGGGCCATAGGGAAGCATTGGTTTTCATGTGTTGAGCGTTTTACAGCGCGTTTGAACCTAAGAGGATTTTCAAAGTCTCCTACTCTTTTGCTTTCACCCCTGTGTGGGAGAACAGGAACTTGACGGAATTCTTTAAAATCACAGATTTTGCTTACTGGTCACGCAGGGGGCTGGTTAATGTGTGTCATCTTTTCGTATGTGGACACTTTAAATCCTTCTCTGAATATAATTTTACTGATAATACATTATTAGATGTGTTTATGTATTCACGTTTAAAACACGAATATGAGGCCTCTAGGAACAAAGGTTATATTTGTCCATGGGAGAATGTATTTTTTGATTATTGTTATGCTCAGATAGATGAGAGGGTTAAGATAGCTAGCCTATATGGTAAATTCCGAACAGCACTAGCAACTGTAACTTTATATAAAAGCTCAAGTAAATGGGAGCAAGAGTTGCATTGCTCACCATTACAATGGCCTAGTATTTACAGGAATGTAAGAAAGGCTACATTTTCTAATGCCCATAGATTAATCCAATTTAAGATCCTCCACCGGTTGTACTATACGCCAAAAACCCAAGCGAAATTTTCCCAAAATAAAGGCCGAGACTGCTGCTGCCCGAAATGTGGGTATGTGAACGTGGATTTCAGGCATTTACTCTGGGAATGTAGTAAAATAAAAAGGTATTGGGAACAAGTTTTTGAAGCCCTACAAAAGGAGTCCTCCTCGAGGTATAGTCCTGGGATGGTAACAGTGCTGCTGGGAGATTATGCGTTAGATATGGAAGTCCCGGTCCGGGTTAGACAGATCTGGATGAGGGGTTTGATGGTGGCAAAAGTAATCTTAGTCAGACATTGAGGTTCGGTTTCTCCACCCTCGTTAAATTAATGGATTCTGTACCTTCAACAAATCAAAGTTTATGAGGATATGGAAAGGAAACGGAGAGCGGCACGTAGGACTGTTTAGACATAGCTACTAGTGAAACTGAGTCGGTTTTTACTGGTGCTGAAGTGACGACAGCCAATAGGGGGGAAAGGGATGGGTGCTTATAGTTTTATTATATGTAGTAAGTATGAATTTACAGCCTTATTTATAATCTCTGTGGGATTCTGCTATTCGTTAATAGGATAGCTGACTTTTTGTATAGTGGCTTTCTTGTACTGGCTGTTTTTTCTATTACAAGTGTTGTTTTCTATTATGATGAAAATAAAATAAAATGGGAATTAAAAAAATAAATAAAAAAAAATAAAAGAGGGCATTTATCATAACTGGTGCTAAGGAAAACTAGCACCATGTTTAATTTTTCCTTTGGAAAATAAAAGGATCAATCGGACTGGTTGTTATTGGCAACTAAGCCAGTTTCCCTAGCATCAGTTTTGATAAATGTTCCCCAGTGTCTCTTGTCTGCAGGTGCGTATGTTTATTCCTTGTGCTCTCCTAGTACCACTTCACATGAACACATACCCAGGCACAAACATACATCAGACAGAACAGAATTTGTGGCACAAGATTATGGCCACTTCCAGGATGCAATGTTATTATATGTGTTTGTGTTGCCTCTCACCAGCCTTGAATTGACAGTCCTCCACTTCACGGGTTGTCTGGGAAATACCAGAAAAGTCTACTCCCTCATCTATTTGAAAAGAAGAAGGAAAAAAGGAGGAAGTTTATTCAGACACTAAAGGATCTAGAGAGAAAAATCCCCTTGTGTCTGACAGTAGGCGCCGACAGTGGTGGTGACTGAAGTCTAAGTAGCGCAAGGGTGGCAGCCAAAAAAATGTCCAAGCAGGGCACTCAATGTAGATTTTGAAAAAACAAAAAACAAAACACCCCTCTGCACTGCCGATCCAGCTACTCCTAGCACATAGCGATATTCAAGTGTTAAACCCGTCCCCCGGACGTGCGCTCCACCATGCGGTCCACATGACGCCAATGCGTCCTTGCCAGTAGTAACTGGTAGCCGCCTGCACTGAGCTAATACGTCACCCTGTGACGTTCCTACAACTCCTCCCCCTCCTCATTCACTCCGCCCCCTTACCCATGCGTTCCACCAAGCGTTCCACCGCTGGGAACGCTTGTCCTGATCGCCTCATAACGCTCCACTCTCCTACTAGCCCCCGGCCGCCTAATACATAATACACAATACATTAGGCTTTAGCACCACCTCCCCTTAGTCTTCCTGAATGTTTATTATGATGATCAATATTTTTCTTCATTTCTTTATTACTTTCACTTCCTACCGGCCACTTCCGCCCTTTGGAACGCAATTTGCGTTCCACTGACCGGAAGTGACATCATACCACTTCCGTTTTCGGCATTTTTGGCGCCATTTTACCAATTAAATCACTAATTGAACTGTGTATATATAGATCTAATCTGCTACATGTATGACTATAGCCACTTGCTCCTGATGAAGGGGAAACATTGATCCCCGAAACGCGTTGAGCCACTTATCTGCTAATAAAGGTGATTTGATCAGAAGCACACTGCCTTGCTGCCATCATTCACTAAGACTCTACACACGATCCTGGCCAGGGGGGAATCGTCACAGGTGTTTTATGCTTATCCTGCTGACGACCCCCCAGTGAAGTAAGTGCCTCACTGGATGTTCATTCATCCATTTTATTCATTCTTTTAACCTTGGTTTTTAACCTCAACCTTTAACCCTCTGTGTTCACCACAGCAGAGACCGCATTTATTTTAACTATTTTATTTCAATAATAATTTTTCATTTTTTTAAATTAATTATTAATAATAATTATTATTATTATTTTATTTTATTATTTTTCTATTTTGTTGTTTTCTATATGAAAGGTTTTATATATAGAAGCTTTTGACCTATATGTATATTATGCTAGCACTCTAGCACCATGATAAAAAAAATTTAGTGCATTTTTGCTCGGTTTGGCGCCTTTCCTATACCTCCTCCCCACCCCTATTTTTGTTTTTTCAAAACCCTCATCTATTTGCCAGAACAGAGAGCGACTACTTTGGATGACTTAGCAAGTCTCCCATTGCACAGACGGCCTTGAATATCAAGGGTGGTGGCATAGCAGAAGAATTGAACATATACTGCCACATAAGAGTCCTCTAAGAGAAAGAGACTCACAAAAACGGGGGGACCATGGAACCTACAGAAAATTATTCAGAGAACACACTTACTGGTGACACAAGATAACTGAATATACATAGTTAACCCTGCTACACACTTCACATATCATCGTGGTTCAGCATAACGCACCATAGCAGCAGACCCAAGCAGTAACTGATCCACAGGGTTCGACCTCAACAGGGTTCCTGTGCTGCTGAAACTCATGGCTTTTGACCCCTCATAAATTGGGGCCTCCTATGTGTCCTTTAGTGTTCCTGTCTAAGGCCTCGTTCACATTTCCACTTTACACTGACATGTGCAGTCCGCATTTTCCACGGACAGCACACGTACCTATTGATTTAAATGTATCTGTTCACATTTAAGTATCTTTTTACTGAGTGTGGGTCAGTAAAAAAAAATCACGGGGACATGCACTACTTTGATCTGTGATGCGGACCAAGCATGCCCATTGAAGTCTATGGGTCCGTGAAAATAACTGACATACATCCGTATTGTGTCGGTGTTGCGTCCGTTTTTCACTGAAGACTAATAGGAGATTCTTTGGAAATGAATTTTCTGTGAATTACGGATGACACACGGAGGGTAAAAATGGACACACGGACCAACCACGGATCCTTCATGGACAGCTTCATGGATAAAACACGTACGCTTTTTTTCACCGATGTGCCACTGACACGGAAATGTGAACAAGGCCTTATGCTGGGCACTTGTAATTAATGCAGTTCCTAAGGGCTCATTCACAAGAACATGTGCGGCCCGTTACCGTATTGCGGACCACATTTGCGAATCCGCAATACACGGGCAATTCACTTCAATGGGTCCGCAAATCCGGAGATACGGAACGGAACACTATGAAAGCACTACGGAGTGCTTTCTGGGGTTCCGTTCCGTGCCTCCGCACCGCAAAAAGATAGAACGGATGGATCGCGGACCCATTAAAAAAATAAATAAACGACATGCAAAAGTGTGTGTGAAGGAAGCCTGAATCAGATTTTCCTAAAGATTCATCCCATGCATGAAGATCTGATACTGATCTCATATGTTCCAATTTTATTTTAGAGGAAAGGTTCTTTATGGTTTAGAACACTAATCACTGGGTACATGCCAGCTTCACGCACCGCTGATTTATGACAATTGTAAAAGTGTGTTTGTTAACTGGCAGGATCCTGGGCCAAGATCTCAAATTTCTCTATTGTGAAACAAGCAATTAATTCTTAGGCTACTTTCACACTAGCGTTGTTAGAATCCAGCAGGCAGTTCCATTGCCCTTAGACCGTTGCCGTTAGACGGATTCAGTGATATACCGGATCCGTCTCATTCGTTATCATCCGGTGTCAAACGGAATAACGGTAATTACATATTTTTAAAAGATCAAAATCGAAACTAGCTCCTTCTATATCCAGGGCCGTCTCTATAATAAGGCAGACCAAGCGGCTGCTTTAGGGTGCAGAGAAGGGGGGGCGGCGCCAGGGCAGAATTATTATTTTTTTTTTTAAATACATAACTTGCGGACTTGCCCTGCCGGGCCCGGCCACCCGCCCCAGCCTGCAGGTGTGCCGTGCGGCCCTGGCCCTCACCTCCTCACAGAGCGGCACGCAGGCATGGCATCAGCAACACAGACAGTCACGGGGTCAGGGGGGTGTGACTGCCGAGTGGCACTGCGGCAGCGGGCGGCAGGCAGCAGCAACTAGTGTAGACTGGGGAGCGGAGGTCTGGAGACTGGAGGCAGAGCTGTTGGTGGTGAGTAACTGTGTGTGAGTCTGTGAGACATCAGACAGTGACTCACACAGCCAGGCCCAGACCATCCAGACTGCCGTAGGTGGTACAGACAGGTAGGTAGGTCAAGGTGATCTCATTGAGCGCAGGCTGCGCAGAAACACAAGAACATTAATGGGGGTGGGGTCAGGGTGAGGCGGGTGACATTACAATGTGACATGAATGGAGGGGGGACAATAAGACATTTGGACAAATGTCTCTGAGTAGTCTGTCTGTGCGGCCCGCAGGGAGAAATGTAAGTGGCATGGGGGGGGGGAGTGAAATGGACATGATGGAGGGGGGAGAAATGTGACAACATGGATGGAGGGGGAGAAATGTGACAACATGGATGGAGGTGGGAGAAATGTGACAACATGGATGGAGGGGGAGAAATGTGACAACATGGATGGAGGGGGGAGAAATGTGACAACATGGATGGAGGGGGGAGAAATGTGACAACATGGATGGAGGTGGGAGAAATGTGACAACATGGATGGAGGGGGGAGAAATGTGACAACAAGGATGGAGGGGGGAGAAATGTGACAACGTGGATGGAGGTGGGAGAAATGTGACAACATGGATGGAGGGGGGAGAAATGTGACAACATGGATGGAGGGGGGAGAAATGTGACAACATGGATGGAGGGGGGAGAAATGTGACAACATGGATGGAGGGGGGAGAAATGTGACAACATGGATGGAGGGGGGAGAAATGTGACAACATGGATGGAGGTGGGAGAAATGTGACAACATGGATGGAGGGGGGAGAAATGTGACAACAAGGATGGAGGGGGGAGAAATGTGACAACGTGGATGGAGGTGGGAGAAATGTGACAACATGGATGGAGGGGGGAGAAATGTGACAACATGGATGGAGGTGGGAGAAATGTAGCTTCGCTTGTGTTGGCAAAAATCCTTGCACCGGCCCTGTCTGTATCCCGACGCAGGTGCAGACCGGAAAACCGGATCCGGCAATTTCCAGAACACTTGGTACCGGATCCGGCATTAATACATCTCTATGGAAATTAATGGCGGATCCTGCAAGTGCGGTATTGTTCCGGGATTTTGGCCGGAAAAAATACTGTACAAGGGACGGAACGGAAGACATCCTGATGCATACTGAACGGATTGCTTTCCATTCAGAATGCATTAGGACAAAACTGTCTCTTTTTTTCGCGGTATTGAGCCCCTTTACTGGATTTCAATACCGGAAGAGAATAACGCTAGTGTGAAAGTACCCTTATAGAGTCTGTTACCCTGATGAGAGTCCTGAGGTACTGCAGTTTCGACGTCAGTAACTCATTAAGGCCTCATGCACACGAACGAATATTCTTTCCGTGTCCGTTCCGTTTTTTTTTTAGGACTGTATCGTATACGGAACCATTCATTTCAATGAGTCCGCAAAAAAAAAAAAACGGAAGTTACTTTGTGTGCATTCCGTTTCTGTATCTCCGTATTTTCGTTCCGAAAAAAAATAGAACATGTCCAATTATTGTCCACGTTACGGACAAGGATAGGACTGTTCTATTAGGGGCCAGCTGTTCCGTTCCGCAAAATACGGAATGCATACAGATGTCATCCGTATTTTTTGCGGATCATTTTTTTTTGCGAACCGCAAAATACATACGGTCGTGTGCATGAGGCCTAAAAATGCGCTTCTTGATTAGGTGAAGGATCTTCTAGAAAAGAAAACCATATAGGAACCTGCGAATAGGAAGCTGTCTGTCCATTTTACTATAATCAGCCAAGCCTGGGAAACATACTAGCATGACTCGAGACAGACCGACTTCTTTTGGCACAGGCATTCATTTAGTACTTGCTATAGTCAGTAATATCCTGCTGGATTGTAATATGTACCGTGTATTCTTTACCTGGTAAACGTCTCTTCCGTAGCACAGGGAGCTCTAAGCGCATACTGTACCACAGACCTGTTGTAGTTGTGCAAATATTAGACTGTTATGAAAGACAGAGACAAGGGACTCCACTAGGCTGGGTTCACACGTAGGGATTTGCAGTAGTTATTTTGCACTTTTGCATGTTCTGTGGCATTGTTTGCACGTGCCTTTTGGGGCCTTTTTTGCGGTAAAAACTCCAGATCCAGATGGAAATATGACACCCAGGACTCACAAGCGTTTTTTTTGTTCTCTTGGTATTTTTGTTAATTATGTAGGTGGCATATTTCGAAACATGCAATGTGTTGCAGCGCCTCATATTTTTTTAAGCATTAAGGCTACTTTCACACTAGTGGCAGGATGGATCCGACATGCTGTTCACCCTGTCGGATCCGTCTTGCCGCTATTTCGCCGTGCCGCCGCTCCATACCCATTGAATATAATGGGGATGGGGGCGGAGCTCCGGCACAGTTCGCGGTGAGAGGCCGCCGGACTAAAAAGTTGCACATGCAGTACTTTTAGTCCGGCGGCCTTTCGCCGTACACTGCCGTGCTGCGCCGGAGCTCCGCCCCGTCCCCATTATAGTCAATGGGGACGGAGCGGCGGCACGGCGACATAGCGGCAGGACAGACGAAATAGCGGCAGGACGGATCCGACTGGGTGAACAGCCTGTTGGATCCGTCCTGCCGCTAGTGTGAAAGTAGCCTTACGCATCTCCTGAATTGTAAAAAATATCACGAGGAAAACACTAGTGCACAAACATTCTGGGGGTCATTTACAAAGACCGCAAAAATAGGACAGGTTATATTTTTTTGGCGGACCATGGAATGGAGCAACGGATGCGGACAGCACACATAGTGCTGTCCGCATCTTTTGCAGCCCCATTGAAGTGAATGGGTCCGTATCCAAGCTGCAAATACTGGGGCTCGGATGCGGACCAAAACAACGGTTGTGTGCATGAGGCCTTATATTAAATATAAAAAAATACGTGTTTTGCAGATCCGCAATTTGCGGACCGCAAAACACACAACGGTCATGTGCATGAGGCCATAAGAGAAAGATCTGCACCTGTTCTGTGTTTAGACCCACCCCTGGTTTTGGCTCAGAATAAGCATAATCAAGGGATACGGTGTGCACACAGCCGGTGCCTGTATACTGTATGCGGGCCACAATATGGGCATGGCTGGCACGCGTTCTTGTGCATGAAGCCTAAGGCCTCTTTCACACGGGCGAGTATTCCGTGCGGATGCGATGCGTGAGTTGAACGCATTGCACCTGCACTGAATCCCGACCCATTCATTTCTATGGGGCTGTGCACACGAGCGGTGATTTTCACACATCACTTGTGCGTTGCGTGAAAATCGCAGCATGCTCTATTTTGTGCGTTTTTCACGTAACGCAAGCCCCATAGAAATGAATGGGGTTGCGTGAAAATCGCAAGCATCCGCAAGCGGATGCGGTGTGATTTTCACGCACGGTTGCTAGGAGACGATCGGGATGGAGACCCGATCATTATTATTTTCCCTTATAACATGGTTATAAGGGAAAATAATAGCATTCTGAATACAGAATGCTAAGTAAAACAGCGCTGGAGGGGTTAATTTTTTAAAATAATAATTTAACTCACCTTAATCCACTTGATCGCGCAGCCCGGCTTCTCTTCTGTCTTCTTTCTTTGCTGTGTGCAGGAACAGGACCTCTGTGGTGACGTCACTCCGGTCATCACATGATCCATCACATGATCTTTTACCATGGTGATGGATCATGTGATGGACCATGTGATGACCGGAGTGACGTCACCACAGGACCTGTAGCTGCACACAGCAAAGAAAGAAGTCAGAAGAGATGCCGGCTGCGCGATCAAGTGGATTAAGGTGAGTTAAATTTATATATATATTTTTTTTTAACCCCTCCAGCGCTATTTTACTATGCATTCTGTATTCAGAATGCTATTATTTTCCCTTATAACCATGTTAGGCTACTTTCACACTTGCGTTCGGGGTTCCGCTTGTGAGCTCCGTTTGAAGGCTCTCACAAGCGGCCCCGAACGCAACCGTCCAGCCCTAATGCATTCTGAGTGGACGCGGATCCGCTCAGAATGCCTCAGTCTGGCTCCGTTCGGCCTCCGTTCCGCTCAGCAGGCAGCTACCCGAACGCAGCTTACAGCGTTCGGGTGTCCGCCTGGCCGTGCGGAGCCAAACGGATCCGTCCAGACTTACAATGTAAGTCAATGGGGACGGATCCGTTTGACGTTGACACAATATGGTGCAATTTCAAACGGATCCGTCCCCCGTTGACTTTCAATGCAAAGTCTGGACGGATCCGTCTGACTAACTTTCACACTTCGATTTTTTTCTGAAAGATAATGCAGACGGATCCGTTCTGAACGGATACCATCGTTTGCATTATAGGAGCAGATCCGTCTGTGCAGACACCAGACGGACCCGCTCTGAACGCCAGTGTGAAAGCAGCCTTATAAGAGAAAATAATACAATCTACAGAACACCAATCCCAAGCCCGAACTTCTGTGAAGAAGTTCGGGTTTGGGTACCAAACATGCACGATTTTTCTCACGCGCGTGCAAAACGCATTACAATGTTTTGCACTCGCGCGGAAAAATCGTGCATGTTCCCGCAACGCACCCGCATCTTTTCCCGCAACACCCGTCTGAAAGAGGCCTAAGGGTGTGTTCACATGGCTATAATCCACGCAGAAAAATTAGTAACAGATCGGTAGCTGAAAACAGGTCATTTTTAGTAGCAGATTTGTAATTTAGCGGCATTTTTAGAGAGGTGTTTTAGAAGAATTTTTGATTGAGGAGGAACAGACTGCCCGAGTTACTGTATCCAGCATAGCGGGACACCGCCAACTCACTATAATAGCATAAAGACCCTATTTATGCTGGAAACACGCCAGATCCCACTATAGTGAATGGGAATCCGGTGGTGCCCAGTGCCATCAAACTATGCCAGATACAGTAACTCTGGTAGTCTGCTCCTCTGCCGGAACAGACTGCTGGATTTACCAGAGATGTGAACCTAGACTAAGGCCTCATGCACACGACCGGTGTGCCTTTTGCGGTCCGCAAATTGCGGATCCACAAAACACGGATGGTGTCCGTGTGTGTTCCACCATTTGCGGAACGGAATGGACAGCCATTGATATAACTGCCTATTCTTGTCCGCAAAACGGACAGGAATAGGACAGGTTATATTTTATTTGCAGACCACAGAACTTAGCAATGGATGCTGACAGCACACGGAGTGCTGTCCGTTTCTTTTGTGGCCTCATTGAAGTGAATGGGTCTGCATCCAAGCCGCAAAAACTGCGGCTCGGATGCGGACCAAAACAACGGTCATGTGCATGAGGCCTAAGACGTAACATTCCACTCCTCGAAAATTCTTCAAATCAGCTACTGAAAAAACCCCTCAAGGTGTGTTGATGGTTTCCCACTGCTGAATCAATGGCAGATTTTACCCGGGTGATCAATACCTAAGGTCTCATTCGCACAAACATGAAAAACATCTGTTCGCATGGCCATTTTTTAAGGCCAGTGAATAGCGGCCGTCGAAAAATAGGATATGTCCAATTTTTGCCCATTTTCATGGCCTTAAGACCCCATTGAAATCAATGGGACCAGTTTTGACAGCCGTTTAGACAAGAGTGTAAAAAAGGGCCTTTTAGTGATTAAAATACAAAAAATGATACTCACCTCATCCACTTGTATGTGCGGGGACACTCACTCCTCACTGGATTCAGCAGGATCTGATGCTTCCAGTGTGGTGATCTCACATGATCGCGCTGAAAGCATCAGGTCCTGCTGCCTGCAATTGTCGCAAATTAAAGATATCTAGGTATTTATGCTAACATTTTTCCATTCCCAGAGACCCCCTTTCAGATCATCTAACTAGCCATATCAATAATAGCCTTTTAATATTCAGTGTGGCTAAACACCATGTGTCCTATCTGAAAGTGCAAAAGGATGCGAATCCGCAAAAGATACCGGCCGTACTGAATGGAACATCTGGCCCTCTATAGAACTGTCTTATCCTTGTCCGTAATATTTTTTGCATCTGACCCACAAAAAATGCATACAAAAAATAAGTTTATGTGCATGAGCCCTTAGTGTGTATTTAAATGCGCAATTTTCTTTGCAAAAATAAATAAATAATTGTGACAAAAATGTAGCATTTCTTTTTGAACTGCTGCAATTTTGAACAGCTGTTCTTCTTTTGCCACAATTCTTCGATAATTGTAGCAAGAAATAAGGCTAGGTCTACACGACGACATTTGTCGTGCAACATTTTGTTGCACCAATGTCGCGCGACAATTTTTATAATGGCGGTCTATGGTGTCGCACTGCAACATGCGACATGCTGCTAATGCGACAGTCGCAAAAATCCATTCGAGATGGATTTTTCTGCGACCATCGCAGTATGTCGCATATTGCAGTGCGACACCATAGACCGCCATTATAAAAATTGTCGCGCGACATTGGTGCAACAAAATGTTGCACGACAAATGTTGCAGTGTAGTTGTGCCCTATCTGTCGCGCGACAAATGTCGTCATGTAGACCTAGCCTAAAATGCCACAAGCCCTGCAAGTATAATTAAATCCTAGGACAGCTTTCACACATAGGTTGGCGTTTTTGAACCTTTTTTTGCATTTATCTGTAGGTCTATGGGAAATATCATATGCAGGGCACATAAGCATTTTATTTTTAACTAGCAGAAGGACCCGGCTTTGCAAGGGTATATTTCATTTAATGTTTGTGTGTGTTGTTAAAAGATATCAACAGTATCCCCCATAACAGTGACCTCTACAGCACCCTGCCCCTTTAACAGTGACCTCCACAGTCCCCCACCCCTTAACACTGCCCCCCCCCCACAGTGCCCAGCCACTTTAAAATGGGACCTCCACAGCAGCCCATCCCTTTTACTTTGACCTTCACAGCAGCCCACTCCCTTGACAGTGACCTCCTCAGGGGCCCGCCCCCTTTTCAGTGACCTCCACAGTACCCTGCTGCCTTAACAGTGACCTCCACAGCAGTTGCCCCTTTAATAGTGCCCCTTTGACAGTGACCTCCACAGTGGCCTGCCCCCTTAACAGTAACATCCACAGTGAACGCCCCTTTAACAGTGAGCTCCAGTGCCCGCCCCTTTAACAGTGACCTCCATAGTGCCCCCCTCTTTAACAGTGACCTCCACAGTGCCCGCCTCTTTAACCTCTTAGGGACATATGAGGTACCGGTACGTCATGATGTCCTGTCACTTAAGGACACATGACGTACCGGTACGTCATGTGTATTTCCGATCACTGCCGCGCGGCGGGCGGAGATCGGAACTGGGTGCCTGCTGAAATCAATCAGCAGGCACCCGAGGACAATGCCGAGGGGGGTCCTGTGACCCCCCCGTATCGGCGATCGCCGCAAACCGCAGGTCAATTCAGACCTGCGGTTTGCGACGTTTCCGGGTGGTTCGGGGGGCGAGTGCAGTAGCTATCGGGTCCCCGTGTTGCTGTGACGGGAACCCAATAGCAGGGAAGGCAGCGCGATGCCTTCCTTAGGCATCGGGGCTGCCTTCCGGTGAAGAGCCTGTGAGATCCAGCCCCCTGGATCTCACAGGCAGGAAGCTGTATGAGTAATACACACTGTATTACTCATACAGCCAATGCATTCCAATACAGAAGTATTGGAATGCATTGTAAAGGGGATCAGACCCCCAAAAGTTGAAGTCCCAAAGTTTTCCCCCCAAAAAATTAAGTTTCAAGTAAAAAAAAAAAAAAAAAAAAAACGTAATTTATCCCAAATAAAGTTTAAAAAAAATAGGTAAAAAATAGACATATTAGGTATCGCCACGTCCGTATCAACCGGCTCTATAAACATATCACATGACCTAACCCCTCAGATGAACACCGTAAAAAATCAAAAATAAAAACTGTGCTAAATAAACCTATTTTTTGTCACCTTACATCACAAAAAGTACAACAGCAAGCGATCAAAATTTCATATGCACCCCAAAATAGTGCAAATCAAACCGTCATCTCATTCCGCAAAAAATGAGACCCTACCTAAGATAATCTCCCAAAAACTGAAAAATTTATGGCTCAGAATATGGAGACACTAAAACATGATTTTTTTGTTGTTTCAAAAATGATATTATTGTGTAAAACTTACATAAATAAAAAAAAGTATACATATTAGGTATCGCCGCGTCCTTAATAACCTGCTCTATAAAAATATCACATGACCTAACCCCTCAGATGAACACCATAAAAAAACGCTGTAAAAAAAGCTATTTTTTGTCACCTTACATCACAAAAAGTGTAACGCCAAGCGATCAAAAAGTCATATGCACCCCAAAATAGTGCCAATCAAACCGTCATCTGATCCCGCAAAAAATGAGACCCTACCTAAGATAATCGCCCAAAAACTGAAAAAACTATGGCTCTCAGAATATGGAGACACTAAAACATGATTTTTATTTGTTTCAAAAATTATAATATTGTGTAAAACTTACATAAATAAGAAAAATGTATACATATTAGATATTGCTGCGTCCGTAATAACCTGCTCTATAAAAATATCACATGACCTAACCCCTCAGGTGAATACTGTAAAAAAATATAAATAAAAAACGTGTAAAAAAAAGCCATTTTTTGTCACCTTACATCACAAAAAGTGTAATAGCAAGCGATCAAAAAGTCATACGCACCCCAGAATAGTGCCAATCAAACCATTATCTCATCCCGAAAAGAATGAGCCCCTACACAAGACAGTCGCCCAAAAAATAAATAAAACTATGGCTTTTAGAATGTGGAGACACTAAAGAGTCATTTAAAAAAAATAAAAATGCTTTGTTAGGTAAAACGGAAACAAACAACCCAAAAAAATTTTCATATTTGGTATTGTCGCGTCCGTAACAACCTGCTCTATAAAAATACCACATGATCTAACCTGTCAGATGAATGTTGTAAATAACAAAAAATAAAAACGGTGCCAAAACAGCTATTTCTTGTTACCTTGCCTCATAAAAAGTGTAATATAGAGCAACTAAAAATCATATGTACCCTAAAATAGTACCAACAAAACTGCCACCCTATCCCGTAGTTTCTAAAATGGGGTCACTTTTTTGAAGTTTCTACTCTAGGGGTGCATCAGGGGGGCTTCAAATGGGACATGGTGTCAAAAAACCAGTCCAGCAAAATCTGCCTTCCAAAAACTGTATGGCATTCCTTTCCTTCTGCGCCCTGCCGTGTGCCCGTACAGCAGTTTACGACCACATATGGGGTGTTTCTGTAAATTACAGAATCAGGGCCATAAATATTGAGTTTTGTTTGGCTGTTAACCCTTGCTTTGTAACTGGGAAAAAATTATTAAAATGGAAAATCTGCCAAAAAAGTGAAATTTTATCTCTATTTTCCATTAATTTTTGTGGAACACCTAAAGGGTTAAGAAAGGTTGTGAAATCAGTTTTGAATACCTTGAGGGGTGTAGTTTCTAGAATGGGGTCATTTTTGGGTGGTTTCTATTATGTAAGCCTCACAAAGTGACTTCAGACCTGAACTGGTCCTTAAAAAGTGAGTTTTTGAAAATTTCTGAAACATTTCAAGATTTTCTTCTAAACTTCTAAGCCTTGTAATGTCCCCGAAAACTAAAATGTCATTCCCAAAATGATCCAAACATAAAGTAGATATATGGGGAATGTAAAGTAATAACAATTTTTGTAGGTATTACTATGTATTATAGAAGTAGAGAAATTGAAACTTGGAAATTTGCAACTTTCTCAAAAATTTTGTAAAATTTTGTATTTTTTTATAAATAAAAATGAATTTTTTTTACTTCATTTTACCAGTGTCATGAAGTACAATATGTGACGAAAAAACTATCTCAGAATGGCCTGGATAAGGCTACTTTCACACCTGCGTTTAGGTGCGGATCCGTCTGGTATCTGCACAGACGGATCCGCACCTATAATGCAAACGCTGGTATCTGTTCAGAACGGATCCGTTTGCATTACTCTGTAAAATAAAAATCAGTCTAAGGCCGAGTTCACACGAACGTGTGCGACCCGTGCCTGTGCTGCGGCCCGCAAATAGCGGGCCGCAATGCACAATCGCCGGTCGTAGGTCAGCCGCATTGGATCGCGGACCCATTCACTTTAATGGGTCTGCGATCCGGCCGTTCCGCTAAAAGATAGGACTTGTTCTATCTTTTAGCGGAACGGAAGTACGGGACGTAACCCCACGGAGGCACTCCGTAGTGCTTCCAAGGGGTCCCGTCCCGTGCGGCCGTTCCGCGATTCCGGATTTGCGGACCCATTGAAGTGAATGGGTCCGCATCCGTGATGCGGAATTCACACGGAACTGTGGCCGTGTATTGCGGCCCGCGATTTGCGGGCCGCAATACGGCCACAGATCACACACGTTCGTGTGAACTTAGCCTAAGGCCTCATGCACACGACCGTATGGCTTTTTCAGTGTTTTGCGGTCCGTTTTTCACGGATCCGTTGTTCCGTTTTTTGTTTCCGTTTTTCCGTTCCGTTTTTCCGTATGGCATATACAGTATACAGTAATTACATAGATGAAATTGGGCTGGGCATAACATTTTCAATAGATGGTTCAGCAAAAAACGGAACGGAAACGGAAGACATACGGATGCATTTCCGTATGTTTTCCGTTTTTTTTGTGGACCCATTGACTTGAATGGAGCCAAGCACCGTGATTTGCGGACAAGAATAGGACATGTTCTATCTTTTCACGGTACGGAAATACTGAAACGGAATGCACACGGAGACACTTCAGTATTTTTTGCTGAACCATTGAAATGAATGGTTCAGTATATGTACTGCATACTGAACTACAAAAACGGCCAGTATACTGAACGCAAAATACTGTCGTGTGCATGAGCCCTAAGTGTAAGTCAAACGGATCCGTCCTGACTTACATTGAAAGTCAATGGGGGACGGATCCGTTTACAATTGCACCATATTGTGTCAATGTAAACGGATCCGTCCCCATTGACTTACATTGTAAGTCAGGAAAGATCCGTTTGGCTCTGCATCGCCAGGCGGACACCAAAACGCGTCCGCCTCCAGAGCGGAATGGAGCCAAACTGATGCATTCTGAACGGATCCTTATCCATTCAAAATGCATTGGGGCTGAACTGATCCGTTTTGGGCCGCTTGTGAGAGCCTTGAAACGGATCTCACAGGCGGAACCAGAAACGGCAGTGTGAAAGTAGCCTAAGTCAAAGCGTTTTAAAGTTATTCACACATAAAGTGACACTGGTCAGATTTGCAAAAAATGGCCTGGTCCTTAAGGTGAAAATGAGCCCACTCCTTAAGGAGTTAACTGTGACCTCCACAGCGCCCTGCCTCTTTAACAGTGACCTCCACAGTGCGCGCCCCTTTAAGTGACCTCTGCAGTGCCCACCCCTTTAACATTGACCTAAACAGCGCCCTGCCCTTTTAACAGTGACCTCCACAGTGCCCACCTCTTTAACAGTGACCTCCATAGTGCCCGCCCCTTTAACAGTGACCTCCACAGCACCCTGCCCCTTTAATGCTAGGGCTACACGACGACTTGTGTCGCGCAACATTTTGTCTCAACAATTTTTACAATGATAGGCTATGGCAGTGGTGGCGAACCTATGGCACGGGTGCCAGAGGCGGCACTCAGAGCCCTTTCTGTGGGCACCCGCGCCCTGGAAAAAGTCTATGGTGTACCAATATGCCTTTTCCTGCCATTCAGCAGCACAGGGCGCACTATGAACAGCGCATTGAATGTAGGCAAGCTATTATAGCTAAAGGAAAAAGTACTTGGAAGATATACTGTATTAGTAGTCAGGTTAAATTGCCATGTTGGCACTTTGCGATAAATAAGGTGGTTTTGGATTGCAGTGTGGGCACTCGGTCTGTAAAAGGTTCACCATCACTGGGCTATGGTGTCGCACTGCGACATGTGACATGCTGCGACTGCGACACGACAGTTGCAAAAAATCCATCCAAGATGTATTGGCTAATGCAGGTAATTTTTTAGGAATATCTCAGGAACGGTACGTCCTAGAGAGCTGTGACCCCCACAAGATTTCTTTCCAGGTAGCAAGGGATGTGTATACCAAGTTTCGTTGAAATCGATGGTTGCGTTTTTGAGTGATTACGGAACATACACACACATTACATACATACATACATATACATACATAAAGACACACATACATACACACACATATACATACAGACACACATACATACACACACATACATACACACACATATACATACAGACACACATACATACACATATACATACATACACACATATACATACATACAGACACATACATACACATATACATACATACACACATACATACACATATACACACACACATTACATACACACATACATACACACATATACATACATACACATACATACACATATACATACATACACACATACATACACATACATACACATATACACACACACATTACATACATACACACATATACATACATACACACATACATACACACACATATACATACATACACACACACATACATACACACACATATACATACATACACACACATACAGACACACATACATACACACATATACACATACATATACACACACATACATACATACACACACATACATACAGACACACATACATACACACATATACACATACATACACACACACATACATACATACACACACATACAGACACACATACATACACACATATACACATACATACACACACACACACACACACATACATATACATACATACATACATACATACACACATACATACACACATATACACACACACATACATATACACACACACACACATACATACACACACATATACGTCCTTCTTTATATATATAGATTGCTACTGGTGTTTTTGTTCATTAGGCAGCTTTTTTTTGGTCTTTCTGGCTTCTTTTAACAAAAAAATGCAGCATGCTGAAGTTCTTGGTGTTTTTTCAGGCATTTTCACTTTACAGCACACAAAACTCCGTCAAGGACTCTACATTGGATATAATTCATTGTGTAATTCTTGAACAGTATATCTTTCCCCATATGACTAGGATACTTGGTTTATATATATTATTATTAGGCTGTACTGAAACTGAATCAGAAGTTTTGCTGCCAGTTTACATCCTGACTGCACCATGTGAACACAGCCTTGGATGATAAGTCCCAGTTGCCGTGTGCTTCATGTGGCCGTGTAACTGGATCAGTCACTGGTACCGGTCCAGCATCTCAGGTCCACCGGCTAGATCCTGGTTTTCCAGTCCACCTGCCCCTACAAATGCCGGTTCCGCTCCGGCGCCCAGACTACAGCCCGGGTGTCATGGAGGAAGGCAAGCCCCGGCCAGCTCAGAAGGGCAGAGGCGCCCAGTGCCCACCTGCAATGTACGACAGGTGGCATCACCCGCCGGCGGCCTGCTGGGGCAAGGACTTCATCATCACCCGATCTCCTTTCATTGCTCCAGCCGCCTCCTTTAAGTTCGAGGATGAGGAGGTTTACGAGCAGGAGAGAACAGGTAGATCCACAATGCCACCACCTGAGGTCCGCCCCTGGAGAAGGAGGAGGCTGGCTGCTCTGGTACCATTACCCTGGGCAGGAAGCCTCAGCCCCTCTAGTCATTGCTGTGCCCTCAGGGTCAGGGAGGAGGGGGGGATGTGAGGAACTTTTCTAACTCCTGGACTTCTGTAGGAGACATGGAAGACGGAAGAGCCAGGTCTGGCACTGTGACCACCACCAGCAGCTCCTACAGTGAGGCTTTCTCCAGCGGCACCACCAGCCTGCCCTATGACTGGGGCTTCCTCAGGAGCGCGCCTGGAGCTCTGCTGCTGGCAGAAACGGTGAGTGCCCCCTGCTACTCTGTGTGCCCCCCATAGAGCTGCACTACTTCTCTAGGTTTCTATTATATATCTTTAGGTTTGTGCTTTTTGTTATCTGTACTACTTCTACAGGATCCATTTACTGTCCATGTATTTGACATGTTCTGTCCTCTCAGATGCAGGTTTGTAGTGTTGTGTATACATGCTTTTTATGTGTCTGTTTATTTATTGCTGGGTTTTGACACTTGGTAATCTCTGGATGTTTCTGGTTTGACTCGAAACAAAAAGCCCTTCACACAATGTCCTCAGCAAGGCTTGGAGAATGGTGATAAGAAGTGTTGAGCGAATTTGTGGTTTCAAGTTCGGCGTTCAAGGTTCAGGTTATCTAAGAATTCCATTATGGATTCTGCTACCACGGACCATAACTTATCCTCCGCGGTAGCGGAATCCTTAACGGAATTCTTAGATAACTTGAAACCACAAATTCGCTCAGCACTAGTGATCACTAGTAATTTCTACCATTCCTGACTGAAGGTTTTTGGAGTGTATTTGTCAGTTTAGGGTTTTCTTATATTTTTGTTGTGATGGGAGATATTGTTTCTTCATCCTTGAACTGATAATGTAGGCTGTAAGTGGCCATTATTTCACGTTTCCCACTACAGAGACGGGCGCACATACCATAGCTTGTTTTTTTTGGTGTGCGTATACTGTATTAGCTCCCAATATCTGTATTAAACCTATCCATAGGGCTCTGTCTACCTGTCAGTCAGTTTTGGCCTCCATCAGGTTGGTGTGAATTAGTATTCCTTTTGGTCTATTTTAGAGGAAGTCACAGGAGACAGTCCATTACTATAGAAGACAACTGCAAAAAAAGTATACATTGTGGTACATGTCTTTCACCATTGGGTTCTAAGAGCGACGTATGCCCCTGTAGGAGGGAGTTATCCTTCTCTAGACACCTTCCCAGCGTTGGACTGAAGTCCCTTGGGCCCACAAGAGGAAATGTTTCTGAGGGCCCACCCTCTGTGCATATAGGACCTTAAGGCTAGGTCTACACGACGACATTTGTCGCGCGACAATAAGTCGCAACATTTGTCGCGCAACATTTTGTTGCACCAATGTCGCGCGACAATTTTTATAATGGCAGTCTATGATGTTGCATGTTGCAGTGCGACACCATAGACTGCTATTATAAAAATTGTCGCGCGACATGGGTGCAACACAATGTCGCGCGACAAATGTCGCCGTGTAGACCTAGCCTAAGGGCCCTGTTTTATTATTGGCATGTTATTGTCAGGGCTTGGGCCCTTTGGAGGATCCTCTGGTAGGCCAGCCTGACTTAGTGCTATGTCTCCTCCATAATACTGCTCTGTACAGGCTCCATGGCTTTGTGCTGCTGTACGTTAGACCATTGATGTCCTACTGGTGGTCTAGGTGCCAACATTCTGTCCACTCACGTACAGATAGGGCTCCTTCACCCACATTTGTATTCCTGGGGGAAGGGGGGGTTGGCCAAAAAATGCATAAAAGCCTGACTTGATCAGCATTTTTTTTAATTTATTTTTTATCTTTTTTTCTTTTTTTTTTTTTTTTGGGTGTTTTTGCCCATATTGTGTGTTTAGCATGTCTTGCTTTATGTACCCACCTGTAGTGTCAAGGCTGTGAGGAGTAGTTGATTGTCGGGAAAGAAGCGTTCCTCTCCGACAGTCACCTGCACTTTAAGTGAAGGCGAAGCACTGCATGTACATACAGAGATCACCTCCACAGTATGGGGATGAACTATGGAGGCTGTTATTGTTCGTCCCCATACAGAATCCTTGCTCCTGGGCAGCAGAGTGCTGTTTAGACAGCGGGATCTGCTGCCCGGGAATGATGATTGAGGTGTCCACACCTCGGATCATTTCATCCAATTAGCGAGTGTTTTTCTGTTCATCAGGTGATCTGTGGCACTTTTAGATGGGCAGATTATGGGGAATGAGCGTTCATTCTCGGATGTGTAAATCCAGCTTTACTTCCTTTGTAGAGCTGTACCGGTAAAAAGCATCGGTAGTGCAAATTTTTTATTTTTTTTTAAAAAAGAAACACCATCACACATTCCACGTGCGTTCTTTTAAAGAAAAATGGCAGATGAAAAGCATGCCATTGACCCAAAAAACGCACCACTAAAAAAACATGTTTGTCCTGTATATTTCTCATAGACGTCCATGCAACATCTAGATCCTTTTTTCTTTTTGTGTCTAAAAAGGCAACACGAAAACGCAAAAGCCCTCAAAAACTCCAGTCTTAGGCCTCTTGCACACGAAGGTTGTGTGGCCATATTGCAGCCCGCATACGGCGGGTCTGCAATACACGGGCACCGGCCCGTGTGCACTCCGCATCACTTGAATGGGTCCGCAATCACGGAGATGCGGAACAGAAGTGCAGTGTACTCAAGTTGTGCGTAGTAGGTGTTTCTGGGTGTAGTAGTGCAATATACACTAACCTGGTACAGCTGACTCTCTGCAAGGGCAGGTATAGGTAGGAATAGTTCGTGACGCCAGTGCCAAGTAAACGGTGGCACGCCGTTTGCGGATGCAGGAATAATTTGAGGAAACGTGGTGTTAAAACAAAACTTCAACTTTAGTAGTTTGCAGGCAGAGACAATAAAGGAAATGCAGTTCCTCAGCATACAGTCGATTTTGCAATTCGGTCGATGCAGGCAATACAGTACAGCAGGGTAATCACAGAGTGTAAGACACAGGATTCGCAGCAAAGGAGCTTGCACTCTAACTCTGTCTGATCCTGGAATGTAGCAATTCTTCACCAAGGCCCATTAACCTAATACTGGCTTTATATCCTTGATTATGGCTTTCATAAGTACCTCCTCTGTTTCCTCAATACCTCTGGCTCCTCTGATATTTGCCTCAGTCTCTCCTAGCTTCTGAATGGTTCCTCAGGCTAAGGTATTCTTGCTTCTGCATGTAGGAATTCAGGAGGGAATCTTCTCCTGAACAGCAGGCTTCAGGCCTGGACTTGTCTCAGACATTATCTAATCTCCATCTGTAGATTACAGACACTAGACTCCGTCTGCTTTGCACTTCCCTGTCTGGCCTTATATAAACTAGGGCTCTCTAGCTCCCTCTATGGACTAGAACCTGTAATTACACCCCTAGCAGGCCTGTGCATGCAAGCTTCAGTGACAGGGAAATACACACATTACATTGCATTTTACAAAACTGACATACAACAACTTTCCATAATTAAGAAGGGACAACAGCACACCAAGTGACCTTTGGTAGTAACGGGTATTACAACTCCCGTATACTACATACCCCACTGCTTTAAGCTGAGTACGCCCTCGTACTCCATCATGGGTCGCCCAACTGGAATCTCTACCTGAAATAGAAAATAGAGACATGCAGGTATACATACATGCAATTCAACTGCATTTACATCAGGTCCAATTGGCAAAGATGCAGGGTAGTGACAAGGGGCGTCGTTCTCTTCTCTCAGGATAATGAATGGAACGGGGGCGCTGACCTGGCACAGCGTAACATTAGAACCAGGATAGTCCATGACAATGAATAAGTCCATGATAAAACAGTAGAAAACGGTATAAAAGTTCTTGGAGGCTCAAAGAACAAACATGAGTCCGTACCCAGGTTATTTCTTATTAAATCACAGAGGCTCTCATGCGGTGGAGTCCATCTCTGGGCACAATACTTTAAAAGAGTAAGAATCTCAGAGGCTCAGGTCCTTTTGAGTCTGTCTCCGGGCACGGTTCCTTAGTAACAGGTTGCACAATAAAATGACAGCAGGAAAAGTGCTGTAAAACCCCTGATCAACCTGAAAAGGGGGTGAAGGGTAAAAGGTGCAACAAAGGAACAGGCACAACTTGGTGTGGGGTAACAAAAGCAGGCAGGAGGTCCTGGAAACAAACGTGGCCTTGCTGACTTTATGATTTCAGTGGTCAACACCTACCACTGGGCCGTGGACAAACTGGCAGCTGTAACAAAGGGCCAGCAACATAGGACTCCTGTCCTGGAAGGGTTAACATCACCTTCTGAAGAAATAAATCAAGGGCCTAGCAGGCTGATCACAGTGGCATATTGTAGCTACTTGGCTCTGCAGGGAGGTATCTTCTGTAGTATTCTTCCACAGGAGGATGGGCCCACATGACTGTATCAGGGGGTAGCTGCAGGGTAAAGGGGCCCCTAATAGGTATTGGCCCCATAGGCCTAGGGGTGAACCCTCTGGTGGGCCGTGCCGGCCCTGGCATAATCACTGCAGGGTGTGACATACTTGGTACCGCCGCAGCAAGCGGTCCGGTGCTCTGGGTGCAGCAATTCACAGCAATCGCGGGTCCGGTCTGGGGCACTGATGGAGCGGTGACAACAGAAGGCGGTCGGCGGGTGGTGACAGGCACCCTTACCTCATCCTTCTTCGGCGGCGTCTGGATCCTGGCGGTGTAGGTCTTACGCAACTCCCGCAACTTCTCCTCCAGCCGGACGATCTGCTCACCAATACTCTCGGTGTCGGAGTCGCTGTTCTCTGCTGGCGCCGCCGGCGCAGGTACAGTCACCGCTGATGCAGACTCGGCCTCTTCAGGTTCTGGACTTGCCTCAGGTCTCCGTCCCATCCGGATGTTCTGGAAGGTAGCACTCAATCCTCTTTGCTGCTCCAGCTCAGATAGTGTCTTCTCCCGACGTGGCAGCTCGGGGGAAGGGTAGGGGCTCACCCATTTCTCCAACACGGTTGGCTGCCAGAAGACGTTCGGCCCAATGAAGGAGCTCCGCTCCTGGAAGGCGTGATGGGCCGGCTCTGGAGAGCGTTCCGGTTCTCGCTCGCAGCCAGAGTAGTCTTCTCCTTCGTCTGCCTCCCAATCCTCAGGTCCTCGCTTCGGACGGGTCACAGCAGTCGCATAGGGGCCTCGCAGGCTCTCGGCAGGGGTGTACTCCACTTCCTCTCCCTCGCGGAGGCTGTGCTGGTACGAAGGGAGGTAGTCTCTCTTGACAGACCTGCGATTCACATAGAGGTCTCTGCCAGTAAGATAGTCCTGAATAAACCCGTAGCCACGGGGTTTGTCAAACGACAGCACCACTCCCTTTCTCCTTTCCAGGCGGGGTTGGGTGTGCGTATGTCTTTCATGTATGGTCTTGGTTAGCTCCTCATACACGATCTTAGTCTTAGTATTCCGCTTGATAGCGGCCTCTCGGATCTCCGCCATCAGGGAAGACCATTTAAACGATGGCTGAAAAAAGTCCCTCCATGAGCCATAGTAGGGCTCGGGTTCCTTCTCCCTGGTGCGGCAGGCGGGTTGCTCCGGTCCCGGAGCGTAGGCCGGTGGAGCCTCCTCTGGCTCTACACCGGTGTCGGTCATTTTTCCAATCATAGGTGCGGACGCTGCAGCAACACTCTGCTCACAATCCAACATGCTCGATCCTACTGAGGAGAGCGATAGGGACGCGTCAATTAAAGTAGTCAGCTCCTCCCATTGCACTGGGAGGCCACCCCCCAGGTATCTCAATATAGGGAAGGCGGTGTCCATGCTGGCAGACATGCAAATGTCCAGATAAGCCGTGGCGCCTGCCCTTGACCTTCTTCCCGCTTTTTCTTCATAAAGGCGCCAATTTTTCCCGCCTTTTCGGGATGAAGGTGACGCAGCAGTAAATTCAGCCAGCTCAGCGGCCATCTTTAGGTACAAACGCTGTCTATTCACTGACGGCAAGCAGGAATGTTTAAAGTCCACAAAACCACACTCCAATGCGGCGATTTTCTTCCTCTGTGCAGCGCAATACTGTACAGCGCTTTTTAGAAGTTTTTGACACACTTTGGGTATGATTTTTAATCCACAAAGTCCACTTTCATTAAACAGGAAAATTGTCACTTTGGTCACAGGGCACTTGTATAAGGCACAAAGTACACGCTTCTTGCACTATAAAGCGTGCGAATCCTGTTCGTGAAACGCCAAAAGAGAAGGTGCAGTGTACTCAAGTTGTGCGTAGTAGGTGTTTCTGGGTGTAGTAGTGCAATATACACTAACCTGGTACAGCTGACTCTCTGCAAGGGCAGGTATAGGTAGGAATAGTTCGTGACGCCAGTGCCAAGTAAACGGTGGCACGCCGTTTGCGGATGCAGGAATAATTTGAGGAAACGTGGTGTTAAAACAAAACTTCAACTTTAGTAGTTTGCAGGCAGAGACAATAAAGGAAATGCAGTTCCTCAGCATACAGTCGATTTTGCAATTCGGTCGATGCAGGCAATACAGTACAGCAGGGTAATCACAGAGTGTAAGACACAGGATTCGCAGCAAAGGAGCTTGCACTCTAACTCTGTCTGATCCTGGAATGTAGCAATTCTTCACCAAGGCCCATTAACCTAATACTGGCTTTATATCCTTGATTATGGCTTTCATAAGTACCTCCTCTGTTTCCTCAATACCTCTGGCTCCTCTGATATTTGCCTCAGTCTCTCCTAGCTTCTGAATGGTTCCTCAGGCTAAGGTATTCTTGCTTCTGCATGTAGGAATTCAGGAGGGAATCTTCTCCTGAACAGCAGGCTTCAGGCCTGGACTTGTCTCAGACATTATCTAATCTCCATCTGTAGATTACAGACACTAGACTCCGTCTGCTTTGCACTTCCCTGTCTGGCCTTATATAAACTAGGGCTCTCTAGCTCCCTCTATGGACTAGAACCTGTAATTACACCCCTAGCAGGCCTGTGCATGCAAGCTTCAGTGACAGGGAAATACACACATTACATTGCATTTTACAAAACTGACATACAACAACTTTCCATAATTAAGAAGGGACAACAGCACACCAAGTGACCTTTGGTAGTAACGGGTATTACAACTCCCGTATACTACAGAAGCACGGATCGGAATCCCATGGAAGCACTAAGGAGTGTTTCTGTCCGTCCGCAACGCAAAAAATAGAACTTGTGGACGGATCACGGACCCATTTAAGTTGCAAGAGGCCTTAAGCTAAATGCACACGATCAGGATTGCGTGCGGAAAATCCGCACTGTAGGTCATGTACATTTTATTCTATGAGAATTTGAAATTCTCAGTGCACACGATTCAGATTTTGACCTGCGGTGCGGATTTTAAAATCCGCAGCATGTCAATTTATTTTATTTTTCCTGACCGGATTTTCTTCATTCACTTAGTAAAATCCGCACCAAATCCGCATGCAAATCTGCACCAATTGATGCAGATTGACTGCACAGATTTGCCTGCGAACACCTGCGGCTTTCAGTGCGGATGCTCCGCACATAAATCCTGAACGTGTGCATGTACCCTTACAGGGATATTTCAGCAAGAGATCTGACATATACACCATAAGGGTACGGCTACACGGTGACACTGGTTGCGAGACAGCCAGGATTGCAGAGTTGCAGTGATCCCATAGAAATGAATGGGATGGCAGCAGTGTTGGCTTTTTTGTGACTCTCGCTGCAATCACAGATGTCACGCGACCATTGTCACATTACCCATAATATCTAAACATTTGGGTTCTAATCACTGGGACCCCAAGTAATCTGCAGAAGGAGGGTCCTGCGGGGGGGGGGGCAGAGGTAAAATCCCTCTGATCGGCCCTTTATCACGTATCCTGACTACATCTGTTCTCTCTACCTATAGGTTCACAGGAGGGGGGGGTGGACAGTAAGTGTCACTGACATGTATGGCTCAGCTCCTATTCGGCCCAGGCCAACACAAATGCATATGCATATTTACATAGGATTTGCTTACACGACATTTAGTGTCTGTGTTCCTTTGCCAAAAGAAACGTGGAGGGAACAAAGACTGAAGTTATGGTTGTGCGGTCAAGTTCTGTGCATATGCACCCCCCCCCCCCTGTCCTGCCCAGACCTGACGGTGATGGACACCCCTCAGATAGGATCAAGGTCAGGACCTATGCTACATATCGGCAAATTACATAACTAGGAATGTCCTAATAGTCTTATCATTCCTTTAATAAAATCTGCTCTACTGAGATGCCTGTGAGAACTCTCGTCCTGATCTACGTAGCACTCAGTGGCGTCTCTGGCTTTCAAATGTTGGGGGGGCACACTGGGGGCCAGGACAAAAGTAGGGGGGGCATCTATAACAACGAAACATTTACACAAGTATGCTTAGAAATGCTGCGATACTTTACCCAATAGCTAAAACCGCAACAGGGAAGAAAAAACCTGCTGTCTGTGGTTTAAAAAAATATATAATCACGCAGATTTCAACATGTCCTAGTTGCCTGTGGATGACACTTTTTTTTTTTTTTTTTTTTTTTTTATAGGAAGGGGGATCTGTGGATGACACTGTTATAGGGAGAGGGATCTGTGGATGACACATACCGTATATAGCATCTTATGCTATATGTGTCATCCACAGATCCACCCCATGACAGTGTCCTCCCCATTTCCCCCTCCCTATAACAGTGTCCTCCCCATTTCCCCCCTCCCTATAACAGTGTCCTCCCCATTTCCCCCTCCCTATAACAGTGTCCTCCCCATTTCCCCCTCCCTATAACAGTGTCATCCCCAGATCCCCCTCCCTATAACAGTGTCCTCCACAGATCTCCCTCCCCGCCGCTCACAGGAGTGTACATTTGACATTTCTAAACTGTAATCCATATCCTGCAGTGACTTTAACTTTAAATCAGGATTCAGCGGCCGCTCATCTCTGCTAGTACCTTAACCTTACACCGCCAGGCTAGAGCCTACAGGCACTGCCTGTTAGTTGTTACCGAGTGAGTGCTGATTTCTGCAGGTCAGAGGATACGGATTACAGTTTAGAAGAAATGTACACTCCTGTGAGCGGTCCAGTGGCGGATTCAGAGCCTGGTCTCGGGCGGGGCACTTCCAGATTATTTTCTGTCCCCCGCCACAGAACAAGGTTGCTTATAGAACAGACTCCACAGTGTAGAGGTATACTGTATATTGTGTGGCACAGTTTAGCGGTATATTGTGTGGCACAGTGTATGCTATATGTGTATAACAAACATATTTCACATGAAAACTTACAATTACTTGGCTTGACCCTTGGGGATCTCGGACACCACTTCAACACTTGGCTGGGGGGCTCGGCGGAGCTGATGTGTTTTATCCTAATGAGAAAGATTTCATAATAAGGATTTGGAGAAGGAGCAGAGGGATAGCAGAGCAGGGAGAGGCTGGTGCTGCTACTAGGGAGCTCATACCATGGGGGAGTAATAAAGCCCACCATAATGCGTTTCCCCCCCCCCTCAGCAGAAATAATTCTCCCTATAATGTGACAATGCAAAAAATACCCCCTTGTAATTCCTCCAGTTGAGCTAATGTCCCCAAAATGTGCCAGTATAAAATACCCCTATATAGTGCCCCCATAGTGCTCCTCTTCCTCCTAGTGCCCCCCATAATGTACCAGTATAAAATGCCCCATATATCGTGCCCCAGTAGAGGCCCTCAGTGTCCCCCATAATTTGCAAGTATAAAATTCCCCTTCTTAGTGCCACCCGTAGATGACTCCATAGTACTCCTCTCCCCCCTTCCCCATAGTACCCACCATAATGTGTCCCAGTATAAAATGCAACTGTACAGAGCCCCCCATATAAAATACCCCTTCTTTGTGGCCTCAATAGATGCCCCTATAGTGCCCACCAATAATGTGCTAGTAATAAGAGCCCAGCCCCCCTGTCATGTGCTAGTGATAAGGCCCCCCTGTCATGTGCCAGTGATAAGCGCCCCCCCCCCCCCCCAATGTGCCTGTAAAACTATTGTAAAAAAACAAAACAAAAAAAAAAACACTTATACTTACCTCCATGTCAGCGATACGATGCAAGCCTCATCCGGCCTGTGTCCCGCGCTGTATGGGTCAGGCAGCGCGATGACGTCACTGTGCCGGCCTCTGAGGGACACTCCTCTCCCTCCCCTGCCGCAGCACAGGCAGATGACTATGGAGATGAGCGCAATGGAAGCGCTAATCTCCCTGTTGTGCCCATCTGCAGCCGCTCAGTTGGGGGAAGCATTTTAGTTGGGGGGGCACAGCGTGATGTAGGGGGGCCGGGGCCCCCCCCCCCCGGTGACGCCACTGGTAGCACTGAAGGGTTGCATAGCATTATATTGATTTAAGATGTTATGTAACCCTTAACATTCTGGAATGTATTGAATAAGGCCTCATGCACACGGCCGTGTTCCGCGGCCGAGAGCGGTCCGTGTTAACCCGGCCGGGATTCCTGCTGACAGCAGGAGCACACGGCGTCATTGGTTGCTATGGTGCCGTGCTCTTCATGCCGCTGCTGCTGTACAGTGATACACTCTTATAGATCATACCAGTGTATCACTGTACAGCAGCGGCGGCATGAAGCGCACGGTGTCATAGCAGGAGCACACGGCGTCATTGGTTGCTGTCAGCAGGAATCCCAGCCGGGTTACCACGGACCGCTCTCGGCTGCGGAACACGGCTGTGTACATGAGGCCTAATACTGATATAATGCTATTCAATACATTCCACAACTCTTAAGGCCCCTTTCACACGGATGAGAATTCCGCGCAGGTGCAATGCCCGAGGTGAACGCATTGCACCCGCACTGAATCCAGACCTATTCATTTCAATGGGGCTGTGCAGATGAGCGGTGATATATATATTTTTTTCACGCATCACTTGTGTGTTGCGTGAAAAGCGCAGCATGTTCTATATTCAGTGTTTTTCACGCAGCGCAGGCCCCATAGAAACGAATGGGGTTGCGTGAAAATCGCATAGCATCCGCAAGCAAGGATCTTCTATCTTCATTCAGCAGGACCTGCGCTGACGTCACCACGTGGTGAGCGCGATTACGTCATCAAAGGTCCTTTTGCAGGTTTTCGAAGAAGAAAGAAGACTATGCCGGCTGCGCGAACAAGAGGATGAGGTGAGTTTATTTTATTTTTTAACCCCTCAAGCAACATTTTACTAAGCATTCTGTATTAAGAATGCTATTATTTTCCCTTATAACCATGTTATAAGGGAAAATAATAACATCTGCACAACACCGAACTTTAGTGAAGAAGTTCGGGTCTGGGTACCACATTCAGTTTATCATGTGCGTGCAAAACGCATTGCACCCGCGTGATAAAAACTGAACAACACAATCGCAGTCAAAACTGACTAAAATTGTGTGCGCACTCGCGCGGGATTCCCACAACGCATCCGGAGCAAATCCGGGATGCCCGTCTGAAAGAGGCCTAAGGGTTACATAACATCATAAATCAATATAATGCTATGCGACCCTTCAGTGCTGCGTAGATCAGGACGAGAGCTCTCGCAGACACGCTGCGAGTTCAGTGCATTGAATTTGCTCATGTGAAACCAGCCTTTAGAGTTTATACACACGACACATTTTTTGTGGATATTGCTGCAACTGAAAATCAGCAAGCACATAGATTTCTGCAAGCTCTTTCAGATGAATGGAACAGTTCCAAATCTGCATGTGAATTCACCCTCTGTAAATACTCGCATGCTCCAGGAAATAACAGTTCTGGAGCATTCCTCAATTATGCAGTTCCTCTATTATTCCTAATGGAAATGTATGAATAGATTTACAGCTGGTTGTTACTAATTCCCTTGTCAGTGTGCAGCGGCACACATCACATCCTATTGAAATAGGGAATGGTTACACTCGGTTTTAAATGTATTCACACATTTCCAAGAGGAATAATAAAGGAACAGCCCTGCACAGAAATTCTATGAAAATTTGCGCCAGGGACATATAAACACTTTCTGATATGTTAATAGAGCTGACGGGTCCCATTTATCCTCTGGATACAAATGGAAATGTTCCCTTTCACTAAGGCTCAGTTCAGACCTGAGCGTTTTACAGCGCGTTCCTACGCGCTGTAAAACGCTCAACAAGGAGAAACCAATGCTTCCCTATGGGAATGGTTCTCACCTGGGCGTTTTACAGTGCGTACGATCGCGCTGTAAAACGCCCGACGCTCAAACAAGTACATGAGCGTTTTTTTGGGCGTTTGTCGCGCGTTCCCGTACATAGACTTTCGGGAACGCGCGACAATGTGTGTTCACTTGTCTCTGTATGCGCGCTTGTAAACGCCCGTACAATCGCGCATACAGAGCGCTCCTTTCAGAACGCTGTGGTGTGAACCCAGCGTAACAGCAAACAGAAATTTTTTAAAACTGGTGAAGCATTAAAAAACAAAGGGCCTTGTGTGTCAGTAATCTGATAACCAAATGAAAGAGTCCAGCTTTCATTTCCAAAAACACTGGGGAAATTAAAGGGGTTTTCCGAGATTTTATTTAGGGATGACCTATCCTCAGGATAAGTCATGAGCAATAGAGGATTAACATAAGGGAGTTTGGGTCGGCAGCCCCGGGCCTGGTGGGGCATGGGAGCACATGGTTCCCTGCACCAATCACCGCCATAGGCCTCAGGCCTACTAGGCCTGAAGCCTATGTGGTAGTATAATCCCAGCGCAGGCGTGCGTGATGACATCATCACGCGCCTGTACCGGGACACAGGACAATGAAGTATGTTCGCCTGCGGACTGCCTCACCATCCCGGACACAGGTAAGTATTAGCTTTTATTTTTTATTTTTTTTATTTCTATGTGTACCAACTTTGGGGGGCAGAGGAGGACATGGGGCAGTGTGGGGGCAAATTACTTCATGGGAGGGCAGTGTGGGGGAAATTTCTATATGGGGCAGTGTGGGGGCGTTACTATTGGGGAGGCATTGTAGGAGCATTTCTAGTACAGGGACATATTAGGGGACATTATTTTTGGTACACTATACAGGCATTATTACTTGGAGCACAATATAGGGTGTTATTACTACTGGGGGCATTATAATTGCTGTAGACACTATAGGGACCTTTGAGATAATTTATTAAACTGGTGTAAAGTAGAACTGGCTTAGTTTCCCATAGCAACCAATCGGATTCCACCTTGCATTTTTTACAGCTCCTTTGGAAAATGAAAGGAGGAATCGAAATGGTTGCTATGGGCAACTAAGCCAGTTCTACTTTACACCAGTTTGATAAATGACCCCAATTATGAGTGTCTTTGTAACAAACTCTGTAGAGACAAGATGCAGCTGAAACAATTAGACATGGCGGTCTGGGTCCAACAGAGGAGAAGAGGAAAGAAGATCTACATGACAGGAGATGTCACTGGATGTGAGGAGATGTCACTGGATGTAAGGGGTATTCTCCTATATTTAGAGCTGGCTCACTACTGTGACCTGCATTTCTTCTTTTTTTTTATTTATCATAATCTAATGCATTTTACATTTGGCAACTAAAATTTTAATTTGTAGATGTCACCTGCAGTCCTATGTAACACCCCACATAACACAATAATTCACTGTTATGTGGGGTGTTACATAGGACTGCAGGTAACATCTATGACATCTGTACTCAGAAAGTTATGAGATGGTGGGGGTCCGATTCTTGGCACCCCCGCCAATCAGCTGTTTGAGGAAGCCGCGATGTTCCAGTGAGCGCTGCAGGCCGAGGCCATGTGAACGATGAATGTGATGTCATATGGCCTAGGAACAGACAGTGCCGCTCACAAAGCACCTCAGCCTCTTCATACAGAAAAAAAATAAATTAAACTAAAATGGAGGGAGGGGCCGAGTTGGATAGACAGCCCTGGGCCTATCGTGCACTTAATCTGCCCCTGGTCATCAGTATCTGATCGGTGGGTGTCTGATACCCAGGGCCCCCCCCCCCGCTGATCAGCTGTTTGAGAAGGCATCGGTGCTCCTGTGAGCGCTGCGGCCTTCTCTCTGGTCACCAAGCACAGCGCAGTACATCGTATAGCGGCTGTCTCCGTATCGCTCTCATCCCCATTCACTTCTATGGGGCTGAGCCTAGGCCGCATGACAGATGAACGAGTTGTCACTTGGCATAGGAAAAGCAGCGAGAAGGCTGCGGCGCTACTGCAAGCACTGCTGCCTTCTTGAACAGCTGATCAGCGCAGGTTTGAGTGTGAGACCCCCTTTTTTCCATTTCATCCACCATGACGGCCCACATTGAGATTGACCCTTGACCTCTGTAGGGGCAGGAACACATAGAGAGTTTAAGAACCCCCCCCCACCCCTCCACCTCCTCAGTGCTTTCCTGCCCCTACAGGGGCCAACACGTGGAGAGGATCCTCCTTTAAGGAGGATAACAACCTTATTTCTTTACAGGTTCTCCAGCTGGCCTCCCGCGGCATGGGCTAAGGTTGGCCAGCTTGGAGCATCAAGGACCCTTGTCTTGGCCTATGCCGAGGCCTGCGGTCCTCCCATACCTTCGAACTTCCTTCCCTCCTTAAGGAAGCAGTCGGGGGTGCCGGCTTCACTGGACATCTCACGCTGCGCTCGGCGTCCCTTCCTTCTGGAGGCGGGCCGAGCGCTTGTGACCGGCAGGGGGAGCAGGTGCGGCGCATGGAGCGTTTCTAGAGGCGGGCCGGGCGACGCACGTATCCTCTAGTAGGCTGGTGCTGCACAGGCCCACGCCGTCACCAGTGGCGCAGCTAGATGACGTCAGACGCCGGGTTTTTTAAAAAGAAAAGGCAGCGGTTCCTTCCGGCCCCTCTCCTGCTACACCGCGATGTCTGAGACACCTGCTCCCCGCCAGGAAGGTCCTGATCCTACTGCCACCAGTACCGTGAGTCCCCTTCTGGGGGGTGTATATTTCAGATTCTTTATCTTGAATTACTAATTCTGGCATATCTGGTTGCTTCCTCTCTCTAGGGCAGCAAGGAGTTAAAAACAAAACCTAAACTCTTAAAATGCTGTGCTTGTTCCAAGCGTCTCCCTGAGAACTACAAAAAGAGGCTGTGCAAACCTTGCACAACGGAAATATGGAAGGAAGAACAACCAGATATACTCTCTGAAATGAAGTCCTTTATTGCGGACGAGATTAAGTCTTCTTTGGCCACCTTGTCTGCCCCCGCTAGCAACCCCAACCCTTCTAAGAAACGCAAACTGTCTGTTATCTCCTCTTCTGATGGTGAAGATGTTGAAGTGGCCTCCGCCTCATCCAGACAATTTCCTAATGAGGAACCCTTGTCTGACGGGGAAATTTTGGACGAGGATAAAAAATATTTTTTCTCCGCTGACGAAATGGAGGAGTTGCTAAGAGCAGTCAGATCCACTATGGGCATTGAGGATACCCCTAGGTCCCGTACGGTACAGGATGAGATGTTTGGGGGTCTTAGATCTAAATCTTCAATAGTTTTTCCCATCAATGAAAATATAAGAGAAATGATAATGGAGGAGTGGTCAGACCCGGAGAAGAGATTAGGCATTCCCAAAGAATTCAGAAACAGACTCTGCTTTGACCCGACTGAAAGCAAATTATACAATCAGACCCCTAAAGTCGATTTACAGGTGGCCAAGGTAGTAAAGAAGACCGCCCTACCCTTTGAGGACTCCTCACAGTTGGGCAACCCTATGGATAGAAAGGCAGATGGGCTCCTAAAAAAAATCCTGGGAGTCGGCTATGTTCGGGGTAAAAACTAATATTGCTGCTACCTCTGTCTCCAGGGCGATGTATATATGTCTAGGAGAATTGGACGAACATCTAAAAAACAAGACTCCAAGAGAAGAGATCAGGGATTCTCTCCCTCTTCTCCGCTCCGCCACAGCATTTTTGGCCGATGCTTCAGCAGAGTCCATCCGTTTCTCAGCCAAAGATGCTGCTCTTTCTAATGCAGCCCGGCGGGCATTATGGATGAAAGCCTGGTCTGGGGACAAGGCATCCAAGGCCAAAATTTGTTCTATCCCCTTTTCAGGTGAATTTGTCTTCGGCCCCACTCTGGATAAGATCCTAGAGGGAGCAGCAGACAAGAAGGGTTTTCCAGAGGACAAAGAATCAAAAAAGAAGCCCTTTCGTCAATTCCAGCCTCAGCAGAGATCCTACAGGGGGAAAGGGAAGTCTGGCCGATGGAGCTATCCAAAAGGGGGGAGAGGAAGAGGCTTCATCCTCAATCCCCAGAATAGACAAAATAAACAGCAATGACGCCAGGGTAGGGGGGCGACTGATGGGTTTTCTATCTTCCTGGAAACAGGTAATCTCAAATCCCTGGGTTCTAAACGTAATCTCTCAGGGCTACAAGATAGAATTCACATCAGTCCCCCCAAGAAGATTCTGCATCTCACCTCAGCGCAAATCAGAACTTTCGAAAAATGGCAGGGCGTCCAGGACCTCTTAGATCTAGGGGTAATTCAAAAGGTCCCTATCCCAGAGGAAAGGAGAGGGTTTTATTCCAGCCTCTTTTTAGTAAAAAAAAAAAAAAACCAGACCAATCTTTTCGCACTATAATAAGCCTAAAACCCCTAAACAGGTCTATTCTATACAGGAGGTTCAGGATGGAAACCATCCCATCCACAATCCCTCTGATCCAGAAAGGGGCGTTCATGTCGTCAATCGATCTAAAGGACGCTTACTACCATGTCCCTATTCATCATCTCTCCCAGAAATATCTGAGATTCGCTCTAAGGGGACCGGACAGGTCGATCCATCACTTTCAATATGTCGCCCTCCCTTTCGGTATTTCCTCGGCTCCCAGGGTCTTCACAAAAGTCGTGGTAGAGATGGTGGCCTAGCTTCGTCAGAAAGGAATTGCAATCATCCCATATCTCGACGACTTTTTAATTCTGGGCAAGACAGAATCCGAAAACCTTCTGGCAACCCAAAGATTCTCGGAATTCTTAAAAAATCTCGGCTGGATCATAAATATAAAAAAATCCACCCTAATCCCATCCAGGAGAATAAGGTTCCTGGGTGTGGAATTGGACTCATCCCTGTTGAAAACCTTATTCCCTCAGCACAAGGCTCCTGCTTTGACAGAAAAAATCTGAACGTTCCAGAGGGCTCGCAATTGCTCCATCAGAAAGGCCATGAGTCTCCTTGGAAGCCTAACCGCCTGCATTCCCTCGGTTGCATGGTGCCAAAGCCACACAAGGGTGATCCAGAGTTGGATCTTAAGTATTTGGGACGGAAAGCAAGTAAGTTTAGACAGGATTTCCCAGATCCCACAGGCCGTGAAAACAGATTTGGATTGGTGGAAAGTAAAAAGAAGACTGCTCGGAGGCCTACAGTGGCAGAACCATCCGGCCGTTCAGGTAATCACCGACGCAAGCCTCGGAGGCTGGGGAGCAAAGATAGATCATCTTCTGCAGGGTACCTGGCCAGCCGAGATAAGAGACAGATCCTCCAATTACAGAGAGCTGTACGCAGTCCTGGAAGCATTATTAAAAGGGTGTCTTTTAAAAGGGCGACACCTAAGAATAATGTCCGACAATACCACAACGGTGGCTTATCTGCGACACCAAGGAGGGACAAGGTCACAGCCTCTGGGTGCGATAGCAAGAAGAATCTTCTCCTGGGCAGAAGAGAACGCTTTATCTCTCTCCGCCATCCACCTAAGGGGCTGCGAAAATACAGTAGCAGACTTCCTGAGCAGAGAGACAATAGATCCAGGAGAATGGTCTCTGAACAGGAATATCTTCCAGAAGATCTCAGAAAGATGGGGCCGTCCGGAGGTAGACTTATTCGCCTCCAGAAGAAATACGCAGGTAGAATGTTTCTGCTCCCTAAACCTAGGAGACAGACCATGGGCAATCGATGCCCTGTCAATACAGTGGAAATGGAAACTAGCCTACGCCTTTCCCCCAATACCTCTATTACCTCGGGTTGTCCAGAAGCTCCTAGGGGAACCAACTACTCTCATCCTAATAGCCCCTCTATGACCAAAGAGGAGTTGGTTCTCCACTCTAAAACAGCTATCGATAGAGGATCCGTGGGAGATTCCCTTCCAGAGGGATATTCTAGTCCAGGGCCCTCTTCTTCATCCAGACCCAGGTATATTCAAGCTGTCAGCCTGGATCCTGAGAGCGAGACGTTAAGAAGCGGGAGTCTTTCGGAAAAGGTGATACTTGCTCTGAGGGCTAGTAGGAAAAAGGTGACTTCCTCCATCTACCTTAAGATCTGGAAGAAATACTGTTCTTGGTTAGGAGTGGAGCGCCCAGACACCTCCTCTCCTCCCATCAATAGGATTTTAGACTTTCTACAGTGCGGCCTGGAATTAGGCCTGAGACCTAGTACTCTGAAGGTCCAAATTTCTGCCCTCAGCTCCTTCTACGACTGCAGCCTAGCCAATCACAGATGGATCAGGAGGTTCTTTAGAGCGGTTTCAAGATTGAGACCCTCTCTGAGATCCAGAGCTCCTACTTGGGATCTTAACATCGTCCTAGAAGGCCTAACAAAACCTCTATTTGTACCATTGTCGGAAATCTCTTTAAAACACCTTTCCCTGAAGACTGCCTTTTTGATTGCAATCACCTCAGCCAGACGTATTGGAGAGATCCAGGCCCTTTCTTGTAGAGAGCCCTACCTCCAGATCAGCAAAGATCACATCCGTCTAACTCTCGATCCAGGTTTTCTCCCTAAAGTAGTCTCATCTTTTCATCGAGAACAGGAGATCTTCCTACCCTCTATCCCTAAATCCGAGCATACAGGGTCTAGCGATAAGTAACATCTCTTAGATGTTAGGGACATAGTTATCCATTACCTGGATTCTACCAGGGATTTTAGGGTTGATAACAATCTCCTTATTCAGTTTTCAGGAAGAAATAAGGGAAAGAAGTTAGCTAGGTCTTCCATAGCCAGATGGATCAGATCCACCATTGAGTGCTGTTACAGGATTCAGAACAAGCCCAGTCCTGGTAATGTTAAGGCCCACTCTACTAGGGCCACTGCCTCCTCTTGGGCCGAGAAAGGAGGGGTCTCGCTGGACCAGATCTGTAAAGCCGCAACCTGGTCAAGCGCTAATACTTTTGTAAGACATTATCGTCTTAATCTTCCGGACTCGAATGAAGCTGTTTTCGGCCGGAGGGTTTTACAGGCGATATCCCCATCCACTTAGTTATCTGATATATCTCAATGTGGGCCGTCATGGTGGATGAAATGGAAAAACCGCAATTAGACTTACCGGTAATTCAGTTTCCTTGAATCCACCATGACGGCCCATACTATTCCCCTTCCCCAAAAAATAATATATATATATATATATATATATATATATATATATATATATATATACCGTATTTTTCGTTTTATAAAGTGGAGGGAAAAAGTTAGTGCGTCTTATAAAACGAATGTGGCCCAAATGTGTAACTTAATGCAGCTCAGGAGCTCTCACTAACTGCTCCTGAGCTGCCATAAAACAACGGGAGAACAGGCGGGAGGACGGACAGGAGAACGGGCGGGCAGCACTCACGGTACCCTTCAGTGAAGCCGCCAGCCCGTGCATACATTGCGGCACTAAGCAGCGGGCTGGCGGTTTCACTGATGACAAAGTGCTGCGCCTGATCTCCTCCATGTACCGTAAGCTAGTCCTGGAGCGTCCGGACCGGCACCGTAACTGTCTGCAGGCTGGCGGCATCTCTGTATTCCATATACCGTAGTGCCACCAGCCTGTGGTAAAGCGCCGCCCCTCAAGCCAGCCAGCCACCCCCCCCTTCCCCCGGCAGTGTCTCATTACCTCCTCCTTCCTCGATGTCTGCAGGCTGGCGGCATCTCTATATTCCATATACCGTAGTGCCGCCAGCCTGTGGTAAAGCGCCGCCCCTCAAGCCACCCCCCCCCTTCCCCCGGCAGTTTCTCATTACCGTACCTCCTCCTTCCTCGATGTCTGCAGGTGCAGGCTGGCGGCATCTCTGTATTCCATATAGTGCCGCCAGCCTGTGGTAAAGCGCCGCCCCTCAAGCCACCCCCCCTTTCCCTTTCCCGCCAGCTTGCTGTATCCAATCGGGATCCAGACCCCCCCTTGCCCCCAGGCAGCCAGTTTCTACTCACCCCAACTCTACTTGTCCGGTGCTGATTGGTGGTGAATCCTGCTCCCCCTTCCTCCACCAATCAGCTACCGGTACACTGTTCAGTGTCACATGACACCCCCCCACCCCCCTCTGGGTACCATAGATTGCATCCTAAGTCCCAAGGTGAGGACATCTTAAGGCAATTTATGGTACCCTAATTAAAGTGCCAAATATGACTATAACCCCCATCATCCATAGAAATCCACCCATATACTGCAGTATATGGGTGAATTCCTATGGATGTGGGAGGTTATAGTCATATTTAAAATAAACACTGTTCTGCAATAGTAATGTGTCTATATTAAATATGACTAACCCCCCTCATCCATAGAAATCCACCCATGTACTGCAAAATATGGTTGGATTCCTATGGATGAGGGGGGTTATAGTCATATTTACCATAATATAAACAGTGTCCAGGTACTGTTCTGTAATTGGCATCTGTCTACGGTATATTAAAAATGACTATAACCCCCCTCATCCATAGGAATCCACCCATATACTGCAGTTCACTGGTGGATTCCTATGGATGAGGTGGGTTACGGTATATGGTAGCCATATCAGTTACCGTAAGCTATTGTAATACAGTCCAGGGTACAGTCCCTGGACAGTGTTCATATTTAATGTGACTATAACTCCCCTCATCAGTGTATTCTTTATGATGGGGGTTATAATCACATAACAGTGGCATCCACAGATCCCCCATAATAGTGTATCATCCACAGATTCCCGTGTGTCATCCAGAGATGATCCCCCATAACAGCGTGACATCCAGAGATCCCCCATAACAGCGTGACATCCAGAGATCCCCCATAACAGCGTGACATCCACTGGTCCCCCATAACAGCGTGACATCCACTGGTCCCCCATAACAGTGTGACATCCACTGGTCCCCCATAACAGTGTGACATCCACTGGTCCCCCATAACAGTGTGACATCCACTGGTCCCCCATAACAGTGTGACATCCACTGGTCCCCCATAACAGTGTGACATCCACTGGTCCCCCATAACAGTGTGACATCCACAGGTCCCCCATAACAGTGTGACATCCACAGGTCCCCCATAACAGTGTGACATCCACAGGTCCCCCATAACAGTGTGACATCCACAGGTCCCCCATAACAGTGTGACATCCACAGGTCCCCCATAACAGTGTGACATCCACAGGTCCCCCATAACAGTGTGACATCCACAGGTCCCCCATAACAGTGTGACATCCACAGGTCCCCCATAACAGTGTGACATCCACAGGTCCCCCATAACAGTGTGACATCCACAGGTCCCCCATAACAGTGTGACATCCACAGGTCCCCCATAACAGTGTGACATCCACAGGTCCCCCATAACAGTGTGACATCCACAGGTCCCCCATAACAGTGTGACATCCACAGGTCCCCCATAACAGTGTGACATCCACAGGTCCCCCATAACAGTGTGACATCCACAGGTCCCCCATAACAGTGTGACATCCACAGGTCCCCCATAACAGTGTGACATCCACAGGTCCCCCATAACAGTGTGACATCCACAGGTCCCCCATAACAGTGTGACATCCACAGGTCCCCCATAACAGTGTGACATCCACAGGTCCCCCATAACAGTGTGACATCCACAGGTCCCCCATAACAGTGTGACATCCACAGGTCCCCCATAACAGTGTGACATCCACAGGTCCCCCATAACAGTGTGACATCCACAGGTCCCCCATAACAGTGTGACATCCACAGGTCCCCCATAACAGTGTGACATCCACAGGTCCCCCATAACAGTGTGACATCCACAGGTCCCCCATAACAGTGTGACATCCACAGGTCCCCCATAACAGTGTGACATCCACAGGTCCCCCATAACAGTGTGACATCCACAGGTCCCCCATAACAGTGTGACATCCACAGGTCCCCCATAACAGTGTGACATCCACAGGTCCCCCATAACAGTGCGACATCCACAGGTCCCCCATAACAGTGCGACATCCACAGGTCCCCCATAACAGTGCGACATCCACAGGTCCCCCATTAGTTCAAAACCTACCAAAAGCACACCTTTTGGTTAAAAATATTTTTTTCTTATTTTCCTCCTCAAAAACCTAGGTGCGTCTTATCATCAGGTGCGTCTTATAAAGCGAAAAATACGGTGTATATATATATATATATATATATATATATATATATATATATATATATATATATATATATATGAGTTTAAGGTTATGAATCCATATCCTTTTACTTTATGTTCCACCTTTCGGGTAATTGTAAAGCACTGAGGAGGTGGAGGGGTGGGGGGTTCTTAAACTCTGTGTTCCTGCCCCTACAGAGGTCAAGGGTCAATCTCAATGTGGGCCGTCATGGTGGATTCAAGGAAACGGAATTACCGGTAAGTCTAATTGCGTTTTTTTTTTTTTTTTTTTAAGACTTATCCTCTAGATAGACCATCAGTATCTGATTGGTGGGGATGTGGCTGGGAAGGGGACGGTCGGCAGGCCCATCTCATTTATAATTTTCTATGCCAGTTTTAGGCATAGGAAATGGTCTAAATCTACGGCAGCAAGGGAGGTGGCTTAGATTTAGCCAGGTGGATACGCCGAATTTATGTAGAGGCCAGCACCTCTACATAACGGGCGCAGCCACTGCCAGCGTTGTCTAAAACGCCAGTCTTAATAAATGACCCCCATAGTTTATATTCCCAATTTAAATAAATTAAGGGTATATTAGACTGCCAGATTGGCTGGCAGATGATCGCTAACAAGTGTTCCTCTGCACACTCTTTAGCGATCATCTGGCAGTCTAAGGCTGGGTTCACACTTGAGCGTATTTGATACGCGCGTTTTGTGCGCGTTTTTGTCCATAGTCAACGTGCGTATTGCGCACGTTTGTGATTGACAGCAGTGTCCTATGGCCGCAAACGCGCGACAAAACGTCCCAAAGAAGCTCAAGAACTTTTTTGAGCGTAGGGCGTTTTTCAGCGCGTTCAAACGCGCTGTAAAACGCTCAAGTGAGAACCAGGGCCATAGGGAAGCATTGGTTTTCATGTGTTGAGAGTTTTGTAAAACGCTCAAGTGTGAACCCAGCCTTAGGCCTCTTGCACACGAACGTTGTGTGCCTGTGGCCGTATTGCGGCCTGCATACGGCGGGTCCGCAATACAGTCACCGGCCCGTGTGCACTCTGCATCACTTTAATGGGTCTGCAATCGCGGAGATGCGGAACAGAAGCACTACGGACTGCTTCCGTGATGTTTCTGTCCGTGCCTCCGCACCGCAAAAAATAGAACTTGTTGAATGGGTCTTGATCCATCCCGGCCGGCTGCATTATGGAACGGATGCACAGCAATCATGTACAAGAGGCCTAATACTGTTTTTCTGTTCATTGGGCAATTGTGATTTTTAAGCATGCTTAAAAATCACAATGGCACCAGCGGCAGATCGTGCTGTGTAATAGCAATCTACCGCCGGCACACCGCTGCCCTGCATGGGGACAAGCGATTGCATAGCAATCGCTCCTCCCCATGCCACGGAGGACATCGCTGCATGTAATAGCAGGGGTGTTCTCCGCTAGCTATATGCTGATTGCCGAAGGGAATGCTTCCCTCCCGACAATCGTCCGCGGCATCGAGGTGTCTAATACACCCGTTAGAATTCTCTATGCTGTTCCTTTGTTGTTCTTCCTGGAAAGGTATTAGTAAATTGACAACTGGGTCTTATATCCCCTTTTTTAATGGCGTTTGTCCCCATACTCACATGGTTCAGTGTAAGGCCTCTTTCACACTACCGTATGGCTATTTCAGTTTTTCACGGATCCGCTGTTCTGTGTTTTTGTTTCAGTTTTTCCGTATGGCATATATAGTAATTACATAGAAAAAATTGGGCTGGGCATAACATTTTCAATAGATGGTTCCGCTAAAACGGAACGGATACGGAAGACATACAGATGCATTTCCGTATGTGTTCCGTTTTTTTTGCGGACCCATTGACTTGAATGGAGCCACGGAACGTGATTTTTTATTTTTTTTGCGGACCCAGGGCTGGCCTTAGGTGTTCAGGCGCCCTGTGCGAGCTAATCTTGTGGCCCCCCCCCCCCCCGTTCACCTAACAAGTACAATCATACCCAGTGTCACCCATAGCCAGTCTCCTGCCCCCCTTAATCATACCCAGTGTCACCCTTACCCAGTCCCCTGCCCCCTCAATTAGACCCTGCCCTACTTAAATTAAGGTTGACAGACACTGGGTATGATTAAGGGGGCAGGGGACTGGATAAGGGTGACACTGGGTATGATTAAGAAGGGCAGGGGACTGGGTAAAGGTGACAGGGTATGATTAAGGGGGGCAGGGGACTGGCTCTGGGTGACACTGGGTATGATTAAGGGCCTTAATCATACCCAGTGTCACCCGTAGCCAGTTTCCTGCCCCCCTTAATCATACCCAGTGTCACCCATAGCCAGTCTCCCGCCCCCCTTAATCATACCCTGTCACCTTTACCCAGTCCCCTGCTCTTCTTAATCATACCCAGTGTCACCCTTATTCAGTGTCTGGGTCACCCACCTTATCCAGTCCCCTGCCCCCTAATCATACCCAGTGTCTGTCACTCTTATCCAGTCCCCTGCCCCCCTTAATTAGACCCTGCCCCCATTTAATGAAAAAGATATTTGGTTAAAAAAACAACAACAATAAGAACAGGTACTCACTGTCTAGTTCTGCTCCCTCCCTGTCTGGGACTGCAGAGCACCGGCCGCCGCCCAGCCCGCCTTCACACATTGAACGGATGATACGGATCCTTCCGCGGCTAGACTCTGTGAAGGCGCAGGCCGCAGCACTTGGACCCTGCGCCCCTAAGCTCCTCCTCCACGCACCGCTCCGGAACCTGGCAGTGGCTCAGCTGAGCTCGCCGCTCGCCTAGTCGCCGACTCGCCTCGCTCACACAATCTCGGGTCGGGCCGGCCTGCTGTAGCCTGTAAGAGTAGAGACCGACTGCGAGCTGTGTGGGCCACCGGGCGCCCCTGTTGCCATAGCCCCCTGTGCGGCCACACAGCTCGCACACCCCGAAGGCCGGCCCTGTACGGACCGTATATGGAACGCAAAAAACGGCCCGCAAAACGGGAAGGAAAAATAACGGTAGTGTGAAAGAGGCCTAATAGTGTGAAGTCAGTTTATTCATACATTAGGACTTGGGTGGAATAACTGGGCAGCTTCACAAACACAAATTTCTAATAAAAGGTGTAATTTCTTGGGGAATATGGGTATTTATTAAAAGTAAGGGTGGGTTCACATTAGCGTTATGTATTTCGTTATAACATGGTTAAATAACAGAATCTATAAGACGGAAGCCTTTAAGAGGCATTCCGTTTTGATCCTTCATAATACAAGTCTATGGGCAGCATAATGAATGCATTATGCAGGAGTCCAATTCTGCATAACTGAAGCCAGGATGGATCCATTATGCTGCCCATAGACTTGTATTATGACGGCATGCAAAACGGAAGCCTTTAAAAGGCATTCTGTTTTGCTTTCAGTCATAATAGAAGTCTATGGGAAACCTAACTGATCCGTCTGGTTTCCTTTATGCAGAATGGGGAAAAAAAGTCCTGTCTACAGGACTGTTTTCCATCTTGCATAACTGGAACCAGACGGATCCGTTATGATTCCCATAGACTACTATTATGACGGATCAAAATGGAATGCCTCCTAAAGGCTTCCGTCTTGTGGATTCCGTTATAACCATGTTATAACGGAAAACGGAATCAATAACGCTGATGTGAACCCGCCCTAACATGTCAGGAGTTGTGAGGAGTCCTCTTTTATCATATAACTAATAGAAAATCGCTTAAACATTTTATTTAAGTGAGCACCACATAATTAATAATGGAGTATCATATGCTATCACATTTCAACAAAGAACACACAAAAGGGCAGCAACTCTGTGTATCCAACACAATTCATGCCATTAAATATACACAAAGGAGACAAGCAGGTGCAGATAAAATATTTAAACTGCATATTAAAGCAGTTGTACATACCAGTTTAATGCAAGACAATTTACACAGGGACCGTGGGGAGTTGTGGGATGTTTGAGCGGGTGTGGTTGACTGAATCACACATATACTGTAACAGCACACGAAGTGCATATTAAAATATTTAACACTATATAATTACATTTGAAATGGCTAATGGCTTGTAGCTGGTCAGCTAAGACCTGTCCTAGGTTGCTAGTATAGCTTATATGTGTATACAGCTAGACATGCCAATAGCCTTAATACAGTTCTTATGTTTATGTGTTAAAGACAAAAGTTATTTACTGTGACATGTTTTGGATGTCATTTTACTGTTATATTTTGTGTTCACAGAAGCAGAAAAAGATAATATGCCTTTTAAGATTCATTTTGTAATGTAGGGTAAGATCAGTGACACAGCAGAAACAGAAAGCATAGTGTTAATCTGTTGCTGGGCAGAAGTCTAGACCAATCACAGCCAGCTTCTCATACAGCAATAGTTTTTACCAATCACAGCCAGCCTCACACACAGCCTGTCTGGGAATTCCCCCAGCTTCTGCTGCTATAATCCTTCACCAGAGACAGGAGCTGAAGAGACATTCACTCCACTGAAAGCTGTGTTTTTTTATGGGAACAAGAGGCTAAAATAGGTAGTTTAAAACAGTTATATATCTAGTTCAGTATACAGTTCTAAACACAATACTAGCAATATGAACATTATATATGTGTTTAGTTACAGTTCCACCAATTGCAAATTCAATTGCAAATACAATTGCAAGCTACAGTTGCAAACTGTGAACTACTTAACAAACCATGCAAATTGCAACCATACCAGATCATACTCAACCAATCTGCAAATAGTTACTGCAAACTGCAAACCAAGTTTAGCCAGTAGAACTGTTAAATCTCAGATATACCTCTCAGAGATATCATAAAGTGCTTAAATAACTTAGTGACAGTACAGATACTGAAGAGAGAAGTATATCCACCATTTTATGTTGAATGACAAGATTAAACAGTTGAACCACCATCTTATGCATACCGCCATTTTGTGATATATTTTCAACACTTGTTTTGTACATGGACTATCTGCTGCGGAGGCGGTAGTGTTATATGAAGAAAAGTTGAAGTTATTTGAAGCATTTGGTGTGCTCTTTAAACCTACTGTTTCCCTAGAACGGTACTAGAGGAATTACAGAGTAATAGACAGTCTGGTTAGACTAAAAGTCAGAGATATCAAAATTCTTCTAATGCCACAGCGCAAAAGGCACTTCATAGTGCTGCACCTGCTACATGGCTTTTAAAGGCTTGTTTCACACTACTGGATCCAACATTGCTAGATGTTATTCCTGCCGGCCCCATTGACTGCACAGTGGTATTTGTCTAGCCAAATCCTGCCATATTTGTCAGGTAGCAGCCGGATCGCTGCCAGACCCCATTATAGTCAATGGAGCTGGTGGGCGTTTTGGTAACATCTGGCAATGTCGGAACCAGATGGCTCCGGCAGGCTGTTCTCTATGAAACAAGCCTTACATATTACATTCATATCTGCCTGCCTTTACTTCAGGTTGGCCTAGTAACTGTACCTGAAATGGCTGCAGAAAACTGACTAGGGGCTGGTGTGATTTAGGGAAGGGACTGGTGGTCACTGTTGGACTGCATGTCTGACTACTGACACTCTGAGCTCCCAGGTTCTCCTCCTTCCTCCCTTTGTGACGCTCCCGCTGTTTCCTTATCTTTATTTTCATTGGTGGGGCAGTGGCTGAAACCCTTAGTCCCTCCCTGACAACCTGTTCTTCAGCCTTTTCATTGGTGGCAGTGGCTGGCCGGCATCACAGTGGGAATGAAGGAATGCTCTCCCTCCTTCCTGCTGTGCGGCTGAAGATGAGAACATAGTGCGTGCCGCGCTGTGCATGTGAGCCATCTCATTACCTCTGTTTAGCCGTGGCCCAGCAGAACATCATCCAGGGACCGGTCCTGGGCTGAATTGGGGACCACTGTATTAAATGCATAAAAAACACTCTGATTTTTGGTAAAGTTGTGAACCCTCATATGGATGCCTAAAATGTAACGGCAGACAGCAAAGAGAACAATGCCACCTCCGATAAATGGTAAAGAAAAATTAGAACCGTCGAATAACCAAAATACACTATTGAAAATAATGTGGAATCGGTAAATGGCGACAAGATCAGAAGTGTGTTACTCAGAGGGAAGAAGGGGCTGTCTCTGTAGGTTACAGTGTGGGTGTAAAGACCCCGTGTGTGTGTGTGGCCTCTGATGCGACTTTATTTTATCTTGTTGCACCTTGTTTTATTTTTATTTTTTTACTTTGTCTTTTAAAAATAACACTTATCTAGAGCTCTTATGCCACAACTGCAGTGGGACTCCACTAAACCTCCCATATATTTACTTGCCTAGATAACCAGCACCTTTAATTAAGACTGGAGTAAAAATCACAAAAGGTTGTAAATTTTGTCATCCACAAAATATCATTAAAAAAAAGAAAATTATCTGTGTGGTCTCGAGCAGGGGCATAACAAGGACCTATGAGTCCTCATAGTTGAACTTAGAATGGGGCCCTGCACCACCATGACCACCTTTGGTAGAATGATTATAGTTAGAGATGAGCGAATTTCTTAATTTTTTTTTTATTTTTTTTTATTCGTTCACACTTCGTTTAGTGGTGAAAGCAGAATTGCGTTATGGATTCCGTTACCACAGACCATAACGCAATTCCATGACGGAATGCATAACTGAATGCCTTTAGAGGCATTCAGTTATTCATTCAGTCATAATAGAAGTCTATGGGCTGCAAAATGGATCCGTTCCGTTATGCATTCCGTCATAGAATTGCGTTATGGTCCGTGGTGACGGAATCCATAACACAATTCTGCTTTTACCACCAAACTAAGCGTGAACGAATTTTTATAACATGAAATTCGCTCATCTCTAATTATAGTTAACAGTAAAGTTACATCACAGGCATAATGTTCAGTGATTTCACAGTACAGCAATGAGGCTCACAGTGATGTCACAATATTATGATAATACACATGGTGATGTACAGAGATGAATTGGTGATGTCACAGCACAGAAATAATGCAAAAAGTAATGCACTCCTCCATTGTCCATATGCATCACAAAATGCACATATGTCTGAGTAGAGATGGGCACCATAGCAGCTGCTATGCCTGCCACCCTGGTAGTTATGCCCATGGCAGGGGCATAACAAGTATCCATATGGCCCCATAATAAATCTTAAGTAGGCCCCACACCACCATGACCACCTTTGGTAGCATGAGTAAGGCTTATGATTATGGTGGTTTTCGTAATCCACAGGAATAATGCACACAGTGATGTCAGTGGTACAGCAATAAAGCTCAAAACAGTATGATATGAATGGTGATGTACAGAATTGAATCAGTGATGTCACAGGACAGAAATAATGTAAAAAGTAATGCACTGGTGATGGTCCATTGTCCATATACATTAGTAACTACACATACTGTATGTCTGAGTGAAAATGGGATCCCTTAGTTATTGGGTCCATAGCAGGTACGATGTCTGCTACCCTGGTAGTTACGTCTATGGCACATCCGTAGGACACACTCGCTGCCCCCAATTTATACAGATTCCAAATTTAGGCCTCATGCACATGACCGTACTTTTGGTCTGCATTTTTTGCAGATCACACAGGGTCTCATTCATTTCTATGGATCCGCAAAAAAAAATGGACAGCGCACAGATGTCATATTTGTGCTGTCCACGTCCTTATGTCCGTCCCACAAATTATAGAACATTTTCTATAAATGGGACTGAGAAAAATGTCACTTGCAAACGGCAGGTATCCGTATTTTGTGAATCTGCGGTTTGCTGGCCCAACAGATACAGTTGTGTGCATGAGGCTTTATACAGGCCACAGATACCAAATTTACACAGACCCCCAGATCAGACCACTGCTGCCCCCTATAACCACCACCCAACCCCTCTGTCCCCTGAATGCAGACCCCTCCTACTACGGTTGCCGCCACCATCTGGCTCTTCTGCACAGCGCCACGTCTTGACGCGAGGCTGCATTACGTCCTGACAGCTGTCCTGAAACTGTGGTCAGGACCTAGTGCAGTGCCAGATGAAGAGGACCAGGGAGCAGTGACCACTAGTGGTGACCTAGTCTCTGCTCCCTGTGCCTCCTGTCTTGTATTAATGACTGCTTCCACAATGAAATATAGAGGAAACCCGCGTGGGCCGCAGACAACTGTCTCAGGGGATTGGCATTTTTGGAGGCCCTAATCAGGACAGCGAGCCAGGAATCACTATTCCCAGCAACAGTACCCTGTCTGTCCATAACTGTATCTGTAGCCTTAGGATTCAAGCTTTTCTAGGTGAAAATTGAAATGGTGCCCCCATCCCTGTGCCAATTTCTCAGTCCATCACCTCCTCCCCAGCCCTTCTGCTAAAGACCTATTTGAATTGGACATTACATACAGCACTACATACCCCTTACATGCAGTAACGACTCCTCTGATGTAGATGTTCTCTTTTCTTATATTCTCCATTTGGACCATATCGCTAGTGGACATCTTGGTTTCCAAATTTTTCCATCAATTTCCCCCCCCCCCTCCTCCTGGTGCCCCTGCGGTATTATCCTGCTGCCTCCAATACTGTGCCCTCTGTGCTCCCCAAAGGCCCCAAATACAATACTTACAAAATAACAGTGCCATACAGAGAGTCCCCAAAGTCTCGACAATAATTCTCTTCCAGAGTGCCCTCACTAATAGCACCCCAAATAGTGATAATGCTCATCAAGAGTGCCCAAATAATGGCAATGACCTCCATATTGTGCCCAATGATGTCCCCAGTATATATAAATGCTACCCTGTAGTGCCAGTATATTTTTAATGTCCCCTGTAGTTATAATGCCCTCTGTACTGCCCAACTAGCCCCCCCCCCCCTGTATTTTTAGAATGTCCACCAGCAGTGCCCCCTTTATCTATTATGCCCTCCCCTCTGTATTGTGTGCCCAGTAGGCTGGGAAGGAAAAGAACTCGCCTCACTCCTACTCCATGTCGCAATCTGCAAAGCATTGCCTGCGTCCCAGTGCAGACGCGTCATCGCGCTGCCTAAGGCTACTTTCACACTGGCGTTTTGGCTGTTTGAGATCCGTTCAGGGCTCTCACAAGCGGTCTAAAACGGATCAGTTTTGTCCTAATGCATTCTGAATGGAAAACGATCCGCTCAGAATGCATCAGTTTGCCTACGTTCCGTCTCCATTCCGCTCTGGAGGCGGACACCAACGCTGCCTGCAGCCATTTTCTATTGTGCTAGATTGTGTCAGAAAACTGATCCGTCCTGGCACACAATGTAAGTCAATGGGGACGGATCTGTTTTCTCTGACACAATCTGGCACAATAGAAAATGGCTGCAGGCAGCGTTTTGGTGTCCGCCTCCAGAGCGGAATGGAGACGGAACGTAGGCAAACTGATGCATTCTGAGCGGATCGTTTTCCATTCAGAATGCATTAGGACAAAACTGATCTGTTTTTAGACCGCTTTTGAGCCCTGAACGGATCTCAAACAGCCAAAACGCCAGTGTGAAAGTAGCCTTAGGCAGCGCGATGACTCGTCTGCACTGGGACGCAGGCAATGCTTTGCAGATTGCGACATGGAGTTGGAGTGAGGGGTTATTTTCTTTCCCGGCCCTACTGGGCACACAATACAGAGGGGAGGGCATAATAGATAAAGGACATAATAGAAAACGTATTCGTCCCCCATTGACTTTCAATGGTGTTCATGACGGAAGTGTTTTTGCAGATCCATGACTGATCCGCAAAAACCACGAGTGTGAAAGTAGCCTAAGACCCGTTGCAGGAGGTTACATGGATCGCAGCCGCCTGCACGTTGTACTGCCTCATAAGCTGCTTTAGACCCCTGCTTTATATAGTTCTCAGTTTTAATAGTAATGTGGAACAAATGGGATCAAAGGAAACTGAGATCAGGGAGGTATCGCTGGGGTATTTAAATTTTTGTGCATTATGTGTTTAGTGTTCCTTTAAGATTCGGTAAAACCTAAATCCAAGCTGGTATCTCCTGTCAACTGGTGTATTTGCACTGAAATGTTGGGTGTTAAATGAGGCAGCAGCTGCAGAGCGTCCCTTTATCGATCATTGGCTGCTACAATATGGGAGCAGTTGATTGTGTGGTTACAAGATAACATGGCCTCCAAGAGTGCTCCTCACTTCTCTGAAAGCATTCTTGTACACGTGCCCAGGGATGATATCACAGCTTCGCTCATTGACTCTGTGTTAGGCTCTAGTGACCTTTCTAAAACTTCTTGTCATCGCCTTATAGAAGTGGCAGCCGTCTCTTTAACACGGGGCCGGAGAGGGTGGCCCCCAGGTTACCTCAGCAGAAGTAAAAAAGATGTCAGAAATGTGTTCTTGGTCTATGAATTCTTCTTGTTCTTAACTTCTATTTTATAGTGTTTTTACAGAGGTAGAAAAAAGTTATTCACTGAGTATAGAGAGGAACCCATTCATACTCATGACTAACTGGAGAGGTTTAAACCAAGGGGGGGGGGGGGCTGTAAAGAGCACATGTTAAAAATCCTGTTTCAAAATGCCTATTCATACTCTCCATATCATGCATTACAAAAAAAAGAAAAATACAAATGATGCCCAAGAATCAGTAGATGTGGAGAACAAAGCATGTACGAGACTGGATATTAAAGTGAAAAGAATTGTCCTAAACACTAAGGTGAAGGGACAGAGGATGCCTCGCAATGATCCAGTACAAGAACTTGTATGCCTCATCACATAATGGTATTCTGTATGTGGATGTAACGCTTAAAGAGGAGCTGTCACCTCTCGAGTCTTACAGTAGCTGCTTGCAGTCCCCATATAGTAACAAAAATAAAAATATCCAGTACATCAAATCAAATGTATGTCCAGTTTTAAGGTCCTTTTTTACATGGACAGATCTGGCCGATTTATTGGGGATGAGTGTTTCTATAATCACTTGTTCACGATATTCCACTTTTCTGTACAATGAATACTTTTGTAATTGCATGTAATTAAACATTTAGCATAGTTGCTGAGATATTCAATAAAATGTATCTGTATAGCGCCACCTGCTGTTCTCTTTCTTATTTCTTTGTCCTGCTCACTGAGATGGCCGCACATGCTCAGTTTCATTCTTTAACTGCCTCCTCAGCTGTGATGGGGAGAGAGCTGTAGCAGAATGAACACGCCCCCTGAGCTGTGATGGGGAGAGCATGGACACGCCCCCTGAGCTGCGGCAGAAAAAAACACTCCCCCTTCAGCTGTCGGCTTGATATAAATCTTTCAGAGCAATGAATGGGGAGATCTCCGATTCCATGTCAGGTACACGGCTGGTTCCAGCTTTGTTAGAAAGAGATTCTCATGTACTAGATTATGTATGATTTTCAGTTTTTACATTGGTCATGGGATAACCCCTTTAAACAATCTGCTGCTCAGGAATAATTATTTTTTATGGGGACAAGCAATCGCTGTATCGGTGGAGCTGTATGTAAATGCCCTCATCTCCACTGATAACCTGACAGTGATCAGGAGCTTCTGCTTTGATCCTGATAATCGGTCAGATCTTCTGTACGTGAAAAAGGACTCTTGTAGTGTACGGGGACGGTAATGCCCGTCACTACAAAAGGGTCACCTTGTGTGCTGTCGTGTCCCCTTGTTTTTGGGGAGGTTGGTTATAAAATGTAATTGAATGTAATGCTATGTATTTCCCTGTTACTGTGAAACTTGCATGTACAGGCCTGCTAGGGGTGTCATTCCAGCTCTTAGTCATTAGAGGGAGCTAGGGAGCCCTAGTTTATATAAGGCCCAGCCAGGGAAGGAAGAGGGGAGTTGTTGTACAGTCTGGAGTAGTCTAGTCTAACCAGAGATTAGACAATGTCAGAGACAAGTCCAGGCCTGAAGCCTGCGGACCAGGAGAGGGTATTGTAGTCCCTGTAACCGGGTTCCAAATCCAAGGAGAAGGTTCCCCTCCTGAGATCCCATATGCAGAAGCAGGAATACAACATTTAAAGAGCCTGAGGAAGCTGAGAGGGACAGAGGCAAGCCAAGGAAAGCAAGAGGTACTTAAGACGACAGAGGAGGTACTTTATAAAGATAAAACCAAGGATATACGCCAGAGCAGGGCATTGGACCTTGGAGAAGAGTTTCTATGTTCCAGGATCAGTCAGGAATAGAGTGCAAACGGCCTGTACTGCAAGTCCTGAGTTAAACACTCTGAAGTCACCTTGCTGTAACTGTATTGCCTGCATCAACTGTATTGAAAAATCGACTGTATGCAAAGGAACTGCGTTGCCGTTAATGTCCCTATATTGATGATAACTACTAAAGTTGGAGTTCTGCTTTAACCTCACGTGTTCCTCAGTTATTCCTGCTATCAGCAAACGGCGTGCCACCGTTTCATTGGCACTGGCGTCACGAACATTTCCTATCATCACCTGCCCTTGCAGAGAGTCAGCCGTCTCAGGTCAGTGTCTATTGCACTACAACACCCAGGAACATTTATAAACACAACTTGAGTACGCTGCACTCTGTCACATTTTTACTTATAGAACGTTTTCCAGATCTGGCCGAGGTGTCGTTTGGATCCTCATGTCGATTAAATGCTACACATAAATATTCATGGCACGTATACAGGGATACAGGGACGTACTGGGAACTTGGTGGACCTGTAAAAATCCAAAACAAAAAAAAACAGTCTCCATGATGTAGGGGTGTCCAAATTGATAGAAGGTGGGGCAACACAAATGGGCAAGGCCAGTGGCATAGCGTGGGGGCATTGCCCTGGGCACCAAATTGCAGGGGGCGCCAGGCAGTAAAGAGTGCGATGGAAGCCTATGTCTCCCGTCCCCTCTGTAATGCCTCATAGGGTAGTTGAACGGCGCAGGAGATCACGATTACCTCACTGTGACCTCCTGCATTGGGTCTCGCGAGAGGATGGGATGACTCGGCACAGGAGGGCATGGTGATGTGTTTGTGACCGCCTGCGTCGGGACGCTGAACACGGGCCACAAGCGGTGACTGAGTGAAGAAGAGAGGTTAGGGTTTTATTTTTTTTATGTATGCATCCTAAGGCAGGCCGTACTGGGGGCACTATGGAGGTGGGGAGGAGGAATATATATGAGAGAGAATGGGCCATAATACAGAGGGGCCAATACTTCATGTACAGAGGGGGCCAATGTACTGTTAATACAGAGGGGACACTATAGGAGGCATTCTAACTACGGCAGGCTCTTATTGGGGATACCTTTTTATAGAGGGGCATTGTTACTGCTGGGGGCACTATGGATGGCCTTATTTCTACTAGGAGCACTATGGGGGGAGTTATTAATACTGGGGTGTTGAGTTTTTTTTTTTTTTGAGCGCAATATGGAGGACATTACTACTAATGGGGTTGCTATTGACGGTGATGCAGGGAACACTATTACCATTGAAGAACGTTTGGTAGTGTGTTATTATGGGGGACTATCTGTATGGCTCTACATAGTATTGGGGGTAGCAACAGGATGACAGTGTTGAGGCACCTGGAGGGGGAGGACTATGGTAAAGTGAGGAATCTAAAAATTATTTTCTGTGACACTCGACGTTGAGAAAAGATTGTACCTCAGAGATGTACTGCTGTATTTTTTTTTTGTACCAATATATGTAACGTCCATCCACATCTTTCTTTCATGGAAGGGTTGGGGCAGGACTTCAGGTCACACTGTGCGTGATCTGAATTCTAAGGCCTCCCATCCACCTACTAGATTATCTGTACTCAGAGTTATCATTGTGTTACGTGTGGTGTTACATAGGACTGCAGTTGACATCTAGTACATTATCTGTAAAAAAGGGGTGTGTCGGGGGGGGGGGGTGCAATAATTGGCTTGCCCCTGGTGCTGGCAACCCACGCTTTGCCACTGGGCAAGACTAGCAATACCATAGCGCAAAATATTGTCCCACTAGAGACCTTTATCACAGAGAAGCACAATATACTGCCCCACAAGCTGTCCATCTGTTGTGGCCATCATTAGATGCCATTTTCTGTCCTCCTCCAGTTGTCACTGATTAGGATATGGAGCAGGGGACTTAGGAGGTGTGATGTGGGCCACAGCAGTTCAATTCAGAGTGCATGTGCGGTCGCTGGTGGGGTACACGAGTTTATGATTCTCACAGGGTTAATTACCGCTGAGAGCTCATTATGTACCTGGCCAGCGGCAGAGAGGAGGGCTTGGGTGGCCCCATGGGCATCGGCCCACAGGGAAATTTCCCTGTAAGCTCTGTGGTCAATCCGCCCCTGCACGTCTTTCATGATCAGATGGTATCATGCAGCAATTATATTGCAAAATTTTATGAATTACAGTAAAGTGTAACGCCATCCAAAATGGACAGTATGTAACGCTGCAAAGACATCTATAGCTTCTGTACAGAGTGTGCTACAGTTGCAGGAGGGGAGTACTGACAATCATTGATGGGTCCTCAGAATAAAGACAGAAGAGGTTCATGAGCTATATTCAGTGTATGCAATATAAAACATACACCGCATTACACCTACAGTTGTGTTCAAAATTATTCAACCCCCACTGAAATTGAGTGTTTTGGCCAGTTTGACATTGATTTTGATCATTTCAGTCATCTTGTTTACAATTAAATCAAAGAGGCACTTGTAAGTCAGACAAATATAACATAACCTTTATAATGAAATAACCACAAATGTCTTTTCTGTGCTCACATCATTTTCAGTTTTATTCAACCCCCAAGTGACATTCAATCTTAGTACTTAGTACAACATCCTTTTCCAGTTATAACAGCTTTTAAACGTGAAGCATAGCTTGACACAAGTGTCTTGCAGCGATCTACGGGTATCTTCGCCCATTCTTCATGGGCAAAAGCCTCCAGTTCAGTCACATTCTTAGGCTTGCGCGCTGCAACTGCTTTCTTTAAGTCCCACCAGAGGTTCTCAATTGGATTTAAGTCTGGTGACTGCGATGGCCACTTCAAAATGTTCCAGCCTTTAATCTGCAACCATGCTCTAGTGGACTTGAAGGTATGCTTGGGATCATTGTCCTGTTGAAAGGTCCAACGTCTCCCAAGCCTCAGGTTTGTGACGGACTGCATCACATTTTCATCCAATATCTCCTGGTACTGAAGAGAATTCATGGTACCTTGCACACGCTGAAGCTTCCCTGTACCTGTAGAAGCAAAACAGCCCCAAGCATGATTGACCCCCCCACCATGCTTCACAGTAGGCAAGGTGTTCTTTTCTTCATAGGCCTTGTTCTTCCTCCTCGAAACATAGCGTTGATCCATGGGCCCAAACAGTTCTAATTTTGTTTCATCAGTCCACAGAACACTATCCCAAAACTTTTGTGTTTTTGTCCACATGACTTTTGGCATACTGCAGTCGACTCTTCTTATTCTTTGGAGACAGCAAGGGGGTGCGCCTGGGAGTTCTGGCATGGAGGCCTTCATTACGCAGTGTGCGCCTTATTGTCTGAGCTGAAACTTCAGTACCCACATCTGACAAATCTTTTTTCAGTTCCTCAGCAGTCACACGGGGACTTTTCTCCACTTTGCGCATCAGGTAGCGCACAGCAGTCGAAGTCAGCATCTTCTTTCTGCCACGACCAGGTAGCGTTTCAACAGTGCCCTTTGCCTTGAATTTGCGAATGATGCTTCCTATGGTGTCTCTTGGTATGTTTAACATCTTTGCAATCTTCTTATAGCCATTGCCCTTCCTGTGAAGAGAAATCACCTCTTCTCTTGTCTTCCTGGACCATTCTCTTGACTTCACCATGTTTGTAAACACACCAGTAAATGTCTAGAAGGAGCTGAGTATCACAGTCCTTTTAAATCTGCCTAATTGGTGCTTATTATGCTTGATTGCTGCCCCTTGACATCCACAGGTGTTTTCAATACCTGATCGAAAACACTTGAATGAACCTCTGTTCTTAAGAGTGGTAGTCTTTAAGGGGTTGAATAATTGTGTCAATGAAGAAATCACAAAAAAAAACATTTTAATACTGTATTAGTAACATAGTAACATAGTACATAAGGCCGAAAAAAGACATTTGTCCATCCAGTTCGGCCTGTTATCCTGCAAGTTGATCCAGAGGAAGGCAAAAAAACAAAACAAAACAAAAAAAAACCCTGTGAGGTAGAAGCCAATTTTCTCCACTTTAGGGGAATAAAAAATTCCTTCCCGACTCCAATCATGCAATCAGAATAACTCCCTGGATCAACGACCCCTCTCTAGTAGCTATAGCCTGTAATATTATTAAGCTCCAGAAATACGTCCAGGCCAGTGGCGTACCAAGCGGGGGGGGGGGGGGGTGCTTGGTACGCAAGGGGGGCACTCACAAGGGGGGTGCCAGCCGCGACTGAGGGGAAAAAAAAAAAAGTGGCGAGTGGGCCAGGCGTGGCGCTGTGATAGGGGCAGGGCTCCAGATGGTCTCTCCCTCCCCCTGTGCTGCTGCCGCCGCGGCCAATAAGAGGGACAGGGCCGGGGGAGGGGCTGTGGCCACTGCGCCACCAATGAAGATAACTGACCTGTTAATACAAATGCAGGAGGCGGGTGCCGGAATCAAATAGCCGGCACCCGACCTCTATGACAGGGAGCTGCGATCAGCCTCATCAGCGGCAGTTAACCCCTCAGGTGCCGCTCCCTGTCATAGAGGTCGGGTGCCGCTATTTGATTCTGGCACCCGCCTCCTGCATTTGTATTAACAGGTCAGTTATCTTCATTAACATTGAGTGCGGCCTTCCCCCCCCCCAGTATAATAAACATTGAGTGCCCCCCCCCCCCCCCAGTATAATAAACATTGGTGGGCAGTGCCAATGAGGGTTAAAAAATAAAAAATTAACTCACCTCCTCCAATTGATCGCGTAGCTGCTGCCGGTCTCATTGTAATTTCTTCAGGACCTGTGGTGACGTCACTGAGCTCCAGCCTCTATCACATGGTTCATTACCATGGTGATGGATCATGTGATGTATCATGTGATGAGCTCAGTGACATCACCACAGGTCCTGAAGAAAGTACATGAGACCGGCAGCTACGCGATCAATTGGAGGTGGTGAGTTAATTTTTATTTATTTTTTTAACCCTCATTGGCACTGCCCACCAATGTTTATTATGTTGGGGGGGGGGGGGGCGCACTGTGCCACCAATGTTTATTATACTGGGGTGTTGGGGGGGCGCACTGCACCACCAATGTTTATATGTTTATTATGCTAGGGAAGGGGGGCGCACTGCCCACCAATGTTTATTATGTTGGGGGGGCACACTGCGCCACCAATGTTTATTATACTAGGGTGTTGGGGGGGGGGGGGGGGCGCACTGCACCACCAATGTTTATATGTTTATTATACTAGGGAGGGGGGGCGCACTGCGCCACCAATGTTTATTATGTTGGGGGGGCGCGCACTGCGCCACCAATGTTTATTATACTGGGGTTTAAGGGGGTGCAGGTTTTTATTTTATTAAGGAAGGGTTAAGGGGTCTATTAAGGGGTGGTTAATGGGTTTTATTAAGGGGGGTTAATGGGTTTATTTAGTTAAGGGGGTGTGCAGAGGTTTATTTTATTAAGGGGTTTTATTTTTATTTATAAATATTATTGAAAACATTGAAAAAAGTTTGTATGTTTTCTTAACTTTCTTGGGGGGGGTGCCAAACAAAGGGTTCGCCCCGGGTGCCAAATGCTCTAGGTACGCCCCTGGTCCAGGCCCCTCTTGAATTCCTTTATTGTACTCACCATCACCACCTCCTCAGGCAGAGAGTTCCATAGTCTCACTGCTCTTACCGTAAAGAATCCTCTTCTATGTTTGTGTACAAACCTTCTTTCCTCCAGACGCAGAGGATGTCCCCTTGTCACAGTTACAGTCCTGGGGATAAATAGATGATGGGAGAGATCTCTGTACTGACCCGATATATTTATACATATTAATTAGATCTCCCCTCAGTCGTCTTTTTTCTAAAGTGAATAACCCTAATTTTGATAATCTTTCAGGGTACTGTAGTTGCCCCATTCCAGTTATTACTTTAGTTGCCCTCCTCTGAACCCTCTCCAGCTCTGCTATGTCTGCCTTGTTTACAGGAGCCCAGAACTGTACACAGTACTCCATGTGTGGTCTGACTAGCGATTTGTAAAGTAGTAGGAATATGTTCTTATCACGGGAATCTATGCCCCTTCTGATGCAACCCATTATCTTGTTGGCCTTGGCAGCAGCTGCCGGACACTGGTTTTTGCTGCTTAGTTTGCTGTTTATTAAAATTCCTAGATCCTTTTCCATGTCAGTGTTACCGAGTGTTTTACCATTTTAGTATGTACGGGTGACTTGCATTTTTCCTTCCCATGTGCATAACTTTACATTTATCAGTGTTAAACCTCATCTGCCACTTATCTGCCCAAGCCTCCAATCTATCCAGATCCCTCTGTAGTAGTATACTGTCCTCATCAGTGTTAATTACTTTACACAGTTTAGTGTCATCTGCGAAAATTGATACTTTACTATGCAAGCCTTCTACAAGATCATTAATAAATATATTGAAGAGAATAGGGCCCAATACTGACCCCTGAGGTACCCCACTAGTGACAGTGACCCAATCTGAGTGTGTACCGTTAATAACCACCCTCTGTTTTCTATCATTGAGCCAGTTACTTACCCACTTACAGATGTTTTCTCCCAGTCCGAGCATTCTCATTTTATATACTAACCTTTTATGTGGTACAGTGTCAAATGCTTTGGAGAAGTCCAGATATACGACATCCAAAACAATTACAAAAACAATTGATGTCATTTTAGTTGCATTTGGTTCTTTAAAAAGTCCTTGTAAGATTTCATTCTGAACACAATTACAAATGTACACTAAATTCCCTAAAACCCTTTACAGCATTGGGGGTTGAATAATTTTGAACGCAACTGTAGAGGCTCTGCTCTCTCTGCAACTGCTGCACCCTCTGCACTTTGACAGGGCTAGGCAGGTGTGATCATGTTTACACTGCCTGACCCTGTCATTTTAAAGTGCAGAGAGAGCTAAGCCTCTAGGTGTAGGAGCAACGCCCCTGTTGCTCCTAGAGGCTCATTTGCATATATTAAAACCTCTAATTTTTTTTCCTAGTAAGGCTACTTTCACACTTGCGGCAGGACGGATCAGACAGGCTGTTCACCATGTCGGATTCGTCCTTCCGCTATTTCGCCGGACCGCAGCTCCGTCCCCATTGACTATAATGGGGACGGGGGCGGAGCTCTGGCGGTGCACAGCGAAAGGCCGCCGGACTAAAAGTCCTGCATGTCCGACTTTTTAGTCCGGCGGCTCTCGCCATGCTGCGCCGGAGCTCCGCCCCCATCCCCATTATAGTCAATGGGGGATGGAGCGGCGGCACGGCGAAATAGCGGAAGGACGGATCCGACATGGTGAACAGCCTGTCGGATCCGTCCTGCCGCAAGTGTGAAAGTACCCTAATGTGGACACATATGAACATGGGACCAACACAGATGTTTTCAGCTGCCAAGCGCACATGTAACAGATCAGACAGTTTCATAGGTATAAATCTGCTGACCGATGCCCTTTAATGAAGACAATGCTGCACCTCTAAATGTGATTTGGGCCACTTCTCCCTAGAATATCAGCTACAGAGGAAAACCTCATATAGAATGTGTACTTTTTATTATGTCTTTTCTAAACTTTTGAGGGAGATGTCATAGAAGAGAGATGTCTTTTCGTAGGTTAAACAAGTGATTTTCATTTTGTTTTTTTATAGTCCATAAACCAGCATGTGCCTGATGATGAGTGTGTGTGTGTGTTTTCCACCTTTGTGGTTTTGGGTTAAGTGGAACCTGTATTTTTTACGCTTTGTGCAGTAAAAGAAAAGCTGTCTCCAGATGCATAGTTACCAACACTGTAGTTGGTAAATTTGGGGCATATAAGCCCTACTCGGGTAACACTTTGGGGTTTGGGATCGGTGTTCTGTAGATTGTATTATTTTCCCTTATAACATGGTTATAAGGGAAAATAATAGCATTCTGAATACAGAATGCATAGTAAAATAGCGCTGGAGGGGTTAAAAAAAAAAATATAAAAAAAATTTAACTCCCCTTAATCCACTTGCTGGCGCTGCCGGCATCTCGTCTGTCTCCTTCTTTGCTGAACAGGACCTGTGGTGAGCATTCATTCCAGGACCTGTGGTGACGTCACTCCGGTCATCACATGACCCATCACCATGGTAAAAGATCATGTGATGACCGATGGATTAAGGTGAGTTTAAAAAAAAATTATATTTTAACCCCTCCAGCGCTATTTTACTATGCATTCTGTATTCAGAATGCTATTATTTTCCCTTTATAACCATGTTATAAGGGAAAATAATAATGATCGGGTCTCCATCCCGATCGTCTTCTAGCAACCGTGCGTGAAAATCACACCGCATCCGCACTTGCGATTTTTCACGCAACCCCATTCACTTCTATGGGGCATGCATTGCGTGAAAAATGCAGAATATAGAGCATGCTGCGATTTTTCACGCAACGCACAAGTGATGCGTGAAAATCACCGCTTATGTGAACAGCCCCATAGAAATAAATGGGTCGGTATTCAGTGCGGGTGCAATGCGTTCAACTCACGCATCGCATCCGCGCGGGATACTCGCCCGTGTGAAAGGGGCCTAATACCATGCATTTTCAGCCTGGGAAAGCCCAAATTTAACAGGTCTGTCTCTGAAAATTAGAGACAGAACCCTAGACTGGACGAGGCTGAACGTCTATGGGGAAATATGAAATGCAGGCTACGAAGTATTTTATCAGGTGGTATATTTTGGGTCTTTAAGTTTTTGGCTTTTTTCTTTTTAAGGTGTTTTGACACTTCCTTCCCTATAGGGTAAGAAAAACCTGAAAAAAAAAAAAAAAAAACGTGGTCATAAAAACCACATTTGGTATGGAAAAAATTGAGCGGTTTCTATGGGGTTTTTGTGAGTAAAAAAACGCCAGAGCAAATTTGTGAAGGGGCCCTAACATTTCTAAAATGTATACAGAGTTTCTGTTGCTTCTCTTACTGAATCTCATGTCGCCCTACTGATTATAGCTGGATATCTAAAGATCTCCAGTTGTAAATGTCTGCCGTTTTCAAAGGCTGTGAGTTATCTTTATGTACAATCTTAGATTTTAGTTTCTGTTGGAAACCCTGAAACTGGAAACAATGTTGTGATTTTTACCATTTCCTATTGTTCCTTGATCAAAGACCATGAATTCCAAGATTGGAGGTATTGTCACTGGGAACTTATTAGCATTGTTGGGCTGCTTTCTGTTACCATAGTACATGTGCTTTACATCAGCTACAGGACATTTCTACAAGATCCACTGTATCTCTAAATCCATTTTACATTGAGAAATTTTCATCAGTGTAAAGGCCTCATGCACACGACCGTTCTGGTCCGCATCAGAGCCGCAGATTTTGTGGCTCGGGTGCGGACCCATTCACTTTAATGGGGCCGCAAAAGATGCTCCGTTATGTAGCCCTGCAAAAAAAATATATCCTGTCCGTTTTGTGGACAAGAATAGGCATTTCTACAATGGGCCGCCTGTTCCGTTCCGCAAATTGCGGAAGGCACACAGACTGCTTCCGTGTTTTGCGGACCGCAAAAAAACAGAAACTGTCGTGTGCATGAGGCCTCGATTGGTTTGAATATTTTAAATGTTTATTTTTGGACGCAGAATAAAATTTATTGTATATACACTTTACAAGTTGCGAGGGGGCACCACGCTGAATCTGCCCCTGGAGAAGGGAAGTCTAGCAGTAGCTCTGCTGGCCTCAATTCAGTTCAGATGATGTGTTTTGTAGGGAACATTTGTCAATGTATTTTTAATTTAATGGGAATGTGTCATCAGAAAATGACCTCCTGTTTAGCTTTCTTTTTTTTTTTATAATTTTGATGTTATTTTTAATTTTCCATGTCACTTTTTATATTTAAACTAAAACCCAAAAATCCTGCAGTTTTCGCACTGGCCTCTGTCTAATAATTGGCGCCATGTCTTGGTTTGTACAGATCACTTTACTGCAGTTAAAGCTTTTTTTTTTTTTTTTTTTTTTTTTTTTTTTTTTTTTTTTTATTGTGTGGGGATTCGCTCTGGTAGACGGGACAAGTGGGTGCAGTATAGAGGCAGACACATTTGTAACTCAAAAACTGCAGTGTTTATTCACACTAGTTGCAGGTTCACAGTATGATGTCCATTTTCAGCATTGGTGTTAGTTCACACCAAAAACAGTTCATACAGAAAAACATTCACCTTTGATCCTGGGTGTTTAATCCACAACCGGCTGAATGCTCAGCCTCAAAGTCCACCTGCTCGCCCGACACACACTGTCTTCAGCTTTCAGCCCACACAGTCCACAGATCTCAGCAGAGCTTTACACAGCCCCAGTGTCAGAGAGTAGTAAATCCACCCACCTGATACTTCTGGCTGTTTCTTATAGGCCTGTCAAAACCCAGCCTGGACCGTGGGAGTAGTCGCCCACCCAGCACTTTGACTACTCCCAGTAAGAGCCATCCCGGATCAGCTATTTACAGCCATACTAGATAGCAAGGTGTCACACAGCAACTGCTGCCTACACATGAAAACTGGCTCTTAGCCCCCTTTCACACGGGTGTGTATTCCGCGCGGATTGAACGCATTGCACCCGCACTGAATACCGACCCATTTATTTCTATGGGGCTGTTCACATGAGCGGTGATTTTCACGCATCACTTGTGTGTTGCGTGAAAATCGCAGCATGCTCTATATTCTGCGTTTTTCACGCAACGCAGGCCCCATAGAAGTGAATGGGGTTGCGTGAAAATCGCAAGCAAGTGCGGATGCGGTGCGATTTTTCACGCACGGTTGCTAGGAGACAATCGGGATGGAGACCCGATCATTATTTTCCCTTATAACATGGTTATAAGGGAAAATAATACAATCTACATAACCCCGATCCCAAGTCCGAACTTCTGTGAAGAAGTTCGGGTTTGGGTACCAAACATGCGCAATTTTTCTCACGCGAGTGCAAAACGCATTACAATGTTTTGCACTCGTGCGGAAAAATCGCGTGTGTTCCCGCAACGCCCGTCTGAAAGAGGCCTTACTCCACCGAGGCCAGAAACCTCTGTGACACATGCCTATCATCCACGATGATTCCTTGTACCTTCTTAGAATTGCTATGTAAATGCAGTCAAGAACAGCTCAGGCAAGATGGCCGCCCCCATAACAATATTCAAGAAATAGAATTTAAAAAAATAATTACAATCAGAAAATGAAAACCGATTACAAAAAAGGATATGTGCTGCTTTCTGGCAGCTAAAATTGTTGGTGACACATTTCCTTTAGGGCTCATACACACGACCATATGCCCTCCAAGACATGCGGGACATATTTCCCGGAGCAGCATACATTGTGCGCACGGGAGGGCACAGCATCATAGGTTACTATGATACTGTGTGCTCCCGTGCGCACGATGTATGCCGCTCCGAGACATATGGCCCGCTCGCGGACTGTCTCAGTGTCACGACCATGGTTATGGTCGTGACTCTTTGGTCGCATGCAGTTGTCAGCGGTTTGTTCTATGTTGTCAACCACAGGTGAGGGCTCTGGTTTGTTGTCTCACGTGTGGTTGCCATTGGCAACATATGGTTGTTGGCAGTGTAGCAGCTGGAGCTGGTGGCTAGGCGGCTCACTGTCACGGCATGCGGTTGCCTCTGGCAACGTGTGATTTTAAGTGTTCACTTTCTATGTTTGGTGTTAGGGAGTTTGTTCTGTTTACACTTCTCCTTTAAGTGACACTTACCTTGTCTGGTGATGAAAGGGTTAACTCCTTTCCTGGTGTGTGTGTGTGTGGGTGTGGCTGCTTGGGCTATTTAGCTCCTGCTGGAAGCCAGAAGTCTGAGGGGTACTCCAGCCATGCCTTATGCTGGAGTCATCCTCCTGGTATCCTGATGCCATCTATCCAGTGAGGGCCACCCTTGTGGTCATAAAAGTTATGCATGATGTTAAGTTGATGTTTGTTTATTGCAGCTATGGATGTCCTGGTTACCTGTGTGTTTAATGTGTGCTGTGTCCTTAGTGTTTGTGTGGACAGCAGTACTGGTGCATGGGTTCCAGTCAGTGAGGCTGTGGCAGGTAGGTTTGGAACTGGTGTAGTTCACCTGCCATATCCATATGTCTGTATATGTTCCCCCTTCCTTGCAGCTTGGCCAGTGAGACTCCTGTTCGTCCGTGTCTTGGAGGAACAGGTGGTCTTACCCTGCTCCTAGCTCAGGGTTTTCCTGAGGGATAGTAGGGACCCTAGGTTCCAGAGTATGAGCCCTCCTACCATCTGGGTTGGCTCATACAGTTAGGAGTCAGGGTCAGTATTAGGGACGCGATAGGAGGTGACCTGCTCCCTGATCCTGTGGTCCTGGCCTAGCAGCTACCTGATTCCATAACATCGCACGGATGAGGGTTTCCCCCACTCTCATCCATGACACTCGGAGGGCATATGGTCATGTGCATGAGCCCTTAAAGAGATCCTGTTGCCACAAAATGCAGTGCAATCTGCAGGCAGGATGAGCTTGGCAGACAAATACATAGGGGCACATTTATTATGACAGGCGTTTTAGATGCCGGTCTTAATAAAGGCTCTGCACTGGCGGAGGATTTGCTGAAGTTATGGCGATGCATCGGCCTCTCTAACTTCGGCGCATCCAGTGCTGGTCTAAATGTAAGCCAGCTTCCTAGCTGTCTTAAATTTAGGGCTCATGCACATGAACGCATTTTCTTTCCTTGTGTGTTTTTGTTTTTTTGTTTTTCGGGCCCTAAATTCTGACCTAAAATAAACCAGCAAAGTAAAATGGAACCCAGAATACAAAATGAAGGTGCAATTCCCCCATTTTGAGATATTCACTCATTGCAGGCAACAGGTACACATACTTCAGCCAGGCATTCCCCTTTGCTGCTCGTTTCCCAAATTCTGCATATCTGTACCTTCATGAGGGATAATCTCAATACATTTTAATAATCTCTCCTACTACTGGTTTTGTTACACACTTTACTCAAGCACATTAATGCTAGCTTAATCACAATGTAAAAAAGTGCAATAACTAACAAAATCTGTATTATCCCCTGCACTATGCCTACAAGCCATCCACCAATATTTTTGAATCAATTTGCTGGGTTTAAGAAAGTGTCTGACCACCAAGAATCCAACCACTTATCTCTCATTTCCTTCATCTTTTCAATACCTGCCCTTATCTGGAGGTTACCTTGTGGATCTATATGACAGCAGGTTGGTCCTATCACTTAACACATTCCTCCTTCCCTGGCAGTGAGATAAGCTAGAACTAAAGTATGCTGGTTAGTGACTATGATTAACGGAGATTGTACATCATTAGTTTGACAAGGCCTAACGCATCCCATATTTGGTCATCTAGATAATCTGTTGCTACTACTAGCGTATCCCACATCTGCATAATCATTGGGTAAATAAACTGAGTACTAAAGAACGTATTTGCAATACTCATCTCTACTACCTGAGCCTTCCCATTTGGTCTGGGTTTGTTGTCTGCAGCTCTTTTATATAATGTATGTTTAGGCACAGCATTTATATTAAGCTCATCATGTGACAGTATAAATGTGGCTGGAGTCAGTCGGACAAGAGTACAGGTTTCGGAAGATCCAGGTGGAATCCACTTATACGCTGCCACTCCACAAGCAAAACATAGATCACCAGGAAGAGTATAATTATAGGTTACATGATAAAGGAGTATATAAGCAACTGCAGTAATGGTTACACTTTCATTCTCTGATCTTCGAATGGATAAAAAGTTTTTACAGTTTGTTAGCAAGCTCTAACCATGGCATCGGGATCGCTAAATAAGGCACAGTCTTTGAACTCACAGGACTGAGTACAGATCCAACAGTTTTTATAATTGTCCACATCGGTCATATTCTTTAACATGACCTAATGATGCCTAATAAGAGCATTGTCCCAGTCACTTTTTAGGTTCACATGTAGAGCTTGGATGTTCAGAGCCAGGAGTATCAGTGTAAGGATCTCCATCCTCAAGGTTTGGCACTTTCTTGCAATGTGAGGCGTGAATCCAGTTAGGCTTTCCTTCCACCTTTTTATGGAGGTTGCAGTTTTCAACATGACTTGGAAGGGACCATCAAATCTGGGCTCAAAGGTTTTCCTCACTTGCCCCTTTATCACCACCCAATCTCCAGGCTCAAGACTGTGTATACCTTCTACTGAGTTGGAATCTGGAATGGAAGCAAACACTTGTTTGAGTGTGATCTAACCTTTTAGTGAGGGCCTTCATGTAACTGACCATACTGTCAGCCTGCAACTGTTGAGGGAAATACAATCCTAGCCTTGGGGCACTACCAAACAGTACCTCAAAGGGGGACAACCCTGGCTTCTTGTTTCATGTGGTTCTTATTGAGTACAAGGCTAGAGGCAAACACTGTCCATGGTCTACCTGTTTCCTGCATGGCTTTCTGAATTTTCAGTTTTATTGTCCTGTTCAAGCGTTCAACACGGCTGCTGCTTTGTGGGTGGTAAACTGTATGGAAGGCTTGGGTCACCCCTAAAGCTTACATAACCTCTCTCATCACTTCACCTGTAAAGTGGGAACCTCTATCTGACTCAATAACTTCAGGAACACCATACCTGCATATCAGTTCACTGACCAGTTTCTTTGCGGTGTTCTTTGCATTTGCCTTAGACACGGGATAAGCTTCCGGCCACCCTGAAAAGAGATCAACACACAAACAAGCACAAACTCATACACTCCTACCTTTGGTAGTTGTATATAGTTTATCTGCAGTCTCTGAAATGGGTAAAGTGGCCTAGGGGTGTGCTTGCTTGGAGTCTTCACCACTTAGCCGGGGTTCTTCAATGCACAGACCATGCATCCTTGCACAAAACGGCTGTGCAGTAAGCCAGATTGGACTAATGCACACTGGCGCAACAATATGCACTGACTGGGTCAGGTGTAAATTATAGTTAAGAGTTTTGTTTGTGACGCCAATTGCAGTGTGCGCAGGTTACAGTCTCAGGGCCCTTTAAGGTGTTGCAACTCACGTACCAGGTGAGGCATGCCAGAGTGGTATAATGTCTCTGTATAGTAGTGGGTATAGTGTCAACGGTGTCTCCTACCTGGGTACGGCTGGACTCCTGGGTCCTGGCTCACTTGCAATAAATGCGTGTTGCTAGTAGGAGTAATGAAGGATTTTAGTAGTAGTAAATGAGATCCAGACTTGTAATATAATCCAACTTGTCTTTACTGATTGCAGCTTGAATCCATACGAGATACAGCATTAGTCTTTTAGGTCCCAGCAGGTATTTGGCAATGTATGGCAGGGATCAATATCTCTTCTGCTTCTATACTATGTGCCTGGAGAATATGGCAGGAATCTGTCTTCTGCTTGGTATGGAACTGGCTAGCTGAGGAGGAATTTGGCTTCTCCTGGTCTCTGGATAGTTACTCACAGTTCAGCTCACAGGGAATGGTTCGTCCTGGAGATCTGTAGTTATGGAGGTGCTGCTTGCTTGTCAACCAGCTGAGGCTGAGTGCTCAGTCGGGGGTTGGTGATCTTTGGTCTCAGCCGAGACTCGATCCTGGTCTGGGATCCCTAGAACTGGGAGTCTTTGTTTTTAATGGGCTGACCTGCAGAAGTCAAAGTCTCTAGCCACCATATGGGTCCATAGTCATGTTCAATACCAAAATCATACCTGGAGTCTGTGTAGATGTTCACCTTCTTCCCTTCGGCCATTTTACACACCTCCAGTGAGTGGCTTCAACTCTGCCTCCTGCGCAGACATGTGCGGAGGGAGTGGTTCAGCAACGGTTACCTCATGCTGTGTGACCACTGCATATCCAGTATTGAACCGACCATCCTCTCCCATATTCCTGCTTCATCTACAAAACGCTCAACATCAGGATTATCAAGAGGCTTTTTATGCACCTGAAAAATCCAGAAGTTTCTTGTTGCATCAACTGTATACAATCATGAGGATAATTTTCAGCTAAATCGGACAAAAGGCTACCTGTTCTACCCTCCCCCATGAATCTGTAATTGGTAACAAAGTAGCAGGATTGAGAGTAGTACACCTATTGTCTGGCATGAGGAGGGCACATTGGAGTCTGAGTTGTCTAGCCACAGAAATGTTTTGGTTGCACCGGTGAGAGTGCCCTGTATGTCATGGGGGGGTTGCACAATCACTGGGTAGTCAAACACTACTTCTGAGGCTTTTTCAATCATTGCCTGCACTTCCACGACTGCCCTGACCCAGGAGGGGGCGGTCGAGCAACAGGATCTAATCTAGCTGAGAAGTATGCCAGTTGACGTTCACAATGCTTCTGGGTAAGCACAGCAGTACTGTGACCCTGCCTTTCTGAACAGAACAGGTTAAATTCCTCATCCTGCTTTGGAATACCCAGGGCTGGAGAAAAGCATCAATTTGACTGGCCACTGCGCTCTCCTGGGCATGACTGAGGGGGAGGGGGTGTACGGAGGGGGTACTGCTTCACTCGAGGGGCTGACATCCTGACTGAAGATGCACAGTAACCGGAGACATAGGGAAACTTACTATGTCCATTTTTAAAAAATTTTTTTTTATCCATAATAGAATAATTTTTACTCCTTTTTGACCTAAAACCAGAGCACACACCTCCCTGTGTTTTTGTAATGATTCAATCAGTAAAGCTGATTTCGCTCACAGACATAAATAAATATTTCCCATACATTAATACACACACAAGTCTTTGACCTTATTAACAAATAACATTTTCTGGAGCTCCATACACTCACACTAATTACCTCACATACATTGCCTTGTTATTTTCTCTTAAAATTGCCAAGTGTTCTCGCTATTTCACATTCCAATGCCGTGACGTCAATCCCCCGCAGCTGAAGCCCCCTGTCTCTCCCTCTCATACTCAGCTTTCCGTCTCCATATGTTCTTGATCTCAGCAAACTGAGTTCCTACGGGTTCTGCGACATATTCACCAGGTCACACAGATACACGGACAGGCAAGACATACACCAAGCAAGTTTCCATACTCAATTCTCCATTTGAATCGCATCCTGAAATCGTCCGCAGTCCAGCTGCATTCGTCTCTACTATCTCTTTTCTACTCTCTCTCACACTATTTGGCAGTAATAACATTTTCCTCTTCAGGCGGTTTGCAGTACAACTTTCCTCTGAAACTTGTAGCTTCCTTGTAGCTATTTCTTGCTACCTTAATCCAGATGCTAACTACATCTTCACATGCATGATCCTTAATCCACCCACTGTGGGTGTGCTTGAACCTTTTCCCAAACCTCTAAATCAGCGGTTCTGAACCTAGGGGTCGATCGGCCCTTTCCGGGGGGTCGTCGGTGCTTGTTTTGCGGCTGAGTAACTCAGAAGATCCGATGGTATATTCTAACCCCCAGGCATTCCCATGGTGACGGGGACGCTTGCTTGGGGTTAGAATATACCATCGGATCTGAGTTTTACGAGCTCAGTGAGATCGTAAAAACTCAAATCCGATGGTATATTCTAACCCCCAGGTGTTCCCATGGTGACAGGGACGCTTGCCTGGGGGTTAGAATATACAGGGCCACGCCGATCACAGCAGTATATTTATAAACTAATCAGTAACTACTTTAACTTTAATCATTGCGAAATTGCTGAGCTCTTTACTTGGATTATAATTTATTTGGATATGGGATATCTTACTTTGTCTTAGCTCCGGTAATAGCAGGCAGTGCGGGGGGCGGCGCTCACTCACTGACGTCACGCGCCTGCTCCTCCCACTAGGCGGCGCAGGCGCGTGATGTCAGTGAGTGAGCGCCGCCCCCCGCACTGCCTGCTATTACCGGAGCTAAGACAAAGTAAGATATCCCATATCCAAATAAATTATAATCCAAGTAAAGAGCTCAGCAAAGAGCAATGATTAAAGTTAAAGTAGTTACTGATTAGTTTATAAATATACTGCTGTGAGCGTCGGGGAGGGAGATCTGTGGATGGCACTGTTTAGGGAGGGGGGGGGGAGATCTGTGGATGGCACTGTTTAGGGGAGGGGGATCTGTGGATGGCACTGTTTAGGGGAGGGGGATCTGTGGATGTCTTTGTGATTAATTACTCTGCTTTAATTATGTTCAATTTGTAGCAATAAAAATACATCCTGCATATCAGATATTTACATTACAATTCATAACAGTAGCAAAATTTGTTATGACGTAGCAAGGAAAAAATTTTTATGGTTGGGTCACCACAACATGAGGAACTGTATTAAGGGGTCACGGCTTTAGAAAGGTTGAGAACCACTGCTTTCCATGAACCACAAGGTTTCCATGCTTCCTACCTGCTTTTTCCAACACTGTCAACTTTCTTTAATCCATTTTTGCCACCTCTCTTTTCTAACAGTTGTTTAGCTGTCTCAATCTTCGGGAATGCTGTTCTGATTACCCATTGTCTATTCCTGAATCTGTGCTTACTAGGGGGAACTCAGACACCTCTTTGGGCTTGTGGACCCTTCCCCTAGCTTCCTGCCAGATTCTACACAGACAATAAACAATGACAAATAGGTAGACAGTTACTCCCAGAACAGTCCCAAGAAATTCCCAGCCTTTTCTAACACTTCCTCTGTCAGTTTGAAGCCCTCAGGCATTTTCATTTTACTTTCCAATCCCTTAACTAAATGCACTAATTATCTCCAGACGTCTGTATTTTTAATTTCCTGTTTGTCCCTTCCTCGTGGTGCTTCCTCACTAAACTTCAATCCTCCAGTGTACACTATGTAGGACAGCAGAATACCAACCCCTACCTGCTTTTAGCACCGCCTTATGGGGTTCCAGGGCTCCTGATTGCCCTGTGCTGCATTCACTGGGATTCTATACACAATCCAGAGGACTACTAAGACATATATCACGATACCAAGTGCAAACCCAAAGATGTTAAAAAAACAACTATTATCTATACCCAGCGATCATAGGAATGACGTGGTTGGGGTTCTTACCTCTCAAATATGGCTCGACCTTTTAAGGGTTTCTACCACCAGAAATACTTAGCGATGCGCTAATGTCAGCACTACATAACAATATGTTTCTAACATTAGTCCCTGCAGCCGTTTTTGTAAAAAATGCACTTTTATTATATGCTAATGAGCCTCTAGGTGCGCCGACTACGTCACAATGAGGAAGACTGCATCAGGAGAGCGGCCTTCACTCACTGCGCCGGAGACAGAAGTGAACGGCGCTGGATTTTGTCAATGATGCGGTGGACCGTGCCATCAATCAAGAGGAGCGGGGCGGGCAGAACAGGGGACCTGGGCGGGATAATAAGTGAGTGGACGGAGCCTCTAGGTGCTGATTTTACACCCACATACACCCACATAGCACCTAGAGGCTCATTAGCATATTATAAAAGTGAATTTTTTACAAAAACGGCTGCAGGGACTAATGTTAGAAACATACTGTTATGTAGTGCTGACATTAGCGCATCGCTAATGTCAGTCAGCTACATAACAGTATTTCTGGTGGTAGAAACCCTTTAAGTAGACCTTTTTATACTCCCCCCCCCCCCCCCCCCCGTCCCCCCCCCCCCCCGTCACGATCCCAGGCAGAAAGGCAAAGGAGACACTGATAGATTTGTAAGAATAAGCTTCTTACCTTAACAGCGCTGTTTTTAGATAATCTGTGTGTCCTGGTCCCTCTCCTTATTCGTTCAGTAATCGGTCCACTGGTCGAGCCCCACGTTGATGGCGCCGAAAATTGTTAGGGCAAAACCCCTACTTCTATGATCTGCTGGGGTCCAAATCAGATAAAAGTACGAGTATACTCGGGAGGGATAAATTACACAGGCTCAAGGTTGTATCAGAATGAGCTCTCATCTTTATTGGGCGGATACAAAATATTTATACCCTTTTTCTAGAACTCAAGCCAAACATACATATCGTCATTTTACGTAAGCATCACATGATTAATAACTACTTTTTGATGCTTGCAAGTCAAACATATTTGATTGCAAAAAACCTTATCTTATCCTTGAAAAGTACCTAGTACCAGTTGCACTCCCAGAACATCAGGCACACGTACTTCTGAGAACTAATAAAGCAATTAACTTTGTTTGTCTCTCATACACACGGCTCAGCAATTCTCAATTCTGACCTAAAATAAACCAGCAAAGTAAAATGGAACCCAGGATACAAACGTTTTAGTTTCAGTTTGTGAGATCCGTTCAGGGCTCTCACAAGCCGTCCAAAACGGATCAGTTTTTCCCTAATACAATCTGAACGGATCCTTTTCCATTCAGAATGCATCAGTTTGCCTCCGTTCCATCTCCATTCCGCTCTGGAGGCGGACACAAATGCTGCTTGCAGCGTTTTGCTGTCCGCTTGACGAAACTGTGCCAAACGGATCTGTCCTGGCACACAATGTAAGTCAATGGGGATGGATCCGTTTTCTGACACAATGGGAAAACTGATCCGTCCCCCATTGACTTTCAATGGAGTTCATGACTGATCCGTCTTGGCTATGTTACAGATAATACAAACGGATCTGTTCATGTCGGATGCATGTGGTTGTATTATTGTAACGGATCTGTTTTTGCAGATCCATGACGGATCCGCCCAAAACGCGAGTGTGAAAGTAGCCTTAACTGAAAATGTTGGCACCTCAAATGTCTTGGCTAGCTACTCTGGCATAGAAATCTAATCCTGGAGTGTTGAAATCATGGTGTTATTGTAATGCCATATCACTTCCCACTTATAGCCAAGGTACTGCTGCTCCTGCATGGGTACACGCTTGATTTTTTTTTGGGGGGATTTTTCATTTTATTTTTGCCTGAACTAGCAGCATCAGACTAAGTTTTTTACACTTGTCCACAATGTAAACAGAACCTGTGCATATAGGCCCTGATTTTCATGCCTTCAAGCATTCTAGCTTAAAAAAATCACCTTTGGGGTTTTTGAGACTTTTTGGACTTGCACAAAAAATGCTCTAGTAATGAGCTTCACACTAGATTTATCACTGAGACTTAAATTTGCAATCTCACTCCACTAGTCAGATGGCGTAGGAAAACTGGAGGATCTTTTCTAGACATGTGTTTGGTTTAACCCCTTCACGTACTATTATGTCATGGCCGCAACTGACTTGTGGACCTTTCACATACTAGTACGTCATACTGGGCACTGGAGCTGTGTGCACTCTATCAGTGCAGGGTCCCGGCTGTGGCCCCCCTGCAATCGTCGCGGTTTGTGGCATATCAGAGGATGGCAGAGGGGGGCTCCCTCTGCTTCGCGCTGCGGTGACAGTGGACCGATGGCTGCCATGGCAACCCCAGGCCTCGCGAAAGCCTCAAGGTCTGCTACGCATGGAAGCTGGGTCTCACATTAAAAAAAGTGAAAAACTGTTAAATTATATAAAAAAAAAATTTTTTTTTAATGAAAACCTATATTTTTATAAAAATGGACATTGCCATGTCCGTAACGAGCGGCTCTAGAAAAAATATCACATGACCTACCCTTTCTGGTGAACGCTGTAAATATAAAATAAAAACTGGTTACCTTGCTCCAAGAAAGTGTAATATTAAACAATCTTCAAATCTTATGTACCCTAAAATGGTACCAGTAAAAAAGTCAACTCTTCCCGCTAAAAATGAGCCCCTACACAACATCTTGTGTAGGAGCTAGTTTTTAGCGGGAAGAGTTGACTCCATGTCAGATTTCCAAAATTTGTCCTGGTCCTTAGGGTGAAAAATTGCAGGGTCCTGAAGGCGTTAAGGAGAACAAAAAACATATGACATTTGATAAATGTGGCATAAAGTATGCCAACACAGACTTGAGCAAAACTGACTTAAAATATTCCCCTCGTAAATAAATAAATTAACCCCCCCCCCCCCAATAAACTTTTAACTTTGTAGTAATCTTGGTTTTAATTACAACCACAGAACTTGTTAATGAAATCTAATTGGTTAATCTAATTTGGAAACCAAAGAGGGGTCTTCTGCTGGACTTTTGAGGCTCTATTTTAGTAGGGACTCACTAATGTATGTGTCACAGCCTGGCACCACTGGAAATGAGGTGACTGACTGCTGAACTCAATAATTCTTAGGCATGTTCTTTCCTCCGTTTACTGGGCTTGTCTTCTATGATTCTCCTGTGGAATGATTTTGAGTAATGTAAAGCTCTGGGACTGAAATGGCTAATAAAATGAAAATGAGTAATAGCTTAAAGAGGACCTGTAACCTCTCCTGACATGCCTGTTTTACTTGCCTTGCTCACTTGCTTTCTAACAGTAACCGTTCTACAGCGCCTATTCTTTTGACTTTATATTTGTCATTCTTCTATGAATTGCCAGCAGTCTGCAAAAAAGGTAGAACTGGGTGTTACCAGTTTTGGGTGTGTCCCTGCACCGTCTGAAAATATTCAATAAGTGCTTTCATGCTGTACAAGGACACCGCCCAACTGGTAATGTCTAGTTGGATCTCTAGTGCAGAAAATAAACTTCTAGCAGGTATGACTGTATGTTGTGCCATTCCTTTATTATAAGTGTAAATGGTCCGGAATTCTTATTACATGGGGAATTCAAGTAGTTACTAGAACATACATCACTACTTGTGTCCCCACATCTCCATAGGCTTCAGCAAACACCTTCTCTGGTATTCCTTAGGCCCCTTTCACACGAGCGAGTATTCCGCGCGGATGCGATGCGGGAGGTGAACGCATTGCACCCGCACTGAATACTGACCCATTCATTTCTATGGGGCTGTGCACACGAGCGGTGATTTTCACGCATCACTTTTGCGTTGCGTGAAAATCGCAGCATGCTCCTCTTTGTGCGTTTTTCACGTAACGCAGGCCCCATAGAAATGAATGGGGTTGCGTGAAAATCGCAAGCATCCGCAAGCAAGTGCGGATGCGGTGCGATTTTCACGCACGGTTGCTAGGAGACGATCGGGATGGAGACCCGAACCTTATTATTTTCCCTTATAACATGGTTATAAGGGGAAATAATAGCATTCTGAATACAGAATGCTAAGTAAAACAGGGCTGGAGGGGTTAAAAAAAAAAAAGTCATTTAACTCACCTTTATCCACTTGCTCGCGTAGCCGGCATCTCCGTCTGACTCTTTTACTGTATAGGACCTGTGGAGAGCGTTAACTATAGTTTAAGGACCTGGGATGACGTCACTCTGGTCATCACATGGTACGTCACATGATCTTTTACCATGGTGATTCACCATGGTAAAAGATCATGTGACGTACCATGTGATGACCATAGTGACGTCATCCCAGGTCCTTAAACTATAGTTAACGCTCTCCACAGGTCCTATACAGTAAGAGTCAGACGGAGATGCCCGGCATCGCGAGCAAGTGGATTAAGGTGAGTTAAATGATTTTTTATTTTTTTTAACCCCCTCCAGCCCTGTTTTACTTAGCATTCTGTATTCAGAATGCTATTATTTTCCCTTATAACCATGTTATGAGGGAAAATAATACTATTTACAGAACACCGATCCCAAGCCCGAACTTCTGTGAAGAAGTTCGGGTTTGGGTACCAAACACGCGCGATTTTTCTCACGCGAGTGCAAAACGCATTACAATGTTTTGCACTCGCGCGGAAAAATCGCGGGTGTTCCCGCAACGCACCCGCACATTTTTCCGCAACGCCCGTGTGAAAGAGGCCTTAACCACTTAAGGACCACAGGTTTATACCCCCCTAAAGACCAGGCCCTTTTTTACAAATCGGCACTCCACAACTTTAGCGGTTTATTGCTCGGTCATGCAACTTACCACCCAAATGAATTTTACCTCCTTTTCTTCCCACTAATAGAGCTTTCATTTGGTGGTATTTCATTGCTGCTGACATTTTTACTTTTTTTGTTATTAATCGAAATTTAACGATTTTTTTTGCAAAAAAATGACATTTTTCACTTTCAGTTGTAAAATTTTGCAAAAAAAAACGAGATCCATATATAAATTTTGCTCTAAATTTATTGTTCTACATGTCTTTGATAAAAAAAAAATGTTTGGGTAAAAAAAAAATGGTTTGGGTAAAAGTTATAGCGTTTACAAACTATGGTACAAAAATGTGAATTTACGCTTTTTGAAGCAGCTCTGACTTTCTGAGCACCTGTCATGTTTCCTGAGGTTCTACAATGCCCAGACAGTACAAACACCCCACAAATGACCCCATTTCGGAAAGTACACACCCTAAGGTATTCGCTGATGGGCATAGTGAGTTCATAGAACTTTTTATTTTTTGTCACAAGTTAGCGGAAAATGATGATTTTTTTTTTATTTATTTTTTTCTTACAAAGTCTCATATTCCACTAACTTGTGACAAAAAATAAAAAGTTCTATGAACTCACTATGCCCATCACGAAATACCTTGGGGTCTCTTCTTTCCAAAATGGGGTCACTTGTGGGGTAGTTCTACTGCCCTGGCATTCTAGGGGCCCAAATGTGTGGTAAGGAGTTTGAAATCAAATTCTGTAAAAAATGACCTGTGAAATCCGAAAGGTGCTCTTTGGAATATGGGCCCCTTTGCCCACCTAGGCTGCAAAAAAGTGTCACACATCTGGTATCTCTGTATTCAGAAGAAGTTGAGGAATGTGTTTTGGGGTGTCTTTTTACATATACCCATGCTGGGTGAGATAAATATCTTGGTCAAATGCCAACTTTGTATAAAAAAAATGGGAAAAGTTGTCATTTGCCAAGATATTTCTCTCACCCAGCATGGGTATATGTAAAATGACACCCCAAAACACATTCCCCAACTTCTCCTGAGTACGGAGATACCAGATGTGTGACACTTTTTTGCAGCCTAGGTGGGCAAAGGGGCCCATATTCCAAAGAGCACCTTTCGGATTTCACTGGTCATTTTTTACAGAATTTGATTTCAAACTCCTTACCACACATTTGGGCCCCTAGAATGCCAGGGCAGTATAACTACCCCACAAGTGACCCCATTTTGGAAATAAGAGACCCCAAGGTATTCGCTGATGGGCATAGTGAGTTCATGGAAGTTTTTATTTTTTGTCACAAGTTAGTGGAATATGAGACTTTGTAAGGAAAAAAAAAATAAAAAAAAAATCATCATTTTCCACTAACTTGTGACAAAAAATAAAAAATTCTAGGAACTCGCCATGCCCCTCACGGAATACCTTGGGGTGTCTTCTTTCCAAAATGGGGTCACTTGTGGGGTAGTTATACTGCTCTGGCATTTTCCAGGGGCCCTAATGTGTGGTAAGTAGGTAAATGACCTGTGAAATCCGAAAGGTGCTCTTTGGAATATGGGCCCCTTTGCCCACCTAGGCTGCAAAAAAGTGTCACACATCTGGTATCTCCGTACTCAGGAGAAGTTGGGGAATGTGTTTTGGGGTGTCATTTTACATATACCCATGCTGGGTGAGAGAAATATCTTGGCAAAAGACAACTTTTCCCATTTTTTTTTATACAAAGTTGGCATTTGACCAAGATATTTCTCTCACCCAGCATGGGTATATGTAAAATGACACCCCAAAACACATTCCCCAACTTCTCCTGAGTACGGCGATACCAGATGTGTGATACTTTTTTGCAGCCTAGATGCGCAAAGGTGCCCAAATTCCTTTTAGGAGGGCATTTTTAGACATTTGGATACCAGACTTCTTCTCACGCTTTGGGGCCCCTAGAATGCCAGGGCAGTATAAATACCCCACATGTGACCCCATTTTGGAAAGAAGACACCCCAAGGTATTCAATGAGGGGCATGGCGAGTTCATAGAAATTTTTTTTTTTTGGCACAAGTTAGCGGAAATTTATATTTTTTATTTTTTTCTCAGTCTCCCTTTCCGCTAACTTGGGACAAAAATTTCAATCTTTCATGGACTCAATATGCCCCTCCGCGAATACCTTGGGGTGTCTTCTTTCCGAAATGGGGTCACATGTGGGGTATTTATACTGCCCTGGCATTCTAGGAGCCCTAAAGCGTGAGAAGAAGTCTGGAATATAAATGTCTAAAAAATTTTACGCATTTGGATTCCGTGAGGGGTATGGTGAGTTCATGTGCGATTTTATTTTTTGACACAAGTTAGTGGAATATGAGACTTTGTAAGAAAAAAATAAAAAAATTCCGCTAACTTGGGCCAAAAAAATGTCTGAATGGAGCCTTACAGGGGGGTGATCAATGACAGGGGGGTGATCAGGGAGTCTATATGGGGTGATCACCCCACTGTCATTGATCACCCCCCTATAAGGCTCCATTCAGATGTCCGTATGTGTTTTGCGGATCCGATCCATGTATCCGTGGATCCGTAAAAATCATACAGACATCTGAATGCAGCCTGACAGGGGGGGTGATCAATGACAGGGGGGTGATCAGGGAGTCTATATGGGGTGATCACCCCCCCTGGAAGGCTCCAGGGAGACGCCTGTATGTGTTTTGCGGATCCGATCCATCTATCAGTGGATCCGTAAAAATCATGCGGACGTCTGAATGGAGCTTTACAGGGGGGTGATCAATGACAGGGGGGTAATCAATGACAGGGGGGTGATCAGGGAGTCTATATGGGGTGATCACCACAGTCATTGATCATGCCCCTGTAAGGCTTCATTCAGACGTCCGTATGCGTTTTGCGGATCCGATCCATCGATCAGTGGATCCGTAAAAAATATGCGGACATCTGAATGGAGCTTTACAGGGGGGTAATCAATGACAGGGGGGGTGATCAATGACAGGGGGGGTGATCAATGACAGGGGTGTGATCAGGGAGTCTATATGGGGTGATCACGCCCCTGTAAGGCTTCATTCAGAAGTCCGGATGCGTTTTGCGGATCCGATCCATCTTTCAGTGCATCCGTAAAAATCATGCGGACATCTGAATGGAGCTTTACAGGGGGGTGATCAATGACGGGGGGTAATCAATGACAGGGGGGTGATCAGGGAGTCTATATGGGGTGATCAGGGGCTAATAAGGGGTTAATAAGTGACGGGGGGGGGGGGTGTAGTGTAGTGTAGTGGTGCTTGGTGCTACTTTACTGAGCTACCTGTGTCCTCTGGTGGTCGATCCAAACAAAGGGGACCACCAGAGGACCAGGTAGCAGGTATATTAGACGCTGTTATCAAAACAGCGTCTAATATACCTGTTAGGGGTTAAAAAAATCACATCTCCAGCCTGCCAGCGAACGATCGCCGCTGGCAGGCTGGAGATCCACTCGCTTACCTTCCGATCCTGTGAACGTGCGCGCCTGTGTGCGCGCGTTCACAGGAAATCTCGGCTCACGCGAGATGACGCCAATCGGCGTTAGTGTGACCTGGGAGCGCCGCAGAGATGACGCCTTTCGGCGTTAGCGTGACGGTAAGTGGTTAATCTTCTCATAGATCCCTGTTTCCCCATAGACCAAAGAAACGCGGAGGATAGTGAAGCACTTAGGCCCCTTTCACACGAGCGAGTATTCCGCGCGGATGCGATGCGGGAGTTGAACGCATTGCACCCGCACTGAATACTGACCCATTCATTTCTATGGGGCTGTGCACACGAGCGGTGATTTTCACGCATCACTTTTGCGTTGCGTGAAAATCGCAGCATGCTCCTCTTTGTGTGTTTTTCACGTAACGCAGGCCCCATAGAAATGAATGGGGTTGCGTGAAAATCGCAAGCATCCGCAAGCAAGTGCGGATGCGGTGCGATTTTCACGCACGGTTGCTAGGAGACTATCGGGATGGAGACCCGAACCTTATTATTTTCCCTTATAACATGGTTATAAGGGAAAATAATAGCATTCTGAATACAGAATGCTAAGTAAAACAGGGCTGGAGGGGTTAAAAAAAAAAAAAAAATCATTTAACTCACCTTAATCCACTTGCTCGCGATGCCCGGCATCTCCGTCTGACTCTTTTACTGTATAGGACCTGTGGAGAGCATTAACTATAGTTTAAGGACCTGGGATGACGTCACTCCGGTCATCACATGGTACGTCACATGATCTTTTACCATGGTGATTCACCATGGTAAAAGATCATGTGACGTACCATGTGATGACCGGAGTGACGTCATCGAAGGTCCTTTAGCCAGGTCCTAAAGAAAAGAATACAGAAGCAGATGCCGGCTGCGCTATCAAGTGGATTAAGGTGAGTTAAAATTTTTTTTTTTAACCCCTCCAGTGCTATTTTACTTTTCATTCTGTATTCAGAATGCAATTATTTTCCCTTTATAACCATGTTATAAGGGAAAATAATACAATCCACAGAACACCGATCCCAAGCCCGAACTTCTGTGAAGAAGTTCGGGTTTGGGTACCAAACACGCACGATTTTTCTCACGCGAGTGCAAAACGCATTACAATGTATTGCACTCGCGCGGAAAAATCGCGGGTGTTCCCGCAACGCACCCGCGCATTTTTCAGCAACGCCCGTGTGAAAGAGGCCTTAGGGGTGCGATTTTAAAAAATCATTTATTATACTCACAAAATTAAAAATATAACAAGCATTCAGATCAGCCTGCACAGACGCCCAACCCGGGTTTCGCTACAACGCTTCTTCAGGAGCTCTGATTGCAAAGCCGAAAACAGCTGTTCTCTATCAGCAAGCTAACCCGGGTTGGGCGTCTGTGCAGGCTGATCTGAATGCTTGTTATATTTTTAATTTTGTGAGTATAATAAATGATTTTTTTAAATCGCACTCCTAAGTGCTTCACTATCCTCCGCGTTTCTTTGGTCTATGGGGAAACTGGGATCTATGAGAAGATTAAGAAATACCAGAGAAGGTGTTTGCTGAAGCCTATGGAGATGTGGGGACACAAGTGGTGATAAATACGCACACTGTGAATGGAATCTTGTGAGTATATTTCTTCCTTGCGGTTGTAAAACACAGTGGCAGTACTTCACCATATGGAGTTTCTATTTGCACTCTGCAGGCACTTGTAGATCTGAGGAGGATTTTGTTACATCCTGTGAACCTGGTGAAAACCTAGCTTTCTTCCCTTTTGATCCGAGGAGAGAGGAGAAGAAGAAGAAGATAATAATAATAATAATAATAATAATTCTTTCTGCAGCGTAGTCTCTTTTTTGTTTGAACCTTGGCTAAGTGACAAAAACCCACGTCACCATTTGCGGCTTGCAGCGCAGAGGAACTACTGTAAGATAACCAGAGACATTTCTCCTTTGTATTTTGGACTAGAACATACATGTCAGAAGAGGTGACTGCTCCTCTTTAATGTTAGTGATTCTGGTTTTAGAAAAAAAAAAAAACAGCTGGCTATTGCCCGCATCAACCATTGAACAATTTGCATCAGTGTGGAAAACGGGATTTAATTTGTATCTGTAAAATGTGTATTTTCTTTTCCCTTTAAGTATGCGAGTGAAGCTTCTTGTATTACGGGGAACATACTTAAAGGGTTCTCCGGGAATTAAGAGAATGAAAATACGTACGGTAAATATTAGGCTACTTTCACATTAGCATGTTTTGCGGATCCGTCATGGATCTGCAAAAACGCTTCCGTTACAATAATACAACCGCATGCATCTGTCATGAACGGATCCGGTTGTATTATGTCTTATAGCCAAGATGGATCCATTATGAACTCCAGTGAAAGTCAATGGGGGACAGATCCATTGTGTGAGAGAAAACTGATCCGTCCCCATTGACTTACATTGTGTGTCAGGACGGATCCGTCTTGCTCCGCACCACATGGCGGACTGAAAAACGCTGCAGGCAGCATTTTGGTGTCCGCCTCCAGAGCAGAATGGTGACTGAACGGAGGCAAACTGATGCATTCTGAGCGGGTCCTTTTCCATTCAGAATGCATTAGGGCAAAATTGATCCATTTTGGACCGCTTGTGAGAGCCCATGATGGATCTCCCAAACGGAAAGCCAAAACGCTAGTGTGAAAGTAGCCTTATTTGATTATAAATATATTCTCAAATACTTTTCATTATTTATAATGGCTCCTTTTTGTCTGGGGAGCAATCAGGGGAAACAAAATGGCCGCTGTCCCATTTAGTTCACACAACCTGTCCTGATCACACATGAGGACAAGTTACTTTACAACACTGAGGTAAAGAGCTGTCACATCTCCTTCTCCTCCTCCTATCTACTTGTCAGGTATTATGATCCTGAATACAGCGTATAATAACTTTAGCTGAATCCCTGAGGAATTTAGTTCATAAGGAGACATGAAGTACAGAGCGGACGGACAGGACAGATTGTGGTAATGGAGACTGCATACAAGTGCTGCTGCTTATTAGCCACACCTCACCCTCCTCTCATGTCTCCTCATCTCCATTCCCACAGAGATCCACCTGTATTCAGGATCATGATTTATGACCAGCAGAGCAGAGAGAAGGATGAGGCAGCACTATGGCTCATTGTGGTGAAGTAACTTGCCCTCCTGTGTGATTCGGACAGGTTTTGTGTGTACTGATAGGACAGCGGCCATTTTATTTCTCCTAATGATTGCTCCCTAGACAAAACAAGCCATTCTAAGTAATGAAAGGTATTTGTGAATATAATTTATTATAAAATTAATATTTAAGTATTTTCATTTTTTTTATTTATTCCTGAGAACCCCTTTAATTGCTCAATTTGATTGCTTAAAGGGATTCTGTCATCAAGATTTTCAATATGGAGCTGTTCATATCATCCTCTCAGTCTCCATTATCTAATTAAAAATATACTAGTTTTACCCCACCTGTCCTTTCATTTTGGATAAAAATTGGTTTTATTAATATGCTAATTACCTTACTAGCGTGCCCAAGGGGCTGTCCCTCCGGCCGTTTGTGCCCAGCCGCACCCCTTGTCTCGTAGCCCAGCGCCACCCCACTGCTAATTATGCACTCCTCTCATCGCCGATGGTGCGCTGTAATCTCGCGCATGCGCCCTAAATCCACTGGTCAGCGCCCGCGCGGTGTCCTGGCAGCAACCTCAGCGAACGAAGCGCGCATGCACCAGCTGTCTGCGCACTTCGCCCGCTGGCGCTGACCAGTGGATGTAGGAGTGCATAATTAGCAGTGGGGCAGTGCTGGGCTACGAGATAAGGGGCGCGGCTGGGCACAAACTGCCGGAGGGACAGCCCCTTGGGAATGTTAGTAAGGTAATTAGCATATTTAATAAAACCGATTTTTATCCAAAATGAAAGGACAGGTGGGGGTAAAACTAGTATATTTTTAATTACATAATGGAGACTGAGAGAATGCTATGAACAGCTCCATATCGAAAATCTTGATGACCGAATCCCTTTAATCTTTTAGACAAGCATGTTATTGTGTAACTCCTGTGCAGAACAGTCTGCAGCACCAGCTCAGTAGAGAAGTATTACCCACCACAATTATTGATTTGCTTTAAAACCCTTTCAGGAGCGTGTCTTCAGTTCATAGGAATGCACTCTGTAACCTGCTGTTATAGGATTATTATTACATCAATACAATTGCCCCAATGGCTTCTAATTCCTGCCTGGCGGCTTTGTGTAAGGAATTTTTTTTTCATTTTAAATACCACTTTAAATGATGATTTAATACAGAGTAATATAATAAACTGGAAGAACGGTCTTAGATACTTTGCTCCTCCTAATGTTTATTAAGGCTACTTTCACACTCTCGTTTGGTGCGGATTCGTCATTGATCTGCACAAACTCTTCCGTTCAGATAATACAACTGCATGCATCCGTTCAGAACTAATCTGTTTGTATTATCTTTAACATAGCCAAAACAGATCTGTCTTAAAGGGAACCTGTCACCGGGATTTTGGGTATAGAGCTGAGGACATGGGTTGCTAGATGGCCGCTAGCAAATCCGCAATACCCAGTCACCATAGCTCTGTGTGCTTTTATTGTGTAAAAAAACGATTTGATATATATGCAAATTGAAAATATGACTCTTCTCTGGTCACACAAGTAAGATATGACTCTTATGTTAATTTGCATATGGAACAAATCTTTTTTTTTACACAATAAAAGCACACAGAGCTATGGGGACAGGGTATTGCGGATTTGCTAGCGGCGATCTAGCAACCCATGTCCTCAGCTCTATACACAAAATCCCGGTGACAGGTTCCCTTTAAACACCATTGAAAGTCAATGGGGGACGGATCTGTTTTCTATTGTGCCAGATAAAACTGATCCGTCCCCATTGACTTACATTGTGTGTCAGGACAGATCCGTTTGGCTCAGTTTCGTCAGACTGACACCCCACTGACTTTATTAACCCCTATCAGACCTTTATTAACCCCTATTAGACCTCAGATGAATAAAATTAAAAAAATCCTCACTTCTCCTGCACCGCGGCTCCTCTTCATCACCGGGTCCGGCGTCTCTCTCCCCTGTCAAAGTGCGCGCACTACGTCCTGATGCTGTACGGGGTCAGGACAGTGCAGCGCGGGCCCCATCAAAGAAGACCAGGGAGGGTGACTATCGTAATAGCTTGCTGTGCTTCTTCCCCGCTCCTGGCACCCGATGCATAATGGAAGCGCTCACTAGTATTTGCTTTATACGCATTATCGGTATATCGGCAAGGTTAGATGCCGATAATGTACAAAATCCTGAATATCGGCTGATAATATTGGTACTTTCGTTAATCAGTCGCTCCCTAGATTGTACTGTATTGCCAGTTTAGAACATTACTGTTCTTGGCTCCTATCTGAAAGGAAATGTTTGTGCGCTGCGATTGGCCAGCGCTGCATCAAGACACGCCTCATACAAGAAATCAGTCAGAGGGAGCGCAGACACCGGAGCCTATACCGGGCGAACGGAGCGGCGCCCAGACATACTAGTAAGTGCAGGGGGACCCCTGGGCGCCGCTCTGCCCACTGATCTAGTTCGTTTTTATTTTGTACAGTTGTGAAAGGTCCTCTTTAACTCTTTAGGTGTTCCACAAGAATTGATGGAGATGAAATTTCAGAATTTCACTTTGGCAGATTTGACATTTTAATCAGTTTTTTTCCAGTAGCAAAGCAAGGGTTAACAGCCAAATAAAACTTAATATTTATTACCCTGATTCTGAGGTTTACAGAAACACCCCACATGTGATCGTAAACTGCTGTATGGGCACACGGCAGGGCGCAGAAGGAAAGGAACGCCATATGGTTTTTGGAAGGCAAATTTAGCTGACCTGGATTTTAGAACACATGTCCCATTTGAAGCCCCCCTGATGCACCCCTACAGTAGAAACTCCAAAAAGTGACCACATTTTGGAAACTATGGGATAAGGTGCCAGTTTTATTGGTACTATTTTTGGGTACATATGATTTTTTTTTTTTTTTTTTTTTTTTATTGCTCTATATTACATTTTTTGTGAGGCAAGGTAACAAAAAATTTATGTTTTGGCACAGTTATTTATTTTTACAGCGTTTACCTGAGGGATTAGGTCATGTGAATTTTTTATAGAGAAGATCGTTACGCATGTGGCAATACCTAATATGTCTACTTTTTCTTATTTAAGTTTTACACAATAATAGCATTTTTGAAACCGAAATAATGATGTTTTAGTGTCTGATAGTCTGAGAGCCATAGCTTTTATTATTTTTTGACCGATTCTCTTAGGTAGGGTCTCATTTTTTGCGGGATGAGGAGACTGTTTTATTGATACTATTTTGGGGGGCATGTTGCACTTTTTGTGACGTAAGGTGACAAATGGCTTCTTCTTATTTTACACTTTTTTTATGTTTTTTTTTTTTTTTATGGTGTTTATCGGACAGGGTGGATCATGTGATATTTATAGAGCTGATTATTACGGGCGCGGCGATACCTAATATGTGTGGGTTTTGTTTTGCTTCAGTTTTTTATTATAAAATAAGGAGAAAGGGTTTTTTTTTTTTTGTTTTTTTTTTTTTACTTTTTCAAATTTTTTATTAAACTTTTTTTTAACTTTATTTATGACATTCACTTTTGGGGGTCTGATCCCCTCTGCAATGCATTACAATACATCTGTATTGTAATGCATTGCCTGTTAGTGTATGACAGTCACAGCAGCGCGGGGACTCTATGCTCTCCCTCACCCGACACAAACATCTTTGTCGCGGTCAGTGCGGACCGCGGCATAGAAGGGGTTAATCCGCCGGCATCGGCTTTTACAGAGATGCCGGCGGATACAGCAGGGGCCCGGCTACCACGGACTGCTGGGCCCCTGCAGTGATCGTGCGCGCACCGCTCCGGTGCCTGCGCTATCACTATGACGTACTATTACGTCAAATTGCGGGAACTCAGTAGTTCCCATGACGTAACGTACATACGTCAAAGGCCGGGAAGGGGTTAAATCGCCCCCCTTTTTCCCAATTTTACATATAAAAATTATATAAGCAATAAAAAAATAAACCTATGGTATCGCTGCATCCTAGGTATCGCTGCATCCAAAAATGTCTGAATTATAAAAAAAATAAAAAATAAGCGCCGTAATCCGAAAAATGAAACGCACAATTTCCTTTTTTTTTGTGATCTTGTCTAGAGATGAGCAAATCTACTTCGGATGAAACATTCGCATAAAACTTTGGAGCAGGAGCTCCATACAGTGCTGGCCAATCGTAGCGCACAGCTCATAGCCTGGGAGTCCCAGGCTATGAGCTGTGCACTACGATTGGCCAGCGCTGCAGCAAGGGACAACCCGAATACAAAAACTCTGCCCAGTACAACAGAGGGAGCTGCACACACCAGAGCCTATACCGAGCGAACGGAGCGGCGCCCAGACATACTAGTAAGTGCAGGGGACCCCTGGGCGCCGCTCTGCCCACTGATATAGTTAGTTTTTAGTTTTTAAACTAGTGAAAGGTCCTCTTTAAGTCACATTCAAATTGACAGGCAAGATGATAGGATTACATATAGATGATGTATCTTCAAGTGTAAAGGTTATTAATACATTTCTCATCAGTCGCAAAGCAGAGTTGTTTCATTAGAACCTGTCCCCATTCACACACCCATTCATACTGGCAGTGACCTAAACATCTCTCCCGCTCAATTACACTGTAACAGAGTTTGCACTCAGCCAAATGCAAATCTATTTCGGATGTTTCATCAGAGGTCGATTCGCTCATCTCTAAAAAAAATTTAGAACAGTGATCAAAAAGATGTACATACCATAAAAAACAAGTCCACATACAGCTCTGTAGACCGAAATATAAAAAAAAAGCTATGGCTGTCAGAATATGGCAATGCAAAGAAAATTTAGTTTTACTACAAAAAAAAATAAAAAATACAAGTTTGGTATCGCCGTATTCGTATTGAGCCGCAGAATAAGGATGTCAGGTCATTTTTAGGACGCAGTGAATTCTGTTTTTTTTTTTTATTTTGCCACACAGAATTTTTTTTACTGTTTTCTAGCACAAGACATGGCAAATTAAATGGTGGCATTAAAAAATGCATTGTGTACTGCAAAAAATAAGCCCTCCATATAGCTATGTGAATGGAAAAATAAAAAAAGTTATGGTGATTGGACCGTGGGGAGGAAAAATCCAAAATGCAAAAATGAAAATAGGCCTCATCTTTAAGGGGTTTAGGGTACTTTCACACTTGCGTTAACGTTTTCCAGTATAGAGTTCTGTCACCGTTTCAGCTTCAGTGTATCCTAATGCATTCTGAATGGAAAGCCTTCCATTCAGTATGCATCAGGATGTCTTCAGTTCAGTCACTCTTACGGTATTTGTCCGGAGAAAATACCACAGCATGCTGCAGTATTTTCCCCGGGCAAAATTCCAGAACATTTGCTGGAATGCCGGATCCGGCATTCATTTCCTTTTTAAATGTATTAATGTCGGATCCGGTACTAAGTGTTCCGGAAAACCGGATCAGGTTTCCCGATCTGCGCATGCGCAGACCTTTTTAAAAATGTGAAGAAAAAAAATATATATATATATATATATATATATATATATATATATATATATATATACTGGATCCGTTTTTTCCGGATGACACTGGAGAGACTGATCCGGTGTTTCAATGCATTTGTCAGCCGGATCCAGAAACAAATGCTATCCGTTTGCATACGGATTTCCGGATCCGGCAGGCAGTCACAAGTGTGAAAGTACCCTAAGAGAGGGGTGAACCTAGCTTTTTAATACAAGCAAAATAATTCTGACCTCACTCATTGATTAAATATGTTCAGATTTTTTGTTTTAGTGTAATAATTAGAAATAAAACATTATCACAAGCTTCCAAGCCCAAGTTTAAATATGATTTCCCGGTAATTAGGTTTCTATTTTAGTTAATAGTCCCTGTTGGAAGAGATTGGTGGTAAACTGACGGGGTGTTCCTGTAGTGTTCTCCTGGGTTGGCCGTTAGTTTATTGTGAGTGTTGCAATTATTGTTTGTTAATGGCCTTCCAGGTGCGGGATAATTCTAAGTGTTATTGGCTGTTATGATTGTGCCCTCAGGAGGAGAACAGGGCATACCCAGTGTGCGCTCACATTCACGTTATAAAGGCAATAAAGTGTATGGCTGGAACGCTGGGTATTAAATACAATCTGTGTATTTCTGAAACATTAGTACCACAACGTGTAACGGAAAATATCACCTATTTTGGGCAGCAACCGTAATGCTCAAAAAACATACAATGCTATTTCTTCTAAAGAGGACCTGTCTCCACGAAATTCAGTCTGCAGGTAGCATGTGATAGAGCAGAGGGAGCTGAGCAGATTGATGGCTAGTGTTTGGTTTGTTTTCTTTTCCAGCCAGCAAAGGAAACCATATGGCTAATAACAATACATTAGTAAGTGGCTTGTATTAACTACTTCTACATAATAAATTCTATCTGCTGAAGTGAGACAGCCCCTTTAACTGTCAATCACTGTGTGGCACCTCCCACATGACTCCTAAGCATAAAAAGAGATTTAAATCATTGCAGGTTTTACTGATTCTTTTTCCATAAGTCTATGGCTCTAAATCTGTTGCTGTAGAACATGAACATGTCTGCAGATTGAACTGCATTTTCATGGTGACAGGTTCCCTTTAAGATGGCAGCAAAAGGGATCGATATTATTTTGTACATAATCACATGACTTAGATATCAGAATTTTAGTAGAAATTAACATGCCAAATGATGGTTGATGAGTGAGGGCCAATGCAAGGGGGTGGGGCATCAATACCTTATTGCGGCAGAAAATAGGGCCACAGCAGAGCTCAGTGATGCACAATAAACTGCACAAGAAGGATCAAAAATTACAGTGCAGCACAAAATAGTGCCCCCAACAGCACAAAATACCTTCTCAGAAGATGCCCTTCTGTGATGACCAGCTGCGGCTGCCATGTTCTGTCCTTCTACTCCAGTTGCCTAAAGACGGCAATACAGTTGAATTCAGGAATCTGGAGGGCACCTGTGGTCATCGGCTAAGTACATAACTTTACGCCCCCAAATAACTCTGGGAGCGACAGGTCAATTCTTACCTGGATGGCAGCCCCCTGGGCATTGGCCCGCCAGGAAATCTCCCTGTAGAATCTATGGCCAATACACCCCTGAACGTTGGACTTTATAAGAAGGGTTCGACACTAGATGAAATTTGCTGTTATATTTGCAATCCAAAATCTTATAAGTGACATATTTGGTTGTATTTATGAGCTTCGTCAAACTCTGATTGCTGCAGCAGTGGGAAATGTGGCAGCCGCTGCCAAAGAGTTCCTTTCGGAGTAGGAGCCTATTTGTAAACCATCAAAATTTGAGTGCCATGTAAGGCTACTTTCACACTTGCGGCAGACTGATCCGGCAAGCAGTTCCGCCACCAGAATTGCCTGCCGGATCTGACAAAACGCAAATTTTTCACGCAACGAATCCGTCGTTCCGTCGACTATAATTAAAGCCGGATCCGTCATTCCGTTTCATACCGTCGACAGTTTTTGACTGATCCATCCGCAGGATCTGTCGTAAAAGCGGATCCGTCTATTCAGTTTTCTTCTGTTTTTAAACGGAAAGACGGATCCGGTATTCAAATTTTTGAGATAAAAAGATGCAATCTGTAAAGCAAATACTACAGTGGCTTTAAAAGACAACTGAAGGTCACTTACCACTCAGAAGTTCCTTCAGCAGATTGCAAAGATTATGCCGGACCATATTCATTTTGGATTTCAGGCTCTAATTCTGGTTTCACGCTGGAGAAGACTTCTTCGAGCCAGAGGCGTAGAAAGCGTCGCTATTGGGTGCATCCAATAACCTCTGCAAGAATAAGAAGGGGAGTTTTTGAAACTGTTTCCTGAATTGAGGAATTATCCTGAAAAATTCTTTAACTACTTACGGATGACGGTAGAAAGTTTTGATGATCTTTTACGTGTGTCACCTCACATTCAAAGACAAGACACCACTTTCCGCCGCTGTGTTTCCCCAGCAGAACGCCTATTGTTGACCATAAGGTAAAGTACATACTTATTACATATAGTACCAATTAATTTCTGTCTAAATTTTTTAAAGCTGCTCTTTGGTAGTGTGAAACCATAAGTTTTTGAACTAAAATTTGCTCCAGTTTTTCTGGGATCACTGTACAAAGTGCCTAATTTTGGCCACAATTGATGCTCAGCATTATTATTTTTAATTGTACATCTTGTATGTAAAAGTTTTAATCCATATAATGGTCATTAAAGATGTAGAATGAACTGTGATATTGGTCACCATGGAGAACAAACTTTTATCGTTTATTTTTTCACCAAAAATTATATAGGCCACATAAAAAATCTTGACCAAACAAAAATATGTAAATAAGGTCCAATACAATTGCGTCCAATTGATATACCTTGTATATTGTTTTTTGAAAATCTTTTTAATACCCTAATTTTTTTTTTTTTAGGTTTCTGGCAAGTGGAGAAAGTTTCAGCTCACTCCATTTTCAATTTCGCCTTGGCATATCAACTGTCTCCATAATTGTCAAAGAGACATGCCGTGTTTTGTGGGAACAACTGCATGATGAATTTATACCACATCCAACTAGACAGCATTGGACAGAAATGGCTGAAAGATTTTGGGAAGTTTGTCAGTTTGTCAACTGCATAGGAGCGGTAGACGGGAAACCTATTCGGATTATCAAGCCCCAAGGAACCGAATCAGAGTTTTACAACTACAAGAAATATTTTTCGATAATCCTAATGGCCATCGCAGATGCACAATATCGTTTTGTTGCCGTCGACGTAGGGGCCTATGGACGCACCAATGATTCTATGGTATTTAAAAATTCTAATATGGGCCGTAGTCTATAACAGACAATTTGATTTTCCTCTTCCTCAACCACTGCAAGGTACTGATGGCCCACCCATGCCATTTGTATTGGTTGGTGATGAGGCCTTCCAAATGTGTGGAAATCTTGTTAAACCGTATTCAAGCCGCACATTAGATTTTAAAAAAAAATGCACATACAACTACCGCTTGACCAGGGCTCGAAGAATGGTTGAATGCACATTTGAAATTTTGGTAGCAAAATGGAGGATTTTCACTAAACCAATTCATATGAAGGTTGAATCTGTTGACGAGGTTGTAAAGTCTGCTGTGGTGTTACACAACTACCTCCTTAAAAAAGAACCACTCAATTTAGAACCGGTAGCGGAGGACAGCGAGATCGCAAGCTTTCAAAGTTTTGGATCTCGGTCAAGTGTAGCGGTTTCACAGATGAGAGACTGGTTTGCGGATTATTTCTGCTCGGAAGCAGGAAGGGTGGACTGGCAGGACCGATTTGTATAAACATTTTGTGATTAATTTTCAAATAACCGTTAATTTCTGTTTGTTTGCCAGTTTGTTGGTGGTTACAGTGTGTTGTATTTGTTTTCGATTGGATTTTTGGTTCAATAAATATTGATTTTCAACTTACTGGAAAGTTTTTTGTTTTTTTTTGTTTTTTTTAAATATATTTATGTGCCCACGATAGAGGAGAAACATTCTTGCGTCGCTCCACTGGCGATGGTATATTATGTGAGGCATGTTTATAGAGACTCATTTTCAATCTCTACACGCTTGTGTCGCTCCACTGGCGCTAGTAGATTTAATCAGGCCTGTTATGGAGACGGAGGTTAAATCTGCCCAATAGGAGCGAATAGTTGTCGCTCCGCCAGTGCTGGGAGATTATGTCTGGCCTCTTATACACCTATCTTTTCCACAATCTCCCAATGCTGAAGGAGCGACAATGGGGGGTGGAGGGAAGTGATTGGTTTGGGTCCACTCTGTCCTGTTGTTCTGCCACTGTGGACAACAAAGTGCGTGTTGGTGCAAGTGGAACAGAGGGAGTATTAAGAGTGGATTGGGTAGGAGAAGGAGTTTCCCGAGCAACAGTAGAGGGAGTGGTGAAAGAGGTAGGAGCATAGTAAGAAGGAGGAGAAGAAAAGTGTTGAGAAAAGAGCTTGGGGGTTTGGGACGGGGGTGGGAATGCAGAATGCATCTGTGGAGGCTGTAAAGAAGGATAGGTGTGGGATGGGGGAATAGGTGTGGGATGGGGGAAGAGGTGTAGGATGGGGGAATAGGTGTAGGATGGGGGAATGGTTGTGGGGCGGTGTGCCAGTTGCCACAAGACGCTGTCCATTTGTCTTCTGGCCTCATACTGCTGGTTGGGTGATAATCGTTCCAGCGCAGGTAACAACGATACAATATAGTGATGCATCGGACTCATTTGTGTCGTCATCACCGCCCCCTCCTGAAGACGACTCAAATGATCCTCCACAGATCCTTCAACCCATACATGAGCCTTGTGAGGTCTTCGTAGTCCGCCTGGCGGCCAGAGGGCCCAGGTAGGGGAACAGGTAGGGAACCCGGGTGTTCCTGACCAGCAGTAGGAGCAGGACGAGAGGCACCCGCGGTGACTTGCTCTTCAGGGACCGCCTCCTGTGGAACTTCGGGCCCCAGAGTGCTGCTTGATGATCTTTCTGTGAAGCAAAGAAAAAAAAAAATAATTAGCAATTTTTTTTGATAGGAGAAACTCTGGAATAGAGGTGAGCAAAGAGACTTCAGAAGCTACATAGGAAGTTGCATTCTAAAAAATACATAAACATACTGTACATAGATGGAGGCCATGCATTAAATTAGTTTTCAAGGAAGTGTCTATGTACAGTATAGCCTTTTTTGTGGAAAGCAACTTCTAATGGAAAAATCGGAAGCACGCATTGCTCATCTGTACTCCACTAAATACAATTTGGATGTCCAAGATAGAGTGCCAAAAAACAGTCTGCCTGGGCCATACACCTAGTTTGAGAAGACATAATCTATAGAAACCATATATCTTACCTTCGCATCTCTAGGGTTCTTCGTAGGAACCCCAAGGCGGCAGAATAGCAGTATTCCCACCTCTAGGTTCCTCCCAACCCACTCGGGCGCCGAAGTTCCTCATTAAAGGCCTTCTTGTAGTGGTCCCTGATTGAGCGCCACCGAACCATGATCGTATCCCCTATAAAGTAGTAAATAAAAAAATGATGTATATTATAAAAATCAGTGGTTTAATCAAAGTTGGTTTACAATTATTTAATTGAAACAGCCACAAGAATAAAAAATATTTTTTATTCAAAAAAAATTCAGTGGCGGTGATAAAAAAAAAAAAGACTGTAAACCACTTTTGATAAAAAAAAATTTACGTGTCTGCTATCTACAAATTAAATACTTTATACTTACGGCATTGCCCCTGTTGCCTTTCTCTGAGGTCGTCCCAGTTGGGCAGAATGGCCGCACATATATAGTTTCAGAGGAGCAGTGTTCGCTGATGGTCTGCGTGGCGGCGGTCGGTGTGGTCCCACAACGGTGTACGTTCCTCCACCATATGGATGAGGAGGACATTGTCGATATAAAATCGTTCAACGTCCTCCTCGTGCCTTCTGGTGGAGATTTGGGAACCCAAAAAGAAAAAAATTAAACTTTAATCTTTGATAAATTAGAATTTAATAAAAACCATAACTTTACAATACTCACACGATCACGACCGCCGCGTGCTCCAAGACGTCCTCTGGCAGATGGTAGATTACCTCTGACTGGCAACGGGACGAGATGGCAAAAAATAAAAATAAATATATATACAATGCCTAAAACTTTGAAAAGTATAACAAAAATATTAACCAACCGTTTCTCCTCCACCCCCGACTTCCTCCTCCCCTGTTCCTCTGGGTTGACTGGGACAACTCTCCTCCATAGATGCTGACTGATATATAATTATTATTAGAATAATAACACAATATACATTTTGGAATGCTAAGGAACTTTACATACCACATCCTGGTGGCGTCGTGATCGAGGAGGAGAGCTCCCGGCCTCACGCTACAGTCATGTGAAAAAATTCGGACACCCTTTGAAAGCATGTGGTTTTTTGTAACATTTTTAATAAATGGTTATTTCATCTCCGTTTCAACAATACAGAGAGATTAAAGTAATCCGACTAAACAAAGAAAACTGAAGAAAAGTCTTTTCAAGATCTTCTGTAAATGTCATTCTACAAAAATGCCTATTCTAACTGAGGAAAAAGATAGGACACCCTTGCCCCTAATAGCGAGTGTTACCTCCTTTGGCTGAAATAACTGCAGTGAGACGGTTCTTGTAGCCATCTACCAGTCTTCGACATCGGTCTGAGGAAATTTTACCCCACTCCTCAATGCAGAACTTTTTCAGCTGTGAGATGTTTGAGGGGTTTCTTGCACGTACAGCCCTTTTCAAGTCACCCCACAGCATCTCAATGGGATTCAAATCTGGACTTTGACTTGGCCATTCCAGGACTCTCCATTTCTTCTTTTTCAGCCAATCTTTGGTTGATTTACTAGTATGTTTTGGGTCATTGTCATGTTGCATGGTCCAGTTCCGCTTCAGCTTTAATTTTCTAACTGATGGTCTCACATGTTCTTCAAGCACCTTCTGATACACAGTAGAATTCATCGTGGATTCTATGATGGTGAGCTGACCAGGTCCTGCTGCAGCAAAGCAGCCCCAAACCATGACACTTCCACCTCCATGCTTCACAGTTGGTATGAGGTTCTTTTCTTGGAATGCTGTGTTTGGTTTACGCCAAACATGTCCTCTGCTGTTGTGTCCAAATAATTCAATTTTGGACTCATCTGTCCAAAGAACATTATTCCAGAAGTCCTGGTCTTTGTCAACTTTATCTCTGGCAAATGTCAGTCTGGCCTCGATGTTTCTCTTGGAAAGCAAAGGTTTCCTCCTTGCACACCTCCCATGCAAGTTAAACTTGTACAGTCTCTTTCTGATTGTAGAGGCATGTACTTCTACATCAACAGTAGCCAGAGCCTGCTGTAGTTCTCGAGATGACACTTTAGGGTTTTTGGAGACCTCTTTTAGCATCTTGCGGTCTGCTCTTGGGGTGAACTTGCTGGGGCGACCAGTCCTGGGCATGTTGGCAGTTGTTTTGAAAGCCCTCCACTTGTAGACTATCTTCCGGACAGTGGAATGGCTGATTTCAAAATCTTTTGAGATCTTTTTAAATCCCTTCCCAGACTCATAGGCTGCTACAATCTTTTTTCTGAAGTCCTCTGACAGCTCTTTTGCTCTCACCATGGTGCTCACTCTCACTTCAACAGTCAGGAGCACACCAAACTAAATGTCTGAGGTTTAAATAGGGCAAGCCTCATTCAACATGCAGAGTAACGATCTACTAATTATGTGCACCTGGTGTGAGATCTGAGCCAATTTAAGAGGGAATACATGTGAGGGTGTCCTATCTTTTTCCTCAGTTAGAATAGGCATTTTTGTAGAATGACATTTACAGAAGATCTTGAAAAGACTTTTCTTCAGTTTTCTTTGTTTAGTTGGATTACTTTAATCTCTCTGTATTGTTGAAACGGAGATGAAATAACCATTTATTAAAAATGTTACAAAAAACCACATGCTTTCAAAGGGTGTCCTAATTTTTTCACATGACTGTATGACGAAGATATGCCTATAAAAAATATTTTTATTGTATATTTGAACTTTAAATAAAAGAACAGACCGACGAAAATAATACTTACTTGTCATTGTAATTTTAACCGCTTTACGTCCGCCCATAGGATATAAACGTCCTATGGGTGGACCTCTATTTCTGAAAGCACGTTTTAAAACGTCCTTTCAGAAATAGCAGCTGCACGCTAATCGTGCAGCTGCTGATCGGGTTGCCCGCTGTCAGTGACAGCAGGGCAACCCTAAGACAAGGCAGGGACAGTGCCCAGGTGTCCCTGCCTTCCGGATCACTGCAGACACAGCGCTCACCGAGCGCTGTGTATGCAGAGAAGGAAGCGCTATGCGCTTCCTGTTCCGGCCCGGCAGTCATGTGACCGCCGTGACCGGAGAGTGCAGGGGCTGTGTGAGGTCTCTCAGAGACCTCGATCAGCCCTGCTCTGAGGCTGTACAGCGCTGGATTGCTGCTGTACAGCCTCTCTAGGGGTGTATTTGTCCTGTAACTGGGGCTACTATGTCAGCCCCAGTTACAGGAGAAATCAACAGTGAAAAAAAAAATATGAAAAAGTGAAGTAAATGTCCCCCAGAGGTCTTGTATGACATTATGGGGGGACGAAAAGTGTAAAATAAAAAAAATTTCACATGTAAAAAAAAGTCCCCAAGTAAGGAATGAAAAAAAAAAGCTAAAAATAGAAAAAATAAAAGACATATTTGGTATTGCCGCGTCCGTAAAAACCAGCTCTATAAAAATATCACATGACCTAACCCCTCGGATGAACACCGTAAAAAAAAAAAAAAAAGTGTCAAAACAAGCAATTTTTGTCACCTTGCATCACAAAAGGTGCAACACCAAGTGATCAAAAACGCGTATGTCCCACAAAATAGTACCAATAAAACCGTCACCTCATCCCGCAAAAAATGAGCCCCTACATAAGAAAATCTCTCAAAAAATAAAAAAAACTATAGCTCTCAGAACATGGACACATTAAAACATAATTTTTTTTGTTTCAAAAATGCTATTATTGTGTAAAACTTTAATAAATGAGAAAAAGTATACATATTAGGTATCGCCACGTCCGTAACAATCTGCTCTATAAAATGTAACTTGACTGAACCCCTCAGGTGAACGCTGTAAAAATAAATAAATAGAAACTGTGCTAAAACAACCAATTTTTTGGTCACCTTGCCCCATAAAGTGTTATAATGAATGATCAAAAAATCATATGTACCCAAAAATAGTACTAATAAAACTGGCACCTTATCCCCTAGTTTCCAAAATGGGGTCACTTCTTGGGAGTTTCTACTGTAAGGGTGCATCAGGGGGCTTCAAATGGGACATGGCATCTAAAAACCACGTGGAGTTCCTTTTCTTCTGCGCCCTGCCGTGTGCCCATACAGCAGTTTATGACCACATGTGGGGTGTTTCTGTAAACCGCAGAATCTGGGTAATAAATATTGAGTTTTGTTTGGCTGTTAACCATCGATGTGTTAAAGAAAAAAAATTGATTAAAATTGAAAATCTGCCAAAAAAGTGAAATTTAAAAATTTGATCTCCATTTTCCTTTAATTCTTGTGGAATGCCTAAAGGGTTAACAAAGTTTGTAAAATCGGTTTTGAATACCTTGAGGGGTGTAGTTTCTACAATGGGGTCATTTATGGGGGTATCCACTATGTAGGCCCCACAAAGTGACTTCATACCTGAACTGGTCCTTTTAAAAAGTGGGTTTTGGCAATTTTCTTAAAAATTTGAAGAATTGCTTCTAAACTTCTAAGCCTTCTAACGTCCTAAAAAAATAAAATGACATTTCCAAAATGATGCCAACATAAAGTAGACATATGGGGAATGTTAAATAATAAATATTTTGAGGTATCACTTTCTGTTTTAAAAGCAGAGAAATTGAAATTTAGAAAATTGCGAATTTTTCAAATTTTTGGGTAAATTTGGGATTTTTTCAAAAAAAAAGGTGAAATATTTTGACTCAAATTTATGACTATCATGAAGTACAATGTGTCACGAGAAAACAATCTCTGAATGACTTGGATAAATAAAAGCGTTCCAAAGTTATTACCACATAAAGTGAGATATGTCAGTTTTGCAAAATTTGGCCTGGTCAGGAAGGGGGCAAATGGCCCAGATGGCAGGTGGTTAATGAAAAGCTGGATGGCTGCAAATTTTTTTGTTGGTCTAAAAAAAATTGTAACATTTTGACAGGTGGTCATATTGTTGAACGAAAAAATACTACTTCTAACATGCACTATGTACTTATATTACCTGCAACCCCTATGCTACAGTACATAGGGGTTGCAGTTAATATGAGTACATAGTGGATGCTAGGAGTAGCAGTACACAGGACTACTACTCCTAACATGCACTATGTACTGACAGCTACTATGTACTTATAGCTCATATGTATAAGTACATAGGAGCTGTTTATATGTCATTTTTCTGTCTAAAAATAAAAAATGTACTCTCCTTCTCTGGCTTGCTCCCAACTCCCTTGCAGGCAGGATCCAGACAGGATGGCGCGAAACTTGCTCCTCCTCTATCAGGCGCAGAGTGGATATCCGGATCAGTCGTTGCGTCGTTCGCCGGAACATTTTAAGCCGGATCCGTCCTTTAATACAATTCAATGGAAATTAAGGGCGGATCCGGCGTTACGGCGAATGCTACGGCCTTTGAGCCAGAGAAAAAAAATTGAGCATGCTACGGTTTTGTATTTCGACGGAAACGTCGAAAAGACTGAAGCGGAGCAATCCTGATGCATCCTGAAGGCCATACTATCCATTCAGAATGCATGGGGATAAAGCTGATCAGTTCTTTACCAGATTTGAGCCCACTAGGACGGAACTCGGCGCCGGAAAAGAAAAGCGCTAGTGTGAAAGTACCCTAATGTATTATATACTGTGTGTATTTATATATAATTAGGGATTTCCTCTGGTAGGCAGGGTGCGGATGCAATACAGAGGCAAGACCACGGTTGAAAAAACAAAGTCCAGTGTTTAGTCACACAGAAAAGGCAGAAAGGAAAAACAATGCTTTAGGGTCGTGGTGTTACTTCACACAGCAAGAGTCCCCAAAACAACATGAATCACCTGGCAGACCACAGCAGGCTTTAGGGTGCCTGACTCCCAGCAGGCGGCTCTCATGCAGCTCTCAGCCTTGCAGTATGGCGTATCTCCTCATCTCCCAAAACCACAGAGCTTCCACAGCTCCACTATCACTTGGAGGATTATACCACAGCTGAGCTGCTGGCTGGGTTTTTAAACCCAGCCCAAAACCTGGCCTGGACGTGGGGAACAGCCACCCACCCTGCTCTTTGGCTGCTCCCAATAAGAACCGGCCCGGATTGGCTTTACAGCAACACTAAGTAAAACAGTGTCAGCGAGCACTAGCTGCCACTGACACACAAAATTACCGGTTCCTATCTCACCGAGGCCAGGAACCTCGGTGACAAGTATCTTCCGGTATTTCCAATTAGCCCCTCCAGCATACAGCCCTATGTAAAATAATATCACCCCCTTGCCTTCAGCCTCTCCAGCATACAGTCCCATGTAAATAATATCACCCCAACTACCCTCTCTTCAGACCCCTCTAACATACAGTCTCCAGTACAAAGATGATTCCTTCTCCCTTCAGCCCCTGCAAAAAGCCCCCCAAGTAAAAATAACAGTCACTATTCTCCTCCACATACTTACCTACAGACTTTGCTCCTGCTCTGTAGAATCTCCTGCACATCGTTAGGCCCGCCCCCTGGATGACGAGACTCCGCCTCTTTCCCTGACATCATACCTCCTAGGATCAACTACATTCTAGACACTACGCTCGCTCTACTGCCTCATAGGCTTCAGGCGCTGAAGCCTATGAGGAAGAACGGAGGGGACTGGAGCCATAGGCTCCCATGATCCTCATTTTAGTGTTTGCTGCCTGGCGCCCCCTGCAATTTTGTGCCCAATCTCGGCTCAGGTCGGGCCGGCCGGCTGCTGTAGCCTGTAGAGACCGACTGCGAGCTGTGTCGGCCGCCGGGCGCCCCTGTTGCCATAGCGCCCTGTGCGGCCGCACAGCTCGCACACCCCAAAGGCCGGCCCTGCACCAACACATGTGAAGCCTTTGTGCAGATTCTATGAGGCCCCATAAAATCTAGTTGAGCCTCTGTAGCAAGAGTTTTCATGTGGTACTGCAAGTAATCAAACTGTTCTCACAGAAGTAGTTTAGGTCTTAGAAACTTCTTCTCTGTGAACACAATGGTAAAATTGCTGCTTCTCAGTGTCCCGAGCCTACCACACCATAATATATAGAGATAATCCACGGCACACCAAAGTCTTTTGCTTTGCAAATTTATTATTGGTACAAAAATATTCACAAATTTTGTCAATATATGACTGGTCGCGCCATCATAGTAATATTAGCATAAATCACATATCTTTGTAGGCCGTAATGTGTCCCAACGTTTCGGTCCTGTCAAAGACCTTTCTCAAGGGATCTGTAAATAAATATAACTGTTTTATTGGCGTCTACATTTGGCGACCATAATATACTATTGACATGTGGTGAGGGAGGAAACGATATGAATTCGGCGAATTGTACACATACATATATATGTGTGCATGCGTACATCTGCACACACACACATATATATGTACATACACATACATAAACATACATACAGGTCTCAGATTCTAACTATAGTAAAAAGAGAGTAGCGGTTGGGTAAAGTAAGAGGGATACAAGACAGATAGAGCAAATGCTGTCTCTAAGAGAGAAGGACATAATGATCAGGACTGGGCTATAGCATGAACCAATCAATGGAGCATAAAATTAAGTCAGGAATCTATGTATTAAATAGATTAGGTAAGTCTAGTAAGTATCCAGAGAATTATCTGTGGATAAAACAAGCAGCAGATTGAATGTCATTGTCTAGTGCATAGATATATAGCATAAGGACTCACCATGGCCGGGTAGCAAACGGCTTGATGCAGGCGCTATGTGTGTCTGCGTTTGTCTGCATTTTAAACTAAGGGGCCGGAAGTCATGTGGGCGCTTTGCCCTGTGTCCGGGTTCAGCCGGTCACATGATCGTCAGTGACGTCATGTGAACCGTGTGACCGCGGGCCGCAGTGTGCGCATGCGCACTGGGTACTGGGACAGAAATAGAAGATAGCTTAATGCAGGGGATATATGACATGTTGTATCATGGAAAACGGGAATAATAGGCTGGGGATCAGTCTGCTGATTGGTTAAGAGGAGGAAGAAAAGTTATAAAGAAGGATATTGAGGATATTTTTAAAAATAAGGAGTATATATAGTTCTATGCTAGCGCTTTAATTAAGAAGAATGGGGAAAGTTATCTCAAGTAAAGAAAGGGGGGTCACATACATATGTAGATGGAATGGTTTAAAGTAGAATTAAACAATTGCTTCGATTCTTGTCGTGCTAAAATGTGAAGAATACATTTTTTTAAAAGAGAACAAAAAACAAGAAACAAGAGGCGAATGTTCTAGATTTAGTGGATAAGTGTCTCAGCATATAGGTATCTATATATACTATAATCTTTATACTATATTATGATCTATGATGAGAGGGAGGGAAGAGGGGGATGGAAGAGGGGAAAAAAGGAAGGGAAAAAGGGGGGGGGAAAGGAAAGAGGATGGAAGGAAAATGCGGGGGAAGGGAAGGGGGGGGGGTTGGGGGGGGGGAAGGGGTTTTATTCTCACCAACTTGTATATTGACTATGATTTATAATCCAACTAGGGAGCCTGAAATAAAGGAGAAGTATATGCATATTAATATCAAAGAAATAACATTATGACACCATATCAGTCCACAATACCGAAAAACAAGAATGAATGTTTAAAGATTGAGTATTTAAAGATCACAGTAAAAGTCACATTCCCGGTTGAGGCCTCTTGGGGATAAAGTGTCCAGTCGGTGTATCCAGAAACTTTCTCTTTGTTTCAATGTTTTAATCCTGTTACCGCCTCTCGGTGGGGTATTAACTTGTTCCAAAACCTGATAGCGTAAGGATGAGATCTGATGGTTGTGTTCCTTAAAATGTGCTGGGATTGGTAACAAAAACTGTTCAGTCCTAATGGTGGATTTATGTTTAGAAATACGATTCCTTATTTGCTGCGTGGTTTCACCCACATAAAAAAGTCCACACGGGCATTTAATTAAATAAACGACAAATGAGGAATCACAGGTATAGTACCCTTTGATAGGGAATCTTTTGCCGGTGTGTGGATGTGTGATAAAGTTTCCTTTGATCACACTCGAGCACTGCGCACAGTGTAGGCACGGGAAAGTGCCATATTTTGGATTCTGTAAAAAACGCTGTTTTGGTATTTTATTTAAAGGTCCAATATCTGCACGGATGAGGTGGTCCCTAATGTTTTGTGATCTTTTATAACAAGCGATGGGAGGAGACTGAAACTCTGGGATCCCGGGGTATGCTTGTGACAGTATGGACCATTGTTTTCTGATTGTATGTTGGATTTTTGGGGAAAGGGGGTGGTATGTGAGAATGCATGGTATCCGTGGTGAGGGAATGGTGGTTTGTGAGGTAGTTTGTTTACATATTGTCGATTTGTTGGTAATCAGTTGGTCAGGGTAGCCTCTCTGTCTGAATTTAGATTTCATATCTGATTGTCTCTGTTGTAAAGTTGATGGATCTGTTACTATTCTTTCTAACCTTGTGAATTGAGATTTGGGAAGTGACGCTTTGGTGGCTCTAGGATGGTTACTAGTATAATGTAGTAGGCTATTCCTGTCCGTTGGTTTATTGTAAAGGTCAAATTGAATGTGACCAGATGGATCCTTCAGGACTAAGGTATCCAAAAAACTAATTTTCTCGGTGTTGGTTATGATAGTGAAACCAAGTTCTGGGTAAATGTTGTCAAAGTAGTGATGAAAGTGCAAAGCACTTGACATGGGACCTCTCCACAAACAGAAAATATCATCGATAAATCGAAGCCATATTTTCGCATGTTGTTGAAACAGATGATGTGTGTAAACAAACTGTTCCTCAAAGTGGATCATGAAAGCGTTTGCGTAGGGCGGGGCTCCGTTAGCCCCCATCGCGGTACCCCGTTTTTGAACATAGTATTGATCCCCAAAGAGGAAGTAGTTTTCCTGCAACACTAAAGTAAGTAGAGATAGGCAAAATTCCTGTTGTGTGGGAGATAAAGTAGAGGCAGTGGCAAGTAGGTGTGCTGTGGCTTTGATGCCTTTGTCATGTTCAATGGACGTATAAAGGCTGTTGACATCCATGGTCAACAGAATGGTATCTGGTTCTGGTTGGATCTGTTTAATTTTAGAGATGAAGTCATTGGTGTCTAATAAAAATGATCTTGACGTCTTAATGAGTGGGGTAAGTATACGGTCTAGGTAGATGGAGAGGGGGGACAGGATGGATTCTGTAGAGGCAACGATTGGTCTTCCAGGGGGGTTCTCGAGGTTCTTGTGTATTTTGGGCAAAATATAAAAAACTGGGATTATTGGATGTTGTTTAGTTAAATAAGTTGTTGTTTTGCTATCAATTATACCTAGTTCTTGGTAGTGAGATAAGGTGGACTGAATTTTCTTGGCTAACATTAATGTTGGATTAGATGGTAATGGAAGATAGGTAGTAGAGTCACTCAATTGTTTTTGCACTTCATTAATGTACATAGACTTGTTCATAACTACTATTGCGCCACCTTTGTCAGCAGGTTTAATAACGATGTCCTGGTTAGTTTGTAATTCCGTGATAGCCCTTTGTTCTTCTATGGGGAGATTATTGGTGTGTTTAAATTTACCAGTCTGTTGGGCCTTAATGATCTGTTGAATGGATTGGTATGTGAAAGAGATATAGGTTTCTGCTGGGTGGTAGGTTCTAGGAGGCATGAATGTGCTTTTTAATCTCAGATCTAAGTTTTTCAATGATAAAGGGTCTGAAATAGTGGCTTGTGATGGGATTGAGATGGGGTCTGCCTGGTTAAAATGTGCCTTTAGTCTTATGTTGCGAAAAAATCGCTGTAATTCTAATTCCAAGTGAAATGTGTCAAGAGGAGTGGTGGGACAAAAGGTTAATCCTTTTTGCAAGACTGAGATGTGTGCTGGAGATAAGTTCATGGAGGAAATATTGACAACTAAGTTCTCAACTTTACCTGGGAGCGAGTCTGGATTCTGTTGTCGGTGTCTGTGCCTCTTGCCCCTCCGCGTTCGTTTCTGTTGTAGCGTTGGCGTGTCCGTCCTCGTCCTAAAAAAGGTTGGGAATTGTATTGGTTGTAGGGTCGGTCGCTTTCGGATCCAGAGGAACTTGCGGAGAAGTGTTGTTGGCGGTTATCTCGTGGTGGCCGAAAGTTGGGATCCCTCCACCTGTAGACTCGATTGGAGCGGTAGTCTTCCGCGTCTCTGATGAACTTTGTTCTTTTCCTGTTCTGTTAGCTTCTGGAACTCAGAAATCTGTTTGGTTGTTTTCTCCTTTAGGTTTGTCCACTCCTCTTGTGGCAATATTGTTGAGAGTTGGTTCTCTGTGGATTCAATCTGTTTCGTTAATTCGCCAATTGTTTGATGAGCTTTGTCTATGGTCAGGAGCATTAAATCAAAAGAGCATTTGTTAAGTATGCTTTCAAAGCGATTACAAAAATCAGGGTCGTCACGAAAAAGTGTGGGACGCAAGTGGGACCATAGTCCCCTCGGTATGCGACCACTTTTGTGATACTCGGTGAGTGTACTGCAATGTAACTGCAGTGACACCAGTCTTCGTTGATCACGTGTGTAATCTCTGGTTTTCCATTCCTGTGAGGGAATTTGTAGAAAATCATTCCCCAGTTGTACCTGGGCGATGATATTGGTAGTAGCTTCAAGGTCATATGAAAAAGTGTTCTGAGACATATAGTCTGGGTGCTGGATCCACAGGGAAAACTTAAATTGAGGGAAATTGTGGAGTCCGCACACCTTAATATGGTGGTGGGTGCTCGCAGAGGACTTCAGTTGCAGAATATATAGAGATAATCCACGGCACACCAAAGTTTTTTGCTTTGCAAATTTATTATTGGTACAAAAATATTCACAAATTTTGTCAATATATGACTGGTCGCGCCATCATAGTAATATTAGCATAAATCACATATCTTTGTAGGCCGTAATGTGTCCCAACGTTTCGGTCCTGTCAAAGACCTTTCTCAAGGGATCTGTAAGTAAATATAACGGTTTTATTGGCGTCTACATTTGGCGACCATAATATACTATTGACATGTGGTGAGGGAGGAAACGATATGAATTCGGCGAATTGTACACATACATATATATGTGTGCATGCGTACATCTGCACACACACACATATATATGTACATACACATACATAAACATACATACAGGTCTCAGATTCTAACCGCACAGCTCGCACACCCCAAAGGCCGGCCCTGCACCAACACATCTGAAGCCTTTGTGCAGATTCTATGAGGCCCCATAAAATCTAGTTGAGCCTCTGTAGCAAGAGTTTTCATGTGGTACTGCAAGTAATCAAACTGTTCTCACAGAAGTAGTTTAGGTCTTAGAAACTTCTTCTCTGTGAACACAATGGTAAAATTGCTGCTTCTCAGTGTCCCGAGCCTACCACACCATAGTAGACTTTACACAACATGGGCATTCTGATATTACTACATTACATCAAAGACTTGCGTAGTAGAGGCTATAACAAACCGTCCAAAATTGCTGAATAAAAAATATTTTTCAGCATCTTATTGTGGTCTTCTAGAGCGGTAGTGCGGCAGCTCATTACCTATTCATAGTTTACCTATGATTGTACATGGGAAAACATGTAGTCTGCTGTGAAGGTTGTTCATTATTGCTTTGAGTTTTTTATTTTTTCATAAATAGCTTGGCAAGGTCATGCAAACATGGCCTTTTTTAATTCAAATTGTAATTGATTTCATCCCATACGCATCCGATTTTGTACTTAATTATTGCTCCTGCATTTCTTATTTTTAAATGTTCAGGTTAAAAAAACACTCTTCAGGTGAAACATTCCTGGAGAAGTGGCTTGAAATTTGCATTTCAATCTGGTCAACAATGATCTCATCATAGCTGCTAGTTCTTTCAAGTTTTTGTTTTTATATTTCTTTACTTTCTTTACGAAATATGATCTGATTGCTCCCCCTAGTGCAAAAACACGGGCATTTTACTTCTACAACTTCACATTACAGCCGATATAAATCCCTATTCACATGCCGTACTCCAGTCTTTCCTAGGATTTTTTTTTTTATCAGTGATTCACAAAAACACAAAGGCAAATAAATCTGTCCTTTCTCCTAGAAATGTATGAATAAATTGACAACTGAGTGTTACCTTTCCCCTTAAATACGGATTACGTCCGTGTGCATTTTGCGGAACGGAACAGCTGGCCCCTAATAAAACAGTACTATCCATGTCCGTTATGGTTGTTTTTTTGTTTTTGTTTTTTGTTTTGTGGAATAGACATACGGAAACAGAATGCACACGGATTAACTTCCATTTTTTTTCGCAGACCCATTAAAATATATGGTTCCGCATACGGTCAGCAAAAAAAACAAAACTGAATGGACACAAAGAAAATACGTTCGTGTGTATGAGCCCTAACTGGTAACATCCAGCTGTCAATTTATTTACAGATTTCTCTTAGGGCCCATGCACACGAATTTTTTTTTTTTTTCGTGTCCGTTCCATGTTTTTAGGGGGCCTGTATGCGGAACAATTCACTTCAATGGGTCTGCAAAAAAATGGAAATGACTCCGTGTGCATTCTGTTTCCGTATGTCCGTAAAAGAGAGAGAACATTTCCTAGTCTTGTCCATTTTACAGACCAGGATAGGCATGGTTACAATGGATCTGCAAAAAAAAAAAACTGATGCAATACTGATGTCACACGGATGTCATCCGTGTGTTTTGCGGACCCCAAAATACATACGATCGTGTGCCTGAGCCCTTAGGGATAACAGAGTGAACAGCACAATGCAGTGTTCTAAAAAGCTGCTCCATAATTGTATAAGGAGGAATGCAATTATTTACTAAAACGTCAGACGAGCTGACAGATCCTCTTTAAGCAGCACAGCAGCAATACGCAGTTTATAAGCTCCCCATGCTCAACACGTCTTCTCCTGTGCAGACCCCCTTAGTTCTCTTAGACACTGTGCAGTGCATATTTGAAACACTGTGCCCAATCCTAAAGAGAACGGTGTGGCCATACAGTTACAGCTTCATAGTCCTATCCCCTTCCTATCTCGAACAGTAAAAGAAGATAACAAGAAGCCAAAATATCATGGCTCAGCATTGTTACAACCTGGAAGACTCCTGGAGGGGTGAGTCCTTCTATGTGTACATTTGAAGTTGTAATTCTAGTATTTTATTCCGGCATTGGAACGGAATACCGGAAATGCCGTGTCTGGCATATAGCCTTACTCACTAGATCCTAAGTATAAAACATTAAAGGGGTATTCTGGTTGTTACAAGCTATCCACAGATCGGTGGTGGTCCTCCCGCTGGGACCCCCACTGATCACAAGATGAGGGACCCCATGCCCCCCCAAAGTGAACAGGCGACAGGTTGGGCATGCAAACTGTTGTTCCTCTCTAGGGGAGGTCTACTAATAGCTGAGTACAGCAGTCTATCTCCGAAAGTCCCGGAGAAATTGAGTGTCAGGAGTGTCTGGCCATGACCAACGTGCCGCGCTGTTCATTTTGGGGGGCTCTGAAGGGTATTGGGTCTGCTACTAGGGCATAACTTGTAACAATTAAAATACCGCTTCAAATCCTACACTGTCCTAAACCACCAGGCATTTAGAAATTACCCTTTCTCTGCCCTAGGCCACCAGAGTTTGTGTCCTAAACCCTTTCTCTACACTAGATCACCAGGCATATGTGCAGTATAGGCCACCAGGGTTAGAGGCATCTCTAACAACTCAGAATTTCACAGACTTGTGATGTCCGCATATCCACCAGGGGCATACATATAAATCATTGGGCCCCTGTTTCCCCTGCCAATATCACTGAAATCCGCTTCCACCACTCCATGACGACGACATGGAGCTGGTGGATGTTTGAGACCTTGCGCTCCTCCACCTTCCATTTGAGGATGCTCAATAGGGTTTAGGTCAGGAGACATGCTTGGCCAGTGCAGCACCTTTTACCCTCAGTTTCTTTAGCAAGGCAGTGGTTGTCTTGGAGGTGTGTTTGGGGTCATTATAATGTTGGAATACTGCCCTGCGGCCAAGTTTCCGAAGGAAGGAGATCATGCTCTGCTTCAGTATGTCACAGTACATGTTGGCATTCATGGTTCCATCAATAAACCGTAGCGCCCCACAGCCAGCAGCCCTCATGCAGCCCCAAACCATGACACTCCCACCACCAGGCTTGACTGTAGGCAAGAAACACTTGTTTTTGTACTCCTCACCTGGTTGCCGCCACACAAACTTATTTAGTTCAGATGGTGTCAAGTGTATCTTGGTCTCATCAGACCACAGGACATGGTTCCAGTAATCCATTTCTTTAGTCTGCTTGTCTTCAGCAAACTGTTTGCGGGCTTTCTTGTGCATCATCTTTAGAAGAGGCTTTCTTCTGGGAAGATAGCCATGCAGACCAATATGATGCAGTGTGCGGCGTATGGTCTGAGCACTGACCGGCACTAAAGACAGGGACTCTAGATAAAAGCCTATATTAAATGTAATTAGAGGGCTGGGGCCTTTTTCGTCCTTATGGCCCCCCTTTCCCCCAGGGGCCCCATAGCAGCTGCAAGGTCTGTTTTCATTGGAGTTACAGCACTGATCTCAACCAGATTTCTTTTTTTCTTTTATTATTGATCTACTCCATGTACATAAAACACAGTTGACCAAGACTTCCTGGCTCCCTCATTCCGCAAACTTGACCCCAATTGAGCATCTGTAGGACCACCTCGATCGTTGTTCGCTCTATAGATCCTCCAGCAGCTGTCGGATGCACTGCAGTCAGCATGGCCCCAGATACCTGTGACAACCTACCAGGACCTTGAGTCACTCCCAGCTGTCCGTGCTGCACACGGCGGTTACTCTGGATATTTGCTGCTGGTGATTAATATTGTGACTTGACTGTGTATATTCAACATTTTGGCTACATCCTCGCATGGCTTGCTGGCATCATAAGTCTCTGAAATACTGGTATATGACTGATGTGGAGCAATTGATGGGATGTTCTGTTGCATTCCTGACTCAAGTTGCTCAAGAGACATTGATGCTGTTCTCAAAATTGTAGATAGATTTCTAACAAATCGGCCTCTGCCCTGTTACCATAAACTCATTAACTACCCTACCAATTTTGTATTTTTGAATTTTTTGTTTTATTGCCTAGTTTAAAGGGAGGAGCACTTCTACAAATACCTCCAGTTACGTCATCTCTTGGCATCCATGAACATTTACGCAAGCTGCGCAGCTGTCCGCTTATGCCATATATTTTCAAAATCCTTTTGTGCGTAAGGGAGGGATTTCTGTGGCGTACAGGGAACTACAGCTCTCTGTTGCTGTGCAGAAATTCCCCTTTCAGATTAAATGGGAAAGGGATTTGAACAAATCCTTTACAGCTACGCAATGGGCTTTTGTGTTTTCCCTTAGCTCCAAGACCTCGAGGTGTGTTAACCACTTGGAGGCCTCTATAGGTGGTATTACACCCCCTATCGCTTGTCTATAATATATCCAACCACCTCGAATGTCTGTTGGCGCTGTCTGTCTGCCACTGGCAACTTACTGCACATTTGGTGGAATTGCCCCAGTGTCTACCTCTTCTGGTCTCGTATATTATCATTTGTGAATGTTGTAGTAGGAATCACACTTCCGCTCTCCCCGGAATTAGCCTTACTCTCCCTAGGGTTAGAAAATTTGAGCTTAGCGGATTTGACCATAATCTATCACATTCTAACTGTGACAAGAGTAACGATGGCTAAAAGGTGGAAAAGTAGGGAAATCCCATCTATTCCTGAAATCCTAGCTAAAGTTCACTATAACTATGGTATGGAAATGTTGATTGCTAAGAGATTGCACTGTCTGCCCAGTATCAGCAACAGATGGAAAAAATGGTCAATTTATGTGACTAGTAATTATCCCTTCCTACCAAATCTACAACTATAGGAGATATTACACCTAGTTTTGACATTTGCTTCTAGACGTGGCATAGCTATTGATTGTTGGTTGTTTTCCTTCCTCTTTCTTACTTTTATGTCTCTTTTTTTATATACTGAGATTCCAATGCTTTTCATTGTCTTCTGCCATGATTTATTGTACATTATTGTTTGTACACTCGCATTGTATACCATCATGATGTGAATTTATGGAAGACTCTGTATACCCTTATTTTTCTCATAAAAAAATGTTAAATAAAGGGATGGAGCACTTGTTGCCTTACTGTCCTGCCCTACGTACCCATGGGTGTTAATCTATTGCATTCAATTGTTTTGCATGCGTTCATGCTAAGCAGAGTTATTGTACAATATTCTTATTTATCTGAATGGGTCTTACAGAAATCCCTGTGCTTGCCACCAAGACAACCCACTATCCAACTGCTTTCATTTGCAGAAATTTCTTAACAGATCAGCTGCATGTGAATATACAGTTGTGAATCTGTGTGACTGAAAGCCATTTTGGGAAGGACATTTGCTGTTATGGTCTTGTAAAGTTCAGACAGCTAAGGCTACTTTCACCCTAGCATTTTTTTGCGGATCCGTCATGGATCTGCAAAAATGCTTCCGTTACAATAATACAACCGCATGCATCCGTCATGAACGGATCCGGTTGTATTAGGTCTTCTATAGCCAAGACGGATCCGTCTTGAACACCATTGAAAGTCAATGGGGGACGGATCCGTTTTCTATTGTGTCAGAGAAAACTGATTCGTCCCCATTGACTTACATTGTGTGCCAGGACGGATTTGTTTGGCTCCGCTTCGTCTCCAGAGCGGAATGGAGACTGAACGGAGGCAAACTGATGCATTCTAAGCAGATCCTTTACCATTCAGAATGCATTAGGGCAAAACTGATCTGTTTTGGACCGCTTTTGAGAACCCTGAACGGATCTCGCAAACGGAAAGCCAAAACGCTAGTGTGAAAGTAGCCTAAAGAACCACTTGGTGATAAGAACGCCACATATTCCGCTCCAGGAACAACAAAATACTTCCTAATAATTTAGAGATCACTCAAATGAGGATTTCAATAGGCCTTAAAGGGTGTTATCCTCCTGGGATATTAATGGCGTATAGCAAGGGTATGCCATCAATGTCCTATACGGTAGGTGCGGGTCCTACCTCTGAGACCCGTTTCTACCTCCAGAACGGGACCCCTGAAGTGACCAGAGAGCAGAGACTTCTGAAAATGCATAGCTGAGCGGAGAGTAAATTTATAAATGTTGTAGTGGTGGCTATATGGGTTGTATGGCTGTTATAATCTGAAGTTAATATGTGGCTCTTGTACTCGCAGGGGTTACTTAAAATTTCTCCCATATTCCAAAGACCTTCTTAATTTAATTGGCTTTTCATGAAGTTAAAGCAAGCATGTTTGCTTGTATGTTAAAAAATAAAAGAGGAAGGGCGGATCCTCTTTTACTGGCAGCACCTCGTCCTATTTTTTCCTCAGTCCTGTGCGTCTCATTAAACCTGTGATGTTTGCTTGTATGTCTCCAATAATGGAAATCACTATTTGCAAAGACTGACATTCTGTGTACAGTGTCCTGGAAAATAAATGCAGTCAGTGTTTTTTATGGTACTGAAGGTTAAGGATAAAGCCTGTAAAACAATGGCTGTCTACTGTATAGAGCGCCTGGACGAACAGCAGTTGTCATTCTGTATAAATGTGTGCTTATCTGTTCAAAATAAATGTTCAACTCTGCTCTCCTAATGTATGCGCTGTACATAAAGCTCCAACTAATGACTGCATAACATAAAGTGGAATACATCACGCAAAAGACCAATTAGAAAAAAATGTTATGCCCTGCAGTTTACTTTTTTTCATACTGTATGGGTAAGTGCAGCAAGCTGCGTTTTCATATCCAGTTAAAATGGTATACCAATCTGTGCCTGAAGATGCCAAAAGGCCATGTGGGGTCGATATCCCAGGACATGCGCTGAACAAGCACACCCAACACTCTGTGGTATTGGCCTAAGATTGTCTTTTGCACCATAAAGGTGACTGCTGGATTTTATTTTGGACCCAAGTGCTGTCTTTTTGGGTTTTGTAGTACTCTGTAACATACTAAAGATCTAACGTGATTACTGGCACTCTGGAGATCTGCATGGAATTGCAGTATGTTTCAAACTTTGCTTGAATTATCAATGTGGCCACTAGAGTTGAGCGTAGCGAGCTTTGATGCTTAATCCGAAGTCGCTTTGTTCAAAACTTTGGAATAATACTGTACAGAAATCAGTCTCCGTACAGTATCAGAATGTATGGGCTCCGATGAGCCAAAGTTAGTTATTCACGAAGACTTCATTGAATAACTTCGGTAGTTGATTTTTAAAATGGAAAACCACTTTAAAACTTGAAACCGAACTCTGCTTTGGTTCTGACTACTACCTCGGAATAACCAACTTTGGCTCTTCGGAGCCTATACATTCTAATACTGTACAGTATTATGCCGAAGTTTTGAATGAAGCAACTTCGGATTAAAGGGAACCTGTCACCTCCCAAAACCATCCCAAGCCGCCAGCAGTACCTGCGTGTAGCCAGCAGTGTGTTTCTGATGATGCCTTTCTTCCTGAAGGCAGATGCAGCAAAAGTACTGAAAACGTTGTTTTATGCCCTCCCCGGCGCGCTTCTCCACACATGCTTGAAGTCAATGAGGCTTCAAGTCACGGTAACCATGCCCCCTTCCCTGCCCCTTCGCTGTGACAACTTTTTCAGTACTTTTGCTGCATCTGCCTTCAGGAAGAAAGGCATCATCAGAAACACACTGCTGGCTACACGCAGGTACTGCTGGCGGCTTGGGATGGTTTTGGGAGGTGACAGGTTCCCTTTAAGCATCTGAAGCTCATAGTGGCCACCATGTCCTGGACAGTGATGTTTGTGCTACTCTGTTTTCCACTTTGCAGTGACTTTTTGGAGCAGATTTTGAGACAGATTTTTCCTGTAGGTCTTTCAGTCAAAGCCAGAAGTGAATTCCAAAGGAATGGGAAATATAAAGGAAGAAAAAAAAATATCTCTCTCCTGCAGGATCCACTTCTGGCTTTGACTTAAAAACCTCCAAGATTTCTCAAAGTTTAAAAATCTGCTCCAAAAAAGTCTGTTGTCCAAGTTCTAGATATTGAGGACCTATCCTCAGAATGGCTCATCAATATCGGATCCCTGGGGGCACAGCTTTGTCCACTGTGTAGTCGCCATACCTGGTTGCTCCATGATTTTCGATTGATCTATCCTAAGGATAGGTCATCAATATCCAGAACCCAGAAAATTCTTTAATACGATTTGAAACAGAGGTTCTGATTTGACGCTTAAGAATAAATCCAGAAAATTATCTAATCAATTTTTACTTTCTGCATCTCCTTTTTAGGTGTTTGGATTACTTGTCTGGGCTCTAATAGCAGGCTCTGAATATTTCCATTTTCCCGCCTTTGGCTGGGTGATGTTTGTAGCTGTATTTTACTGGGTCATCACTGTGTTCCTTTTCATTATTTATGTTACAAGAGCACATACCAGAATCCCTAAAGTGCCATGGACGTTAGTAGTAAGTATATTTCCTGACTGTTTGCTGTTTTTTCCATAAAATTTGTAAGCCATAGTGCCCAAACTACAACCATAGAACCCACTTATTAATTGCAAAATGCCAACACTCCAATTTAACCTGAATACCAATATAGTATATCTTCCATGTACTTTATCATTTAGCTATAATAGCCTGCCTACATTCAGTGCGCTGCCTGCGCTGTTCATAGTGCGCCCTGTGCTGATGAATGGCAGGAGAAGTCTTAAGCATATTGGTACGCCTTAGACTTTTTCCAGGGCACCGGTGCCCACAGAGAGGGCTCTGAGTGCCCCCTCTGGCACCCGTGCCATAGGTTCGCCACCCGTGCCATAGGTTGTATCGTTTAATACTGTGTAAGTAGTAGGTGTCTGTAAATGTCTGTGGTTCCCATGAACCCGGTTCCCCAATTCAAGCTGGTTAATTTCTCAAAGAGAATGGCGAGGTGACTGCACATAACCGCTCTCCACGGAAAACCTTATCAGTTTCAGGAAAAGCCGAGTGCTGATCCATCAGAATTCTCTGTGGAGGGATCTGCATTAATTGTGGGGGTTCACCTGATAGAGGAGACCTATACTCAACGTGTGATCCATAGAGGCCCTTGGGGGCACGACATAAATAAAAAGGGCAGGCAGTATTCCTGGTGCTAAAGTAGGAAATACTGTGTGTGACTTCATCTTTCAGATTTTGCTTAACAGCATGGGTAAAGGCAACTGCAGTATGCCATAAGAAATATGTATATTGTGATGCAATCAACATAAAATGCATCAGACCATGACAGAAGTGATGTACACCATTGTAAACATATACAGATAATGTACCAAGGGGCCTGGGGACAGAACGGTTGAAATTTAATGTAAAGGGCATAAGGAATAGTTATACGCATAGTGTGCCATGTTTTATGTAGAGTGCGCCATCTCAATATATCTTAATAGTCTCCCCCACTAATGTTCAGGCTGATGAGAGGCTCAATGTAAGGTTCTATAGATGTCTGTTTTTTTTGTTTTTTTTCTTGTGCTTCACTCCCCCCCCTCCCCTTCTGCTCCCTACAACATACAGTCCCATGTAAATAACATTACTCCCTTCCCCCCCCCCAGCAACATACAGCCCCAACCTCCACAAAGCCCTTGCTACCGAGTGGTCTGGCCACCACTTGATGTTCCCTGGGGCCCAGACTGTGTGGCATTATTTCAGTCCTGCTGCCACTCTGCTCAGTAATGACAGCACTAGTAAGTTGGCGATGTCATGAGGGGCAGACGGAGAGAGCAGGGTGGGCGTTGCCTGGCTACTAGTAGAAGCGGCGCCCCACCCCAGTGGAGGGGGCAACTGGGAGAAGGAAACTCTGCAGCATGGAGGGAGTATAGCTAAACCCAGGTATTGGCTGACATCAGCACCTAGTAGCATGCGGTCCTATTCTGCCATTAGCTGAGTGCTGCAGGCCATAAAGGCCCTATACTCAACCCCTTCTGCCAGGGTATTGACAAACGGAGAGTTTTTCATATCACCAATGGCACTCGCCAAGGCTGCCCTCTTTCCCCTTGATATTTGTATTGTGCATGGAACCACTGGCTGCCCCCCTCTGGGCAGCTCCGGACCTAAAATGTATACAAATAGGTAACAGTGAACATGCTGTCTCCTTATACGCGGTTGATGTGATATTGACCTTATCTAATCCCGAATGTTCACTGGCCAGGGCACTGGACTGGATGTGGTTGCATAAGTGTGCACACCCTCTTATAACTGGTGATGTAACTGTGTTCAAAATTAAGCAATCACATACAAAATCATGTTAAATAGGAGTCAGCATACACCTGCCATCATTTAAAGTGCCTCTGATTAACCCCAAATAAAGTTCAGCTGCTCTAGTTGGTCTTTCCTGAAATTTTCTTAGTCGCATCCCATAGCAAAAGCCATGGTCCACAAAGAGCTTCCAAATCATCAGAGGGATCTCATTGTTAAAAGGTATCAGTCAGGAGAAGGGTACAAAAGAATTTCCAAGGCATTAGATATACCATGGAACACAGTGAAGACGGTCATCATCAAGTGGAGAAAATATAGCACAACAGTGACATTAGCAAGAACTGGACGTCCCTCCAAAATTGGTGAAAAGACGAGAAGAAAACTGGTCTGGAAGGCTACCAAGAGGCCTACAGCAACATTAAAGAAGCTGCAGGAATATCTGGCAAGTACTGGCTGTGTAGTACATGTGACAACAATCTCCAGTATTCTTCATATACAGTTGCAAGAAAAAGTATGTGAACCCTTTGGAATGATATGGATTTCTGCACAAATTGGTCATAAAATGTGATCTGATCTTCATCTAAGTCACAACAATAGACAATCAGTCTGCTTAAACTAATAACACACAAATTAAATGTTACCATGTTTTTATTGAACACACCATGTAAACATTCACAGTGCAGGTGGAAAAAGTGTGTGCACCTCTAGACTAATGACATCGCCAAGAGCTAATTGGAGGGAGGTGTCAGCCAACTGGAGTCCAGTCAATGAGATGAGATGGAGGTGTTGGTTACAGCTGCCCTGCCCTATAAAAAACACACACCAGTTCTGTGTTTGCTTTTCACAAGAAGCATTGTCTGATGTGAATGATGTCTCGCACAAAAGAGCTCTCCGAAGACCTACGATTAAGAATTGTTGACTTGCATAAAGTTGGAAAGGGTTATAAGAGTATCTCCAAAAGCCTTGCTGTTCATCAGTCCATGGTAAGAGAAATTGTCTATAAATGGAGAAAGTTCAGCACTCCTGCTACTCTCCCTAGGAGTGGCCGTCCAGTAAAGATGACTGCAAGATCACAGCGCAGAATGCTCAATGAGGTGAAGAAGAATCCTAGAGTGTCAGCTAAAGACTTACAAAAGTGTCTGGCATATGCTAACATCCCTGTTAGCGAATCTACGATACGTAAAACACTAAATAAGAATGGATTTCATGGGAGGATAACCACAGAGGAAGCCACTGCTGTCCAAAAAAACCATTGCTGCACGTTTACATTTTGCACAAGAGCACTTGGATGTTCCACAGCAGTACTGGCAAAATATTCTGTGGACAGATGAAACCAAAGTTGAGTTGTTTGGAAGAAACACACAACACTGTGTGGAGAAAGAGGCACAGCACACCAACATCAACATCATCCCAACTGAAGTATGGTGGTGGGGGCATCATGGTTTGGGGCTGCTTTGCTGCATCAGGGCCTGGATGGATTGCTATCATCGAAGGAAAAATGAATTCCCAAGTTTATCAAGACATTTTGCAGGAGAACTTAAGGCCATCTGTCCACCAGCTGAAGCTCAACAGAAGATGGGTGTTGCAACAGGACAACGACCGTAGCATAGAAGTAAATCAACAACAGAATGGCATAAACAGAAGAAAATATGCCTTCTGGAGTGGCCCAGTCAGAGTCCTGACCTCAACCCGATTTGAGATGCTGTGGCACGACCTTAAGAAAATGATTTGCACCAGACATCTGAAGAATATTGCTGAACTGAAACAGTTCTGTAAAGAGGAATGGTCAAGAATTACGCCTGACCATTGTGCACGTCTGATCTGCAACTACAGGAAACGTTTGGTTAAAGTTACTGCTGCCAAAGGAGGTTCAACCAGTTATTAAATCCAAGGGTTCACATACTTTTTCCACCTGCACTGTGAATGTTTTACATGGTGTGTTCAATAAAAACATGGTAACATTGAATTCTTTGTGTGTTATTAGTTTAAGCAGACTGTGATTGTCTATTGTTGTGACTTAGATGAAGATCAGATCACATTTTATGACCAATTTGTGCAGAAATCCATATCATTCCAAAGGGTTCACATACTTTCTTGTAACTGTATCTGGGCTATGGGGTAGAGTGGCAAGACGAAAGCCTTTTCTTACGAAGAAAAACATCCAAGCCAGGCTACGTTTGACAAAAATGCATCTGAAGTCTCCCAAAAGCATGTGGGAAAAGGTGTTATGGTCTGATGAAACCAAGGTTGAACTTTTTGGCCATAATTCCAAAAGATATGTTTGGCGCAAAAACAACACTGCACATCAGCAAAAGAACACAATACCCACAGTGAAGCATGGTGGTGGCAGTATCATGCTTTGGGGCTGTTTTTCTTCAGCTGGAACTGGGGCCTTAGTTAAGCTACAGGGAATTATGAACAGTTCTAAATACCAGTCAATATTGGCACAAAACCTTCAGGCTTCTGCTAGAAAGATGAACATGAAGAAGAACTTCATCTTTCAGCATGACAACGATCCAAATCGACAAAGGAATGGCTTCACCAGAAGATTAACCCCTTAAGGACCCATGACATACATGTAAGTAATTTCATTGCGGGACTTAAAGACCCGTGACGTACATGTACTTCATGGGGATAGGGTGGGTGCAGGAGCTGCGCCCGCCTGATCAGCGGCAGGGGTCCGGCAGTCACTGATAGCCAGACCCCTGCTGCATGCGCCGGCATCTGTGAAATCACTGATGCCGGCGCATTAACCCTTCATGTGCCGCGGTCAGCGCTGAACGCGGCACATGCGATGTCCGGCGGTGATCGAAGCTGCCATCGGGTCCCCGTGCTGCTGTGACGGGGACCCGATGGCATGGAAGGCAGCCCCGATGCCTTCCTTAGACATCGGGGCTGCCTTCCGGTGGAGAGCCTGTGAGATCCAGCCCCCTGGATCTCACAGGCAGGAAGCTGTATGAGTAAGGCCTCATGCACACGACCGTTGTTTGGGTCCGCATCCAAGCCGCCGTTTTGGCGGCTCGGATGCGGACCTATTCACTTCAATGGGGCCGCAAAAGATGCGGACAGCATTCCGTGTGCTGTCCGCAGCCCGCTAAAAAAATATAACGTCCTATTCTTGTCCGCGCTTTGCGGACAAGAATAGGCATTTATATTGCCGGCGCCCGTTCCATTAATTGTTGAAGGCAACACGGGCGGCTTCCGTTTTTTGCGGATCCGTAGTTTGCTGACCGCAAAAAATGGCGCGGTCGTGTGCATGAGGCCTAATACACACTGTATTACACATATAGCCAATGCATTCCAATACAGAAGTATTGGAATGCATTGTAAAGGGGATCAGACCCCCAAAAGTTGAATTCCCAAAGTGGGAGAAAAAATTAAGTAAAAGTGAAAAAATAACGTTTTCCCCCCAAAAAATTAAGTTCAATTAAATTCAAGTAAAAAACAAAAAACAAACTCATTTTCCCCAAAAAAAAAAAAAAAAATTGTAAAATTTTTGGGAAAAAAAGAAAAGTAGACATATTGGGTATCGGCGCGTCTGTAAGAACACTATATCTATCTCTAAGGACTCTTTCACACAGGCGTTGCGGGTGACATTCAGGAAAAGATGCGGGTGCGTTGCGGGAAAATGTGCAATTTTCTTTCACCCCGCGAGTGCAAAGCGTTTTGCATGCGTGTGAGAAAAATCGGCATGTTTGGTTCCCGGACTTCTTCACATGGTGATGGACCATGTGATGGACCTTTTGATGATGTCACTGCGCTCTTTTGCCAGGTCCTGAAGAAAGAGGAGATCCGCTACGCGACCAAGTGGATGGGGCGAGTTAGATTTGTTTATTATTTTTAACTTCTCAATGGACATTTTACTAAGCATTCAGTATTAAGAATGCTATTTTCCCTTATAACCATGTTATAAGGGAAAATAATAAAGATCGGGTCCCTATCCCGATCGTCTCCTAGCAACCATGCGTGAAAATCGCTCCGCACTTGCTTGCGGATGCTTGCGATTTTCACGCAACGCACAAGTGATGCGTGAAAATCACCGCTCATGTGCACAGCCCCATAGAAATGCATGGGTCCGGATTCAGTGCGGGTGCAATGCGTTCACCTCATTGCACCCGCACAGAAAACTCGCCCGTGTGAAAGAGGCCTAACACTCACCGCTCAGGTATGGACCTTATACAAAAATCTGGTTGTTATACATTGTCTTGTTGCTTTACTTTTGTTTTGTGTTCTGCAACAGATGTACACACCACTGTGCAAGAATAACTTGTTTTGTATATCCTTTGTGTATTTCAACGCAGATCTGAGACACGTCTGATACCAGACGTGGCTGACTATGTACTGTGTCATTGAAAAAAACTAATAAAAACTATTGAAATAAATAAATAAAATTCATTACAAGCTTGTAGCAGATATTCAACGCAATGCTATTCTGTAAGCAATTTCCCTTGTTCCCTACTGCATTCTTCCTGCCAGACACCAATCTTAAAACATGGGGGAGAGGATGGTGAAATAGAACTTCACATGTGTCGGTATTATTGTCATTTGTTTTGATATTTATTTTCTTGGCAGAACTGTTTCCAGTTATGCCTTTTCTTCATTGTGCTTGTTATAAACCATAAGCGCATATTCTGTAATGTTTCCTTTTTAATCTCAATAAAATCAAATAAAATGTGTTTAAAAAATATGGGGGAGATTTATCTTCGCTATACACCAATTTTCTGGCGTTAAAGAAAAAAAAGTGCAAAGGGGTGCGGGCAGGGCCCTGGAAGATCAATCATTATTTTTGCCTGCTTTCTGCTTTTAAGGCTATGTACATCTTTGGGGGCATTTTTTATTTATTTTTATTTATTTTTTATCGGATAAGGTCATCAATATCCGGTCCGACCCCGGCCGATCAGCTGTATGAGTAGACGGTGCACACGTGCTGTCTCCCTTCTCTCTTTTACCAATTGCTGCTGTATGTCTATGGAACACAATATTGGGACCTCACACACAGATTCCAAGAAAGGGGATATCCCACAAAATGTATAATGAAAGGATATGAGAAAGCAAGCAATATGAAGAGAGATTATCTCCTAAGCGCCAAAGATAGACTATTCAAGCAACACGAAGATAAAATACGATTCATACAGTCAGGTCCATAAATATCGGGACATCGACTCAATTCTAACATTTCTGGCTCTATACACCACCACAATGGATTTGAAATGAAACGAACAAGATGTGCTTTAACTGCAGACTGTCAGCTTTAATTTGAGGGTATTTACATCCAAATCAGGTGAACGGTGTAGGAATTACAACAGTTTGCATATGGGCCTCCTACTTGTTACGGGACTAAAAGTAATGGGACAGAATAATAATCATAAATCAAACTTTCACTTTTTAATACTTGGTTGCAAATCCTTTGCAGTCAATTACAGCCTGAAGTTTGGAACGCATAGACATCACCAGACACTGGGTTTCATCCCTGGTGATGCTCTGCCAGGCCTCTACTGCAACTGTCTTCAGTTCCTGCTTGTTCTTGGGGCATTTTCCCTTCAGTTTTGACTTCAGCAAGTGAAATGCATGCTCAATCAGATTCAGGTCAGGTGATTGACTTGGCCATTGCCTAACATTGCACTTCTTTCCCTTAAAAAAAACTCTTTGGTTGCTTTTGCAGTATGCTTTGGGTCATTGTCCATCTGCACTGTGAAGCTCTGTCCAATGAGTTCTGAAGCATTTGGCTGAATATGAGCAGATAATATTGCCCGAAACATTTCAGAATTCATCCTGCTGCTTTTCTCAGCAGTCACATCATCAATAAATACGAGAAAAAGTTCCATTGGCAGCCATACATGCCCACACCATGACACTACCACCACCATGCTTTACTGATGAGGTGGTATGCTTAGGATCATTAGCAGTTCCTTTCCTTCTCCATACTCTTCTCTTCCCATCACTCTGGTACAAGTTGATCTTGGTCTCATCTGGCCATAGGATGTTGTTCTAGAACTGTGAAGGCTTTTTTAGATGTTGTTTGGCAAACTCTAATCTGGCCTTCCTGTTTTTGAGGCTCACCAATGGTTTACATCTTGTGGTGAACCCTCTGTATTCACTCTGGTGAAGTCTTCTCTTGATTGTTGACTTTGACACACATACACCTACCTCCTGGAGAGTGTTCTTGATCTGGCCAACTGTTGTGAAGGATGTTTTCTTCACCAGGGAAAGAATTCTTCAGTCATCCACCACAGTTGTTTTCCGTGGTCTTCCGGTTCTTTTGGTGCAGCTGAGCTCACCGGTGCATTCCTTCTTTTTAAGAATGTTCCAAACAGTAATTTTGGCCACGCCTAATGTTTTTGCTATCTCTCTGATGGGTTTGTTTTTGTTTTTTCATCCTAATGATGGCTTGCTTCACTGATAGTGACAGCTCTTTGGATCTCATCTTGAGAGTTGACAGCAACAGATTCCAGATACAAATAGCACACTTGAAATGAATTCTGGACCTTTTATCTGCTCATTGTAATTGGGCTAATGAGGGACTAACGCACACCTGGCCATGGGACAGCTGAGAAGCTATACACCGCTAGAGTAGAAACTCCAAAAAAGTGACCCCATTTTTTTAAACTACGGGATAAGGTGGCAGTTTTGTTACTATATTAGGGTACATATGATTTTTTTGGGTTGCTCTATATTGCACTTTTTTGAGGCAAGGTAACAAGAAATAGCTGTTTTGGCACAGTTTTTATTTTTTGTTATTTACAACATTCATCTGACAGGTTAGATCATGTGGTATTGTTATAGAGCAGATTGTTACGGACTCAACAATACCAAATATGACTTTCAGTTTAACATAACAAAGCATTTAAAAAAAAAAAAATTTTTGTGTCTCCACATTCTGAAAACCGTAGTTTTTATAAATTTTTTGGGCAACTGTCTTGTGTAGGGGCTCATTTTCTTGGGGATGAGATGACTGGTACTATTATAGGGTGCATATGACTTTATCACTTGCTATTACACTTTTTGTGATGTAAGGGGACAATTTTTTTTTTTTTTTTACAGTTATATTTTTCTACGGTATTCACCTGAGGGGTTAGGTCATGTGATATTTTTATAGAGCAGGTTATTACGGACGCGCCGATACATAAAATGTCGTCTACTTTTTTATTTATGTAAGTTTTACACTGATTTCATTTTTGAAAACAAAAAAAAATCATGTTTTAGTGTCTCCATAGTCTGAGAGCCGTAGTTTTTTTCAGTTTTTGGGCGATTATCTTAGGTAGGGTATGATTTTTGCGGGATAAGGTGACTGTTTGGCACTATTTTGGGGTGCAAATGACTATTTGATCGCTTGCTATTACACTTTGTGATATAAGGTGACAAAAAATTGCTTTTTTTACAGTTTTTATTTAGTAACATAGTACATAAGGCTGAAAAAAGACATTTGTCCATCCAGTTCGGCCTGTTATCCTGCAAGTTGTTCCAGAGGAAGGCAAAAAAAAAAAATGTGAGGTAAAGCCAATTTTCCCCACTTTAGGGGAATAAAAAATTTCTTCCCGACTCCAATCAGGCAATCGGAATAACTCCCTGGATCAACGACCTTTCTCTAGTAGCTATAGCCTGTAATATTATTACACTCCAGAAATACATCCAGGCCCCTCTTGAATTCCTTCATTGTACTCACCATCACCACCTCCTCAGGCAGAGAGTTCCATAATCTCACTGCTCTTACCGTAAAGAATCCTTTTCTATGTTTGTGTACAAACCTTCTTTCCTCCAGACGCAGAGGATGTCCCCTCGTCACAGTCACAGTCCTGGGGATAAATAGATGATGGGATAGATCTCTGTACTGACCCCTGATAGATTTATACATATTAATTCGATCTCTCCTCAGTTGTCTTTTTTTCTAAAGTGAATAACCCTAATTTTGATAATCTTTCAGGGTACTGTAGTTGCCCCATTCCAGTTATTACTTTAGTTGCCCTCCTCTGGACCTTCTCCAGCTCTGCTATGTCTGCCTTGTTTACAGGAGCCCAGAACTGTACACAGTACTCCATGTGTGGTCTGACTAGCGATTTTGTAAAGTGGTAGGACTATGTTCTTATCACGGGCATCTATGCCCCTTCTGATGCAACCCATTATCTTATTGGCCTTGGCAGCAGCTGCCCGACACTGGTTAGTTTGCTGTTTATTAAAATTCCTAGATCCTTTTCCATGTCAGTGTTACCGAGTCTTTTACCATTTAGTATGTACGGGTGACTTGCATTATTCCTTCCCATGTGCATAACTTTACATTTGTCAGTGTTAAACCTCATCTGCCACTTATCTGCCCAAGCCTCCAATCTATCCAGATCCCTCTGTAGTAGTATACTGTCCTCTTCAGTGTTAATTACTTTACACAGTTTAGTGTCATCTGCGAAAATTTATACTTTACTATGCAAGCCTTCTACAAGATCATTTATAAATATATTGAAGAGAATAGGGCCCAATACTAACCCCTGAGGTACCCCACTAGTGACAGTGACCCAATCTGAGTGTGTACCGTTAATAACCACCCTCTGTTTTCTATCATTGAGCCAGTTACTTACCCACTTACAGATGTTTTCTCCCAGTCCGAGCATTCTCATTTTATATACTAACCTTTTATGTGGTACAGTGTCAAATGCTTTGGAGAAGTCCAGATATACGACATCCATTGATTCGCCGCTGTCAAGTCTAGAACTTACCTCCTCATAGAAACAGATTAAATTTGTTTGGCATGACCGATCCCTCACGAAGCCATGCTGGTATAGCGTTATTTGCTCATTTCCGTTGAGATGCTCTAAGATAGCATCTTTCAGAAAACCTTCAAACAGTTTACCCAGAACAGATGTTAAACTTACCGGCCTATAGTTTCCAGGCTCTGTTTTTGGACCCTTTTTGAATATTGGCACCACATTTGCCATGCGCCAATCCTGTGGGACATTCCCTGTCAGTATAGAGTCCGCAAATATCAGAAATAAGGGTCTGGCTATGACATTACTTAATTCCCTTAGGATACGGGGGTGTATGCCATCCGGTCCTGGCGATTTGTCTATTTTAATCTTTTTAAGTCGCTGATGTACTTCTTCCTGGGTCAGAAAGGACACTTTTAATGGGGAATTTATTTTTACATTTTGCATGTCATCTGACAGTTTATTTTTCCTCAATGAATACATTGGAGAAAAAAAATATTTAACAGCTTTGCTTTCTCCTAGTCGCTCTCTGCGACTCCCCCCTCATTACTCTTTAAAGGGCAGACACCTTCAGATTTATACTTTTTAACATTTATATAATTAATGAACATTTTAGGGTTAGTTTTACTCTTTGGCAATTAATCTCTGTCTCTAGTTTGGCCGCTTTTATTTGTTTTTTACATGTTCTATTTTTTTCCTTTATAGTTTTTCAGTGCTTCCGTGCTACACTCCTGTTTTAGTGATTTATATGCTTTTTTTTTTTTGTCATTTATTGCTTTCTTTACAGTTCTATTTATCCACATTGGTTTCTTTTTGTTCCTTAACCTTTTATTCCCATACGGTATGTACCTCTCACAATGAGATTTTAGGATGTTTTTAAAGATATCCCATTTTGTGGCTGTATTTTTATTTTTGATGACTTTGTCCCAGTTAGTTAGGCCTATGGCCTCTTAGTTGGCTAAATTTAGCTTTTTTGAAGTTTGGTATTTTTGTTCCTCCCGGTAGAAACGCTCTTTTGAATGATAATTGGAAGGTTATTACTTTATGGTCACTATTTCCCAGGTGTCCCCCAACCTGCATGTCTGTTTTGTCAGGCCTATTGGTTAATACGAAGTCCAGTATGGCCGTCCCACTAGTCGGGTCCTGATCCAGTTGGGAGAGGTAATTGTCTTTGGTTATTGCCAAGAACCTGTTTCCCTTATGAGATATAAAAGTTTCAGTTTCCCAGTCTATATCTGGGTAGTTGAAGTCCCCCATAATAACCACCTCATTATGATTTGCCGCCTTGTCTATCTCGTTTAGTAGCAGATTTTCTGTGGACTCTGGTATATTAGGTGGTTTATAGTAAACTCCTATTAGTAATTTATTATTGTTTTTAGCTCCATGTATCTCTACCCACAGTGAATCCACATGTTCATGTCCCTCACTTATATCTTCACGGAGTGTGGGCTTTAGACAAGACTTTACATAAAGGCAAACCCCTCCCCCTCTCCGGTTTTGACGATCCTTTCTAAACAGACTGTAACCCTGTACATTAACCGCCCAGTCATAGCTATCATCCAGCCATGTCTCAGTTATTCCCACTATGTCATAGTTCTCCTCACACATCACTAATTCCAGCTCCCCTTGTGAATGCCTCTGTGTTGCAACTTGCTCGTTTAGAGACTCGATTTGAGATTCCAAACTGGTAATTTGCCCACATCTTGAACAAAGATATACACCCTCGAACGGCTGTTCCAGGACTGCATACATCATGCAAGATGTGCACTGGACTGCGTTGTCAATTGTGCAACACATACTAAATGGGGATTACAACAGTAAAAATGTAAAACAGTAAATATGATTTAGAATTAGACCCTGTCTGCTGTAGTTGAAGGACTACCTAGAATTAAGCCAACAACACACAAGGAAATTATATCCAACCTTAGTTTCCAACTCCTTTTTTTAAACTCCTTTTTTTTAACTCCACTTAAGAAGCCAACTTAGTAAAGCAAGCCTCAGGAAGAGCAAGTTTGGGAGTTCTGTGGTTCAATTTATAGCACCTGGTTGCCCAGGCCACTCCCCTTAATCAAGCAAAGAAAAAAATTAAGTTTTAAATGGCAGTACTAAAATGCAAAAACGTAACTTTCAAGGATCTCTGCTTCAAACCACCAAAAATTATATTTACGGTGTTCACCTGATTAATTAGGTCATGTGATATTTTTATAGAGCAGGTTCTTACGGACATGGCAATACCTAATATGTATCCTTTTTTGTTTATTTACTTAAGTTTTACACAATAACAGCATTTTTAAAACAAAAAAACTGTTTTAGGGTCTCCATATTCTGAGCCATATTTTTTCTTTTTTGGGCGATTGTCTTAGGTAGGGGTTCATTTTTTGCGAGTTGAGGTGGTATTGGTACTAATTTGGTGGGCATATTCCTTTTTGATCGCTTAAGGTACTTTTAGTGATGTAAGGTGACAAAAAATGGTTTATTTAGAACAGTTTTTATTTTATTTTTTGACTGTTCATCTGAGGTCATGTGATATGTTAAGTTTTCTTTTTTTCCCTATATTATTTTTATTTTATTTTATTTTTTACTTTATTTGGGGAAAATGACTTTTTTTTGTTTTTACTTGAATCTTTTTTTTTTTTAAAATGGGGGGGACTTTTTTTTTCACTTTATTTTTTTTGTCCCATTTTGGAACTTCAACTTTTGGGGGTCTGGTCCCCTTTACAATGCATTCCAATACTTCTGTATTGAAATGCATTGGCTGTAAGTGTAATACAGTGTGTATTACACTTACAGCTTCCTGCCTGTGAGATCCAGGGGGCTGGATCTCACAGGCTCTCACCCAGGAGGCAGCTCCGATGCCTAAGGAAGACATCGCGCTGCCTTCCATGCCATCGGGTCCCCGTCACAGCAGCACGGGAACCCGATGGCAGCTCTGATTCCCTTGAGGACTTCGCATGTGCAGCGGTCAGCGCTGACCGCGGCACATCAAGGGTTAATGCGCCGGCATCTGTGATTTCACTGATGCCGGCGCATACAACAGGGGTCCGGCTATCAGTGACTGCCGGACCCCTGCTGCGGATCGGGCGGGCGCATCTCCTGCACCCGCCTGATCACAGCGCCGTACATGTACTGCGCTGGTCCTCTACGGGTTAAAATGTTCCATACAGGAGCATGGTAATATGTGAATTGCTTATTTTTTGTTTGCCTGCCATCTGCTGGCCAACAAAAAAAATTGCAGCTCTAATAACGTATTAAAGTGAATTGCCAGCATTCCCATTGGCCACACAGGGATGCCAGTAATGACCGGGAAGGGCGCGCTTCCGGAATTTTTGACTGTTTAGATGCCATGATCACACTTGATCACGGCATCTAAAGGCTGTTATGTCAGCGATCAGCATTATTGCCAGTTGCGGTCATTAGCCGCAGGTCTCTGCTGTTTGCCCTTCACTCCAGCGCCGTACATGTATGGGCTAAATAAGTGTTTGAGCCGGTCATCTAATAAACCTAATCTCTAAATGACTAAAAGGTCGTCATAAAGTGAAAGTATCATTCAGACAGCTAGACAAACAGTTAACCCTTTGCGAGAGAATGGCTCAATATTTTAAATAAAGACAAATTGAAAAAATTATTATTAGCCCAAAATTTGTAAATTGCTATTTTTAAAAACAATTGCCCCTGAAGGAGTACCTAGCCTTTAAATGATGACTGAAATCTATGCCAGGACGTCAATAACATAGCTGTGCACATATTATGGTTATTTCAGCCCCACTGGAATACTGCTGCTGTTAACCCCTTCTTGCAAGCTGACATAATAGTATGTCAAGGTACCTCAACTACCTGAGGCTCTTTAAGTCAGCTAAGCCATAACCGGTGCTTGTACATATTTCTGTGCAGTACAAGATTTGTCCAGCACATAGAGTAAAACCTCATATACTTTAATTCAGTAATCCATTAAAATACAATCAATGTGACCTTGTGCCATGATTAAGATCATTGTACTGATAAAAATGTATTGGCAGTGAATGTAAAGTCACTGTGGAGTTGTATTTTAATGGAATACAGTACATGAGGTTTTACTTTGTGTGCTGGATGATGTATAAGTATGCAAATATAATGGAATATAAAATGAAGTTAAATGGAAATCCATTTATGGGACTAAAAAATAGCAAATGGATTGTAACAAAAAAACTTATATTGTCCTGATTGTCAAGATAAAAACACCTAAAATAATACAGCCCTATAAAATATTGAAATGTTAGTTTATTTCAGGAGAACAAGCAAAAAAAACAAACATATATGTATGTAGCCAGAATGATACACCATAAAAACTAGAAAGACCCTATGTTGCTGAGTTCATGGAATATATATATATTTTTTTTTTTTGTGGAATGGTGAGATCAAGAATCTTAACATTGTGTGGTCTTGAAAGCCAAAAATTGCCTGGTTCTTAGGATGTAAAAGTAAAAAAAACTGGAAGAGTCTGTAACCATGATGCACTTCCACCTAAATACTACAATGGCCAGTTTTACACAAGCAGATTTAGTCCATGTAGGAGCTGTATTTTCCAGACTGAACACTTCTCCTGTGAAGTGAACTAGCAGCATCATAATGACTTAAGAGGCTGTGAATTCCTGAAGCGCTGCACCGTGACCTGTCGTTGCACATTTATGCACACTACATCCTGGCGCTGTACACTGTGAGGACACATCATGGCACCTGGAGAAGATCAAGGAATGACTAGTAAGGCTACTTTCACACTTGCGGCAGAGTGATCTGGCAAGCAGTTCCGTCGCTGAAACTGCCTGCCGGATCTGGCAATCTGCATGCAAACGGACAGCATTTGTAGACTGATGCGGATCCGTCTTACAAATGCATTGCAAGAACGGATCCATCTCTCCGGATGTCATCCCAAGAAACGGATCCGTTATATATATTTTTTAACATTTTTATGCCGGAAGGACGGATTGCGGTATTTTTAATGCCGGATCCAGCACTAATACATTTAAATGTAAATTAATGCCTGCATTCCGGTAACTGATCCGGAATTTTGGACGGTATTTCCTCCGTCCAAAACGCCGTTCAGTGACTGAACTGAAAAATCCTGATGCATCCTGAACGGATTACTCTCAGAATGCATGGGGATAAAACTGATCAGTTCTTTTCCGGTATTAAGCCCCTATGACGGAACTCCGTGCCAGAAAAGAAAAACGCTAGTGTGAAAGTGCCCTAATACCAGCGCTAAAAGTGCTACACTTGCCGCTCTCTGCTCTTCCTGTGTACTAATGAACTCTTCCATAATGGAAACACTCATTAGTATTCACTTTATAAAACACACTACCATTTCCCCCGACTTATGGGGGAGGGGGGAAACAGCGTCTTATAAAGTGAAAAATATGGCATATCTTGCAATCTGTCCTTCAGTTATCCACACATTAGTGTCTTTCATGATGGCAGATTCTCAGTGCTCTCTGGTGCCACCTATGGGTAGCTACATTGTAAAGGAGTCTCCTTCCAGAGTGAGACATTGCTTATTTCTAGTGACCATGATTAGTAGCCACCATGTACTGCAGGTCAGTGTCCTCCTATTTTCGTAGTCAAGCATCTGCAGTTCTGATTACCTACTGGACTGTATACATACATCTGAATCTTCACTTTGTAGCCATTGCATTTAGGTTTAGTGCTTCAGTATTTATGTAAATTAGATTATTGGGAATATTCATAAAAATTGACTCTTCTTGTGACTGTACAGTGCTGCCCATAATTATTCATACCCCTTGCAAATTTTGACTTAAAGTTACTTTTTTTTCAACCAGCAAGTAATTTTTTGACGGGAAATGACATGGGTGTCTCCCAAAAGATAATAAGACCATGTACAAGAGGCATTATTGTGGGGGAAAAAAACATTTCTCTGCTTTTATTTACATTTGAGCAAAAAGTGTCCAGTCCAAAATTATTCATACCCTTCTCAATAATCAATAGAAAAGCCTTTATTGGCTATTACAGCAATCAAACGCTTCCTATAATTGCAGACCAGCTTTTTGCATGTCTCCACGGGTATTTTTTCCCATTCATCTTTAGCAATGAGCTCCAAATCTTTCAGGTTGGAGGCTCTTCTTGCCATCACCCTGATCTTTAGCTCCCTCCACAGATTCTCAATTGGATTCAAGTCTGGAACCTGGCTGGGCCACTCCAAAACGTTAATGTTGTTGTCTGCTAACCATTTCTTCACCACGTTTGCTGTGTATTTTGGGTCATTGTCATGCTGAAATGTCCACTGGTGCCCAAGGCCAAGTTTCTCTGCAGACTGCCTGATGTTGTCGTTGAGAATCCTCATGTATTGCTCTTTTTTCATGGTGCTGTTTACTGTGATTAAGTTCCCTGGTCCATTGGCTGAAAAACACCCCAAAAGCATTACGTTCCCACCACCATGTTTGACAGTGGGGATGGTGTTCTTTGGGTTGAAGGCTTCTCCTTTTTTACGCCAAATGAAGGAAACATAATTGTGACCAAACAATTACATTTTTGTTTCATCTGACCATAACACAGAAGACCAGTCTTCTTCTTTGCCCAGATGAGCTTTTGCAAAGGCCAAGAGAGCTTTTGTGTGCCTTATCTGGAGAAGTGGCATCCTCCTTGGTCTGCATTGTGCAGTGTCCGTTGGATTGTCTGCCTTGAGACATTGCCAACAGCAGAGCCCAGATTCACCAGGATGGCCTTGGTGTTGATCCTTGGATTCTTTTCACCTCTCTAACCATCCTCCTGGCCAGCACAGGTGTCACTTTTGGCTTCCGACCACGTCCTCTGAGATTTTCCACAGTGCGGAACATCTTGTATTTTTTGCTCAAATGTAAATAAAAGCTGAGAAATGTTTTTTTCCACAATAATGCCTCTTGTACATCGTCTTATCTTTTGGGAGACACCTATGTCATTTCCCGTCAAAAAATTACTTGCTGGTTGAATAAAAGTAACTTTGTCAAAATTTGCCTGGGGTATGAATAATTATGGGCAGCACTGTACATACATTTCTCAACATTTAAAACCCAATTTGAACATGTTGTGAATATGTAGAAGTATTGATTGTACGAAGACGTTGGCAGAGGGTTGTTATAGACTGAGTGGGATTTTCATATACATCATAAACATATAGGTGAATCTCGAAAAAAAATGGAATATCTGGCAAAAGTCAATTTATTTCAGTATTGCAAATTTAAAAGGAATTGCATTAATGCAGCTTAAAATTTGAATTTTGTGAAAAGGTTCAATATTCTAGGCTCAAAGTGTCACACTCTAGTCAGCGAATTAGTCCATACACCCTGAGCAAAGGGTACCTCAAAATTGTGACTTTGGGGTTTTCATAAGCTGTAAGCCATAATTATCCAAATTATACCAAATAAAGGCTTGAAATATCTCGCTTTGCATGTAATGAGTATCTTATATGTTAGTTTCACCTTTTAAGTTGTATTACTGAAATAAATGAACTTTGCACGATATTCTAATTTTTCGAGTTTCACCTGTAATTCTCATCCATCCCTGGTATAAAAGAATTGGCTGCGTCGCTTTAGTGCATGAGTCATTTGATGCATTATTTTTAATATTTCACATTCTCTTCTCACCCACACTGAAAATCTGAATTTAAATAGCTTGGAAGTGGGTTGTTAATTTTGAAGAAATGTACAATTTAATGAGTAATTTCACTTTTTTCAGCTAAGATTTGCATGCTACATATTTTTATCTTCTAACAGATTAAAGGGAAAATACCTGCAGGTTTAATGTATAAAACGTGGATCCTGATTGAGAAAGCTGGGTTGGGTCACCTTAGTGACCAAACTAATTTATGTCCCCCTATTGATACGAAGGCCTAGTTCACACGAAAGTTTTTTTTTGCGAGTGTACGGGCCGTTTTTTTGTGTTCCGTATACGGAACCATTCATTTCAATGGTTCCGCAAAAAAAACGGAATGTGTTCCGTATGCTTTCCGTTTTTTCGTTCCGTTGAAAGATAGAACATGTCCTATATTTGGCCGCAAATCACGTTCCATGGGTCCGCAAAAAAAAGGAACACATACGGAAATGCATCCGTATGTCTTCCGTATCTGTTCCGTTTTTGCTGAACCATCTATTGAAAATGTTATGCCCAGCCCAATTTTTTCTATGTAATTACTGTATACTGTATATGCCATACGGAAAAACGGAACAGAAAAACGGAAAGGAAACGGAAACACAACGGAACTCAAAAACGGAACAACGGATCCGTGAAAAACGGACCGCAAAAAACTATAAAAACGCAAAAACAAATGCAATAGCTCTCTGCAACCAGCACTCTGTCCTGCCTCTATGCTGGATGTTGAATGAGGCATTGGTGTACATTTTGGCCAAAGCGTAATAAGCCACTCACCACGTCAAGGTCGCCTCTGAGTGGTCCCTAACACTAGCTCCTACCTGTTTATGGGCCATGATAGCCACACAAAGTCCAGGGAGCGCAGGTACAGCATGCATGCCAGGCACACTCTGCTTTTAACCCCGTCCGGTGCCGTGACCGCTTTCATCGGATCCAGAGATGCAAGTACCAACATGCATGCTGAGCCCACTATATACTTCTCCTGGAGCCAAATGGCTACTGGTAGGTGCTGTAGAAGTAGACTCAGTTGTATATGTATTTCGCCATAGCGATGTGCACCTGCATACAGGGTTGTGCTGACTGAATCCCTCACATTTTTTCTTTGTAGTATATATTGGAGGCGTGGTGATCTCCATGCAGTCATGCACACCTGACCAGTTAGTCTGCCCTGGAGGCTGGTTTTAAAGTCAGTATAAAACTGAGTCTACTTCTACAGCACCTACCAGTAGCCATTTGGCTCCAGGAGAAGTATATAGTGGGCTCAGCATGCATGTTGGTACTTGCATCCCTGGATCCGATGAAAGCTGTCACGGCACCGGACAGGGTTAAAAGCAGAGTGTGCCTGGCATGCATGCTGTACCTGCGCTCCCTGGACTTTGTGTGGCTATCATGGCCCATAAACAGCCCAATTGCCCAGCCCAATTTTTTCTATATAATTACTGTATATGCCATACGGAAAAACGGAACTGAAACAAAAAAAACGGAACAACGGATCCATGAAAAACGGACCGTAAAACACTGAAATAGCCATACTGTAGTGTGAAAGAGGCCTTAAAGAAAACTTTATATTAAAACTATTCAGTACCATGCACAATCATTATTTCGCCTGGAACTGTGGTGCCCATCCCTTAAATAACCATTTCAAACCAAATTTATCAGAGGGTTCCTTAGAAGTGAGGTTTTTGGGGATATTTTTGGCTTTAAAAAAATCGGCATGAAATTCATGTTTTCTTTAAATTAGTTTTACACAGCGTAAAAAAAAAAAACGCTGAGTAAATTGACATGAGATGCAGATTTGAAATGTGCAGCATGTCTATTTATGCTGCGGATCTCCACCGTGGATTTCACCCTTTGCAATGGAGAGGGTGAAATCCGCAGACATTTTTGCTGACCTGCAGCAGACTTTTTCCACTGTATTTTCTGTAGACGTACCCTTATATTGTTCAGGCTTTCTGAACGCTTAGATCTCATGCTGCTTTATATGTTTGATAGCACCAAGTGGCCTCTTCTGGCCTCCACCTAGGTGACGTTAGACCACACATCCCCAGGCCTCCACCGAGAAGCGTGGTTTAACATGAAACTGATCTTGCCTTCATGTTACCTGCTCTTCCCATGTACCACTAATATTTTAACTGCACAGAATAAAGGCTTGGTTTTAAAGAACAGTGAGGTCACTAGTTTGCCCTTTTTTATTTTCTGCAGGCTGCGATCTACAATACAGTGGTGAATAGTAACTGTGTTCCAGCTGTTAGCATGCCCATTCTGCCTTGATTGACAGCCCACTCAGATGGCACTGACTTTACACACCCATCAAGATAGTCATGACCGAACGGGCATGCTAACAGTCAGGACACCAAGACTATTCTCCACTACAGTACCGTCCAGTTGGCTATTGTTGACAGGTTTAGAATGGTATTAAAAACCATTGTAGTATCATACCAGCGGTGTAACCCCCAAAACTGCTGACCAGTTCCCTCTCAGAATTTTATAAAAGAGAAAATCTCTGAAAAACCTGTGGTTCCATGGTGGATAAAGTATTATGCGGCCCCCACTCTAGAATTTGAAAAACGCGATTGATACAAAATAACATGGCACTGGCAGTTTAGTTTTTGAGATCAAATGGTAGACTTGTCTTGACTTTATGTCCAGTCTTTTGTTTCTCCTACACAGGTAAATCTGCACAATGTAAAATTCAACAACTTTTTATCAGATGTAGAACAGATCACATATGATATGCCCCTAAGGCCTCATGCAAACTATCCGTATTTTGGGACACAAACCACAGATTCACATGATCTATTTTACTAAGGTATATATAATTTAATTCCGGTTTTATTGGTCATCCCTCTTTATTTGTGAGGTACCCCATATTCTCGAACAGACGCCTAAAATTATATATATATATATATATATATATATATATATATATATATATATATATATATATATATATACACACACACTGCTCAAAAAAATAAAGGGAGCACAAAAATAACACATCCTAGATCTGAATTAATTAAATATTCTTCTGAAATACTTTGTTCTTTACATAGTTGAATGTGCTGACAACAAAATCACACAAAAATAAAAAAATGGAAATCAAATCCAGACCTCCATGGGTTAAAAAATTTGGAGTCACACTCAAAATTAAAGTGGAAAAACACACTACAGGCTGATCCAACTTTGATGTAATGTCCTTAAAACAAGTCAAAATGAGGCTCAGTAGTGTGTGTGGCCTCCACGTGCCTGTATGACCTCCCTACAACGCCTGTGCATGCTCCTGATGAGGTGGCGGACGGTCTCCTGAGGGATCTCCTCCCAGACCTGGACTAAAGCATCTGCCAACTCCTGGACAGTCTGTGGTGCAACGTGACGTTGGTGGATAGAGCGAGACATGATGTCCCAGATGTGCTCAATTGGATTTAGGTCTGGGGAACGGGCGGGCCAGTCCATAGCATCAATGCCTTCGTCTTGCAGGAACTGCTGACACACTCCAGCCACATGAGGTCTAGCATTGTCTTGCATTAGGAGGAACCCAGGGCCAACCGCACCAGCATATGGTCTCACAAGGGGTCTGAGGATCTCATCTCGGTACCTAATGTCAGTCAGGCTACCTCTGGCGAGCACATGGAGGGCTGTGCGGCCCTCCAAAGAAATGCCACCCCACACCATTAATGACCCAATGCCAAACCGGTCATGCTGGAGGATGTTGCAGGCAGCAGAACGTTCTCCACGGCGTCTCCAGACTCTGTCACGTCTGTCACATGTGCTCAGTGTGAACCTGCTTTCATCTGTAAAGAGCACAGGGCTCCAGTGGCGAATTTGCCAATCTTGGTGTTCTCTGGCAAATGCCAAACGTCCTGCACGGTGTTGGGCTGTAAGCACAACCCCCACCTGTGGATGTCGGGCCCTCATATCACCCTCATGGAGTCTGTTTCTGACCGTTTGAGCAGACACATGCACATTTGTGGCCTGCTGGAGGTCATTTTGCAGGGCTCTGGCAGTGCTCCTCCTGTTCCTCCTTGCACAAAGGCGGAGGTAGCGGTCCTGCTGCTGGGTTGTTGCCCTCCTACGGCCTCCTCCACGTCTCCTGATGTACTGGCCTGTCTCCTGGTAGCACCTCCATGCTCTGGATACTACGCTGACAGACACAGCAAACCTTCTTGCCACAGCTCGCATTGATGTGCCATCCTGGATAAGCTGCACTACCTGAGCCACTTGTGTGGGTTGTAGACTCCGTCTCATGCTACCACTAGAGTGAAAGCACCGCCAGCATTCAAAAGTGACCAAAACATCAGCCAGGAAGCACAGGAACTGAGAAGTGGTCTGTGGTAACAACCTGCAGAACCACTCCTTTATTGGGGGTGTCTTGCTAATTGCCTATAATTTCCACCTGTTGTCTATCCCATTTGCACAACAGCATGTGAAATTGATTGTCACTCAGTGTTGCTTCCTAAGTGGACAGTTTGATTTCACAGAAGTGTGATTGACTTGGAGTTACATTGTGTTGTTCAAGTGTTCCCTTTATTTTTTTGAGCTGTGTGTGTGTGTGTGTGTGTGTGTATATATATGTATATATATATATATATATATATATATATATATTTATTAAATAGTATCTTGAGATTCAGATAAAAAGGAACACATAAAACAATCAGAGGGAGTAATAATCCTGGTACCTTCCGTTGTTTAAATTGCACCCAATGTGGTATTGCCCGTAAGAGAACTACATTTTAACATCAAGTTGGAAAGCGATATCACATTAAAGGCCTCATTCACACCACCATGTTTTTCATCCGTATGCCATCATCATTTTTCACAAATAGCACACTGCCTCGTTCATTTTATGGGGCCATGTACACATCCATATCTCTTGCGGCCATTCCGCAAGTTATATGACATGTCCCAAGTCATTTCTATTGATGGGAGTGAGAAAAACGTGCAATACACACAGAAGGTATCCGAGATATACACTCCCTCCAATACAATTCCTGCTGTCTGCCTAAATATATATATATATATATATATATATATATATATATATATATATATATATATATACATACAGATGAAAAGAAGGCCAGCAGCACACCAAGGTACCCCATATTCTCGAACAGACGCCTAAATATTTTTATAAATTATATATATATATATAGATATAGAATATGCAAAAAATGAGGATGCAGCACTCTGTCAATAGCGGGTGCAAAATCAGGCCAATGTGAATCAGCACCGGGATCCAATGTAGTATACAGATGAAAAGAAGGCCAGCAGCACACCAAGGTTTTCAAAAAATGTGAAGTTTATTCCTCCAGAGTCAGCAGCGACGTTTCAACAGCTTGTTGCTGTCTTTCTCAAGCTATGTGCATATGTGTTGCAAACATGCAATTTAAAGGTGCATCAATTACACAATTCAATTTAAGCCAATTGATCCATGTACAAGAAAAATCATATATTACGTGGTTCATTATATTCAACAAAATGCATACATTATGCCGCAATGTTACAAAATACAGTGCATACATTAAATGTATAAAATAATTCATACTGTGTATAATATGGGGCATAAACCCTAAATCCCCTTCATTAGTGCAGGTGTGTTGTCCCTAATCACCACGTTAAAACTCACGATCAGCTGATGCACCGTGCTGTGCCGGCATCACAGTCCCGGCGGCGTCCCCGTTCACTCTCTGCGCATGCGTCAGAAACACAAGTCTCGCGACTCTACGTGCGCAGAGAGACAAACCAAAACCACAACCAAGATGGCCAAGCCTGTCCCCCGGCCGGTGTGCGCATGTCCATGTGTAAGTATCGGCCTCCCATAGATAGTCACATGAGACGAATCACATGATCGGATAACCAGGTAAATAAGCTTTCATGAGAAAGGGTCCCCCCTTGTGACGTCGCCATTGCCTTAGTTTGACAGTGAGTGGTTCGTTGCAGCGGACAGTCGGTGTCACCAGTTGCCTGACTCCCCCATTACGCGCATGTGAGGGTTTTATTGTGGCCAGTTACTTGGTTGACAGGACGCTGGGTCCTGGATTCCCGCATTTGCTTTTTGTGGGATCCAGGATACACAGCAGTCTTGACCTGGATTCCAACATGTGAATTTCTCATGAAAGCTTATTTACCTGGTTATCCGATCATGTGATTCGTGATTCGAGACTTGTGTTTCTGACGCATGCGCAGGGAGTGAACGGGGACGCCGCCGGGACCGTGATGCCGGCACAGCACGGTGCATCAGCTGATCGTGAGTTTTAACGTGGTGATTAGGGACAACACACCTGCACTAATGAAGGGGATTTAGGGTTTATGCCCCATATTATACACAGTATGAATTATTTTATACATTTAATGTATGCACTGTATTTTGTAACATTGCGGCATAATGTATGCATTTTGTTGAATATAATGAACCACGTAATATATGATTTTTCTTGTACATGGATCAATTGGCTTAAATTGAATTGTGTAATTGATGCACCTTTAAATTGCATGTTTGCAACACATATGCACATAGCTTGAGAAAGACAGCAACAAGCTGTTGAAACGTCGCTGCTGACTCTGGAGGAATAAACTTCACATTTTTTGAAAACCTTGGTGTGCTGCTGGCCTTCTTTTCATCTGTATACTACATTGGATCCCGGTGCTGATTCACATTGGCCTGATTTTGCACCCGCTATTGACAGAGTGCTGCATCCTCATTTTTTGCATATTCTATATCTATATATATATATATATATATATATATATAATTTATAAAAATATTTAGGCGTCTGTTCGAGAATATGGGGTACCTAACAACAAATAAAGAGGGATGACCAATGAAAACTGATTTCCTTTTTTTAAATTATATATACCTTAGTAAAATAGATCATCAATATCCAATCAGAATTTATAAAAATTCTCTCAGTTGGGGTCTGACACGCAGCACCTCACCGATCAGCTGTTCTCTGCTGGCTAGCTATTGAATGGAGCAGGAAGCACAGCTCTGTTCAAAGTATAGTGGTCATGCTGGGTTACTGAAGTGAATGGGAGCTGAGCTGCAGTAAACCCGCACAACCACTACACTTTAAAGGGTTTCTGTCACCCTGCAAAACTAATTATTTTTTTTTTGGATAGTTAGATTCCTCATAGTGCGATATAGCAGAATATAATGCTCTTACTTACTTTGATGCGGCCGATTCTTTATAAAACGAACTTTTATAATATGTAAATGAGGGCTCTACCAGCAAGTACGGCGTCTACTTGCTGGTAGCTGCTGCAGAAATCCGCCCCCTCGCCGTCTTGATTGACAGGGCCAGCCGTGATCTCCTCCTCCGGCCGGCCCTGTCAGTAATTCAAAAATCGCGCGCCTCGCGTCATTCGGCGCAGGCGCTCTGAGATGAGGAGGCTCGTATCCTCAGCACTCCCTCAGTGCGCCTGCGCCGATGACATCACCGAAAAAGAAGACGTCATCGGCACAGGCGCACTGAGGGAGTGCTGAGGATACGAGCCTCCTCATCTCAGAGCGCCTGCGCCGAATGACGCGAGGCGCGCGATTTTTGAATTACTGACAGGGCCGGCCGGAGGAGGAGATCACGGCTGGCCCTGTCAATCAAGACGGCGAGGGGGCGGATTTCTGCAGCAGCTACCAGCAAGTAGACGCCCTACTTGCTGGTAGAGCCCTCATTTACATATTATAAAAGTTTGTTTTATAAAGAATCGGCCGCATGAAAGTAAGTAAGAGCATTATATTCTGCTATATCGCACTATGAGGAATCTAACTATCCAAAAAAAAAAAAAGAGTTTTACAGGGTGACAGAAACCCTTTAAACTGAGCTCCGCTCCATTCAAGAGCTCGTACCAGCGCTGAAGGCTGCAGGGAACAGCTGATCGGTGGGGTGCAGGATTTTTTAACTCTACTGATTGGACCTCCTGAGGAGGGGTCTTCCATATCAGGAGCCTGGAACACCCCTTTAAACAAAGCTGTGTGTGGTGTCCTGTGTTATATATATATATATATATATATATATAATATATATATATATTTTTTAATTAAACTGTTCCGACTGACTGAGCTGATTGAGACCCCTTATGACACACCAGCTGAAACTGTTTGTTTTTCTGCATGACTGATTGTTTCAGGGGCTTATTAAAGTCTATACAGGGAGACAAAAATGCAGGCGTTTGCTTTCTGTTCATCTTTTTTCTGTTAACTTTAAGATTCACTGCTCTTTTGTTTTGTTTTTAATCTAACAACCCATCCCCACAAAAAGCTGGGAAATCTGCAGACAGCATGCTATGGAGCAGGAGAAGCTGAGCAGATTGATATGTAGTTTTATGGGAAAATATTCAGCAAAACTTGTAACTTGTATAATTAAAGTGGCTCTGTCTCCAGGATCAACCATATTAAACCAGACATATTGTGTGGTAGGAGACGCGCCCGCCCAATCCGCGGCAGGGGTCCGGCAGTCATTGATGGCCAGACCCCTGCTGCATGCGTCGGCATCGGTGAAATCACCGATGCCGGCGCATAAACCCTTGATGTGCTGCGGTCAGCGCTGACCACGGCACATGTGATGTCCTCACCAGTATCGGAGCTGCCATCGGGTCCTCGTGCTGCTGTGACAGGATCCAAAGGTATGGAAGGCAGCGCAATGCCCCCTGGATCTCACAGGCAGGAAGCTGTAAGTGTAATACACACTGTATTGCACTTACAGCCAATGCATTCCAAGTATTGGAATGCATTGTAAAGGGGATCAGACCCCCAAAAGTTGAAGTACCAGAGTGGGACAAGAAAAAGTTGAATTTTTTATTTTTATATAATAAATCTCCTTTTGCCAAAATAAAGGCAAAAAAATTCTTCTATATTAGGTATTGCCACGTCCGTATCGATCGGCTCTATAAAACTAACACATGACCTAACCCCTCAGATGAACACCGTCAAAAAAATAAAATAAAAACTGTGCTAAATAAACAATTTTTTGGTCACCTTACTTAACTTAAAGTGCAACACCAAGTGATCAAAAAGGTGTATACCCCCCAAAATAGTACCAATATAACCGGCACCTCATCCCTCAAAAAATTAGCTCAGAATATGGAGACACTAAAACATTTTTTTTTGTTTCAAAAATGCTTTTCTTGTGTAAAACTTAAATAAATAAAAAAAAGTATACGTATTAGGTATTGCCGCGTCCGTAACAACCTGCTCTATAAAAATACCACATGACCTAACCCCTTAGGTGACCACCGTAAAAAAAAATATATAAAAACTGTCAAACATTTTTTGTCACCTTACATCACAAAAAGTGTAATAGCAAGCGATCAAAAAGTCATATGCACCCCAAAATAGTGCCAATCAAACTGTCATCTCATCCCGCAAAAATCATACCTTACTTAAGACAATCAACCAAAAACTGAAAAAACTATGGCTCTCAGACTATGGAGACACTAAAACATGATTTATTTATTTTTTGTTTCAAAAATGAAATCGTTGTGTAAAACTTACCCAATATGTCTACTTTTGTTTTTTTATGTATCGCTGCGTCCGTAATAACCTGCTCTATAAAAATATTACATGACCTAACCCCTCAGGTGAATATCGTTTAAAAAAAAGTGTAAAAAAAGCCTTTTTTTTTTTTTTTTTTTTTTTAACCTTACATCACTAAAAGTGTAATAGCAAGCGATCGAAGTCATATGCACCCTATAATAGTACCAATTGAACCATCATCTCATCCCGAATAAAATGAGCCCCTACACAAGACAGTCACCCAAAAAATAAATAAAACTACGGTTTTCAGAATGTGGAGACACTAAAAAATATTTTTTTTTCAAAAATGCTTTGCGATGTAAAACTGTAGTCATATTTGGTATTGTCGCGTCCGTAACGACCTGCTCTATAAAACTATCACATGATCTAACCTGTCTAATGAATGTTGTAAATAACAAAAACTAAAAACAGTGCCAAAACAGCTATTGCTATCTTGTTACCTTGCCTCACAAAAAGTGTAATATAGAGCAACCAAAAATCATATGTACCCTAAAATAGTACCAACAAAACTGCCACCTTATCCCGTAGTTTCCAAAATGGGGTCACTTTTTTTGGAGTTTCTACTCTAGGGGGTCCATCAGGGGGACTTCAAATGGGACATGGTGTCAAAAAACCAGTCCAGCAAAATCTGCCTTCCAAAAACTGTATGGCGTTCCTTTCCTTCTGCGCAATGCCATGTGCCCGTACAGCAGTTTATGACCACATAGGGGGGATTTCTGTAAACTACAGAATCGGGGCCATAAATATTGAGTTTTGTTTGGCTGTTAACCCTTGCTTTGTAACTGGAAAAATGGATTAAAATGAAAAATCTGCCAAAAAAGTAAAATTCAGAAATTTCATCTCTATTTTCCATCAATTCTTGTGGAACACCTAAAGGGTTAACAAAGTTTGTAAAATCCGTTTTGAATACCTTAAGGGTGTAGTTTCTAAAATGGGGTGATTTTTGGGTGGTTTCTATTATGAAAGCCTCACAACGTGACTTCAGACCTGAACTGGTCCTTAAAGTGGGTTTTGGAAATTTTCTGAAAAATTTCAAGATTTCTTTCTAAACTTCTAAGCCTTGTAATGTCCCCAAAAAATAAAATGGCCTTCACAAAATGATTTAAACATGTAATAGACATACGGGAAATGTAAAGTAATAACTATTTTTGGAGGTATTACTATCTGTTATAAACGTGGAGAAATAGAAATTTGCTAATTTTTCCAAATTTTTGGTAAATTTGGTATTTTATTTTTTTTATAAATAAAAAGTACATTTTTTAACTCCGTTTTACCACTGTCATTAAGTACAATATGTGACGAAAAACTATAGCCTGGATAAGTAAAAGCGTTTTAGTTCTTACCACTTATGGACACATGTCAGATTTGCAAAGAAATGGCCTGGGCAGGAAGGTGAAAACTGGCCCGGGTTTGAAATGGTTATAAAAAGTAATATTGCTGGTTTATTTATAATCATAATTTGTATTTAGAGGTGGCTCACTTCTTGGACAATATTTGGAATGGGTGCACCTACAAAAAAGATTACACTCTATCTTCAAAGAATAATATATAAATAAAAGAGTAGTAGGGCACACCTACACTTGAATACACATAGGAGATTTGATATAATACAATTTATTTATTCAAACAGACACTGTGTATGGTAACACATATGTATAATAACACATAAAACTTGATTAAACAAATATTCGCATGCTATAAATTCTCATGATAAAATTTATAAAAATCGATAAAAGTGCACACTAAAACACACACTATATATATATAGATATATAGATATATAGATATATAGATATATAGATATATAGATATATAGATATATAGATATATAGATATATAGATATATAGATATATAGATATATAGATATAGATATATATATATATATATATATATATATATATATATATATAGAAGAAAAAATAGCCAGCAGCACTCCAGTGTTGTCAATGCTTGACAAAGACAGCAATAAGCTGTCGAAACGTCGCTTGTCTGACTTTGGGTCAATAAACCACCGTTTGCCTTTATCTCCTGGAGTGCTGCTGGCTATTTTTTCTTCTAGCTTATTGGACCTAGGTGCGGGTCCACATTCGCCGAACGTGCACCCCGCGTTTACACAGTGTGCTGCCTCCTCATTTTCTCAAAATATATATATATATATATATACAGTACAGACCAAAAGTTTGGACACACCTTCTCATTCAAAGAGTTTTCTTTATTTTCATGACTATGAAGGCATCAAAACTATGAATTAACACATGTGGAATTATATACATAACAAACAAGTGTGAAACAGAAAATATGTCATATTCTAGGTTCTTCAAAGTAGCCACCTTTTGCTTTGATTACTGCTTTGCACACTCTTGGCATTCTCTTGATGAGCTTCAAGAGGTAGTCCCCTGAAATGGTTTTCACTTCACAGGTGTGCCCTGTCAGGTTTAATAAGTGGAATTTCTTCCCTTATAAATGGGGTTGGGACCATCAGTTGCGTTGAGGAGAAGTCAGGTGGATACACAGCTGATAGTCCTACTGAATAGACTGTTAGAATTTGTATTATGGCAAGAAAAAAGCAGCTAGTAAATAAAAACTAGTGGCCATCATTACTTTAACAAATGAAGGTCAGTCAGTCAGCCGAAAAATTGGGAAAACTTTGAAAGTAAGGGCTATTTGACCATGAAGGAGAGTGATGGGGTGCTGCGCCAGATGACCTGGCCTCCACAGTCACCGGACCTGAACCCAATCGAGATGGTTTGGGGTGATCTGGACCGCAGAGTGAAGGCAAAAGGGCCAACAAGTGCTAAGCATCTCTGGGAACTCCTTCAAGACTGTTGGAAGACCATTTCAGGGGACTACCTCTTGAAGCTCATCAAGAGAATGCCAAGAGTGTGCAAAGCAGTAATCAAAGCAAAAGGTGGCTACTTTGAAGAACCTAGAATATGACATATTTTCAGTTGTTTCACACTTGTTTGTTATGTATATAATTCCACATGTGTTAATTCATAGTTTTGATGCCTTCATAGTCATGAAAATAAAGAAAACTCTGAATGAGAAGGTGTGTCCAAACTTTTGGTCTGTACTATATATATAATATATATATATATAGTCCTGAAAAAGAGAGCCTGATGTGAACAGAGAAGGGTAAATCCTTCCTATAACTATGTTTGTCCGTAGTGTGATGCTCACATAGCAAATCAAAATGTTCAGCTCTTTGACATAGTTCGTGATATTCAGGAACTGCAGGGCAAAGTTCACAAAATGACCTCAGTGTAATCAGATAGGGGTAAGTAGTCTTATCACTTATATTCCTTTTGTTTGGTTTTAGTATCCCAAAGCTCACTGTCTGTATATACAGTAGTTCGGCATTAGTTTTCTACTCACGGTTTCGTAAGATTGTGCCGGCTGTGTTGCGGTTAGTGTGGCGTCCCACGTGTATTCCGCTTACAGGCAGTGATGTAGCTTCCAGGGTATGGATCCAGGGATCTTCGGTCATCAATTGCAGGAGTGCCGTAGTTGAGAATTTGTAGGTAGAAGTTCCTGCCAGGTGCTCTAATCAAGCAGCAGGCTGGTTTTCACTGCGGCGATCAGTCTTAGATTTCTCCTGCCAATTTTGTTTGATACCGGTTTAAAGCGCTTCAGTATTCCGGTTGTATATTCAGTTTCATGGGATCCTCTTTCACCAAACGCGTTTCGGATTTGGCTACGACTCCTTCGTAGCCAACTCCGAAACGCGTTTGGTGAAAGAGGATCCCATGAAACTGAATATACAACCGGAATATTGAAGTGCATTAAACCGACTATAAGGCGAGGGATCGGTATCAAACAAAATTGGCAGGAGAAATCTAAGACTGATCGCCGCAGTGAAAACCAGCCTGCTGCTTGATTAGAGCACCTGGCAGGAACTTCTACCTACAAATTCTCAACTACGGCACTCCTGCAATTGATGACCGAAGATCCCTGGATCCATACCCTGGAAGCTACATCACTGCCTGTAAGCGGAACACACGTGGGACGCCACGCTAACCGCAACACAGCCGGCACAATCTTACGAGACCGTGAGTAGAAAACGAATGCCGAACTAATGTATATACAGACAGTGAGCTTTGGGATACTAAAACCAAACAAAAGGAATATAAGTGATAAGACTACTTACCCCTATCTGATTACACTGAGGTCATTTTGTGAACTTTGCCCTGCAGTTCCTGAATATCACGAACTATGTCAAAGAGCTGAACATTTTGATTTGCTATGTGAGCATCACACTACGGACAAACATAGTTATAGGAAGGATTTACCCTTTGTTCACATCAGGCTCTCTTTTTCAGGACTATATATATATAATGTGTGTGTTTTAATGTGCACTTTTATCGATTTTTATAAATTTTATCATGAGAATTTATAGCATGCGAATATTTGTTTAATCAAGTTTTATGTGTTATTATACATATGTGTTACCATACACAGTGTCTGTTTGAATAAATAAATTGTATTCTATCAAATCTCCTATGTGTATTCAAGTGTAGGTGTGCCCTACTACTTTTATTCATTTATAATCATACTAGCAGAAGGGCACGGCTTCGCATGGGTATATTTCATCTATTTCACCCAATGTTTGTGTTGTTAAAAGATATAAACAGTATCCCCCATAACGGTGAACTACACAGCCCCCCACCCCTTTACACTGACCCCCCACAGGGCCCAGCCTTCTTAAAATGGGACCACCACAGCAGCCCATCCCCTTAACTTTGACCTTTACAGCAGCCCGCCCCTTTAACAGTAGTTTCACAGCACCCCACTCTCTTGACGGTGACCTCCTCAGGGGCTCACCCCTTTACCAGTGACATCCACAGCAGCTTCCCCTTCAATAGTGGCCCCTGCCCCTTTAACAGTGACTTTCACAGTGCCCACCCCTTTAACAGCGACCTCCACAATGCCCGCCCTTCAATAGTTGCCCCTGCCCCCTTAACGGTGTCATCCACAGCGCCTTTAAAGCTGACCTGCAGCAGTGAAGAAAAATGGCTGGGTTGTTATGGAAACCTGGGGTAAAACTGTGTGTATGTGGAGACTAAGGACCTGCAGGCTTCAATTGGCTGATAAAGGAAATGTGACTGTGTACAGCAGTTGGGATATGAAGAGAAAGACCTGCAGGCTTCTATTGGCTAATGTAGGTCATGTGATGTGCCATAGTTGCATTTTTTGGGAATATCTCAGGAACCGTACGTCCTAGAGAGCTGTAACCACCACAAGATTCCTTTCCAGGCAGCAAGGGATGTGTATACCAAGTTTTTTTAAAATCGATGGTTGCATTTTTGAGTGATTGCGGAACGAACATACATACATACATACATACATACATACATACATACATACATACGTGTGTATTTTGTGCCTGTGAATAAACCAGCAATAGGTTTCTAAGCATAAAACACTTCTCAATATAGTAAGGCCTTTTATCGTTATAAGGCTACTTTTACACTAGCGTTTTAGTTTTCCAGTATTGAGATCCGTCATTCATTGTCAATGGGGACAAAACTGAACTGAAATGAATGGAATGCTCCAAAATGCATTCCGTTCCGTTTAGTTGCGTTCCCATACTGGAGAGCAAACCGCAACATGTTGTAGTTTGCTTTCCGTCCTGGGATGCGGAGCAAGACGCATACGACATGAGGACGGATCAGTTTTCTCTGCCACAATAGAAAACTGATCCGTCCTCCATTGACTTTCAGAGGAGTTCACGATGGATCAGTCTTGGCAATGTTAAAGAAAATACAACCGGATCCATTCATAACAGATGCATATGGTTGTATTATCAGTAACTGAAGCGTTTTTGCTGAACCCTGCCGGATCCAGTAAAAACGCTAGTGTGAAAGTAGCCTTATATGATTATATATTTATTGTAGTATGGCCTTTTTATTGTGGGTTAAATGAGAGGGAAAAAAACAGAAAAACAAGTTTATGTAAGTCTCTCCCAGGATTCAAACCTGGGATTTGTACATGCAAAATGATACACTGACCATCAAGCTGTAGCATTACCACATAGAGATGCATGTTTTAAGCTAACACATTACTGGTGTCTTTTATAATCCATATATTCTGCCTGTGAATAAAGCAGTAATATATGTATATTCGCTTTTTAAGCATAACTGAGTAGATATGTAGATGCTAGAACACAATTCAACCATAAAGCTTGCTGATGTCCAAGGGCGGGTGGATTTAGCCCTGCTTCCTAGTGCTCTAACTTCTCATTTGCATATGAATAAAAACAGATTTCTCTGCAGCCGTTTAGTATACAGACAAAAGAAATGTGTTGTTTTAATCGGCATGATGAGCCCACCCCTGGCCTATCCCACCACCTGACCTGGCTCATCCCTGCCACACCACCATTGTATTCCTACTGACCCAGAAAATGAAGGGCACAGGTCTGGTGACAGTCATTTAAATATCTTCTCTTTCTGGGCTCAGTTGTACACAGGGACTGTCTTTATCAGTGATTGATAGCATTCCCTGTGTATAGAAATAGTTGTCAAGTCACTGATAAGATGGCCCTCATGTCCAACTGAACTCAGAAAGAGCAGAGACTTAAATGTATAAAGTACAATATTCTTTAATCTTTTTTCCAGAAAACTATAGATAATTCTTCTTAGCTCCTCCTGCTCTATAACATTCTGCCGGCACATTTTACTGCATTTCATGGTGACAGGTTATTTTTAAATTGTTATTACAGTATGTTTGCTCAAGAGGGAGGGGATTTTTTAAATGCAAAAATGAATAAATACAGCAGTCACAACTGATAATTTTTTTCCTTTTTTTCCTTTCATATTCTCGCAGAGTCTATGCTTTAATGGAAGTGCATCTGTTTTATACCTCATTGCTGCTATAGTGGATGCAGCTTCCGTCACCAAAGAACCTAAAATGCATCACAACTACAATAGTTGGACAGCATCTGCGGTGAGTAATGGCAGAAGTTTTAGAAGAAAATAAATAAAACTTAAACAAAAAAAATCTAAAACCTATATGCATATTTTGTGCAAATCACGGTTAGGCAGCCATGCTGTAGTGATCTTCTTGAGACTCCTAAAGTTGTCCAGGACAGGGACGTACATAGAAATCATTGGGCCCCATTTGGGCCCCCTAACTCCTCCCACTACCCACCCCTGGCCCATCCCACCACCTGACCTGGCTCCTCCCCTGCCACACCCCCGTTGTATTCCTACTGACCCAGAAAATGAAGGGCACAGGTCAGTTTTGCCACAAAGGGAACACCGTAGGAACAAAACCCGTAAAACGGTGGAGGAATTGTTTTTTTGTTTTTTTATTCCACCCCACTTAGAATTTTTTGCCTGCTTCCCACTACATTGTATGCCATATTAAACTACAACTTGTACCGCAAAAAATAAGCCCTCATATGGATATGTGAACGGAAAAATAAAAAGTTATGGCTCAAAGAACATGGGGAAGAAAAATGAAAATGCAAAAAATGAAAATGCAAAAAATGAAAAAACCTCTGGTATCGTAATAGTTAAAAGGGTTATCCAGCCCCTATTATGCCCCCCAAAATGCCAGGCATCACACACAAGTAATACTTATGCCCGGGGGAAAGTGCAGCGACGAAAATGAGCATCAGAGTGTCACCCGTGATGCTAGAGAGGCTCGTTCCCATAGATCGTGGCCTGCTATTGACTGCCCCCCACGTCGCCGTATGTTTTTATCCACACGACAGGGGGATGCAATGGCGGCCGTGCGGGCATCAGGAGGGATGTAGGTGCCGGAGAGTGGGGAAAGTATAATCTGTATGAGGTGCCTGGGCATTTTGGGGGCATTATAGGGGTTGGATAACCCCTTTTAACTTCTTTCTGCTGATGCTTAATTTGCATAACCCCTGCAAAGTGACTGAGTGGGGATGTGCTGCTGTGCTGGCTGGGCACATTGTACTCTATCAGCAAGCAGAGTTCCACACAGGAACTCTGCTTGCTTGCTGCTGCCCTCCCCCCATCAAGAATACCCACATGAACTTTTTTTTTTTGAGCCTGCTGCCAGCGATAAACTGGCCAATCAGCAGCAGGAGCTTAAATTGCACTGCTAAATGCTGATTGGCCAGTGTGCAGTGCAGCAGTGCCCAAGAGAAAGCCTTTATTGCTATGCTGCGTGCCTGGGAGCTTGGATGGACTAGTAAGACAGGAAGCGTCATTGGCGGCGAGTGGGGAAAAGGGGGGCCCTGACTGAGCATAGGGAAAGCAAGCAGGGCCCGGAACGGAACAGAAGAAAAGTGGGCGGGGCCTTCCATGCTCTCCCGACTATTTCCCCCCTCCCCTTCGGCCATGCCACGGGCGCCATAGCAGCTGTGTGGTCTGCCTATATTGGCAGTACGCCACTGCTCCAGGATTTTACTACTGATGGCCTATCTTCAGGATAGGTGGTCAATATCAGAGCAGGGTGTCAGACCCCCACTAATCACATGTTGATGGCTTATCTTGAGCACAGGCCATCAATAGTAAAATCCTGGACTACCCCTTTAAGAGCTATTGCCCACATAGTAGTTTTGACACCTGAAATTTCAGATATGAGAGAAATACCGACCAATTATTATGACAGTCCAAAATGGAAATACAAATGGCTAGTAACTACCAGAAGACGTTTAGGGTCCATTCACGCGTCTGTAGAATGTGTCTGCACCTGTTACTCAATTATCCGGAACGAGTGTGCACATTCTCTAAGGGGCAGGAATGGATGCGGTCAGCACACAGTGTGCTGTCCGCATTTCCGGAGCGCGGCCCCAAACTTCCGGTCCGCGGCTCTGGAAAAAAATAGAACATGTCCTATTCTTGTCCGCAATTGCTGACAAGAATAAGCAGTTCTATGAGGGTGCCGGCCGGGTGTATTGCAGATCCACAATACACTACGGACGTGTGAACGGACCCTTACACTTGTTTTGTTAGATATTATACTGCAGGAAGTCCCCCATAACTTGAGGTCTGTGCTATGACTCTAACTGGAAAACGAATTCCATTGTGAAATAGTTGTGGCTTCTTGGGCAAAATGCTCCACAAGTCCTTCTCTCTGAACTGGAACTTGGCATAAAGTGTCTAAATGTATGTATGCAGGTTTTATTGAAAGACTGACTGACTTGTTTTTCTATTTCTCTTGTATCTCTACAGTTCTTTGCATTCTTGGTCACGATATGCTATGGCACAAGCACCTATTTCAGTTTTCGGTCGTGGATGACAGGTAGTTAATACAAAGCCTTGTCAAATTCTACATATTACAGAAAGCCGAGACCGTGCAAGCTGCACTTTAAAATCATTTCAGCTCCGTAATATTTTGTGTTTTAGATTTACAGTGTAGTTATTAATATACAGAGGATGGAATTTGAGTGCCTAACTATTTGTAATACCTATTCCCTAAACCCAGAGTGTCTGTAGGATGGATGTGTGTTTTAAGTTCTGTACTTTATCACCTGAGGTGAAAAATTACTTAACCCAAAATATATATATTGTGCCACAAAAAGCTGTAATAAAAGAACTGGGAAAATGATATGCTGTGTCTTGTTTTTTTATGTAAATGTACTCATTACTTATTATGGCTCTCAGTTTATTAGACTGCATGGCAGAGACAATTTCTCTTGGGAAAGAAGTTGAAGGAGGAAAGAAAAACATAAAAATATTTTAATTGCAAAAAAAAAGCAAACATTTTTCAAGTGGTCAGTTTTGATCGTAATAGAGCCAGCACATCCAAGTTAATATGGTGCTCAAACTATGAGTGGAATCTGCTCCCCATTGTTTCCAATTGGAGGCTGCAGTTTAAGACTGTGACTACACCAAGAAATCTGCTCCAAAAGAGAAAATATTGTAATTTGATACCTTTCAATGGCTAACTAAAATACATGATGTTAGGCAAGCTTTCGAGACCGAGGTCCCATCAAGAATTCTCACTACTGGCTAACATGTTTTATTCTAACAAGGAAATAAAATAGTTCTATGTGTCAGTCGCAAACTAAGAAGCAGTCCTGGGAATAGGAGTCGATCCAACCTCCTTATCTCATGCAATCAATAAACCAGAGTCCAGGTCCGTGCTTCAAAGGAGATATAGTTTGGAAACGCCTTGGCCTGCTCCCCCTGCTGCAGCGATATTTCAGATGATTTTATATGCTGATTTCTAGCGGTGCTGTTGGTTACCGCTGTCCTGTGAAGTTTCGGTCGGCAGTGTGGCGTGTGCCTGTGGGGAAGTTTCAGCGTGGGATACGATTTAAACTGCGCTTTCCTTTCAACAAGGCGTTTCCAAACTATATCTCCTTTGAAGCGCGGACCTGGACTCTGGTTTATTGATTACATTTTATTCTAAAAAAAATCACATGTCCTTTCTTGGTGGTGTTGCAGTAGTGACAGCGCAGCCACCCACTGAAAGCAAGAGAAGCGCAGGATCTGTGCAGCCAGCGAATCGGTGTGAACGGCCCCTACCTGTCTCCTCTTATACAGTGTGCACAATTATTAGGCAAATTGTATTTTTGATTATTCATTTTACTACAGTGCTGTCGGGCAATCAAAAATGTTAAACCTCAAACCTGAACATTTAAGAATGTAAGAGTGAGGTTTTGGCTTTCTTAGGAGGAAAAAAAAAATAATAAAAAAAAAATATATATATATATATATATATATATATATATAGCTGCCGTGCAGCCTGTATTTGTGGGAGGGGCAGAGGCCACGTCCCTTGGCTATATAAACCCTACGAAGTTCAAGGGACGGGTACTTCCGGGTTACGTCTGGTTTCCTGCACGTCCCGCACCTGTAAGCCAGGGTTTGGGTGAGTAGCGGGACAGGTCGGCGTTTCAGCGGCTCTTGCGGTCTCAGGTAAGCTGGGAATCCGGTGCCGGGCAGCGGCGGCGGGCACGCGGCTTGTCATGTACTTACCCCGGTGCGGGGGGGGGGCGGATGTCCGTTGGGGGGAGTTCCTTGGGCCCTGCTCGCATCCACGGGGCATGCCAGGCGGCGCTGGCCGGTCACGTGCGGGCTCTTGTTCAGGGGGCGGCCGCGAGTGCCGGTTGCTAGGCACGCTCGGCGGCTCCGCTCCCTGCTACGCTCACGCCGTACCAGGGGGATCCCTCCTGCAGCCGGAGGGTCCGCTGTCATGCTATTCATATGCACATATTAAGTTACCATCACGTACACGGTGCATCAATGCGCATTTACAAGACGCAATTCCGTGGAAGCATTGAATCATTTGTCCATTTGTTGTTACCCCTTGTTAGGAAATTTTACTCTCTTTTACCGAACGTGTCCCTGTCTTCAGATTTCGGTGATCAGCTTGAATTAAGTCTAACCGGTACCGGGAGAATGAATAAGATAACACTGAAACGTGTGTAGTTCTAACCCATTCTGGTTTATTTCACAGTTGGCAAACAGTTATAATAGAGGGGGTTGAGCTTCCTTGACATCCAATAATAACATCCAATCATATGTTAGCATTAGTATTCAACCTATGGTATGGTCACACATAAGCTTCTGCATTAACATAATAGCTGACTCATAGTAACAGCATTTGACCAATCTGGTATAGACATATAGGCTAGCAGACACTTGAGCCAGATGACCTTATATGGCTAGGACTGTTCATACTTACAAACTAAGGAATGTATGGATATCCTTGAAACAGCTAAGGAAGTTTCACACATTCCTTAACCCCTTAAGGACGCAGGGCGTATCGGTATGCCCTATTTCCCGAGTCCTTAAGGACTCAGGGCGTACCGGTACGTCCTAACTTGAAATCAGTATTCCGGCGCCCGAGGGGTTAAACGGAACGGGATTTCGGCTGAAATCCTTCAGCCGGCATCCTGTGACAACGCCAGGGAGGGTCATGTGACCCCCCCGTGTCGGCGATCGCAGCAAACCGCAGGTCAATTCAGACCTGCGGTTTGCTGCGCTTTTTGCAGTTTCTGATGCCCGCGGTCCCTGACCGCGGGGATCAGAAACTTTTGAGTGCCTATAATCAATATTTTTCACCCCCCCCCTGCACCCCTGCACGATTTTATGCCAGCGGGTGGTGCGGGGGGGGGTGTCGCATGCGGTGGAGGCGGGCGGTGCGGCAGGCGGGATCGCGATCCCCCGCCCGCCTCCCCATGAATGATCGTTGGCTTCTAGTGGTTATACCAGGGTGCCAGCACATTGCTGGCACCCTGGTATAAACGGCTGACATCTGTGCAGATGTCAGCCGTTTAACCCTTTCCATACCGCGGTCCGTACGGACCGCTGTATGGAAAAAGTTAACTGTCGTCGGTCAGGGAGCTCCCTCCCTCTCCATCGGGGGGCTGCTGTGCCTTTGCAGCCCCCCGATGGAGAGGGAGAGAGCCCCCAGAGAGCCCCCCTCAGCCCTGTGCTTACCCTTCCCCGTCTGCGAAGTTCTGAGCAGACGGGGAGGGTTCCCATGGCAACAGGACGCCTGCTCAGGCGTCCTGCTGTCCATGGTGCTGAACAGATCTATGCTAAAAGCATAGATCTGTTCAGTGTAAGTAAAATACAGTACAGTGCAATATATATTGTACTGTACTGTATTATACAGACATCAGACCCACTGGATCTTCCAGAACCAAGTGGGTCTGGGTCAAAAAAAAAGTGAAAAAAGTTAAGATAAAAAAAAAAACATTCATCACTGAATAAAAATTAAAAAAATAAAATACACTACACATATTAGGTATCGCCGCGTCCGTAACGACCTGATCTATAAAACTGTCATGTTACTTTCCCCGCACGGTGAACACCATAAAAAAATAAAAATAAAAACTATGAGAAAATTGAAATTTTGCCCACCTTACTTCCCAAAAAAGGTAATAAAAGTGATCAAAAAAGTCACATGTACGCCAAAATAGTACCAATCAAACCGTCATCTCATCCCGCAAAAATCATACCTTACCCAAGATAATCGCCCAAAAACTGAAAAAACTATGGCTCTCAGACTAAAGAAACACTAAAACATGATTTTTTTTGTTTCAAAAATGAAATCATTGTGTAAAACTTACATAAATAAAAATAAAGTATACATATTAGGTATCGCCGCGTCCGTATCGACCGGCTCTATAAGAATATCACATGATCTAACCCCTCAGGTGACCACCGTAAAAAATAAAAAATAAAAACGGTGTAAAAAAAGCCATTTTTTGTCATCTTACGTCACAAAAAGTGTAATAACAAGCGATCAAAAAGTCATATGCACCCCAAAATAGTGCCAATTAAACAGTCATCTCATCCCGCAAAAAATGAGACCCTACTCAAGATAATCGCCCAAAAACTGACAAAACTATGGCTCTTAGACTATGGAGACACTAAAACTTTTTTTGGTTTTAAAAATGAAGTTATTGTATAAAACTTACATAAATAAAAAAAAAAGGTATACATATTAGGTATCGCCGCGTCCGTGACAACCTGCTCTATAAAATTACCACATGATCTAACCTGTCAGATAAATGTTGTAAATAACAAAAAAAAAACGTGCCAAAAAAGCTATTTCTTGTTACCTTGCTGCACAAAAAGTGTACTATAGAGCAACCAAAAATCATATGTACCCTAAACTAGTACCGACAAAGCTGCCACCTTATTCCGTACTTTCTAAAATGGGGTCACTTTTTTGGAGTTTCTACTCTAGGGGTGCATCAGGGGAGCTTCAAATGGGACATGGTGTCAAAAAAACCAGTCCAGCAAAACCTGCCTTCCAAAAACCGTATGGCATTCCTTTCCTTCTGCGCCCTGCTGTGTGCCCGTACAGCGGTTTACGAACACATATTAGGTGTTTCTGTAAACTACAGAATCAGGGCCATAAATAATGAGTTTTGTTTGGCTGTTAACCCTTGCTTTGTTACTGGAAAAAAAATATTAAAATGGAAAATCTGCCAAAAAAGTGAAATTTTGAAATTGTATCTCTATTTTCCATTAAATCTTGTGCAACACCTAAAGGGTTAACAAAGTTTGTAAAATCAGTTTTGAATACCTTGAGGGGTGTAGTTTCTTAGATGGGGTCACTTTTATGGAGTTTCTACTCTAGGGGTGCATCAGGGGGGCTTCAAATGGGACATGGTGTCAAAAAAACAGTCCAGCAAAATCTGGCTTCCAAAAACCATACGGCGCACCTTTCACTCTACGCCCCGCTGTGTGGCCGTACAGTAGTTTACGGCCACATATGGGGTCTTTCTGTAAACGGCAGAGTCAGGGCAATAAAGATACAGTCTTGTTTAGCTGTTAACCCTTGCTTTGTTAGTGGAAAAAATGGGTTAAAATGGAAAATTAGGCAAAAAAATGAAATTCTCAAATTTCATCCCCATTTGCCAATAACTCTTGTGCAATACCTAAAGGGTTAACGAAGCTTGTAAAATCAGTTTTGAATACCTTGAGGGGTGTAGTTTATAGAATGGGGTCATTTTTGGGCGGTTTCTATTATGTAAGCCTCGCAAAGTGACTTCAGACCTGTAGTGGTCCCTAAAAATTTGGTTTTTGTAAATTTCTGAAAAATTTCAAGATTTGCTTCTAAACTTCTAAGCCTTATAACATCCCCAAAAAATAAAATATCAATCCCAAAATGCTACAAACATGAAGTAGACATATGGGGAATGTAAAGTCATCAAAATTTTTGGGGGTATTACTATGTATTACAGAAGTAGAGAAACTGAAACTTTGAAATTTGCTAATTTTTCAAAATTTTTGGTAAATATGGTATTTTTTTATGCAAAAAAATTAACTTTTTTGACCCAATTTTAGCAGTGTCATGAAGTACAATATGTGACGAAAAAACAATCTCAGAACGGCCTGGATAAGTCAAAGCGTTTTAAAGTTATCAGCACTTAAAGTGACACTGGTCAGATTTGCAAAAAATGGCCAAGTCCTTAAGGTGAAATAGGGCTGAGTCCTTAAGGGGTTAAGGGGGATGGGACATTTTGTAAGTACACTAACCAAATGTAATACACATGGCTGAATAAGACAAAATGGAGTTACTTATACCCCATCAATCCCCTCTAAGAACCTTATATATATATATATAGCTTATACTATATGGTTCTTTCTCTGCTCTTCCTTTGTTTGCTTGTAAGCCTTTAGGTATTCCATATACCCTTCAGGAGTATAATCCTCAGGCTTTGTTGGGGTTGTGTTTACCTCTTCTACCTCTACCGGTGTATAGAGGAATGTTGAGTGTACCCCTCTTTCAGCCACATTTTTACATATGGTAAGAAGGGAGGGCACACACTGTAGACAACAGCAGAGACCCACTATTGCAGCGACCACGGCAAGTACCACTCCTACAACATATCTTATTTGACCAAAGTCAGGTATCCAGCCAAAAAGCCAGTCCCACCAACCTTGGTCAACATCTTGTTTTATATGTTTTATCATCTCTTCTATTTGGCCTATTTTATCTTTTATTCCACGGGAGTGATCTGATAAATTGAAACAACACATCCCTGCGAACGCTGAGCATCCTATACCATGTTGGAGCAATAAATAGTCAATAGTTGCCCTATTCTGCAAGATAGCCTTTTCATACGATTGTATATCCAGCAGCATATCTTGCAGAATTGCACTAGTGATATTTATCTGTTTTACCATAAAACAGGCAAGTTTTGATATTGTCCTGTGGTTATATATGGCCAAACCTGGTACTCCTATCAAAGACATCCCTAAACTCATATATTCTGATCTAGAGAGGAGATTCACATTATAATCACAATTTTCTGGTAACTGTAGGGAAGTGTCTCTCGTGTGTCGTGTCTGCATTTCTGGGAATAGTGGTATCATTGCTAATGTCAACCTAGCTATTGTACAGGGTCCCTCTGTAATATTGGCTGGTATGTATGTGTAACTAGTATTCCCACAGGCCAATACCCATCCTGTTGGTAGAGGTACATGTTTGTCTAGGGATGGTACTGTTTTTGTAATATTACATTGCATATTTTTTCCTGATACTATCTTTTTACAACTACCTAAATCTCTATCACAAATATTTGGTTTAGTATTATTCTGCATTTTTGCTTGTATGCAGGGAGGCAATAGTGTCTCATCACAGGTGAAGTTATAACATATTTCTGCTGCTGTGACAAGACCTGTAATTATTTCTATCATATTACTCTGCAGAGTCTCATATGTAGGACAGTCATAACAAGCATGATAAGGATTTACATATCCATATTTAACATCATGATCCTCCAAGTCTGTGTCATTCCATTGGGAACGTAGGAGCCCCGTCCATACAGCTACTGGGGTGGGGACTGCTACCAGACATGTCTCCAAAATGTTAGATGCAGATAAAGTGGTTCGGAGACAAAAGTCAGTTAAGTTCAGAGTTTTGGCCAGGTACAGCCATAAGTTCTCCTTTGTCTTCCATAGATTGTCTTCCCCTCTGCATTCTGTTTTCAGGTATATCTGTCTGTCCCACAGCCATGGGACAGTAAGTAGGAGACACAAAATTGCAATTATTAAGGCACTGCATCTCAGCCATCTCGAGGAATTTCCCGACTGCGTCATCTCGTTGAGGGTCAAGGCTGTCTGCCTCCGTTAGTACCCCTTCTGTATCTTCTTCGAGGTCAAGGCTGTCTGCCTCCGTTAGTACCTCTGGGCCTCGTTGGAGGTCAGGGCTGTCTGCCCCCGTTAGTACCTCTCTTTTCTTCACCAACTTAATCCTTGTGGCGTGGATCCACGTGGGTAACTGTTCAGTGAGGACTGCTGTTCTGGTGATCGCGACTACCTCGGTGGGTGGTCCGTAGGTGAAGCTTCCTGGTTCCTTTCCCTTCTTTAAGATCTTGATCATCACCTGGTCACCTACCCGGAATCGATGGGTTGGTTCCTGTGAAAGAGAAGGAGACTTACAACCAACTTTGTCTTCAGTTTTACTGAGGACTTTGATCAGATTAGTAACATACTCATCTCTGATCAGGTCCAAGTCCCCTTCCTGCACCACCAGGGGGCGTTTTGCCCATGGTGTGGGGAAAGGCCTACCCATGAGAATTTCAAATGGTGACATCCCTAACTTCTTATTAGGCGTCATTCTAATTTCTGAAAGTATTATGGGTAGGATTTGCTTCCATTTTTCAAATGTACCAGCAGTGGCCTTCCTGAGTTTATCTTTAACTGTCCTGTTCATTCTTTCCACAATGCCTGAGCTTTGTGGATGGTATGGAATATGAAATTTCCATTCCACTTGTAACAGTCTAGCTACCTCCTTGTTAAGTTTTGAGGTGAAGGCCGGCCCCTGGTCTGATTCAATAACCAGAGGACAGCCCCACCTTGGGATTATTTGCTGAGTCAGAATTTTGGCTGTAGTTTTAGCATCTTCTGCCTTTGTAGGGAAGACTTCTGGCCACCTTGAGAACATGTCCACTATCACTAATGCATACTCTTGTTTCCCTTTTGTTTTAGGTATATGCGTGTAATCCACATGCAAGTGGGTGAATGGTGTAGTGGGGTAGTCAAGGTGTTGGTGAGGTATTTTCAGTGGGTTGTTAGGGTTGTTTCTCAAGCACGTAATACATCTGTGTATGTAGCTGTTTGCTATCGGTGATGTAAAAACTTTGGCTCATCAACATATGGGTAGTTTGTATGCTGTTGTGTCCTACCCCGTGAAAGTGTGCAATGAAGATGGATGCACTATGCTGAGGTATGCAAGGCTTCCCCTCCTTGCAGATCAATCCAGACTTTGGATTTTTCTGCAAGATTGGATAGCACCAATCCTTCTCCTCTGTGTCAGTGGCATACCTTTGTAGGTCTGTTAGCATGTGTGTCAAATCAGGTGAGGGTGGGTGTAAGACTGCCATTTCCCAATTGTCATGATTCATTCTATTTGGATTACTCTTGGCTGTGTCTCTAGCTAAACTATCTGCAAATGCATTACCTCTTGAAATTCTGTCTTTTCCATTTGTGTGTGCCCTGCAATGTACTATAGCTAGATCTGAAGGCAATCTGATTGCAGCCAAGAGGTCCGTGACTAGCTGTGCATGTGAGATTCTCTTACCGTCTGCTGCAGTGAATCCTCTCCTCTGCCAAATCATTCCATGATCCCATACTACACCATGAGCATATCTGCTGTCTGTGTAAATAGTGACAGGTTTATTGGTGTGTAGTATGCAAGCCCTTGTGAGTGCAATGAGTTCAGCTGCCTGTGCAGACTGGATGGGAATTGGGCTTGCTTCCAAGACTATGTGGCAGCATAACAATAGCATATGCTGCACAGAATATAGTATCAGTGGGGCGAGAGCATGAACCATCAACGAAAACTTCTGGTGCATCAGGTATGGGAACAGTTGATAAGTCAGCCCTAGGTGACGTCTCATGATTGAGCACCTGTAGGCAATCATGTGTGTCAGGAAGGGCGTCTTCTGTTCCTTTCAGCCCTAGTAATGCATTCAAAATAGGTGCTGGTCCTGTAATATTAGATGCATATTTAATCTGGAGTGAAGGGTTACTGAGCAACAGGATCTCATATCCAGATAATCTTTGCGCTGACATGTGTTGTGTATGTACACCTCTGAGTAAGCCTACAACATCATGTGTAGTGTGCAAGAAGGTTAAATGTCCCAGGGTGAAAGTAGTTGCTAATTCTACCATCATTGCACAGGCTGCAAGGGAACGCAGACATGCCGGCATCCCCTGGACAGAGGTGGGCATAACCTTTGAGAAAAACGCACAAGGACGCAACTTGCCTCCGTGTTCTTGTGTCAGTACCCCCGCCATGGTTTTACAATTTTGGCGTGCAAACATGTGGAAGGGCATATTATAGTCAGGGAGGCCCAGCCCTGGACTCGACATGAGTGAACATTTCAGACAATCAAATGCATTGTACATTTCAGAAGACCATTTAATCAGATCTGGATTTCCATCCAGAGTGGCTTGCCTCAAAACATTGTCATAGTGGGAGCAATCAGGAATCCATTGTCTACAGTAATTTATCATACCAAGGAAAGATAACATTTCTTTCCTGGTGTGCGGGGCGACCAAACCCGCAATAGACTGGACTCTTTCTGCACTGATTCTCCTTTCACCTTTTGTGAGGACAAAGCCCAAGTATTCAACCTGCATTTTACACCATTGCATTTTCTTAAGTGTCACTTTGTGACCACATCCTGACAACCATTTTAACAGTGATAAACCATCCTGAATGCTGGCCTCCGCTGACATGCTACACAGTAACAAATCATCAACATATTGCAGCAGCACTGAACCTTGGGGGGGGGGGGGGGGGGGGGTACCATGATTTTAACGTGGCTTGGAGGACTATGCTGTACACTACAGGTGAATCAGCATATCCCTGAGGTCAGTTGTCGTCCATCAAAGGAAAAAGCAAAAAGTAGTCTGGTTGCCTTATCAACTGGGATAGAGAAGAAAGCATTCTTCAGATCTATCACACTGAACCAGACAGCGTCTGCTGGAATTGCAGAAAGAAGTGAAGTGACATCTGGGACAATAGGAGCAATAGGCACAATGATATTATTTATTGCCCTTAAATCCTGCACAAAGCGGGTAGTACCATCTGCCTTTGTCACTGGATTCACGGGCGTGCTGTAGGGTGAAATCACCTCTTCCAGGATTCCCTTTTGTAGGAATTCCTTAATCATTGGCCTAAGCCCATCAAGTTTCTCTTTTGACAGTGGGTATTGTTTCTGATATACAGGTGTACTGCCCTCTTTGATAGTTGCTTTGTATGGTGTGCAGTCAATGAATCCTGTGTCATAGTCCCCTTTTGCCCATAATGATGGGTCTATTTCCTCTAATTCTGAGTGATCTTGTAAGTTTGTAAAGATCAGAGGTGTGGGGGTTATTATGGGCAAAGCATCAGAGTATACACTGATGCCATTGTTCTCAACCGTGATTTGCAACTCTAACTTAATGAATAAGTCTCTTCCCAGAAGGCTCACAGGACATTCAGGTATGATGCTAAAAGCATGATCTGTAATGTATTCCCTATCAATGGTTTCTACTGGTAAGGAATCTGTTCTGTATGTCCTCGTCAGTACCCCATTTATTCCCATAGAGGGCGCACACTTCCTTAAAGGCCCTTTGTACATTGAATTGTTTAACACACTAGAAGTAGCTCCACTATCTATTAGAAACCCCACTTTTCTTCCTGCTATTCTAAGTAGAATTACAGGTGTGTCCTTCCAATGTGTTGTGACCTGTGTGAAAGTTGGGTTTTGTCCCTCCGGGCATCCTCAGTATGAGTTTTGCTGATGCCAATCTAATGGGAATCTGGGCTGACTCTGTGGACCTTGTCTGTGGTTTATCTGACTTGGTTGATTATTTTGTGACTGAGTGTCAGGTTTCTGTGTGTTGTAATCTTGAATTCTCCCATCCCGCCTTGGCGCACGGCATTGACGTGCCCAATGTCCTTCCTTTCCACAGTTATAACAACAATTATTTGGCAATGAGTCCTGTCTTTCATTGTAGGTTCTATTATTTCTGCCCCTCCTCCCCCTCCCCCTCCCTCTGCTAGCATATGCGTGTGTGGGGGAAATTGCTTTCCTAATCTCAAAGCATCCAGCTGCTTCCTTTTCAAAGAGATGTTTCTCAAACTCGTCAATTGTATCTGAAGTCCAAGAGGACACATTTTGTTTCACAGTTAAGATCAATTTATCTGATTGTTTACAAATGTGGAAATAATCAAACTGTCATTGTCACGTACAGGTAGACCCGCCTCGGTCTTCCAGCAATCAATAAATTGTTTCCAAAATTCAGGGACTGATTCAGCAGATTTCTGTTTGCAGGCTACTGCTACAGGCAATGAAGATTTTTGTTTGAATACCTCATTCATATGTTCCTCAATCTCCGCCCATATCCTTTTCTGACCCTCTTCTGTATTACATACATAATCTAGAGCATCACTGCGTTGTGCAATAGTAGATATGGATCTAACCTTCTCCCAATTCCATGTTGTGTGTGTTCCAATAATACCATCCAGGATAAGCCTTAAATCTTCCTGTGTGTAGTTGCGCCCTCTACAGGCCTTTTTTTAGGTATGTAATAGTCCCCAGTGGGGCTATGGAAGGTTTGGGACAATACTTTATAATTTTGTTGAGATCCTCTATTTCTATGGGCTTTTTTACTAAGTGTTGTCCTACTGTCAGAAAGGGAGCGATTACTTGGACTCCCTCTTTTGATTCTTCCTTTTCTGTTTCATCTTTCATTCTACTTGTACTGCGTGTACTATAACTAGTATGCGGTGTGCCAATATTTAGACTGCGCTCTACTATGTTTCCAAATGTTGGCATGGGGGGTCGGTATTTTTCTTCTAGTTTTAATGGTATAACCGCTGTTACAGCATCTTCCTCAATCTGAGTCAGAACTGGGTACAGAGGTGCCGTGGGGGTGGATTTATTATAAGGTGGAGGGGATTTCTGACTTCTCTTCTTTGTACCTACCTCCTGTTCTATTTCATGTAGAGACCTATCATTTTTGGGACTTTTTAGATTCTTATTCTTCTTGCTATTACCTGCATCATACCAGTGGGGGGCTATTTCCAGCCATTGTTCTGCACCCCTGGACATGTACTCAATGTCCCAGGAAGGATCCGCATCGAAATGCGGCCAGGCTGTCTTATCACCTAGACATAGTCCTTTGACCATATCCATATGATAAATGCTATTATCACCGTCCCTGGGGAATGGATCTGCAGCATCCATTACCTCGGTCCAGCCTGCTAGATTATCTACCCACGGGTTGATCAGGTAATAGTTTGTTGGACTAACACGGGCTACATAGATTTTACAAGTTTCTCCTGGTTCTGGTTTAGGGAATTTAGTTTTAGACCCTTGTCCTCCCTTGTTAGTATTTATAGTTCAAAGAATAAGTGAGACAATCACTGTCAGGACTGGCTGTACTGCACTGAAATAGCGCCGACAAGACCTGTCAACTTATCAGCTGATTCGTATCTTAATGTCTCTCTATACTCTTTGGACCCCTATCGACTATTGTTGTTTCGGACCGCCACTTGCGTTCAAATTTTCCGGGTCAACAGATTACTCTTAGCCGAAAAAATGGGGCGTCTTGCAGTCCTCCACAACACAAACAATTTTACACATTAACAGTAGTTAACCCAAAATACATCAATTTGATAATAACAGTGGGATATGACCGTACACTTACCAACCGATCAGTATCTCACACAAACAGATAATCTTATTACTTCTAAAATACTTATACTATATATATATAAGAGTTAATCCAAGCTTGTAACCTTCTGTTTCCTAAACAGATATCCTTAGTGCACTATACTGATATGAGCTCCTGGAGCTTCTTATAATCAACAACTTTTTTTAAGCTATCATAGCTTCTGCGTGTCCCAGACACCGCAATCCACCGAAATCATAAATAGATGGTTAAACTTACTTGGATGAGATAATGGTCATTGCTCCCAGGTCCAAGGAGGACAAGAATTGATGTCTTTCACTGTAGACCTGAAGAGTTGACCCTCCCAATCCCGGAAACTGAGCCCCCAGAACTGTTAGGAAATTTTACTCTCTTTTACCTAACGTGTCCCTGTCTTCAGATTTCGGTGATCAGCTTGAATTAAGTCTAACCGGTACCGGGAGAATGAATAAGATAACACTGAAACGTGTGTAGTTCTAACCCATTCTGGTTTATTTCACAGTTGGCAAACAGTTATAATAGAGGGGGTTGAGCTTCCTTGACATCCAATCATATGTTAGCATTAGTATTCAACCTATGGTATGGTCACACATAAGCTTCTGCATTAACATAATAGCTGACTCATAGTAACAGCATTTGACCAATCTGGTATAGACATATAGGCTAGCAGACACTTGAGCCAGATGACCTTATATGGCTAGGACTGTTCATACTTACAAACTAAGGAATGTATGGATATCCTTGAAACAGCTAAGGAAGTTTCACACATTCCTTAAGGGGGATGGGACATTTTGTAAGTACACTAACCAAATGTAATACACATGGCTGAATAAGACAAAATGGAGTTACTTATACCCCATCACCCCTCACTGTTGGCCGTGCCTCCATTCTGTTTACTCACAGCTGCGCTGCAGGGCCTTCGTATGGCAGGTCATAACCCTGCATTCACACGGCAGGGCATAGGTGCAGGCTCCTTTTTTCGGTACACATAAGGTTCCTGGCCAGGGTGGCCGCATCCTGGTTCATCGCATGGCCTTTTGCTGCCACAAGTATGTGATATGTGCCGCCATATAAGTGTTCAAGGCCACATGACCTTATGTCTCAGGTGGCACATTCTCAGACGTGGTAGCTGAAGCCATGGTTGTTAGGTCATGATCGCACAATTGTTGAGTTGATGGGGTCACCATGCTGGATCGGCAGTTGCCTGCAAAAAAAATAAAAAAATAATAATAATAATTATTAAAGTTATTTTGTCTCGCCATACTTTTACATTGTTGTAATGCATCATCATATTTCAGTGGCTGCGTTCTGGTCGGTTATCTGACGCTTCACACCGTTCCAAGGATTGCTTTACTTACAGAAGGTGGTACGTCCTGATTTACATGCGGGTATGTTATGTGTCACTGTCACGGTGGTGTTTGGCCTTGCTGCACACGGTGGCTGGCAGAGGACAGTGGTGTTGGGACACCGGTCGAGGTAGGCATCCGACACGGTGGCATTATGGGGGATTCCATCTTTTGAGGGCCATAGTCGGGAGTACTCATGTCACGGCCGTCAACGGTCATTCGCCATCTCACGTCCGCTGTCAGTGGCAGGGTGGCAGGCCTGGTACCCACAGGGTTTTGTTGGTCCAGGTCGCTACTTATGGGGCCGGTTGCGCTCAGGCACGTTCTCACGTCTACCACCCACGGGGGAGGTGGTCCAGCCGGGGTTATTTCAGTGGCATACTCAACAATGTTGTTATACGTCAGCTTGGTGCTTTCAAGTCATGTTACGTCCGCCGCTCCGTGGCATGTTGTCCCGCCTGTAACGTCCAGGTTGTCATACTCGTCTCTGTCGTTGCTCGTCTGCTTGAAGCGTTCATGCTATATTCTGTCAGCCGCCCCGGTGACACGTGATTCTGCCTGGAACGTCCAGGATTGTCATATTTTGTCTATTGTTGTACGTCTGCTTGAAGCGGTCAGGCAATGTTATGTCAGCCACTCCGGTGGCACGTGGTCCTGCCTGGAACGTCCAGGTTGTCATACTCGTCTCTCTTGTGGCACGTCTGCTTGAAGCGTTCAGGCGATATTATGTCCGCCACGCCGGTGGCACGTGGTCCTGCCTGGAACGTCCAGGTTGTCATACTCGTCTCTCTTGTTGCACGTCTGCCTGAAGCGTTCAGGCAATGTCACGTCTGCCGCCCCGGTGGCATGGTGTCCTGTCTAAGTACGTCCAAGGGGGCTTACTCGTCAATCTTGTCACACGTCCGCTCATTGCAGCATGCATGTCATAGCAGCACCCATGGGGGCATGTTGTCCTGGTTTGTCTGTTCGTCAGTCCTCATCATTGTTTGCCTGAAACAATCAGGCCTGCGTTTTTCGTTTGCCCTTAGGGGCAGGCTGCCCGGCCTGATACCACCAGGTCGGTTATAATTTCCAGTGCATTAAGATGTTCATACATTATTCTTTGTTTATACGACAGCACGTTGGGGGGACTCAGTGCCTTCGGCCTTCCTAAAACAAAGCCTCCACCTCCGTCAGTGGGTACGGGCCTCCGGTACGGTATCTGTTCCATTTTCATCCAATTCCATAACCAGGTGAGTATCAGTTCTGGTCCTCGGGGCTCCGGCCATAGTCGATGGTCGATCTTAACTGGCAGGGGCCAGGTGGGGGGCACCGGGATGTCCAAGGTACGCTTGGTCTCCTCACGAGTAACGAAGGTTTTGTTCTCAGGTGGTGTCCAGGGCATGGAGTCATTCGGCGCAGTCAACATGTCCCAGGCCTCAGATATTGATGATGCCTCGTCCATCTCCGGGTCCCTGGTTTCTGGTCTGGCCAGCCATGGATCCCTGAGGAACTGGACAATTCCGAAGCTGGTTGCGGAATTAAATAGAAGGGGCATCAGCCACCCGGCTTCGGCCAGGAAAGCCGAACTATATAGGCTGCTGGTATCCAGCCCGGTTCCATCCAGCGAGCAACCGGCTGTACCAACTATTCAGTCGTCGTTGGCTCAGTTGAACGCCACAATGGGGAGTCTGGCTGCTTCGGTAGCGGACATCCAGCACAGGGTCATGGAGCCGGAGTCCAGGGTCTCCACCGTTCCGCAGTCGGTGGCGCCCGTGGCTGCGGTGCCATGGCCTTTGGCGGGTTCCCCAGGTATGTCCTCCACTCCTCCGGCCATTGTCCCAGCTCATTTTGTGGCGGAGAATATTAGAAAGTATATACTGGCAGGCAAGGAAGTTAACCTTGCGTCTATCCTTATAGCATCGCACGATGCTATAAAAAACCATTGATTGCGGGGAGGTATCGGTGGTGATGAGGTCCAAAGATGCCCGTTTGAATCGCAAACTGTCCATATTTGAATTTGTGGTCGCCTTCAGTTTGTTTAGGGGCGTCATCTGCTCGGCACAGCCAAATAGGAGGGAGGAGCTGGACGCCTATCTGTACCAGGTCACTGATTTGGGTCACAAGTATGGGGGCTCGGCGTTTTATGATTATCACCGTTCCTTCGCGGCTAAAGCCGCAGCCTCCCTAGCACAGTTTCAATTTATGGCCAATTGGGCTGTGCTAGATATGGAGCTTTTCTGCAGGCATTTTGCAGGTCTCCGAGCCCCTACTTGTGGCACGTGCCAGTCCATTTTTCATGCCACAGAATGGTGCCCCAACGAGGCGACCGCTCATCCAGACAGAGCCCTTCCAGGAACGTCAGGGGTCCCCAGGGGCCCGTCCCTCATGGACAAGTTTGGTAGGCCGATTGTGTATCTGGGCAAGAGCCAGATATGCAATAATTTTAACTTCGGTCACTGCATGTTCAGTGGGTGCAGGGCCCTCCACGTGTGCACGGTCTGCTTTCGGGCACATCCCAGGTCCACCTGTCCGAAAAAATCCTCCAAGCAGGCGTGACTGACCGACATCAATGTTGACCTCCTGGAGGCGCTCCTGAAAGGTCATGACGACCAGCAGTTTGTGTTACATTTGATTACGGGTCTGTCACAAGGGTTCCACACGGGGTTGGTGGCCCTTCCGCATTCAAACTGGGAGTGTGAGAACCTCCTCTCTGCCAGACAGGATCCAGAGGCGGTGCAGGCTGCGATTTCCTTGGAGTTGGACAAAGGGTTCCTCATCGGTCCTTTTGATTCGATTCCCTTTGAGGTATGGAGGGTCAACCCCATTGGAGTGGTGGCTAAGAAGGACTCAAATAAAAAAAGACTGATCTATGATCTCTCGGCTCCTCATTCTTCCCACATACCTAGTATTAACTCCCTCATACCATCGGAAGAGTTTGGTATGAAATACTCCTCTATCGATGAGGCCATTCAATTTATTCTCAAGGCAGGCAGGGGGGGCCTGGTTGTCCAAAACTGATATTGCTGATGCCTTTAAACTGCTCCTGATCCTCCCGCAAATGTGGCAATATTATGGCATCAGGTGGGCAGGCAGCTACTACTTTGCCAATCGTCTGACGTTTGGCTCAAAAAGCAGCCCATGGCTGTTTGACCGTCTGGCCCAGGCCCTGCACTGGATTCTGGTCGAACATGGGCAGGCTCCTATGTGCATCCATTACCTAGACGACTTCCTGCTGGTGGAGCACCCCTCCCGGCAGCCCTCCAGTTTATCCTCCCTGCTCGAGTTATTTTCAGCACTTCAGGTTCCTGTCGCCGCAGGGAAGACGGTAGGTCCTTCCAAGACGATCACCTTCCTGGGGGTCATTCTGGACTCTGTAAGGTTGGAAGCAAGGCTCCCCGAGGAGAAGTTGCAGCAGATCCGGTTAGCCATCCAGGAGGCTTCCAAGTCCTGCTTCCTGACCAAGACGAACCTCCAATCGTTGCTAGGCCGGCTAAACTTCGCCATGAGGGTCATGCCCCAGGGACGCACCTTTGTGTCCCGGCTCTTGCTGCTCCTGCCATCGGCCCCAGAACAGGACAGTGTTGTTCGTTTGGACCAACAGGCCATGGCAGACCTGTCCATGTGGAGCACATTCATGTCCTCATGGAATGGCGTGAGGTTGTTCATTCCCCCCCTGGACCCGTCCTCTCCCACAATCTATTCTGACGCAGCCGCATCCAAGGGCTTTGCTGCCATATTTGGCAATCACTGGCTTGCCGGTGCCTGGCCGTCCCAGATTATGATGGACGGAGAGGCCCTTCGGTCATCCCCTCTTTTGGAGTTGTATCCGTTGGTAGCAGCGGCCCATGTATGGGGCCACGATTGGTCAGACTCGAGGGTGTTGTTTATCACCGATAGTCAGGACTTGGTTGACATCATCCGCAATGGCAGAGCAAAATCCCCTAAGATCATGGCCCTCATGCGTAGGCTGGTTTGGTTGTCCATGGTGCATAATTTTTGCATTGAGTGCTCCCACATTCAGGGTTCCAGGAATACGGCTGCTGATGCGCTGTCCCGGTTTAACGTTAATGTCTTTTTTCAGAACATGCCACACGCAGACGCAACGGGGGCAGGCATTCCAGCATACAGCGACCTGGTGTGGGATTAACGTCATTGATCAGGACAGCAAAGGACCTGTTACACCAGAGCCTGTTTGAAAATATAGTCAGGAACTATCGCACGGGATGGAATCTTTATAGGGAGTTTGCAAAGAATCACCCACAGGGCAACGTGGATGACGTGTCATTTATAATGGCTTTCATCGCGCATTGCCGTGCCGGCCTCGGACTCGCTCACAATACCATCCGCCTGTATTTGGCGGGGGTTCAACATCAGTTCACGTTGGACAATCCGGCCCGGATCTCTTTTTTTACATCGCAGGCCATCAAGGCCACGCTCCGGGGCATTGAGAAAGCCAGTGCAAGTAGGCCGGTGGTCCGTCAACCCATGTCCGGCTCCTTGTTTAGGCAGTTGTCCTTGGCTCTGGATGGTGATCCTTTTGGGCCCTTGGTTAGCACCATCATTAAAGCCGCCCTTTACCTAGGGTTTTACGGGTTCCTTCGGCCGGGGGAATTCACCGCTTCCGTCCGGAACAGCCCTCATCTCCAGAAGCAGCATTTGACCTGGCAGCACGACCTTTTTGTACTGAGCATTCCGTCTACCAAGACCGCTCAAACAGGGCCTCCAACCCTGGTGACGTTCTACCCCTCGCACAACGACTGGTGTCCGGTCAAGGTGCTGCGACAATTATCTGTGGGTCTGCAGGCGGCGGCAGCTGATAGTCCTCTACTTCCCTTCAAGGGAGGGCCATTGTCCACACCCCAGTTCATGTCACACGTACGCTCTTTAGTGGCGGGGTTAGGTCAGGACCCGAAGGCCATCTCGGGCCACTCCTTTTGTATTGGGGCGGCCTCTGCGGCGTCTAGGCACCAGATACCTCTTCATGTTATCAGGTGCATGGGGCGTTGGAGGTAGTCGTGCTTTTCCAGATATGTTCCAAATCCTCAATCGGAGATCCGTAATGCTTTTTGTTCACTTGCCCTGTAACGGTGCAATAAAGTGTTTGACAGTATGGTTGTGTCTCCTTTTTGGACCCTTTTAGGCCTATCCTCGTTACGGGCTCCCGGCATTAACCAGCCAGAGGCTAGCTCTAGTTCCTACGTCCAGGGGCCGTCGCCCTGACCACAAATATATATATATATATATATATATATATATATATATATATATATATATATATATACACTGCTCAAAAAAATAAAGGGAACACAAAAATAACACATCCTAGATCTGAGTTAATTCAATATTGTTCTGAAATACTTTGTTCTTTACATAGTTGAATGTGCTGACAACAAAATCACATAAAAATGTAAAAATGGAAATCAAATTTTTCAACCCATGGAGGTCTGGATTTGGAGTCACACTCAAAATTAAGGCTGATCAGGCTGATCCAACTTTGATGTAATGTCCTTAATACAAGTCAAAATGAGGCTCAGTAGTGTGTGTGGCCTCCACGTGCCTGTATGACCTCCCTACAACGCCTGTGCATGCTCCTGATGAGGTGGCGGACGGTCTCCTGAGGGATCTCCTCCCAGACCTGGACTAAAGCATCTGCCAACTCCTGGACAGTCTGTGGTGCAACGTGACGTTGGTGGATAGAGCGAGACATGATGTCCCAGATGTGCTCAATTGGATTCAGGTCTGGGGAACGGGCGGGCCAGTCCATAGCATCAATGCCTTCGTCTTGCAGGAACTGCTGACACACTCCAGCCACATGAGGTCTAGCATTGTCTTGCTTTAGGAGGAACCCAGGGCCAACCGCACCAGCATATGGGCTCAAAGGGGGTCTGAGGATCTCATCTCGGTACCTAATGGCAGTCAGGCTACCTCTGGCGAGCACATGGAGGGCTGTGCGGCCCTCCAAAGAAATGCCACCCCACACCATTACTGACCCAATGCCAAACCGGTCATGCTAGAGGATGTTGCAGGCAGCAGAATGTTCTCCACGGCGTCTCCAGACTCTGTCACGTCTGTCACATGTGCTCTGTGTGAACCTGCTTTCATCTGTGAAGAGCACAGGGCGCCAGTGGCGAATTTGCCAATCTTGGTGTTCTCTGGCAAATGCCAAACGTCCTGCACAGTGTTGGGCTGTAAGCACAACCCCCACCTGTGGACGTCGGGCCCTCATATCACCCTCATGGAGTCTGTTTCTGACCGTTTGAGCAGACACATGCACATTTGTGGCCTGCTGGAGGTCATTTTGCAGGCCTCTGGCAGTGCTCCTCCTGTTCCTCCTTGCACAAAGGCGGAGGTAGCGGTCCTGCTGCTGGGTTGTTGCCCTCCTACGGCCTCCTCCACGTCTCCTGATGTACTGGCCTGTCTCCTGGTAGCGCCTCCATGCTCTGGACACTACGCTGACAGACACAGCAAACCTTCTTGCCACAGCTCGCATTGATGTGCCATCCTGGATAAGCTGCACTACCTGAGCCACTTGTGTGGGTTGTAGACTCCGTCTCATGCTACCACTAGAGTGAAAGCACCGCCAGCATTCAAAAGTGACCAGAACATCAGCCAGGAAGCATAGGAACTGAGAAGTGGTCTGTTGTCACCACCTGCAGAACCACTCCTTTATTGGGGGTGTCTTGCTAATTGCCTATAATTTCCACCTGTTGTCTATCCCATTTGAACAACAGCATGTGAAATTGATTGTCACTCAGTGTTGCTTCCTAAGTGGACAGTTTGATTTCACAGAAGTGTGATTGACTTGGAGTTACATTGTGTTGTTTAAGTGTTCCCTTTATTTTTTTGAGCAGTGTGTGTATATATATATATATATATATATATATAATATACATTTATTTGGCAACTTTTAGGGCTGTTTCACACGAGCGGATCCTGTGCGTGTCATCCGCAGCGTGAATGAGAGCCAAGCCGCAAAGGTCTGGACAGCAAGCTTTTATACACAATGTTTCTATATGTATATGATTTGATGACAATGCACTTTTATATTGTGTTTGGGAGATTATTAAGGGGGAGGAGCCTAACTGCATCATGGGATTGGATCCTAAGTGTTTAAATACTGCACCTGATTCACTTTGTAAGTTGCTTGAGAAAGACCACACTGGTCGAAACGTCGCTAAGAATTGGTGCATAAATACTGAATTGATGAAGATAAGAGTGCCGCGGTATATTTTGATAATTTTTTTTCCAAACTCCTAGTTATAAACGTCACATAGGGAAGATATGTACGCTGCAGATTTTCTGTCCAGTTATTTGTGGGCAGAAAATCTGCAGGAAGATATAGTACTAGCAAAATGGATGAAATATCGCCAAGGTTCATTCACACTCTGCGGAAATTGACCAGTGGAGGGATGTTATATGTTGTTTTCACCCTTCGCAATTTATGCAGATGTAACACATGCAGATTTTCCAGCAGAATATATATACTGTGTGGATGTAACCTAACGAATAACCGTTTTATAAACCCATCCTTCCACTTTTTACCAAAAGGAATAAACCCAAAGTAATTCTAGTAGCATACCGAACAACAGGAAGTGTCCAATGACCTGTGATACAGTAGTAAAATGACATTTCAATATTGTAAGAAAAATCTAGAAGGCTTTTTAAAAATTTGTCAATGACTTGTCTGCACAGTCCAAGGTGGCTTTGTTTCCTGGTAATTTCATATTGAAGTTTTGATATATTATGTTATCTGCTTGTCTGGAGTAGCGGTTATGCTGCTCCGTTTCTGGAATGTCAGTCTGGTTGTCATCCGGGCTACCTGTACCCACAACTGGTAAGACTGGTACCTTTTTATTGTTTGTCCAGTAAGCATTCACTGCTCCAGGTCAGTCCTGCCTCAGTCCTTTTCTTCTGTTGACTGCCTATACGTCTGCTGATCTAACTGCATAATGTCTTTTGCCTTTGCAATTTTATGTAAATACTTCCTTTTACTCAATATTTTTCCATCATTTCTTTTGACCACAGAAAATTGGGGTGATAGAAGTAGAAGTACTTGTGCTTTTTCATTTCAAAATCTGACTTTATCTCCAATTCTTCAGAGTTTTAGTTTTTGTGCATTAGTCACAGCTCTTCGTCCTGTTTACTCCGGGCATCAGAATTGTCGCAACACTTAATTAAGGAACACTTAAATAGGGAACCTATTACCTGGCTTGGGGCCAGTAAACCAGCAGCATGCCATTATGCAGCTTGGGTTTAGGGTCCCAAATCTGTCCATAGCAGGTGCATTGCATCAATGAAAACGAGTATGGTACATCTCACTTCACTGTGCATGTGCCCCATATGCAATTGTAAGAAACAGCCCGATGATGTCCCAAGTTTCATTAGTCTGTGTAAACTGTGGTAAAGTTAAATGTATATGTGTTTCTGTGCTTCTGGTCCTTTAAGACAGCGGCTATTGTAATATATGCTGGAGTAACACGCCCCAATGATGTCGGCCTGCCTATTTTGCAGTGTGTGAGAAGAGAAGCAGGCTGTGACAAGACAGAGAACAGCAGCCATCTTGGCAAGAGAAAAGACAGGCGTCTGTGCTGTATTGAGAGTATGTGGAGATGTTGGAGAACTTTCTTGTGCAGCCATGCTGCATGTAATTCAGTCCAGAGGTGAACTGAGTGTAAAGAGACACTACGTTTAGTGGGGCCACGCTGAAGGGACTGTGTTTAGTGGCTAATCGGTGAAACCGACATTTTGGCTGTGAATATTGCCACCAAAGTTAGAGACTCGCAGTGCTGTTGAAGTACCGGACAGTACCTGCAAAACCCCAGTTTACATCACACCTCAGTGTACTGATTCTGCAGGACTGTCCGTGTGCTGAGGGATACTTGCTGTTGGACTCCAGTGCATCCATTTGTTTTCCTGCCTGCTGAGGAGGATTTCATTGCTTCGGATATTGTGATAACCGTGAGAGGAGGACGCTTCACCATCAAGGAAAGGAACGACATTGAGCCCCACCTCGCGCGCGCTTCTATGGATTTTAAGGTGTCCACCTGGACCACGGGGAAAAAAGGGGGGTGCGCACCCAACTGAAGTTAGGGTCCGTTAGGGATAGTTTTGGGAATATTGTTCATTCAGTGTCCGTACTGCAGAAACGGACGTAGTAAAAGTGGAAACTATTGCAGAACCTGCCTTGAATTGTTCATACTATACTGTGTATTTTGCTTGTCCTTCTCCCTGTTCTTTTCCCTTTAACTTGCCTTTGTTAACCTGTAGTAAATGCATTTTTCTTGAACTTGACCACTGTGCGTGCGTTCTTTTCTGGTTGCGGAGCCCAAGCCACCTGCCTTGCTTTTTTTGCAGAAAAGCAAGGTGCATCGAGCTTGGTTGGCGAAGTGCGCATATGCCATAAGCAGCTGGAGAAAAGTCCCAGACTCTTCTCCCAGGAAGCTCAATTTTTCTTTACTGTTCCTCAAGGGGGTGGATTGGTTTGCTATTGGTAGATTTGGGACCCTAAAAGCTAGCTTCATAACTCTATTCCTACACCATGTTCTGCCATTCTATTAGGCCGCTTTCACAGTCTGTGTTTGATCAGTGTTTTTAATCAATGATTTCAATCAGTAATTGTGAGCCAAAGCCGGGAGTGTAGCCTACACAGAGATAAAGATATAGTGGAAAGATCTGCATCTGTTCTGCGTTTTGGACCTGCACTTGGTTTTGGCTCTCAATCCGTGATGGAAATCACTGATCAAACATTGACCAAACACTGTGTGAAAGTGGCCTTCCTCTGTGGAAATCTAGGACTTGAAGTCACATGATTGAATCAAAACTTGTCTGCAAGTTTAATAAAAAAATTTCCGGTAAATTGACCATTGTCTGTTCTCACTTCAGTTGGTATTTGTCTATTTCTTTTAGTACCTTGCATATCTCAAATGTGTATTTCAATTTTCTTTAAAAGGCTTCTGTCACTCCACTAAACTCATTATATTTTTTTTTGTCTCCTTAAAATCCTTAAAATGCTGCGATTTTCTCAATATATAGGGCTATTACTCAGTTTGGTTCAGTAGTTATATAAAAAAAACAGACTTTTATAATATGCAAATTACCTCTCTAGCAGCCGCCCCTCCTCATGTTGATTGACAGTTCCAGCAGACGCGCTTGTTCTCTGCTGGCCCTGTCTGCGTTTTAAATCTCACGCCGGTCTTCAGTTGGCGCAGGCGCACTGAGTGGAAGACGCTCGCTCGGCCGCTCCATCCTCAGTGCGCCTGCGCCGGGTGTACATGTGATGTCATCGGCACAGGCACACTGAGGATGGAGCAGCCGTGCGAGCGTCCTCCCCTCAGTGCGCCTGCGCCGACTCAAGACAGGTACGGCGCCGGCACCAGATTTTTTATGCAGACAGGGCCAGCAGAGAACGAGCGCGTCCGCTGGCCCTGTCAATCAACATGAGGAGGGGGCGTCATTATGAATGGAGGATGCGGCTGCTAGCAGCAGGTAGCCACCCTACCTGCTGCTAGAGAGGTAATTTGCATATTATAAAAGTCAGTTTTTTGTTATAACTACTGAACCAAACTGAGTAATAGCCCTATATATTGAGAAATCGCAGCATAAGGATTTTAAGGAGACAAAAAAAAAATGAGTTTAGTGGAGTGACAGAAGCCCTTTAATGAATTGACAAATGATAGGCAAGGAACACCTAACAACACATTATGCATATTCCAAATTGAGTATATCCATGTCACTTATATCCCAGGGTCAGCATGTCATTTCTCTGTGAAGTAAGTGCAGTTTTGACAATGCTGGACCAAAGGTTTGACAAGTTGTGTAAGTTGTTACAATCTGTTCAATATACTAATTCATAGATTGTGAAATAGACATTCTTTCGCCTTTCTTTTGCATTTTTGAATACCAAGATGGCCTACATGTATGACAACTAGCATGCCCTATAGTAGTGAGTGAGGTACTACAATTTTACATCCACAGGTGTAACTAGTAATTATAGGGGCCCCATAACTAATAAAATGGGGCCCTATTCTGCCATAGTCACCTTCAGCAGTAAGTTTGGAATATGACAAGTTTAATAATTATTTTGGTCTTAATGCACAGGAATAATGCACAAGGTGATGTCATGAAATAGGGAAAATGTTCAGTGATGTCAGTCTGGGGGGTTTCTAACATAGCTATCTCACAGTAAAAGGGAAATGCCACAGTTTTGTCAAAGTACAGGGATAATGCACAAAGTGATGTCACAATACTGAGATGATGCAGTACAGGGATCACCTATTTCAGACATGTTATAACCCAAGAATTATACATACACTACAGGAAAGGCAAAAAAACATTTACAATGTACCTGTGACCTCACAGCATTGGAAAAAAAACTAATGATTTTACAGGCTATTATAATCCTCACATGATATCTGTGTATGCAAAAAATGCAGTAATGTGACAGCATATGAATAATGCAAAACGTAATGCCACAGAGAAGCAATAATGGATTAAATTTTTACACACCCCTTTCCACAGTCATCACTAAAAGTACATTTAAAAAGAGAGAAAATAGCAGAAACAACCAGTGAGTGATAAATAAATATAAAAATTGATGTTTATTTAACCAAAAAATATTACAACATAGCAAAAGGACCAGCACAAACAGACTCTAAATTCAATTAAAATTGTACACACAGTACATAAATACAAAGAGAGAGACCATAATAATACTCTCCTAATTCCAACCTCCATTACATATAGGATTTTATTTTGATTGTTATATCCTGGAGTACATTATCAATAACAGAGTTGTACTAGAGATAAACATGTTATGTAATACACAAAAAAACAATATAAATAAAGTGCAGAAAACTGCCAACTAATGCAATACCAAGCACAGCCACTATACAATGTACGGTGCTGTGCTTGGTAATCTGCGAAAAGGCAGCGGCACTCACAGGAGCATTGGCGCCTTCTCAAACAGCTGATCGGCTGGCTTCCTAGGTGTTGGACCCTCACCGATCAGATACTGATGGCCTATCCAGAGGAGGGATAGGTACAGAGGGGGGTAGGGTACAAGTGTTTGGTGTGACTTTTTTTATGCCGTGATATGGACGCTGGTAAATGTCATAGCATCAATACATGGGCTACAAAGAGGGTGATTTAGTTGGGCAAGCACTCCTTTAACTGAAAAAAAAAAGCCTCCATATGTGACAGAGACCAAGTATGCTTTCTGTTTGATGGAGGAGAGGGGGATAGATAGCATGCACAGCCTGCAGCCTGTCAGATCCTCTACTGCCCCCCTCTCCCCCTCCATGCCAGCTGACATCACAGCCAGCTGAAGAGGTAGTGCTATATTGCGGTTCTGTAGCAGCTAGAGATATAGGCCTCGTCTTGTTTGAAAGCTAATAATCTAAACTTTAAAACAAGACCAGGAAGCATTATATGCTATAGATAGGGAGATATACATTTTAGAAATCCAGTAGGGAGTGAAAGCAACTGAAATCTGCTTTCACATTCAGCTGCTATCACTCCTGAAGGCTATAGGTTGCCAGCTTTTAAACCAGACCAGAGTCATATCTCTAACTGCTACACAGCCAGAGATATGAAGAGTTAAAGGAAAACTTTAAATTCCTACAACCAAAAGTCAACTCTGCCTATATTTATCATTTGCTATTTAATGAGCCCCAAAATTGCCCCTACCTGATGCCCCATTACTGTGTAATTCATACCTGATCTTTTCCCATGTGATGTGGCTAGATGTGATCATTGCGTTAATGTGAAACATACCCACATACAGTTTATATCGTGGCCAAGGCAACTATGGGTTGTAAGTTGTACTTGGGCCCTCCATTTCTCATGACTAGATCTTCAAAGGTTTAAAAGCAGAATATGAATTAATGATTAATCCTGTGAGCCATCACCGCATATCCTTCCATTAGTTCAGAACTCCAAGCTCCTGTATAATGAAAGTGTTATTGATCCTTAAAGGGCAAAGATAGGAGATTTCAGAATCTGCAGTTTTCATCTCGTGTATTCTAACATTTTCAATGTATTTGGGAATTCCATGATAAGTTATTTCCAAAGACAGGGTAAACTCTAGGGTCAGGTTTACATCACAGTTGGAGGCTCTGGAGTCTTCATCAAAAATTTTGCTGGAGTGGATGGGAAGAATAGTGATGCACAATGCGCTATTCTTCCTATGAAAACAGTAAACACTACAACAACTAGTCCTCGTCAGGACAGAACAGCACATGACAAAATACAAGGCCAAACATGCCGAGGTCAGTCTTCTGGACAAACCCTGTACAGACACTTGTGTTATGGACACTTTTGTAAAAAAATAAATAAAAAATGTTACACTAATTAATTTAATTTGTGGAGAAAATAATTTCTCCAATTGGTGTCACGGATGGTGTACAGGAAACAAGACAATGCAAAATAATCTATGACTCACTGGATCCACAACTAAGGAACAAAAGGGGGACCCCTGCATGAGACCTGGCACACTCTCCCTGACTGCTCAGCCTATGCGAACACCCCAAAGGTGGATGGTCGCATATCCACGTACCTCGACTATCTAACACCTGAAGACCCTTCAATAGTGAGGGGACACGACCACCGGCTCCCTACACTAGACATGGAGGGAGTCAGGGTCTCATAAGATCCAGCAAACAGAAAATCACAAATAAATATACAGCACTTATCTTGCAGAAGACTGGGATATACGAACAGCATGCACACACACTCCAGGAAGTTGTATAAGCCGCACACTACTGCATTATGGGGAGGAATTTAAAGGGAAGCAATCAGTCCAACTGCATGACAGCTGAGAGACGCTAACGAGATGAGGAACTGAAACCAAAACAAAGAAAACTCAAGGAGGAGGTTCTGAAAGGCTTCTGTCAGAGCTTCTCAGCTGTCTGGTTGTGACAGTACCCCTCCCTCTACGAGTGGACTCGGGACACTCAGAGCCCACCTTCTCAGGATGGGACCTATGGAAAGCCCTGATGAGACGAGAGGCCTTAATGTCCGTCACTGGGACCCACATCCTCTCCTCAGGACCATAACCCTCCCAATGAACGAGGTACTGGAGAGAACCGCGGACAAGACGAGAATCCACAATCCTAGAGACCTGAAATTCAAGATTCCCATCAACCATAATCGGAGGAGGAGGCAAAAGCGAGGGTACAATGGGTTGAACATAAGGTTTCAATAAGGACTTATGAAAAACATTATGGATCTTCCAAGTCTTAGGAAGATCAAGACGGTAGGCAACAGGATTGATGACAGACAGGATCTTGTAAGGCCCAATAAACCTAGGACCCAACTTCCAGGAGGGAACCTTCAATTTGATATTCTTGGTAGACAACCACACCAGATCACCAACATTCAGGTCCGGACCAGGCACACGTCTCTTATCTGCCACACGCTTATATCTCTCACTCATGCTCTTTAGATTATCCTGAATCTTTTGCCAAATAGATGACAAAGACGAGGAGAATCTGTCCTCATCAGGTAAACCAGAAGACCCCTCTCCCGAGAAAGTCCCAAACTGCGGATGAAACCCATATGCACCAAAAAATGGTGACTTATCAGAGGACTCCTGACGACGGTTATTTAAAGCAAACTCAGCAAGGGACAAAAAAGAACACCAATCCTCCTGATTCTCCGCCACAAAACAGCGCAGATATGTCTCCAGATTCTGATTGACGCGCTCTGTCTGGCCATTCGACTGCGGGTGGAAAGCAGAAGCACAATCAACCTCCCAGGAGGACAAAGATCAGGAGCCTCTGACTGGGCTGCCTGCACCTCTGCCTCCAATTCAGGAAAAAGAGCAGAGACCACCACACCTTCAGCCAAAATGGGACCCGGGTCTTCAAAATTCCCACCTCCCGGAAAACAACGTGACAGGGCATCTGCCTTCACATTCTTAACCCCAGGGCGGAACGTAACAACAAAATCCAACCTTGAAAAGAACAAAGACCATCTGGCCTGTCTCGGGTTCAGACGCTTGGCTGACTCCAAGTAGGCCAGATTTTTATGGTCAGTAAACACGGTAATAGGGTGTCTGGCTCCCTCTAGCCAATGGCGCCATTCCTCAAAAGCCAACTTGATGGCCAATGTTAGCGCAATTCATGCGCTTCTCCTTCTTCTTTGTGTGGTGCCAAATTAATTAGAAGAATAAGTATGTGTACACCCTACTGCTTTATAATGAGACCAGACACTCTAGGTGGTTTCATGAAAGCATCTTCTCATCTTCCCTGAGCCATGGTAGAAGAGACCCTTTATTCACAGTACATTCACTTAAATAGCAGACATGACATCACAAAAGGGGTGTTCCTTAAGAAGAGACTATTGGCTCCTTAACCTGATAGGAGTGGTTTCAGCAACTTCAACTAGGTCCATAGGTGTATTTGAAAACTGTAATGTAATCCCCTCTTCCCCCTCCCTTATTGACCTTCTCATACATATGGTTTGCGGCCATCTAGTGGACAAAAATGTGTACTATAGAATGTTCTAATTATATATGCATAAAATAATAAATCCTTCTCTCACAAATCCCTCCTTTTGCGGGAATAGACCAGAGGTGAACAGGCAAAGTGAGGTACTCTCCCAACGCCCTAAACAGCGAAGAGCTGGGCTTTCCTTATTGCTTCACCAGGTCCCCTCAACTCCCTTTCGGGTTTGCCTTCACCTTGTCCTATTTACCCCACAACCATCAACAAGGTTTTATTTACTTAAGGATGGAATAATCTTTGTCTTTGACAGGGGCACAGCACATATACATAGTGTGGGCATGGATGTATTATACATTTTCAAAAACAATTTTCCTAAAATGTAGAACTATATGACAGCCCATTAAAACCAAATTCTAATAACATTGTAGTCGCTGAACCAGTTCCCAAAACATTATTCTGGCCATGATATTAATTTCAGAATTTTTCCCATCAGTTCATTTGATAAAGTCCATCAGTTCCGTCAGATCCTTGGTGATCCTTCCATCAGGTTTAGTGTTCCTGTAGACCCCTCCTTTTGCTGCTGTCAAGGACCAGTCAGTTCTGTAGAGTCATCACTGGAAAAGAGCTCAGTTGTTCCACTATTCTCTTAACAGCATCACATATATAATTCACAAATCTCTGTTGATGACAATAGATATGTTAATCCAATCAAAAAAAAATTATAATATTTTTTTTTAATTTTTACTAATCATGGGAGTTAATGACTCAAATCCTGCAACTATCTGACTTTTTGCTTTAAATTCATCAGAAACTCTTCTACAGACTCCTATGGCATCCATGTATCCATGTGAGTCCAAGGATGTAGGGAGTGACCTCCTTAGTCGTGACCGGACATTGTTTTCTGATTTGATCTCACTCAGGAGGTGAGAATAGAACAAATGGCATCAGTACCCGATCAGGACTTGATCAGGGTACATTGACCACTTCATTCCACCTGAATCCCGGGTCGGAGTTTCAAATCTCCACACAATCACCAGATATCTGTGTTTTGATAATTTTGGTTGATAAACCAACTGTCAGGAACTATGAGTCACTACTTGTCATCTTCAGCTAAATTATGTAAGAACAATATCCTGGAGGGAAAACAACAAAGGGCTTTCCTGTATAAATCCTGCCTCTAAGGTCAGTTTGTCATTATATTTTTAAATTGGCCAAATATTTAATGTCAATTATAGGTAAGGATGTAGGAGCCACAGATGCAACTGAACTTTGAGGTTTCTCCCTTACCAACATTCTAGATTTGCCTAGGGGATCTTTGTCACTTTACACATGCTCCTAACACATATATGCCCGAATCCTGTTGGATAGGATTTCTAATGGACAGGAACAGAGGATTACACTCATTATGTTTACAGCTGTTTGGTGGGGTTCCCTTCAAAATAGTCATCCTTTGCGACAAACCTTCAGCTTTACTGACTCTAGAGGTAGTTTCCACTGGATTATATTCCCAACACTTCAGACTAGTACTCCATTCTGGTAATCTCCAATATCCACAGTTGATATGGTCATATTTAAACACAATTACCATAGACTGGGTCAGTTCCAGTCACACAGATGTACTTATCAGACCAAAACCAAGTGTCCTATCTGTCATCTGTCTTACAGTCCACTATACTGCAAAAGTCAACTTAGTTGTTCCTGACTCATCTTGATAATATATCACCGTTGGAATTTGATTTGACTGTGATTTCCCCTTTGTACAATATGGAACAAACAATAAGGCATGAAACAACATTATGGCTCTTATAGTCCTGACACTTGATTGCAATATGATCAGTTTTTCCTTGCAATTCGACAGCAGTGGCGGTGGTTATCAGGACTTGATGTAGATCTTCAAACCGTAGCTCTAGGACTTTCCACCCGTCTCTTGTTTCACCAATACCCAATCTCCTGATTGTAAAGAATGAATCGCTTCTATACAGTCTGGATTCTAGGAAACAACTAAAACTTGGAAATACAAATTAGACAATAACTTGTGCAACAGACAACATAATTTGGAAAACTACTATGCTGCATCTGGAACTATTGGGGAAATAGACACCTAATCCAGGAGCATTCCCAAAGCGTACTTCATAAGGACTTAGGCCTATCTTCCGGTTAGATGTGTACCGGATGGAGAAAAGCCCCAGGGATAGGTACTCTCACCTCAGTCAGTATCTTTTAGCTGTAGCCTTTGCTACAGGCCAAATCTCCGAATATCCTGGAAAGAGATCAATATAGACACAGACATATTCACACTGTTCCACCTTTGTTCTGAATGTAGTCAATCCGCAGTCTCTGAAATGGGTAAGATGACCTTGGCATATGCCTTCCTGGAACTCCCATAGTTCTCCCATCATTATTACAGCAACTAACCTAGTGGCAGCATTGTTGAACCCAGGAGCAGTCCACCACAGAACCCAATCACACCTTCTCTCTCTCGATTTGCCCATGTTCTAAATCCATCCTCTTTAGGTAGAGTGCCCTCTGAAGGAAGAGTTTATTACCAACTCTCCAGAGTCCTATTATCACTTCTACCTTTATCCTTTGATGTTTCCTTTCAGCCTCTGTAGCCTGTATCTGAAAAAGGCAAACTTTTTGGAAGTCCACTGGCCATAAGCCATCCTGTATCACACAGACTTCCACTTAGCGTAGACTTCAGGTAATAATGTAGCCTCTACCTTCTCAGGCAGTATCAGGGCATCAAACATCTTTCATACACTCAGCATTCATTATTGATGGGCTTAGCCATGGATCAAACAAAATCTCTGCTTCACTAGATTAGACCATAATAATGGGCGATACCGAAGGCATACCTGGATGTTAGTAGTCTTACCCTCAGCCATCTTACCAACCTCAGCGAGTGTCTTCAGCTCTGTCTCCTGCACTACCATTGCTGGACGGAGTGGTTCTTTCTTGACAACATCAGATTAAGTAGGAACAGCATATCCTGTCCGAAATGATCCATCTTCCAGGAAACTGAAATGATCTACCAGAAACTCAAAAATGTGGTTATTAATTGGATGGAGACATTAAATTTGAATCTGAATTTTTATATTTTTATTTACTACTCCCAGAAAGCACTTTTTATTTTTATTTACAGAGGTGGGAAAAAGTATTTGCATTTATACTCCCAGCCTCCCCCCTTCCAGATGCAGCAGAGTAATCGGATTTAATTTTGCACACCCTTAAGACGGTGATTAATTGGTGAGAGGAGTAGGAATTGCATTACTAGATGCTCCTACACATGTGATACTACCCTTAGCCATGAGAGATCATAGAACATGTTTGCTATGAGGCAATGGAATTAGATCCCAAGGATTATATAAATAATAGGGATCCAGTATTTGATTCTGGGTTGTTAATTCCCTATGGGTGTTTCATTTGAAGGGGCTGAACATTTGTAGCTCCTCCCACAGGTGAGGAAGTGGGCAAGTACCTACAAAGTCTTCCTCCCCCCCTTGTGGGGAGGGCTGATAGGCAGCCACGCCCGCCTTAGGTCTTTGTTTGATTTAACTTTAACAATATGACAAAATAGGGACAAAATGAACTTCTCTCAAGCCTAGCCAACACTAGACCTTTCTAGATGATTCTCAAGATCATCCACAAAGGCAGCACTTAGGATTTTCTCATGCATAGCTAAGGTAAGCTCAAAAATCCAAATCCACCCAACTTTCCTGGAGTCTAGTGAAAACTTTCTCCACACTCTCTGTCCTGATGACAATGTGACTGACTGATGATCTAAACACTTCCTCCTAGACTCACTTATCTTCACTATGCATTAAATCCCCAGCTCTACATTGGACTCAATTTTCTAAATCTCATAAATAATATGAGAAAACTCTCCATATTTTAACTAATTTTCTATAAAGCAGCATAAGTAAGTTCTCTGAATTGGGAATTCTATTCATCATGGCAAAATTGATGTTACTACTGGGTGTAGTATATGTCATACATCATATAATGATGCAGATATCCCTACACTTTCACTCATATCTGACTAAGGACTTAGAATGGGTGCATTCCTAGATTGAGTAGACTGGTCTGGAATATTTCTAGTAGGCATCATAGGGGCAATTACTGCAGGTACCTTTTTAACTGATGGGACATACAATTGGGAAGGGTTATTTTCAGACATCACTGGATATAATCCAGTGTTGGGAATTATGATAGGATTGTGTCCTGTCTTTGAGATCCACAAACAACCAACATGTTACTCGTGCTTGCACACACACTCCCATCCCCCATAAGGTTGATGGTTGATGGTTCTAAGGAACGAGTTTTGGGGGGTGGGGAAGAGATAGAGGGAGCAGAAGGCACAGTGGGTGGTGCTGATTAGCACATTCCAGTACATGGAGTAGAGGAGAGGCTGACAGAAGAAGCAATAGTATTCTTTGATGGACCACAAGACCCAGGATTACATTTTTTTTTTTTTTTTAAGTTACAACAGATGTGGTGGGGGGAAGGGAATGCCACATGGCAAACTCTTCTTTGTTCTTTGTTCCTTATCACACCCAAATCCTCCATTTTACTATACCAATATTGTCCATTCTTCTCAATTACTTCCATATACACCTTTCCACAAACTTTAATTTAATCTATCTCCTACTGCATTTGCAAACTCTAGGGGGAACTTTTACACAAAACTGCATATTTCCGGATAATACCGGAAATCGCTGCTACTTAGAATGATAGAATGCTTTCAACTTTTATTTGTAACTGAAACTTTTTCCTTCTCTTTCTTGCATCAACTGAGCTGCCGTTAATATCTCTTCACTCTGTCCTGCAACATTAGAATTTCCCATTATTGTAGTTACACGAAGATCAAACAATTGCTACTTATCAAACCCGCAAACTTAAGCGTAGTTGCACAAAGCTCAAACGGTATCCGATTACTATAAGTAATCGCTATCGAACCCACAAACTTAAGCGCAGTTGCACAAAGCTCAAATGATATAATAGTATTGAGCCCACAATCTCTCAAAGTGAAGACCCCTAGTCAATTCACCGGGATACAAAATCTTAATAACTTCCAATTGCCTATGACAATTGGTGTTAACCCTTTCCTCCAGATTCTCGTCAGAATCTTGGCTGGGATCCAATTCTACGTCACAGGATATCCGACTCAGCTGTCTAACAACTTCCGTTTAGTTCCAGCATGTTCTACCACACAAAGAAGGAATATTTCAACAGGTTCTTTCTAACAGACAGATCAGCTATAATTTGAACCCTTCTATCGCGATAACACCAATTCAACTCTTGAGAACCCACAAAAGCGGAAGTTACAGAGGAGATTCGTAAGAAATAAAGCTTTCTTACCTTGCCGGCATGTGATCTCGTCTGATGGTTCCGTTTAAGTCGCTCTTGTGGCGTTTGAATCGGAAGTTACGCAAGCTGTCTGCCCCACTCATGGGCGCCATTTTGTTAGCGCAATTCATGCGCTTCTCCTTCTTCTTTGTGTGGTGCCAAATTAATTAGAAGAATAAGTATGTGTACACCCTACTGCTTTATAATGAGACCAGACACTCTAGGTGGTTTCATGAAAGCATCTTCTCATCTTCCCTGAGCCATGGTAGAAGAGACCCTTTATTCACAGTACATTCACTTAAATAGCAGACATGACATCACAAAAGGGGTGTTCCTTAAGAAGAGACTATTGGCTCCTTAACCTGATAGGAGTGGTTTCAGCAACTTCAACTGAGTCCATAGGTGTATTTGAAAACTGTAATGTAATCCCCTCTTCCCCCTCCCTTATTGACCTTCTCATACATATGGTTTGCGGCCATCTAGTGGACAAAAATGTGTACTATAGAATGTTCTAATTATATATGCATAAAATAATAAATCCTTCTCTCACACCAACAATTCCCTATCTCCCACATCGTAATTTCTCTCTGCGGAGGAGAGTTTCTTCGAGAAAAAGGCACACGGTCGCCATTTGGCAGGAGAGGAACCCTGAGACAAGACCGCACCCACACCTACCTCAGAAGCATCAACCTCAACTATGAAGGGTAAAGAAATATCAGGTTGTACCAGGATGGGAGCGGAAGCAAAACTCTCCTTGATATTAGAAAAGGCCTTACGCGCCTCTACCGACCAGGAAGAAAAATCCACTCCCTTTCTGGTCATATCAGTGAGTGGTTTAACAACAGAGGAATAATTCAAAATAAACTTCCTGTAATAATTGGCAAAGCCCAAAAAACGCATCAGCGCCTTCTGATTCTCAGGAAGCTCCCACTCAAGCACAGCGCGGACCTTCTCGGGGTCCATGCGAAAACCAGAAGCGGAGAGAAGAAACCCCAGAAATTTAATTTCTGGAACCGCAAACACACATTTTTCCAGTTTCGCGTATAATTTATTCTCCCGCAGGATGAGCAAGACCTGACGTAAGTGTTCCTTATGAGTTTTGAAATCAGGAGAAAAAAATCAAAATGTCATCCAAATACACTAATAGAAATTTTCCCATTAAATTATAAAAAATGCTGTTCACGAAATGCTGAAAAACGGCTGGGGCATTCATCAAACCAAAAGGCATAACCAAATTCTCAAAATGGCCCTCAGGGGTATTGAAGGCCGTCTTCCATTCATCTCCTTCTCTGACCCTGACCAGGTTGTATGCCCCTCTTAGGTCTAATTTGGAAAAGACTTTAGCCCCAACAACCTGGTTAAACAGGTCCGGGATCAGAGGAAGCGGATAAGGGTCACGAATAGTGATACTGTTCAGCTCCCTGAAATCCAGACAAGGTCTTAAAGAACCATCTTTTTTCTTAACAAAGAAAAAAACAGCGGCAACAGGTGACTTCGAGGGTCGTATGTGTCCTTTTCTCAGACTCTCAGAGATATAAGTACGCATAGCGACCCTCAGGTTGGGAAAGATTGTATAAACGAGATTTAGGCAGTTTGGCGCCTGGGATGAGATTAATAGGGCAATCGTACTCCCTGTGCGGGGGCAAATCCTGAACTCCACTCTCAGAGCAGACATCCGAAAATTCAGAGAGGAAAGGTGGTACAATCTTAGTAGAAACCTCAGAAACAGATGTCGTGAGGCAATTCTCTCTGCAAAAGTCACTCCAACCATTTATTTGCCTTGCTTGCCAATCAATGGTGGGGTTATGTTTAGTGAGCCAGGGTAGCCCCAACACTAGAGGAGTAGGCAAACCGCTAAGGACGAAACATGACATATCCTCAACATGAGTATCACTCACAATTAAACGGATATTGTGAACTATGCCCTTTAATGATTTCTGAGAAAGTGGAGCGGAATCAATAGCAAAAACAGGAATATCCTTTCCCAAAGTGCATACCTGGAAACCCTGAGTTATTGCAAATTGACTATCAATGAGATTGACAGCTGCTCCACTATCCACAAAAATCTCACAAAAAATGCTCTTGCTCTCTAGCGCCACCCTAGCAGGCAGGACAAAACGGGAACTACAAGCAAACGGAAAACCTTCAATTTCCGCCTCAACCCTGACAATAGTAACGGACGGAACATTTTTAAAATATTTTTTCCTTTTTGTTTCTTTATTACTCCCAGAAAACTGCCTGAATCTCCTAGAGGGACAAACATTTGCCAAATGATTTATACCTCCACAACAAAAACAAACCCTGCCATGCGGGCTGAATCTTCTATTGTCAGAGGCAATCAACCCCAGCTGCATGGGCTCCTGCTCAGAAGGAGCTGACAGCGACTGAGACCCCTGCGCACAGAATGAGACCGCTGCACTGTCCCGGGACTGAGTATGACAGGAAGGAGAGATCTCTCCTCTCTCTCTAAGACGCCTGTCAATACGAACGGCCTGAGACATAGCAGAGTCCAAGGAGATAGGCCTCTCATGAAAGGCAAATGCATCTTTCAATCCCTCTGAAAGACCATGGCAAAATTGACTTCGGAGTGCAGCATCATTCCAACCAGTATCAGTTGCCCATCTCCGAAATTATGAGCAGTATATCTCTGCGGATTGTTCACCCTGGCATAACAGACGTAGTCTAGACTCAGCCAGAGCAATACGATCCGGATCATCATATATCTGACCCAGGGCTAAAAAGAATTCATCCACTGAACAGAGGGGCCGTGCCCCCTCCGGCAGCGAAAAGGCCCAGGACTGAGCGTTACCCCTGAGCAGCGATATAATGATCCCCACCCTCCGTTCCTCATCACCAGAGGAATGGGGAAGAAGGCGAAAATGGAGTTTGCAAGCCTCTCTAAAACGCACAAAATTCTCACTACCCCCGGAGAACGTATCCGGGAGCGAGATCTTAGGCTCAGAACAAACTCCATGAACGCAAGCTGAACCGGTCACTTGAAACTGAGAAAAAGTGTTACGGAGATCAGCTACCTCCAATGAAAGGCCCTGGAAGCGCTCAGCCAAAAGTGAAACCGGATCCATGCTTGAGACGGTTTTGGGCGGCTTATAATGTCACGGATGGTGTACAGGAAACAAGACAATGCAAAATAATCTATGACTCACTGGATCCACAACTAAGGAACAAAAGGGAGACCCCTGCATGAGACCTGGCACACTCTCCCTGACTGCTCAGCCTATGCGAACACCCCAAAGGTGGATGGTCGCATATCCACGTAACTCGACTATCTAACACCTGAAGACCCTACAATAGTGAGGGGACACGACCACCGGCTCCCTACACTAGACACGGAGGGAGTCAGGGTCTCCTAAGATCCAGCAAACAGAAAATCACAAATAAATATACAGCACTTATCTTGCAGAAGACTGGGATATACGAACAGCATGCACACACACTCCAGGAAGTTGTATAAGCCGCACACTACTGCATTATGGGGAGGAATTTAAAGGGAAGCAATCAGTCCAACTGCATGACAGCTGAGAGAGGCTAACGAGATGAGGAACTGAAACCAAAACAAAGAAAACTCAAGGAGGAGGTTCTGAAAGACTTCTGTGAGAGCTTCTCAGCTGTCTGGTTGTGACAATTGGTTCAATTTATCTATCTTTTTTAGTTTTTGTTCTACAGCCTACTGTGCTTCCTATGCACAGCAGGTTTCTCTCAGTGAGTTTACAGAGAATCCGTCATCTGACGGATTTTCTGTAACTCCTCCTGTGTGCATGTGAGATGGGGAAACAGCTCTCCTTGTCTGAACACTGTGTAGATTAAATTAAATGTTCTGGACTGACATTCTGCTGTTTGGCCACAAGATGCTGCTGTTTCCTAAACACAGCTACAGACTGCACATATACACTCACCTAAAGAATTATTAGGAACACCATACTAATACGGTGTTGGACCCCCTTTTGCCTTCAGAACTGCCTTAATTCTACGTGGCATTGATTCAACAAGGTGCTGATAGCATTCTTTAGAAATGTTGGCCCATATTGATAGGATAGCATCTTGCAGTTGATGGAGATTTGAGGAATGCACATCCAGGGCACGAAGCTCCCGATCCACCACATCCCAAAGATGCTCTATTGGGTTGAGATCTGGTGACTGTGGGGGCCATTTTAGTACAGTGAACTCATTGTCATGTTCAAGAAACCAATTTGAAATGATTCGAGCTTTGTGACATGGTGCATTATCCTGCTGGAAGTAGCCATCAGAGGATGGATACAGGTTCTCATTCTGTTTACGCCAAATTCGGACTCTACCATTTGAATGTCTCAACAGAAATCGACTCATCAGACCAGGCAACATTTTTCCAGTCTTCAACAGTTCAATTTTGGTGAGCTCGTGCAAATTGTAGCCTCTTTTTCCTATTTGTAGTGGAGATGAGTGGTACCCGGTGGGGTCTTCTGCTGTTGTAGCCCATCCGCCTCAAGGTTGTGCGTGTTGTGGCTTCACAAATGCTTTGCTGCATACCTCGGTTGTAACGAGTGGTTATTTCAGTCAACGTTGCTCTTCTATCAGCTTGAATCAGTCAGCCCAATCTCCTCTGACCTCTAGCATCCACAAGGCATTTTTGCCCACAGGACTGCCACATACTGGATGTTTTTCCCTTTTCACACCATTCTTTGTAAACCCTAGAAATGGTTGTGCGTGAAAATCCCAGTAACTGAGCAGATTGTGAAATACTCAGACCGGCCCGTCTGGCACCAACAACCATGCCACGCTCAAAATTGCTTAAATCACCTTTCTTTCCCATTCTAACATTCAGTTTGGAGTTCAGGAGATTGTCTTGACCAGGACCACATTCCTAAATGCATTGAATCAACTGCCATGTGATTGGTTGACTAGATAATTGCATTAATGAGAAATAGAACCGGTGTTCCTAATAATTCTTTAGGTGAGTGTATCTCCATAATTATGAGAGAGGTGGGGTTTGAGCAGAGTCTGGAGAGAGGAGAAAGACAGAGCAGAATGTTAGAGAGAGGTGAACTAAGGAACTGTGTGAGCAGAGAATCTGACGGTTTCCAGGTGAGAGAGCAGTGACCAGAGCTGCAGCTAAGTGAAGCTGATCGTGTCCAAGACCCTGATCCTGTCCAGAGGAAGGAAGATTGCGGCCAGGAACGCTGATGAGAGCAGAGGAACAAAGCAACACACATTGTGGCACCGCATGCTTGTTGGAGAGACGTTTGTTCTGTTCGGAGTCACCAGCGGATGCAAAGCAGACCCGGGTCGGTAAGATCATGCACGCACCTCATCACAGTGTTGGCGCCTAGAAACTGATACCAGGCCTATAGTTATTTAGGGTTTATGTTTGTGTCAGGCCACAAGCGTTACTCCTGTTCATTTCAAGGACTTCATAACTTAAAGCGACATTTCACATTGGGGAGCTGATAAAATATTCACAAACTCAAGCCAGGTTGGCGTTTTCTTGCTCAGGAGGAATACTCAGGCACGTGCTACAGGACCAGTTATGGGAGGGAGAATACTGTAGAACTTGTTAAGATTGTTAGCTGTTGTGCTGCACCGCAGTATAGCTTGTAACATTGTCAGAATATTTATACTGCTCTGATTAACAGTCTATATCCTTTTTATAAATAAATTAGAATCTGTAAGGGAGGAGATTCTAACTTATTATCATAAAGACCAAGCTAATAAGAGCTCGTGATCTGCGCTAAGTTTGATGACAAAAAGAAGGCAGTGGTAAATCAAAATATATATTTATTAGAATAATAATACAGTGCAAATTAATCAAATATAAAAATTGGTGACAATAAAATTAAGGAAATTAATCATATGCAACCTTTTTTAAGAAAGCCAAAATAACCTATAGGATATATGTATATTCCTTACAATTTCTTATTGTGATAATACCCTACAATACCATACATGCATAGAACTGAACTCAGTTCCTTGAAGATGATACCGTGATTGAAGAATAATTTTCAACAGTATGAATAAATCTCCCTGGATTGGAAAAAAATCTGAATGATACTGCAGTTACAGACTAGCCTTATTCCAAACCAGATTCTACACCCAAAATATGGTTAATTGAATATATATATGTGCAAATATATTACTTTCGTTCTTCTATAAAATATAGGAAAGTTTATACTATACTAGTGTATCGGCTAGCAGAAATCTGTTTCAAGATTCAGGACTATAGACTGGTCTGGTCCTATTTGTTCCTGGACGGTTGTGTCCTCCTTGAAAAGATTGAGGAATGGAATAATGTTCTCAAGGAATGGGTGGATCCCCCTGGATGACTGGATAGGTGGTCCTAGTTCATCGGATGGGTCTGATGATTTCCTCAGGTAGGTGTATCATATGGATCAGATGGCCTCCCCTCTGTCAGCTCATGCCACCTTTTTATCCCATTTAAAAATGGGATTGGTCTGGTTTGATCATTAACTGCCTCCGGACCGCCTAACGCTTCGGCGCGTCATCTCGTGAGACGCGAGATTTCCTGTGAACGCGCGCACACAGGAGCGCGCGTTCACAGGATCGGGAGGTAAACGAGTGGATCTACAGCCTTTTTGCGGATCCGCACATTGCCAGAACTATATAGAAAATGCCTTTTCTTGTCCGCAATTGCGGACAAGAATAGGACATGTTCTATAGGCTCTACAAAAAACGCAGTGTTCGCCCGATCAGGCCTGATCTTGTGCGCACACTTGCGTTCAGTCCGCCCCACCGCAGTGACAGAAATGTTTTTTTTTCTGATCACTGCAAAAACACCGTAAAATCGCTGCAGCGCTATAAAGATCACTTTTGAGGGGCATGGCGAGTTCATAGAAGATTTTTTATTTTTTTTTGGCACAAGTTAGCGGAAATTGTTTTTTTTTTTTTTTTTCTTACAAAGTACATATTCCACTAACTTGTGCCAAAAAATAAAATCTCACATGAACTCACCATACCCCTCACGGAATCCAGATGCGTAAAAATTTTTTGACATTTATATTCCAGACTTCTTCTCACGCTTTAGGGCCCCTAAAATGCCAGGTCAGTATAAATACCCCACATGTGACCCCATTTTGGAAAGAAGACACCCCAAGGTATTTCGTGAGGGGCATGGCAAGTTCATGTAAAAAAAAAAAATTGTCACAAGTTAGTGGAATATGAGACTTTGTAAGAAAAAATAAATAAATCATATTCCGCTAACTTGTGCGAAAAAAAAAAATATTCTAGGAACTCGCCATGCCCCTCACGGAATACCTTCGGGTGTCTTCTTTCCAAAATGGGGTAACTTGTGGGGTATTTATACTGCCCTGGCATTTTAGGGGACCTAAAGCGTGAGAAGAAGTCTGGAATCCAAATGCGTAAAAAATGCCCTGTGAAATCGTAAAGATTCTCATTGGAATTTGGGCCTCTTTGCGCACCTAGGCTGCAAAAAAGTGTCACACATGTGGTATCTCCGTACTCAGGAGAAGTAGGGCAATGTGTTTTGGGGTGTATTTTTACATATACCCATACTGTGTGTGAGAAATATCTCTGTAAATGACAACTTTTTATTTTTTTTATACAAAGTTGTCAATTTACAGAGATCTTTCTCTCACCCAGCATGGGTATATGTAAAAATACACCCCAAAACACATTGCCCTACTTCTCCTGAGTACGGTGATACCACGTGTGACACTTTATTGCAGCCTAGGTGCGTAAAGGGGCCGAAAGTCCAACGAGTACCTTTAGGCTTTACAGGGTTGCTCACAATTTAGCCCCGCCCAAAATGCCAGAACAGTAAACACACCCCACAAATGACCCCATTTCGGAAAGTAGACACCCCAAGATATTCGCTGAGGGGCATATTGAGTCCATGAAAGATTGAACTTTTTGTCACAAGTTAGCGGAAAGGGAGACTTTGTGAGAAAAAACTAAAAAAAATCAATTTCCGCTAACTTGTGCCAAAAAAAAAACAAAACTTTGATGAACTCTCCATGCCCCTCACGGAATACCTTGGGGTGTCTTCTTTCCAAAATGGGGTCACTTGTGGGGTATTTATACTGCCCTGGCATTTTAGGGGCCCTAAAGCGTGAGAAGAAGTCTGGAATCCAAATGCCTAAAAATGCCCTCCTAAAAGGGCATATCTCTGTAAAATGACAACTTTGTATAAATAAATGGGAAAAGTTGTCTTTTACAGAGATATTTATCTCACCCAGCATGGGTATATTAAAAAGACACCCCAAAACACATTGCCCTACTTCTCCTGAGTACGGCGATACCACATGTGTGACACTTTTTTGCAGCCTAGGTGCGCAAAGGGGCCCAAACTAATTCTCACGCTTTAGGTCCCCTAAAATGCCAGGGCAGTATAAATGCCCCACAAGTGACCCCATTTTGGAAAGAAGACACCCCAAGGTATTCTGTGAGGGGTATGGTGAGTTCCTGTAAAATTTTATTTTTTGTCACAAGTTAGTGGAAGATGAGACTTTGTAAGAAAAAAATAAAAATAAAAACAAATAAATCATTTTCCGCTAACTTGTGACAAAAAATAAAAACTTCCATGAACTCACTATGCCCATCAGCGAATACCTTAGGGTGTCTACTTTCCGAAATGGGGTCATTTGTGGGGTGTTTCTACTGTCTGGTGCTCAGAAAGTCAGAGCTGCTTCAAAATGCGGAAATTCACATTTTTGTACCATAGTTTGTAAACGCTATAACTTTTGCGAAAACCAATAAATATACACTTATTGCATTTTTTTTATCAAAGACATGTAGAACAATAAATTTAGAGAAAAATTTATATAGAAATGTAGTTTTGTTTGAAAAATTTTACAACAGAAAGTGAAAAATTACTTTTTTTGCAAAAATTTCGGTGAATTTCGATTAATAACAAAAAAAAAAAAACTTCAGCAGCAATGAAATACCACCAAATGAAAGCTCTATTAGTGAGAAGAAAAGGAGGTAAAATTCATTTGGGTGGTAAGTTGTATGACCGAGCAATAAACCGTGAAAGTAGTGTAGTGCAGAATTGTAAAAAGTGGTCTGGTCATTAAGGGGGTTTAAGCTAGGGGAGCTGAGGTGGTTAACTAGTGACATTGAAAATGTTAATTCCCCCAACTATCTAGTAATACATGTCTTACTTTACTCTACCACTAGATGGCACTGGATGTCCATGTTAAAGTTTGTGGAGGGGGGTTCATTTTTTTTTCTACTATTTTTTTTTATCTTTAACCAAAACCTTGAGTATCAATTCTTTAACAATGGAACGCACACATCTATGTGTATCAATGACTAGACACCTAATCCTAAAGGACATATGTATACACTCCACTAGACATTCAGTCAGTTTCTAAATAATTGACTTAACCCTATTTAATTAAGACACACACTTATAACACTCTTGGCTATTGTCTTGGTGAAGACACAGTGTTTGCTTATTATCACCTGTGCCTACAATCCCAAAAAAAGGTTTCCTGAGACTGAAGTAATTCTTTTACGTATACGTGGAGATTCTAGAAGAAATTTGCCTAATTCTTATAATAGATACCATGAATATATGATTCCTTATATATATTGTAATTAACACCCTTCTAGTTGTATAAAACACACCATTTAAACTGATAGAAAAATCAAAATCCCTTTACATGATTATTAATGTAAACCTTACAATATATGATAATTTTAGATTCGCTCTATTTTCCTTATCTGAGTATCTGTCTAAACTTCTTCTCACAAAAACAGACTGTGTAAACACTCTTAAGTTTTGCAAAAAAAGGTCTCTACACAAATCCTTAATCTCTTGGCTATTGAGTTTCAGTCCAAAGGAGACTGAACTACCTATGCCCTGTTAAAACCAGACAAGATGGCTTCTATACATCACATATATTTATATAGGCCCTTTTAATCCATATTTTATGTTCAATAATTCTGACAACATACACCCATACAGTGGTTCTTGTTTTTAGGGTAATAACAGCTAAGGTGTGGCAGTTTAGTTGTGCCCGCCAGCTGGTAAATTTTTGCCACATTTAAGTAAAATTCTGTCTTGGCAAAAGCTGGTGTTGGGGTTGCGTTCCTCGTTCGTGACTTCACTGTATCCTGGGGAGCCCACCCCGGTCCACAGCTTACAACTTGGCGTAGTCGGCAGGATACAGCAACCGTTATGGACAGGAACGCGATGCTAGATCTTCCTACGACACCAATGGCGCCGGTCCAGGACCCAGCTCGGGTGCAGCAGTGCAAGACCAACTTGCCCTAACACCGCTGATACAGCTTGGCCCCGCCATGCCGGTACCAGTAGGATACATCCCTGTGGGGGCGCTGTTGCATCATCTGCCAAAATTTGATGGTAGAAATATGACGTTGCAGGACTGGACTGAAAGGGTGCGAAATGCTGTTAGAATGTGTAACCTGACCCCCGAGCTGCAGAAGTTGCCTTGGGGGCTCGAGAGGGTGACTTCAAACGGACAGTGATGGTAAGGCCCGAATCTGAGAGAGACATCCTAGAGAAAATATTCTTCCTGCTGGAGAGAGCCCAGGGGGCGTGCTAAAGTAGTGCCGCTGCGGAGCCACTTCTTCAACCGACCACAGTGAGAGGACGAGACCCTGATGCAGTATTCCAATGCCCTACAGGATACGCTAAATTAAATACAATGGCGAGATCTAGAGGCCATGGGAGTCTTCTGGGAGGTGGACTGGCTACTACAAGACCAGTTCATAGTGGGGCTCTCCAACAAATTCTTACAGGACAAATTGCAAGAGATGACCCGCCCGACATGACATTCTACAGCGTCTACCTAGCCGCCGTGGAGAGAGAGGAAGAGTACATGCCTGTGGCTGCGAGAGTAGTGAGTAGCACCCATGCTACAGGAGGTTGGCCTGCATCTGAAGACTCAGAGTCCTTAAAGGATGTGGTCCAGACCCTGCGGACAGAATTGAGAGAACTTGGGCTGAAAGTGTCCCAGATGAAGGCAGGATCACCCCGGCCTCCAGAAATGACCCAGCCCCCTGTGCCACTCCACCAAGGATGACTCAGGTGCAGGGGCTAGTCAACAGTGGGCCCCCCTGCTAGGCTTGTCGACAGTATGGCCATATGGCCAGAGAGTGCCCGAACAGATGAAGTCTGAGTCGGCGTTAAACTTTCGACTGCCGCAGTAGCTGGGTGTCCCGCGGCGGTACACCAGAAGCTAAGCCCTATGTGTGGGAAACACGACCTGTATGCCAGCAGCCCCGTTATGGAAGATGAGTTGGAAGGCCAGAAGGTATGCTGCCTAGTTGATATGAGGTCGGAGTGCACCCTTATGCCTCTGGAGTTCTTCGAAAGACACTTTGGACATATGATGGAGCCGGAAGACGGGAGTGTCATCAGGCTGACAGCTGTCAATAACAGAGAGATGGCTGTCCAAGGGATATTCTGGATGCGGGTCCGGTAATTTGGGCAAGAGACATCGGCAAGAAGGGGCTTGTGCTGGTGGACCATTTGTCCCGGAGAGGGATGGACGTGATGCTAGGTATGAAGGTGCTGAGAGACCTAGACCATCAACTCTATGCCAAAGAAGGACCGATATATTGGCAACGGGCCCCACACACCGGCCGACCCAGAAGGTTCTACAGCAGATGGTGAGAAGCTGTAGTCTGCAAAAAAGCAACATGTCCGGTCGGCCCATTGGACACGTGAAGGTGCTGCGGAGGACCCCGGTGAAGATCCCACCTTGACAAGAACAAATTTTGATGGTGTCGGTGGGGGCTGGATGACAACTGAATGGACTGGAGGTCCTGATAGAGCTCACTTACCAAGAGGAAACACAGACTTGCCCACTGGTACCCCGGGCCCTGGCTATTGTGAAGGATGGATGCCCGTATGCTGCCTCAATGTTGAAGACTGTGAGTTAACTGTTCCTGGGAATACCTTGCTGGCCAAAGTTTGTGTCCGAAGGGGATATTCCTCAACGGAGGAGCTTCACACTACAGCCAGATCAGAAGTCAGCCTGGACCTATGCTGCAGAGGCCCATCAAAGGGAGACCCCGACTGCGGAGTGATAATGGCCCGGATGGGGGTGGACTGCAAGACCCTGACTCCGGACAACAGAAGTTGCTGGAAGACACCCTTTGGGAATTTCAGGAGGCATTCTCGAGACACGATGAGGACTTCGGGTGTGCGTCCACCATCGAACACGAAATCCACACCAGCGATGCTGCACCGATTAGGGAACGTTACCGGCAAATCCCACCTAAAATATACCAGGAGGTGAAGGATATGGTCGCCAGCATGTTGGAAAACCAAGTGATTCAGGAGAGTCAGTCCTTGGGCTGCTCCAGTAGTCTTGGTGCGGAAGAAAGATGGGAGTCTCCGGTTCTGCGTGGATTATTGGAAGCTAAATGCCCAGACCATCCAAGATGCCTGCCCCCTTCCGCGGATTTAGGAGTCATTGTCTGCCCTGAGTCATGCAAAGTTCTTCTCGACTCTTGACCTGGCCAGTGGGTATTGGCAGGTACCGGTGGCCAAGAAGGACAAAGCGAAGACGGCCTTCATCTTACCTATGAGACTCTACGAGTTCAACCTTGATGCCATTCGGCCTTTCCAATACCCCGGGAACATTCCAGCGGTTGATGGAGCACTGTCTGGGAGATTTCAACTTCGAGTCGGTATTGATATACCTGGACGACAGAGTAATGTTTGGGGCCTCCTTTGAGGATCACCTCCAGAAGCTGCGACAGGTCCTAAGATGATTGTTAGACGATGGGCTCAAGATTAAAGCCAGCCCCCAGCAAGGTGGAGGCCGTCCAGAAGTGGGCCCAGCCGAGGAAACTAAGAGGTGCGGGCGTTCATGGGGCTGGCCGGCTACTACAGGAGGTTTATACCCAAATTTGCTCATTTGGTGGGCCTGTTAAACGAGTTATTAACTCCTTAAGGACTGGGCTCATTTTCACCTTAAGGACCAGGCCATTTTTTGCAAATCTGACCAGTGTCAATTTATGTGGTGATAACTTTAAAACGCTTTGACTTATCCAGGCCATTCTAAGATTCTTTTTTCGTCACATATTGTACTTCATGACACTGGTAAAATGGAGTCAAAAAAATTCATTTTTATTTATCAAAAAATACCAAATTTGCCCAAAATTTTGAAAAATTTGCAAATTTACAAGTTTCAATTTCTCTACTTCTATAATACATAGTAATACCTACAAAAATAGTTATTACTTTACATTCCCCATATGTCTACTTCATGTTTGGAACACTTTAGGTGTTCCACAAGAATTAATGGAAAATAGAGATACAATTAAAAAATTTAACTGTTTTGGCAGATTTTCATTTTAATAATTATTTTCCAGTTACAAAGCAAGGGTTAACAGCCAAACAAAACTCAATATTTATGGCTCTGATTCTGTAGTTTACAGAAACACCCCATATGTGGTCGTAAACCGCTGTACGGGCACACGGCAGGGCGCAGAAGGAAAGGAATGCCATACGGTTTTTGGAAGGCAGATTTTGCTGGACTGGTCTTTTGACACCATGTCCCATTTGAAGCCCCCCTGATGCACCCCTAGAGTAGAAACTCCAAAAAAGTAACCCCATTTTAGAAACTATGGGATAGGGTCGCATTTTTGTTGGTACTAGTTTAGGGTACATATGAATTTTGGTTGCTCTATATTACACTTTTTGTGAGGCAAGGTAACAAGAAATAGCTGTTTTGGCACCATTTTTATTTTTTGTTATTTACAACATTCATCTGACAGGTTGTCACGGAGGCGGCGATATGACTTTTTGATCGCTTGCTATTACACTTTTTGTGATGTAAGGTGACAAAAAAATTCTTTTTTTAAACCGTTTAAATTTTTATTTTTTTACGGTATTCACCTGAGGGGTTAGGTCATGTGATATTTTTATAGAGCAAGTTATTACGGATGCGGCGATACTTAAAGGGAATCTGTCACTAGCAATTTACCAAAAATTTTTTTTCATGAATCCATGTTTAACAGAGTACCTTTTTTCCATCTGTCTCATTCTTTTGATTGTCCGTCTTGTCATTTCTTCAAAAAATCGATTCTTATGATATGTAAATGACGCTGTAAGGAGCCCAGAGGGGCGTTCTTCTTTCTCCACGGTGCCCAGGAACGCCCCTCTGAAGTGCCGTGCCTGGCTAAATTTGAAATCTAATAACGCCTCCAAGTTCATCTAAATCCCCTCCCAGAGGCGCGGCTAAGTGCTCAACACCCCCCCTCCTCAGCGCCGCGCTCTGCGGCAAACACCCCGATCCTCCTCTCGCCGGCATCCCAAATCCCACGCAGGCGCTGTGCCGGCGATTTCCTGGGCTATGATAAGATGACTGTCGGCACTGCGCCTGCGCGGGATTTGGGATGCCGGCGAGAGGAGGATCGGGGTGTTTGCCGCAGAGCGCGGCGCTGAGGAGGGGGGTTGTTGAGCACTTAGCCGCGCCTCTGGGAGGGGATTTAGATGAACTTGGAGGCGTTATTAGATTTCAAATTTAGCCGGGCACGGCACTTCAGAGGGGCGTTCCTGGGCACCGTGGAGAAAGAAGAACGCCCCTCTGGGCTCCTTAAAGTGTCATTTACATAACATAAGAATCGATTTTTTGAAGAAATGACAAGACGGACAATCAAAAGAACAAGACAGATGGAAAAAAGGTACTCTGTTAAACATGGATTCATGAAAAAAAAAAATTGGTAAATTGCTAGTGACAGATTCCCTTTAATATATATACTTTTTTTTATTATATAAGTTTTACACAATTATTTCATTTTGAAACAAAAAAAATCATGTTTTAGTGTTTCCATAGTCTGAAAGCCATAGTTTTTTCTGTTTTTGGGTGATTATCTTGGGTAGGGTATTATTTTTGCAGGATGAGATGACGGTTTGATTGCCACTATTTTGGGGTGTGTGTGACTTTTTGATCGCTTGCTATTACACTTTTTGTGATGTAAGGTGACAAAAAATGGCTTTTTTTACACCGTTAGTTTTTTGTTTTTTACGGTATTCACCTGAGGGGTTAGATCATATGATATTTTTATAGAGCAGGTTATTATGGATGCGGCGATACCTAATATATATACTTTTTTTATTTATGTAAGTTTTACACAATAATATTTTTGAAACAAAAAAAAATCTTATTTTAGTGTCTCCATTTTCTCAGAGCCATAGTTTTTTCAGTTTTTTAAACGATTATCTTAGATAGGGTCTCATTTTTTGTGGGATGAGATGACGGTTTTATTGGCATATGACTTTTTGATCTCTTGCTATTACACTTTTTGTGGAGTAAGGTGACAAAAAATTGTTTAGCACAGTTTTTTATTTTTTACGGTGTTCTTCTGATTAGGTCATGTGATATTTTTATAGAACGGGTCGATACGGACGTGGCGATTCCTAATATGTATACATTTTTTTATTTATGTAAGTTTTACACAATAACAGTTTTAAAAAAAAATAAATGATGTTTTAGTGTCTCCATATTCTGAGCCATATTTTTTTTTATTTTTTAGGAGATTGTCTCAGGTAGGGGCTCATTTTTTGTGGGATGACGTGACGGTTAGATTGGTACTATTTTGGTGGGCATACGCCGTTTCATCGCTTGCTGTTGTACTTTTTGTGATGTAAGTTGACAAAAAAATGGTTTATTTAGCACAGTTTTTATTTTTTATTTTTTACGGTGTTCATCTGAGGGGTTAGGTCATGTGATATGTTTATAGAGCCGGTCGATATGGACGCGGCGATACCTAATATGTCTACTTTTTTTTTCCCCTATTTTTTTTCCTTTTTTTAACTTTATTTGGGGAAAATGACGTTTTTGTTTATTTTTACTTGAAACTTTGTTTTTTTGGGGGAAAACTTTTTTCAACTTTTTTTTTAACTTTATTTTTTGTCCCACTTTGGGACTTCAACTTTTGGGGGTCTAACCCTTTACAATGCATTCCAATACTTCTGTATTGGAATGCATTGGCTGTATGAGTAATAATACAGTATGTATTACTCATACAGCTTCCGGCCTGTGAGATCCAGGGGGCTGGATCTCACAGGCTCGTCACAGGAAGGCAGTGCATCTGGAGAATGCCAAGCTCGGTGCGCTTGAGCAGAGGCGGTTGGCTCACCTTTCTAAGTACCAATACCGCATCAAGTTCCGGTCAGGTAGGGAGAACGGCAACACCGACGCACTCTCCCAAGTCTCTGTGGGGTTGTCTGTGCAGAGTGCCGATGAGGAGCTAGAGGACACTGAAACTCCTGACCTTGGTCGATTACCCATGTTCCAGGACATGGCACATTCAAGTGGGGTGGCGTCTGGGATGCCAGTGGTGCTGGGAAAGACGTTGGCTGATTGGGAAAGGGTCCAGAATGGCAGCCCAGACCTGTGGAAAGTAAAAGAATGGGTCCAGACCAAGAACTGGCCTCGGCCAGAAGAGCGGGCCCGTCTGACTTCAGAGGGCCAAAAGTTGTTGAGGCAGTGGGATAAGCTGACTGTTACCCAGGGCCTCCTGTGTCGGACCATATACTTGCAATCAGAGTTGCTGTACCGGCGACAGACTGTCATCCCCATGTCATTGGGACCGGAGGCTGCCCGGGAAGCCCATGAGAGGGGTGCTCATTTTGGGAGCGATAAAACTTTTAAGTGGCTCCAGCGGCTGGTATACTGTCCAGATTTGGCAGACATGGTGGTGAGGCATGTCTTAAGTGCTGGCCCTGCGTGCAGAGTAAGAGTACTGAACAGCGGGCTCCTGTCTAGGCCATCCGGACCTCAGCACCCCTAGAGCTCCTTATGATCGATTACGTACAGATTGGGTACTCTACCTCGGGAAACTCATATTGTTTAGTTATGACATATCATTTCACAAAGTATGCGGTGGCTGTACCCACCAGAGACCAGATGGCAAAGTCGGCCACTTAAGCAGTCTGCAAACACTTTATACAAGTGTTCGGGTGTCCATAGAGGATACATTCGGACCAGGGGGCATGTTTTCAGTGTTATGGGATCGAACGTTCCCGCGCCACCCCCTATCACTCCCAGGGAAACGAGGCGTGTGAGAGGTTCAACCGCACCTTGCTCCAGATGCTGCGGACTCTGAAGGACAGCCAAAAGGCTTGGTGGCCTCAGTACCTACCTGAACTGATGTGGGCCTATAACAACAGGGTACACAGTACCACCGGATACTCCCCACATATGCTCATGTTTGGGAGAGCCGGATGGGAGATTGAAGATCTCCACATGCCCTATCCGATGGAGCCACCACCGAGAAATACCACCGCATGGGTGCAAGAGCACCACCGCGTTGAGAGCGATCCACAAGGTTGTGGGGGAGCGCCTGGGACAAGTAGTAACTATATTAACTGATGCCTAACTAGGCAGTAAGACCTATCTTGACCCAGGTTAATTTAATACTTCACTTTTATTACTATATCTATTAAAATCTGAATGTTATAGGTGGGTGAACATATTGCTTATCTTTATTAATTATTCCTACAAACCAAAAAAAAAAACTAAGTTAAAAATACAGTCCCCACTTCTCCAGTGAGTTAGAGTAATAGACAGTGAGAAGGACACGGGAGAGTGCACTAACTCCCAACCTCTCACTATGGAGGCAAGATACTACAGTGTCACCATTTGTAGGGCTGTTACTAGCCCTATACTCCTGTCAATTTGGCAGTGTAAATCTGTTGGAACCAAGAAGCGTCACCCCACTGTTAAGGGGATGCAAGTTGCACCCATACACACAGCAGATCAGCTAGAGGCTAACAGGCTAGGGGCACTACAAACTATTGGTAGACACTAGTAGATAAGGTGTATGACCTAAATGTTTGAATGATCACACTGTTGAAATCTAGTCTGTCCGGACTAACCACAGCTTGTTCACTGTGAAGGAGGAGACTGCGCATTTAAAAACTACAACTGCCCCCCAACATGTTTCGCCAGTATTCTGGCTTCTTCAGGGGAAATGGGCAAAAACATACTGGTGAAACGTGTCGGGGGGCAGTTGTAGTTTTTAATGCGCAGTCTCCTCCTTCACAGTGAACAAGCTGTGGTTAGTCCGGACGGACTAGATTTCAACAGTGTGACCCAGGTTAGGTCCTAAATATGATTATATTGGGACAAGTAGTACACCCTAACCCAAGACCAGTGCAGAGGGATGGGTATGCCCCGGGTGATCGAGTCAGGGTTAAAACCAAACGGCCATCTGGGAAGTTGAATAGGCGTTGGGAGGCGGTCCCATACACGGTGGAGAGGAGGGTAGACCCTGGCATCCCGGTCTATGAGGTAGAGCCAATAGGGACTTGGGGCCCTCACGAAACTTGCACCGTAACATGTTGGGCATTGTAATTTTGTTGAGCCAATGTGCGTGGAGGAGATGTCTCCTCCTGCTCAGAGTACAGAGGAAATCCCCTTAGAGGAGGAGGAATGGTGGGTTGTCCCTGCCCCAGTACCCACAGATGCTCCAGCCGTGGCAAGCTTGCCACCCAGGGAAAGTGTTGAGCGGTCAGAAGCTCCTCTCCCATTAAATGTGCCTGACTTTCCCAGTGCTTCTGAGCCTGACACTCTATGAAGGTCAACAAGGCCCAATGCTGGTGTGCCCTCACAGCATTATGCCCAGGATAAGTTTGTATGGGGAGGGTTGCCGAGGACTACAACCTCTAGTGGGGTGACATGTGAGATGGGGAAACAGCTCTCCTTGTCTGAACACTGTTTGTGTAGATGGCCTACACAAGAGGACCTTTCATGGTTTTGTATTAATTGCGATAAATACCTTTACTTGGAGGGTACCCCCCACTGATGCTGCCACCCTGCTGTGCCCCCCTGCAGTTTTCGCATGTCGGTACAGGGAGGAGGAGATGCCAGGGTTTCTCAATGGGCGTCTCCTTCTCCCTGGCTGTGCTGCGATCCAATCACGGCAGAGAGCGTCACAGCCAGGGAGAAAAAAAAAACTCACCTTCTCCCTGGCTGTGATGCTCTCCACTGTGATTGGATCGCGGCACAGCCAGGGAGAAGGAGACGCATACTGAGCGCAAAAACTGCGGGGGTGGGGGGGAGCGGGGCGCAGGAGCGATATTTTAAAAAATCAGACAGGGAGACCGCATCAGTGGGGGGTACCCCCCAAGCAGGGGCGTTGCTAGGTTAAAACATTCGGGGCCTGGGCCCTTGATGTTTTGTCCCAGGCCCCGAATGTACTGCCTGCCAGATAGATCCAACTGTATTGCCATTCTCAGGACGGCAATACAATTGAATCTAATGCCTTGCAAGAGCTGAAGGACCTGTGAGGACATCACAGTCCATGTGATCAGTTCTAAATGCAGTAGCTGAAAAGGACCTGCGATGATGTCACTATCATGTGACCAGTGCAGAAGAGGACGGCTCAGCAGTGAAGAGAAGTCCTGGGAAGTAGCTGTGGTGAGGTCTGCTACATGTGGAGAGGTAGGTGAAGGGGTAGATTACTCAGTGTGAGAGGCAGAGCAATGTTGGGAGTTGTAGTTATTTAATTTGGACTGTATGTTAGGGCTGAAGTTATTTACATGGGACAGTGGGGTGGAGTGATGTTATTTACATGGGACTGAATATTGAGGGGTGATGTTATTTACATGGGACTGTATGTTGAAGGTGGCTGGGGAGGGGGTGATGTTATTTATGTGGGACTGTATTTTGGAGGGGGCTGTAGATAGAGAGAGATGTTATTTACATGGGACTGTATATTGGAGGGGGCTGGAGAGATGGTGTGAAGGTATTTACATAGGACTCTATGGCGAAGGAGGGAAATAATGTTATTTACATGGGACTGTATGGTGGAGGGGCTGAGGAATTATAATTTCTGAGGACAGTAAACAGAGGAATATAACTGCAGGGGGCCTTACAAATTCTGGGGGTGCTTCAAGGCGAACATTATAACAGTAGGGGCAATATAAATACTGGGTGCACTGTGTGGGCATTATAACAGTAGGGGGCGATATAAATATTGGGGCACTTCAGGGTGAGCATTATAACAGTAGGGGGTATTATAAATACTGGGGGCACTGTGGGGACATTTTAAATCCAGGGGACATTAAGCATTCTTATTACTACTGGGGGCTCTATAGGAGGGACTTACAGATTCACATTATTTCTATTAAAGGGAACCTGTCACCGGGATTTGATGTATAGAGCTGAGGACATGGGTTGCTAGATGGCCGCTAGCACATCCGCAATACCCAGTCCCCATAGCTCTGTGTGCTTTTGTGTAAAAAAAAACTGATTTGATTCATATGCAAATTAACTTGAGATGTGTCCTGTATGTCAGATGCGCGAGCTAGCGCATGCACAGTTCCTTCCCTGAGGCTGACGCCAGCACAGGGAAGGAACACTATGACGACACTGCGCATGCGCTAGCTCGCGCATCGCGAGATTACGGCGCTCTGGTTTTCTGACGTCGGGGAGCAAGGAGGAGATTCTGAGGATGCGGGGCGGTGCTGGGCTCCTTCACGCTGGACTCATCTCACGTACAGGAGCTATGGGGACTGGGTATTGCGGATGTGCTAGCAGCCATCTAGCAACCCATGTCCTCAGCTCTATACATCAAATCCCGGTGACAGGTTTCCTTTAAGAGCACTATGGGGGGCCTTATTACTACTGTAGAGAGCTTTATTACCACCAGGGGAACAATAGAGGGCCTTTTTTCTACTGGGCTGTGAGGGCATTATTAATACTGGAGGGCTCTTATCCTAATGGAGGCACTCTTGAGGAGTATTATCACTGTTGGGGGCACTGTAGGGGGCAGTATTACTAATGAGGGCATTCTAGAGGGGAATTACTATTGGTGGGTCTATGAGGAGTACTATTACCATGGGGGGCACTCATTTTTCTTCAGGATAGTATTTGGGGGTAGAGAAAAGTGAGGAAGCTAAGATGTCTGCCTCTGCAGAGACGAGGCACAACTGTGACAAGTTGTCCAGACCGAATGGAGAAGATGACAGAGAAGATCTACGGTACATCAGAGGAGACGTCACCTGGGAGGCACTGGATGTGAAAGGTACGTGCTGCTGTGTAGCTGTTTAGCAAGTACAGTCTTCAGTGCTAGTGTTTGCGGGGGGGGGGGGGCAATTGGTTGACTTAAAAAATTGGGCAATATTCATTGGGGCTTGGGCCACGCAACGCCCCTGCCCCCAAGTAAAGGTATTTATCGCAATTAATACGAAACCATGAAAGGTCCTCTTTAAATTAAATGTTCTGGACTGACATTCTGCTGTTTGGCCACAAGATGCCGCTGTTTCCTAAACACAGCTGCAGACTGCACATATATCTCCATATTCATGAGAGAGAGGAGAAAGACAGAGCAGCCATCTTAGAGGGAGGTGAACTAAGGAACTGTGTGAGCAGAGAATCTGACGGCATCCAGGTGCGAGAGCATCCCTCAGTGACCAGAGCTGCAGCTAAGTGAAGCTGTTCATGTCCAAGACCCTGATCCTGTCTAGAGGAAGGAAGATTGCAGCCAGGAACGCTGATGAGAGCAGAGGAACAAAGCAACATACACTGCGGTACCGCATGCTTTTTCGAGAGACGTTTGTTCTGTTCAGAGTCAACAGCGGATCCAAAGCAGACCCGGGTCGATAAGATCATGCACGCACCTCATCACAGTGTTGGCGCCTAAAAACTGAGACCAGGCCTATATTTAGTTAGTTAGGGTTTTTGTTTGTGTCAGGCCACAAGCGTTGGCATTTTCTTGCTCAGGAGGAATACTCAGGCACGTGCTATAGGACCAGTTATGGGAGGGGGAATACTGTAGAACTTGTTAAGATTGTAAGCTGATGTGCTGCACCGCAGGATAGCCCGTAACACACACCCATACAGTGATCCTTGTTTTTAGGGTAATAACAGGTAAGGTGTGGCAGTTTAGTTGTGCCTACCAGCAGGTGAATTACTTCACTTTTCTCCTTCATCCATTGGAGGGCGCCGTGCTGTGTAGCACAAGGGTCTCAGCCTTTGAGTTGGGTGCATGTAAATTGACTGTATGGTCTCAGCATTTGTGGCTGTGTTTATTGCCACATTTAAGTAAAATTCTGTTTTGGCAAAAGCTGGTGTTGGGGTTGCTTTCCTAGTTCGTGACTTAACTGTATCCTGGGGAGCCCACCCCAGTACACGGCTTACATGCACACGGGGGCGCGCACTGTCTCCCTCTCCCTCCCCTTCGAGTCAGGAGCGCTGTATCAGAAGCTGCCAGGTCTGGCACACATGAATCCCCGCCCCTCTCCTGAGAATCCCCGCCCCTCACTGACATTTCTCTCACCAGGAGCAGCTCCAGACTACATTGTGGTTACAGGACCTGTGGTGATGTCACAGTCATGTGATCAGCCATGTGTGTGGGAGGAGTTAGGGGAACACAGGCTCCATGTAGGACTGTGCTGGTGGAGAATGCAGAAGTACTTTATGTATGGAAGGTGTGTATAAAGCAGAGATATGAGATAGCTATGGTTTCCATGCAGAAATATCAGCCTCATAACGTTATGTGGGCCTATGCATTATATATGTGAATTACCGTAAAATTTGTACTCCTCCTCGGCTAAAAATACTCATCAAGAAGTCTCTCCTTTATGCTTTAGGGGATGTGGGGTGGATGGCACAGTCTATCACATTTGGTGGTCTTGCCCAGTAGTACAGTGATTTTGGAGTAGGATTTGTAACTTGATCTCCTCTGTGCTGGACTGTGCCTTCCCGCTGTCACCTACCTTATTCCTTCTCGGAGACAAACCTTCTTGGCTATCATATTCTAAATTTAAACTATCTCAGCACATGCTATTAGCTGCCAGGATCCATATTGCATATAAATGGAGAACGGCGGAACTTAGCTTTCAAGCGGTAGTAGACACAATTAACAAAATATTGCTTTATGAGAGACTTACAGCCATTCGCCAGGACACATATGAGTCTTTTGAGAAACTTTGGGGGCCTTGGATGTCCTCCTCGTACTCGTTGAACGTACAGCATGGTATGACGTTATAGATGTTAAGGATCTTGGGGTATGTTACTCGTAAGTCCTTGACTATGGGTCATTTTGTGAGTAATAAGGTCTGAAAGCTCTAAGACCACTAACCATATTTTTTTGACATGATCTCATGTTAATTTTATTTTATTTTATTTTATTTTATTATTATGTGTTCACTGTTTATGTTCTGTCCTAATTAATATGGATATAATGATATTCACTCCAAATGTACAAACTGATTTGTATGAAACTTACTGATTTTGTATCATTTATATATACAGTATCATATTCATGATTTTTATCATTGTGAATAAATAAAACACTTTGAAACTAAAAATACTCATCAAATTTGTTAAAAGGAATATTTTTTACTCTTCTGGAAAAAATTTAGTGCGACCTCTGCTGTCAGCTGTCCAGTGCCAGCAGCCCGATGCCATCCCTCCCCCCCCTTCCCGTGTAGGATGGCCGTCCTCATCTCCATACAAGCAGTCACCCCCCTCCCCTTCAGGATGTCAACAAGCCCCCCCCTTCAGGATGTCCGGCGATGCAACAAGCCACCCTCGGCCCCCCCCAAGTCAAGGTTTGCGGGGCAGAGTGTTAGCTGTAACGGCCAAAATCGGTGCCGGCATGGACCGGACCGCTGCATGGAGGAGATAACCATCTGGCAGCTGCTCTGCTGTGGCAGCGGCCCAATGCTTGAAGGGTAAACTGAGCGAGGGAGCTCCCTCCCCCATCGGGCCACTGCGCCGCTGTGGCAGCATCCCGATGGTTACCATGGCAATCGGACGCCTTCACAGGCATCCGGATTGCCATGGTATAGCTGCGGCTCATCAGGCTTACTGTGAATGACAACGTGTACTACAGTGTATTGTAGAGGCATCAGACCCACTGGATTTTCAAGAACCAATTTGGTCGGAGTCAAAAAAGTGTAAAAAAGTAACGACCTGATCTATAAAAGGATCGCATACTTTTTCTGCACGGTGAACGCCATAAAAAAAATAAAATATGATGGAATTGCAATTTTATCCACCGCACTTCCCACAAAATGGTATAAAAAGTGATCAAAAGAGTCACATGTACCCCAAAATAGTACCAATGAAAGCGTCATCTCATCCTGCAAAAAATGAGCCCCTACCTAAGACAATCGCGCAAAAAATAAAAAAGATGTGGCTTTCAGAAAATGGAGACACAAAAACATAATTTTTTTGTTTAAAAAATGCTCTTATTGTGTAAAACCAAAATATATTTTTAAAACAGTCATGGGGATGTGTGGCACATCCAGCCAAGATGGCTGGACGTGCATGAGCTGAGCTCTATGGTAGGCGCAGAACTACATTATCGGCCAGTACCAGTAAAAAGACCTGCTGGAGGGGCCCTGACAACACCGGGTAGTCAGCGCATACTTGATTCACCCTGCAGAGAGCCGGAGGGAGCGGCGCAGACACCAGGAGCACGTGTGCCGGAAGGGAGGCGGAGAGGTGGAGGCGGCCGGAGCAGTAGTGCCAGTGAAGAGGTGAGAGGCACGTTGAGAAGAGCTGGTGTCACAACCAGACAGTTGAGAGGCTCTGACAGGAGCCTTTCAGATCCTCCTCCTTGAATTTCTTTGTTTTGGTTGAGTTCCTCATCTCGTTAGTCTATCTCAGCTGTCATGCAGTTGGACTGATTGCTGCCCTTTAAGTTCCTCCCCAGAATGCAGTAGTGTGCGGCTTATACAACTTCCTGGAGTGTGTGTGCATGCTGTTCCTAGTTCCCAGTCCACAGTCCCCAGTCCCCAGTCGTCTGCAAGATAAGTTCTGTTTATGTATTTATGATTTTCTGTTTTCTGGATCCAGGTGACCCTGACTCCCTCCGTGTCTGTGTAGGGAGCCGGTGGTCGTGTCCCCTCACTATTGTAGGGTCTTCAGGTGTAAGATAGTCGAGGTACGTGGATATGCGCCCATCCACCTTTGGGGTGGTCGCATAGGCTGAGCAATAAGGGAGAGCGGCAGGTCTCTTGCAGGGGTCTCCCTTTTGTTCCTTAGTTGTGGATCCAGTGAGTCATTGTTTATATTGTATTGTCTTGTTTCCTGTACACCATCCGTGACATTATAAGCCGCCCAAAACCGTCTCAAGCATGGATCCGGTTTCACTTTTGGCTGAGCGCTTCCAGGGTCTTTCATTGGAGGTAGCTGATCTCCATAAGACTTTTTCTCAGTTTCAAGTGACCGGTTCAGCTTGCGTTCATGGAGTTTGTTCTGAGCCTAAGATCTCGCTCCCGAATACGTTCTCCGGGGGTAGTGAGTATTTTGTGCGTTTTAGAGAGGCTTGCAAACTCCATTTTCGCCTTCTTCCCCATTCCTCTGGTGATGAAGAACGGAGGGTGGGGATCATTATATCGCTGCTCAGGGGTAACGCTCAATCCTGGGCCTTTTCGCTGCCGGAGGGGGCACGGCCCCTTCGTTCAGTGGATGAATTCTTTTTGGCCCTGGGTCAGATATATGATGATCCGGATCATATTGCTCTGGCTGAGTCTAGACTACGTCTGTTATGCCAGGGTAAACAATCCGCAGAGATATACTGCTCAGAATTTCGGAGATGGGCAGCTGATACTGGTTGGAATGATGCTGCACTCCGAAGTCAATTTTGCCATGGTCTTTCAGAGGGATTGAAAGATGCATTTGCCTTTCATGAGAGACCTACCTCCTTGGATTCTGCTATGTCTCAGGCTGTTCGTATTGACAGGCGTCTTAGAGAGAGAGGAGAGATCTCTCCTTCCTGTCATACTCAGTCCCAGGACAGTGCAGTGGTCTCTTTCTGTGCGCAGGGGTCTCAGTCGCTGTCAGCCCCTTCTGAGCAGGAGCCCATGCAGCTGGGGTTGATTGCCTCTGACAATAGAAGATTCAGCCCGCATGGGAGGGTTTGTTTTTGTTGTGGAGGTATAAATCATTTGGCAAATGTTTGTCCCTCTAGGAGATTCAGGCAGTCTTCTGGGAGTAATAAAGAAACAAAAAGGAAAAAATATTTTTAAAATGTTCCGTCCGTTACTATTGGCAGGCTTGAGGCGGAAATTGAAGGTTTTCCGTTTGCTTGTAGTTCCCGTTTTGTCCTGCCTGCTAGGGTGGCGCTAGAGAGCAAGAGCATTTTTTGTGAGATTTTTGTGGATAGTGGAGCAGCTGTCAATCTCACTGATAATCAATTTGCAATAACTCATGGTTTCCAGGTATGCACTTTGGGAAAGGATATTCCTGTTTTTGCTATTGATTCCGCTCCACTTTCTCAGAAATCATTAAAGGGCATAGTTCACAATATTCGTTTAATTGTGAGTGATGCTCATGTTGAGGATGTGTCATGTTTCGTCCTTAGCGGTTTGCCTACTCCTCTAGTGTTGGGGCTACCCTGGCTCACTAAACATAACCCCACCATTGATTGGCAAGCGAGGCAAATAAATGGTTGGAGTGACTTTTGCAGAGAGAATTGCCTCACGACATCTGTTTCTGAGGTTTCTACTAAGATTGTACCACCTTTCCTCTCTGAATTTTCGGATGTCTTCTCTGAGAGTGGAGTTCAGGATTTGCCCCCGCACAGGGAGTACGATTGCCCTATTAATCTCATCCCAGGCGCCAAACTGCCTAAATCTCGTTTATACAATCTTTCCCAACCTGAGAGGGTCGCTATGCGTGCTTATATCTCTGAGAGTCTGAGAAAAGGACACATACGACCCTCGAAGTCACCCGTTGCCGCTGTTTTTTTCTTTGTTAAGAAAAAAGATGGTTCTTTAAGACCTTGTCTGGATTTCAGGGAGCTGAACAGTATAACTATTCGTGACCCTTATCCGCTTCCTCTGATCCCGGACCTGTTTAACCACCTCAGCCCCCAGTGCTTAAACACCCTGAAAGACCAGGCCACTTTTTACACTTCTGACCTACACTACTTTCACCATTTATTGCTCGGTCATGCAACTTACCACCCAAATGAATTTTGCCTCCTTTTCTTCTCACTAATAGAGCTTTCATTTGGTGGTATTTCCTTGCTGCTGACATTTTTACTTTTTTTGTTATTAATCGAAATTTAACGATTTTTTTGCAAAAAAATGACATTTTTCACTTTCAGTTGTAAAATTTTTCAAAAAAAACAAGATCCATATAGAAATTTTGCTCTAAATTTATTGTTCTACATGTCTTTGATAAAAAAAAATGTTTGGGTAAAAAAAAAATGGTTTGGGTAAAAGTTATAGCGTTTACAAACTATGGTACAAAAATGTGAATTTCCGCTTTTTGAAGCAGCTCTGACTTTCTGAGCACCTGTCATGTTTCCTGAGGTTCTACAATGCCCAGACAGTACAAATACCCCACAAATGACCCCATTTCGGAAAGTACACACCCTAAGGTATTCGCTGATGGGCATAGTGAGTTCATAGAACTTTTTATTTTTTGTCACAAGTTAGCGAAAAATGATGATTTTTATTTTTTATTTATTTTTTCTTACAAAGTCTCATATTCCACTAACTTGTGACAAAAAATAAAAAGTTCTATGAACTCACTATGCCTATCAGCGAATACCTTGGGGTCTCTTCTTTCCAAAATGGGGTCACTTGTGGGGTAGTTATACTGCCCTGGCATTCTAGGGGCCCAAATGTGTGGTAAGGAGTTTGAAATCAAATTCTGTAAAAAATGACGAGTGAAATCCGAAAGGTGCTCTTTGGAATATGGGCCCCTTTGCCCACCTAGGCTGCAAAAAAGTGTCACACATCTGGTATCTCCGTACTCAGGAGAAGTTGGGGAATGTGTTTTGGGGTGTCTTTTTACATATACCCATGCTGGGTGAGAGAAATATCTTGGCAAAAGACAACTTTTCCCATTTTTTTATACAAAGTTGGCATTTGACCAAGATATTTATCTCACCCAGCATGGGTATATGTAAAAAGACACCCAAAAACACATTCCCCAACTTCTACTGAATACGGAGATACCAGATGTGTGACACTTTTTTGCAGCCTAGGTGGGCAAAGGGGCCCATATTCCAAAGAGCACCTTTCGGATTTCACTCGTCATTTTTTACAGAATTTAATTTCAAACTCCTTACCACACATTTGGGCCCCTAGAATGCCAGGGCAGTCTAACTACCCCACAAGTGACCCCATTTTGGAAAGAAGAGACCCCAAGGTATTCACTGATGGGCATGGCGAGTTCATGGAAGTTTTTATTTTTTGTCACAAGTTAGTGGAATATGAGACTTTGTATGAAAAAAAAAAAAAAATCATCATTTTCCACTAACTTGTGACAAAAAATAAAAAAATCTAGGAACTCGCCATGCCCCTCACGGAATACCTTGGGGTGTCTTCTTTCCAAAATGGGGTCACTTGTGGGGTAGTTATACTGCCCTGGCATTCTAGGGGCCCAAATGTGTGGTAAGGAGTTTGAAATCAAATTCTGTAAAAAATGACGAGTGAAATCCGAAAGGTGCTCTTTGGAATATGGGCCCCTTTGCCCACCTAGGCTGCAAAAAAGTGTCACACATCTGGTATCTCCTTATTCAGTAGAAGTTGGGGAATGTGTTTTTGGGTGTCTTTTTACATATACCCATGCTGGGTGAGATAAATATCTTGGTCAAATGCCAACTTTGTATAAAAAAATGGGAAAAGTTGTCTTTTGCCAAGATATTTCTCTCACCCAGCATGGGTATATGTAAAATGACACCCCAAAACACATTCCCCAACTTCTACTGAGTACGGAGATACCAGATGTGTGACACTTTTTTGCAGCCTAGGTGGGCAAAGGGGCCCATATTCCAAAGAGCACCTTTCGGATTTCACTCGTCATTTTTTACAGAATTTGATTTCAAACTCCTTACCACACATTTGAGCCCCTAGAATGCCAGGGCAGTATAACTACCCCGCAAGTGACCCCATTTTGGAAAGAAGACACCCCAAGGTATTCCGTGAGGGGTATGGCGAGTTCCTAGAATTTTTTATTTTTTGTCACAAGTTAGTGGAAAATGATGATTTTTTTTTTGATTTTTTTTCCATACAAAGTCTCATATTCCACTAACTTGTGACAAAAAATAAAAACTTCCATGAACTCGCCATGCCCATCAGCGAATACCTTGGGGTCTCTTCTTTCCAAAATGGGGTCACTTGTGGGGTAGTTATACTGACCTGGCATTCTAGGGGCCCAAATGTGTGGTAAGGAGTTTGAAATCAAATTCTGTAAAAAATGACGAGTGAAATCCGAAAGGTGCTCTTTGGAATATGGGCCCCTTTGCCCACCTAGGCTGCAAAAAAGTGTCACACATCTGGTATCTCCGTATTCAGTAGAAGTTGGGGAATGTGTTTTGGGGTGTCATTTTACATATACCCATGCTGGGTGAGAGAAATATCTTGGCAAAAGACAACTTTTCCCATTTTTTTATACAAAGTTGGCATTTGACCAAGATATTTATCTCACCCAGCATGGGTATATGTAAAAAGACACCCCAAAACACATTCCCCAACTTCTACTGAATACGGAGATACCAGATGTGTGACACTTTTTTGCAGCCTAGGTGGGCAAAGGGGCCCATATTCCAAAGAGCACCTTTCGGATTTCACTCGTCATTTTTTACAGAATTTGATTTCAAACTCCTTACCACACATTTGGGCCCCTAGAATGCCAGGGCAGTATAACTACCCCACAAGTGACCCCATTTTGGAAAGAAGAGACCCCAAGGTATTCGCTGATGGGCATAGTGAGTTCATGGAAGTTTTTATTTTTTGTCACAAGTTAGTGGAATATGAGACTTTGTATGTAAAAAAAAAAAAAAAAAAAAATCATCATTTTCCACTAACTTGTGACAAAAAATAAAAAATTCTAGGAACTCGCCATGCCCCTCACGGAATACCTTGGGGTGTCTTCTTTACAAAATAGGGTCACTTGTGGGGTAGTTATACTGCCCTGGCATTTTCCAGGGGCCCTAATGTGTGGTAAGTAGGTAAATGACCTGTGAAATCCGAAAGGTGCTCTTTGGAATGTGGGCCCCTTTGCCCACCTAGGCTGCAAAAAAGTGTCACACATGTGTTATCGCCGTACTCAGGAGAAGTTGGGCAATGTGTTTTGGGGTGTCTTTTTACATATACCCATGCTGGGTGAGAGAAATATCTCGGCAAAAGACAACTTTTCCCATTTTTTTTTATACAAAGTTGGCATTTGACCAAGATATTTATCTCACCCAGCATGGGTATATGTAAAATGACACCCCAAAACACATTCACCAACTTCTACTGAATACGGAGATACCACATGTGTGACACTTTTTTGCAGCCTAGGTGGGCAAAGGGGCCCAAATTCCTTTTAGGAGGGCATTTTTAGACATTTGGATACCAGACTTCTTCTCACGCTTTGGGGCCCCTAAAATGCCAGGGCAGTATAAATACCCCACATGTGACCCCATTTTGGAAAGAAGACACCCCAAGGTATTCAATGAGGGGCATGGCGAGTTCATAGAAAAAAAAAAATTTTGGCACAAGTTAGCGGAAATTGATTTTTTTAATTTTTTTTCTCACAAAGTCTCCCTTTCCGCTAACTTGGGACAAAAATTTCAATCTTTCATGGACTCAATATGCCCCTCAGCGAATACCTTGGGGTGTCTTCTTTCCAAAATGGTGTTATTTGTGGGGTGTTTGTACTGCCCTGGCATTTGAGGGTCTCCGCAATCATTACATGTATGCCCAGCATTAGGAGTTTCTGCTATTCTCCTTATATTGAGCATACGGGTAATGAGATTTTTTTTTCCGTTCAGCCGCTGGGCTGAAAGAAAAAAATGAACGGCACAGATTTCTTCATTCGCATCAATCAATGTGGATGAAAAAATCTCTGCCAAAAAAAGAAAAAGGAGGGGAAAGGCGTCTGCCAGGACATAGGAGCTCCGCCCAACATCCATGCCCACTTAGCTCGTATGCCCTGGCAAACCCGATTTCTCCATTCACATCAATCGATGTGGATGAATAAATCATTGCCGGGATTTTTTTTTTTATATATACAAAGTGTTTGCCAAAGTATATGAACACCGCCACCTCCTCAGCTCATATGCCTCGGCAAACGTATCTTTTACTGCAGAGGAGAAATCTCGTCTTGCAGCGCCGCATACACCGACTTGCGTGTAATCTGACAGCAGCGCAATGCTTCTGTCCGAATGCACATCAGTGCTGCAGCTAGTCGATCGGTTGGTCCACCTGAAAGGTAAAAAAAAAAAAAAAAAAAAAAAAAAACCAGGCCGCAAAGCAATAACTTTATTAACTTTAGAACAGAACATATTAACTTTTTTTTAACTTTTTTACTTACCGGTAATTTTTTTTTTGTTTAGTTTTTTTTACCTTTATAGAACAAACCTCTCCTTTCCCATGGGACAATGTGCAAAGCGCAAATCGCCCAGAGATGTGGCGAAGTACGTTATGCACTTTATCCCAGGTGAAAGGAGAGGTTTGCAGCAGCTGTGAGTGAATGGGCCCTAATAGCCCTGTGTGCCTGTCCTGTGAGATGCAATCCCTATGCTAGGTGTACCTGTGTGTGGTACTTCCGGAAACACTCACCTAAGCATAGGGCAGGGTGGTCAGGGCAGTCAGGACAGAAATAGCGGGTGTCACGCCTTATTCCACTCCTGCTACAGACACGACATTTTTTTCGGGGTGGCGGTTGGGTTGAGGTACCAGCAACGACACTGGGGAAATGTCGCTCGTGTAGACGGCTAACTACACTGGTGGATGGGGCCACGGAACCTCCTGGGTAAAGGAGGTTCGCGATGATCTCTTCCTGGAATTTGAGGAAGGATCCTGTTCTCCCAGCCTTACTGTAGAGAACAAAACTATTGTACAGCGCCAATTGAATTAAATATACAGACACCTTCTTATACCAGCGTCTGGTTCTGCGGGAAACTAAATAGGGAGCCAACATCTGGTCATTGAAGTCCACCCCTCCCATGAGCGCATTATAGTCGTGGACTGAGAGGGGCTTTTCAATGACACGGGTTGCCCTTTCAATTTGGATTGTCGTGTCTGCGTGAATGGAGGAGAGCATGTAAACGTCACGCTTGTCTCTCCATTTCACCGCGAGCAGTTCTTCGTTACACAAGGCAGCCCTCTCCCCCCTTGCAAGACGGGTGGTTACAAGCTGTTGGGGGAAGCCCACGCGACTAGTTCGCGCGGTGCCACAGGCGCAAATCCGTTCTAGAAACAAATGCCTAAAGAGGGCCACACTTGTGTAAAAATTGTCCACATAAAGATGGTACCCCTTGCCGAATAAGGGTGACACCAAGTCCCAGACTGTCTTCCCACTGCTCCCCAGGTAGTCAGGGCAACCGACCGGCTCCAGGGTCTGATCTTTTCCCTCATAGATCCGAAATTTGTGGGTATAGCCTGTGGCCCTTTCACAGAGCTTATACAATTTGACCCCATACCGGGCACGCTTGCTTGGGATGTATTGTTTGAAGCCAAGGCGCCCGGTAAAATGTATTAGGGACTCGTCTACGCAGATGTTTTGCTCAGGGGTATACAAATCTGCAAATTTCTGGTTGAAATGGTCTATGAGGGGCCGAATTTTGTGGAGCCGGTCAAAAGCTGGGTGGCCTCTGGGACGGGAGGTGGTGTTGTCGCTAAAATGCAGAAAACGCAGGATGGTCTCAAATCGTGTCCTGGACATAGCAGCAGAGAACATGGGCATGTGATGAATCGGGTTCGTGGACCAATATGACCGCAATTCATGCTTTTTTGTCAGGCCCATGTTGAGGAGAAGGCCCAGAAAAATTTTAAGTTCGGAAACTTGGACTGGTTTCCACCGGAAAGGCTGGGCATAATAGCTTTCCGGGTTTGCGGTTATAAATTGTGTGGCATACCGATTTGTTTCTGCCACGACTAAGTCCAAGAGCTCCGCAGTCAAGAACAGCTCAAAAAATCCCAGGGCCGAACCGATTTGAGCCGTCTCAACCCGAACTCCAGACTGGGCGGTGAAAGGGGGAACTACAGGTGCGGCTGAAGTTGGTGACTGCCAATCAGGGTTTGCCAGCACCTCAGGGACTCTAGGGGGTCTACGGGCCTGTCTGCGCGGTGGCTGCGACGGGGTAACTACTGCACGTGCCACCGTACCAGCTTCAACTGCCCTTCTGGTGCTCGCTACTTCACCAGGTTGTACGGCAGTGCTGGTACTAGGTCCAGGAAGGGCTGCGCTGCTGGTGTATGCCTCACCACGTGATCCGGCAGCGACAGCCCCACTCTGCTGCTCTTGAAGCGGATCCTGCGTAACCTGTGGTCTAGCGACACGGGGCCGGGTACGCCTGGTGCTATCAGGGACCTCCTCGTCCGAACTTTGGGTCAGAGAGCCACTGCTTTCCACAGGTTCATATTCTGACCCGCTGGATTCGTCAGATGAGGGTTCCCATTCCTCATCCGACTGGGTCAGAATCCTGTAGGCCTCTTCAGAAGAATACCCCCTGTTTGACATTTTGGACCACTAAATTTAGGGGTATTCCCTGAGACTACCCAAGAAAAAAAGCAAACCTGTCTTACAAAGGGGAGGCTAGCGAAGTACCGGAGGCCGCTGCGGTTGATAAAAAATATCAAAACAGATTTTTTTATCGCCGCAGTGTGTGTAAAATGAATGTGCAGTGATCAAAAAATAATAATTTTTTGTCACTGCGGTGGGGCGGGCGTGGGTGAACGCACGTGTGGGCGACCGATCAGGCCTGATCGGGCAAACACTGCGTTTTGGGTGGAGGGCGAGCTAAGGTGACACTAATACTATTATAGATCTGACCGTGATCAGTTTTGATCACTTACAGATACTATAAAAGTACAAATGCTGATTAGCGATACGCTAATCAGCGAATAAAAGTGACTGCGGTGCGGTGGGGTGGGCGCTAACTGACGCTAACTACCTAACCAAGGGGCCTAAACTATCCCTAAAACCTAACAGCCAATACTAGTGAAAAAAAAAAGTGTCAGTTTACACTGATCACTTTTTGTCTTTCACTAAGTGATTGACAGGGGGCGATCAAGGGGTTAATTTGGATGATGGGGGTGATGGATGGTGATCAGGGGCTAAGGGCAGTGTTTGGTGTGTACTCACAGTGATGTCTGCTTCTCTGCTGGATCCAACCGACGAAAAGGACCAGCAGAGGAGCAGAGAAGCCATATAACAGATCATATTTACTAATATGATCTGTTATCTGGCTTGTGATTCGATTTTTTAAAAATCAGCAACCTGCCAGTGACGATCATTGGCTGGCAGGTTGCTGATGCAACTCTCCTCGAACTTTTGCCGGCCCGCGATGCGCATGCGCGGGCCGGCTGAGACCGAAATCTCGCGTCTCGCGAGAAGACGCGCCGGCGCGTCCACTCGGAATGAAACAACCACCTCCAGGACGCGTCTGTGCGTACAGCGGTCCGGAGGTGGTTAACCAGGTTGTTGGGGCTAAAATCTTTTCCAAATTAGACCTAAGAGGGGCATACAACCTGGTCAGGGTCAGAGAAGGAGACGAATGGAAGACGGCTTTCAATACCCCTGAGGGCCATTTTGAGAATTTGGTTATGCCTTTTGGTTTGATGAATGCCCCAGCCGTTTTTCAGCATTTCGTCAACAGCATTTTTTATCATTTAATGGGAAAATTTGTATTAGTGTATTTGGATGACATTTTGATTTTTTCTCCTGATTTCAAGACTCATAAGGAACACTTACGTCAGGTCTTGCTCATCCTGCGGGAGAATAAATTATACGCGAAACTGGAAAAATGTGTGTTTGTCGTTCCAGAAATTCAATTTCTGGGGTTTCTTCTCTCCGCTTCTGGTTTTCGCATGGACCCCGAGAAGGTCCGCGCTGTGCTTGAGTGGGAGCTTCCTGAGAATCAGAAGGCACTGATGCGTTTTTTGGGCTTTGCCAATTATTACAGGAAATTTATTTTGAATTATTCCTCTGTTGTTAAACCACTCACTGATATGACCAGAAAGGGAGTAGATTTTTCTTCCTGGTCGGTAGAGGCGCGTAAGGCCTTTTCTAATATCAAGGAGAGTTTTGCTTCCGCTCCCATCCTGGTACAACCTGATATTTCGTTACCCTTCATAGTTGAGGTTGATGCTTCTGAGGTAGGGGTGGGTGCGGTCTTGTCTCAGGGTTCCTCTCCTGCCAAATGGCAACCATGTGCCTTTTTCTCGAAGAAACTCTCCTCCGCAGAGAGAAATTATGATGTGGGAGATAGGGAATTGTTGGCCATCAAGTTGGCTTTTGAGGAATGGCGCCATTGGCTAGAGGGAGCCAGACACCCTATTACCGTGTTTACTGACCATAAAAATCTGGCCTACTTGGAGTCAGCCAAGCGTCTGAACCCGAGACAGGCCAGATGGTCTTTGTTCTTTTCAAGGTTTAATTTTGTTGTCACGTTCCGCCCTGGGTTTAAGAATGTGAAGGCAGATGCCCTGTCACGTTGTTTTCCGGGAGGTGGGAATTTTGAAGACCCGGGTCCCATTTTGGCTGAAGGTGTGGTGGTCTCTGCTCTTTTTCCTGAATTGGAGGCAGAGGTGCAGGCAGCCCAGTCAGAGGCTTCTGATCTTTGTCCTCCTGGGAGGTTGTCTGTGCCTCTCGCTTTGAGACACAAGATTTTTAAGGAACACCACGATACGGTCCTTGCTGGACACCCGGGGGCAAGAGCCACACTGGATCTCATCGCTCGGAGATTCTGGTGGCCTGCGCTTCGTAAGTCGGTTGAGGGTTTTGTGGCAGCTTGCGAGACTTGCGCTCGTGCCAAAGTCCCTCATTCACGGCCATCAGGTCCTCTCCTTCCCTTACCCATTCCTTCCCGTCCTTGGACACATCTGTCCATGGACTTCATAACGGACTTGCCTCGTTCCTCGGGGAAGACTGTGATTCTGGTGGTGGTGGACCGTTTTAGCAAAATGGTGCATTTCATCCCTTTTCCTGGTTTGCCCAATGCTAAGACGCTGGCGCAGGCATTCATTGACCACATTGTCAAATTGCATGGTATTCCTTCAGACATAGTCTCTGATAGGGGCACGCAGTTTGTTTCCAGATTCTGGAAGGCTTTCTGTTCTCGCTTGGGGGTTCGGTTGTCATTCTCTTCTGCTTTCCACCCGCAGTCGAATGGCCAGACAGAGCGCGTCAATCAGAATCTGGAGACATATCTGCGCTGTTTTGTGGCGGAGAATCAGGAGAATTGGTGTTCTTTTTTGTCCCTTGCTGAGTTTGCTTTAAATAACCGTCGTCAGGAGTCCTCTGATAAGTCACCATTTTTTGGTGCATATGGGTTTCATCCGCAGTTTGGGACTTTCTCGGGAGAGGGGTCTTCTGGTTTACCTGATGAGGACAGATTCTCCTCGTCTTTGTCATCTATTTGGCAAAAGATTCAGGATAATCTAAAGAGCATGAGTGAGAGATATAAGCGTGTGGCAGATAAGAGACGTGTGCCTGGTCCGGACCTGAATGTTGGTGATCTGGTGTGGTTGTCTACCAAGAATATCAAATTGAAGGTTCCCTCCTGGAAGTTGGGTCCTAGGTTTATTGGGCCTTACAAGATCCTGTCTGTCATCAATCCTGTTGCCTACCGTCTTGATCTTCCTCAGACTTGGAAGATCCATAATGTTTTTCATAAGTCCTTATTGAAACCTTATGTTCAACCTATTGTACCCTCGCCTTTGCCTCCTCCTCCGATTATGGTTGATGGAAATCTTGAATTTCAGGTCTCTAGGATTGTGGATTCTCGTCTTGTCCGCGGTTCCCTCCAGTACCTCGTTCATTGGGAGGGTTATGGTCCTGAGGAGAAGATGTGGGTCCCAGTGACGGACATTAAGGCCACTCGTCTCATCATGGCTTTCCATAGGTCCCATCCTGAGAAGGTGGGCCCTGAGTGTCCGGAGTCCACTCGTAGAGGGAGGGGTACTGTCACAACCAGACAGTTGAGAGGCTCTGACAGGAGCCTTTCAGATCCTCCTCCTTGAATTTCTTTGTTTTGGTTGAGTTCCTCATCTCGTTAGTCTATCTCAGCTGTCATGCAGTTGGACTGATTGCTGCCCTTTAAGTTCCTCCCCAGAATGCAGTAGTGTGCGGCTTATACAACTTCCTGGAGTGTGTGTGCATGCTGTTCCTAGTTCCCAGTCCACAGTCCCCAGTCGTCTGCAAGATAAGTTCTGTTTATGTATTTATGATTTTCTGTTTTCTGGATCCAGGTGACCCTGACTCCCTCCGTGTCTGTGTAGGGAGCCGGTGGTCGTGTCCCCTCACTATTGTAGGGTCTTCAGGTGTAAGATAGTCGAGGTACGTGGATATGTGCCCATCCACCTTTGGGGTGGTCGCATAGGCTGAGCAATAAGGGAGAGCAGCAGGTCTCTTGCAGGGGTCTCCCTTTTGTTCTTTAGTTGTGGATCCAGTGAGTCATTGTTTATATTGTATTGTCTTGTTTCCTGTACACCATCCGTGACAGCTGGAATGGGCAGAGAGAAGCAGGAACGGAGGAAGAGTGGGTGCAGTAAGCGCTGGGAGTCCCCGCTGATTTTCCCGCTGGTCGGCCATTTTGCGAACTGCGGTACCAGGAGGGATGAGAGAGCCCTGCGTAGTGCGGCAGATAAGCGCAGTAGAGACCCCTCTCTTACCATAAAGTGGCCAGCACAACAAATAGCTTCTTATCCATTTTGCTGGGACGATATTCATACTATAAAAGGTGCAAGACAGCCTCCAGACATCCCCTGCACACTCCTACAGCAGGCACCATAGACACAAGAAAGCTACTTATGCTATATAAGCAATCACAACAGCCCTGCTTCAGAGATATTAACACTTGACTCAATATAATAATGGGGCCACAAAAGGCACAAAGTGCAGATAAACGGAGAGAATTTGCAAGACAACCAGACGAGGCGTCACGGTCTCCTTTACCGCATCGAAATGTGCACACTAGGGCTAGCACTGTATCAGATACTGCTGTCCCTGCAACAGCTCCTGAGGAAGCTCAAGATGAACCTACCCTTAAACAAGTAACAGCACAAGTCCTAGAGGCCATAACGGCCTGCAAGACGTCTCTTACAGGGAAATTGGATGAAGTTAAGATAGATCTAGGCCTCCTGCGTCAAGATATGCATAACTTGCGTGACAGAGTCCAACATACTAAAGAGCGTATATCACGCATAGAAGATGTGACGGCCACTGTTCCCAGATCCATATCCGAGCTTAATACTAAAGCGGAACTCTGGAAACAGAAAGCAGATGACCTAGAGAATAGGCTCCGGAGAAATAACATAAGAATTATTGGCTTGCCTCAAAGAGCGGAGGGCCGGACACCAGATGAGTTTATAGAAAAGTGGATAAAGGAACTTTTTCCGGATGCAAACTTCTCTTTGGTTTTTGCAGTTGAAAGGGCCCACAGAGTGCCAGCTAGACCTCCGCCACCTGGAGCCCCACCTCAACCTATGCTTGCAAAATTTCTTAATTGCAAAGATAGAGATAAGATATTGGCTCTAGCCAGAAGACGGCAAGAAATCAAAAATGATAATACTAGAGTTTCCATCTTTCCCGATTTTTCCATGGAGCTGCAAAAACAATGTGCCACCTTCATGGACGTAAAATGGCGGTTGAGAGAGGCCAACATACCATATTCCATGGGATAGCCTGCAAAATTAAGAGTGGTAAACGGTTATAGAGCACTTTTCTTTACCTCGTCTGGAGAAGTTGCTGAGTGGCTAGCCCTATGGCGAAGATCACCAAGAAGAGGAAGCCCCTGAAACTCTCTAAAGAATAGTCATCAGATGGCACCATTGGACTGGCTAGGCTAAGTTGAATCGATTTAACTATGATTTATTATAGCTTCCTGTTTTTCACTGTTCTCTATTTAAACACTTACAAAGGGCCACTTCAATCATACCTAGGTATTTACTTAACCCCTTAAGGACACAGCCTTATTTCACCTTAAGGACCAGGCCATTTTTTGCAAATCTGACCAGTGTCACTTTAAGTGGTGATAACTTTAAAACGCTTTGACTTATCCAGGCCATTCTGAGATTGTTTTTTCGTCACATATTGTACTTCATGACACTGGTAAAATGAAGTAAAAAAAAAAAAAATTTTGCATAAAAAAATACCTAATTTACCAAAAATTTTGAAAAATTAGCAAATTTCAAAGTTTGTTTCTCTACTTCTGTAATACATAGTAATACCCCCAAAAATTGTGATGACCTTACATTCCCCATATGTCTACTTCATGTTTGAATTATTTTGGGAATAATATTTTATTTTTTGGGGATGTTACAAGGCTTAGAAGTTTAGAAGCAAATCTTGAAATTTTTCAGAAATTTACAAAAACCCAATTTTTAGGGACCACTACAGCTCTGAAGTCACTTTGCGAGGCTTACATAATAGAAACCACCCAAAAATGACCCCATTCTATAAACTACACCCCTCAAAGTATTCAAAACTGATTTTACAAACTTCATTAACCCTTTAGGTGTTGCACAAGAGTTATTGGCAAATGGGGATGAAATTTGAGAATTTCATTTTTTCCCTATTTTTCCATTTTAACCCATTTTTTCCACTAACAAAGCAAGGGTTAACAGCCAAACAAGACTGTATCTTTATTGCCCTGACTCTGCCGTTTACAGAAACACCCCATATGTGGCCGTAAACTACAGTACGGCCACACAGCGGGGCGTAGAGTGAAAGGTGCGCCGTTTGGTTTTTGGAAGGTAGATTTTGCTGGACTAGTTTATTTACACCATGTCCCATTTGAAGCCCCCCTGATGCACCCCTAGAGTAGAAACTCCATAAAAGTGACCCCATCTAAGAAACTACACCCCTCAAGGTATTCAAAAATGATTTTACAAACTTTGTTAACCCTTTAGGTGTTGCACAAGATTTAGTGGAAAATAGAGATACAATTTCAAAATTTCACTTTTTTTGGCAGATTTTCCATTTTAATATTTTTTTTCCAGTTACAAAGCAAGGGTTAACAGCCAAACAAAACTCATTATTTATGGCCCTGATTCTGTAGTTTACAGAAACACCCCATATGTGGTCGTAAACTGCTGTACGGGCACATGGCAGGGCGCAGAAGTAAAGGAATGCCATACTGTTTTTGGAAGGCAGATTTTGCTGGACTGGTCTTTTGACACCATGTCCCATTTGAAGCCCCCCTGATGCACCCCTAGAGTAGAAACTCCAAAAAAGTGACCCCATTTTAGAAACTACGGATAGGGTGGCAGTTTTGTTGGTACTAGTTTAGGGTACATATGATTTTTGGTTGCTCTATATTACACTTTTTGTGCGGCAAGGTAACAAGAAATAGCTTTTTTGGCACAGTTTTTTTTTTGTTATTTACAACATTCATCTGACAGGTTATATCATGTGGTCATTTTATAGAGCAGGTTGTCACGGACACGGCGATACCTAATATGTATACAATTTTTTTTATTTATGTAAGTTTTACACAATGATTCATTTTTAAAACAAAAAAAAAGTTTGTGTCTCCATAGTCTAAGAACCATAGTTTTTTTCAGTTTTTGGGCGATTATCTTAAGTAGGGTCTCATTTTTTGCGGGATGAGATGATGGTTTGGCACTATTTTGGGGTGCATATGACTTTTTGATCGCTTGCTATTACACTTTTTATGACGTAAGATGACAAAAAATGGCTTTTTTTACACCGTTTTTATTTTTATTTTTTTACGGTGGTCATCTGAGGGGTTAGGTCATGTGATATTTTTATACAGCCGGTCGATACGGACGCGGCGATACCTAATATGTACTTTTTTTTTATTTATGTAAGTTTTACACAATGATTTCATTTTTGAAACAAAAAAAATCATGTTTTAGTGTTTCCATAGTCTAAGAGCCATAGTTTTTTCAGTTTTTGGGCGATTATCTTGGATAGGGTATGATTTTTGCGGGATGAGATGACGGTTTGATTGTTACAATTTTGGCATACATGCAACTTTTTTGATCACTTTTATTACCTTTTTTGGGAAGTAAGGTGGGCAAAATTTTTATTTCATCATAGTTTTTTATTTTTATGGCGTTCACCGTTAGGGTAAAGTAACATGACCGTTTTATAGATCAGGTCGTTACGGACGCGGCGATACCAAACATGTGTAGGGAATTTTATTTTTTTCATTTTTAATCAGTGATAAATGTGTTTTTTGATTTTTACTTTTTTTTCACTTTTTTTTTACCCAGACCCACTTGGTTCTTGAAGATCCAGTGGGTCTGATGTCTGTATAATACAGTACAGTACACCATATAGTGTTTTGTACTGTATTTTACTTACACTTTGTCTGAACAGATCTATGCCTTTAGCACAGATCTGTTCAGCACCATGGACAGCGTCCTGTTGCCATGGGAACCTTCCCCGTCTGCTCAGTTGTAGCCACAACTGCGCAGACGGGAAAAGGTAAGGAGGGGGGCTGTCTGGGGGCTCTCTCCCTCTCCATCGGGGGGCTGCAAAGGCACAGCAGCCCCCCGATGGGAGAGGGAGGGAGCTCCCTGAGCTGTTAACCTTTTCCATACAGCGGTCCGTACGGACCGGGGTATGCAAAGGGTTAAACGGCTGACATCGCATCACAGATGTCAGCTGTTTATACCAGGGTGTCAGCAATGTGCTGACACCCTTGTATACCCACTGGCCACCAACGATTTTTCAAGGGGAGGCGGGCAGGGGATCGCGATCCGCCTGCCGCACCGCCCGCAACCCCCCCTGCACCTCCCACCGGGATAAAATCATTCAGGGGTGCAGGGGGGGTGAAACATATATTTTAGGAATACTAAAGTTTCTGATCCCCGCTGCAGAAAACCGCAGGTCTGAATTGACCTGCGGTTTGTTGCGATCGCTGACATGGGGGGGTCACGGGACCCCCCCGCGCATTTAGCTGAGGTGCCTGCTCAACAGGGGCGTAGCGTGGGGGGGGGGCAGGGGGGGCCGTTGCCCCGGGCGCCACTCTGCAGGGGGCGCCGTCTGCGGGGCTGGCACAAGTTAAATCGCCGACGCTGTGTTTTTTTTTCTTCACACAGGGTCCGGCTGCAGAGCAGAGTGAGGAGGCGAGAGGGGGCGGGGCATGCACGGCAGTTCCCGATAGGCTCCGCCCACCTTCCAGGCGGGAAAGACAGTGCAGACTGCAGAGCCAGGAGCCGGAGGCAGCAAGAAGAAGCAGAAGATCATGGCTGCAGCTGAATCAGTAGGAGACTGTAGTCCAGCCATGAGCCTAGAAACAGTGATTCAACTTGAATTACTTAGTGGGGGCATTGTGCACTGTCTGTGGGGGCAGTATTACTTTGTTGGGGCCCTGGGGGGCAAATTACGTAATGGGCAGTGCCCATTATGTAATTTGCCCCCCAGTGCCCCCACTAAGTAATACTAACTGCCCCCACTGAACACTGCCCATTACGTAATTTGCCCCCCAGTGCCCCCACAGACAGTGCACAACTCACTGCACACTGCCCATTACGTAATTTGCCCCCCAGTGCCCCCACTAAGTAATAGTGCCCCACAGACAGTGCACAGTTGTGGCAGTATTACTTAGTGGGCCACTGGGGGGCAAATAACATAATGGAGGGCATTGTGCACTGTCTGTGGGAGCAGTTAGAATTACTTAGTGGGGGCACTGGGGGGAAAATTATGTAATGGTCAGTGTGCAGTGAGTTGTGCACTGTCTGTGGGGGCAGTATTACTTTGTTGGGGCACTGGGGGGCAAATTGCTTAATAGGCAGTGCCCATTACGTAATTTTCCCCCCAGTGCCCCCACTAAGTAATACTAAGTGACTGAACAAACGCATGCCCTCGCAGAGTGCGCTCTACACGGTGGCCTACTCTGCTTATAGGTGGCGCCGGGCCCTGGATTCAAGCGACCCTGAGACAGAGTGAGTGACAGTCAGTGTCACTGTCCCAGAGTCCCAAAGTCCCACCCTGAGTGTGTAATTAGGTCAGTAGTTTACTTTGTTGGCATGGGCTGAGGGCAGGCAGGCTTTAGGGGTAATATATGATAATATGAGTTAAGTGCCAGTAAGTGTCATGAGAGCCAGGCCAAGGCTGCCAAGCAGATGGCACCATGGCACTGCAGTCAGAGTGCTGGTGAAGGATGACCAGGGACACTGAGACAGTACTGCCTCTCTGGGATGCCATCTGCCCATCTCTGCTGTCCATATACCAGGCCTACCCTGGTATATGGACAGCAGAGATGGGCAGATGGCATCCTCTGGGCAGTACTGTCTCTCTGGTCATCCTTCACCAGCACCCTGACTGCCACGGTCCTGCTTGGCCCGGCTCTCATGGCACTTCACTGCCTCGTGCTCGGCTATCAGCGCTGAGTGACTCAGTCACACTGCGACACTGACTGTCACTCAGTGCTGATAGCCGAGCACCAGGCAGTGAAGTGCCATAAGAGCCAGGCCAAGCAGGACCGTGGCAGTCAGGGTGCTGGTGAAGGAAGACCAGAGAGACAGTACTGCCCAGAGGATGCCATCTGCCCATCTCTGCTGTCCATATACCAGGTCTACCAGCATTAGCCCTTGATATACCACCTGCCCGCCTGGTCACCCCACCTAACACTCAGGGAGACAAGTGACTCAGACTGTTAGGTGTGGGGTGACTAGGCGGTATATGAAGGGGTAATACTGGTAGGCCTGGTATATGGACAGGAGAGATGGGCAGATGGCATCCTCTCGGGGTTGTATCTTACATGGGACTGTATGCTGGAGGAGCTGAAGGGAGAGTGATGTATTTTACATGGGACTGTTTGCAAGAAGGACTAAAGGCAGGGGGAGTGTTGTATCTTACACAGGACGGTATGCTGGAGGGGCTGAAGGGGGCCATAATTATTACTATAATACTACAGAGGTGGTCATTATAATAATAATACAGAGGGGGCCATTATATATTATAATTATACAGAGAGCATTATACTTATGGGCACTACGGGGGAAGGGGACGTCTGTTATCTGAGGATGATAGTAAAGTGAGGAATCTAAAACATTTTCTGCAAAACTTTGCAGAGACGAGACGTGGCTGAAAGAAGGTGTCATGATGGTCCTATCTCCGAATGAGGACGTTGAGGAAAGTCTACATCACAAGAGATGTCACTGGATGTAACAGGTATGGTGCTGTATTCTCCTGTATATTTCATAGCAATGTATGTAATGTCCATCCAAATATCTGTTTCACGGTAGGGGGGAGGGGGTATATAGAATTTGTCCCACACTGCCTCAGCCTGGCCCCAGACTTGAGGTCACACTGTGTGTGTTCTGAATTCTGGGGCCTCATCTACTACATTATCTGTACTCAGAGAGTTATCACTGTGTTATCTGTGGTGTTACATAGGACTGCAGGAGACATCTACTACATCTGTACTCAGAGCATTATCACTGTGTTATCTGAGGTGTTACATAGGACTGCAGGAGACATCTACTACATTATCTGTACTCAGAGTTATCACTGTGTTATCTGTGGTGTTACATAGGACTGCAGGTGACATCTACTACATTATCTGTACTCAGAGAGTTATCATTGTGTTATCTGTGGTGTTACATAGGACTGCAGGAGACATCTACTACATCTGTACTCAGAGCGTTATCACTGTGTTATCTGAGGTGTTACATAGGACTGCAGGAGACATCTACTACATTATCTGTACTCAGAGTTATCACTGTGTTATCTGTGGTGTTACATAGGACTGCAGGTGACATCTATTACATTATTTGTTTTAAAAAAGGGGCGTGGTCACAGGTTGGGGGGGGGGGGGCGCAATACTTGACTTGCCCCGGGTGCTGGTTACCCACGCTACGCCACTGCTGCTCAATGATTTCAGCAGGCACCTTGTTCCGATCACAGCCGGCCGGGCGGCAGTGATCGGAACAACACATGACGTACCGGTACGTCATGTGTCCTTAAGGACTCGGGAAACATGCCGTACCGGTACGTCATGTGTCCTTAAGGGGTTAAATAGAGGTATCATAGTAGTTGCTGCAGTCTGCATGCCTCTGTCACATCATCACCTATGATGGAGGCATCCCGATTTCACTGGCCCAGAGTCTGGAATAAAAGAAGCTACACCAGACAAAACGTACCTTACAATTGTCATATATGCCTAAGGAGTACAGTTTGTACACCTAGTTCTCTAATGTTTTTTTTGTTTAAGATGATCAAACGATTGTGTTATACCCCATCACAGCCACTTCAATATGTTCAGCTCCTGACACTACATTCACACCCAGGATTCCATGGCTGAGTTAAAAATTCTTTCATGTAATGTTAGGGGCTTAGGCACTCCACAAAAAAGGTCAATGGTGCTTACCTTTATTAGAAACTCCAATCCACAAATATTGTGTCTACAAAAGACACATCTTACACCTACCACATATATGGTCCTAAAGAAGCCTTGGGTACAATGGTCAGCACACGTCTGTCATTCCTCTTCCTCAAGGGGGTTGTCTCTGCTAGTACATAAACAACTAAGATGGGAGGCAAAAGAATTGGTCATTGATACGGACCGCAGATATGTTTTTGTTCATGCTCTTATTGACAATGTACAGTATGTTTTACTAGGCATATATAACCCTCCCCCTGGTTCCATGCAGATCTTATACCTAGCAGCCACCTTTGCAGCCACTTACCCACATGCTAAAGTAATCTGCATGGGAGATCTAAATATGATGTTGGATCCCGCGATTGACTGACTTACTAACGTGGCAAACCCATCAAATATAGGGTCTCCCTCGCAGCTTAAGAGATTCTTAACAGAATTCCGGTGGCATGATCTGTGGAGATTTAAATTTCCCAGGTCTAAAGTTTACTCCTGTCACAGAAGCAGTCACAACTCCTTAACTAGGATAGACTATGTACTAGGCAATGAACTTGTATTGTTAAACTTATGGTCCTTAACATACTTGCCCAGAGGAATATCAGACCACTCGCCAATACTCGTATGTAGTGTTCCCTCAATAATGTACAGAATGAATATGCATCCGTTCTGGATGAGCCTTATGGGATCAACTAACGAGATTACATATCAATTACAAGAGTTCCTTAAAACACATGAAAATAAACTCAATACCGCACTTCTGTGGGACACGTTAAAGGCGTTTCTACGTGGGGCACTACATTCTAGTATATTCTATATTAAAAGACACTAAATGCTCAGAAATAGAGCTGGATTTACAGTACACCACGCTGGAACAGCAGTATATTAGTCACCCGACTGACGCCTATAGGTCTGCATGGCTGCAGGCGGGTAGACAGTACCTTGCAATACTCAAGGATAAAGCTGACATGAAAATATTTTTTATGAAAGAGACGGCTTTTGAACTGGGAAATCAATCGGCTAAGCTACTGGCCCAGTTAATATGACACAATTCACCTTCTACGGTGATTCTAGCGGTTAGGAATCATGTAGGACAAGAACTTAGCACTCAAGAATCAATCATCAGTACCTTTACACATTTCTATCAGGATCTATATAAATCTAACATAACAGCATCTGACATAGAGATAGCTGCATACTTGGAAGGTATCCCTCTCCCTAAGCTCACTACATCACAAAGCGCCCAATTGGACCAACCTATTTGTTTGGAAGAAATACTCCAGGCAATAACAGACGTTAATAATGGGAAATCCCTAGAACCAGACGGGCTCCCCAAGGATGTATATGCCAGATATGCAGAGATTTTGGCCCCTCAACTGTTAGTTACTTATCACTCAGCGCTGGAAACGGGACATTTACCAGAGTCATATAGGGAAGGCCCCATAATACTTTTAATCAAACCTGATAAGGACCCCCTTGACTGCGGATCTTACAGGCCCATAGCACTGCTAAATGTGGATTACAAAATACTAACTAAAATATTAGCAACTCGCCTTAACCGGGTAATCCTATCCTTGGTCCATTCAGACCAAACAGGTTTTATGCCAGGGAAGTCCACCACAGAGAACATAAGAAGGGTACAGGTGGTCGCTCAGCTAGGATATTCACTGAACGCAGCCAAGGCATTTGACTCTATAGAAGGGGCATATGTGTTTGGCTTCCTCCGAGGCTTTGGGTTCGGTCCTCAATTCCTCAAATGGGTCAGCATCTTGTACAGCAACCCAATGAGCAGGCTGTCAATGGAGAATTATTGGAGACTTTTCCCCTCCACAGAGGAACGAGACAGGGCTGTCCCCTGTCACCACTCTTGTTTGCTCTGGCAAATGAAACCTTGGCCATTAGGGTTAGAAACAGTAACAACATAACTGGAGTGACTATGGGAGAGAGGGAGATTCGTATAGGTTTATATGCTGACGATATGATCCTGTATCTGTCTTCACCTGATTTGTCACTCAGCAGTGCGGTGACCCTGATAGACGAATTTGGTGATTATTCAGGCCTGAGAATTAACTGGGGGAAATCGGTATATATGCCACTGGCAAGACCGATTGGACTGGCCCTTCTCATGTAGCTCAGATGAAAGTAGTGGACACATTTAAATATCTAGGAGTCATAATAATCACTAAACGGCACTCTCAGGCGCTATCACTTAATATAGGCCCACTAATTGAACATTTACAAAACAAATTTAAAAGCTGGCGTTCCTTACCCATCACTGTGGCAAGACGCATTATTTAGTTAAAATGATCATACTTCCAAAAGTGCTGTGTGCTGTCCAGCATGCTGAAACTCTCATACCCAAATAATGTTCAAAGGATTGGATGCCATAACTAGGGTTTTAATATGCGGCAAATCCCGAGCTAAACTCAGCATAGATATACTGAAACGACCAAAACTAGAGGGAGGAATGGCCTTACCGGACAATTTTACATACTACTTAGCTGGTCAGATACGGCTTGTGAGCACCTGGTTCACAACAGCAGACACGCCGACCTCGGAGTACTTCCTAAAAACCTACCTAAACTGCAATACCCTATGGTCAGTGTCATAGTTTGACTCTCTCTGTGACAATGTCCACACCCATCTGCCTCCCAGCCAAGCTCTTGAACTAATCTCTGCTTACCTCATTTGCATAGCCAATCAGAGGGGGTTTTACAATTTACCAATTGAAAGAGGTGTTCCAACTGTCATTATAAATATATGTGATGCATTCAATAAAGAATTTGTCAGTTTGAACTCACATACAGCCTGACTGGTGTTAGTTCTGTGAGAATTAAAACGACACGAGCGGTCGTTTGAGGCCGGATCATCAACGGCGGAGCCAGCAGATATTGTGGTCACATCAGGGAGTGCCGTGAGAGCAGAATAGAGCGAGGAGGGGCTCGTTACATTGGTGGCAGCGGTGGGATTGGCTCTCCAGTTACTGGGACACTCCAAATCACAACTAGGAATGACCAGCTACGCAGCCTGCAGGAGAGACACGCTGAAAGATTTACTTGAGAGCAAAGGAGGGATCGCTGGGACAAAGAACAAGGCCACCTTGATCAGTGAGTTAGCTGAGATGGATCAGAGGGATGGTGATGCTGGACCTCGGTCCGTGGAAGCCTTGTTTCAGCAACGAGTTAGAGAACGGTTGGCATTATATGGTGCCAACCCATCCGAGACCGCCATACAGAATGCCATCAGAGACATCCAGCTGCAGGATGAGCGGCAAGAGAAAGAACTAGAGCGACAAAAGAGAGAATTGGAGCGACAACATGAGTGGAGAATGGCGGAAATACGGCGATCAGAGACAGCACCTAGAGATACAGCACCTGTCCGTAAGTTGCCCTTTCGCGCATTCAAATTATTTAAGGAAAGAGAGGAGGAAATAGAAGAGTTCCTCCAGGACTTTGAGAGACTGTGCCAGATACATAAAGTGCCGTCCCAAGATCGGGTCGCCTTACTGGCGAGTAACCTAACTGGCAAAGCTACGGATGCGTATCGGGCCATGGAGGATGAGGACGCCATGGATTATGACCGGGTAAAAGAAGCCCTGCTAGCCTGAAGCCCTGCTAGCCTGAAGCCAGCCGGATTAAGTTTCGAGAATCCCGGAAACAAGGCAACCTAACCTATGTGGAGTGGGCACATCGTCTGCAGCAGAACCTCAAGGGCTGGTTCCAGGGAAGCCATGCTCATACCATAGAGGACATCACCCAGCTAGTTCTCTTAGAGCAGTTCTTTGACCACACCCCTCCGATAGTACGGGATTGGGTGCGAGATAAGCGGCCACAGACGGTACAGCAAGCAGCTACTTTGGCCGATGAATATCTGGACTCTCGGAGATCCATTGGAGACCAGTGCTATCCACTACCGCGGCCCAGTGTACCGACCTCGAGCCCAACTCCAGTATCTCAGTGGGCTGCCTCTAGACCCTTAGCCCAATCAAAATCTTCTACCGGGCCTAAGTGCTATACATGTAATCAAACGGGTCATCTGCAGCGTTATTGCCCTAACCGATCCCCGAGGTACAAAGAGACTGCCCAGTTATCCAGGTCGGCAAATTATTGCCTCCAGAACGAGGCCAACCCTCTAGATGTTCAGGAAGAGTTTGGTGAGCTGTTCGAGGTGGATCCCGTCTAGGCCACAGCTGAAGATAATCGGCAGCACCATCGTCAGGCGGTATGGGTTAATGGGTAGCCGGCCCAGGGACTTCGTGATTACGGGGCTACGATTACCCTTATTCAGCCTCACATGGTTCCTCAGTCGGCCCGAACCGGCCAGACTGTGGCAGTCAGGGTAGCAGGGGGCAAGGTGCTGCGTTTATCCACCGCCAGAGTTCACCTGGATTGGGGCTCAGGGAAGCGACAAGTGAGAGTAGGGATACTCCATGAGTTACCCGCAGAAGTACTTTTGGGGAACGACTTGGGGCATTTGACTTCTTCATTTGCACCAGAGACCGCCATGGCCGTGACCACCCGACAACAAAGCCACCTACAAGGCAACTCCACTCCTATGGGGACCCAGGTAAGACCAAATCCTCCCACGTTACCCCGACTTGACAACCCCATGTCCTGGGATTCTCCTTCCGACGTTAGGCAAGAAACCCGGAAAGACGCTACTTTAGCGTGCTATCGGGACAGGGCGGGCAAGGATCCAGGGGGGTTAGGGGAAGACAGAATAGAGTGGGAGGGAGGGCTTCTTTATCATTACACTGAAGTGGTGGGCAACGGGAAATGTGAGGGCCCCCACAAACAGCTAGTCGTACCCCAGAAGTACAGACAGGAGCTATTGAGGCTGGCTCACGACATCCCCTTGGCCGGACATTTAGGGATAGCTAAGACCCTGAGTCGGTTGTCTCGTGCTTTCTTCTGGCCTAGGTTACATGCAGAGGTACGAGAATACTGCCGGACCTGTGAGACTTGCCAGAGAGTAGGAAAGGCGGGGGATCATCCAAAAGCCTCTCTGCACCCCATGCCGATAATTAGGGAACCCTTTAGCCGGATAGCAGTAGACATTATTGGCCCACTGGCCCGCCCCAGTGCTACTGGGAAGAAGTATATTCGTACAGTGGTGGATTACGCCACCCGCTACCCGGAAGCTATTCCCCTATCCAATATCCAGGCTGACACGGTAGCTGATGCCTTACTGCGGGTGTTTACTAGGGTAGGATTTCCCCAGGAGATATTCTCTGATCAAGGAAATCAGTTCACCGCTGAGCTGACCCAGCAGCTCTGGCGCCTCTGTGGTATTAAAACCCTCCAGAGTGCACCCTACCACCCCCAAACGAACGGGCTGTGCGAGAGATTTAACGGGACCCTAAAACAGCTACTTCAGGCCTTCGTGGAGAGTAGGAAGGATTGGGAAAAATATCTTCCCCACCTACTGTTCGCATACAGGGAGGTACCTCAAGAGTCCACAGGGTTTTCACCATTTGAGCTGTTGTATGGGCGAAGGGTTAGGGGACCCTTAGACTTACTGAGGGCCCAGTGGGAAGGGGGAGAGGATCCTGAAGGCCTCCCCATCCTTATTTACGTCTTGGAACTCAGGGATCGACTGCGGGAACTTACCGAGCTAGTCCATGAGAATATGCAATCAGCCCAGAGTCAGCAGAAGGTTTGGTATGATCGATCTGCTCGGAATCGCACTTTTTGTGTCGGACAGAAGGTCCTAGTACTAAAACCCTTGAAGCAAAATAAATTACAGGCCTCCTGGCAGGGCCCCTATCAGGTGGTAAAACAGCTGTGCGACACCACCTACGTGGTCGCCAGCTGTGCAGACACAAGAATTAAGAGGACATTCCACATCAATATGATGAAGGCCTATCACGAGAGGGCTGAGGCAGTAGCCGCCATATGCGCTCCTGCCACCGGGGACTCTGAATACCTGCCGATGCTGGAGCTTCCTGCAATCAGTAATCATTCTGGGGGGGTGGAAGATGTTCAGTTAGATGGGTTAGGACCCCAGGAACAAGAACAGGTCAGGGAATTACTCCAGGACCGGAAAGAGATGTTTTCAACACTCCCTGGATACACTCACTTGGCAGTGCACAAGGTGGAGACCCTCGGGCAGAAGCCCCTGAGACAATCAGCCTATAGGATTCCTGGAGCTGTGCAAGAAGGGATGAGAGCAGAGATTAGGGAGATGCTTAAGTTAGGGGTGATCGAACTATCAGCCATCCCCTGGGCTTCCCCTGTAGTATTAGTCCCAAAACGGGATGGCACGACCCGATTTTGTGTGGACTATAGGCGACTGAATGACTGTACTGTGACAGATGCCTACCCCATGCCCCGAGTGGATGAATTGTTGGACAAAATAGCTCAGGGACATTATCTGACGACTATTGACCTGTGTAAGGGTTACTGGCAGATTCCCCTGGAGGCGGCCGCCATTCCAAAGTCGGCCTTCATCATCCCGTTTGGCCTTTACCAGTTCCGGGTAATGCCATTCGGGATGAAAAATGCTCCGGCTACCTTCCAACGAATGATAGATCAACTCCTCGGTGGTCTGCAGGATTTTGCATGCGCATATCTTGATGACATCGCAATCTATAGCCAGACATGGGAGGAGCATCTAAGACACCTGGGCATAGTGCTAGACAGAATCAGAGTTGCAGGCCTGACCCTGAAGCCAGACAAGTGTAATATCGGGATGTCTGAGGTACAATATTTGGGACATAGAGTGGGATGTGGGAAGCAGAGGCTGGAGCCTGCAAAAATCGAGGCCATCCTAAACTGGCCGGTTCCCAGAACCAAGGCCCAGGTACTTGCATTTTTAGGGACAGCCGGGTACTACAGAAAGTTTGTACCTCACTATAGTGACATAGCCAAACCACTGACGGACCTGACCAAAAAGAATCTCCCTAGACAGGTCCTGTGGTCCCCGGAGTGCGAAACAGCATTTCAACAGTTGAAAACCACCCTAACACAAGCTCCCATACTGACGGCACCCGATCCTAACAAACGCTTTGTCATACATACAGACGCCTCCATGTTCGGACTGGGAGCCGTACTAAGTCAAGTTGGCGACGATGGGAAGGAGCACCCGGTGGCGTATCTCAGCCGCAAGTTGTTACCCCGTGAAGTTGGCTATACTGCCGTGGAAAAATAATGTTTGGCTTTAGTCTGGGCTTTAAAGAAATTGCAGCCCTACGTCTATGGACGCTCTTTTACCGTCATGACGGACCACAATCCCTTGATATGGCTAAACCGGGTGGCGGGAGAGAATGGCCGATTACTAAGGTGGAGCCTGGCTTTGCAACCCTACAATTTCACCATACAATATCGGCTAGGGCCTCAAAACGGGAATGCGGATATATTGTCACGGCAAACGGACCTGGAATCTTAAGACTACTTTTCCAACATCCTCGAGTTGACCCGGTGAGGGTCCCACTGTGGCTGTTGTACTGTTTCCCGGGAGGGGGGGTAATGTCATGGTTTGACTCTGTGACAATGGCCACACCCATCTGCCTCCCAGCCAAGCTCTTGAACTAATCTCTGCTTACCTCATTTGCATAGCCAATCAGAGGGGGTTTTACAATTTACCAATTGAAAGAGGTGTTCCAACTGTCATTATAAATATATGTGATGCATTCAATAAAGAATTTGTCAGTTTGAACTCACATACAGCCTGACTGGTGTTAGTTCTGTGAGAATTAAAACGACACGAGCGGTCGTTTGAGGCCGGATCATCAACGGCGGAGCCAGCAGATATTGTGGTCACATCAGGGAGTGCCGTGCAGAATAGAGCGAGGAGGGGCTCGTTACAGTCGGTATTAGAAGGGTCACCTAAATTTCAAAGGCCCATGCTGCCACTGCATAAACTGGCACAGATGGTCTGGAAAGAGGCTAAATCACTGGTCAAATTCACAGAGGTTGTCTCAGACATACCTCAATAGGACAATCAATCCTTACCAAACATGCAGCTGGTGATGGGAGCGGACAAATGGAAATTGGCGGGAGCTAATACCCTTGGTGATATCTATGACCAAGGAATCATAATGACTTTCAAGACTTTGGCACAAAAGTATGATTTACCACATGCCCATTTCTTCTCATACTTGCAACTTAGGGCGACAATACAGAGTAAATTTCCACATAATAGCACCAAAGTATCCAAATACCCACTCATAGGAGTTGTCAAAACCCAGGGCCCCAGAGGATTAGTATCGGCAATCTATTCGCATTTGGTACACGCAAAGATTAGTGCAAACCCTCTACCAGTAATTGACAAATGGAAAAGAAAGATACCCACACTCACAGATGAATCCATAACAGCTTTATTAGAATCACATTTACAGGTGTCTCCCTCAATTAACAACAAAATGATCCAGTTAAACATCGTGCATCAGACATATCTAACACCAACTAGAATGTATAAAATGGGCAGTGTCATCCACAGCATGTCCACGGTGCGGGGAACTGGAGGCGGACTTCTGGCATATGATATGGAGTTGTAACCCAATAGCCATTTGGAAGTGACTGACTTTCTTTCCCTTCTACTGCCGGTCCAAGTACTTTGCATACCTGAAGTCTGCCTGTTAGGGGTACTGAATGATGACAATTGGGATCATTATATGACAACATTCTTGAGGGAGTCCCTGTTTATAGCTCTTAAATGCATTGCTTTGAGATGGTACAGCCCTAATACACCGAACATAAACATATGGAAAATGCAGATAAATCAGATTCTACCATATATAGTACTAGTTAGTATACAAACATCGCAATAAACCGCAAAAGTTTGGGACCTATGGTGTGGGGCAGCACAAACCATGTGCTCAACTTCGAGAATGCATCAAGCTATATCACCAGCTCGAGGTAACGAGGCTCAGTTGGTTTAAAGAGATACTTGTACGGATTAAATTGGCAATAAAGTATCTGAAGGAATAGGGAATATAAGACATTGCAGTGGCTAAATGGAGAAAATGTTAAGACGGTTGCTGTTCTTTGTCTTTTGTCTGTATATATAACTGTCTGTATTATTGAGAAATGGACCACATAGGTCTTCTGTCTTATTCTCTACAATGTATTTGGCGACAAAAGTGTGTAAGATTGTTGTTACTTTACTTTTGTTAATAAAACAGTTAAAAAAAAAAAAAATGTCATATTAGGTATCGCCGCATCCATAACAACCTGCTCTATAAAAATATCACATGAGCTAACCCGTCTGGTGAACGCCATAAAAATAAATAAATAATGAAATAAAAACCATGCCAAAAAGCAATTTTTTATCACCTTACAACACAAAAAGTGTAATACCAAGCAATCAAAAGTTCTTGGTATTAAATGGTACCAAGCAAACCATCATCTCATTCCGCAAAAAATGAGCCCCTACCTAAGACAATCGCCCAAAAAATAAAAAAGTTATGGCTTTCAGAAAATGGAAACACTAAAACATGATTTTTTTTCAAAAATGTTTTTATTCTGTAAATCCAAAATAAAATAAAAAAAATAGACATATTAGGTATCGCCGTGTCATTACTACCTGCTCTATAAAAATATCACATTATCTACGCTGTCAGGTGAACAATGTAAAAAAACTGTGCCAGAACAGCCTTTTTTGGTTACCTTGCCTCATAAAAAGAGTTATATATATATATATATATATATATATACATACACTCACCTAAAGATTTATTAGGAACACCTGTTCTATTTCTCATTAATGCAATTATCTAGTCAACCAATCACATGGCAGTTGCTTCAATGCATTTAGGGGTGTGGTCCTGGTCAAGACAATCTCCTGAACTCCAAACTGAATGTCAGAATGGGAAAGAAAGGTGATTTAAGCAATTTTGAGCGTGGCATGGTTGTTGGTGCCAGACAGGCCGGTCTGAGTATTTCACAATCTGCTCAGTTACTGGGATTTTCACGCACAACCATTTCTAGGGTTTACAAAGAATGGTGTGAAAACGGAAAAACATCCAGTATGCGGCAGTCCTGTGTGCAAAAATGCCTTGTGGATGCTAGAGGTCAGAGGAGAATGGGCCGACTGATTCAAGCTGATAGAAGAGCAACGTTGACTGAAATAACCACTCGTTACAACCGAGGTATGCAGCAAAGCATTTGTGAAGCCACAACATGCACAACCTTGAGGCGGATGGGCTACAACAGCAGAAGACCCCACCGGGTACCACTCATCTCCACTACAAATAGGGAAAAGAGGCTACAATTTGCACAAGCTCACCAAAATTGGACTGTTGAAGACTGGAAAAATCTTGCCTGGTCTGATGAGTCTCGATTTCTGTTGAGACATTCAAATGGTAGAGTCCGAATTTGGCGTAAACAGAATGAGAACATGTATCCATCCTCTGATGGCTACTTCCAGCAGGATAATGCACCATGTCACAAAGCTCGAATCATTTCAAATTGGTTTCTTGAACATGACAATGAGTTCACTGTACTAAAATGGCCCCCACAGTCACCAGATCTCAACCCAATAGAGCATCTTTGGGATGTGGTGGAACGGGAGCTTCGTGCCCTGGATGTGCATCCCTCAAATCTCCATCAACTGCAAGATGCTATCCTATCAATATGGGCCAACATTTCTAAAGAATGCTATCAGCACCTTGTTGAATCAATGCCACGTAGAATTAAGGCAGTTCTGAAGGCAAAAGGGGGTCCAACACCGTATTAGTATGGTGTTCCTAATAATTCTTTAGGTGAGTGTATGTATGTATATGTATATATATATATATATATATATATATACACACTGATCAAAAAAATAAAGGGAACACTTAAACAACCCAATGTAACTCCAAGTCAATCACACTTCTGTGAAATCAAACTGTCCACTTAGGAAGCAACACTGAGTGACAATCAATTTCACATGCTGTTGTGCAAATGGGATAGACAACAGGTGGAAATTATAGGCAATTAGCAACCCCCAATAAAGGAGTAGTTCTGCAGGTGGTGACCACAGACCACTTCTCAGTTCCTATGCTTCCTGGCTGATGTTTTGGTCACTTTTGAATGCTGGCGGTGCTTTCACTCTAGTGGTAGCATGAGACGGAGTCTACAACCCACACAAGTGGCTCAGGTAGTGCAGCTTATCCAGTATGGCACATCAATGCGAGCTGTGGCAAGAAGGTTTGCTGTGTCTGTCAGCGTAGTGTCCAGAGCATGGAGGCGCTACCAGGAGACAGGCTAGTACATCAGGAGACGTGGAGGAGGCCGTAGGAAGGCAACAACCCAGCAGCAGGATCGCTACCTCCGCCTTTGTGCAAGGAGGAACAGGAGGAGCACTGCCAGAGCCCTGCAAAATGACCTCCAGCAGGCCATAAATGTGCATGTGTCTGCTCAAACGGTCAGAAACAGACTCCATGAGGGTGATATGAGGGCCCGACGTCAACAGGTGGGGGTTGCGCTTACAGCCCAACACTGTGCAGGACGTTTGGCATTTGCCAGAGAACACCAAGATTGGCAAATTCGCCATTGGCGCCCTGTCCTCTTCACAGATGAAAGCAGGTTCACACTGAGCACATGTGACAGACGTGACAGAGTCTGGAAACGCCGTGGAGAACGTTCTGCTGCCTGCAACATCCTCCAGCATGACCGGTTTGACATTGGGTCAGTAATGGTGTGGGGTGGCATTTCTTTGGAGGGCTGCACAGCCCTCCATGTGCTCGCCAGAGGTAGCCTGACTGCCATTAGGTACCGAGATGAGATCCTCAGACCCCTTGTGAGACCATATGCTGGTGCGGTTGGCCCTGGTTCCTCCTAATGCAAGACAATGCTAGACCTCATGTGGCTGGAGTGTGTCAGCAGTTACTGCAAGACGAAGGCATTGATGCTATGGACTGGCCCGCCCGTTCCCCAGACCTGAATCCAATTGAGCACATCTGGGACATCATGTCTCGCTCTATCCACCAACATCACGTTGCACCTCAGACTGTCCAGGAGTTGGCAGATGCTTTAGTCCAGGTCTGGGAGGAGATCCCTCAGGAGACCGTCCGCCACCTCATCAGGAGCATGCACAGGCGTTGTAGGGAGGTCATACAGGCACGTGGAGGCCACACACACTACTGAGCCTCATTTTGACTTGTTTTAAGGACATTACATCAAAGTTGGATCAGCCTGTAGTGTGTTTTTCCACTTTAATTTTGAGTGTGACTCCAAATCCAGACCTCCATGGGTTGAAAAATTTGATTTCCATTTTTTTATTTTTGTGTGATTTTGTTGTCAGCACATTCAACTATGTAAAGAACAAAAGTATTTCAGAAGAATATTTAATTAACTCAGATCTAGGATGTGTTATTTTTGTGTTCCCTTTATTTTTTTGAGCAGTGTATATATGTCATTTATCAAACTGGTGTAAAGTAGAACTGGCTTAGTTGTCCATAGCAACCAATCAGGTTCCACCTTTCATTTTTCACAGCTTCATTGGAAAATGAAAGGAGGAATCTGATTGGTTGCTATGAGCAACTAAGCCAGTTCTACTTTATACCAGTTTTGATAAATCTCCCCCACTGTGTACTTATATGTGTACATAGCATTGTGTGTCGTCACACTATACTAATCTGTGTGGGACAAGTGAAAGCTCACTGTGCGGACTGCACACAATACTGTATTCAGAAGAGAGTGCAGGTAGTGAGAGCTGTCAGTAATGAAATCTATATCCTGCTTATAACGCCATGGTTCTGACTGTAGATTGCTGCACTAACGTTATCAGCAGAAATATCTATTGTCTACAAATAATGGACTTTCTACAGAATGTAAAGTGAGAAATAGATCTGCTGATTACAGGTTGTAGCATACTCTAAGACTTGCCATGTTGTGGATTGGAATGAAATCTTACAAGTTCCAGCAGCCTATATGTAAGTGGCTGCTAGCTGTGCTATGTAACAGGATGTAGGAGCGGGGCAGCAGAGCTGTGCTATGTAACAGGATGTAGGGGCGGGACAGCAGAGCTATGCTATGTAACAGGATGTAGGGGCGGGACAGCAGAGCTATGCTATGTAACAGGATGTGGGGGCGGGGCAGCAGAGCTGTGCTGGTGCATGTGAAATCAACAGGAACGCCCACAGAGCCTCACAAGAGATGACAGCACTGAGCAAAACTCCTATCAGAGTATTTCTGAAAGCATGTGAAGCAAAGCTAATACCAGTTGTAGTGTCCCACTACGTAAGGGTGGGCACTACACAAGGGTCAATTGGGTCACGTTGTTCTACACCCCTTGTGGAACATGGTTATGGTATTTTATATTGCATTTTAATATATGTAGTCATATTATCTCCTGTACCAGGCCTGTTAGGGGTGTAGTTCCTCCTCCTAGGCAGTAGAGGGAGTATATATAGTCAGGTCTAGTCTAGAGAGGGGGTGTGTGGTCAGAAGCCAAGAGTCACTTCAGCCAGGCAGGAGCTGAGGATCAGCTTCTGACATGCAGCTAGATAGCCCAGGCTCCTAGCTTGCTTCCAGGAAAAGAGTTACCTCCTGAAGATATATAAGCACCTTTAACAGTACAGAGCAGAGCCACCTTTATCCAGCCAAATAGAAAGCTGAAGGGCAGAAGGACATTTACAGCAAGAGGATTATTACCAGAGGAAGGTTTCCCTACCCAAGGATAAAGCCAGCAATAGGGCATACGGGCCTTGGTGAAAGCCAGACAGGATCTGAGGAAAGTACAGCCTGATCTGTAAGTGTTATTCCCTCTGAGTATCTTGCAAAGACTTTGCCTGCCATTTGTATGAAGCCTGCCTGTATTCAACATTATACATATGGAACTAACTGAAGACTGTATATAGTTGGACTGTTCAGTAAAAAGAAGTTCTGGTTCACTGCAACTTTGTGTACCTCAATTATTCCTACAACAAATCGGTGTGCCACCGTTACCGGCACTGGCGTCACGAACTTTAAGGGATCTTGCCAAAGCCACACTAAACCTACAATACCCAGGGCACCTCACCTACCACCTGGCCTGGTCCCTATACACACAGAGTGCCCCAGAGGATCCATGTGCCAGCCTCTCCATCACTGCTGTACGCCTGCCCAGGGTATATAAAAACTGTGAGTACCAAGAGCAACCCTCGGTTTGTTAACTACCCCTGTGACCTCACATTCGCTCACCCTGCAGGGCTGCGTACTGCACAGTAAACAAACAAGTGCACAAAGGTGTCCATTGCAAAATAAGGCCTATATGTCAAAAATTTGATAATATTTAGCATTTTACACCGCTCAGTCCAGTTTTGAAAAGTGGTTGGGAAAGAAGTTGTGGTTAGTCTGTTAGGTTTATTTAAAGGAATTATCCCATGATTAATGTAAAAAAAAAAGAAAATCATAGTACATGACAATCTCTTTCTAACAAAGCTAGAACCAGCCCTGTACCTCACATGGATCCAGAGATCTCCCCATTCATTGCTCTGCAAGTTTTATATTAATTTCATGTTTGATTCTGTGAATTATTTAAAAAATTATATTCGTAGCCAATACGATTCTACGCGAATCAATAGTGTTCCTATTGGCCTGAAAATTGGTATGTGATTTTTTTTTCTCTCTTGTCCCTTGTCCCTATTTCTACCCCCCTTAAGCTCATTAATATAATGACAGCAATAGCAAGTAATGTCAGAGTGACATATGTAGCTACGGGTACATGCATGGTTGATGGTGTTAACAAGCAACCTGTTTAAACATGCACTGCAGCATTGCATTTGTTATGCTTTTTAATATTAGAAACCTTCCAAAAAATGTTCCCTTATTTGGGACACATGGTGTTCTTGGAAACAAAAAACAGTGGCTTATTGGAACAAGCAACCACCCATAAATGATGCCTTAACAGTGGCAGAATGCCTGCCCATATTTATACACACACAAGTATTTATTGTCAGAAGATACACTCACCTAAAGAATTATTAGGAACACCTGTTCTATTTCTCATTAATGCAATTATCTAGTCAACCAATCACATGGCAGTTGCTTCAATGCATTTAGGGGTGTGGTCCTGGTCAAGACAATCTCCTGAACTCCAAACTGAATGTCAGAATGGGAAAGAAAGGTGATTTAAGCAATTTTGAGCGTGGCATGGTTGTTGGTGCCAGACAGGCCGGTCTGAGTATTTCCCAATCTGCTCAGTTACTGGGATTTTCACGCACAACCATTTCTAGGGTTTACAAAGAATGGTGTGAAAAGGGAAAAACATCCAGTATGCGGCAGTCCTGTGGGCAAAAATGCCTTGTGGATGCTAGAGGTCAGAGGAGAATGGGCTGACTGATTCAAGCTGATAGAAGAGCAACGTTGACTGAAATACCCACTCGTTACAACCGAGGTATGCAGCAAAGCATTTGTGAAGCCACAACACACACAACCTTGAGGCGGATGGGCTACAACAGCAGAAGACCCCACCGGGTACCACTCATCTCCACTACAAATAGGAAAAGGAGGCTACAATTTGCACGAGCTCACCAAAATTGGACTGTTGAAGACTGGAAAAATCTTGCCTGGTCTGATGAGTCTCGATTTCTGTTGAGACATTCAAATGGTAGAGTCCGAATTTGGCGTAAACAGAATGAGAACATGTATCCATCCTCTGATGGCTACTTCCAGCAGGATAATGCACCATGTCACAAAGCTCGAATCATTTCAAATTGGTTTCTTGAACATGACAATGAGTTCACTGTACTAAAATGGCCCCCACAGTCACCAGATCTCAACCCAATAGAGCATCTTTGGGATGTGGTGGAACGGGAGCTTCGTGCCCTGGATGTGCATCCCTCAAATCTCCATCAACTGCAAGATGCTATCCTATCAATATGGGCCAACATTTCTAAAGAATGCTATCAGCACCTTGTTGAATCAATGCCACGTAGAATTAAGGCAGTTCTGAAGGCAAAAGGGGGTCCAACACCGTATTAGTATGGTGTTCCTAATAATTCTTTAGGTGAGTGTATAGTGGCTTGTTCTCCACAAGCCTGGAAAAATTCTCTCTTTTATTTAGGAGCAGCAGCAGTACAGTGTGGATATAGAGGGTAAGCTGTGTAGGGGTAGTAATGGCAGCAGTAGCAGCACAGCATGGTACAGACAAGGCAGTAGATGTGTTGGTGGCTGTTGAGGGGTAGTAGTAATGGTGGTGTGTGCCAGTTCTTTTAAAGGTTTTGGCCGTATGTTGCCTCTACTCTTTGTTCCCGCCATGGCCTACCATCCCCCTCTGATGTGTCGTCCTCCTCAGCACCATGATCCAGATCCCAAATCCTGTCCCACACAGAATCATCATCATGGTCCTCACCCTTCCTGACACTTATCAGACTGTGATATGTTATGGTGGACTCCTTGGCCCCCTTCCCAATTCCCTAGTTAGTATTTGCCCCAAGTGCCACTGTCACCAGGGATACTACTGCCCCTACTACCACCACTACTGTGGCTAAAGTGTCACCATTACCACTACAACCAACAAAGCTATGCATGGCGTCCCTACCTCCCCCTGAACCTCCTCCTCATGACAGTCCAAACACTAAATGTTCACACACATTTCATCAACAGTGAGACTCCCTTGAGTGTCTTCCATAGGGTGTGTTTTTTTTTTGCCTCTTCTTAGGAAAAAAAGAAGGCTCCACACTAGGAGGGGAAAGTGAATACAGAGATAATGCAACTGAAAGGCTCTTCTGGGACAGTCAGGAGGAGGAGTAAGAGGAATGCTGTGACTCCTGGCTCCAAGGCAAAGTGTCAAAGTCAAAGGTGACCTTAACATCATCCTGCTTTGACTGAGAGGAGGAGTGAGCCATCCACTAATAATGTGACGCCTAATGGTAGCCAGGGAGAACTGTGGACTACTACTACTGGCCAGACGGCTGTTGCTGCTATTGCTGCTTGCACTACTACCCATATTCTGACTGTCGGATGATGAGGCATGGGTCTTTCGTTTACAACATCCATTTACCAGACATTTTATTATGAGGCCTAATGTAAATGGTTTGGTACACAGATTATTAAACAATAATAGCAAAATTGCAAGTGTTTTTTCTGTAATTTATAGACCGAGGCACAAGTAAACGTCCCTGCCCTACAAACACACTGCACACTAGTATTGACAAGTTACAATGGTAATAATGCAGCCACTGCAGTAAAATGCATTTTCTATAACTACACGGTATCTTCAAGTGATAAAATGTATTAACTAACACGGGTATGCTAATACAGTAAATGCTTTTGCTGTAACAGCATTGTATCTTGAAGTAATACAGCGTGTTACTAAAATGCGCTGAAATGCTAAACAATTACAAACAGTAAATTGGAGAAAGTTTTTTTTTCTCAGTATTTGCAGCATAAAGTATGCTATTGATGCTGGACGTGCTGGCAATAAGCCTAAGAACTGTAAAAACTTAGTTTTTTTCCAAAAAAAAACTAACAAAAGCTGACTGGCTGTCCATTTACAAAAAGAAAACTTTTTTTATTTTTTCAGGATTTTGTAATGCAGAACTTTCCAGCAGCTGTATGAAACACATATACACAACTCCACAAGTGACCAGTCCCTCACTCTCTATGCTTTCCTCGATAAAACCCTAAGGCCTCTTTCACACGAACGATACAGATTGTGTCAGGGTGCGTTCAGTGAAACTCACACCATTTTGCAAGCAAATAATACACAATATTCTCCCTATCGCTCCTATATTTCTAGCTTGGGTATATTTCTAGCTTGGGTCTGCAATAGCTTTTCTGGCATACATAACCAAAACACATGCTTTCAGATCGCTAGCTGCTCACAGAATGGCATTTCTTATTTTTAAGCAAAAGGACCTGCCAGAATCAAGCCCCCTGATTGGTTGATCAGGCTATCAGCCTCTGAGCCAATCAGGGTAAGCCCTCCCTACCAGTATCATGTGATCCTTCATCTTCATCCTCCCTTCGGTTTTCCCTGCCAATTTCCACAGTAACATGGCGCTGAAACCGTTTTTGCTCGATTCGTTCTGCGTGAATTACCAAGAGAAATTCAGAGAAAATAGAAACAAATCCGATTTGTGCATCTCTAATTCATATGAACACCTTTTAATGTTTGAAAGGAGGGTATAAAATAAAACAAAAAAACTCTCTATATATAATAACTACAAGCAACAGGAGGGATACATTGTGTCTTCTAATAGTAAACCATGCCTCAGACTGATGATATGTATTCTTTTTGACCACTAAGTGCCCTGGTATAATATATGCATTTTCAGTATGACTGGTGTCAGTAGGAGTGGCTAGAAGTATAAAAACTGTTCTGCTGCCAGTGGCAACCGCCTGTGAAGTATGAAGACTGTCCTGCTTGGTTCTTGGGTGCCCAGGGACTCCATCACTAGTCTGGCAATGGACTAGCAGCCTGATTACTGAAGAGTGACTCGGACGGCAATCATTAAGCTGGTGGGAAGAGTGCTAGGGTGCCTTCACACCTGGCAGAAAAAGCCACACTGAAATCCGCATTTGTGTATTTTTAGGTTCATGCGGATTTTATTGGAGATTATGATTTCCTTTTGAAATCTGTAGAGGAACAGGGCTTCGCAACACATGATGGGGGGAATCTATCCTAGACCAGCATTTTATGCCAGTCTATGATATCCCCTCCGCTGCCTGGAGGAGGCATTTAATTTTTGATGGGCGCTAGCTTCTGCCCTCTCTGAGAGACTGTATCAGGAAGGCAGACCATCTGTAAATTTCTGATGTCTGTAAAAATAGGGCACTTTTTTCCAGTGGTCAGGGATCCTAGGTGCAGCATGGCTGAGATGCATGGCTTTACCCCTAGGCTACATTTACACCACTGTGAAAAATGGACATGTGAGACAGAAGAGCATATGACAGTCTCGCCTTTTTCCCGTTCCAGATGGAAGCCCTAAATTTTTGTTTAAGAGAGGTATAATAGGACTTGGGTATAGGGATTGGCAACACCTGTTGAAGGTATGTAAGACGGGGAAGGATCAGAGAAGTGAGAAGATTTTTACGGCCTAACCAGGAGAGCGTGGGGGCAGAGGTTAGAATTTTATCAATAGCATTGAATATTGACGCCTTAAGAGGAGTATAGTTAAGAGAAAAGAGGTCCGGGATGTAGGGGCTAATTTTAATTCCTAAATATGTAATCACCATTACATATTTAGGAATCTTTCATCAGTAGATGAAAGAGGGGAATCTTTCATCAGTAATTTTTTTAATGGGGGGGGATCCCCGTACTAAGTATCAGAGATTTGCTTGCATTAATCTTGAAATTGGATAGGATACCATAATGGTGTAGATGTCGTTGTATATAGGGGAGAGAGTCATTTGGGTTGGTGGTCATTATCATTACGTCGTCGGCGAATGCCGCTATCTTGTGTTCTTTGCCACCTCATGTGTGAGGGGGAGAGAACCGAGAGGAATACAGGGGCATGATCAGAAATATGAATAGAACCAATCTTGGCTTCAGGACAGAGCTGGAGGTGTTCTTTGGAAATGAAGATATAGTCAATGCGGTGGTAAGTATTATGGACATGGGAAAAGAAGGTATAGTCTAGGGCTTCTGGGTGTAGTGCACGCCAGGAATCTACCAAGTGAAGGCTCCAAAAAGTGTCCCTAAGAGAACGTAATGAATGGGACGATTTATGGGAGGATGAGTCAATTTGAGGGTTGAAAGCGACATTTAGGTCTCCTCCCACAATCACTATGCCCTCTTTGAAAGAAGCAATAGTCTGGGAGATGTCAGATTATGTCACCACCCTATACCTATTTGGTGATTTCTTCTTCTCATCAGTATCCTGTACCATGTTACACCTTTGCTTGTGACTTGTTACTATCCCAGGACGGACAGAAAAACGCTGCAGGCAGCATTTTGGTGTCCGCAGCCAGAGCGGAATGGTGACTGAACGGAGGCAAACTTTTCCATTCAGAATGCATTAGGGCTGATCCGTTTTGGACCGCTTCTGAGAGCCCATGATGGATCTCACAAACTAAAAGCCAAAACGCTAGTGTGAAAGTAGCCTTAACCTTCAGTTTTTATCACGCGCAAAAATGCATCAAAACGCATTGTACCCACGCTGAAAAAACTTAACAACTGAACGCAATGGCAGACAAAACTGACAAAAATTGTGCGAGTTTCACTGAACGCACCCTGAACGCATCCGTCACACTCGTGTGAAAGAAGCCTGAGGCCTCTTTCACACGGGCGTTGCGGGAAAAGGTGCGGGTGCGTTGCGGGAACATGCGCGATTTTTCCGCGCGAGTGCAAAACATTGTAATGCGTGTGAGAAAAATCGGCATGTTTGGTACCCAAACCCGAACTTCTTCACAGAAGTTCACAGAAGTTCAGGCTTGGGATCGGTGTTCTGTAGATTGTATTATTTTCCCTTATAGCATGGTTATAAGGGAAAATAATAGCATTCTGAATACAGAATGCATAGTACAATAGCGCTGGAGGGGTTAAAAAAATAATAATAATTATTTAACTCACCTTAATCCACTTGATCGCGCAGCCCGGCTTCTCTTCTGTCTTCTTCTTTGCTGTGTGCTGGAAAAGGACCTGTGGTGACGTCACTCCGGTCATCACAAGGTCCGTCACATGATCTTTTACCAGTGACGTCACCACAGGTTCTTTTCCTGCACACAGCAAAGAAGAAGACAGAAGAGAAGCCGGGCTGCGCGATCAAGTGGTTTAAGGTGAGTTAAATATTTTTTATTTATTTTTTTAACCCCTCCAGCGCTATTGTACTATGCATTCTGTATTCAGAATGCTATTATTTTCCCTTATAACCATGTTATAAGGGAAAATAATAATGATCGGGTCTCCATCCCGATCGTCTCCTAGCAACCGTGCGTGAAAATCGCACCACATCCGCACTTGCTTGCGGATGCTTGCGATTTTCACGCAGCCCCATTCACTTCTATGGGGCCTGCGTTGCGTGGAAAACGCACAATATAGAGCATGCTGCGATTTTCACGCAACGCACAAGTGATGCGTGAAAATCACCGCTCGTGTGCACAGCCCCATAGAAATGAATGGGTTAGGATTCAGTGCGGGTGCAATGCGTTCACATCACGCATTGCACCCGCGCGGAATACTCGCCCGTGTGAAAGGGGCCTTATTGTCCTGGGAAATGTGGCAAATTTTGACATAGTAAAGCGCTGCAGAATATGTTGCTGCTATATAACAATTATCATTACATTTGGGCTTCCCTATACCCACTTGGTATAGCCCTGAATAGTTTTCTACTGCAACTGCCCAAGTTTACATTTTTAGTTTTATAATGTGCCATGTTTGTATGTTAGATAATACTTCCTGGCAGAGACCACTATGCAAAGATGAGGTCTTTTTTTTTTTTTACCTCTGTCCAATAAACCGACAGGAGCTTCCTGAGGGCACCTGGTGGGGGTTACTGAGGGTCCTCTCTGCCCTGTATGGGGCACCTGGAGGGGCTTCCTGAGGGCACTCTCCGCCCTGTATGGGGCACCTGGAGGGGCTTCCTGAGGTCACTCTCTTCCCTGTATGGGGCACCTGGAGGGGCTTCCTGAGGGCCCTCTCTGCCCTGTATGGGGCACCTGGAGGGGCTTCCTGAGGGCACTTTCTGCCCTGTATGGGGCACCTGGAGGAACTTCCTGAGGGCACTCTCTGCCCTGTATGGGGCACCTCGGGGGGCTTCCTGAGGGCACTCTCTGCCCTGTATGGGGCACCTGGAAGGGCATCCTGAGGGCATTCTCTGCCCTGTATGGGGCTCCTGGAGGGGTTTCCTGAGGGCACTCTCTGCCCTGTATGGGGCACCTGGAGGAGCTTCCTGAGGGCACTCTGACCTGTATGGGGCTTCCTGAGGGCCCTGTCTGCCCTGTATGGGGCAACTGGAGGGGCTTCGTGAGGGCACTCTGTGCCCTGTATGGGGCACCTGGAGGGGCTTCCTGAGAGCACCCTCTGCCCTATATGGGGCACCTGGAGGTACTTCGTGAGGGCACTCTCTGCACTTTATGGGGCACCTGGAGGGGCTTCGTGAGGGCACTCTCTGCCCTGTATGGGGCACCTGGAGGGGCTTCCTGAGGGCACCTGGAGGGGCTTCCTGAAGGCACTATCTGCCCTGTATGGGGCTTCCTGAGGGCACTCTCTGCCATGTATGGGGCACCTGGAGGGGCTTCCTGAGCACACTCTCTGCCCTGTATAGGGTTGCTACCCGGACGGTATCTCACCGGCAAGGCCGGTATTTTAGTGGCCCTGCCGATGCCGGCAATTTGTTTCTACCGCCAATATTAATTGCCGGTATTTTCCTAACAGGACTGCTACTAATGAGCGCTTCCATTGCAGAGCGCTCATTAGTGCAGCATTTAAAGCGCCCTCACCTCCTCCATTTGCTCGCGCTGCTGACTGGAGGACAGGACCTGCGAGACGTCATCACGCTGGAGCGCAGGTCCTGTCCTGAGCTACCAGTCAGCAGGGGGTATTCACAGCGGCATGAACAAATGGAGGAGGTGAGTGTTTTTTTTTATTTTTGGCAGAAACAGAGAAGGGGGCACTAATAGGGGCATTATTGTAACTGGGGGGAACTAATAGGGGGCATTATTCTAACTAGGGAGCACTAATAGGGGACATTATTCTAACTGGGGGCACTAATGGGGGGCATTATTCTAACTGGGGGCACTAATGGGGGGCATTTTTCTAATGGGGGCATTATTCTAACTATGGGCACTAATGGGGGGCATTATTCTAACTAGAGGCACTATTCTAATTAGGGGCACTAATGGGGGCATTATTTTAACTTGTGGCAGTAATGGGAGATTATTCTAACTGGGGGAACTATTCTTGTGGGGGGCACTAATAGGGGGCATTATTCTTCTTGGGGGCACAAATGGGGGCATTAATTTTGGGGTGCACTAATGGCATTATTCTCCCTCAGGGGCAATAATTGGGCCAATTTTCTTACTGGGGGCATTAATAAGGGCATTATTTTTACTAGGGTGCACTAATGGACCCATTACTCTTACTGGGGGGCATTAATTCTGGGGTGCACTGATGGGTGCATTACTATTACTGGAGGGCACTAATGGAGGCATTAATATTACTGGACGACACTAATGTGGACCGTATTAATTCTGGTGGGTGCTAATGGGGGCATTACTATTAATGGGGGCATTATTAATTCAGGGTGGGACCAATGGGAGCATTAATATTATTGGGAGCCACACTATGATAGAGACTTAAAGAAGTTATCCCATGACTAATGTAAAAAATGAAAATCAGACATCATATAGTACATGTTAATCGCCTTCTAATAAAGCTAGAACCAGCCCTGTACCTCACATGGATCCAGAAATCTCCCATTTATTGTTCTGCTAGATTTATATCTGTCACAATGTAGGGGGAGGGGAGGAACACCAGAATGACCACAGAAGGAAAATGACTCGAAACTAGGACTCACGGCTAGGGAAAGGAAAAAGGTCACCACCTAGGAAACCCTAAACCTAGCCCTGATTCCTGTCAGTATGAATAGACCCTGAAGGTGGGAATATTCATACACCGGAAACCTAGGCCCTAGAAACCCTGAAAAGCCATAGGCATAGTGACAGGGTCTGAGACCACTGGTTCCTTCCCAGATGAACTAACCAGCGTCTCCCTGAGGCCTAGGAAACAATGAACAAAAGGGGACAACAAAATACAAAGGGGAATACACTTATCTTATATAGAAAATGGATGAGCAGGAACTCAGAAGAGGACAACACACCAGCTCTTCCAACTCCAGGCAGATAATATCAACCGCATGGTAAGAAGTGTGAGTCCAGACTAAAGAGAGGAGCAGTGAAGACCACAAGCTACACCTGAAACAAGAGGTGTGGTCATACCAGCAACAACCCTGCAAAGGGAAAACCGAGAGACTGTCAGATAACCTAACATGATGCAAGTCTCTCAGATCTTCTAACTTCTGTCACGGGAGGGATCGTGACAATATCAAGCTGACAGCTCAAGCGGAGTGTCTTCTCTGCTGCAGCTGAGGGGCTTGTCCATGCTCTCCCTATCACAGCTCCGGAGGCAGTTGAAGAATGAAACTGAGCATGTGCGGCCTTCTCAGTGAGCAGGTCAAAGAAATAAGAAAAAAACAAACAGTAGGTGGCGCTATACAGATACATTTTATTAACCCGTAGGATACCACCGCCGTACATGAAACTGGGACAGAAATCCCAGCGCCGATCAGCTGCAGGGATCCGGCAGTCACAGATAGCCGGACCCCTGCTGTATGCGCCGGCATTGGTGAAAACACTGATGCCGGCGCATTAACCCTTACACGTGCGGTATCCTACCGGGTGCGGGGTGTTCATCGGGTCCCTGCGCTGCTTCCTTAGGCATCGTGGCTGCCTTCCGTGAGAGATCTCCCCCTGGATCTCACAGGAAGCAGGCTGTAAATGTATTACATTGAGTAATACACTTACAGCCAATGCATTACAATACAGAAGTAAATTTGTAATGCATTGTAAAGGGGATCAGACCCCCAAAAGTTGAATTCCATGAGTGGGACAAAAAGTAAAGTGAAAAAAGAAGTAAAAAAAATAAAGTTTTACAAAAAATAAAAGTTTCAAGTAAAAAAAAAAACAAATAACTTTCCTGTCCCACAATAAAGTAAAACAAATTTTAAAAAATAGGGAATAAAAGAAAAGTAAACATATTAGGTATCGTTGCGATCGTCTCTATAAAAATATCACATGATCCACCCTGTCAGGTGAACGCCGTAAAATAAATAAATAAATGAGAACAGTGTCAAAAAAACATTTTCTGGTCACCTTGCCTCACAAAAAGTCTTATGTACCCTAAAATGGTACCAATCAAGCCGTCATTTCATCCCTCAAAAAATGAGCCCCTACCTAAGAAAATCGGCAAAAAAATAGGGCTTTCAGAAAATGGCAACACAAAAACAAGATTTTATGCTGTTCAAAAATTATTTCACTGTGTAAAGCTTAACAAAAATAAAAATGATAGACAAATTAGGTATCGCCGCATCCGTAACAACCTGCTCTATAAAAATATCACATTATAGTCCCGCTCAGGTGAATGCTGTGAAAAAAATAAAAATAAAAACTATGCCAAAACAGCAATTTTTTTCACCTTGCCTTACAAAAAGTTTAATACCATGCGATCAAAAAGTCTTCTGTACCCCAAAATGGTACCAATCAAACCATCACATCATCCCGCAAAAAATGAGCCCCCACATAAGACAATCACTTAAAAAAAACAAAAAACAATGGCACCCGTAAACCTATCCATCAAAATCTGGCCTGCAAAAACCATATGGCACACCTTCTGTTCTGAGTCCTGTCATGTGCCCCCAAAGCCGTTTACCACCACATATAAGGGTGTTGCCATATTCAGGAGAAAATGGGTAACAAATTATGGGGTTGCTTTTCTCCTGTTACTCCTTGTGAAAATGAAAAATTTGGGCTAAAGCAACATTTTATTGGAAGAAACAAAACTTTTCATTTTTACAGCCAAGTGTTTCCAAATTCCGTAAAACGCTTAGGGGGTCAAAGTGCTCAGTGCCCCCCTTAATATATTATTTAAGGGGTGTAGTTTCCAAAATGGGGTCACTTTTCGAGGGTTTCCACTGTACGGATACGTCACGGTCTCTTCAAATACAAAATGGTGTCTAAAAACCATTCTAGCGAAAACTGTCTCCAAAATCCATATGGCGCTACTTTCCTTCTGACCACTGCCACGTGCCCATAGAGCAGTTTACCGCCACGTATGGGGTATTTCTGTAAACTGCAGAATCAGAATTTATTTTGCTGTTAACCCTTGCTGTGTTGCAAGAAAAAATGTATTAACATAAAAATTTGAAATTTTGAAATTTCAACTCCATTTTCCTTTAATTCTTGTGGAACACCTCAAGGGTTAACAAAGTTTGTAACATCAGTTTTGAATAATTTGAGGGGTGTAGTTTCTAAATTGGGGTCATTTATGGGTGGTTTCCATTACGTACGCCCTTCAAAATCACTTTATATGGGCGTGGCCAGCTATGAAGGAGTGAGGACGTGCTCTGTAGGAACTCTGCTGCCTCCCTGTCGAATTTCCCCTCATACTCACCACTCCTGATAGGCAAAACGATCAAAAAAGGTAGAGTCTGACCATCGGCTCCCCTGGCATCCTCTCAAGGTGATCTCCCTCACTTCTTTGCTCGGGCCCGGCCCTGAATGACCACGCCATGCGCTCCCAAGATGGAGCTGGCGCTCATACCTTGCGGCCTGCTGAATCTCTCCCCGCTGCGCCTGGGAGCCCTTCCTTACAGTTCCAAGGACGCCGCTCAGCATCAGTGCCCTCCTTACACTCTCCTGCTCAGCCCCATGAACATCTCCAAGACCCCGACGGGGTTTCCCCAACACCATCACAATCGCACTCACCACGTGCGCACTCTGGCCTTAACTTCTTGTACCTGCTGGAGCCTTTGCTGAACTCTGTAACGGACCGCAGCACCACAGGTCAGTCCAGGGGGCTCACCCCCCTCCCCCCCTTACTATCTTCAGCAGCAGCGCCTGATAGCCCTGTCAGCCATGTGGACTTTGCTTTGAGGCTCTAAGCTCACCCTTTCTGGCCCAGAAGGCCCCACCTACGGTGCTAAATGCCCCAGATACCCACCATGGGCCCTCTTGTGACCAGCCACCACTAGGCTCTGGGGTCCCCCGTCAGAGACAGCCTCTGGACTACCAGCGATGGACCCCAACTTGTCTGTGCACCATATCCCCTCCTCACCTACTGCACAAGACCCCCTTCTCTCATCCTTTCACTCCCCTTGACCCTCTCTGGCAGCATCCCCGCACTGGTCCACTGGATCTTCATGGGACGGCTGCCATCCACAGGCGCCTGAAACTGCACCCCCTTGCCCCAAAAACACAACCGATCTCGCAGCCATACCCCGCCCAGGGGTCTCCTTTGCACTCCTCTTTCAGACTTTCATCCTCCACAGATTTATTTGATGAGGACTCTAGACCGCCTTCCATGGCAGACTTACGTACGCTCATCTGCTCTTTACCCTCTAAGGCAGACCTGTCCAGTTTTGCTACTAACATCTTACGAGAATGTAAACAGGAATTCTCCCAGATCCGCTCTGAGCTGGCAGCAATTGACGCAAGAGTGAACTCTGTCACACAAGACCATACCGCCATGTCCACGGGTGTCAAAGCCCTACAAGATAAGAGCCAAACTCATGATGCCCAACTCTATGTCCTACAACAACATCTGGATGATATAGAGAACCGCAGTCGCCGTAACAATATACGGATGAGAGGTCTCCCAGAGTTAGTAGCAATGGCTGACTTACTGCCCACGATTGTGGGAATATTCAACATCTTGGGCCGCCGGCCGGGTACTCCCATAGAGATTGACAGGGCCCATCGTGCCCTCAGGCCTCCTAATCCAGATGGCGCTAGACCTAGAGATGTCATTTGCAGAATCCACTTCTACGCAATCAAAGAGCAAATCCTGAACAAAGCTCGACAATAATCTCCCTTGTCTCTTGAGGGGACCCAATCACGCTGCTGCAAGAACTTTCTTGTCATACTCTGCCACAGCGGGCTTCCCTACGTCCTCTAATAGACCTCCTCAGGGACATTGGAATCCCTTATCGCTGGGGCTACCCATTTGCCAAAGGGACGTGTTGTTGCTCTCCGCACTTCCTTCAACAGCTGGATCTGCCGCTGGTAGACCTGGATCCTTGGCCCTCTATTCACCCACCTGCTCCTTCATCTCTAGAACGACCTCCTCGCTCTCAGGCTGCAAGTACCGAGACTTCTAGACCGGCCACGCTTGCTCCCCGTGGACAGCGACACTGGCGATCTGCTGGTCCCCGACGTGGATCTCCACCTAGTTCCGTTACCTGAAGGACTGTCTGCTGTTCCTGACTGGGACTATTGACCTGTTGTCATAATGGCTCATCTCACCTTTACCTTTTCCATTTCTCTGTTTCACTTGCCCCCCCCCCCCCCCCCCCCCCCCCTCCCCTCAGTAGTAAATGATATCTTTTTGGCAGTTTATTTGGACAGGGAATGTGGCATGTCTGTTCCTTTCTGGTTGCTACTTTCCCCCCAATAGTTTGAGACACTCCCTTGGGGCTGTTTTGTTCCTGGTGATTGTCTCCTAAGGCTACTTTCACACTAGCGTTTTTGCTGGATCTGGCAGGGTTCAGCAAAAATGCTTCCGTTACTGATAATACAACCGTCTGCATCCGTTATGAACGGATCCGGTTATATTATCTGTAACATAGCCAAGACGGATCTGTCATTAACTCCATTGAAAGTCAATGGAGGACGGATCAGTTTTCTATTGCAACAACATGTTGCGGTTTGCTCCCCGGTCTGGGAACGCAACTAAACGGAACGGAATGCATTTTGGAGCATTCCGTTCTCTTCAGTTTTGTCCCCATTGACAATGAATGGGGACAAAACGGAAGCGTTTTTTTCCGGTATTGAGCCCTATTTCGGAACTCAATACCGGAAAACTTAACGGCTAGTGTGAAAGTAGCCTTAGACATTTTGGTCACACTAGATAGTTATCTCTAGATAGTTATGTATTTTTCTCTTTTGTTGCTTTGCCTTCTTTTTTCCTTACAGTATATGACTCAATTATATGACTTGTGGCGTCTCCAACACCCCGCAGACAAAGATTACACATTTTACTCCGCCCCATACTCTTCTTATAACCGAATAGACTACATTCTGCTCCAACAACTGGCTCTCTCGTGGCTGGAGTCCACACACATAGGCAATATCTTGTGGTCGAACCATGCCCCGGTATACTGCTCTCTATACCTTCCTTTCCTTACCAATAAGGAGTGGACATGGCGTTTGAATGAATCTCTCCTCCCTGACTTGGTATGCGCTGCTGACCTTACCAGCACTGTAGAAATTTTCCTCACTGACCACCGCACAGACCCCACCTCCCTCCCAACACAATGGGAAGCACTGAAGTGTGTTCTACGCGGGGTTCTCATTAAACATGGCTCTCGTCTCAAGAAGGAGAAGGCACATTCTCTCAAACTTGCACTACAGAAGGTTGCCTCTCTCGAGCTTGCCCACAAACGAGCACTCTCTTTATCGACTCTCCGCGATCTCCAGGACGCACGCCTAGACGCTAAACGCCTCCTGGAATCGTCTTATAAGTGCGTGATCCAACTCTGCCGAAGTAAATTCTACAAATACGGCAACAAGAGTGGGTGTCTGCTGGCAAGGGCTCTCAGGGGAAAATTGGCTACCTCTCACATCCCCCGCCATCAAGAATCCTGCAGGTCGTGTGGTCCATACCTCTGCAGATATTGCCTCCTCCTTTCACTCCTTCTATTCTGAACTTTACAACCTACCCCGCTCTACTTCGGGCCGACCAGAACATGGACCTGAACTCCCCCCTCAGTCCTTTAGATTATCTGAACTGGAGTCTGCTAGTTTAGAAACTCCATTCACGGAGGCTAAACTCCAAACGGTCATTAAATCTCTACCAGGGGGCAAAAATCCAGGTCCTGACAGGTTCAGTTAGGTTATATAAAACTTTCTTGACTTCTCTTTCCCCCTTCTTGCTCTGGGTCTTTAACAGGGTGTCTCCTAAGTTTCCCTTCCCAGTACAGGCCACAAAGGCTCATATCGCAGTTATTTCTAAGCCTGGTAAGGACCCGCACACATGTGTCAGCTATCGTCCTATTTCCCTCCTAAATGTAGACCTTAAAATATATCCCAAATTACTCGCTAACAGACTGAACGTCTTTCTGCCCTCGATCATCCACCCTAACCAGGTCGGGTTTGTGCCGGGATGGGAGGCTCGTGACAACACACAGAAGACATTAGATATTATCCACCACTAAAAACAAACAATACCTGTCACGAGTTGGAGGTCCCAGGAGAGACCACCGTGTCGTCAAGCAATAAACGGAAATCAGGTACAGACACATAAGAGTTTATTGCACAAACAGAAACATGGAAAGCAGCACAGATAAAACATGAGCTCTATGTACCGTCAGCACAGTGGGAGAAAACCCCCACTGCGCCACTGTCTAGTAATACTCCAGAGGGGCGTAACTAAGCAACTCCTGGTTTTCACTAGAGCCCTAGATGGTAGGGTTAGACTTAGCCGCAGGAGGTTGCCAGGGTCCACTCTGGAGCGTGACCTAGACAGTGACAGCAGGAGCGAATGGACTACAGGTTCCAGAAGGTACCGACGGCACATAGGCAAACATAACAGACAGGTAAATACAAAACAGAGCAAATAATAACACAAGCAGGAGTTCATGCAAGGGAGCAGGAGTGGCAATGAGCAGAGAAGGACTTGCTCCACCAGTAGAAATCTGCATGGCCTTGTCATGCCACTCTGCTGCAAAGGCTTGCAGAACACAGACATCAGAATAAACACAAAGTAACTAAAACATAACTGGCAGAACAGAAAGACAGGAAAAAGGACGCAAATGAACAAGTAGGGAAACTCACAGAGCACAGACAGACAGACACAGATCCCATGGGTCAGCAGCATGGGAGAGAGTACAAACCAGGAGCAAAGCAGGACAAGACAACACACACCAGGAGAGCTGACACAGAACTGAGGAAAGCTCAGCCTTATATACAGGTTCCATGGGTGCTGCAGAGAGACCACACCCATGGAGCAGACAGAGGATTAACTCCTAATAGGAATACAGGGGAGTTAACCCATACAGAACCACAAATAATACAGAGAAACAGAACTTCAGCGAGGAGCGCCGAACGAGCAAGAACGGAAGGTCACAGCCAGAGATAGTGGCTGTGACAATACCCCTCTCATGATCCTGTCCCTAGATGCTGAAAAGGCTTTTGACCATATTTCCTGGTATTTTATCCACACTGTCTTCTCCCACATAGGCGTAGGTTCGGGATTTCTATCAAAGATTCTTAGCTTATATCAGCAACCCTCAGCACGGGTCAAAGTCAACGGCACCCTGTCCCCTCCTTCCCTATTCATAATGGTACGCGGCAGGGCTGCCCATTGTCTCCTATGCTTTATGTTTTGGTTATGGAACATCTTATGTCATCCATCCGCAGTAACCCGGACATCTCAGGAGTAAAAATTGGAGGCCATGAATACAAATGCGCAGCTTTCACGGATGATCTCCTGCACTATATAACTAACCCCTGCATTTCTCTAACATCTTTGATCTGTGAGATCTACCGCTATGGAAATGGACCAATTTTTAGATCAACATGACCAAGTCTGAAGCCTTAAATGTTTCCTTACCTGGTTCCCTGGTCTCCTCTCACAAAGCCTATTTTCCCTTCGCCTGGCCATCAAATGGAATAACATACTTAGGTATCAAAATTATTTGAGTAAGGTTGGGCGTCACTCAATATCAGGCAATCAAATAGACAAAATAGAATGATGTCTGAAAATTATTATTTATATATATCACACTTTAAAATTTTCACAACATGTTGCATAAAAATCATTAAAAATAAAAACAATACACACTAAAATATCGCACATCTAAAACTTCGCCTAAAATGACCAAAATCAGTGGCACTGAGTCTCTGAGGCCCTGGTGAGCCTAACTGTTATCAATTGTCCTCAACAGTTTTAGTTCAGAGGCATATGTAGTAAATCATCAGAAACTTGCTTCGTGACTATGTGTCACACAAATGATAAAAAAGTCGATAATATTCCTATAATTTTCACAGGGTACTTTACCGCTCCTATGGACCGCTTATACTCCGAAGATTTTGCAGTGTAATGCTCCGTTATGAGCTGCAAGGACCTGTGAATCAGGTCTATCTGTGGAGATCCCCCGTATTCCTGGGTATTCGTTTGCAGCGATCTTGCCGCTTTGGCCTTCCAGGACCTGTTTGTGGCGTCTTACGTGGTTTGCTGGATGGTCAGGTGATTTTCGATTCAAGGCGGGGTTTTCAAATATGTTTAGCGTCCAAATGTAGAGAAGTCTCTTCCTTTTGTCGTCCCTCACTGTCTTTTTACCATACGCGTTTCGGGGTAAAGAAGCTCCTTCCTCAGAGGTATATGATTACTACATATGCCTCTGAACTAAAACTGTTGAGGACAATTGATAACAGTTAGGCTCACCAGGGCCTCAGAGATGATTTTTATGCAACATGTTGTGAAAATTTTAAAGTGTGATATATATAAATAATAATTTTCAGACATCATTCTATTTTGTCTATTTGATTGCCTGATATTGAGTGACGCCCAACCTTACTCAAATTCTTTTACCACACCAGCAACAGGGAGTGCTGAGAGGCAGTGCACCTTTTCTATTAGTGGACAGTGAGTGAGCCACCAAACTCTTGTTACTAGGTATCAAAATTAGACTACTTTCACACTCGCGTTTGGTGCAGATCCGTCATGGGTCTGCACAGACGGATCCGTTCAGATAATACAAATGTCTGCATCCGTTCAGAACGTATCCATTTGTATTATCTTTAACATAGCCATTCTGTTTTGGAGGCGGACACCGTTTTCTATGGCACAATAGAAAACAGATCCCTCCTCTATTGACTTTCAATGGTGTTCAAGACGGATCCGTCCTCTATTGACTTTCAATAGTGTTCAAGCAGCGTTTTGGTGTCCGCCTCCAAAGCGGAATGGAGACGGAACAGAGGCAAACTTATGCGTTTTAGACCCCTTGTGAGCCCTGAACGGATCTCACAAACGGAAAGCCAAAACGCCAGTGTGAAAGTAGCCTTACCGCTGACCTGTCACAACTCTTTAGACTTAACTTCACCCCTCTTCTTCAACGATTCCAGAAAGACCTAGAGTCCTGGCATTCACAAGACTTCTTTGGTTTGGCTGAATCAGCATTTTAAAGATGAATCTGCTATCGAAATTACTTTATTTCCTGCAGACCATCCCCCTCCGCATACCGTCAATATTCTGGTCCCAGATACGCCGCTGCTTCACAAAATGAGTATGGTCTACTGGTAAACCACGACTCAAGTGGGAAATAATGACCCGTCCTAAGTAGGGGGGAGGAGTTGGTCTTCCGGACTGTCGCCTATACTATCATTCTACCGCCTATGCTAGGCTTTTAGACATGATGCGCACTGATACCTCCAAGTCCTGGTACACATAGCATCAGACTCTTCTTCTTGTTCTTTGACAGTACTCCCCTGGTTGGTAGGTACTCCACGCTCTACCTCTCCCACGTTGTCCTTTACGGCCCACCATACTTTTGCGATACTAGCATCCATTAGCCGACACACCTATCTCATTGACCCTAAAGGCCCCCTTGTCCCGATTACTGATCATCCGCGTTTCCCCCTGGGGCACTTCCCCTTTTCTTTTCTCCAAAGCACGGAAATTTGCCCACTCAGGTTCTGTCATGTCCTCTCGGGTTCCTCCCTGAAACCTTTATCTCTACTGTTGGAGACTCCCAACCCATCTGCAGGAAACTCTTTCGAAAAGCTACAACTTCAGCATTTCTACTTTTCCATACGCATGACCACTCACTAACCCGAAACCTCTCGGCATTCGAAGAGATGTCACAAGGAGGAAGGTACGATGATTCATATCTGGTGGCACTGTGCTGTCGTACGCACCTTTTGGGACTCTGTACACAAGAGGTGAAAGGCATCCCTGTACCAAATTCCGCTGAATTTTGTGCTTGACCTTAACATCCCTGCCTATAAGAACTCACGATTCAGGCAGCAAAAGCAGTGATTCCACGACACTGGAAATCCCCCCCCCCCCCCACCCTCACTGGAGGAATGGTTCGAGGAGGTCGCTCTGTATCAGGATGGAGGACCTAATTATCCTAACCCCCTCAGACTCCTTGCGATTTCTGAAAACCTGGAGTCCGTGGGACTCGTTCCGTTCTTCAGAGACGTTTCAGAACCTACAGCTGTGAGTCAAACACATTGAGCCTCCTACTCCCCTTTCCCTTCCCCTCTCTTTTTATTTCCTTTACTTTATTTTTACTTTTTAGTCCCTCAAACAGTTGTTATGTTTTATGTATGATTATTCGCGCTCATCCATGCTTGTTGCATGGTTTTGTACTTATGGACACAGGAAGATATATGTGTTCACCCTTATTATATGTCTATTCCGAGATTGTATTTGTTGACGAAAAAAAACCTATACTAAGGGTATTTTCACACTAGCGATTTTGTTTTCCGGTGTTAAGTTCTGTAACAGGGGCTGATCAGTTTTATCCTAATGCATTCTGAATGGAGAGCATTCCGTTCAGGATGCATCAGTTCAGTCCCTCTTACATTTTTTGTACGGAGAAAATGCTGCAGCATACTGCAGTTTTCTCTCCGGCCAAAAATCCTGAACACTTGCCGGAATGCCGGATCCGACATTAATTTATTTAAAGTGTATTAGTGCCGGCATTAAGTGTTCCGGAAAAACGGATCCGGCTTTAAAAATGAAAATATAATTATACCGGATCCGTTTTACCGGATGACACCGCATCCGGATCCATCTGACAAATGCCATCATTTTGCATCCAGATTGCCGGATCCAGCAGGCAGTTCCGGCGACAGAACTGCCTGCCGGAATCCTCTGCCGCAAGTGTGAAAGTACCCTTAAACCCCAATAAAATATTTGATTAAGAAAAATCACTTTATAACTAGTATAAAAATAATTAGTGCTTAAAAAAATGTTTTTGAAAATTTGAAAAATAGCTTCTAAATTTCTAAGCCTTCTAACATCCTAAAAAAAATGGCTTGGATAAATAAAACCGTTCCAAAGTTATTACCACATAAAGTGACATGTCAGATTTGAAAAAATTGGCCTGGGATTTAAGGTGAAAAGTGGCCCGGTACTGAAAGGGTTAAATAATTCAGTGGCTATGCAAAAATTTTAATTACACGCAATTACAAAAGTATTCAGATCCAGGTGCTGGTTTGAAAACTGTAGAACCCCTTTAAGACCCCACGTGTTAAGCCACGCCCACAGCCAACCCCCTTTGGGGTGTGGTTTAACCACCTCAGCCCCCCTAGCTTAAACACCCTTAATGACCAGACCACTTTTTACAATTCTGCACTACACTACTTTCACGGTTTATTGCTCGGTCATGCAACTTACCACCCAAATGAATTTTACCTCCTTTTCTTCTCACTAATAGAGCTTTCATTTGGTGGTATTTCATTGCTGCTGACATTTTAACTTTTTTTGTTATTAATCAAATTTACCGATTTTTTTGCAAAACAATGACATTTTTCACTTTCAGTTGTAAAATTTTTCAAATAAAACTACATTACTATTTAATTTTTTTCTCTAAAATTATTGTTCTACAAGTCTTTGATAAAAAAAAAATGTTTGGGTAAAAAAAAAAAATGGTTTGGGTAAAAGTTAGCGTTTACAAACTATGGTACAAAAATGTGAATTTCCGCTTTTTGAAGCAGCTCTGACTTTCTGAGCACCTGTCATGTTTCCTGAGGTTCTACAATGGCCAGAAAGTACAAACACCCCACAAATGACCCCATTTCGGAAAGTAGACACCCTAAGGTATTCGCTGATGGGCATAGTGAGTTCATAGAACTTTTTATTTTTTGTCACAAGTTAGCGGAAAATTATGATTATTTTTTTTTTCCTTACAAAGTCTCATTTTCCGCTAACTTGTGACAAAAAATAAAAAATTCTAGGAACTCGCCATGCCCCTCACGGAATACCTTGGGGTGTCTTCTTTCCAAAATGGGGTCACTTGTGGGGTAGTTATACTGCCCTGGCATTTTAGGGGCCCAAATGCGTGAGAAGTAGTTTGAAATCAAAATGTGTAAAAAATGCCCTGTGAAATCCTAAAGGTGCTCTTTGGAATTTGGGCCCCTTTGCCCACCTAGGGTGTAAAAAAGTGTCACACATGTGGTATCGCCGTACTCAGGAGAAGTTGGGCAATGTGTTTTGGGGTGTCTTTTTACATATACCCATGCTGGGTGAGATAAATATCTCGGCAAAAGACAACTTCTCCCATTTTTTTTATACAAAGTTGGCATTTGACCGAGATATTTATCTCACCCAGCATGGGTATATGTAAAATGACACCCCAAAACACATTGCCCAACTTCTCCTGAGTACGGCGATAACACATGTGTGACACTTTTTTGCAGCCTAGGTGGGCAAAGGGGCCCACATTCCAAAGAGCACCTTTAGGATTTCACAGGGCATTTTTTACACATTTTGATTTCAAACTACTTCTCACGCATTAGGGCCCCTAAAATGCCAGGGCAGTATAACTACCCCACAAGTGACCCCATTTTGGAAAGAAGACACCCCAAGGTATTTCGTGATGGGCATAGTGAGTTCATGGAAGTTTTTATTTTTTGTCACAAGTTAGTGAAATATGAGACTTTGTAAGAAAAAAAAAAATCATCATTTTCCGCTAACTTGTGACCAAAAAAAAAAAATTCTAGGAACTCGCCATGCCCCTCATGGAATACCTTGTGGTGTCTTCTTTCCAAAATGGGGTGACTTGTGGGGTAGTTATACTGCCCTGGCATTTTAGGGGCCCTAATGCGTGAGAAGTAGTTTGAAATCAAAATGTGTAAAAAATGCCCTGTGAAATCCTAAAGGTGCTCTTTGGAATGTGGGCCCCTTTGCCCACCTAGGCTGCAAAAAAGTGTCACACATGTGTTATCGCCGTACTCAGGAGAAGTTGGGCAATGTGTTTTGGGGTGTCTTTTTACATATACCCATGCTGGGTGAGAGAAATATCTCGGCAAAAGACAACTTTTCCCATTTTTTTATACAAAGTTGGCATTTGACCAAGATATTTATCTCACCCAGCATTAGTATATGTAAAATGACACCCCAAAACACATTGCCCAACTTCTCCTGAGTACGGCGATACCACATGTGTGACACTTTTTTGTAGCTTAGATGCGCAAAGGGGCCCAAATTCCTTTTAGGAGGGCATTTTTAGACATTTGGATCCCAGACTTCTTCTCAAGCTTTAGGGCCCCTAAAATGCCAGGGCAGTATAAATACCCCACATGTGACCCCCTTTTGGAAAGAAGACACCCCAAGGTATTCCGTGAGAGGCATGGCGAGTTCATAGAAGTTTTTTTTTTTTGGCACAAGTTAGCGGAAATAGATTTTTATTTATTTTTTTCTCACAAAGTCTCCCTTTCCGCTAACTTGTGACAAAAAATAAAATTTTACATGAACTCGCCATGCCCCTCACAAAATACCTTGAGGTGTCTTCTTTCCAAAATGGGGTCACATGTGGGGTGTTTATACTGCCCTGGCATTTTAGGGGCCCTAAAGCGTGAGAAGTCTGGAATATAAATGTCTAAAAAATTTTACGCATTTGGATTCTGTGAGGGGTATGGTGAGTTCATGTGAGATTTTATTTTTTGTCACAAGTTAGTGGAATATGAGAATATGAGACTTTCGGGCGTTTGTCGCGCGTTCCCGTACATAGACTTTCGGGAACGCGCGACAATGTGTGTTTGCTTGTCTCTGTATGCGCGATTGTAAACGCGCATACAGAGCGCTCCTTTCACAACACTCCGGTGTGAACCCAGCCTTAGGGCATGCTGGGAGTTGTAGTTTTGCAACAGCTGGAGGGCCACAGGTTGAGCATGCCTGCTCTAGAGGCATTCTGTTATAATAGAAGTCGAAGGGATGCATAACGGACTCCCCTGCATAACGGAAACGGGACGCATCCCATAAACTTCTATTATGACGGAATGAATAACGGGATTCCGTCATAGAATTGCGTTATGGTCCGTGGTAACGGAATCCATAACGCAATTCACCTTTTACCACCAAAGGAAGCGTGAAGGAATTTTATAAGTGGAAATTCGCTCCTCTCTAGTGGCAGCTTGCTGAGGGCACTCTCTGCCCCGTGTGGGGGTAGTTTCCGAGCTTCCTATGCCGGGTGGCACTGTGGTATCAGACGAGGGGATGGCGTCTGCGCGTCCTGTGTAGGCGCACACACGGCCAGGAAGGGGGCTGCACTCGGGCGGGCCAGCGCCTGCATCTTGTCGTCATCCCCGCTGCCCCCATCCTGCTCCGCACAGAGGACGGGGCAGCGGCCGTATCATGTCCCAGCACAACGTGACGGTGATCCGGACCACGGCCAGCAGCAGTAACGTGCAGCACACCAGCCCGGGGCTCGTGGACAGAGGCTACCCGCGCTCCAGCGGCGCCACCCTCAAGCTGTGCCAGGCGGTAAGGACGGACTGCCAGCTGCAGCCAAAGTTTCCAACTTCAGAGAGAAGTCTGCTGTACCCATAATCTGCTTCTATAGGTGCTGTAGTGCCCAGGGCATAACTGCTGAGGGGCATCTGTGATTGGCACTTTCATGTTAGCCCCTGTGGGGGGCATTGGCACTTTGCAGGCCAGCAGTGGTTGGCACATTGCTGTCTGTGCATGAGTAATTGGCACTTTGGCATGCAGGGCGTCAGTGGTTGGTACATTGCTATGGGTACATCATTGGTTGGCACATTGGCATGCAGGGCACCCATGGTGAGCATATAGAAGCCTATGTGGCTGATGTTGTTACACTGTTGGAGCATACCCACCTCCTCTTGCAGACCGTATTCTTGAACTAGAACCATTTATGGCGGTATTTGTAGCTGGCACTCCGCTTCTGCTGCTGAGAAAATCGGATTCGGCTACACGTGGTCTCGGTCACACCCACGGATCGTTAGCATAGACATGAATGGGGTCTCAGTGCCACATTTGCCAGCATTGTTGGATTTTTTGTGATTCCGGGGTAGCGGTCGTGGCACACGTGCGAGTCGTGCTGTGACCCCATTCATTTTTATGCTAGCACCACTACACTGCGATCCCTGGGCGCACCCTTAAGGTGCTGGTCAATGTGCAAAAGAGGCGCACGAATTTCCATGTGGATTCATGTGCGTTTCTGTACCACATCCGCACCGAAATCTGCAATTTCTAATAGCAGCGTTTGGTGCGGATTTGATGCGGTTTTGCCGCAGATCTCACCCTTCATTGGCAAACATAATTGACATGCTGCAGATTCGGAAATCCGCACGGCAGGTCAAAATCCACAAAGTGTACGTGAGATTTGTGTCATTTCATACACTTGGTCCTGTAATATGATGAGGTTTTTCCGCACAGGATTCGGCACGGAAAAACCTCATGTATTCCGCAACGTGTGCGGGTGGCCGCAAGGCCTTATGCACACAAACGTATTTTCATTCCGTGTCCATTCCGTTTTGTTTTTTTTGCGGACCTTATACGGAACCATTAATTTCAATGGGTCTGCAAAAAAAAAACGGAAGTTACTCCGTGTGCATTCCGTTTCCGTATTTCCGTTCCACAAAAAAAATAGAACATGTCCTATTATTGTCCGCATTACGGACAAGGATAGGACTGTTCTATTAGGGGCCAGCTGTTCCGTTCCGCGAAATATGGAATTCACACGGACGTCATCCTCGTTTTTTGCAGATCCGTTTTTTGCGGACCACAAAATACATACGGTCGTGTGCATGAGGCCTAAGGCGTATATTTCTTAAAGGGCTTCTGTCAGCCCACTAAACAGTTTTTTTTTGGTTACTTATAATCCCTATACTGCGATTTATCCATACATACTGTAATTAATCATTTTGGTTCAGCAGATTCTGTTAAAAACATACTTTTAAAATATGCAAATTACCTTGCTACCAGCAAGTAGGGCGGCTACTTGCTGGTAGCAGCCGCATCCTCCTATCCTCCGCATGTTGATTGACAGGGCCAGCGGACGGGATCTCTCTCTGCTGGCCCTGTTTGCATTCAAAATCTGGCGCCTGCGCCGTACCTGTCCTCAGTCGGCGCAGGCGCACTGAGAGGCGGACGCTCGCTCGGCGCTCCTTCCTCAATGCGCCTTCGCCGGGTGTAGATGTGACGTCATCACAGGTCCTTTAGCTTACTTCACTGATAATAGGAATACTATACTGGAGCTGGACAGTAATGAGTGTAATTAGGGGGCGGGGCTTTTCGTTCACCCTTTTCCCCACGGGCCCTATAGCAGCTGCGTGGTCTTCCTCTATTCGAGGTACGCTACTGCTCTCAGCATTAATTAATACTAGGAGCTTCAGGTACTTATAAAGAAGAAAAAAATCTAGCAATGGAAATCCTCTAAAACTCCATTTTATTTTAATCCATTAAAAGTATATACATCTCTATAAATGACACCAGGAGCGGTCAACACGTTTCAAACAGATGGTTCTTAATCATGACCTATGAGCGTGCATTAGTTTGTGTTTGTTTTATCAGGTACTTATACTCCTGGCCAGGAGTCGCAGGTGCCCTCCTGAATTCAACTGAATCGCCATCCTCAGTATGGTGATAGGGCACTATTTTATTCTGTGGTATTTGGTTTCGCTGGGGCAGTATTAAAGGGCTTCTGTCATCCCACAAAAGTGATTATTTTTTTTTGGGGCTAGTTAAATTAGTTATATAGCGATATATGAAAATATAATTGTGTTCCTTACTTTGATCCAGCAGTTTATTCAAAAAACGAAGTTTTATCATATGCAAATTCGGTCTCTACCAGCAAGTAGGGCGTCTACTTGCTGGTAGCTGCTGCAGAAATCCGCCCCCTCCTCTTGTTAATTGACAGGGCCAGCCGGGATCTCCTCCTCCGGCCAGCCCTGTCGGCATTTCAAAAATCGCGCGCCTGTGTGGATTCGGCGCAGGCGCTCTGAGATGAGGAGGCTCGTCTCCTCAGAACTCCCTCAGTGCGCCTGCGCCGATGACGTCTTCTATTTCGGTGATGTCATCGGCGCAGGCGCACTGAGGGAGTGCTGAGGAGACGAGCCTCCTCATCTCAGAGCGCCTGCGCCGAATCAACACAGGCGCGCGATTTTTGAAATGCCGACAGGGCTGGCCGGAGGAGGAGATCCCGGCTGGTCCTGTCAATCAACAAGAGGAGGGGGCGGATTTCTGCAGCAGCTACCAGCAAGTAGACGCCCTACTTGCTGGTAGAGACCGAATTTGCATATGATAAAACTTCGTTTTTTGAATAAACTGCTGGATCAATGTAAGTAACACAATTATATTTTCATATATCGCTATATAACTAATTTAACTAGCCCCAAAAAAAAAAATCACTTTAGTGGGATGACAGAAGCCCTTTAAGTGCTGCACTATGGTATTGCTGTCCCCGCCTACTTGTGTTGCCCCGCCTTCTGTCAGGTTGGATTCAGTCACAACTTGGGGACACTTTTAGGTTCTTTTCCACTTTAAATTCCCAGTCTACACCTGATCACAAGAATGAAAAACTAAATGAGTATCATTTGTCGCTCACTGCTTTAATACTCTATAATTAATAACTTTTGCACGATTTTTCATTCAATGATCTACTCGTGTAAAGGAGCCTTGAGTGTCTCATCCGTATGTTACCGGCACATACAGGTCTTCAGTCAGTGGCAGTGAAGTGATGGCGCGCACACCTATAATTTAGGCATCACCTCTTCCTCTGCGCGCTGAACTGTAGAATTTGTGTGAACTAGGGTTGCACCGGGTATCGAATTATTGATACCCAATTGATACTTTTGTACCGGTATCGATTTAATAATGGGATTTGCCCTTTACCAAGACTAGGCTGCGCTCTCCTAGTATCAGAGAACATGGCACATGCTGCTCTCAGCGAGCGCCATGTTCCCTCAGCAGTACAGGGGAGAAGGAGTCTCTTTCTCCCCCCTGAGGAGAGACAGGCGGAGGAGGGGAGGAACTGTGGCCACTGCGCCACCAATGAAGATAACTAATGTATAATACAAATACAGGAGGCGGGTGCCGGCGGCAGAATCACAGGCACCCAGCCTCTATGACGAGGCGCTGCGATCAGCGGCAGTTAACCCCTCACCCGCCTCCTGTATTTAAAAACATTGGCGCAATGCGGCCCCTCCCCAAGTAGTGAATCATTGGTGGTGCAGTTCGCCTTCGCACACCAATCCCCCCAATCATTGGTGGCAATGGCCACAGGGTCCCCTACACCCCTCTTCATTGGTTGTGCAGTGGCAGTTCTGATCAGAACCCCAGCAGTGTAATCGCGGGGCTCCAATATGTTACCATGGCAGCCAGGACCCTACTGAATCCCTCGCTGCCATTGTAAGATGGTAAGAGTGTAAGATCCTATTCACCCTAATTAGGCTGACTAGGACAAGGGATCAAAAGATCCCAGGTTCTAGCGCCTATTGGGGGAAATGGTTATTAAATAAAAAGTAAAAAAAAAAACACCAAAATATTAAGTATAAATCGCCCCCTTTCCCAATTTTACATATAACATATAAAATCAATAAAGAAATAAACATATTTCATATCGCCACGTCCGAAAAGTCCAAATTCTTAAAATCTCAAAAAATATCTCCTATCCGCTGAACGCCGTAACAGGAAAAAAAAAAAACTGCGCGATTCCCCATTTTTTTTTTGTCGACTTTTCACCTCAAAAAATGAGATAGGACTGTTCGATTATGGGCCAGACCTTCCATAAAATGCGGAATGCACACTGCTTTTTTGAGGTTTTTATTTTTTTTAATGGTATAGATGAGTATCTCAATACTTTTTTATGGTATCAAAATTTTGGTATCGTGACAACCCTAGTGTAAACCCGTCTTTTCTGGGTGATCTGATTATTGCATGACCCCGCAGCATACTGAGCGTATCTGTTTGGTGTGATAGTAACTTTTATTTATTACTGCGCAGTGTAAATGCACAAAAAGATCAACCATCAAACAAGTGGTGACCAATGGCCACGTAATTCTTAACTAAAACACTTTTTGCAGGTGGGCGTGGCTTGTCCGTATATGTTCAGCGCCATTTTGTGGCCTCACCCAAGAAATTCAATGCTACTTTTACTCCTCAGGCTAGGCAATCACTAGCTGATCGGCAGGAGCCCAACACTGTCCATCAGCCCGGACGCAGCAGTTACACAGCTCTGTTCACTAGGTAGTGGATGGAGCTCATTACTACAGTCTGCGCCCATTGAAGTCAATGGAAGCAGCGCTGCAGTCACCTTCCGGACCGTAATAGACAGATGTGTAGTTCTGACACTGGAGCTATTGCCAAAGGGGTATCAGACCTCCACCAGTCAACTACTGACGGCCTACCCTGAGGATAGGCCATCAATTTGTAAAAGCTGGGAAACCCTTTAACCTAGGGATGGCATTTATGAGCATGAAGCAGGTTAGGCTACTTTCACACTGGCGTTTCTGGGTCCGCTTGTGAGATCCGTTTCAAGGCGCTCACAACCGGCCCAAAACGGATCAGTTAAGCCCTAATGCATTCTGAATGGATAAGGATCCGTTCAGAATGCATCAGTTTGGCTGCGTTTGTCCTCCGTTACGTTTTTTAGACGGTCACTAAAACGCAGCTTGCAGCCTTTTTGTGACCGTTTGACGATGCGGAGCCAAACCAATCCGTCTAGACTTACAATGTAAGTCAATGGGGATGGATCCGTTTTTCACTGACACAATATGGTGCAATTGAAAACGGATCCGTCCCCCATTGACTTTCAATGTAAGTCAGGATCCGTTTTGACTTAGACTTTTTTTTTTTTTATGAATAATGCAAACAGATTGCATTATTCGTGCGGATTCGTCTGTGCAGATACAAGACAAATCCGCACAAAACTTGAAAGTAGCCTTAACCAGTTCAAGACTGGGCCATTTATCCCGATTCCTGACCCGGCTCATTTTTAGTTTTTTTTTTTACAACTTGGCTTTGAAAACCTTAGGCTACCTATACATGGGTGCGGATAGACTTGCAGGATTTTCGTGCAGATTTCTGTGTGTTTCTGCTTACTTGCGGATTTGATGCTATTTTGGCATTGAAAAGGGTTACGTTCGCACCAGAAATCGCACAAACAATTGAAACACTGGATTTCAAAATTCGCACTGCTAGTCAATTCCCACACCTAAGAATAAAGCACCGTGTACATGAGATTTGTCTAATCTCCTACACTTCACTGGTACTGTGTTAGGCCTCATGCACATGACCGTTGTTTTGCTCCTCATCCGGCTTGGATGTGGACCCATTCACTTTAATGGGGCCGCAAAAGATGCGGACAGCACTCCTTGTGCTGTCCGCATCCGTTGCTCCGTTCCGTGTTCCGCCAAAAAAATATAACCTGTCCTATTCGTGTCCGTTTTGCAGACAAGAATAGGCAGTTATATTAATGGCTATCCGCGCTGTTCCGCAAATTGCAGAACGCACATGGACGCCATCTGTGTTTTGCGGATCCGCAATTTGCGGACCGCAAAACACACAACGGTCGTGTGCATGAGGCCTTACACTAGTTTTTCCGCACAAGAATCCACACAGTAAAACGCACATAGTCCACAATCTGTGCAGGTGGCCTTAAAGTGGTTGTCCAGGTTCAGAGCTGAACTCGGACATATCCCCTTCTCCCCCCACTCAGCCCCTCTGACATGAGCATTTCATGCTCCAGTGCTCCCCCTTTCCCTGCGCTGTACAGTATAGCGGAGGGCAAGGGCTTTTTGGTTTACATTATTGCACTGCTAGGCGGAGGCTTCCACCTAGCAGTGTCCCCGGTGACATCACCTACGCTAATGGCCGGGCTTTAGCGCTGCCCTAGCCAGAGCCCCCTTAACTTTTTTTCCATCTAGTTACGTAAACAATTTTTGGCAGCTTTTTTCAGCGATACAAAGGGCTTTATTTTTTTTTAGGATTTTTATGTTTTTATTTTTTATATACAGGACAATGTAAAGAAAAAGGGTGAAAATAGTTTCCACATTTTTATCATTTTGTTTTCCTAATAGTACATTGTGCAACTAAAATACTTTATGTAAGTTGCAGCTTCCTGATCTGTATACAGCGATGGGGAGGTGAGGGATGGTAACAGAAAATGTCCCTGCCGTCCCTATGCTGTGCCTTAGGGCTCCTTTTTCACGAGCGGATGCCGTGCGGGTCATCCGCTGCGTGAAAGAGAGCCAAGCCCCGTTCCGGACAGCAGAGACACGGGGCAGTAACATGATTGATAATGCTCTTTGCCTCTCTGTGACCTTTTTACTACAAAATCACAGTGAGATAAAGTTGTTACTGTGATTTTGTAGTAAAAAGGTGACAGAGAGGCACAGAGCATTATCAATCATGTTACTGCCCCGTGTCTCTGCTGTCCGGAACGGGGCTTGGCTCTCTTTCACGCAGCGGATGACCCGCATGGCATCCGCTCGTGTGAAAGAGCCCTTACTGTCACTGACTCTTCAAGGACTTCAAAACCGTCTTTGCAGAGGTAAGTGCCGAGCTCTCGGACTGATATAGTCAAAGGAAGGCAGGCCACAGCAGGATCCCCCCTAAAGTGTCCCCAAAAAAATAAAATAAAATCACTTCACGTGACTGGAGGGTCGCTTAGCCGAAAAGGTAAGTGGGCAAGATCTTTCAGTGTGTGCCGAAATATTGACACAAAGTAAACAACCAAATTTGTCATCCAGCCTCAGCCACTGTGATAAAGGTGATCCATCTTCAGACTGGTCTGTTTGCATTGTCTGGATCAGGGATTAGCACTTATCTCCAACTGCCGTCAAACTACAACTCCCAGCATGCACACATAGTTGGCTGTTCTTGTAACTCCCATAGAAGGAGGATTGTGGGAGTTGTAGTCTCGGAACAGCTGGAGTGCGAAGGATTAGTACATCTGCCCCGCGGTCCTGTCACGTCGCTGTGCTCATACAGAAGACGTCTTGCTGTGAGTCATATTCCTCTCTCAGTCCCAATGTGAAGAATAAATCGGTTTCCTCCGCTGACGTCAACTGTCGGTTGGCACCTGCTTTATGTTACGGGTGAGGAGCCTGAACAGTGAAGTTGTAGGAGGCACATTTTATCTACAGCAGCCAGACTCCAAAAGACAGGAGATCGAAACACTTTTTCTTGAAATGTGTGATTTTATATTTTTTTTTTCATGTCGCTGCTTTCAAAGACCTTTTCATTGGTACCATTTTGGGGTAGATACTATTTGATTGCTGTTTAAGTTTCAGGTTTATTTGTCACACCCAGTGCAGTACATTATATCATGTTTTTTTGGGGGAATTAGGCCTTATTCACTTGTTCGTGAAATTCTTGATAAGAGGGTCAGTGATTCATCCGTGAAGAATCTGTGTTTGGTCCGTGGGTCCGTTTTTTTGCGCTCCCATTTGTCATCTGTGATACCAGTTGACATGGTAGCCCCAGTTAAGCCTCATTCACACGTCCGTGCTCAAATCCATGAGCAGGTGGTCAGTGATGCATCCGTGAAGCTGTCTGTGAAGGGTCAGTTTTTTGCTGTCCGTGTTGCATACGTGTTTCACTGACACTGAACAGCAGAATTTTTTTTTTCTTTCAAAGCATCTCTTGTTAATGATCCGTGAAACACGGATGCAACACGGACCCATAGACTGTAATGGACGTGATGGATCCGTGAACATGGACAAAATAGAGCATGCATCTTTGCTAAAAACACTGACCCACGACTGTGCTTAAACACTGATGTCTGAATACACACATTAAAATAAATGGGAACGTGTGCTGTCCGTGGAGAACACGTACAGCACACGTCCGTGTAACGCTGACGAGTGAATGAGGCTTTACAGGGAGAATACAGCCCCTAGAGAGGATATACAAGGTTGTACAGCGCTAGGGCTCATGCACATAAGCGCTCAGTGCCCATATTGCGGACCATAAACGGCCGGACCCCACTATAGGGGCACTGGCCGTGTGCACTCCGTGGTACAGATGCGGACCCTTTGACTTGAATGGGTCTGCATCCGCCAGATAGGACTTCACCTATCTTTTTGTGGTCCGTCCCTCTGCACCGCCAAAAGAATAGAACATGTACTATTTTTTTTAGGATGTGGAACATCTCTTGTAGATCGCTGACCCATTCAAGTCAGTATGTCCACGATGCACACAGACGGTGCCTGTGCATTGTGGACCGCTATTTTTGGTGTGCATGAGCCCTTACTGCAGAGCTGATCTTGTGCAGACATCTGGCCCCCCATGATCACGGGATCGCTAGGACTGGAGCAGCATTGCCACTTCCTGACCTTTTGACACAGAGCTTATTGAGCGCTGTGTATGCAGCAGTGGGGTAGGCAGATGCAGTAAGTAACTGTCCCTGACTTCTCTTTGGGGACCCCTACTGTCCCCAGCCGTGGCTGTACTGCAGCCAGCGAGTATGCAATACTTGGGCACCGACCGTTTGCAAACCCCACATCACATATGCGGACCCATTCACTTGAATGGATCTGCGGTGCGGAACAGGGGCACGGAAGCATTTTGGAGTGTTTCCATGGGGTTTCTGTCCATGCCTCCGCAGCGCAAAAAAGTAGTGCATGCACTACTTTTTTGCGGTGTCAAGCATCTGATGCGGATCGTGGACCCCATTCAAGTGAATGGTTCCGCGTCCGCATACGGCGGCCTTGCGGCCGGTGCCTGTGCATTGCGGACTGCAATTTGCGGTCCGCAGCACGGGCTCGGCCAGCACACATTCGTCTGCATGAGCTCTGAGGCTGGGTTCACACTTGAGCGTTTTACAGCGCGTTCAAACGCGCTGTAAAACGCTCAACACATGAAAACCAATGCTTCCCTATGGCCCTGGTTCTCACTTGAGCGTTTTACAGCGCTGAAAAACGCGCTGTAAAACGCCCTACGCTCAAACAAGTACTTGAGCTTCTTTGGGGCGTTTTGACGCGCGTTTGTGACCATAGGACATTGCAGTCAATCACACAAACGCGCGTCAAACGCGCGTTTACTATTGCAAAAAACGCTCGCCAAAAACGCGCGTCAAAAACGCGCGTTAAACGCGCATATCAAAGACGCTCAGGTCTGAACCCAGCCTAAAGCTAAGGCTTCGTTCTGAGATCTGTGAACAGCCTGCCGAATCCTCTCTAATTTTTTCTTTGACCGGTCGACAGCATTTGCACCGGATCTCCGAAACTGAGATGTGAATGCAGCCTAAGTTACACAAGAACCAGCATCCTGTGTTAATTTCCAGTATTATGCAGCTCTCTTAGGCTCAGTTCACTTCTGCGCTGTGAACTCCGGCAGAGGAACAGACTGCCAGAGTTCACCGTATGCGGCAGCATTGCCGGATACCACTGCGCACCGCCGGATCCCCATTCACTGCAATGGGATCTGATGGTAATCCGGCTGCTTTCCGGCATATATGCCGACTTTTGGCAAGACAAATAATGTTGCGTGTAGCGTTTTTTCCAGGCTGAAAGCCAACATGTACGCCGGATACAGTAACCGGATTACAGTGCCAGAGCTCAAAACGCAGATGTGAACCTGGCCTTACTAACTCCTAATAAACCAGGCGGGTGGACAGTGATAATAGTGGTGTATGTCTGGATGGACCTCACACCCTTGTTATACTGTAAATGTCAGTGTAGTGTTGTGTATTGTACCTTCATGTTGCTGTATTATGCAGTCTACGTCCTCGGTCTTTACATGTCGTACATGCCGATGTCCCTATGCAGAGCTTATAATAGGCTGCACAATGTTTGGTCAGGGGGTACTTGGTTTTGGCACATTGAGACCACTGGTCTGCAGTCGTAGCTGAAGCCCTGGAATTTACCTTCTCCTTAACAAACATGAGCCGTACTCTTTCTTCCCACAGGGGAAGGATCGCGTTGCAGAATAAATGGCTCTTTTTGTGCATATTCTTTGGCGGTTCATCAGTGTTATTTCTTCCGTTGAATCCTGTCTGGCAGAGAAAGTTCTGGTTACTTCAGGGTGGTTCTGCTAAAGCCTTTTACCTCTTATGTTTGGAGGGGTAAACATGTTTGCAGAACGCTAGGATTTAGCTTGGCTCACTACTGAAGCTCTGCGATAAATTTATATCTGTGTTGGCGTGGACATCTGGAAAAGAAGGATCAGCATGTTGGAGCTTAATCTGCCCGATCCTTTGTTCCTTTGGGAGATGAGCTCTGCCAGAAGTGTCTGGTAATGACATATTTCCCCCCACCCTCTCTCTATTGTATTATACATTGATCCTAGCATTCATGTGGACCTGTCACCGCTCCTGACATGTCTGTTTTAGTATCTACTTACATCCTCCTGGAGCATCTATTCTTATGAGGGTCCATTCACACGTCCGTAGTGTGTTTTGCGGATCCAGAGCAATCAGACGCCTTGTATTTTTTTTTTTTCTTGAAGATGTTTCATTAGTCATCTGACTGGCTTTCTCAATTAGAATGGGTTGTCTGAGAAATCTTTGGCATTAAATACTGGTGTCTCGTTCTTCATTTATGGTAGCAAGATGTTGATTGCATTTGCATGACTGAGGCTATTAGAGCTCAAGCACACGACCGGTTGCCGGCCGGGCCAGTATTGCAGCCCGCAAACAGCAGGTCTGCAATATAAGGGCCCTGGCCGTTTTTGCACCACATCACGGAGGCAGACCCATTCAAGTGAAATACAGAAGGTGCGTAACGGAGGCACGGAACCCCACGGAAGCACTATGGAGGGGTTTCTTTCCGTGCCTCCGCACCACAAAAAATACATGTTCTATTTTCCCTTTCATCCTCCATGACGACATACCATGAGAGATGACCCGCCTCCAACCAGGTAGGGACAGGGAGAATAAATTTGACCCTCCTTCGGCTCATTCTCAATGTCTTCCTGTCCCTCCAGGTGGGAGACGGATTATTCCTCACGGCACTTGCTGTGGGTCCTCTTCTGTGAAGGGAGGCAGAGGTGGCTATACTGGATTCATTATGCCTAGGCACGTGAGGGACGCAGGCAGCACCCGTTCCCTAGTTGGGTTATTGAGGTGCTGGGAGTAAGGGGGACAGACCTTGCAGAGGCCTGACAGTATGTCGGAATTAGGATCAGGCCAGATGGAGCCCTCTATGGGTCCTGCTATTGTTACTTCCACTTGGGGTTGGGTGAAAATCGCAAGCAAGTGCGGATGCGGTGCGATTTTCACGCACGGTTGCTAGGAGACGATCGGGATGGAGACCCGATCATTATTATTTTCCCTTATAACATGGTTATAAGGGAAAATAATAGCATTCTGAATACAGAATGCATAGTAAAACAGCGCTGGAGGGGTTAAAAAAAATAAAAAATAATTTAACTCACCTTAGTCCACTTGATCGCGTAGCCCGGCATCTCCTTCTGTCTCCTTTGTTGAACAGGACCTGTGGTGAGCATTAATTACAGGAACAGGACCTTTGATGACGTCACTCCGGTCATCACATGGTACGTCACATGATCTTTTACCATGGTGATGGATCATGTGATGACCGGAGTGACGTAATCAAAGGTCCTGTTCCTGTAATTAATGCTCACCACAGGTCCTATTCAACAAAGGAGACAGAAGGAGATGCTGAGCTACGCGATCAAGTGGACTAAGGTGAGTCAAATTTTAGTAAAAATTTTTTTAACCCCTCCAGCGCTGTTTTACTATGCATTCTGTATTCAGATTTCTATTATTTTCCCTTTATAACCATGTTATAAGGGAAAATAATACAATCTACAGAACACCGATCCCAAGCCCGAACTTCTGTGAAGAAGTTCGGGTTTGGGTACCAAACATGCGCGATTTTTCTCACGCGAGTGCAAAACGCATTACAATGTTTTGCACTCGCGCGGAAAAATCGCGGGTGTTCCCGCAACGCACCCGCACATTTTCCCGCAACGCCCGTGTGAACCCAGCCTTAAGGAGACGGAACATCACAATAATCCCCTACCTAGACGATCTTCTAATCGTGGGAGACTCAAAAGAATGTCTAGAAAATAATCTATTTCAAACTTGTCAGACTCTGTATCAATCAGGTTGGGTGATAAACTGGGAGAAATTAATCCCCTGCCCTTCGCAGAGTTTACATTTTTTAGGTGTTCGTCTGGATTCCACCCTTCAAAAAACTTTTCTTCCGACCGAAAAGTTCACAGGAGTAATAGGGAAAGCCTCAAGCTTCCAAAATCAGTCAGTCTGTACGATCAGCGAAGCTATGAAACTGTTGGGCACACATCATGTATTTCCGTAGTCAAATAGGCCCAATTCCACACTCTGATCCTCCAGCAGTGGTTGTTAGGGTGTTGGAACAGAAGTCAGGAATCTCTAGTTCAAACAGTTCAGATTCCCCTTTGGGTAAAACATTCCCTACAGTGATGGATAAATACAGATCACCTGAGGGAAGGAGTTGCCTGGTCTCCCAGTCATCTTCAGGTTATCACGACCGATGCAAGTCTGTGGGGATGGGGAGCTTATTGCTCTCATCACTCCTGTCAAGACCAATGGTCCGAGGATCAGATGAATCTCTCATCAAACCAGAGGGAATTCTCTGTGGTTTGGGAAGCTCCAAATGCACTATCCCAATATATAGTGGGGAAGGACATTTAAATAAGATCGGACAACATGACGGTAGTAGCCTATATAAACCATCAAGGGGGAACAAGAAGTGTGGGATTAAGTTGAATGGCAGAAAAAATATTTTCCTTGGCGGAGGCTCATCTAAAAGGGTCTTTAAACACAAAGGCAGACTTCTTAAGCAGGGTATCACTGAAGTCAACAGAGTGGAGTATAGAGAAACAGGTCTTTCTACAGATAACAGCTTTATGGGGGACCCCACAAGTGGATCTGTTTGCCTCCGCAGTAAACTCAAAATCAAAAAATGATTTTCCCTAAACCCCTCGACGGGAACATAGGGGTGGATGCCCTGTCCCAAAAATGGGACTTTCACCTAGCATATGCTTTTCCTCCCTTTCCACTGATACCCAGGGTGCTAAAAAAGATCCGTCAGGACAAGGCCCATGTGATATTGATAGCACCATTGTGGCCGAAAAAGTGATGGTTGCCTCTACTAAAATTCCTGTCAGTACAGAGCCCGTGGATTCACCTCCCCAAGGTGGAAAAATTACATCTGGCTGCTTGGAACCTGAGAGGCTAACTTTAAGAGCTAAAGGCTAATCAGACTCCATAATTAACACCATGGCAGCCAGCAGGAAGATTACCTCCAAGATTTATTCCAAGATCTGGAGAAGGTTCTGCGGCTGGTGTTCCCAATCCAAAAATGTATCCCAGGAGTTCTCTATTCAAACTATTTTGGGATTTTTACAATCTGGATTTGAGAAAGGATTGTGTCCAAATACCTTACGGATCCATATATCAGCATTAAGTTCCGTGTTTGATAAAGAAAATTGCAGACCATCCTTGGGTCATCCGGTTTTTGAAAGGGGCAGATAGATAAAGAACCTTTCTAAGGCTACTTTCACACTTGCGGCAGTGTGATCCGGCGGGCAGTTCCGTCGTCGGAACTGCCCGCCGGATCCGCCGATTTGGATGTGACTGAAAGCATTTGTGAGACGGATCCGGATGTGGATCCGTCTCACTAATGCATTGCAAGAACGGACCCGTCTCTCCGCTTCTCATGCGGACAGACGGATCCGTCTTGTATTTTTTTCACATTTTTACCGGTCTGCGCAGGCCGGAAGGACAGATCCGGCATTCCGTTTTTTTGAATGCACTAATGCATTCCTATGGGGGAAAATGCCGGATCCGGCATTCATGCAAGTCTTCAGTTTTTTTTGCTGGAGATAAAACCGTAGCATGCTACGGTTTGATCTTTTGCCTGATCAGTCAAAACGACTGAACTGAAGACATCCTGATGAATCCTGAACGGATTGCTCTCCATTCAGAATGCATGGGGATAAAACTGATCAGTTCTTTCCGGTATAGAGCCCCTGTGATGGAACTCTATGCCGGAAAAGAAAAACACTAGTGTGAAAGTACCCCAGGACCTGCGGTTCCTCCGTGGGATCTTAATCTAGTCCTGTTTGGGTTAACTATAGCCCCCTTTGAACCTCTCTTTCAGAAGATGGTTTAAAATATATTACACTAAAAACTTTATTTTTAGTGGCAATTACCTCAGCAGAAATTCAGGCCCTAAAAATTGTTGACCCATTCTTTACTGTGTTTCCTGACAGAGTTGTGTTTAGGTTAGACAATTCCTTTCTCCCTAAAGTTGTTACTAATTTTCACAGCCAGGAGCAAATTACAGCTCCCTCTTTCTGTTCTAATTCAAAATCGGAAGAGGAAGTTAAATTCCACAAGCTAGATGTGCGGAGAGCCATCCTGGCTTATCTAGAGGCCACAAAACCCTTCAGGAAGTCAAACTACTTGTTTGAACAGTTCCTAGGGACTTATAAGGGTCATAAAGCCACAAATAATTCCTTGTCCAGATGGATAAAAATGGCTATATCTGAGTCCTATGATACCTTGGGTGTGACCCCACCAAAAAACTGGAAGGCCCATTCCACAAGATCAGTCTAAACATCCTGGGCAGAAAAAGCAAATGCTTTTATAGAACAAATTTCTAGGGCAGCAACATGGGCAAGCCCTCATACATTTACCAAACATTACAGAGTGGCTACGAGGGCTAATCAAGACCTATCTTTCGGAAGGAAAGTTTTGCAGGCCATAGTCCCTCCCTAAGCAAGAATTAATCTGTTATATCGTTGCGGTCGCCAATGCATGGAACGACTGAGCAACGGCCGTGTACATGAGGCCTTAGGTGTGATTAAACTGACACGTGAGAGATGTTAGAACAGCATTGTAAGTAGCAGATAATAGATGTCCCATCCCTCCACCTCTGTTCAAGCTTCTCACACTTCTTATGCACCAGTCCTCTGTGTCTAAAGGGCCCTTTGCACGGGCCGAGAATCCGCCAGATAATCGCTAATGAGTGTTCATGGGAACGCTTGTTAGCAATTATCTGGCAGTATAAGGGTGTCTTCAGAAAATTCCACAACTGAAAATCAGTTCCATTCACCTTAATGGGGCTTGCAGAAATCCATGTACTCGCTGCCCCATTCAAATGAATGGGACTTATTTTCAGTCGCGGCATTTTCTGCCACAAAATCTGCCGCGTGTGAAGGCACCCTAAAGATGCTACCGATTACCCGATGACCGAGAGAAAAGCTCGTTCATCGGGTAATTGGGTCGTTTGTGCAAACACCTAAATAGTTGTTTGCCAGCAGCAGATCATGCCATCTAATCGCACTCTACTGAAGGAAAATAACTAGTCTGTATGGGGACGAGCGATGGTATTATTACCGATCGCTTCTCCCCACCCTGTGGAGGAGATTGCTGCATGTAAGTGCAGCGGTCTTCTCCACTGACGAGAAGACGATTGTCAGGAAGGAACGCTTCCTTCCTAACAATTGCCTGCAAAATTGGCCAGTGTAAAGGGACCTTTAGGCTGCGTTCACACGGGCGAGTATTCCGCGCCGGTGCAATGCGGGAGGTGAACGCATTGCACCCGCACTGAATACCGACCCATTCATTTCTATTGGGGTGTTCACATGAGCGGTGATTTTCACGCATCACATGTGCATTGCATGAAAATCGCAGCATGCTCTATATTCTGCGTTTTTCACGCAACGCAGGCCCCATAGAAGTGAATGGGGTTGCGTGAAAATCGCAAGCATCCGCAAGCAAGTGCGTATGCGGTGCGATTTTCACGCACGGTTGCTAGGAGACGATTGGGATGGAGACCTGACCATTATTATTTTCCCTTATAACATGGTTATAAGGGAAAATAATAGCATTCTGAATACAGAATGCATAGTAAAATAGCTCTGGAGGGGTTAAAAAAATAAATAAAAATAATTTAACTCACCTTAGTCCACTTGTTCGCGCAGCCCGGCATCTCATTCTTCTGTCTTCATCTGTGCTGTGAGGCAAAGGACCTTTTGTTGACGTCACTCCGGTCATCACATGATCCATGATCATGTGATGGATCAGGTGATGACCGGAGTGACGTCACCACAGGTAATGTTGCTGCACAGCTAAACATGCGTGATTTTTCTCACGCGAGAGCAAAACACATTACAATGTTTTGCACTCGCGCGGAAAAATCGCGGGTGTTCCCGTAACGCACCCGCACCTTTTCCCGCAACGCCCGTGTGAACCCAGCCTTAGGGTGCATTCACACGATTGTTAAAAAAAGCCATATGACAGCTGTTTTTTTAATAGCCATTACACAGCAATTTTCAGAACCATTGCAGCCTATGGGGCTATTAAAAAAATAGAACATGTCCTGTTGATGGCCATTTTGACAGCCAAACGGACCCCATTGAAATCAATGGGCCTGTTTTTATCGTCCATTTAGACAGAAGTACACCCGTCTAACAGCCATTAAAGATAGGTACACTGTGTGAAAAAAAATATATATACTACTTGGGTACTGGAGGCAGTAGCACCTGACACTCCCAGCTTTGTGACTTCACATGATCAGGCTGGGAGCGTTAGGTCCTGCTGCATGCAGTGTCGGCACTATGGGGACAGGGGTTTGGCGGCACTATATATACGCCTCCCTACAAGGGAGGCAAATATTTATACAGTTCCCAATCATGGCTGCTCAGAATACCTGGGACCTAGTTAGTATGGACTCTACAAAAAGCATTGATTTTTATTGATTGGAGAGGAAGTTCTCTCTGTATACTTCCCTTGTGATCCCTCATGGTGTGTGATAGTGGTCGGCAGGCAGCCAGCTGCTTAGTCAGCCTCGCATGTACATGGTGTTGAACAGGATGCAAATTGGTCTTATAAGGCTAGGTACATTTTACATTAGGAGGCTCCGTCACAGATTCTGTCAGAATGAGGGACTCTATAACAGAGGCCTGTCTGACCCCATAACAGTCAGTGGGGTCTGCCATGCACCATGCTTAAAGGGAGTCTGTTTTCTATTTTACTGATGTAAAGCTGCTCAAATCACACTGTAGGTCACAAATGGTACCTTTTAGGGTTGTCCCGATACCACTTTTTTAGGACCGAGTACAAGTACCGATACTTTTTTTCAAGTAGTCACCGATACCGAATACCGATACTTTTTTTAAATGTCATGTGACCGTTTTGGGGGATCTGTGGATCTGTGGATGACGCACTGTCATGTGGGGGATCTGTGGATGGCACTGTTATGGGGGACCTGTGGATGGCACTGTTATGGGGGACCTGTGGATGGCACTGTTATGGGGGACCTGTGGATGGCACTGTTATGGGGGATCTGTGGATGGCACTGTTATGGGGATCTGTGGATGGCACTGTTATGGGGGATCTGTGGATGGCACTGTTATGGGGATCTGTGGATGGCACTGTTATGGGGGATCTGTGGATGGCACTGTTATGGGGGATCTGTGGATGGCGCTGTTATGGGGATCTGTGGATGGTGCTGTTATGGGGGATCTGTGGATGGCACTGTTATGGGGATCTGTGGATGGCACTGTTATGGGGATCTGTGGATGGCACTGTTATGGGGGATCTGTGGATGGCACTGTTATGGGGGATCTGTGGATGGCACTGTTATGAGGATCTGTGGATGGTACTGCTATGGGGTGGGATATCTGTGGATGGCATTGTTATGGGGTGGGGGGATCTGAGGATGGCATTGTTATTTGGTGGGGGATCTGTGGATGGTGCTGTTATAGGGGATCTGTGGATGGAACTGTTATGGGGAGGATCTGTGGATGACACTGCTATATGTCATCCACAGATCCCCCTCATAACAGTGTCCCCCAATACACCGGGCCCCGCCGCTCACCGAAGTATTTATAAACGTGAATCCTTATCCTGTTATTAAGTTGAACTAACGCTGCCCTCTCCCATGTCCCCCTGTATCCCCACAGCACTTACTTAAGCTTCCATAGCAGGCAGAGCGGACGGCACCAGTAACGTCACTCACTGACGTCGCGCGTCTGCTCCGCCTGCTTCACTCATAAAGTGGGCGGAGCAGGCGCTCTACGTCAGTGAGTGACGTTACTGCTGCCGTCTGCTCTGCCTGCTATGGAAGCTTAAGTAAGTGCTGTGGGGATACAGGGGGGACATGGGAACATGGGAGAGGGCAGCGTTAGTTCAACTTAATAACAGGATAAGGATTCACGTTTATAAATACTTTGGTGAGCGGCGGGGCCCGGTGTAAGAGTACAGTGACTGCACCGGGCCCCGCCCATAGTTACGCCCATAGTATTCTATTTATGTATTGGGGCGGGGTATCGGCGGCTGAGTACCGCCGAGAAAACTCGGAATCGGTCCCGATACCGATACTAGTATCGGTATCGGGACAACCCTAGTACCTTTTATTGCCTTGTCTCCTGCTCTGATGGTCGAACTTTAAAGGGGTTTTTCCATATCAGACAATAGGAACATATTGCTAGGATATGCCCCCATTGTCTGATAGGTTTGGGTCCCGCACCTACACTGAGAACGGAGCCCCGAAAGTTATGGAGGGCGCACTGCTCATGTGCAGCCGCCCTCCATTCATTTTTAGGGGGCCGACAAATATAGCCGAGCACTGGCTCAGCTATTTCCATCGGCCCTATAGAAATGAATGGGCGAGGTGGCCGTGCAAGCGTGGTGCGCTTCCATTCACTATAACGGGGAGAGCACTTGGTGGTGGCCGGACCCCGGAAAACCTGGAGACCTCCGACCGCCACTTTCCCCGCTCAGTTCTTGGTGTAGGTCCCAGGTGTAGGCACCTATCAGACAATGGGGGCATATCCTAGCGATATGCCCCTATTGTCTGAGATGGGAATACCCCTTTAAAGCCATGTGCAGATGAGCTTGCAAGTGCCCAGGGGTGTTATCGATTGCTGTGAGTGCCCAGACCCCCAAGCGTTGCTCGGCGATAACCGCCCCCCCCTCTGTCTGACTGTAAGCCAGCCTAGTATCCTCCTGACATCACTGTCCTCTGCACCTGAAATCCCGGGCCTGAAATCAACTTATTCTTGCGTTTATCGGAGGAGTAACAGAGAAATGGCAGAATGCAGAGTTCTAAGAAAAATTCTCTAGATAGATCAAAAAATATTGTAGTAGCTGTGAAATAGATTGGTCTCTCAGTTACAGAGGCAGACACATACCAGCTGTCCGTCACCACTGACCGTGAGGAGGCGGCGAGGGGGAGCGCTCACCTCATGAATACGCCAGGTTTATAAGTGTGTATTTTTATTTATTTTTTTGCTCCCGTTAGCCAGATAGCACAATTTATGTGCCATTTGGGCTAATAGAAGAATGGAGCTGTCTCCACAATAAGCCTCCACAGTGGCTCTCCATTTTGGCTCACAGAGGGGTTTCTAAGCCGGGGACCCCGTCTATGATGTCCATGTGGGTAGAGGAGAGCACAGCCTGACTACAGATCTGCTTTGAAATATTGTACAGATTGATATCTTTGTCCCCTCTACGATGTGCTGCCCGGACACGGCATTGCGGATCCGCACTTCCGGGTCCGCACTTCCGTTCCGCAAAAAAATAGAACAAGTCCTATTCTTATCCACAATTGCGGACAAGAACAGGAATATTCTATTAGTGCCGGCAAAATGCGGAACGCACATTGCCGTTTTGCGGATCCGTGGATCAACAAAACACGTTGTGGACGTGTGAATGGAGCCTTAAGGCGGGAGTGTCACATGACACACAGTTATGTTAGCAATGTCAGGTATTTCTCACTAAAGTGAGATATTGGCTAACTCTTTTTTCTGTCATTACTTGTGAACTTCCTGCTGTATTACCCATGAGGTAGTTATTCACACACTTCCTCTTATCTGCCGACCTCATGTTCCGCTGTTAATATTTCTGTCATTTACTAACCTGCTCAGTAGACTGTGTCGGATGCACATTGATGTTTTACGTTACACAATGTGCCCTGTAAGTAGCTGGCCCTCGCCAGAAGCTGGATGCCTTTGTGCTCTATTCAGATGACCACATTGGAAAAACTGCATGCGGTTTTCGAAGCGTTTCCAGTTTTTACTACTTGAGACAGATTGGCCCACATTTAGGCTCCTTGCACACAGATGCAGGCTGCCTTGCAGAAATTCTACACAAGTTTTCTGTGTGCATTTCTGCACAAAAAACGCACGTGTTTCTTGCGGTTCTTAGTGCATATTTGAAGCGGGTTTTTCCGTAGATTTTACCCTTGCATTAAAAAGGGTGCACAAAGAATTGAGATGTTGTGGACTTCAGAATCTGCATGACAGGCCTGAAGGAAAAAAAGCAAATAGGGTCATTTATCAAACTGGTGTAAAGTAGAACTGGCTTCGTTACCCATAGCAACCAATCAGATTCCACCTTTCATTTTTGACAGCTCCTTTGGGAAATGAAAGGTGGAATCTGATTGGTTGCTATGGGCAACTAAGCCAGTTCTACTTTACACCAGTTTGATAAATGACCCCAGAAGTGTACATGAGATTTGTCTAATCGCATACACATTGCTGGGTACTGTATTACGCGGTGTTTTTTCCACACAAGAAAGTATAGGACATTTCCTATCTTTTGAAGAACACGGAAGGGTCCGCACTGTGATGCAGCGTGCACGCGGCCAGGTTCCGCGGTTTGCGCACCACAAAACAGTTACACTCACGTAAATGCACCTTTAGATGAAGCTGAACCTCCACGATTCTGGCTCAAGAACAAAGTGGTGCCGATTAGAACAATTTAGAGTAGGTCTAAAGTTTCTGCTGGGCAGATATATCACGGATTTGGACAGAATTTTCGGCGCATGTGGATACTTTTTTCGATGTAAGTCAACACATAGTGTAATAAACATTAAACAAGACTGGTCTAAAGGTCTTCATGGCAGTGGAAAATTTGACTCGATATATTTCACCTTTGTTTATAAAATAATCAAAATATTTGGAAAAATTCTCAATTTTCTAAATTAGAATTTTTCTACTTTTAAAACATATTAATTCCTCATAAATAGTTATCAATGAACATTCCCCATATGTCTGCTTTATATTGTCATTATTTTGTAAATGTCATTTTATTTTTTTAGGACGTCAGAAGTTTAGAAGCTATTTTTAAAATTTTCTACAAAATTTCCCCCAATTTTTTCTTTAAGCACCAATTCAGTTATAAAGTGATTTTGATGGGCTTACGTAACGGAAACCACCCATAAATGACCCAATTTTAGAAACTGCACCCCTCAAATTAACTTTAATAAACTTTGTTAACCCTTGAGGTGTTCCACAAGAATTAAAGGAAAATAGAGGTGAAATTTCTAAATTTCACTTTTTTGGTAGATTTTTTATGTTAATCAATTTTTTTCTTGCAACACAGCAAGGTTTAACAGCAAAATAAACCTCAATATATTTTAATATGATTCGGCAGTTTACAGAAATACCCCATATGTGGCCGTAAACTGCCCTATGGGCACGTGGCAGTGGTCAGAAGGAAAGGAGCGCCATATGGATTTTGGAGGCAGATTTTGCTAGAATGGTTTTTAGGCACCATTTTGTATTTGAAGAGACCCTTACATACCCCTACAGTGGAAACCCTCAAAAAGTGACCCCGTTTTGGAAACTACACCCCTTAAAGAATATATTAAGGGGGGTTGTGAGCACTTTGACCGCCTAAGCGGTTTACGGAATTTGGAAACACTTGGCTGTGAAAATGAAAAGTTTAATTTCTTCCAATAAAATGTTGCTTTAGCCCCAAATATTTCATTTTCACAAGGGGTAACAGGAGAAAAAGCACCCCATAAATTGTTACCCATTTTCTCCTGAATACGGCAACATATGTGGTGGTAAACTACTGTGGGGGCACATGGCAGGATTCAGAACGGAAGGAGCACCATATGGCTTTTGCATTGCAGATGTTGATGTATTGGTTTACGGGTGCCATTGGTTTTTATTTTTTGAGTGATTGTCTTATGTGGGGACTCATTTTTTTGCAGGATGAGGTGACCATTGGTGCCATTTTGGGGTACATAAGACTTTTTGATCGCTTAGTATTACACTTTTTGTGAGACAAGGTGATACATTTTTTTTTACAGCATTCACATGAGGGGCATATCATGTGATATTTTTATAGAGCAGGTTGTTACGGACGCAGCAATACCTGATATGCCTATCATTTTTATTTTTGTTAAGTTTTACACAGTGAAAGCCTTTTTGAACAGAATAATATCTTGTTTTGCCATTAGTTTTTAATTTTTTGGCCGATTGTCTTAAGTAGGGTCTCATTTTTTGCGGGATGAGATGATGGTTTGATTGGTACCATTTTGGGGTACATAAGACTTTTTGATCACTTGGCATTAGGGCTGCAGTAAACGATTATTTTAGCAATCGAGTATTCTATCGATTATTTTTACGATCAATCAAGTACTCTAAAATAATGTATTGCATTATAAAAACAATATTTTTATTTGTTACAGTGGTATAGCACTCACATAAGGCTTCTTTCACAGCTGCAATATACATTCTGTCAGAAGAACAGCCAGCCATAATATACCATATTGGGTATAGCTTGATACTGCCAGCCGCAGCAGCGATTGACTGTAATGGGGTCCGGCCTTGTTACAGCATTTAAAGAGGACCTTTCACTAGAATAAAAAATCTAAACTAAGCATACAGACATGGAGAGCGGCGCCCAGGGATCTCCCTGCACTTACTGTTATCCCTGGGCGCCGCTCCGTTCTCCCGGTATAGGCTCCGGTATCTTCATATGTTCGGCTCAACTGGGTGGAGCCTGTCAGCGTCTCCTTCTCCCAGGCTGGAGTGCTGGCCAATCGCAGCGCTCAGCTCATAGTCTGAGAGAAAAAAAAACCTCAGAGAGCAGCAGTCACCGGCCATCTTTGTTCCCGCAGTCGTGATAACATGTGATAAGTGCTATTCCAGTGCGTACTTACATCATGCACCAGCATGTGTTGTGGTGTGCCCATCAGCCGTTGCTTCTCCTATAGCTTGGTGCATGCCAACTCACTCTTCTTAAAATGCTCAACAAGGCATCTTACACAAGCCACACTTAGAGATAGCTTGGTGGTTCTTCAGAGCGCATTGCACAACCAAGTTCAGGGTGTGACCTGCACATCGCACCGATGCCCATCCATGTTTTTCTTTTAAAATCTTCACTGCTGCTACAACATTACGGCAATAACATCCTCAAGCCACTCTGCAATATTTGTTCAAGGGGCATCGTAGTTAGGCTGTAGGACTCCATTTCCCAATCCTTCCCAAGAAAGTGACACGTCACCCCCCAGATAAGCTTCTGTAGCAACGCTCGTCCAAATGTCAGTTGTAAGTGCAATGCTGTCAGTCTCCTTAAGAGTATTCCTTAACTTGCCTTTGATTTCTTCATACCTTTTCTCCACAATTTTCATGAAGTAGATTCTTGAAGGAAGAACGTATCTTGGATTGAAAGTGGAAATCATCCTCTGAAAACCTTCATCCTCCACCATGGATAGCAGGCGCATGTCTGTGACAATCATGTTCAGAATGCTGTCTGTAAGCTCAGCTGCTTCATGTGAACGTGATGCATCTGTCCACACATAGCTGTCCATACGTCGCTGTCCACACATAGCTGTCCATACGTCGCTGTCCACACATAGCTGTCCATACGTCGCTGTCCATACGTCGCTGTCCATACATAGCTGTCCATACGTCGCTGTCCATACGTCGCTGTCCACACATAGCTGTCCATACGTCGCTGTGATTTACTGAAAAATAGGTTAAATAAACAATTATTACTACAATACGAAGCCTGTGTGTTGTGTCTGTGTCACTAAGATCATATAACATGTTTGCTTTACTTACCTTGGGTCCGGTCCGCTCGGTGAACTACATGCGTAAGCTGGGTGTTTTCTGGTCAGATGTTGAAGCATTGATGTTGTGCTATTATGGTACGCTAGATCGGTTTTAAAATGGACACACTGTACAGCGTTTTCTTTCTTTTTTCAGCTTGAAAATGATCCCAAACTTTGGACACTCTGTGCTGTTTTCTCTGTCCTGTCTCTTCTGATCAGCCCTCAGCCTCACTATTTTCTCTCTCTTTCTCCATTTCGCAGTTGATGAAGTAAAGTAATACTTCTTTAGGTCTTGCCTCTTGCCCTTTTGCTTTGTGCCACAGTAAAAGTTGAGTTACTTGAGTCATACCTTTTACATGGGGGTAAAATAAGAATTTCAGAAACAAAATATTTTTTATCAGAACACAGATCATCAGCTCAAACTACACCCCCCAGATCAGACTATCACATCTCAGCCAGAGATAAGACACCCCCAAGTCAGTCAGCCTTGCCCTCAAATCAGTCCTCCCATGCCGCAAGCCCACAATCGGACCCCCATGCCAATTCCACCATGATAATCAGACCCCAAGGCTGCCAGCATGTCCCCCAGTGCCTCCATGCCATCCATTGCCAGCCCAATTGCCATGTTTCCCACTCCCCCAGTGCCATCAGATCAGCCCCTGCCTCCATGCCATGTCCCCCACTGCCATCCATTGCCATCTCCCCCTTTCCAAGTGCCTCAATGCCATCTACCATGTCCCCCACTCCCCTAGTGCCATCAGATCAGCCCTTCCATGCCTATCCATTGCCAGCCCAATTGCCATGTTTCCCTCTCACCCAGGGCCATCAGATCAGCCCCTGCCTCCATGCCATGTCCCCCACTCCCCCAGTGTCATCCATTGCCATGTCCCCCTTCCCCAGACCCCCAGTGCCATCAGATCAACCCCTCCATGCCATGTCTCACACTCCCCCAGTGCCATCAGCCCCTCCATACTGATCTATTGCCAGCCCAATTGCCATGTATCCCACTCCCCGACCCCCAGTGCCATCAGATCAGCCCTTCCATGCAATGTCCCCCACTCCCCCAGTGCCATCTGCCCCTCCATGCCATGTTGGCATCCATTGTGTCCCCCTCCCCCAGTGCCTTCATGCCATCCACCATGCCCCCCACTAATCCAGTGCCATCAGATCAGCCACTCCATGCCATGCCCCAGACTCCCATGTCCCGTGCTGTCCAACACCCCCCCCCCCCCCAGTGCCATGAGCCCCTCCATGCCATTGCTAGTCCATGATCATCCATGTCCCCTTTTATCACAGGTGCCCCCTTCAAACATCCCCCCCTCCCCCGCTCACTTTATACTTACCTTTCCTGGCACTGCAGTGCGCTGACATGGAGTCCGCAGGAGATGGACCGCGTCTTCTTCCCAGCATGCACTGGACGGGACCTGACGTCACACACAGCATTAGCCGTGTGTACGCAAGGCCCTGGCCAGTGAGAGGCTTTTCTTCACTCACGCTCCGTGGTCACGAGGATTTTTTTTGCCTCGATTTCATTAGATAGATGAATCGTTTCAGCCCTACTTGGTATTACACTTTTTGTGAGGCAAGGTGAAAAAAATGGCTGTTTTGGCAATGTTTTTATTTTTTATTTTTTTTATGGCATTCAGCTGACGGGGTGGATTATGTGATATTTTTTATAGAGCCGGTTGATACGGATGTGGCGATACCTAATATGTCTACTTTTCCCTTTTTCCCTATTTTTTTACAATTCTTTTTAACTTTATTTTGGGAAAAAGACCCTTTTTTTTTACTTTATTTTTATTACTTCTTTTTTTACTTTATTTTTTGTCCCACTGTGATCCCCTTTACAATGCATTACAATACTTCTGTATTGTAATGCATTGGCTGTAAGTGTATTACCAGTGGATTTCACAGGCTCACACGGAAAGCAGCCACGATGCCTAAGGAAGGCATTGGGCTGCAGTGCAAGCCATCGGGTCACAGCAGCGCGGGGACCCGATGGAAACTCGGCAGGATACCGCACATACCGTTTCACCGATGCCAGCGCATATAGCAAAGGTCCGGCTATCGGTGACTACCGAACCCGTGCAGCTGATCAGAGCTCCGTAGCTGTACGGCGCTGGGATTTGTGACCCTGTTTCCAGCGCCATACATGTACGGCGCTGGTATCCTGTGGGTTAAAGGGCATCTGTCATCAGATTTGCACCTATGAAACTGGCTGACCTGTTACATGCGCACTTGGCTGCTGAAGGCTTCTGTGTTAGTTCCATGTTCATATGTGTCCACATTGCTGAGAAAAATTATGTTTTAATATTTGCAGATGAGCCTCTAGGAGCAACAGGGGTGTCGCCATTACACCTAGAGGCTCTGCTCTCTCTGCAACTGCTGTACCCTCTGCACATTGATTGACAGAACCGGGTAGACATGATGCCGTTTTCACTGCCCGACCCTGTCAAAGTGCAGAGGAAGCAGCAGTTGCAGAAGGAGCACAGCCTGTAGGTATAATGACAACGCCCTCGTTGTGCCTAGAAAATTCACCAGTAAATAGGGACCTGGCTGTGTGCATACAGTAACCCTGGTAGTCGAATCCTCTGCCGGAACAAATTACCAGACTCAGGCCTCTTGCACACAGCCGTTGTGGGTCTGTTCCGTGCATTGGGGACCGCAATCTGCGGTCCCCAATGCACGGGCAACGTCCATGCGGCGACCTTGACAGATCAAGCCCCTGCCTGGTGCGAGCCGACCCTGAACTAGGTACTGACACAAAAGCCAACGGCTGCAGTTTTCTTTTAAAGCAGTTCTTGGAAAAATGTACTTGTGACTTTGCATGTGGTTTTCATAGTCTGCTGGTTATGCTCATTTTAAAATCATTGTATGTCTCAAAAACATGTGATTAATGGCTGCAGTATTTGGACTGGATTTACAAAGGTCTATTTACTTTATCTGCTCTGGTTTTTATTGGCACAAAAACCCCAGCATTTTAATACAACCTAAACATGTCATCTTAGATAAATCCAGTTCCATGTGCCTACATCTATCTCTCCTGACTCCTCCATACACATCAATCCATCGTACATGGTCAGCGTCTAATCTGGGCTCGGCAGGCAGTTCTTGTTTCTTTTGGACTGACCGATACGGTTTACGTCTTGTAGTTTCCGTGCTGCATTGTATATGCACATTTCAGCCTCGTCATTTTGTTTCCTTAGATTTTTGTCACTTTACAGTATTCTGTTCCCTGTGCAGCTTTTTCCAGATTGCTCATTAAAACCCGCCGAATATAATTTATGCAAATTGATGGTGAAGATGGATGAGGTTTGTGAGGAGTTCAGACAGGCACAAAATAGTTTGGCTTCACTCAGTGTTTGATCTGCGGGTTGCTGTACCTACGGAGATAATGAAGGACTTGTAATTGCTATGACATTGTGGTATATGTGCTGTGTTTCTAAATGTTCTAGATGTATATTATGGAGTGGGACTGGGGCCCTATCCTTGTTTCCTGGAGCCACACCAGGTCAGGAACTGTACAGTATTTACATGTTCCCCTCATAATTGGGCAAACGTCTGTATTTCACCCAAACCCCAGAAACATGCTTAGGTTTTTCCTGACGGCACCCCATCAGAAGTTCCGTCACATTGGACAAAAAGACAAAGCACTACATCCAGTCAAATGAAGGACACCATGAGGGCCCTATTAAAACTTAATGAGGTCTGTCATGTGCCGTTGGTGTCCATTGTGTAACGGATCCATCACTGCTCGAATTCTGTTTTTTCCTATCCTCAGAATATGTCATCAATGTCAGATCAGTGGCGTCCAACATCCAGGCTCCCACAGATCACCTGTCTGAGGAGGCCGCTGCGCTCCCATGAGCATCGCATCCTCGTCGCTGCATAGCAAGCACAGCTCTGTCCATTGGATAGTGGCTGTGCTTGGTATCACAACTCAGGTCCAGTCACTTGGCCTCATGCACACGACCGTTCCGTTTTTTGCGGTCCGCAAACTGCGGATCTGAGCAACGGATGCGGACAGCACACGGAGTGCAGTCCGCATCTTTTGTGGCCCCATTGAAGTGAATGGGTCCGCATCCGAGCCGCAAAAACGGCGGCTCGGATGCGGACCCAAACAACAGCCGTGTGCATGAGGCCTAAGCCACGTGGCCGGTGAACGTGATGTTTCGGGTCTAGGAAGGCCTCCTCAAACAGCTGATCAGCAGGGTTCCCTTTAACATGGATATGAACAGTACTGTGTTCTTTTCCTTATTTATTTATTTATTTTTTTGCTGCAGTTTTTATCATAGAAAATGTTGTGGTTCAGTCAACCGTACAAAATTCTCAGCAAAAAAAAGGAAACTAAACCACAACTCAGGTCATATAAAATACTATTTTTATATTTAATTACAAATTCACTTCTGCCGATCACTGACCTCAATGGTCTGGCATCGGCAGCGCGCGATCGAAGTCGGCTGGAAAGATGAGCGAAAAAGCTTTTATTGTTTTCTCAGGGCCCAAACATCTTGCGTTAATAAATAAAAAAATATATGAAATGCAGTGCAATCTGCAGGCAGCATGTCATAAAGCAGGCGCTGAGCAGATTTACATATAGCTTTGTGGGAAAAGATTCCGTACAGCATGTAATTTATACATTTTAAGGGTCCATTCACACGTCCGTAAGTGTTTTGCGGATCCGCAAAACACGGACAACGGCAATGTGCATTCCGCAATTTGCGGACCGCACATCGCCGGCACTATAATCGAAAATGCCTAATCTTTTTTTAACATGTTGGTCTTTATGTGTCTGTTTTAAAACGCCTTGCACACACTGTGGGGCGTATTTATCATAGCCTCGCGGCGTACGGGGCTGGTGTAGATTTCAGATGATAAATGTGATGGGGCCGCTGGCCCTGCCCTCTCCTGACCCTCGCCACTTCCCCTTCTCAGGAAAAGTAGTGAGGCTGGTGGTGAATGGGCACTTAAGCAGTTTGCAACTTTTTTATGCCACAAAAAATGGCGTATTTTAATATTAAATGGGCCTTTGTTTTTGGAATTGCCATTTTAAGAGGGTTTTTTAGTCCTTTGACAATTTTTTTTTTCTTTCAAATCTGTGTTCTGGGTGTGTTTTTTTTTGTTTTTTAGTTTAGACTTTTTCTAATGGCAAAAACAAAGTTGAAAGTAAACTGTGTGATTTTAAAGCCTCATTCACACATCAGTGTTTCGGTCAGTGATTTCCCTCAGTGATTGTAAACCAAAACCAGGATTGAAGCCTCCACAGACATGAGGAATAAGGGAAAGATCTGCACCTGTTCTGTGTTTAGAGCCGCACCTGGTATTGGCTCAAAATCACTGACCGAACACTGACGTGTGAATGAGGCATAAACCCTCTGAAAACTCTTGGAAAAACACATGAACAGCAGCAGTGGGAATCAGTAAAGTGAGTACTGACTGGTTATTATTTTACCCCACTCTGGCCCCACCGGAATACCCCTTTAAAGCTGATGCTACACTGCATTGTCTGTAAGTTGGGGCGACTAAAATAACACCTAATCGTAATGAATAATGCATGTGTGAGATATTGCTTCCAGTAACAGGAAACATGTGACAAGTGCGCCTCGTTGTTACAGAGGATGAGGTTTTACTGTGTAGTTATAGGCATTGTTATTTACGGAAATGAAAATGAAGTAACTTTTTCATCACTGAGTTTGTATCCTAAGTTCACTTTTCTGTAATACAATTGCTACTTTGTAAAAAACAAACAAACAAAAAAAAAAACATGTCCGATACTCGAGGCTAGATGAATAAAATCCATGACGTTACTGTTGAAACAGTGAAATAAAAAGTCCAAATATAGACCCCTCTTCCTGGTCTACGCGTTTCGGCTAGTATGCCTTATTCATGACCCCTCCAGCAGCGGAGAAAAGATATTAACCTTTTGTATACATCAGAATCTGTATTGGAGGATACGATCCTGTCGCTTATTCATATCCTGCGGTTCACTGGACTGTAGTTGCAGAGAGAGCAGAGCCTCTAGGTGTAAGGGCAACGCCCCCATTGCTCCTAGAGACTCATTTGCATATATTAAAACAGCAATGTGGGCACATAAGAACATGGGATGCATGTTGCCAAGTGCAGTTTCACAGGCACAAAACCACTGACCAATGCCCTTTAAAGTGCCGGGACTGCGTAGATATATTGTACGTCTTTTCTCCCTCACTTTCGGATAAATGTCTCCTAATACGTGTTTTTAGTGAACTAGTGGTACAACCCACATATTGCTTGCTGCAAGTAACACACGTTGCCAAATACACAATATTAGTGGTATTACAGTTGATGTCACTGCCAGTATTATATGCGGTTTGTGTCACTGATGATTTAAATTTACTACACACAAGTGAACAACCACCAAAAGAGCGCTTCTATAGTACTCAATAACATGAAGCAGATATCTGATATAAATCCAGAACGCCTACAAACAATATATCGGTCCAAAATAGTATCCATAAATAACAAATGGTAACATGTGCCGCAAAAATAATCTTTATTAAAGCTTATGTTAAATCATAAACACAAAGGCCACCCTCGCCACAACTTCCACCGCATCCTGTACTATAGATCTCAATTATTCATCCTGAAGAAGCGCAGGAATGTATTTCCATATTACTTGCTACAGATGCTATTTGCTACTTTATTTCTATCTTTGTGTAAAAAGTTTTGTTCATGTCTGTGTTGACCTTTCCATTGTTCTGTTCTGTATAAGGAACAGAATAAAAAGTATCCATTAGATTGAACAATGGATGCAAATGGAGCGCTTTCCGTTTCTATCCGTCATCCATTGACTGTAATGTTAAGAACAGAACAGAAACTCCATTCGGTCATATATTTGTTATTTTTGGCAGCAAAAAAAGTATTTCATGTAACGTAACTGATGCTCATAAACACCCATTTAAACAAATAGTATCACATCTGAGATAGCATGTAACAGACGTGTGGCGCAGAGGAGCGGGAAGAGTAGTACCCTTACACTTTGGAGAGGGAGGAGTGGTGACCCCTAGCTCGCCTGGCACTAGCAGGCTACCCTGATGTCCCTAGACGGGCTGCTAACCCGTACGCCGACCATGTACCTCGTCCCTGGCTTACCCTGAAATAAGCCCTAGGTAGTGAGTAGGGCGGTGGGAGCACTAGTCCTCACCACTGATGCCTAGGGTAACAACAGGGAAAGGACAAACAACACAATCCCCGAAGGGAGACAACAAAAACAGAAGTGAACCGGAGATCCAACAGCTCCAGTTCCAACGGCTCCACAGCAACAGTTGTCCACCGGAGGTCAGAATAGAAGATCTGGAAAGAAGGTCTATATCTGGCCACAAGGGAAGCAGAAAGGGAGAATATATAGTAGCTGGGAGTGGCTGACAGAGAACAGCTGAAAGTGGGACAAAAATGATCGCAAACCTAAGCAGGAAAACCCGGACCGGAATCTGTTCTCACCATTAGGTCATGGAGCGATCCCTTGAGAAACCAAGCGCGTAGCCACCCGCTGCGACCTTCTGACCCCAGGCACAACAGTGTCAACGATAGGTCGTGACACCCTCATGACAAATGGGTATTAAAACTGTTGGTTTATTTTTTCCATTTTTCTGATGGAACATAATTAAAGTCCTCGCAGATGTGAACAAGCCCTAAACAGTTATTTAACCACTTAAGGACCACAGGTTTATACCCCCCTAAAGACCAGGCCCTTTTTTACAAATCGGCACTACACTACTTTCACCTATTATTGCTCGGTCATGCAACTTACCACCCAAATGAATTTTACCTCCTTTTCTTCTCACTAATAGAGCTTTCATTTGGTGGTATTTCATTGCTGCTGACATTTTTACTTTTTTTGTTATTAATCGAAATTTAACGATTTTTTTGCAAAAAAATGACATTTTTCACTTTCAGTTGTAAAATTTTGCAAAAAAAACGAGATCCATATAGAAATTTTGCTCTAAATTTATAGTTCTACATGTCTTTGATAAAAAAAAAATGTTTGGGTAAAAAAAAAAAATGGTTTGGGTAAAAGTTATAGCGTTTACAAACTATGGTACAAAAATGTGAATTTCCGCTTTTTGAAGCAGCTCTGACTTTCTGAGCACCTGTCATGTTTCCTGAGGTTCTACAATGGCCAGACAGTACAAACACCCCACAAATGACCCCATTTCGGAAAGTACACACCCTAAGGTATTCGCTGATGGGCATAGTGAGTTCATAGAACTTTTTATTTTTTGTCACAAGTTAGCGGAAAATGATGATTTTTTTTTTTTTTTTTTTTTTCTTACAAAGTCTCATATTCCACTAACTTGTGACAAAAAATAAAAACTTCTATGAACTCACTATGCCCATCACGAAATACCTTGGGGTCTCTTCTTTCCAAAATGGGGTCACTTGTGGGGTAGTTATACTGCCCTGGCATTCTAGGGGCCCAAATGTGTGGTAAGGAGTTTGAAATCAAATTCTGTAAAAAATGACCTGTGAAATCCGAAAGGTGCTCTTTGGAATATGGGCCCCTTTGCCCACCTAGGCTGCAAAAAAGTGTCACACATCTGGTATCTCTGTATTCAGGAGAAGTTGAGGAATGTGTTTTGGGGTGTCTTTTCACATATACCCATGCTGGGTGAGATAAATATCTTGGTCAAATGCCAACTTTGTATAAAAAAATGGGAAAAGTTGTCTTTTGCCAAGATATTTCTCTCACCCAGCAGGGGTATATGTAAAATGACACCCCAAAACACATTCCCCACCTTCTCCTGAGTACGGAGATACCAGATGTGTGACACTTTTTTGCAGCCTAGGTGGGCAAAGGGGCCCATATTCCAAAGAGCACCTTTCGGATTTCACAGGTCATTTTTTACAGAATTTGATTTCAAACTCCTTACCACACATTTGGGCCCCTAGAATGCCAGGGCAGTATAACTACCCCACAAGTGACCCCATTTTGGAAAGAAGAGACCCCAAGGTATTCGCTGATGGGCATAGTGAGTTCATGGAAGTTTTTATTTTTTGTCACAAGTTAGTGGAATATGAGACTTTGTATGAAAAAAAAAAAAAAAAAATAAATCAGCATTTTCCACTAACTTGTGACAAAAAATAAAAAATTCTAGGAACTCGCCATGCCCCTCACGGAATACCTTGGGGTGTCTTCTTTCCAAAATGGGGTCACTTGTGGGGTAGTTATACTGCCCTGGCATTTTCCAGGGGCCCTAATGTGTGGTAAGTAGGTAAATGACCTGTGAAATCCTAAAGGTGCTCTTTGGAATATGGGCCCCTTTGCCCACCTAGGCTGCAAAAAAGTGTCACACATGTGGTATCGCCGTATTCAGGAGAAGTTGGGGAATGTGTTTTGGGGTGTCATTTTACATATACCCTTGCTGGGTGAGAGAAATATCTTGGCAAAAGACAACTTTTCCCATTTTTTTATACAAAGTTGGCATTTGACCAAGATATTTCTCTCACCCAGCATGGGTATATGTAAAATGACACCCCAAAACACATTCCCCAACTTCTCCTGAGTACGGCGATACCAGATGTGTGACACTTTTTTGCAGCCTAGATGCGCAAAGGTGCCCAAATTCCTTTTAGGAGGGCATTTTTAGACATTTGGATACCAGACTTCTTCTCACGCTTTGGGGCCCCTAGAATGCCAGGGCAGTATAAATACCCCACATGTGACCCCATTTTGGAAAGAAGACACCCCAAGGTATTCAATGAGGGGCATGGCGAGTTCATAGAAATTTTTTTTTTTTGGCACAAGTTAGCGGAAATTGATATTTTTAATTTTTTTCTCACAAAGTCTCCCGTTCCGCTAACTTGGGACAAAAATTTCAATCTTTCATGGACTCAATATGCCCCTCACGGAATACCTGGGGGTGTCTTCTTTCCGAAATGGGGTCACATGTGGGGTATTTATACTGCCCTGGCATTCTAGGGGCCCTAAAGCGTGAGAAGAAGTCTGGAATATAAATGTCTAAAAAATTTTACGCATTTGGTTTCCGTGAGGGGTATGGTGAGTTCATGTGAGATTTTATTTTTTGACACAAGTTAGTGGAATATGAGACTTTGTAAGAAAAAAAAATAATAATAATTCCGCTAACTTGGGCCAAAAAAATGTCTGAATGGAGCCTTACAGGGGGGTGATCAATGACAGGGGGGTGATCAATGACAGGGGGGGTGATCAATGACAGGGGGGGTGATCAATGACAGGGGGGGTGATCAATGACAGGGGGGGTGATCAATGACAGGGGGGGTGATCAATGACAGGGGGTTGATCAATGACAGGGGGGTGATCAGGGAGTCTATATGGGGTGATCACCACAGTCATTGATCACGCCCGTGTAAGGCTTCATTCAGACGTCCGGATGCGTTTTGCGGATCCGATCCATCTATCAGTGGATCCGTAAAAATCATGCGGACGTCTGAATGGAGCTTTACAGGGGGGTAATCAATGACAGGGGGGTAATCAATGACAGGGGGGTGATCAGGGAGTCTATATGGGGTGATCACCACAGTCATTGATCATGCCCCTGTAAGGCTTCATTCAGACGTCCGGATGCGTTTTGCGGATCCGATCCATCTATCAGTGCATCCGTAAAAATCATGCGGACATCTGAATGGAGCTTTACAGGGGGGGGTAATCAATGACAGGGGGGTGATCACCACAGTCATTGATCATGCCCCTGTAAGGCTTCATTCAGACGTCCGGATGCGTTTTGCGGATCCGATCCATCTATCAGTGCATCCGTAAAAATCATGCGGACATCTGAATGGAGCTTTACAGGGGGGTGATCAGGGAGTCTATATGGGGTGATCACCACAGTCATTGATCATGCCCCTGTAAGGCTTCATTCAGACGTCCGGATGCGTTTTGCGGATCCGATCCATCTATCAGTGCATCCGTAAAAATCATGCGGACATCTGAATGGAGCTTTACAGGGGGTTGATCAATGACAGGGGTGTAATCAATGACAGGGGGGTGATCAGGGAGTCTATATGGGGTGATCACCACAGTCATTGATCATGCCCCTGTAAGGCTCCATTCAGACGTCCGTATGCGTTTTGCGGATCCGATCCATCTATCAGTGGATCCGTAAAAATCATGCGGACGTCTGAATGGAGCTTTACAGGGGGGTTATCAATGACAGGGGGGTAATCAATGACAGGGGGGTGATCAGGGAGTCTATATGGGGTGATCACCACAGTCATTGATCACGCCCCTGTAAGGCTTCATTCAGACGTCCGGATGCGTTTTGCGGATCCGATCCATCTATCAGTGGATCCGTAAAAATCATGCGGACGTCTGAATGGAGCTTTACAGGGGGTTGATCAATGACAGGGGGGTAATCAATGACAGGGGGGTGATCAGGGAGTCTATATGGGGTGATCAGGGGCTAATAAGGGGTTAATAAGTGACGGGGGTGGGGTGTAGTGTAGTGTAGTGGTGCTTGGTGCTACTTTACTGAGCTACCTGTGTCCTCTGGTGGTCGATCCAAACAAAGGGGACCACCAGAGGACCAGGTAGCAGGTATATTAGACGCTGTTATCAAAACAGCGTCTAATATACCTGTTAGGGGTTAAAAAAAACACATCTCCAGCCTGCCAGCGAACGATCGCCGCTGGCAGGCTGGAGATCAACTCTCTTACCTTCCGTTCCTGTGAGCGCGCGCGCCTGTGTGCGCGCGTTCACAGGAAATCTCGGCTCACGCGAGATGACGCCTATTGGCGTTAGCGTAGCCTGGGGGAGCCGCCGCAATGACGCCTTTCGGCGTTAGCGTGGCGGCAAGCGGTTAAGACATGATGCAGTGTTTGTAATTAAAGGAGTTTTCTGACCTGGGAAATAAAAGGCTAAAGAGGGGAAGTGTCATAAAATAACTGACCTGTTAAATCCTCTGCCGTTCCAGGTCTGGAGCTTCCTGCCAGTCATGGTTTACTTTTCTGCGGTGAAGACACGCCCAGCTACCGATGAGACTGCTCCAGCCAATCACTGACCTCTGCAATGTACAGCATGAGACTGCTGAGGCCAGTGTTTGGCTGCAGCAGTCACAATAACATTTGAGCGTAATACTGAAGTAGGATGCCACCATTGTAACAAGTGTGTTTATGAAATATCATCCCTTTTACATATTCCACAATGAATTGTAAGTGGTATTATGGGTGGAAGCATTTAGACACAAAGTGGCAGACCACGTAAAGTTACAGAGCAGGGCCACCAACTGCTGAGGTGCATAGAAGTTACCAACGATCTTCAGACTGCAGACTTCCAACCTTCATCCGGTATTAACTACTACAGAAAAACTGTGCGCCAGGAACCTCTTTGGCATGGGTTTCCAGCTGCATGCAAGCCTTACATTGCCAAGCATCGGATAGAGTGGTGTAAAGCACACTGCCAGTGGACTCTGGAGCAGTGGAAACGTGTTATGTGGAGTGAGGAATCACTTTTCTCTCTCTGGCAGTCTGATGGACAAGTCTGGGTTTGGTGAATGCCAGGCGAATATTACCTGCCTGACTTCATTGTGCCAACTGTAAAGTATGGTGGAGGAGGAGGGATAATGCTGTGGGGTTGTTCTCCTTAATTCCAGTGCAAGGAACTCTTAATACTACAGCATGCCAAGACAATGTATACAATTGTGTGAAAGCCCTTTTCTGTTCCAGCATGACTGTGTCCCAAAGCACAAAGTAAGGTCCATAAAGGCATGGTTGGATGAGTTTGTTGTGGAAGAACTTGACTGGCCCCCCAAAGAGCCTTCATCTCAAACCCATCAAACACCTTTGGGATGAATTAGAATAGAGATTATGATCCAGACCCTCTCGTCCAACATCAGTGTCTGGCCTCATAAAAGTTCTTCTGGATAAATGTCCACACATTTCCATAGACACACTCCAAAATCTTGTAGAAAGCCTTCCCAGAAGAATGGAAGTGTTTACATGTAAAGGGGGTACCAACTATTATTGCCTATGTATTTTGAATGGGATGTCATAAAAGATCCTGTAGGTGTAATGTGTCGGTGTCCCAATACTTTTGCCCGTGTTGTGTTTGGTATCTGGGTAGCTCTCTCTTTACAATCAGAATTAAGTTTTGCAATAAAGTAGAACATCTGTGGGGAACTAAACCCAGTGGCTCTCTGAAGCATTATCTTATATAGTTTATTCTTCTTTGGTACTGCCACATAAAAAGGCTGGCATAGCAAGGCTAAAACTACAGGACAACAATAGTACTGTACTTGTGGGATGAGCTACTGGATTATAGAAGACCACAGTCCCTGAGATTCTGGGACTTGTCAGCAGAAATCCTGGTTCAGTTGTCATATAAAATTATAATCCATATAGTGAGACAGCTCTTCTTAGGCTACTTTCACACTAGCGGCTCGGACCTCCGACAGGCTGTTCCGTCGGGTGAAAAGCCTGTCGGATCCGCCCTGCCGCCAGTGACCGTGTGCCCCCGGACTGCCGCTCTTTCCCCATTGACTATAATGGGGGCAGTGCGGAGTTCCGGCGGAGGCACGGTGAGAGGCTGCCGGAATAAATGTCGGACATGTCGTAGTTTTATTCCGGCAGCCTCTCGCCGTGCACTGCCGTGCCTCCGCCCCCCCCGCCCCCATTATAGTCAATAGGGACGGAGCGGCAGTCCGGGGGCACACAGTCACTAGCGGCAGGACGGATCTGACAGGCTGTTCATCCGACGGAACAGCCTGCCGAAGGTCCGTGCCGCTAGTGTGAAAGTAGCCTTAGCATGATAATACCCCTGCACTGGTATCTGCTGTTAACAGATGACTTACCCTAAGGCAACAGTAGTAATCTACATGTATGGTGGTCAGTGGTATATAATAGGTTAAAAACACTGGTGTCCAAATGGAAAAAGGTTAGGTTGGATTCCTTGGCGCAAATCTGGAAGGGATTTGTTGGTTATATTCCCTGGTATCCCATACAGATTGGGTTGGTTATTTTCCCTGGTGTTCCTGTGCATAGGTTGAATGGTTTGTCATCATGGAGAACACTTGACAACTCATTTTACTATAAGAATCTAATTCCTGACTGCACAAATTAAATGGTTCCTTAAAAATACCTTGTTGGTATATTTCTGAGTAAGTAGCTTACCGGATGTCTGGTCACAAAGAATCCGTGTAAGTAAGTCAACTGGTGTCTAGCGATCTGTCTCACTGCTGCTTTCAGGTGGGTCATATGGTCTTCTCCACAACATTGCTTACGACAAGCAGATGCTGCCCGGAGATCTCAGTTTTAGGGCCCTTCACACGACCGTATCAGTTTTGCAGTCTGCAAATAGCGGATTTGCAAAACACAGATACTGTTCGTGTGCATCCCGCATTTGGCCCTTCTGCAGATCCCGCACAAATGCCTATTCTTGTCTGCAAAACAGTCAAGGATATGGTCTACTTTTTTGGTGGCACGCGGAATGGACATGGTGCCTCTTTTGCGGCCCCAATTAAATGAATACGGAACAAATATTTGCTTGTGTGAATGCCCCCTTAGAAGGAATATATTTCTTGCTAGCCCTCTCAACTAATGGTAAGATGCAATAGGCATCAAAGATGCAATAGGCATCATGGCAATACATTTTCTAACCCCTTTAACCCCTTAGTGACCAAGCACATTTTTTAAAAATTGCATTCCAAGAGCTAGAACTTTTTTTGTTTTTTTTAAATGTACTTGTATGAGGTCTTATTTTTTGCAGGACAAGTTATAGTTTTTAATGCACCATTTTAAGTTCATGTAATGATTGATCAAAGCCAGCCGTTTAGCTAAAACCCCCTTTGTTTACGTCAGTAAAAACACGTATGGGTGGTCACTAAGGGGTTAATAAATGCTATAAGTTTTTTCCTTTCATGGTAACACAGGGTGGGATATTTGGAGATTTATTAGGCCTGGGGTTTTATACACTAGCCTTAAAGAGGACCTTTCATCTGTTTAGCCCTAGTCTAATTAGGGTCTTACCTTTGAGGGCGACCTCCACTGATGTCACTTTTTTTTTTGTCCGCTGTTGTCCCCCGTTGTTTTCGGCGCCTTATATTCTAATTAGCCTGGCTGTGAGTGCATCCAATCAGAGCGCACCACTCATAGCCAGGGAGGAGCTCATTCTCCCTGGCTATGAGCAGTGAGCTCTGATTGGATGCACTCACAGCCAGGGAGAAGAGAACCGCTCCAGTCTCCGCCTAGTATAACCAAGTCGGCTAATTAAAATATAAGGCGCCGAAATCAACGGGGGACAACAGCAGAAAAAAAAAAGAAAGTGCAATGACATCAGTGGGGGTCGCCCTAAAAGGTAAGACCCTAATTAGACTAGGGTTAAACAGATGAAAGGTCCTCTTTAAATTGAAGATTGTCAGAGTAAAATGTTCCCAATTTATTAAGAGACACACACCTCATAATATTTTTTGTTGTTGTGTAAATCTTTTTTTATTGAATGATTTTCAATACAAAAAAGGCAGGGGTAGAACTGGGGTAGGGAATGGGAAAGGGGAAAACCTGAGGATAAAGTCTCATGACAGATGTACATTCTTAAAATGTTCACAAAATCACAAGTTATTCAGCAAAGCCAAAAGAAGAGGTACCTAAACATTAAAGAGTCTTATACAAAAGCAAAACATCTCATGTAATACCACATTTTATACAATAGGTCTCGGAAAAGAGAAATACATCCTGTCATTAAGCAATAGGCGTGCCATCACCCACATGGGTTAACCTGAACCGTCTCCATGGTTGCCAAAGCTTCACAAATTTTTAATGTTGCCTGGATGCCCAACTGGACAATTCCTCTTTTCTATAGAGTTGGTTTAGTTTATTATACCAGAGATCCATAGAAGGGGGTTCTCTGCTTAGCCAGCTGCTGGCTGCTTGAACTAGTAATGTGGGCAAATTATATCTGGAGGGTGTCCAGGAGGAGTTAGGCAACCACAACAGGACCATCTCAGGGGATAGACTAATCTTGGTGACAATAACTTACATAATATGGAGAAGTGTACCCACCTCATTTCCACATCTCCAACATAAATCAGATTGGGATAGCTGCAGTTGTTTAGGCTTCTGTGGATAATTATACCATCTAGTCATCACCTTAAAAGAATGTTCTTGAGTACGGATACATCGGGAAAACCCATGTGACTTCAAGCGAATGGCCACTGTTTCAGGGTCTGTGAAAGATTTATTTAAGTCTTTTTCCCAGCTTCTCAAGTGGGCCAGAACGTATCTCTGTTTGAATGTTGATATCATATGATAAAAGAGAGAGATCAATTTGGGGGCCATGGGTTCTTTGTCAGTGTTTTTTTTTTTTAGCCATGTCAAATCCTCTGGAATAGCATGTTTAGAAAATTCCCAGTAGGGAGATTTTTAGAGCAAAAGTTGGAGTCAGAGCCTATCTTGGACATAAGATCTCTCACAGTTTAATATTGCAATTTAGACTAAAAGCTGGGGGCGTCCACATGTTATGGGAGAATAAAATAGGGTTGTAGGTGTGCAGGTAATGGCCGAGGTAGGTGGCTAGAGAAAAGAGAAGACATGGTTTGCAGGTATTGAAAATTCAAGTAAACCACTTTGGTCAAGCCACCAGGGGCATTAGAGCGTTTGGCCAATCCCCACAAGCCTGACATTACCTCATAATTAGAGATGATCGAATTTCATGTTATGAAATTCATTCACGCTTCGTTTGGTGGTAAAAGCAGAATTGCGTTATGGATTCCGTTACCACGGACCATAACGCAATTCTATGACGGAATGCATAACGCAAACGGGACGGATCCGTTTTGCAGCCCCTAGACTTCTATTATGACGGAATGAATAACGGAATGCCTCTAAAGCAGTGATGGAGAACCTTTTACAGACTGAGTGCCGAAACTGCAACCCAAAACCCACTTATTTATCGCAAAGTGCCAACACGGCAATTTAACCTGAATACCAATACAGTACCGTATTTTTCGCTTTATAAGACGCACCTGATGATAAGACGCACCTAGATTTTTGAAGTAGGAAAATAAGAAAAAAAATATTTGAACCAAAAGGTGTGCTTTTGCTGGGTTTTGAACTAATGGTGGTCTGTGGATGACGCACTGTTATGGGGGGACCTGTGGATGACGCACTGTTATGGGGGGACCTGTGGATGACGCACTGTTATGGGGGGACCTGTGGATGACGCACTGTTATGGGGGGACCTGTGGATGACGCACTGTTATGGGGGGACCTGTGGATGACGCACTGTTATGGGGGGACCTGTGGATGACGCACTGTTATGGGGGGACCTGTGGATGACGCACTGTTATGGGGGGACCTGTGGATGACACTGTTATGGGGGGACCTGTGGATGACGCACTGTTATGGGGGGACCTGTGGATGACACTGTTATGGGGGGACCTGTGGATGACACTGTTATGGGGGGACCTGTGGATGACACATTGTTATGAGGGGGATGTGTGGATGATACACTACTATGGGGGATGTAGCATCATATATAGCATCTTATGTAATGGGGGTCACTATTCACACAGGGACAATATACTGTGACACATATGATACTGTGACCAGCATAAGATGATCTTATGCTGGTCACAGTATCATATGTGTCACAGTATATTGTCCCTGTGCGAATACTGACCCCCATTACACCTCAGGGGCAGGGCACACAGGAGACTTTATATGTAAAATCTTTTAAATGCTCTGCTTTCTTCTAGACCAGTACTCACTATAAAAGCAGCATGTGACGTCACTCACTCAGTCAGTCACGCTCCTGCCAGCTTCATTAATGAAGTGGGAGGAGCATGACCGAGTGAGTGACGTCACGCGCCGGCTGGACCGCTGCTTTCATAGTGAGTACTGGTATAGAAGAAAGCAGATTGTAATGAAGCAGTTTTCATATGTAAAGTCTATAATCTTCAATCAGTATCTCTGCTTTTAACTAGGGCAATCCTCTGTAGTGCAACTCACTATGAAAGCGGCAGGCAGAGCGGCAGCGTAACCTCGCGATATTCACTCATTCACGCTCCTCCCACTTCATTCATGAAGGGAAGTGGGAGGAGCGTGAATGAGTGAGCATCGCAAGGTTACGCTGCCGCTCTGCCTGCCGCTTTCATAGTGAGTTGCACTACAGAGGAATGCCCTAGTTAAAAGCAGAGATACTGCTTGAAGATTATAGACTGTACATGTGATAATTGCCGTGAGCGGGGCCCGATGTATTACAGTACAGTGACTGCATCGGGCCCCGCCGCGAGTGTTGCCAGCCTCCGTCCCCTCCTCCCACTCCTCTGATACATTGCGGCTTGCGATGTATCAGCGTCACCAAAGTAAACATGGCAGTGTTCGCTTTATAAGACGCACTGCCATTTTCCCCCCACTTTTGGGGGGGAAAAAGTGCGTCTTATAAAGCGAAAAATACGGTATATCTTCCATGTACTTTATCATTTATCTATAATAGCCTGCCTACATTCAATGTGCTGCCTGTGCTGTTCATAGTGCGCCCTGCGCTGATGAATGGTAGGAAAAGTCTAAGGCATACTGGTACACCATAGACTTTTTCCAGGGTGTGGGTGCCTACAGAGAGGGCTCCGAGTGCCACCTCTGGCACCAGTGCCATAGGTTCGCCACCACTGCTCTAAAGGCATTCCGTTATGCATTCTGTCATGGAATTGCGCTATGGTCCGTGGTAACAGAATCCATAACGCAATTCTGCTTTTACCACCAAACGAAGTGTGAACGATTTTCAAAATATGAAATTCGCTCACCTCTACTCATAATAAATTTGTGGCATCTTGTGCTATATTGAAACTGGAAAATGAAAACTACCCTGCTGTGAGCTGCAATTTCGGCTTTATAACACCACAAAACTGAAGGAAATTGAATATTGAATACCCCCTTATTCTATAATTGCTTTGTATTCATTTAGGACACTTTCACCCAGGTGTGTGTGAGCGTCTTACAAATACTGACCAAAATACTGCGCGTGAAACTGGCCTTAAAGGGAACCTGTCCCCTCACTGAGCGTTTCTAAATGTTCATTGTGTTACCCTAAACATATAAATTACACTTTTAATTTTATTTGCAGATGAATTCAATAAGTATTATGCATTTTTATACTTCCCGCCTTTTATGCAAATTAACATAAAAGAGTCATATCTTACTTGTGTGACCAGAGAAGAGTCATATTTTCAAGCTCTGACTCATCTCAGGTTAATTTGCATATGTATCAAATCGGGTTTTTTACACAATAAAAGCACACAGAGCTATGGGGACTGGGTATTGCGGATGTGCTAGCGGCCATCTAGCAACCCATATCCTCAGCTCTATACCCAAAATCCCGTTTCTGTCACCCCACTAAAGTGATTTTTTTTTTTTGGGGCTAGTTAAATTAGTTATATAGCGATATATGCAAATATAATAGTGTTCCTTACTTTGATCCAGCAGTTTAGTCAAAAAACGAAGTTTTATCATATGCAAATTCCGTCTCTACCAGCAAGTAGGGCGTCTACTTGCTGGTAGCTGCTGCAGAAATCCGCCCCCTCCTCTTGTTGATTGACAGGGCCAGCCGGGATCTCCTCCTCCGGCCAGCCCTGTCGGCGTTTCAAAAATCGTGCGCCCGTGTTGAATCTGCGCAGGCGCTCTGAGATGAGGAGGTTCGTCTCCTCAGAACTCCCTCAGTGCGCCTGCGCCGATGACGTCTTCTATTTCGATGATGTCATCGGCGCAGGCGCACTGAGGGAGCTCTGAGGAGACGAGCCTCCTCATCTCAGAGCGCCTGCGCAGATTCAACACGGGCGCGCAATTTTTGAAATGCCGACAGGGCTGGCCGGAGGAGGAGATCCCGGCTGGCCCTGTCAATCAACAAGAGGAGGGGGCGGATTTCTGCAGCAGCTACCAGCAAGTAGACGCCCTACTTGCTGGTAGAGACCGAATTTGCATAGGATAAAACTTCGTTTTTTGACTAAACTGCTGGATCAAAGTAAGGAACACAATTATATTTTAATATATCGCTATATAACTAATTTAACTAGCCCAAAAAAAAAAATCACTTTAGTGGGGTGACAGAAGCCCTTTAAAGGAAATGGGTAATAAAATCTGCCCCGATACCACTTTTTTTTTTTTTTTTTTTTTTAGTTTTTCTGGTGTTTTCTCAATTGACCACGAAATCTGAGGGGGTTAAATGATCAGACATTAGCTACAAAATGATGCTGTTTAAAACAGCAGAAACCCAGTGGCTATGATGCCTATGGAGCGGGCGTCATGTTTCTAGGGAATCCATCTGATTAAAATCAGCTTACATGTCCGATGAGCACTTGCCAGCTGAATCTAATGTTCTTGCTCCCATGTTGCAACAAGAGCATTGCTATTGCGCCGCTCACTCTGTACATGCGGCACCCCCCACCTCTTTGACTGACAGGACCAGGCATGTAGATGTATTCATGCCTGGCCCTGAAGTCTTGTGGCAGCGCTATCGCCACTGTGTTCGACACTTGCACAATACAATGGATGAAGCTCGAGGAGCACCCAGACATGCAAGCTGATTTTAATAGCATGGATTTATTAAGCGATTCCTTTTTAAAGACCTGACTTGTACATGCATGGCGGAGGTTGGGAAAGGGTTAATCATGTCTACAGGTAAATAGGCCTGCCATCTTCACATCATCATCATCGTTTTATTGTTCCAACACTCCCAAAATAAAGGAACTTTGAAAGTAGAGTTTCACATCATTTTGTGTCTACAACTCCAATGCATCTCCGTGGTAACAGACTACAAAAAACGGTGTAGTCTGATTATTTAGTCGTACTTCCTTTCGTTTGTTCCGTAAGTTGTTGAGAATTAGAAAACAAATAGAAGTAAATATGACTGCAGAAGCAGATTACACCGTTTGTAGTCGGTTACCATGGAGACACATAGACCTGCATGAGAGCTGTTATTTCAGATGTAGTCAGAGGCAATTAATAAAGGACTGTGTTAACCTATTTCACAACCATTTCTTTACTCTATAAAGCACTATATGGCCAATTTACTAAAAAAAAAAAAACTACGGTAAATGACTGACATAGTCTCCATCCTCTGGCTCTCTCTGACATGCACGCCAGAGGTCTCTCTCCCGTCAATCATACCTTCCAGAGCCTTGACCTTGACATAAAGGACCATCTACCACTGTTTTACTTTACCCACATGATTGGTATATACTATTGCCATTTACACGATAGTTTACCCAGTAAGGCTACTTTCACACTTGCGGCAGAGAGATCCGGCAAGCAGTTCCGTCGCCGGAACTGCCTGCCGGATCAGGCAAAATGTATGCTAACTGATGGCATTAGTAAGACTGATCAGGATCCTGATCAGTCTTAAAAATGCCTGATCAGTCGAAAAAATGCATTGAAATGCCGGATCCGTCTTTCCGGTGTCATCCGGCAAAAACGGATCCGGCATTTATTTTTTCACCTTTTTTTCAGTCTGCGCATGCGCATACCGGAAGGACGGATCCGGCATTCCGGTATTCTGAATGCCGGATCCGGCACTAATACATTCCTATGGGAAAAAATGCCTGATCCGGCATTCAGGCAAGTCTTCAGTTTTTTTAGCCGGAGATAAAACCGTAGCATGCTACGGTTTTCTCTTTTGCCTGATCAGTCAAAACGACTGAACTGAAGACATCCTGATGCAAACTGAACGGATTACTCTCCATTCAGAATGCATGGGGACATACCTGATCAGTTCTTTTCCGGTATAGAGCCCCTGTGATGGAACTCTATGCCGGAAAAGAATAACGCAAGTGTGAAAGTAGCCTAATTCCAATTTGTGGTGGTGCCTGCAGCGTTGGATCCCGGTCCTAAGGTTCCCGTAGCCACGGCACTCCAATGGATATTTTCCAATACCTTTATTACACCTAAATCAGCAGCGACGTTTCGACCTCACGGTCTTTATCAAGCTCACATTTGCCATTTAATTAGATTTTTATTTTTTATAAGATTTGTAGACGTCATTATTATTATTATTATTTTTTTTACGTCTGACTAATGTATGTATTTTTTTATTCTTGGTTTCTCCGTTTATTTTCTTCCAGCTGTGTTTGCTGATTGCCTTTCTTTGCGTGACGTTCTCCAACTGGACAGACTACAGTGCTTACCGCTATTTTGAAGTTGTCACAATTTGCTTCATGATCCTCATAATTATCTTTTATGTGGTGAACCTATTCCGGATTTACAGGATGCTCACTTGTGTCTCGTGGCCGCTAGCGGTAGGTAAATCTTTAATATGCTTGTATGGCTCATTACTCAAAAAGCATTTATAGTTCTCAGTGGCGGTGGCTGATGAGGCGGCACGGCCAATGCCCTCCTTCCTTGTATCAAATTATTCTTGAGAGCAAATGCGATTGTTAGAAATGAGTTCTGGTTGATCACCTACAATGATTAATGTTATATTTTAGATAGTACAGCAGGGGTACTCAACTAGTTTTATTAAAGGTTCACATACCTGGGTCTGCAGTCATGTGAAGGTCCAAGCTGAGCGCCAACAGTAAAGATGCCATCTTTGTAATGCCTTGCAAACTTTGTAGAACTACCGTATTTACATTCAGATTTATAATTGTTTTTAGTGTGAAAACTGGCATTTTTTCTCTTTCTTTTTTGAGGGCTGCAGATAGGGTTGCCACCTTTCTCAACAAAAAATACTGGCCAAGTTGTGGGGGCGTGGCTTAACATGGTGTGTTACGTCACTGTCATACTCTGCTCCCCAGTAATATTAATACCCCCATTAGTGGCGCCCAGAATAAATAATGCCCTTATTAGCGCCCCCATAATTCATATTGCCCCATTAATAGTAGTGCCCCCCAGAATTAGTAATGCCCCCATTAGTGCCCCCAGTAAGAGTAATGCCACCATTAGTGCCCCCAGTAAGAATAATGCCACCAGTAGTGCCCGCTTCTCTGCTTTTGCCAAAAAAAAAAAAAAAAGCATTCACCTCGCCGCGGTGACCATTCGCTGCTGACTAGAAGCTCATGACAGGACCGGTGCTCCAACGTGATGATGGTCTTGCAGGTCCTGTCCTGAGCTTCCAGTCAGCAGGGAGTGTTCCACCTCCATTTGCTCACGCTGTGGGGAGGTAATTTTTTTTATTTTTTGGATTAGCACAAGTGGCGGTGGAGGTAAAGGCTGTACTAATGAGCGCTCCACGATGGAAGCGCTCATTAGTAACAGTCCTTACAGGAAAATTCCGGCAGGGGAACTAAAATACCAGCCTTGCCGGTGAACTACTGGCCGGGTGGCAACCCAAGCCGCAGAACAGACATATGTATTTTTGTTCCACATCCAATCCCCATTATTGGGGGATTGGATGCAGACCCCTTAAAGGGAACCCGTCATCACCTTTATGCTAACCTCACTGAGGGCAGCATAAATTTGTAACAGAAATGCTGATTTCAGCGGTGTGTCACTCATGAGCTAAAAGTAAGTGGTTGCCGAGAACCAGCATCATAATCATTGCAGCCCAGGCCTTAAAAAGAGTCAAATCTACTTGAGAAGAGTCATGGTTATTAATGGTTATATAATCTCCTGCTCTCCCGCCCATCTGCTGATGATTGGCAGTTCTCTCCTAGACAGAAAGAGAGAAAACTCGGTAGAAGACTGTCAGTCATCAGCAGGTGGGCAGGAATTCATGAATAACCAGGACTCTTCTCAGGTGGCCGTGACTCTTTTCCAGGCTCAGTCTGCAATGTTTGGGATGTTGGTTCTCGGCAACCACTTAGGCTGCGTTCACACGGGCGAGATTTCCGCGCGGGTGCAATGCGGTAGGTGAACGCATTGCACCCGCACTGAATCTGGACCCATTCATTTCAATGGGGCTGTTCAGATGAGCGATGATTTTCACGCATCACTTATGCGTTGCGTGAAAATCGCAGCATGCTCTATATTCTGCGTTTTTCACGCAACGCAGGCCCCATAGAAGTGAATGGGGTTGCGTGAAAATCGCATGCATCCGCAAGCAAGTGCGGATGCGGTGCGATTTTCACGCACGGTTGCTAGGTGACTGTCTATACACTGTATTATTTTCCCTTATAACATGGTTATAAGGGAAAATAATAGCATTCTGATGACAGAATGCATAGTAGGTGATCAGTTGAGGGTTAAAAAAAATAAAAAAATTAACTCACCTTCTCCGTTTGTTCGCGTAGTTCTCCCGGTCTTCAGTTCTTTAAAAAGATGAACTATGGGCTAAAGGACCTTTGATGACGTAAGATCACATGCTCCATCACCACGGTGATGGACCATGTGATTGGAGCATGTGATCTGACGTCACCAAAGGTCCTTTAGCCCATAGTTCATCTTTTTAAAGAACTGAAGACCGGGAGAACTACGCGAACAAACGGAGAAGGTGAGTTAATTTTTTTATTTTTTTTAACCCTCAACTGATCACCTACTATGCATTCTGTCATCAGAATGCTATTATTTTCCCTTATAACCATGTTATAAGGGAAAATAATTACATCTACACAACACCGAACCCAAACCTGAACTTCTGTGAAGAAGTTCGGGTCTGGGTACCACAGTCTGTTTTTTATCACGCGCGTGCAAAATGCATTGCACCCGCGCGATAAAAACTGAACATCGGAACGCAATCGCAGTCAAAACTGACTGCAATTGCATTCCTACTCGCGCGGGTTTGCCGCAACACACCGGGACGCATCCGGAACTAATCCGGACACGCTCGTGTGAACCCAGCCTTACTTTTAACTTATAAATGACAGACCGCTGAAATCAACTCACCTGTCTCTACTTTATACTGCCGTTAGTTATGGGCAGCATAAAGTTGATGACAGGTTCCCTTTAATTACAATGGGGCCACATAAGATGCAGACAGCACAGTGTGCGCTGTCTGCATCTTTTGCGGCCCCATTGAAATGAAGGGGTCCGCATCCAATCCCCCAATAATGGGGATTGGATGTGGAACAAAACTATCGTGGTTTGATGGGGCTTTATCTTTATTTAAAATCATTACCTTTAACTTTACAGAGAGGCCCAGGAAAGATGGGAACACGACACTGACACCCTGGAGTCCTTTCCTGCAGTCAGTGATGTGCTCCCGCCTGTCTGTACCCCTCTCCTCCCTTCCCCCCCAAATGTGAAATGTATTTAATTGGTGGCAGTGGTGATGTCCACCCCCCTCTCCGTGTGTGTCCTTTGGAGCTTGAAGCTCCCTTACGTGCCGCTGCTGCAGGAGAGAAGGGACCTGTAAACACAGCTCCCTCCACGTGGAGGTGTCGGATGAAAGCTCGGGTGCCTGCATGTGGAGGGACCTGTCTTATTCAGTGCGCACCTGGGAGATTAGGAAGCGCCCAGTGCGCTGGAAAGAGCAGAAGCTCCTCCCCATGCAGGCGCTGGAGGAGCGAGCTGAAGGGATGGCAGGGGTTCGGACCGCGGTCTGCCAGTTGAGTACCCCTGCAGTAGAGGATTCTTCTCCACAAGCCCAGTGCAGTGATGAGAAAAATACATTTATTACCAAATGAACTTGTGAACCCCAAGAAGTTGTACTAGTATAATGAGAATGTGTATTAGAACATCAGTTCATTTTTTGAGGGGTTTCTTTCATTCTAGGAATTGTTACACTATGCCATATGTACCTTCCTGCTCTTTATTGGCTCCATTGTGGCTGCTGTCAAAAGTTCTGGCGTTGGTGGATTAGTGGCTGGATCGGTAAGATAATATATTGAGTTCTCTGTTTCAGCGCAGTATTCATCTGTGCATTTTAAGCTCTGCTATACTGGGCATGGGGTCTTTTCAGAGGTTATTAAGAGCTATTTGGTTATTCAGAATTATTGAAAACATTCCTTGTCTTCCCGATTCCGGTGCTGCAGACTATTTCTCCCTCCCGCTTCAGAGTGCTCTGTATCTAGACATGCACACCACCAGGCATTCTGCAATGATAGCAGAGAAGAAGTAGGCCAGTCAGTGTATGTGGTGAGTGGCTTTAGGGTCCCGTTTGTAATTGCAACAGCTGCAACCCCCCATACCTTCCCTACTAGCAGTACACAGCTAGATGCATGTAGTGTGGTCAGTATCTAGAATAAGAATACCATCACCGTTGCCGTTTCCCACCATAGACTCTCATGGCATATTTGATATGTCATAAAAGTATGATCAGAGGACTCCACCACTAGACTATTACATTCTTGCTGAATACAATAGTGGTACTTTATTCAGAACTAAACTAAATTCATAGCAGTGTCTATACATCTGGCCCACTATCTAAGATTATTACGATGGTAATTTTATCCTGTATTGGGATGGATACCTGCAAAAAAATACATTGTCCTGGTTTCATTGCACATCGCTGGTCCATCTGATCTAAATCAGCTGGTCCAATCGAGTTTTTCTAGTATGTTTAGACCATTTTAAAATGAATTGTCCTGAGTTATAGGGCTGCAGCTAACAATTATTTGAATAATCGATTAGTTGTCGATAATTTCATCGATTAATCAGGAAAAAACACCAAAATGACAAAAAAAAAAGGAGTTTATATGATTTCACTTGAAAAATTATGTTCAAAGGCCATATTAAAACAAATTTAGGAGTTACATAATTATTAAAATTTTGCATTACAATGTAAAAAAGACACGTTATGGGGGATCTGTGGATGACACTGTTATGGGGATCTGTGGATGACACTATTATGGGGGATCTGTGGATGGCACTGTTATGGGGGGGATCTGTGGATGGCACTGTTATGGGAGGGAGATCTGTGGATGGCACTGGTTTGGGGAGGGAGATCTGTGGATGGCACTGTTATGGGGAAGGGGATCTGTGGATGGCACTGTTATGGGAGGGGGATCTGTGCACTGCTATGGGAGGGGGATCTGAATGGCACTCTTATGGGGAGGGGGGTCTGTGGATGGCACTGTTATGGGGAAGGGGATCTGTGGATGGCACAGTTATGGGAGGGGGATCTGTGGATGGCACGGTTATGGGGAGGGGGATCTTGGCACTGCTATGGGGATGGGGATCTGTGGATGGCACTGTTATGGGGGGGGATCTGTGGATGGCACTGTCAAAGGGAGGGGGATCTGTGCACTGCTATGGGAGGGGGATCTGAATGGCACTGTTATGGGGAGGGGGATCTATGGATGGCACTGTTATGGGGAGGGGGATCTGTGGATGGCACTGTTATGGGGAAGGGGATCTGTGGATGGCACTGTTATGGGGATGGGGATCTGTGGATGGTACTGTTATGGAGTGGATCTGTGGATGGCACGGTTATGGGGAGGGGGATCTGTGCACTGCTATGGGGATGGGGATCTGTGACTGGCACTGTTATGGAGGGGATCTGTGGATGGCACTGTTATGGAGGGGATCTGTGGATGGCACGGTTATGGGGAGGGGGGTCTGTGCACTGCTATGGGGAGGGGGATCTGTGGATGGCAGTGGTACTGTTATGGGGAGGGGGATCTGTGGATGGTACTGTTATGGGGAGGGGGATCTGTGTATGACACTGTTATGGGGAGGGGATCAGTGGATGACACTATATCCGTATGCTATATGTGTCATCCACAGATCTCCCCCATAACAGTGCCATCCACAGATCCCCTCCCCATAACAGTACCATCCACAGATCCCCCTCCCCATAACAGTACCATCCACAGATCCCCCTCCTCATAGCAGTGCCATCCACAGATCCCCCTCCCCATAACAGTGCCATCCACAGATCTCCCAATACACCGGGCCACATCAGTATTCAGACTATTCCGTAACTGGCAGTAACTTTTACTTGAACTTTAAATCAGCTCTATGATCTTTATTACCTTACAAATACAATGAAGCTCCAGTACAGCCTGCTCCGCCCACTTTATGAATGAAGAGAGGCGGAGCAGGCGCGTCACTTGAGTAAGTGACGTAACGCCGCCGCCCGCTCTGCCTGTTACCGGAGCTTCATTGTAAGTTAGTAAAGATGCGCTGATTTAAAGTTGAGGTAAAAGTTACTGCTGGTTAAGGACCCTGTCCGCCCGCTCCGGCCCCGCATAGCAACGAATCGGCCGATTATTCGATAACAGGATTTGTTGACAATGAATCCAGTTATCGAATATTATGGATAACTTTGATTAATCGTTGCAGCCCTACTGATTTATAATTTTTACATTCTATATAACAGTATCCCTGAGCTCAGTAGTTTTGTGTTGCATACTGTACATTCAGAAGTTCAAAAGTCTCAGAACTGTAAGTAATATTGATACTTTCTGACCAGTGATGTTCCACATTTGGAATAGTGTGTGTGTGTGTGTGTATGTATGTATGTATGTGTATATGTGTGTGTATATATATATATATATATATATATATATATATCTCTCATGATTTCCTTTTTTCTTTCAGATCTTCGGATTCATCGCCTGTGTCCTCTGTATTGTAGGCATGGTGCTATCATATAAAGTGACATTTGTAACTCAATCCAGTGGTAAGTTATATTACCAAAGAAAACCCATGTATTCAGGGTCTGCACCCAGAGAAGGGACTTCTATATGTTTAATCAGTATATACTGAGATGTTGGCATTTTCCTGTAATGGTACAGTGCCATTTTTAAAATGTGACCATAGGAAATGCAGTCTTATTTGTAATCACTTTTGACTTGGCTTCTTTCTCATCTCTGCATGGCAAAAATGACGCTTTCCTATTTATTGAACAAAATAATAGATGATGATTGTGAGTGACAACCAGTATGGCCGTACGTCCTACTATCATTTTTGCAAAAGATGTCAATACCTGTGGAAGTTAGGTTGCGTTCACACCACAAAAAATGTATATGTTAAACGGATGCCATACAGTGGCATCCATCACCATAGAAATCTATTGTAAAAAAAACATATACTGTACGTTAATGTATGCTGTCATTTTTGCTAAATATGTCTATCTGTGGAAGTAAGACTGGGTTCACATCCCTTTTTTCCAAGCATTTAACAAATACAAAAACGAACATGCATCTGTTAAAAAAAACCACATATACTGTATAGACTCTGCAGGATAGAAAAGTGTGGTGTGCTATGTTTTTGTATCCTTTGTTTTCCCCAATGTAGACATTAAATGCTTGGAAAAAAACACAATGTGAACCCAGCCTAAAACAACATAATTATGCAGCTTTGGCTACTGCTCTAACTTCTGATTCTCTGTTTGGTGGCAAATCAGCCCAAGCTCAAGACCTGAAAGCAGGTTGCCAGGAATTAAAATGAAAAAACTGTGGTCTCTTCGCATGGTTTCCTTTCCACCAGGCTGTCATGGGGCATATATGTTTGTCAAAAGCCAGCTATACATGGGATGGTTTCTAGACACAATCCCACCAACATGAAATGACTAAACTGACCGACCAGGAAAGCAATAAAAAATAAAAAAAACAACATGCTGGGCTTGCACAAAATACCAAGTGATGGGTTACATTGAATTTTTATACCATGTTTGGCTGAAATGTTCAAAATTGGCCATTTCAGACTACTTTTATCACAGGCAGTCTGTGAGATCATAGACATGGACAGATGCACAAGAACATATATTAGTCACAGTCGGTGCTCTCATAGCAAAGTACCCATATCTGTAACAGTCAACCTTATGCCACCATACCATGCCAGACACATTTACCACCAACCTCCACGGCTGCTCCCTGCAGAGCCAATGCATATTTTAATGTTTCCATACATGTATGCTATATAAGACCAGACAGCAAATGCCCATTGTGGTCTACCCCTCCCCATGTGTAAGCCTGTGGTCAGTTTTCAATAAAATTAAGTGCCTTAGCTGAAAGCTGGATCGGTAGTTTGCTTGTAACACTACAGAAAAATTGGCAAAGTGAAGTCTGTACATTTTGTTTTGTGACACTCATTTTTTTTCTGTAGTGCTTAAAGCTTCACTGAGCCTTCAACAAACTCTGCATTCAGCAATAGTATGGTGTGTAGATGAGGAATAACACTATTTCTGGCCATTTTATCATGTGTATCTGGCATTTGTAGCAGTTTTCCTCTGTGCTTGCTGAATATCTAGTTTGCAGTTCTCACAGACATGGTGGGTGGAGACTAGCTGCCATCTACTGCACACAGAAAGTAAAGGAGAATCCCCTTCCTAACCGTCTCACAGTCACTCAGAAGCAGGATCAGGATAATAGAGGACATTACAGAAGTACTGACCTGCATGGTTGTGAATGAAGCATTTGTGTTGAGCTATAAGCTTCCTATGTAGCCATGCAGTCTTTCTTTGTCTGTGCCTGTCTATGAGATCCTGCTCACTCCTTCACCTCCCATCTCCATAGACTTGCATTAACAAGTGTAATATAATCCTTCTGCACAGATGAACTATCCTGGACAGGAATAAGCGCATTTTTCAAAGTGAAAAGCAATTAGCAGGGATGCTGGTAAATAGCTGATAACAGGAGAACTAGACATTTTTCACTGATAAAACATATTACAAAGTTTCTTGTGGTCGCTTGTACTATTGATTTATGCAAAGTTGTGTGAAAGGTTAGTCATCATTTAAAGAATATCTAGCCTAGATGGGGATGTTTTGACAACTACTGCTGTAATCTCAGTAATGTGCAGCAGCAGTTATTGTCTATGTACTCTGCATTTCTTTACTGAAAGGATCACCTGAGAAAAGTTTTTAGGTACTTGGATGAAAACATGTAAAAACCTGGAATGTTGCTATATGTTGTATACCTTTTATTGTGGTTTCCGTACATATGTATTAGGTTAGTATTAATCTAACCTACAGTTTTGCCAAGTTTACACATGATTACTTTTCAACACGAGAAATGAGAACAGTTCCCAGAGGGTAAGCTTGTATTATTATCTCAAGCATTGATAGCATATCCACAGACAAATGTCTGATAGATACTGGTCCCAAGAATGCCCCCCACCCAAACCCCTGGAAACTGGATGTGGCAGCCAGAGGTGGTTGGAACAACTGAAACATCCATAACTTGTGAGATGTGGAAACAGTGTAGTGCCGTGCTGTTTCTGTGACTCCCAGAGATGGGAATACCCATCATCATTATAGTTCTCTGGATGATGGTGATATCACATGATTAGATGATGGAGAACGTCAAGCTGTTTCATGTTTGTAATGCTTCACGTGATCTCTTCCAGGAGCGACGTTATGACTGCCTGGTCAGCACAGGATTCCAGAGCTGAAGTGAGAATGAAAATCTCCTGCACAAACACTCATGTCGGAGCACAGTTTGCACTGGCTGTGAGATCCTCTCCGCAGGAAACTTCCACCGCCTCTAATGGATGCACAGCTATGGAATATACACATACCTGAGGCAGCTAATTTGTAGCAGGGAAATATGAATCACATTGTCTTACACCATATCCAGTAATGGAATGGAGGACATATGTGTTCTCTGGAGGCTTGCTGCCATTTATGCTTTAAAACTGCTCCTGAAAAGCAAGTGTTAAAACCAAAGATGACAATACGATTGTGTCAATCAATAACTTTCATGTGTATTCCATTACTTATTAGATAAAAATGATATTTATGGACAAGCTATGGAGTGGTGGTTCCGAAGGTTGGAGACTGCTGCTGTCGATAGTAGTCAGTAGTTTTACCAACCTAAATGACTTTAAATTGTAAATGCCATTTTAGTGTCTTGAAGAATCAGATTATGCAGATTCATTAAAGGGTAGATTGAAACAAGGGGTCAGCAAGTTAAACATTTTTGGGGTATGTTTATATTCTGCTCATATTGCTCGGCAAGGATATACGGTGTCTGCCATTATTTTTACAGCTGTAATAATATCCTCCATGAATGGACAGTATCTTGGTATAACTATTGCAGTATATGTGATGGCTGCTGACAAATACTCGATAGCACCGATATTGCTTTTTCATTCTTATAATTTGTTTCCTCTCCACATAAAATATGTACAACTTTTCTTTATGGGCTGTGAGAATCGTAAGCAGTTAATATACGTGCATGTAAATTAACTCAGTTAACGTCTTTTTTTTTTTTGGGCATTTTGTATTTTATGAAGCTGTACAGGATCGAAAACGGTAAACAGTGTTTTTACGTGTGAAATGAATGGTCATTTTGTGTCCGTAATTGTAATCCTAGTTTCATACTATTATATGATAATGTGAAAATATGGAGTAAAAAAATTAAAGGCTAACATCTTTGCGATCTTGCTGCAAATATCGTGAGACTTGCTTCATCTCGCAACTGTGACACTTTGGTTATGCTCATAAATTACAGTGTCAAGATCCAAAGCTGAACTTTGACACTGTAATTTAAGAGCATGTTAGTGTCTCCAGGATGCTGCTGCTGTCCCCTACAAACTGCCTTGTGTGTGCTCTCCTCTCTATCTATGGCTTATGTGACCTGCCCTCATTGAATCCTCTCCCCACTCCGCTGTTATCTGTAAGGGTACGGCCACATGGTCAGGTTTCTGCACGCAATTTTGGAAGCCCAAATCAGAAGTTGATCATAAGAGGGGTGGAAGTATAAAGGATATATAGGAAGTCTGCTCTCTTCTGGTTTTGGTTTCCAAAACTGCATCTAGACAATCTGACCATATGGCCGTGAGAGAAGTATGTGACGGAGCAGAGAGAGAGCAGTCCGCAGACTGTTTAACGTCACATCAGAAGCACCAACAGCTAGGTGAAGAACTTACACTCTCTAGAAGCAAAATGGTACGACATTTTTTTTTATGAAGACGGTTGTTGCTTAACTTTGACTTTAGGAAGCAAAATGAACAATAAAAAAAAGTAGTTGCAAACCCTTTCTATAGCTTTTCGCTGGCAGGAGTTTTTGGACGTTTTGCACTTCTGGTAGCCAGACACTTTTCACATACAGCTTTGCTATACAGCCAGAGATAGAGCCTTTAGAAATGAAGTCAGAAATGGGAGCTGTAGGTATATACAGTTCCCATCTCTCAGCTCTATCCAGCTGTATCTTGGGATATATCGTGGCTAGCAATTCCATCTTTGTCTTATTTTAAAGCTTAGATTCTTAGCTGCTATAAAGCCTGAAACATATATCTGTCAGGAGCACAGCTGTATCTCATACTGACTACTGAAGTACCACCCTATGAGGACGTATGAGATAATCCTTGAAAGGGAAAGAGTTAAAGTAGCACTCCCACAAAAAATGTATTTCTCTGACCTGTTAGTAAGGTGCATGATGTAAACTGTAGAGAAAATGTTTCTTTTCAAGGTTGACATCAGGTGGTAGGGATATAACAGTTTGCAAGGGATAACAGTAATATAAACCAGATAAAGAGCAAAAGTCATCACATTTCCTGACCCAATATTTCATAGTCATCTTATAAGTATATATTATAAAAGCCTAAGATATATTGACATTAATGGGATTGATCACATTTTCTTTTCTTGCAGAGTACAGTAGTGTAAAAGCAGAGCTGATTGAACAGAATTTGACTGTCACAAAATCAATAGAAGTCAATGGGGACTCTTAAAAAACATTATTATACTGGTATTTTCTTTTTCAGTAAAAATATGGGAAAAGCCAGTGTGAACAGAGCTTTAGCAAGTGGTCTCTTATAAAATGCTGCTACACAGGTAGCATTTACGGTAGGAGTTTAACTTTTAGTACTGTATGTGATGCAAAGTAGCTCTCCTCCAGAAAGACTGAAAACTGTCTCCCTAGTGCCACCTATTGGGGGTAGGTAGCTACCCTTTTAACATGTCTTGCAACGACAAAGGATATGCCAAACCAAAATCTACTCCATAAGGGAAAAAGCCCCATCCACAGGCAGTATTTTTTTTGGGGGGGGGTTGTACTAGCTGGCTTGGTGAAAGGCGTGTGATGATGCTTCTCTTTGTGGTGATATGTGAGGAGAACTATGACATAGTGGGAATAACTGAGACATGGCTGGATGATAGCTATGACTGGGCGGTTAACGTACAGGGTTACAGTCTGTTTAGAAAGGATCATAAAAGCCTGAGAGGGGGAGGGGTCTGCCTATATATAAAGTCCTGTCTAAAGCCCACAGTCCGAGAAGATATAAGTGAAGGACATGAACATGTGGAGTCACTGTGGGTAGAAATACATGGAGGAAAAAACAATGATAAAATACTAATTGGTGTATTAGGTGGCTTATAATAAACTCCTGAGTCCACAAAAAAATCTACTTCTAAACGAGATAGACGAGGCGGCAAATCATGAGGTGGTTATTATGGGGGACTTCAACTACCCAGATATAGACTGGGAAACTGAAACCTGTAAATCTCATAAAAGAAACTGTTTCTTGACAATAACCAAAGACAATTACCTTTCCCGACCAGACTAGAGGACGGCCATACTGGACTTAGTATTAACCAATAGGCCTGACAGAACAACAGACGTGCAGGTTGGTGGACACCTGGGAAATAGTGACCATAAAGTAATAACCTTCCAATTATCATTCAAAAGAGCGTTTCTTCAGGGAGAAACAAAAATACCAAACAAAAAAGCTAATGCTGCTGCAAAGGCCAATAAGATAATGGGTTTAATCAAAACGGGCATAGATGCCCGTGATAAGAACATAGTCTTCCCACTTTACAAATCACTAGTCAGACCACACATGGAGTACTGTGTACAGTTCTGGGCTCCTGTAAACAAGGCAGACATAGCAGAGCTGGAGAGGGTACAGAGGAGGGCAACTAAAGTAATAACTGGAATTGGAGGACTACAGTACCCTGAAATATTATCAAAATTAGGGTTATTCACTTTAGAAAAAAGACGACTGAGGGGAGATCTAATTAATATGTATAAATATATCAGGGGTCAGTACAGAGATCTCTCCCATCATCTATTTATCCCCAGGACAGTGACTGTGACGAGGGGACATCCTCTGTGTCTGGAGGAAAGAAGGTTTGTACACAAACATAGAAGAGGATTCTTTACGGTAAGAGCAGTGAGACTATGGAACTCTCTGCCTGAGGAGGTGGTGATGGGGAGTACAATACAAGATCAAGAGGGGCCTGGACGTATTTCTGGAGGATAATATTATTACAGGTTATAGTTACTAGAGAGGGGTTGTTGATCCAGGGAGTTATTCTTATTGTAGTTGATCCCCCCTCTAAAGTGGGGAAAATTGGCTTCTACCTCACAGTTTTTTTTTTTTGCCTTCCTCTGGATCAACTTGCAGGATAACAGGCCGAACTAGATGGACAGATGTCTGTTTTCAGCCTTATAAACTGTTACTAGACCTGTACCGTATGTTAGTAGTGGTATTCTTTTAACAGTTTACACAGAATGTACAAATATGACACTTGTAAAGATATTCTATTAAAGAGGTTTTCCAGTTTATAGATATTGGTAACTTATGCTTAGGATAGTTCATAAATATCAGATCTGAGGGGTCCGACACCTGGTACCTCCACCGACCAGCTGTTCACAGCACCCACCGGCACAAGAACTTACTGGATTACTGCAGCTCAGCTACCATCCAAGTGTGAAGGGATGGTCGCTGCGGGTGATGGGTGTCACACCCCCACTGATCTGATATTGATAAACTATCCTAAGGATTTCTATAAACCGTAAACCCCTGTATTGGTACAATGTAATCACCTAAATAAACTTGGTGGAAAATAAATTAAATTTAAATTATAAAATTTAAAACTAGAATAGGGAAAAAGCAAGGGGAAGGGAGTCTTTCTTTCAACTTGACATGTTTTTTCTTTACCGCTAGCGGTTTCAGATTCTCTCTGACGTTAAGATGCCTAATATCTACTTTCTGAGTTCTTTGAACGGCTGGCACAGAGGCTCTTTTGTTTCATATGCACATATTCTTTATCACGTCAACCATCATTATAGGGAGTAAAATAACTAAGGAACAACTCTGTATAAAGCCGCCTACTGCAGCGGTAATATTTGTGATTCTTATTTTACAGTCTCATTAAAAGTATTCTTTGATACTTACAAAGGTATTGGTAACATTGTGACACAATACAAATCTGTATGCCTGACTTCTGATGTATTTATACTAAGGAATATGTAAAATTACACAGCAGGAAAAAATCTAAGGGAATCAGCAGGAGCGTGAAAACTAGGTTGCCTTACGAACAGAAGGAGGAAAGTTCAAATCTGAATGTTGTGTATTCTACTGATATGATATATTTGGATTGTAAAAAAGGGTATTTGATTCCGTTCATCATAATAGCCTGGCTTGGAAGTTATAGATACGGAATCTAGAGATTTTTTTTTTTATTTTTTTACAAGGAAAGTGTGAAATGCAGACATTCTATAAAATGCCTAGGTAATGTATATACAGTGGTGCTTGAAAGTTTGTGAAATTTACTATATTTCTGCATCTGGACCAGGATGGTTTGCCATCATTGATGGAACAATTAATTCTGTTCAATGAACTTCCATTTTTTTTTGCGGACCCATTTGCAAAAAAAAAAAAACGGAACAGACATGGAAAGAAAATACGTTTCTGTGTATGAGCCCTTATTTACAAAGCCAGTTGGATGACTAATGAAACGTCTTGAAGAGAAAATACAAGCCCAGTAGCTGTGAATTATACTACTGATATAATGGTTTAAGACTATTAAAGTTTGGGAATAGCCAAGTGAAAGTCTTGACCTTTCTACCAGTAGAAATGTTGTGGGAGAACCTGATGCGAGCAGTTCATGGTAGAAAACCCACTATCCTTGAGAGTTGAAGCCAGTTTTGTATGGAGGAAAGGACTAATATTCCTCCAAGCCAATGTGCAGGACTCATTAACAATTACCAGAAACATTTAGTTGGGGGGTCACACCAGATACTGAAAGCAAAGGTTCAAATAGTTTTGTCACTCCCAGTCATGATATTGGATCATTTTTCCTCAATAAATAAATGACCAAGTCTAATATTTTGACTCATTTATCTGATTTGGTTATCTTTATGTACTTTTAGGACTCGTGTAAAAATCTGATTTAGTTTTAGGTCAAATTTCTGCAGTTATATAGAATTCTGAAGGGTTCACAAATTTTCAATGTATAGGCCACGTTTCCATGCTATGAGCACAAACACAATAAGGCCCCTTTCACACGGGCGAGTATTCCGCACGGATGCGATGCGTGAGTTGAACGCATTGCACCCGCACTGAATATCGACCCATTCATTTCTATGGGGCTGTTCACATGAGCGGTGATTTTAACGCATCACTTGTGCGTTGCGTGAAAATCGCAGCATGCTGTATATTCTGCGTTTTTCACACGACGCAGGCACCATAGAAGTGAATGGGGTTGCGTGAAAAATCGCAAGCAAGTGCGGATGCGGTGCGATTTTCACGCACGGTTGCTAGGAGACGATCGGGATGGGGACCCGATCATTATTATTTTCCCTTATAACATGGTTATAAGGGAAAATAATAGCATTCTGAATACAGAATGCATAGTAAAATAGCGCTGGAGGGGTTAAAAAAAAATCAAAAATAATTTAACTCACCTTAGTCCACTTGATCGCGATGCCCGGCATCTCCTTCTGTCTCCTTTACTGAACAGGACCTGTGGTGAGCATTCATTACAGGTCAAGGACCTGTGGTGACGTCACTCCGGTCATCACATGATCTTTTACTATGGTGATGGATCATGTGATGACCGGAGTGACGTCACCACAGGTCCTGTTCAGTAAAGGAGACAGAAGGAGATGCCGGGCATCGCGATCAAGTGGACTAAGGTGAGTTAAAAAAAAATGTATTATTTTTTTAACCCCTCCAGCGCTATTGTACTATGCATTCTGTATTCAGAATTATTTTCCCTTATAACTATGTTATAAGGGGAAATAATACAATCTACAGAACACCGATCCCAAGCCCGAACTTCTGTGAAGAAGTTCGGGTTTGGGTACCAAACATGCACGATTTTTCTCACGCGAGTGCAAAACGCATTACAATGTTTTGCACTCGTGCGGAAAAATCACGGGTGTTCCCGTAACGCCCGTGTGAAAGAGGCCTAAGGCTATGAGAAATTTATAGAAAGACTACGGTGAGGGTTGATATTTGGCTAGCGGGGGCTGTTTTCAGAGTAGGTGCTCCAGTCAATATAGGAGTGGAGTTGCTGAGAGAATTATCAGTATCCCCCTTAACTGAAGAATAGCAACTCTAGCATATGAGCTACACCTTAAAGGGGTTGTCCTACAAAAAATATTTTTCAAAGCAGCACCTGGATCTGAATATTTTTGCGAAAGCATGTAGCTAAAAATGTAATATAAATTGTTCAATTAAATCTGTATAGTGCCACCTGCTGGTGGCTCTTTTCCCTATTCCCCTGTCTACCTCAGTAACATTGCTGAGGTGGTCACACATGCTCAGTTCCATCCTTCAACTGCTTCAAGCGCTTTCTCCTGAAAGACGCTGTGACAAGGGTATAGTCACACAGCATCTTTTGCTGGTGGAATTTTTGCAGGGATTCTGCACCAAAATTCTGGTGTCCGTCTCCCATCTTTTGGCCATCAGTGGCCGTAGCTGGCAGTTTAAAATTGTGATCATGCCAAAAAGAAACAAAGTCATGTCCCTTCTTGGTGCGGTAACAGGACAGATGCCGCTGGATTCCACAGTGGGTGTCCATACACAGTTTAGGTACATTCATTGGGGCAAAATCGCAAGTGGTCCGCAGCATTGAAAGTGAAAAAACGCTGTAGTTTCTGCCTTTGCTTCTGCAAAATCTGATGTGTACACATACCCTAAGGCGCCTTTCACACGAGTGAGTTTTCCGCGCGGGTGCAATGCGTGACGTGAACGCATAGCACCCGCACTGAATCCTGACCCATTCATTTCAATGGGTCTGTGTACATGAGCGTTTTTATTCACGCATCAGTTCTGCGTTGCATGAAAAACGCAGCATGTTTTATATTCTGCGTTTTTCATGCAGCCCTGGCCCCATAGAAGTGAATGGGGCTTCAGTGAAAAACACATTACAACTGGAAGCAATTACGGATGCAATGCGTTTTTCACTTATGGTTGCTAAGATATGTTGTTTGTAAACCTTCAGTTTTTTATCACGTGTGTGAAAAACACACCAAACGCATTGCACCCGTGTGGAAAACACAACGCAGGACTTCCCGTTCCGGCGCGCACATGTGAGGACGTGCAAATAAGGAGCTCCGTGAACTCAGGCAAATATCTAGGGGAAAAAGCCGTGGACTGGGGAAACAACACCCAAAAAACGCTACCCGCGGTAGCGTGGACACTAAATGAAAAATTCATTGTGCGCAGCGGCTCCCCGCTAACTGAGTCTCCTCTTCCACAGCGAGAGAACTGCAACTATCAGCAAGGCAAGATGGCCAACAGGAGGCGGAGACTGAGGTCTCTCCGCAAATACAGGGACTTGATATACCATGCAAAGAACCTGCAATAACAGTGGCAAATCTGCTTACTCCTGACATAAAAGTCACGTTGGAGGCAATGGTTGCCTCCTCCATGAAACAACTACAAAATGATGTAGCGCAACACTCAGTGCAAATACAAGAGCTGCAGCAAAGAGTCGGTCTGATAGAAGATGAGCTGGAGAGGGCACAGACCAAAGTCAGAGACACGCTTAGAACAAACCAAGCCCTAAGACAGGGATGGCCAACCTGCGGCTCTCCAGCTGTTGTAAAACTACAATTCCCACCATGCCCTGCTGTAGGCTGATAGCTGTAAGCAGTCTAGGCCTGCTGGGAGTTGTAGTTTTGCAACAGCTGGAGAGCCGCAGGTTGGCCAGCCCTGCCCTAAGAGATAAAATGGAAGACTTGGAAAAGCATTCAAGAAGGAATAATCTTAGGATTGTGGGTCTACTGGAATCGATACTCCCAAGTCAGCTCACCCAAATATGTGTAGTGGAACTGCCCCATGCTCTTGGAATTCAAGGCCCACTAACGTTTAAAAGATACACAGGCAGAAGCAGCCACACTGGGACCAAAGTCCACCATTGTACGGTACATCAACTATGTAGAGAAAGAATACCTCTTGATTAAATACATCTGCGCAACCCAACAGCTTAAAGTAAGGGGACATTCTCCTTTTTGGGGACCACTCAGCGGAAGTGGCCAGGAAAAGACGATCTTTCTCCTCAGTATGTACACATCTAGTACAGAGGAAAATAAAATTTGCATTGATATATCCTGCGGTCTTGAAAGTCTTTAGACAAGGAGGCATCATGGATACCTACCTATCACCTAAGAATGCAGAGGCAGCTATAGAGGGAGAATCTACTGGTGGAGGCAAAGAGGAGGAGACAATAGCCAGAGGGAACGTTTCATCGAGAGGTAGCCATCACCAGGGACTATCCCGTAGAAACCGCATCGAGAATCAAGTCCGGAATGGGACTGAGGAAAAAGGATCTGGGGACTTACATGAAAGGTCGCAAAATCACAGCTACAAGAGCACTATAAAGACATATATGAAAAGTACTTGATTTGCCATGCAACGCAAGTTGGTGAGATATACAAGTTGTGTAAAATGTTAAGAGGTGGAGGGGGGCTTAGTCGAGCATTTGTTTAAAAACTCCCTGAGCTCAAGTGAGCATATATAGATAGAAAGTTACAATGAGAATAAGGTGGTATGCTGGAAATAGAGACGCCAGCAACTCTAGCCAGATAGGTGCCAAAAAAGTGAAGTTTATACGATTGAAAGGCTGGTTGCCAAACCCTAGACTGGGGAGTCAGGGCATTGATGCATTTTGCTAAGCTCCATGGATGTGATACTAGTGAATGGAGGGGTGTGCTCAAGTGGATCTCTCTATAACACATACCAAAAGTAGAACATGAAAATAGTGACATGGAACGTGAAAGGCTTGAGATCCCCACAAAAAATAATAATGATTCTCCGACACCTCAAGAGATTAAATGTGGATATTGCGTTATTGCAAGAGACGCACCTGGAGCATGCTGATTTCTGGCGCATGAAACGGCTTTGGGGGGGGGGGGGGGGGTTTAGTGCTAGGCTCTTCCTCGGACAGTAGAAGGGCAGGAGTCTTGATGCTGGTCCATAGGCACATGCGTCACGAGACCATTAGGGTTGTTCAGGATGAAAAGGGGACGACTATTAAAGGTGAAACTAGATTCAGAAGCAGGACAGATTACTATATACACTGTATACGGGCCTAACTCTACCCAGGTGACCTTCTTTGGAGAGCTGGAGAAGGAAATTCTCCAGGAGGAAATGGGACAGGTATTGGTAGCAGGGGACTTCAACGTGGTACGGGATGTGCGAGAAGATCGCCGACACAATAGAAATGACTCACATACGAGATTGTCTGGAGTATACACTCTCGAGTCCTTCTTGGGATCTACGAACCTCACGTCTGGAGATTTTATAATCCAATTTAAAGAAAATATACACACTACTCCTATGCTCAGCAGTCATGGTCAAGGCTGGATTATATCCTGACCTCACTGCAATTTATGCAGTGAGGTCAGACTTGGCAGAAATAACCGATATGCTCATCTCAGACCATGGCCGGGTAGTTATACAAATAGCAGAGAATACACCTAGAGGAACTGACTATATATGGCGTCTTCCTAATAATTTAGTGGCTGATGAGGACTTCATAGACAGACTAAAAGGGATGGTGGTGGGAATTCTCTGAAAACAACATTAACCATAAGGATGAGCATGTGCCGTTTTGGGATACTGCAAAGGCAGTAATAAGGGGGAAAACAATCTCATACACAGACAAAAAAGAAAAAAAAAAAAACACAAGCTCATTATAAATAAGCTAATGACAGGGTGAGAAATACCTACACAGCCTTCCTAGAAGATCCCACAGACGCAACAAAACCAAATGGGTAACTGCAAAGCATACCTATGACTTCCTGGACCAAAAGTCGGCAGACTTATCCAAATACGGCAATAAAGCTGGCAAAATGCTAGTGCATCTCACAAAAACACAGGGAGGTTATTTAGGGAATAACTCTATACTAAGTGAGTCTGGGGAAAAATTTAATGCCCCAAAAAACATAGCAAATCGCTTTGGGAGATATTACACAAAACTATATCGCCAAGATCAATGTGATATCTCTAGAGCGGGGGAACTCTTGGCTAAGGTATGTCTGCCACAGGCCTCGGAGGAAAGGCTTACCCATCTCAATGCTCAGATAACAGAGGAGGTAAAGAAAACTATCAAAACGGTGCACAATGGAAAAGCACCGGGTCCTGATGGGTATTCAGCTGAATTTTTCAAAGCATTGAGTGGAGAAGCGACCCCGACCCTAGTTTCCATACTCAATTCTTGCCTGCAAGGCGGGGAAAAAATGCCCTAAAGGAAATATGGCTCATATAAAAGTCATACCCAAACCAGGTAAGGATCCAACCCTAGTTGGTTCCTATAGGCCAATCTCATTAATTAACCAAGACTTAAAGATAGAGGATGCCACCTGTCTAAACTGATGGCAAATAGACTAGCGCAATACATGTCTGAACTTATAGGAGCTCACCAAATGGGCTTCACGAAGGGGATAGCAGCTGTAAATAATATTAGAACAGTATTAGCAGTCCAAGATTATTATGCATAACCAAGATAGAGGATGCCACCCAGCCCTCAATAGACACGGAGGAGGCTTTTGATAATGTAAACTGGGAGTGGCTTGGGAGAGCCCTTGATGCTTTTGGCGTCCGAGGCCCGTTCAGAGCTATTCTGAACAGTATGTACAAGAGACCTCAGGCAAGAGTGAGGGTCCCAGGCTTTCTGTCAGAACCTTTCAACCTTTGTAAGGGGACAAGCCAGGGCTGTCCCCTTTCCCCCCTTCTTTTTAATTTTGCTTTGGAACCATTGGCTCCTCTGCCGTTTCTTTCATATACATTCCAGGGTATCCAGGAGGGAAGTAAAACTTACCTGTTTCGCAGACGATATTTTGCTGTTTTTGAACTCTTCACAGGAACAACTGGGAAAAGTCCTAGAGACTATGCTTTACTATGGGAAAACCACCGGATATAAGATCAATGTAAATAGGAGTCAACTATTATATCTCCGAGGCCTATTGGATGGGCCTCTGCCTTAGAGGTGATGCCGAATCATCCGACATACTTGGGCATAGGGATAGGCAAACAACCATCCTCTTTATACACTTAGAACAAGAATTAAAAAGATGGTCAAACTTACCCTCTTTGACAGAGCGCACCTTATAAAAATGGTTCGTTTTGCAAGATTACTTTACCCGATGCAAACAATACCCTTCCTTATAAGACACACAGATATCAATAGACTACAAAAGGCATTTACCTCCTTCCTATGGAAAAAGAAGAGACCTAGGATAGCCTGTGCAAAGCTGTGTTTGATGAAGTGGGAGGGTGGGACACAGCTACCTAATATTAGAAAATATAATTTGGCAGCTCTTATTAGACATGTTAGAGACTGGCTTTGGGGTACGTCACACTTTTCAAATACGCCTTTGGAGACAGAGTTGGTAGCCCCATGGGATCTTGTAGTGTTACTACACACCAGAATTAGAGATACACCACCCTCGATTAAGAATTAAAATGCAATAAAAGACACAACAGTGACATGGAGGGCAGTCAGGAAATTATATACAGTGAAGGAAATAATTATTTGACCCCTCACTGATTTTGTAAGTTTGTCCAATGACAAAGAAATGAAAAGTCTCAGAACAGTATCATTTCAATGGTAGGTTTATTGTAACAGTGGCAGATAGCACATCAAAAGGAAAATCGAAAAAATAACTTTAAATAAAAGATAGCAACTGATTTGCATTTCATTGAGTGAAATAAGTATTTGAACCCTCTAACAAAAAAAGACTTAATACTTGGTGGAAAAACCCTTGTTTGCAAGCACAGAGGTCAAACGTTTCTTGTAATTGATGACCAAGTTTGCGCACATTTTAGGAGGAATGTTGGTCCACTCCTCTTTGCAGATCATCTCTAAATCCCTAAGGTTTCGAGGCTGTCTCTGTGCAACTCTGAGCTTGAGCTCCCTCCATAGGTTTTCGATTGGATTAAGGTCCGGAGACTGACTAGGCCACTCCATGACCTTAATGTGCTTCTTCTTGAGCCACTCCTTTGTTGCCTTTGCTGTATGTTTTGGGTCATTGTCGTGCTGGAACACCCATCCACGACCCATTTTCAGTTTCCTGGCAGAGGGAAGGAGGTTGTCGCTCAGGATTTCACGATACATGGCTCCGTCCATTTTCCCGTTAATGCGAATAAGTTGTCCTGTGCCCTTAGCAGAAAAACACCCCCAAAGCAAAATGTTTACACCCCCATGCTTGACGGTGGGGACGGTGTTTTGGGGGTCATAGGCAGCATTTTTCTTCCTCCAAACACAGCGAGTTGAGTTAATGCCAAAGAGCTCTATTTTGGTCTCATCAGACCACAGCACCTTCTCCCAGTCACTCTCTGAATCATTCAGGTGTTCATTGGCAAACTTCAGACGGGCCTGCACATGTGCCTTCCTGAGCAGGGGGACCTTGCGAGCCCTGCAGGATTTTAATCCATTGCGGTGTAATGTGTTTCCAATGGTTTTCTTGGTGACTGTGGTCCCTGCTAATTTGAGGTCATTAACTCCTCCGGTGTAGTTCTAGGATGCTTTTTCACCTTTCTCAGAACCATTGACACCCCACGAGGTGAGATCTTGCGTGGAGCCCCAGAGCGAGGTCGATTGATGGTCATTTTGTGCTCCTTCCATTTTCGAACAATCGCACCAACAGTTGTCACCTTCTCTCCCAGCTTCTTGCTAATGGTTTTGTAGCCCATTCCAGCCTTGTGCAGGTCTACAATTTTGTCTCTGACATCCTTGGACAGCTCTTTGGTCTTTCCCATGTTGGAGAGTTTGGAGTCTGCTTGATTGATTGATTCTGTGGACAGGTGTCTTTTATACAGGTGACTAGTTAAGACAGGTGTCCTTAATGAGGGTGACTAATTGAGTAGAAGTGTCTAACCACTCTGTGGGAGCCAGAACTCTTAATGGTTGGTAGGGGTTCAAATACTTATTTCACTCAATGAAATGCAAATCAGTTGCTATCTTTTATTTAAAGTTATTTTTTCGATTTTCCTTTTGATGTGCTATCTGCCACTGTTACAATAAACCTACCATTGAAATGATACTGTTCTGAGACTTTTCATTTCTTTGTCATTGGACAAACTTACAAAATCAGTGAGGGGTCAAATAATTATTTCCTCCACTGTAGGTTACCCATGTACATCACATCATACATGCCACTGTGGTCCTTACCAGCCTTGTCTTCAGGGAGAGATTCTAAGATGTTTGGCAGATGGAGGGAAAAAGGCATCAATACGGTGAAACAATCGTTGTCAACTTCAGAAACTGAGATACTCAAGTGGCAGGAGTTCCAGAGTAAATTTCAGCTACCATAGGCTCACTTCCTGCCCTTCAGACAAATAACATCCTACTGTAAATCACAAGCGGATACGCTGGGAGACTCGGAGATTGGGTGGTTCGGGGCCTTGATGGGTAGTGAAGGGGAAGTAGGCTCACTATCTGATCTGTATTGGAAGATCCAAAATATACACTGAATTCCACTGGGAGAAACACTTTTTAGAAAATGGGAGAGAGAACTAAGTGACACTTCCCTAACATGTACAATTAGGGCGGGGATGGAAAGAGGAAGGCAAGCAATTAGTAGTGAGATATGGAGAGAAATGCAATTCAGAATAATACATAAGGCCACACATGCCTTTGACCTTTCATATGGAGATGCCCCGACACACTATCTTAGATGGTGCGCTAAATGTCAACTTCAGAAGGCCAATTTGATCCATGGATTATGGGAATGCCCTAACTTAAATCAGTTGTGGAAAGCAGCTATTGAATATATCAAGAAGATGTGGGATGTAGAGTTACAATTTTCCCCTCAACAATGTATCTTCCACTATATACCTGTGGATCCAAATGGAGTTTCTCCAACGGTGATAGGAGGTGTACACCCTTAATGCCGATTACTATCTGTCAAGAAAAATATACTGAGACATTGGCTGTGCCCCACCTCTACTACTCTTGAGGAAGTAATAGGAACTATGAAACAAATACTGTATCTGGATAGATTAGATATAGAAAAACATAAAGAAGGGGCGACCAGGGGCTTCTTCCACAAATGGAGGAAGTTCATGGTCAATTCTATGACAAATGAAGAGCTAAAGGAAGTGACTATGCCGTTTAAAGAGACCAAGTGGTATCTTGAGGAACAGACTAGAGGCACTCTGGGAAGACTAATCTTAAGGAAAATAGGAGGATCTGAATACACTTATGGAGCAGGTTTTGTTAATATGATTGACATGTTTTGTTTCTGGGGAGTAAAAAGGGGGGGGGGAATGAGTAGCAGAGGATAATGGCCACTAAAACCTAATGTCTACGGGAAACTCCCAATGCAAATTGTGACATATATGACTATGACAGAAATGGAACCTTATTGTATAATTTACCATGTGTCACCGAATTGTGTACCTGTTTTTCTTCAATAAAATTTTATAAAAAACAAACAAAAACAAAGCAGACAAAACTGACTGAACTTGTTTGTAAAATGGTGCGAGTTTCCCTGAACGCACCCTGAACACATCCGGATCTAATCCGTCATGCTTGTGTGAAAGAGGCCTAATGGGGAGGTAACTGCAGCAGAAAGGACACACCTTTTCAGCTGCCAGCTTCAAATAGATCTAGCAGAGCCATTGAAGTAATGAATGGGGATGGTTTTAGCTTTGTTAGAAAGAGATTGTCATGTACTATATGATGTCTGATTTACAGTATATTTTTTACATTAATCATGGGTTTTCATTTGCACTTATTCTCTCTAATTATATAAAACTTACTGACAGAATTGGGCATGTGATAAACACACATCAAAATCTGCAACCAGGGTGACTGACCAGAAGAGGCAAACACAAACCAGACAGCGGTATTATCACAGCATATTACAGGATAATACTAGTGAGTGGGACCCGCAGGATGGGTCTGCTGTATAACTACTAGGCTTGAGCTAACCGAGCTTCAGATCATAGATCCAAAGTCAATTCGTTCAAACACTCCGTGGACAGCCTTAAAATGTATTGCCTCTGCGGAGGTAGAATTTGTTTCAGCTGAAGTCGCATGAGACCTCGGTGAATAAATTCAGTATTCATTTCTGCATCTTTAAAAAGATTTAAAATCCGGAATCCGAAGTAGGGTTTGGTACCGGCTCAGTACGAAACCTGACTTCGGATTGCTATTTTAAAATGTTTTTAAAGACCGAAGTATCACGCGGCTTCGGCTGATACGAATTTTGCCTCCACGGAGGCAATGCATTTTAATTCTGTACAGAGACCGGTCTCTATACAGCATTAAAACGAAGTATTTGAACGAATCGACTTTGGCTCTATGACCGGAAGCTCGATTAGCTCAACTAGTAACCACGATAATGGATGTTCAGTGTGCTGGGCACATTCTACATCGTTATTGCGGAAAGGAGTACAGCTAATATGCAAAAAAAAGACATCAAAACTGCAGCCATAAACTTGAGTGTTCCCTTTAATCTTCATAGGAAACAAAATACTGATGACTTACATCACATATCCAAGATTAGTCCATCCAGTGTGTAATGTCCAGAAAAGTACTTTTAAAGTGAGATGTAGAGACACCGCATCCGGAGGGGATTAACACGCAGCAGCGCACGTGAAGCTATGTTTCGTGGGAACCCCACCTCCTTTCTCAAGCATGCACATTCTGTGCTACTCAGACCTTAAGGCTGGGTTTACACCTGAGCGTATTTGATAAGCGCTTTTTACAGGCATTTAATCGGGCGTTTTTGGGGCGTATTTTGGAAACGCGCGTAGTACGCGCGTTTGTGTGATTAACCACAGAGGCATCCAATGAAAAACTGCCACAATACGCGCGACAATACGCCCCAAAGAAGCTCCTGTACTTCTTGGGGCGTAGGGCGTTTTACAGCGCATTCGTACGCGCTGTAAAACGCTCAGGTGAGAACCATGCCCATAGGGAAACATTGGTTTCTGCCTGTTGAGCGTTTTACAGCGCGTAGGAACGCGCTGTAAAACGCTCAGGTGTGAACCCAGCCTTAGTGTATTTATCTGCCGCAATAGTGCTTTTCTCATTCAAATGCAAACAACTCTATCTCAGAGTTTAACCCTCCGGGTGCCAAGGTATCCATATTAGAAATACATGGATAGAGAGATAGAGTTGTTTGCATTTGAATGAGAAAAGCACTATTGCGGCAGATAAATACACTTAAGCAGTAGATTTCACTGCAGGCAAATCAGAACATAAGACAGGATAGAAAGAGTTAAAGTGGGTTCGCTAGAGGATATAAGTACTGAGCACTCAGGAGCATCACCATATTCCTCTTTACCTGATGGACAGCGTACTGTCCAAAACGCGTTGTTAGGAATTTTGGCATTAGCTACGATCCGTAGCTGGAACAGCGACGTCACTATCCACTTGTGAGAAGTACAATTTGTAGAAACTGCGTCGTGCCACCGGCTGGGACGCGGACCGTGAAACAAACAACCCCAACCAAGTACCACTTCAAACTACAGTCACGGAACAAGCGCTAGGAGATCGGTAACGGTAGCTCCAGCGTTGAGTAAACCAGTCTGTGACAACCCTACTGCGTAGTAGTGTACTGTAGAAGGTTGAGGCAAGCGCGGTGTCATTGATATTGATTTTAACCCTTTAGAGCAGGGATCAGCAACCTCCGGCACTCCAGATGTTCTGAAACTACAACTCCCAGAATGCTCTATTAACTTCTATGTGAGTTGTCAGAGCAGCCGACCATGTTTGCATGCTGGTAGTTGTAGTTTCACAGCAGCTGGAGTGCCGAAGGTTGCTGATCCCTGCTTTAGAGAGTAGTTCCTTTTAACCCTTAATTTGCCATTTCCCTAAATTTATCATGCAAAATTAACAAACCTACATTTAGGGTCACAAAAATACATTAAAATTGCAAGATTCGGCCAGACCTTTAGGACTTAATCTAAGGTGTGGATCAAAAGTACCTCTTTTTGTAGAAGCTAACAACCTTCTGAGGCCTTCACAGAACAGCTGTAGTTATCCTGAGAAAAAACATTACACCCGGGTGGACTCTACTTACTTAATAGGTGACTTCTGAAGGTAAGTGGTCACACAGGATTTTATTGAGGGGTATCAGAGTACAGGGGGATGAATACACGCACGCTACACTTTTCTGATTTTTATTTATTAAAAATTTGAAAACCATGCATCATTTTCTTTTTACTTCACACATACTTGCTACTTTGCGTCACATTAAATCCCAATAAAATAAGTTTAAGGGTACTTTCACACTAGGGTTTTTGTTTTCTGGTATTGAGTTCCGCCCTAGGGGCTCAATACCGGAAAAAAACTGATCAGTTTTATCCTAATGTATTCTGAATGGAGAGCGTTCCATCCAGGATGCATCAGTTCAGTCCCTCTTACGTTTTTTGGCCGGAGAAAATACCGCAGCATGCTGCAGTTTTCTCTCCGGCCAAAAATCCTGAACACTTGCCGGATCCGGCATTAATTTCCATTGAAATGTATTAATGACGGATCCAGCCCCAAGTGTTCCGGCAAAATGGATTAGTTCTTTCCTTCCGCGCATGCGCAGACCATTAAATCTGTGGGGGAAAAAAATACCAGGTCCGTTTTTCCGGATGACAACCAGAAAGACGGATCCGGTATTGCAATGCATTTGTGAGATGGATCTGCATCCGGATCCATCTCACAAATGCATCCGTTTGCGTCCATATTGCTGGATCCGGCAGGCAGTTCCGGCGACGGAACTGCCTGCCGGAATCCTCTGCCGCAAGTGTGAAAGTACCCTAAGTTTGTGGGTGTAATATGAAAAATGTGGGAAAGTTCAAGGGGTATGAATACTTTTTCAAGGCACTGTAGTGCCCAGAATAGGTTTCTCCCCCAACGCCAGGGGCAAGTTAGCATATGATAGGTCACAGGATAGCCCCATCGTAGCACCTCTGAGCTGGTGGTGGAAGTGTTTTTTAAAACCCGGACACATCCCCATTTTCACCCAGGCAGCCCCTCTAATATGAGCTGTATCGCGCAGGGCAAAGGCCGTTTGTTTATATTGTTTACACTGCTGTATTACACATTTTCTTATGTTCACCTGTACTACTGATATACACTCACCTAAAGAATTATTAGGAACACCTGTTCTATTTCTCATTAATGCAATTATCTAGTCAACCAATCACATGGCAGTTGCTTCAATGTATTTAGGGGGGTGGTCCTGGTCAAGACAATCTCCTGAACTCCAAACTGAATGTCAGAATGGGAAAGAAAGGTGATTTAAGCAATTTTGAGCGTGGCATGGTTGTTGGTGCCAGACGGGCCGGTCTGAGTATTTCACAATCTGCTCAGTTACTGGGATTTTCACGCACAACCATTTCTAGGGTTTACAAAGAATGGTGTGAAAAGGGAAAAACATCCAGTATGCAGCAGTCCTGTGGGCAAAAATGCCTTGTGGATGCTAGAGGTCAGAGGAGAATGGGCCGACTGATTCAAGCTGATAGAAGACCAACGTTGACTGAAATAACCACTCGTTACAACCGAGGTATGCAGCAAAGCATTTGTGAAGCCACAACACGCACAACCTTGAGGCGGATGGGCTACAACAGCAGAAGACCCCACCGGGTACCACTCATCTCCACTACAAATAGGAAAAAGAGGCTACAATTTGCACGAGCTCACCAAAATTGGACTGTTGAAGACTGGAAAAATGTTGCCTGGTCTGATGAGTCTCGATTTCTGTTGAGACATTCAAATGGTAGAGTCCGAATTTGGCGTAAACAGAATGAGAACATGTATCCATCATGCCTTGTTACCACTGTGCAGGCTGGTGGTGGTGGTGTAATGGTGTGGGGGATGTTTTCTGGGCACACTTTAGGCCCCTTAGTGCCAATTGGGCATCGTTTAAATGCCACGGGCTACCTGAGCATTGTTTCTGACCATGTCCATCCCTTCATGACCACCATGTACCCATCCTCTGATGGCTACTTCCAGCAGGGTAATGCACCATGTCACAAAGCTCGAATCATTTCAAATTGGTTTCTTGAACATGACAATGAGTTCACTGTACTAAAATGGCCCCCACAGTCACCAGATCTCAACCCAATAGAGCATCTTTGGGAAGTGGTGGAACGGGAGCTTCGTGCCCTGGATGTGCATCCCTCAAATCTCCATCAACTGCAAGATGCTATCCTATCAATATGGGCCAACATTTCTAAAGAATGATATCAGCACCTTGTTGAATCAATGCCACGTAGAATTAAGGCAGTTCTGAAGGCAAAAGGGGGTCCAACACCGTATTAGTATGGTGTTCCTAATAATTCTTTAGGTGAGTGTATATCTTTTATGAAAAGCTTTAGTGCTACTTTCCCTCTTACCACATCTGCACAGTGCACGTTACACATCACCAATGGTAGCAATAGACTCATTTCACTTTCTTTGATACATGTATTCAACCTGCAATAAACATTAACAAATAAGAAGCAAAATATCCAAAAGTTTCATTTATTCAATATCATGTTTATTTGTGGCATAAAATCACTTTGAGCTGAAATACTAAAAATAGACAAATAAAGTCATATTCAGTGTCATATACAGTAAACATACAGTAAACGCATACACAGAGAAATACGTACACATCAGCATCTATTGATTTAGTAATCTCTACCTCTCGGACTGAGATACATTGTTACTAGAAATTCATGCCGGGTTTTGTACAAAAAAAAACCCCACAGTTGACTTATTTCTTAGGCCACTTCCACACTCCTGTTTTGGGCGGATCCGTCATGGATCTGCAAAAACGGATCCGTTACAATAATGCATGCATCCGTCATGACCGGATCCGTTTGTATTATCTGTAACATAGCAAAGACGGATCCGTCATGAACTCCATTGAAAGTCAATGGGAAACTGATCAGTTTTCTGTTGTGCCAGAGAAAACTGATCCGTCCCCATGGACTTATATTGTGTGTCAGGACGGATCCATTTGGCTCAGTTTGGTCAAGCGGACAACAAAACGCTGCAGGCAGCGTTTTGGTGTCCGCCTCCAGAGCGGAATGGAGACTGAACGGAGGCAAACTGATGCATTCTGAGCGGATCCTTTTCCATTCAGAACGCATTAGGGCAAAACTGATCCGTTTTTGACCCCGTGTGAGAGCCCTGAACGGATCACACAAACGGAAAGCCAAAACACCCGTGTGAAAGTAGCCTTACCTGTGTGAACAACTGCACTGAGCTTATGTTGGCTTAAGAAAAATGCTGCGAAATTCATGTTTTTTTTACACAGGTTTTTATGGCATTTAGTGGTGGCTTTTGCACCTGCACCATTCTTTGCAGGTTTCCCTTTTTCCCGGTAAAACGTCAGCTCCAGATGTTAGCTGAAGGTCTATGGGAAATCTGAAACACAAGGCACACAAATATATTTTTTTATATTGCCATTTTTGTTAATTAAGTGTTTTTTTTTTTTGTCTTTCCGGCTTCTCAAAAATACAGCATGTAAAAAACACTATGAAGAAAATGCTGGTGGGCAAACCATACCATTTGATAAAATGCTTGAAAAAACATGGCAAAAAGGAAGATGGCCAAAAAAATGCATGTGGGTTTGCTGGCATTTTCACAGCCCCATAAAAACTGTGTATAGGGGCGCCACATTTTACTTTTGTTTTTTAAGACTTTTTTTTTCTCTACAGAGAAGGTTATGGAAATAGGTCTGAAAAAATGACACACCCATGGCATGCTGCAATTTAAAAAAAGGAACACCAAAGGCCAAAAACTACTGACCTGACCTCCCAGCACTGACGAGGTCACATAGCATTATATTGATTTATGATGCTATGTAACCCTTACAGTTCTGGAATGTATTGGATAACACTGACCTCATTATGTCACTGTTATCCAATACATTCCAGAACTGTAAGGGTTACATAGCATCATAAATCAATATAATGCTATGTGACCCCGTCAGTGCTGGGAGGTCAGGCCGGGAGCTTCGCTGCGAGTCCGCAGCGTGACAAACGCTCATCTGCAAGGGGCCTAAATGAGTCTTATTGGGAAAGTAGGGGGAAGGTAAGCAGTGCTAGGTGTCTGGCAGCCACTAATCTTCCTTTTCCAGTTAGAAAAAAAAAAAACTTTACATGGTTGGCTGATCCTAGCGTGTGTTTATTGAGGAGAGGTGACATGGCTGCATTAGCTAATGTACAGTATCATTTTGCAAATTTTTTATATTTTTTTTAAATAAACTGCAAAAAAAAAAAAAATTAGAGATTGAAGATATTAATAAAGAAGTTATTTTATTTTAAAAAACACCAAGATTCACATTTTTCACTTTAATCAAACATCACAATGTTAAAAACGGTTTCCGGCATTTGAATATTTATGACCTATCCTTAGGTTTGAAAGGGTCGTCATTACCAGGTACAGTGCCATATATTTTGTAGTGGCTGTTCGTGGTACTACACATAGCTCCGTCTCATTCACTAGAACCTGCACCACCACTACAAAATGTAGGGCAATCACCGGAGAGCCACCGCAGCAATCAATCACCGGAGAGCCGCCGCAGCAATCAATCACCGGAGAGCCGCCGCCGCAATCAATCACCGGAGAGCCGCCGCAGCAATCAATTACCGGAGAGCCGCCGCCGCAGCAATCAAACACAGGAGAAATGCCGCAGCAATCAAACACCGGAGAAACGCCACAGCAATCAAACACCGGAGAGCCGCCGCAGCAATCAATCACCGGAGAGACGTTGCAGCAATCAAACACCGGAGAGCCGCCCTTTGGCTGTGCAGTGGCTGTGCCCCACCGATTTTATATCGATAGTTTATCCCAACGATCGGTCATGGATATTAAAATCTCAGAAATGCCCTTTAATTTGAGCAACCTTCCCACTAGAGCCAAACCTTCGTATTGCACAGTTTTAGATCATATGGATGAAACCCTTTATGCAGTCTGTTCAACAGCAGGTCCAGTGATAGCTCCTGCTCTATGCACATAATGTCACCTGCCAGAGAGCCCAGGCTAAAAGAAGGTTACATTGCTTAAACAGGCTTCATTTTCTCTTAAAAAAAACATTTACGGACAACTTTGCTAAAAACCGCTATATGTACAATTAGACCAATATAGCTTGCGTAAAAATGCTTTCAGCATACCTTAGTAACCTGCAGCTTCTAAATTTTATTTCCAAGTGCCATATACATTACTAATGGGAATTAGGGAATTCTGCCATGTGCACGACTTGTCCTTTAGCCAGAGTGACTACGAAGCACGCCTGGGTCATTACACAGACAGCTCATTCATACCAATGGGAATGGCGTAATGCCTCACTTTTCCTGTGGTGGCGCTGCATGGAAACTGAATGCTTGCGGCTGGATTCCCGCACACAAATTACGTCCCAGCAGAGGTACACCTTACGATCAACTTAACGGGTGAAACTTTTTTTTTTTAAAGGGAACTGTCCAAATGGGATGTCTTTTTTAATATCTTGTGACCCATAGTTTTAGAAAGAACCCTTAGTTCCACCTGCGACCTTGGGCCTTGACGTCTTGCGTGACCCCCACAGTGCATATGGATACCCAAAAAGCAGCTCATTCACGTTATACAGCAGCAGTACCTAAAGAATGGAAGGGTTAATGCAGTAAACGCAGGGTTAATGCAGTAAACCTACTACTGTAAAGGCCTTCCTAAATCTAAAGAACTGATGGTGTTTGATACTGTACAGTAATACAACCTGCAGCAAGTAACTGGGGGACTTCATTTCATCCCTACTGATAAAAGGTGGACCTCCTGGAATATAGAATAGTCACAGTAAGCAAAGTAGCAAAGCAAAGTAGTTTGTGGCAGCCTAAGAATGCACAGAAATATTCGAAAAAGACTAATTTCATGATTTTCACGTTGGTAGTAAATAAATAAGTGAAGCAATCCATCATGCATATAAGGAACCATTATCTGGAATGAATTAAAATAAAAAAGGAATTATCTGGAAAGGCAACGTTCTCCTGCATATCCACATAGTGTTATAATGGATGGCAATCTCCAAAATAGTGGATTATATTTACAGATAATAAAAATTTTAAAAAAAGAGACCATAAAATCGGATGGATTTCCTGACGGATAGGTTTATGCCTGTGGCATAGCTCACTGCGCTCCACCAGAATCAGTGTCCTGGGCAATCAAGCAGAAGCTTGAACTGGTGGGTTCAAGGGTTGGTTCTCAACCACGCCATTTGCTCCGCCGGGTGTTGAACGGTCCTCCTGATTTTGCTTCAGGTAGCCACTTTTATGCATAAACCACAACTCCGCTAGAAACGCAAAAGAAGCGAGGAATCCAAAAGCCTGCAAGATACAAAAAGAGACATTAAAGTGTACCCCCAGCTAGGTGTAGGTCTCGCCCAGTGGTGTTTCAGAAACTCGGGCTGCCCCTTTCCTGTAGAAGTGCGGCACAGACATGTCCACTCTTCATCTGCACTTGGGAGATGGACCATGACCTCCAAATTAGTGTTGAGCGCGAATATTCGAAAAGCAACATTTTTATCTCGAATATCGCAACTTTGAGAATCCGCGAATATTTCGAATATAGTGCTATATATTTGTTTTTAGAATATTCAGCATTTTTTTCCATCTGCTTCTTGCTTGTGGACCAATGAGAGTCACTGGCCCACAAGCAACTTAAGCAGGGAGGAATCATGTGTTCAGATGGAAAAAAATGATGAATATTCTAAAAACAAATATATAGCACTATATTCTATAGTGCTATATATTAGTTTTTGACCCACGCCTGTATTGATCGCGTAATATTCGCATATTACGGGATCATTACCTTGCCGGTTTTCAAGTTTAAAAAAAATAAAATAAAAAAGTAGAATATAACGAATATTCAAATTCGCAAATATTCGACAAAATATTCGCGAAATATCACAAATTCAAATATTGCCCCTGCCGTTCATCACTACTCCCAATCTCCTGCATATGGTACTGCTCAATAAAGAGCTTATTTGTGGCAGACGGAAGTAAAAAAATGGCTCTGACTTACCACTGATACTTGTCCAAGTGACGAACTGTCCATTGTAGCCACAAATACAATAGAAGCGATCAGGAACAAGACTCCAACAACTGCGGTAACCCAGAAATCCTGCAATAGATAACAATGCAATTTGTTGTACTTTCCTCTAGGTGGCGCATTTACCCTACTGTGTCATACATGTGCACAGAATTCAGGCTTCCAGTGCTGGGGTGCAGAGATGGTCTTCATATCTCAAGCTCTGGAGCAGTGAAACATAATGAAACTTAAAGGGCCTCTGTCAGCAGATTTGTACCTATGAAACTAGCCGACCTGTTGGCAGCTGAAGACGTCTGTGTTGGTCCCATGTTCTTATGTGTCCGCATTGCTGAGAAAAAGGATTTTTAATATATACAAATGAGCCTCTAGGAGCAACAAGGGCGTTGCCATTACACTTAAAGGCTCTGCTCTCTCTGCAACTGCTGCACTATGATTGACAGGGTCGGGCAGTGAAAACATCATCACCCCTGACCCTGTCAATCAAAGTGCAGAGGGTACATCAGTTGCAGAGAAAGCAGAGCCTCTAGGTGTAACGGCAACTCCCATGTGGCTCCTAGAGTCTCATTTGCATATAGAAAAGCATCATTTTCCTCAGCAATGCGGGCACATATGAACATGGGACCAACACAGACGCCGTCAGCTGCCAAGCGCACATGTAACAGGTCAGCCAGTGTCATAGGTACAAATCTGCTGTCAGATGCACTTTAAAGTGCTAGCCTAGTGATCTGCAAATTGCTACGACTAGCAACAAAATCTAAACCTGCTAGCTCTCTGGCGGTTTGTGGGTCACTATGCAACTACGTTCACTTTTAACGTTTTTCAATGTAGCCTCACAGATCTGCAATCCTTAGTCGTGGGAAGTCGCCATGTAGCCCTAGCCGCCCTAAAAAGGATCCAGCATGAATAACTGAATTCCTCAGAAAATGACAATTATTGAGCAATGTTCCTGTTGTGGGTGTGCCTGTGCTGACTGTGTGGGGGCCCCCCTAATGGTCAGTTATTCTAGGAGGAGTAAGGAGGAACGACGCAACGCAGAGTTCTGAGAAAATAGGTCCTTGGATTGTTATGTAATGAGGAGTAATAACGAGCATGCCAGGAGAGCCGTCAGTACTTCTAGGAGGCATTATTAGATTTGTTAAAACTGAGTAATTCATTAGGTAAGCAAACTTACAATTTTCCTGAAGCTTGGAATGGAAATTCTTTTCCTTAGAGGTGTCCAATACACGATTAACATGAGGATGGAAAGCAAGAAGGCACTGCAGCTAACAAACTCAAAGAAGTACAGGCCTCCACAGGAGTCACATTGATCGATTATTTCTTCACATATGAAAGCCACGAAGGACAGCACCTAGGAAAGGCAAACCAGGATCAATTCGGTTTTCTACTTGCATATATGGTAGAGGTAAAACTATGTATTTATGCAGCAGTCGTGAGGGGTGTTCTGATATGTTATAGCACATCACCACTATACACTATTCACAAAAGGTTCTAGATATCTGGCTTCTCGGTGAAATTTAAAGATGCACTCTAATCTTTACAGATGAACTTAATGTCACCTTCTCTAAACTTCTGAACGCCCATGTCCAACGGTTCATTGTTTCAGTTCTTTTTGCACAACTTGCAACCAACCAATAAATTTCCTGGTGCAAACAGAATTGGAATTTAAACAGTCCTCCTCATCATGCTGTTCACATTTTGATATCATGAGACCAAGATGACACCTAACAATTGATCAACAGTACCTCGCCATTGCGAGGCTTCCAGCAGGATGTTCTCAGACGGAAGTGGCCACTGAGCTTAGAGTGTCAGAGTGTCATCAGCAGGTTGCAACCGAGATTCTGAGACTGGAAAAGTCACAGAAAGGCATAGAAGTGGACATCCTTTGACCACATGCCACACTGATGACCGCTCCATTGTGAACAATGCCCCGTGGAACTCGATGATAAATGTTACATTTAAGGAAGGGGAGTGTCAGATCAGACCTTTGGAAACTATTTACATCATCGTGGTCTGCATGCTAGACGACCTGCAAGGATACCTGACCACACCACCAGGCGTCATCCTCTTGAATGGGCCAGGGAGCTTCTACGCTGGACAGGGGACCAGTGAGCCTCAGTGCTGTTCACTGATCAAAGTCGAGCAGAAATGATGGCCACAATGATGTTGGAGACGTAAAGGAGAGCGCTATGCATAAGCCACTGCGGTCACCAGACGAGCCTTTGGTGGTGGTGGTATTACAGTGTTGACAGGAGTGTCTAGTCAATTCAGAACTGCCCTACACTTTGTGAATGGTACAGTGAAAAGCCCAAACTACTTGAATAACATCATGAATCCAGTCATTGTGCCTCTGCATAAACAACACAGGCCTAATTTCATCTTCATGGACGACAATGCGCCATCAAGGTCACATCATTAGGGAACGGCTGCTGGAGACTGCGGTGCCTCAAATGGAGTAGCCTGCACTTTCTCCAGACCTGAATCCCATTGAAAACCTATGGGATCAGCTAAGATGCCGTGTAGAGGCTCATAATTCTGTACCCCAGAACCTCAATGACTTGAGGGCCGGCCTTCAAGAAGAGTGGGATGCCATGCCTCAGCAGACAATAAGTCAACTTGTGACCAGCATGAGACGTCGTTGTCAAGCTGTGATTGATGCTCAAGGCCACATGAGAAGTTATTGAGACACTGACATTTTTGTGGGGGTATATCTACCACTGTTGCTTTAGTTTCAATAAATTGTTTGAGATGAGGAAATCACCATTGCTGTTTGTTAAATGCCCTACTTTCATGATATAATATCACTGTAGCATGAACTTTTTTTTACGTTTTCCAAAAATTTCACCCGAAAGTCAAATATTCCTAACTTTTTGGGAGTAGTGTATATATCCACCCACACATAATTCAGATTAGCAGATGACTACAATGTGGTCCATTCAGTTTCCTGTATTTTTTCCTGCATGCAGAACTTTTTTGGCCAGTCTTTATGACGGCATCTGATGGAATCAGCATTATGGCTTGGTGGTCAGCGCTGGGGTGCTAGGTTCAAATCTGACGAAAGAGAACATCTGAATGGAGTTTGAATGTTCTCCCCGTACCTGTGGGTACTCCAAAGACATACTGATAGGGATTGTGAGCCCTATTGGAGAAAGCAATCAATGATGACGTCTGTACAGCTCTACGGAATATGTCAGCGCTAAAATAAATAAGTGAAGGATCTGAACGGAGCCTCCTATGCAGATAGCCCTAAGCCCTGATACGACGACTGCTGAGGGTTTGACTCACAAGAATGAAGGGGCAGAAGTCTCTTTAGGGAATTATGTTGCCAAATGGGATTGCTGTGCACTGAACTGCAACATAGCTTATGTGGCGAATGGTAGCACTTTGCATAGGGAAAAAACAAAGACGCAGCCGCAATGTTTAACTAGCTCTAGGCCTCGTGCACACGATCGTATGTATTTTGCAGAACAGACATACAGATGTGGAAAGAAAACGGATGATCCATGTGTTTTCTGCATCTGTATGTCCATTCCACAAAAAGACAGAACATATCCTATTCTTGGCCACAAAATGTAGACCATGGACCCACGGAAGTCAATGGGTCCGCAAAAAAACGGATGCAACACTGATGTCACCCGTCTTTTGCAGGTCTGCGTTTTGCGGACCTCAAAATACATACTGCCCATGCACGTGACTGTATCCGTTTTGCAGTCCGCTAAATATGGATACTGGCCATGCGTATTCTGCAGTTTCCTGTTCTGCACATCCTGCCCTATGTTAAAAAAAATGCCTTTTCTTGTCCGGAAGACGGACATGTTCTATTTTTTTGCCGGACCTACGGACGCGAACAGCACACGGTATGCTATCCACATTTTTTGTGGCCCTATTAAAATGAATGGGTCACAAAATAAATAAATGCAGATCAGATGCCGACCAAAAATACAACTGTGTGCATGGGGCCTAAGGCTGGATTTCTACATTTACAAAAATTTTACAAAATGTGGCATATAATTAGATTATACCATCTATTTATATATTCTTAATTTTCAGAAGAAAAAAATAAAATAAAAAATCGAGAGCATCATTGTACAAGACATTACAAAATAATAAAACCAGTATAAAATGCAATATGGAGTTGAAATTTGTAAGAGTCACTAATAATTTAAATTACATTATCCCAAAATGGTATCTTAGGGCATCTACATCACACAATGTAATATCTGCCACCAACATAGAACATCTGGGAGCCTCTGCAGATGCCCTCAACCTTGATCTGAACAACCAGAACGGAGAGCAATTTATCGCTGCAAAATAAAAATAAAAAATTGCTCCTTTTTTCCATAACTCTTAGGAAAGAGTTAGAATGTCTCAGTGTCATGTTCAGCACTGATCTTTCCTTCACCCCCTATATTCAATCTCTTGCCTTCACCTCAAAAACATCTCTAGAATCTGCCAACAAAAACTCTCATTGTTGCCCTGATCCATTCCCGCCACGATTATTGTAACTCACTATTAATTGGACTCCCCCTCACCAGACTTTCCCCTCTCCAATCTATCCTGAACGCAGCAGCCAGGGTCATCCATCAGTCTAGCCGCTACTCCGATGCCTCCACCCTGTGCCAGTCATTGCACTGGTTGCCCGCACAGTACAGGATTCAATGTAGGCTACATTCACACGAACGTTGTTTGTTTCCGTGTCTGTTCCATTTTTTTGAAGTTGGGATGCGGACCCATTCATTTCAAATGGATCCGCAAAAAATGCGGACAGCACACCGTGTGCTATCCGCATCCGTATGTCCGTTCCGTAGCTCCGCCAAAAAAATAGAACTGCTATTCTTTTCCGTTTGGCGGACAAGTATAGGCATTGTTACAATGGATCCTCAAAAAAGAAAAAAAGGATGCCATACAGACGTCATCTGTTTTTTTTTGCGGATACGCAATTTGCGGACCGCAAAACACATACGGACTTGTGAATGTAGCCTTAACCTGCTTATTCTCACCCACACAGCTCTCCACAGTGCTGCACCCCCCCTACATCTCCTCCCTAATCTCTGTCTACCACCCTACTCGTGCTTTACAACTGACATCCACCATAATCCAAACCTCTCACTCCCAGCTACAAGACTTCTCCCGAGCTGCACCAGTTCTCTGGAATGCCCTACCCCAAGAAATTAGGCAGATTCCTACATAACCCTAATCAAATTTCTCCATTCACCCACCCGCCTTCATCATCATTCTTCAGAGCCTGATCCATCACCCATCAGTATCCACCGCACCCCATGCACTCAGAAGCACTACAGATATCGGCCGGTGACGTCCCATGCAGCCTTATATTGACTCCCCTATTATGTAAGGGTACTTTCACACTAGCGGCAGGACGGATCCGACAGGCTGTTCACCCTGTCGGATCAGTCCTGCCGCCGGACCACCGCTCCGTCCCTATTGACTATAATGGGGATGGGGGCGGCGCTCTGGCGCAGCACGGCAGTGCACAGCGAAAGGTCGCTGGACTAAAAGTACTACATGTCCGACCTTTTAGTCCGGCGGCCTCTCGCCGTGCACTGTCGTGCTGCGCCGGAGCTCCGTCCCCATCCCCATTATAGTCAATGGGGACGGAGCGGCGGTCCGGCAAAATAGCGGCAGGACGGATCCGACAGGGTGAGCAGCCTGTCGGATCCATCCTGCCGCTAGTGTGAAAGTACCCTTAAGATGGCAGGAACATTGTATAAAACAAGCACTTTTTACCTTTTGTGTCACTCCTATCTCCTCATAGATTGTAAGCTCTTGAGAGCAGGGCCCTCACGCCTCTGGCTTGAATGGTTTGTTGCTATGGTATTTATGACTCTGTTTGTACATGAACCCCCTGATTGTAAAGCGCTGCGGAATATGCTGGTGCTGTATAAAGATAATTATTGTTCAAGCTATTATTTCAGTACTTATTGCAGATGGTACAGATATTTTGCCAGTCCTTATCGTGAATCGGGCTGGTATCTCTTTCCAATTTGCTGCCACCTTTAGTAAAAAGTTCAATGGACTTAATGTACTTTCTGCATGGGAGAGGTGGGGAGAATCAAGTGGAGGAGGGGTTGCTGTTATTTTTGTATTATGTAAAATTTTCATATAAATTATCTGATTAAAAAAGCATTTTAATAAGTTCACTGTATAGTAATAATATGAACTAAAAGGCAATCTGCCATCCTGATTTTGGACCATTGTCTACACTAATAGATAAGGAGTCCAGATCCCCCCGCTGTCAGAGCTGATGAATTCCATTGGCAGGACTGCTGGGCTGTTCTAACATAATGGAGAGGACTCCTGGGCACATACACAGCAGTCCTGACAATGGAATTCATCAGCTCTGACAGCGGGGGGATCTGGACTCCTTATCTATTAGTGTAGACAATGGTCCATAATCAGGGGGACAGATTGCCTTTAATCCCTTCAATTAACCAATATATTCACCAGTTTGTTATTTTACACCAGACACAAATCCTTATGAGCGCAGCTCTGCAGGAAAAACAGACAAAGTTAGAACACACTGCGATTTCCGTGCATATAATCGCCCATTTAAAGATACCCATCCAAATAAAGGAGTCTGTTTTCAGTTCGGGTGCGGTCCATACTGAACTAAGAGCGCCCCAAGATGGAGACATTGGGGGATATTTACTGCCAGTCTTAGTTGTCCATCCTGTGCTGCCATAGTATACGTCTAAATTAATACAAGGCGTGCGCTTGGTCATAAATTTGGCGAAAATATAGTCTGTGTGCCTCTCTGAAAAACAATGCCAGCACCTGGCTGGCACAGTTTATCGTCTACACTTTTGCCAGTTTCCGGGAAGAAAAAGTATTAAATTTCCCAGGGAGAACACAACTCCCAACACGCCCTGCTCCATCTATAGGACGTGGCTTAAAAATGTCTCTGTGACAAAATATTGTTGCACGGGCATTAAAATATTCACAAAGATGACTATTTTTACGCCAGGCGAGCTTTAATAAATGAACCCATTGACGTTGTGAAATCAGCCTAAGGCCTTGTTCACATTTCCATTTTTCACGGACGTGCGCTATCCGCATTTTCCAAGGACAGCACACGTACCCATTGATTTTAAATGTGTTTGTCCACACACCGTGGGTCAGTGGAAAAATGACGGAGACATGCACTACCTTGGTCCATGACGCGGACCAAATACACCGATTGAAGTCAATGGGTTTGTGAAAAACCACTGACAGCACGGATCGGGTGTGTGTTCTGTCAACGGACCATTGGCAGGAGAGCAGTAAGCATTTAGCTGACACGTGGAGGACAAAAAAATAAAAATAAAATAAAAACACGGATCAAACATGGATTCTTCACAACATGGACGTCTTCATGGATTAAACATGGATGGATTTTCCACGGACATCAAACAGACACAGACATGTGAACAAGGCCTTAGGAAACGACCACAAGGCTGTGGTTGTGAGACTTCTTAATGGCAGGGATCTCAAGTCTCCCGAAGGTTCAGGGAGTCTCCCGCTATTAGATAGCGGCTCCCTGACACCCGCATGTGAGACAATATATCCTGGAAAGGTTTACTGATAGCAGAGCAGAGAGATAAGAGAAGTGACAGGACACAGAGTTTACATTACAGGTTGATTTAACCCTTTAGGGTCAAATTGGCTTCTCAAGGAGATATATATATATGTTAAAGGCATCCCTTCTTCTGTCTCATTCAGTAGCTATAGAACTATTGAGAGAGATGTATTTTTTTTTTAAATTCATTTACACATTTAACCCTCCATTTTAATTATATTATTTACCCCAGTGTTAAATTCACACCCCCTGGATGCTTGATTTTTTCCTACAGTGGGGTAGATAATTACACACACGGTTTTAAAGAATTAACTTCCTGACTCATACCAAGAGCCGACTCAGCGAGTAAGCAAGTGAATCCAAGCTTCCGTCATCAGCGCATGCGCATTGCGCAACCTAAGATTCAGTTCACTTGCTTCTTGTCAGCTCAGCGAATGAACCGATTCATGTAAAAGATCCGAACTTCCCATCTCTAGTTTACTCACAGTAAATCTTTCCGACAACCTGTAGCAGTGTCCCCTTCTCGGCGCGTGCGCAAAGTGCAAGAATAAGCCGATGCCAGCAGTCCGCAACGGCGCATCAGGCTGAGCTTGTGCGCACGAGCGGCATCTCAAAGCGGGAGGAGGAAGATGGAGGGAGAGGCGGCACCGAGGAGTAGAAGGGGGCGCTGGGCATGAACGGCGATGCGTGCGGCCGGGCACCATGCATCCACAGACCTCCCCTGCTTGGGCACCTTAATTCAATGATTGACAGGTTAGTAAAACCTGTTTTTTCCGCAGAATAAGGCTAGGTCTACACGACGACATTTGTCGCGCGACATTTTGTTGCACCAATGTCGCGCGACAATTTTTATAATGGCAGTCTATGGTGTCGCACTGCAACATGCAACATGCTGCGACTGCGAAGCAACAGTCGCAGAAAATCCATCGAGATGGATTTTTCTGCGACTGTTGCGTCGCAGTCGCAGCATGTTGCAGTGCGACACCATAGACTGCCATTATAAAAATTGTCGCGCGACATTGGTGCAACAAAATGTCGCGCGACAAACGTTGCGCCCTAATTGTCGCGCGACAAATGTCGTCGTGTAGACCTAGCCTAAAGCCACAAATAGCTTTTATAAGACCACCTTAGAAATCAGAATGCTGCCCTGGACATGAGCATATGTTTAGCTCACAGGGCTTATAGGTGGTGACAGAACCCCTTTAATCATATACAGAAATATGATAATTTGGGGCAGGGTGATGAGCCCAGTCCTCCACACCATAGAGCAAAGTGTGCAGATACTGCATATGTTTGGTAAATGTAATAAAAAGTTTGTAAAAGAAAAAAAAAAGAAAACCTCCCTGAAATGAGAAGTGCACCTCCCTGAAATGAGTTTTTGCAGGTTGGGATGTCTGTAATGGTCGCACAACGGTTCACATATTCACACACGCCGTTTTCAGAACCAATGCAGTCTATAGGGCTATTCGCATGTTTTTTAATGGCCAGGGAATAGCGGCAATCAAAAAAAATAGGACATGTTCTATTTTTGGCCATATTGATGGCCAGAAGGACTCCACTGAAATAAATCGGCCCATTTTTGTAAGCCGTTTAGATAGGAGTGCAGCCGTCTAATGGTCTTTAAAAACGGGTACCTGAGTGGGAGGAAGAATTTGTGTTTGGTCCATGTGTCCGTTTTTTGCTCTCTATTCGGGTTCCACTGACACGGCACAGCTGAAAATTTATTTATAGAGCATCTCCTTTAAATGATCCGTGAAAAACAGATGAAACACTGATGGCGTTCATGCTTTTCATAGACCTATAGACTATAATGAGCGTGATGCATACATAAACACGGGCAAATTAGAGCATGCTTCCATGCTAAAACACGGCTATGTAATGTGAGGCGGTGACAGGAGTCATCTATGAGGGGAGATATGTGTCACCCAGATTGTTGCAGGAAGCATTCTAAAGCGGCTTGCTTACCAGGAATGTGCCACCAAGGTGCCTGGCCTTGGTGGAGTAAAAGGCCTAGTCTGGGTGTCCACTAAGTTAGCTGGTGGACACAGAAAATAGTGTAGCTGGTTCAGCTAGTTCAGGGCGGGCTTTTACTGGGAACAGGCAATGTGTTGGGTGGGTGCCTGTTCCCCAGGTTCCAGTCCGGGACTTGAGGCATGCTCATGTCCAGGGATCCTATTTAATCCTGCTGCTGGATCTTAGGTGTGTCTCAGCCTGGAGGAAAGGCAGACAGTGTGAAGTAACACTGTCAGAGCGGGCTACAACTGTTTGACCCGGCTGCGATCTGGATGTACTGGCTGTACTTTTGATGAAAAAGCCTAAATAAAGAGGACTTTTGTTGAACGTTTTGGTGTCCCTGCCTCTGTACACTGGTCAAGTGAGTACGGTACCCCACAGTAAATACACACATTAAAAGGAGCTATCCAATTTCAAGGACCCCCCCGCCCCCACATGTGCCGGGCCCCTCCCCAGTAATATACTTACCCCGCGCCACTCCTGGTCCCCGCATCGCCGCTGCTGCTTCTCCCTGCACACGGATGAAAACATCCAGTGTCCAGGGGAACAGCCAATGCCTCCCTAGTGTCACCCGCGATGCCGGGACCAGGAGTGGCACGGGGAGCGGGGTAGGTATATTACTGGTGACGAGCCCGGCACATGTGGGGGGGGGGGGGGGGGGTTCTTGAAATTGGATAACCTTTTTAAAAAGAATAGGTATGTGAGCAGTCCGTGGAGAACACATACAGCACTTGTCCATGAATCACTGATGTGTGAATAAGGTCTTATCTCCTCGTCCTGTGAATACAGGATAAGTACAGTATTATTTGTGGGAATACCCCTTTAAGAGAGAGTACATCAGTGAAAATGTGCTAGTGCAAACAAAAAAAAAAAGCAGTTGGCCCTTCACATACACACAAACAGAGAGGGTGCGGACGCAGAGAACAGCACCCTTTAATTACTGCGGCCCAGCTCGGAAAGCGCTGGTTATCTGGACGCGCAGTAAACAATATACAGGCATGCAAGAACTTCCACAGAGGTTTTCCGAAGATGTTAACCAGCAACAGACATGGGAGACGCTGCTGTAAATTACAGACTTCACCGGGCAAGGATTGCAAAGAAAGGAGTGGCTCCTCAGCTTCCCCTCAAGACGCGGCTGCTGAATCACCAAGTGCACAGCATTTCCTTCCTCTACTCAAGACCGTACAATACAAGGGAAAACCTTAAAAACCTCCACAAGGTCAACACATTCAATCCCCTTAAGGTCAAATGGAAACATTGCAGTCATGGCACACTTCTATATGATATTTAGCAAAATTTTAAGTTACAAAAAAAAATAAAAACACAAAAGCAAAAACCCCAAAAACGTATAAATAGACATCATAACTCCAGCGTTGACAGAAAGGTTCACCTGATACTTTGCCTACCTAAGCTTTATAGCATAATACAGGTTATCTTTAGGTTTTCACACTACACTGAAGACTGGGTCAATTATTCGGGATGAACGGGAGCGATACTGCAGTAACCGGGCAAGAGCACTACACACGGGAGCGATACTGCAGTAACCGGGTAAGAGCACTTACCACGGGAGCGATACTGCAGTAACCGGGTAAGAGCACTACACACGGGAGCGATACTGCAGTAACCGGGTAAGAGCACTACACACGGGAGCGATACTGCAGTAACCGGGCAAGAGCACTACACACGGGAGCGATACTGCAGTAACCGGGCAAGAGCACTACACACGGGAGCGATACTGCAGTAACCGGGCAAGAGCACTACACACGGGAGCGATACTGCAGTAACCGGGCAAGAGCACTACACACGGGAGCGATACTGCAGTAACCGGGCAAGAGCACTACACACGGGAGCGATACTGCAGTAACCGGGCAAGAGCACTACACACGGGAGCGATACTGCAGTAACCGGGCAAGAGCACTACACACGGGAGCGATACTGCAGTAACCGGGCAAGAGCACTACACACGGGAGCGATACTACAGTAACCGGGCAAGAGCACTACTCAGTGTAATTCCAGTGCAAAAACACCTAATCTAATTTCGTCCTGGAAACCCCTTTAAAAAGAAGACCCGTCATCTCTACTGACAAGTCTAGTCTAGTAACTGCTTGCATTCCCAATGTACCGGTAATCATTATTGGAAGCGACATCTGTTCTTATGACTATTTTCTGCCAATCCTCTATTATTCCAACTAGAAGCTTATGAATATACTGCCGGTAGTTTGCAATAAAGGTCCAACTGAGTATAACCAGTTAGGTTTGTGTTCACGCTGATACTGACAGCATTAACTGGATAGTGACAGACGGTGCAGGGACACATACACATCTCGTAACACCCAGTTGGACATTTAGGGTCACACTGTCAGGTTTTCCGATGCAGTTTTGGAAGCCTGCAGAAAGATGACCGTGTGCTGGTGCCCTTACTGTGTAAAGCCAGGACTATGACGAGGGGACATCCTCTGCGTCTGGAGGAAAGAAGGTTTGTACACAGACATAGAAGAGGATTCTTTACGGTAAGAGCAGTGAGACTATGGAACTCTCTGCCTGAGGAGGTGGTGATGGTGAGTACATTAAGGCTACTTTCACACTAGCGTTTTTCTTTTCAGGCACTGAGTTCCGTCCTAGGGGCTCTATACCAGAAAAGAACTGATCAGGCATATCCCCATGCATTCTGAATGGAGAGTAATCCATTCAGGATGCATCAGGATGTCTTCAGTTCAGTCATTTTGACTGATCAGGCAAAAGACTTGCCTGAATGCCGGCATTTTTTTCCATAGGAATGTATTAGTGCCGGATCCAGCATTCAAAATACTGGCATGCGCAGACCTTTAAAAAGGAGAAAAGAAATAAATACCGGATCCGTTTTGCCTGATGACACCGGAAAAACGGATCCGGTATTGCAATGCATTTTTCTGACTGATCAGGCATTTTTCAGACTAATCAGGATCCTGATCAGTCTGAAAAAATGACATGCGTTTGCATACAGTTGCAGGCAGTTCAGGCAACGGAACTGCCTGCCGGAATCAAACAACGCAAGTGTGAAAGTACCCTAAAAGAGTTGAAGAGGGGCCTGGATGTATTTCTGGAGTGTAATAATATTACAGGCTATAGCTACTAGAGAGGGGTTGTTGATGCAGGGAATTATTCTGATTGCCTGATTGGAGTCGGGAAGGAATTTTTTCCCCTAAAGTGGGGGAAATTGGCTTCTACCTCACAGTTTTTTTTTTTTGCCTTCCTCTGGATCAACTTGCAGGATAAGGGTCCATTCACACGTCCATAGCATATTGCGGATCCGGAAATTGCGGATCCGCAATACACCCGGCCGGCACCCCCATAGAACTGCCTATTCTTGTCCGCAATTGTGGACAAGAATAGGACATGTTCTATTTTTTTCCGGAGCCGCGGACCGGAAGATCGGGGGCGCACTCTGGAAATGCGGATGCGGACAGCACACTGTGTGCTGTCAGCATCCATTCCTGCCCCATAGAGAATGAATGGGTCCGCACCCATTCCGCAATTTGCGGAACGGATGCAGACCCATTCTACGGAAGTGTAAATGGACCCTAACAGGCCGAACTGGATGGACAGATGTCTTTTTTCAGCCTTACAATCTATGATACTGCAAGCAACCCATTCATATCAAGAGAGCTGACATGTCCTTTTTAAAGGGGTTGTCCAGAATTTTTTTAAATCCCACATACCACTACCCAGTGGTACCTGAGATGTATATGTATCTGCTCACAACCACTCCATTCTGGCTTCGTCTTTTCTGACTTCCAGACCCCTAAAATTTCTGCACAGACAGAGTCACGTGCTCCATTGCAGCCAATGACTGGCCTCAGCGGTGACATGTCCCCAAGCGACATATCACTGCCGCTTGCTGAGGCCAGTCATTGGCTGCAGTGGCAGACATGACCCCATCTAAGCGAGAGTTAACAGGCAGGACCAGAGGTCTAGTGAAGACGACCCAGGGAGCCATGGAGTCTGAACGGAGCAGTAGGAAACCGGCAAGTATAGATTTCTTCACAGGTAACACTGGTTAGGTGGGAATTTAAAAACAAAATCCCGGACAACCCCTTTAAGCCTTACGTCCCAGTGTATACTTTTACTTGTACAAACAAGTGCTCTATGTATAAAAGTAAGAAATAATGATCTGGTCACAGCAGGGGAAGGGCAGTGCGATTTTAGTAGAGCGACAAGAACGCTACCTCAAAAAGAAAGAAATTCAAGTGGTGAGAAGTCAGCAGCAAATTTCTAGGCCTACTGGCCACGTGGCTTATGCGGTTTGTCCGGCACCGATACAGCATATATCTTTCTGGAAGCTATTCCCATCTGGGACACTGATGGAACGTCACTAGGATTGGCCATCAGTCACATACAAGTGGGTCCCAGAGATGGGACTTGCACCTATTTCCAGACTGGGGCCCCTAAAGTAAAAAAAGAGAGCAGCCATGCATGCATCGCCACCCTCTGTTCACCATTATGGCACAAGCAAATGCTCAACTATTTTTATCAGTCCCAAAATGGGAAACTGAGAGGTGGCTGCTCTCCCTTCACTTTGGGGGGCCCCATTCTGGAGATAGATTCAGGTCCTACCTCTGCAACACGCTCCTAGTGATATTCCATCAATGTCCCAGATGGGAAGAACCCTTTAATATGACCACTTTAAGGCTGGGTTCACACGAGGGTGTCCGGATTAGGTCCGGACGCGTCCCGGTGTATTGCGGCAAACCCGCGCAAGTAGGAATGCAATTGCAGTCAGTTTTGACTGCGATTGTGTTCCAATGTTCAGTTTTTATCGCGCGGGTGCAAAGTGTTTTGCACGCGCGTGCTAAAAAACCGACTGTGGTACCCAGACCCGAATTTCTTCACAGAAGTTCGGGCTTGGGTTAGGTGTTCTGTAGATGTTATTATTTTCCCTTATAACATGGTTATAAGGGGAAATAATAGCATTCTGAATATAGAATGCTTAGTAGGTGATCAATTGAGGGTTAAAAAAAATAAAAATAAATTAACTCACCTTCTCCTCTTGTTCGCATAGTTCCCGGTCTCTTCTTTAATGATGAGCTGTCGGCTAAAGGACCTTTGGTGACGTCAGATCACATGCTCCAATCACATGGTCCATCACCGTGACGTCACCACAGGTCCTAGCCGGTAGTTCATCATTAAAGAAGTAAAGAAGAGACCGGGAACAAGAGGAGAAGGTGAGTTAATTTATTTTATTTTTTTTAACCCTCAATTGATCACCTACTAAGCATTCTGATTTCAGAATGCTATTATTTTCCCTTATAACCATGTTATAAGGGGAAATAATATAGTGAATAGACTGTCACCTAGCAACCATGCGTGAAAATCGCACCGCATCCGCACTTGCTTGCGGATGCTTGCGATTTTCACGCAACCCCATTCACTTCTATGGGGCCTGCGTTGCGTGAAAAACGCAGAATATAGAGCATGCTGCAATTTTCACACAACGCACAAGTGATGCGTGAAAATCACTGCTCATGTGAACAGCCCCATTGAAATGAATGGGTCGGGATTCAGTGCGGGTGCAATACGTTCACCTACCGCATTGCACCCGCGCGGAATACTCGCCCGTGTGAACGCAGCCTAAATCAACTCGCAGGATTGCCATCTCCTAGGTAAGATGGTTGGCACAAGATGAACTTTCACTCCAACACATTTTCATATAAAACTGGCCGTAAATAGCTTTATTGTCTTGTCACATGGCAGAACATCACAGCGCAAAACAAATATTAGGCAGCGGAGTGCCACACCTGTATTTATAGAGAAACTGGCCATTTGCGGTATACCGCTGCAGCTTCGTTGTGCAGCACACTGGCGCACACAGAAGCCAAGGCTAACAAAGTGCCCTCCCAGTTGCTTCTAATCAGGCTTATGAGACAGCCCAAGTGACAGACTGTCCTGGATGACGAGGTTCCTGTGAATTTTAGTAAAAATCATTAAAAGTTTCACAACATGGAATGTAGTGGTTTGTGGTTCACTAAGGGCACGTTCACGGCGGTGCCATTATTTTTGTTGTTCTGCTTCGTTATAGTAGTAGTAGAACGAAAAATAACAGAAGTGCCGGATTCAGTACATAACTGACAGGAAAGGTGCCAAACAGATAGGTAGCCGTGCAGACCTGACCTCCACCCCCACCACTGCCCCTACTTACTTTGGAAGATCATCCCTAAATGGTGCCCCCCTCCCCCCAACTGGGCGATGGTTCCTGATAGGGATGAGCGAATCGACTTCGGATGAAACATCCGTGGTGCCTTGGAACCGAACCAGAGTTCGGGAAATGTTTTACCGAGTAGAAATTAATTTATGAGACTTCGCGAAGCAATAACTTTGGCTCATCGGAGCCAATACATTCTAATACTGTACGGAGCTCCTGCTCCGTACAGTATTAAAACAAAGTTTTATGCGAATCGACTTCGGATGTTTCATCTGAAGTCGATTCGCTCATCCCTAGTTCCTGAACTGACTAAGTGTGCAGACAAAAGGGGAAGTCAGACAGGCTGAGTCAAAACCAGCGCATATCGTCAGAACCAAACGCAGAGTAATATACCAAACCAGGAGAAAACGGCAGTCAGAGGTGAAGTCACCAACAGGCAGAAGGTCAGATGTCCAGGAATCTGCATGAAACACAGGACGCAGGTGCCAACCCTCACTGGCTCAGGGGTCTTGCCACTTGACAGGGTGACCAGCTCGACTGTCAGCAGGACTGCTTGTCACAACAAAAGAGTGGTCAAACTTGTCGCGGGAGCGGGGCCGGGTAAGTGCGTGAGAAATGGGATCCATTAGGTAGAACTGTTTTGGTTTTACAAAGAAAAAAGATCTGCATTGAGGAAATTTCGCTCCACTAACTTTGATGAAGTCTGCGAAGGAGGCCCTGAATGGAGCCTCCAACGCAAATGTAAACATACCCCAAGACATTAAAAACTTTGGGTTGGTCCTCCCGAAGTGGCATCTGCACATTTCAGTTATTTTTTTTTTTACTATTGAAACCTTTATGAACCACTTCCCAGCCTGGCTCCAACACTTTCTTTTAACAGACATCCCCACCATGATCATGGGTGACTAAGGCTACTTTCACACTAGCGTTTTAGTTTTCCGGTAATGAGATCCGTCATAGGGGCTCAAAACCGGGAAAAAACGCTTCCGTTTTGTCCCCGTTCATTGTCAATGGGGACAAAACTGAACTGAACGAAATGGAGTGCACCAGAATGCATTCCGCTCCGTTCAGTTGCGTTCCAATACCGGAGAGCAAACCGCAACATGTTGTAGTTTGCTTTCCGTCCTGGGATGCGGAGCAAGACGGAGCCAGCATGACCCCCAATGCAAGTCAATGGGGACGGATCCGTTCATAACGGATGCAGATGGTTGTATTATCAGTAAGGCTACTTTCACACTTGCAGCAGAGGATTCCAGCAGGCAGTTCCGTCGCCAGAACTGCCTGCCGGATCCGGCAATCCGGACGCAAACGGATGCATTTGTGAGACGGATCCAGATGTGGATCCGTCTGACAAATGCATTGCGATACCAGATCCGTCTTTCCGGAAAAACAGATCCGGTATTTATTTATTTTCCTCATTTTTAAAGGTCTGCGCATGCGCAGATCGGGAAACCGGATGCCGGATCCGGCATTAATACATTTCAATGGAAATTAAAGCCGGCAAGTGTTCAGGATTTTTGGCCGGAAAAAAAAAAAAATGCAGCATGCTGTGGTATTTTCTCCAGCCAAAAAACTTAAGAGGGACTGAACTGATGCATCCTGGACGGAAGGCTCTACATTCAGAATGCATTAGGAAAAAACTGATCAGTTTTTTTTTCCGGTATTGAGCCCCTGTGACGGAACTCACCACCGGAAAAGAAAAACGCTTGTGTGAAAGTACCCCAACGGAAGCGTTTTTGCTAAACCCTGCCGGATCCAGTAAAAACGCTAGTGTGAAAGTAGCGTGAAATCTCTCCACTGATACATACCATTCACCTGCCTCCATACTCTTCCTTTGGCCTCTCACAATAGTCCTTCACAGCAACCCACCAGGCAGACCACATATTAGACCATTTCTAACCTCTCAAACCTGCCATTCCATCGGACTACAATTTAACCATGTTCTCATATACAGGCAACCCTATTCTGATACAATGTGAAAATGTCAGTATCAGATTTGTATTTTACTACTGTCGTGTGGGTTTATAATTCGGAATGAAGTAAGGCTATTTATTCATGTTGAGCAGCACGCCGAGCATGCCTGAAGAAGGGGGAACGCCCTTGAAACGTTGTGGTAGCACAGTCTTGTGCCTTGTCTGCCTCCGTGATTTGGACTTTGGTATGTGTCGATTACACTTTTTGAATAATGATCAAATAAAGATGATGTTAATATAATACAGTGGGCTCTTTCGTTGCTTGGACTGTGTGGGAAGTATATAAGAACTTCCTGAGCTACACTACTGCCTATGCCAGCGATATATGTGGATTTCTTTTTTTTTTTATATTATTGTCCCAAAAATCAGACCACCCAAGCTCCATCAGACCTCAGATCAGTTCTCCACATCAAACCTCAGTCCAGAATTCCCCCCTCCCCTCCAAACAAACCTCAGATCAGACACCGCTCTCAGCGCGCGCCATGTTCTCTTCACTAGCACAGTGGAGAAGGAGGGAGTCCCTCCCCACTGTGAAGCCGCTGCCACCAAATGGTAGGATAGGGGAGTGACCGTGGCCACTGCGCCACCAATGAATGTAAAACACATTAATTCAAGTATAGGCAGCGGGTGCCGGCGGTGGCATCACAGACCCAGCCTCAATAACAGGGCACAGCGATCCGCCAAACCGCGGCAATTAACCCCTCAGGTTCATGTCCTGTTATAAAGGGCGGGTATGTGATACCGCCGCCAGCATCTGCTGCCTCCTATACTTAAATTAAATTAATGTGCTAATCACATTCATTGGTGGCACAGTGCGCCCCCCTCAGTATTGTAAATTCTAACCATTGGTGGCACAGTGCGCCCTATTCCCCCCCCCCCCCCGTATTAGTATCATTGGAGGAGCAGTGGCCACAGGCGCACCCCCCCCCCATTGTTATAGTTATATTCATTGGTGGCAGTGGCCACAGGGTCCCTTCCTCATTGGTGGCAGTGCCAATTCCAATCGGAGCCCCAGGGCGGGGCTCCAATCGGTTACCATGGCAGCCAGGACGCTACTGAAGCCCTGGCTGCCATTGTAAGCTCCCTGCTGCTGTGTGCACTATGCACATGGATTAATAGGATACGGGTTCTAGCCCCTAAGGGGGCTAATAGTTAGTGTAAAAAATAAAATTAAAAAAAACACTAAAAGTTTAAATTGCCCCCTTTCCCAATTTTACATATAAAATTTACAAACAATAAAAAAAATTACCATTTACATATCGCCACACCGAAAGTGTGAACTATTAAAAAATATTTCCTCAGATCAGACTCACCCCCCATCAAACCTCAGATTAGACTCCCCCATCAAACCTCAGATCAGACTCCCCCCCATCAAACCTCAGATCAGACTCCCCCCCATCAAACCTCAGATCAGACTCCCCCCCCATCAAACCTCAGATCAGACTCCCCCCCCCCCCCCCATCAAACCTCAGATCAGACTCCCCCCATCAGACATAAAAAATAAAAATAACAACCTTGATTGCTCCAGACAGTGCTGCCACTCCCCAGATCCCACTCCCACGGCTCCCTGCTTTTCTTCTGGCCTGTGCTGCACTGTGACCGGACATTACATAGGGTCAGGTGACAGTGCCCGACTACCTGCACTACGTCCTGACATTGTACACAGTCAGAACACAGCGCTGCACCTGGAAGAAGACCAGGGAGGGCGAGTAGAGCCAGCGATTCCCTGTGCCTCCTGCATGCTGATGATAGCTTCCATAATGGATCATTAGCACTCTGACTATAAGACGCACTGCCATTTGCCGGGGGGAAAGAAGTGTGTCTTAGAGTTTGAAAAATATGGTAAATACTGGGGCAGTCGGGGCCTTCACTAACAAAACTAGGTGAAAATATAAATCATTTATAAATGAATGAATCAAACAATACTGTTTATGGAAATTTCGGTATAAATTCCCCTACCCCTTTATAACCTATGGCCTCTACACAATTTGTTCAGTGCTCCTTCCCATATTAACAGATTAAATGCTTTCCACCCTACTCTCCAAATCCCACCTCTTCACCCGCACTCTTATACAAATCTCACCCCACCTCATCCACAAGCTTACAACTGCATTTCTCCCATCTAAACCATCTTTTTAATCTATCGCTCACTGCAAACCTCTTTCCTTTTCATTAAACATGCAACCATCATATCTATCCATAAGTCACCTTCTGACCAGTCCTCACCCGACCCAGTCCAGCTACTGCCCATCTAAAGCCCCCTTTGAAAGGGGCAACAAATCAGGAAATTATCGGGAAGGAGTATTCCTAGGAACGTTTGTTCCCGATCACTGCCCCATGTAAAGGTGCTGCTGTTTTATCGGGTGAAAGCATCGCTGGCCAGTATTTCCAGGTGGCAGATTCTGCTTTCTACACAGGGATCTACTGCCCAGAAACAAGGAATCTGTATGGGACAAGCAATCGCTAGTCTCCATAAAACAGAGGAGATTGCTGCAGGTAAATGTAGCTTTCACCTTCTCTGACGAGCCGGCAGTTATAGGGAATGAACAGTTTGTTCCTGAAAATTGCCTGCTCGGTCACCATGTGTAAAAGAAAGTCCTTAAACGACACGTCCACCATAAACTGCTATATGTGGCGCCAGGATCTGGCATCATCAGACTCAGCAGCGATGCGCAAATGTTCATGGAGGGGGCATGATACATCATGAAAAGGGGGTATGTCCAATGATGAAGGGTCCTGGCATTCAAAAAGGGGCATGTTAGTGCTCGTAAAAATTTCACCTGCACTCATCACACACGGCACTATACTTTCTCTATTCCAACAATAAAAAGCTAGAAACTATAGGCAGATTTAGTTGAAGTCACTGGTGTCCTCTCGTTTTGTTATGGTCATCATACTGATGACTGGCACGTCGTCCTCTGGGCTCCATTTAACGTACACATTAAATGGATGCCATACAGTGGCATCTGTCACTCATGAGATGCCACTGGACAGGGGGCTGTCTAAGGCCAATGTCAGACGAGCGTATGCATTCCGGGAAACACACTCCGTGGGCGAGTAGTATTTCTCAGCCTGAATGCTGCTCCTGTGAAGTGAACTTGTAGCATGATGATGATTTAGGAATTAGGATGCTGTGAATTCTAGTCTTGCAACAGGTCTACTGAACTATCGTCACTGCACTATGTGATAACAGTTCAGTAGATCTCATCATTATAAATCATTAAAATGTTGCAAGTTCACTTCACATGAGAAGAACTCTCTGGGAAATACAGCTCACACACGAAGCGTATTTCCCAGAATGAATATACTTGTCTGAAACTGGCCAAAAATAAAGACAACCTTACCCACCTAAACGTCCCACCGCTCCACCACCGCTGATCTGGTTCCCAGGAGTCCTGCAACGATGATGTCACTTTACCACTAAGGACAGCGACTGGCTGCGGTGATCATGTGAACCACTTCATCACAGTGGGACTAGTGGGGACTGGAGCGGTGGCAACCCCCTGCCAATTTTTCTTTTAAAGAAAAATGAATATTAATTTTTTTTGTGCCACTTTGCCATAATTAGTACTGGTCCAGTATGTGCCCCTCTCAACACTTTCACTGCCAGAGGGCGTTTCAGGATAAGGGCTCATGCAGACAGCCGTTTCCCGACCATTCTGAGCATTGGTGCCCAATGCATGGGCACCATCCGTGCAGCTGCCGCAGATGGATCCAGACCCATTCAACTTGAATGGGTCCCTGATCCATCTTCATTTTATATTTTTTTGGTGGTGCAGAGGCACGGAGAGAAACCCACAGAAGCACTCTGTAGTGCTTCCGTTCCGCACCGCTCCTTTCAGATTGCGCACCCATTCAAATGAAGGCGTCCGCATCCAGGGCCAATATATTGCGGACACGCTGTTTGTGGGCAGCGATACGTGGAATGGCCAGAGAACGGCTGTCTGCATTAGCCCTAACATTTATACTCTCTACAAATATAAACCCGTGTGAAAGACGCCTTAGGAAAACGCTATCTATCAAAGATTAAATGCCAATTGCTGACTGGGGTGCTTGCTAGGTAGGTGACCTAATACTTCCCTACTGAACTCCAGAAGACTGGTGCAAGGTGCACTGTGTTCCACCTACAGAACAAGAGCGCCTTTCAGGGCAAGCTGTATGTGACAGAATGGTAAATGATTAACGGCACAGGACCATTATACCCGCAGATTGCTGCCTCTGTCCCTATGTCAGTAATCTCCCTGTATTACTTCCTAGAGTAGCATTTTTTTGGAGTTTTTGTAAAAACCTTCTCATTTTTAACAGGCCAGATGCAGTGATGGAGGTCTGTCAGAGTTCCCCCGCAAAGTCAAACATTTCCTCCATTACACGGGGAACTCGTGGTGATAGCCTCGTGAGGTCAGCAAGTCTCTGGCATTCTTTCACGGTGAAATCACCACACCGCCTACTCCTTCCACCCCAACCTCCCTGTAAAGCCTCTGTCACACACATGTCGCAGCCTATTTTAAAGCTTGGAAGATAAAAAGGGCTTGTAGGTTAACAAGCAGTTTTAGTGGCATTATTTTAATTTGTAACATACATATTTTTTTCTGACTTTTTGCTATAGTGAACAGAGCATGCCGAGTTTTGGAAAAAAAATACATAAAACGCCAATGCTGCCCCCCAATCCCACAAAAAAATATCAAAGGCCATCTGTCAGCAGATTTGTACCTATGACACTGGCTGATCTGTTACATGTGCGCTTGGCAGCTGAAGACATCTGTGTTGGTCCCATGTTCATATGTGTCGGCATTACTGAGAAAAATGATGTTTTAATATATGCAAATGAGCCTCTAGGAGCAACGGGGGCGTTGTCATTACTCCTAGAGGCTCAGCTCTCTCTGTAACTGCCGCACCCTTTGCACTTTAAAGAGGACCTTTCACCAGGATACATGTATTGAAATTTTTTTTTTTTTTTTTTTTTTAAAGGACCCCCCCCTTTCGTCCGCTGTGGTCCCCGTTTGTTTTGGCGCCTCATATGCTAATGAGGCGATTCGGTTCAACTAGGCGAGGACTTGAATTTGTCCTGGGCCCGGTTATCTTCTCCCTGGCTGCGAGCGCATCCAATCAGAGCGCCCCGCTCTTAGCCAGGGTGAAGGAGCCCAAGTTCTCGCAAGATTCGCGAGCGGAGCGGAGGCTGAACGCTGCCAGACTGATGCATTCTGAGCGGATCCGCGTCCACTCAGAATGCATTAGGGCTGGACGGATGCGTTCAGGGCCGCTTGTGAGCCCCTTCAAACGGAGCTCACAAGCGGACACCCGAACGCAGGTGTGAAAGTAGCCGGAAGCGTGTTTGAACGCAGCATATTCTGCATTCTTCTATAATAGTACAGACAATAAAGGGCGCCTCAGGCTGTAGAAGGTACAAAAACATCAACAGACGCTGCGTCTTGGTAGATTAGGAAGTTGCCTCATTTCTGATTCTCCACGCTGAAGATCAGCTGTCTTCTCAGAACAAAGCAGCTCTTCCAGGAAACAACATAGCAGTACGGAAACTACCAGAAGAGTGACTCCACAGGTCATAGGGACAAGAAACTTCAAAGACAAGCCGGCGGGGTCTTCTATCTAATCTAGAAGTAGGGCAATGAGCCTAATCAGACTGGTCCGGTTATATTCTCATGTTCTGTCACGCCCAAGGGACATCTGGGGTGGATCTCTTGTTCCTTTACAAGCTGGATCCCAAAACATGTAGCAGGAGAAAACTGTATGCCACAACCAGAGTGTACTATACAGCAGGGATACTTTGGGATAAGGGCGTTTCATTCACACCCAGCAGTACATCGTGCCGACCAGACATCGGCCGCTTCCAAGGACCTGGAGTCTGAAAGCACCATCTGAAGTGCTCCTGATATGACCAGAGAACAGTGTGGTTGTCTCATAAGTCACATTGTCTCTCACGTTACTGCCATTTGGACAACTTTTTTAATAGTGTAGCAGAAATCCAGTTCTGTCCTAGCCATACAAGACATAGACCAGGTCAGTGGATTAAAACCGGCAGCAAACATCATAGGGCCTACTTAAGAATGCTTTCACCTAAAGAAGAGCATTTGCTCGTTCATCTTGTTATTGGCGGCACATTCACACAGGCTTTCCCGTGTAAAGGGACCTTTAGTTGTGTCTATGTGCCCAACCGGGGAAGAGGAGCACATTACTTACTGAACGTTCAAATGCTTTTAAAGAGATGGCCTATCCTCCGAATAGACCTTTAATAGGGTTTTCCGAGACTTTACTACTAATAACCTATCCTCATGATAGGTCATGAGTATGTGAGCGCCGCTGCCTTCTTGCAGCTTACCAAGTACAGCGCAGTACATAGTATAGCGGCTGAGCTGCTCCTAGGCATCGTGATCCATGAACGTGTCATTACTGGCCTAGGAAAAGGTGTGAGAAGGCGTCTGCCTTCTCGACCAGCTTATCAGTGGGGGTCCCGGGTGTCAAACCCACACCAATCAGATACTGATGACCTATCTAGAGTAGGGCTGAAACGATTCATTGATTAAATCAGGTTTCCCTGCATCGAGGAATTGTTTGAATCACATGACCACGGAGCGGGAGTGAAATTAAGCTTCTCACTCACCGCTCCGTGGCCTCCTGAGTCCCTACTCGGCACCGCGCTGCATGGCCTTGCGAACCTACATCGTCAGCGCGCTGGCTGACGATGTGTGTGACGTCATGTCCCAGTGCATGCTGGGATGAAGACGCGTCTCCTGCAGACTCCAAGCCGCACTGCCATTAAAGGTAAGTCAGCAGCACCAGCGGCGGGCCAGGGGAGAAACGGGGGCACCTGTGAATTGGCAATGGGGGGGAGGGGGGGGGGGGGTTAATTGGGGCACCAGGCTATGATTTGGCATGTATAAAGAGATATGAGAGGGAGGTGGGGGGGATGGAGAGGGGTTAATGGGGCACCTGTGACTTGGCATGTATAAAGTTATTGTTAGGGGGGAGGGGTTAATGGGGGCACCTGTGATTTGGCATGGAGGGGCTGATCTGGGGGAGTGGGGGACATGGTGGATGGCATGGAGGCACAGGGGAAGGGAATATCATGGCAATCTGGATGGCATGGAGGGGCTGATGGCAGTGCCATCATGGGGGCACATGGCATGGAGGGGCTGCTGATCTGATGGCACTGTGGGAGTGGGGGACATGGCAATGGATGGCATGGGTCCAGGTCTGGCTCTGATTGCACTGCAGCAAGGGAGTGTGTGATAATGGTGGCATGGGGGTCTGATTGCAGGCTTGCGGCATGGGGGGGGGGGGGGGACTGATTTGAGGGCAAGGCTGACTGACTTGGCGGGGGGCTTATCTGTGCCTGAGATCTGTGATAGTCTGATTTGGGGGGCGGTGTAGTTTGATCTGATGATCTGTGTTCTGATGAAAATTATTGTTTTTGAAATTCTTAATTTAAGCCCCCGTAAGGTGTGACGCAAGTTTTACTAACTGTTGCACAAAGCAAGGAGCAAGACCTAAAGAAGTATTACAACTGCGAAATGGAGAAAGAGAGAGAAAAAAAGTGAGGCTGAGGGGCGATCAGAAGAGAACGGACAGAGTGTCCAAAGTTTGGGATCATTTCAAGCTGAAAAAGAAAGAAAACGCTGTACAGTGTGTCTATTGTAAAACCGATCTAGCGTACCATAATAGCACAACATCAATGCTTCAACATCTGACTAGAAAACACCTTACACATGTAGTTCACCGAGCGGACCGGACCCAAGGTAAGTAAAGCAAACATGTTATATGATCTACACACTTCGTATAGTAATTGTTTATTTAACCTCTTTTTCAGTACATCACAGCGACGTGTGGACAGCGGCGTGTGGACAGCGGCGTGTGGACAGCGGCGTGTGGACAGCGGCGTGTGGACAGCGGCGTGTGGACAGATGCATCACGTTCACCTGAAGCAGCCGAGCTTACAGACAGCAAAGCCCTTTCTGTGCATTCCAGCAACTTCCACGCCACCAGAGCAGGAAACATAGCATCAAAGCGCAGGGCCAGCCTTTGAGCACCTTGCCTGACAATAGACAGGGGAGCATCTATAAAACTTTGTGTTTTTATGAGAATGTATATTGCTGCTGTGAAAGAAGCCTTGTGTGTGCGCAATTATTTGCTACACCACTGTAAGAAACAAAAAGATTGTTTTTATAACGCAATACGTTATTTTAAGAAGGTTTTTCTTATTAGATTACTCCATTAATTGTAAAAATGAATCGATAGAATGCTGGATTACTAAAATATTCATTTACTGCAGCCCTAATCCAGAGGATAGGTCATCAATAAAAAGAACTCAGAAAACCCCTTCAGGACACGGCCATTTTTCACTTAAAGAGGACCTTTCAGTAGTTTAAAAACTAAAAACTAACTATATCAGTGGGCAGAGCGGCGCCCAGGGGTCCCCCTGCACTTACTGTTATCCCGGGCGCCGATCTACACGTCTGTATAGTCAGTTTAGATACTTAATTCTGGTGAAAGGTCCTCTTTAAAGCTAAAATTAATTATATCACTAAGGGTTAAAAATGCAATAGTGTCCCCTGAGTTGTGCGCCCGTGCAGTTAAAAAAAAGTGACATTTTTGGCAGGGTTTTTCCAATTTTAACATGACTGCTAGGCCTCTTTCACACGGGCATTGCGGATTGGGGCCGGATGCGTTCAGGGAAAATGGTGCGATTTTGACACTAAAACAAGTCAGTTTTCACTGCGATTGCGTTCCGTGTTGGCGTTTTTTCCACGCGGGTGCAAAACATTGTAATGCGTTTTGCATGCGCGTGAGAAAAATAGGCATGTTTGGTATCCAGACCCGAACCCGGACTTCTTCACAGAAGTTCGGGTTAGGAGTTGTGTAGATGTTATTATTTTCCCTCATAACATGGTTATAAAGGGAAAATAATAGCATTCTTAATGCAGAATGCATAGTACAATAGGGCTGGAGGGGGTTAAAAAAATTTTTTAAACTCACCTTAATCCACTTGATCGCGCAGCCCGCTTCTCTTCTGTCTTCTTCTTTGCTGTGCACAGGAATAGGACCTTTGATGACGTCACTGCGCTCATCACATGGTCCATCACATGATCGTTTACCATGGTGATGGATCATGTGATGGACCATGTGATGAGCGCAGCGACGTCATCAAAGGTCCTTTTCCTGCACACAGCAAAGAAGAAGACAGAAGAGAAGCCGGGCTGCGCGATCAAGTGGATTAAGGTGAGTTTAATAAAAAAAAATTAACCCCTCCAGCGCTATTGTACTATGCATTCTGTATTCAGAATGCTATTATTTTCCCTTATAACCATGTTATAAGGGAAAATAATAATGATCGGGTCCCCATCCCGATCGTCTCCTAGCAACCGTGTGTGAAAATCGCACCGCATCCGCACTTGCTTGCGGATGCTTGCGATTTTCACACAGCCCCATTCACTTCTATGGGGTCTGCGTTGCGTGAAAAACGCACAATATAGAGCATGCTGCGATTTTCACGCAACGCACAAGTGATGCGTGAAAATCACCGCTCGTGTGAAGCACAGCCCCATAGAAATGAATGGGTCCGGATTCAGTGCGGGTGCAATGCGTTCACGTCACGCATTGCACCCGCGCGGAAAATTCGCTCGTGTGAAAGAGGCCTTAGGAAGTTAGAGAGGACCTGTCCTCACAAAATGCAGTGCAATCTGCAGACACTATGTTATGGTGAAGGAGGAGCTGAGCGAAATATCGTTTTGTAGGAAAAGAATCAGTAAAACGTGTAGTTTATACATTTAAACCTCAGCCTTTTCTGACTTCTGTTGTACGCGGGGAGACGTCACACGCGGTGGACACTTCACTGCTGCAGCAGCCGCGCGACCTTTGTCAAACTGGATGTTGATGGATCACAGATGCGGCGGACCCGTTCACTTGAAAGGGTCCGCAATCCGGAAGGTCGGTGCAGAATGGAGGCACGGAACCCAGCGGAAGCACCACGGAGTGCTTCCGTGGGGTTTCTGTCCGTGCCCCCGCACTGCATAAAAGTAGTGCATGCTCTACTTTTTTTGCGGTGTGGATCGGCGGATGCGGATCGCGGACCCCATTTAAGCAAATGGGTCCGTGTCCGCATGTGGCGTCCCTACGGTCGGTGCCCGTGCATTATAACTAACAAAAACGGAGCACAACAAATACCATTGACTATAACGGCATCTGTTCGGTTTCTGTCTGGGGAAAAGTTCTGTAGGCCTCACACACACGACTATTTTTGGTCCGTGTCCGATCCAATTTTTTTTTTGTTGGAAAGCAAACGGACCCATTCATTTCTATGGGTCAGCAAAATAAGTAAAAAACGGATCGCCCAAGGATGTCATCCATATGGACAGGCTGCAAACGATAGAATGTGTCCTAGTCTTGTCTGTTTTGCATAAAAGAATAGGCTTTTTTTTTTTTTTTTTTTTTACATTGGGCCCCACGAAAATTATGGGATGCACACGGACCGCATCTGTATTTTGCAGATTGCAAAACGGATAAGGTGGTGTGCAGGAGGAGGTCTTAGGCTGGATTCACAAGTGTCTGGAAATCCACGCTGCGATTTTTGTTGCGTTTCTGTACCCTTTTAGGGTTTCCGTACCCTTTCTATTACAAGAGGTAAAATCTGCAGGAGAGATCCGCTGTATAAAACGGACATGCTGCGGATTATAAGTCTGCATTGCTGCAACTTTTCCGCTGCATTTTTTTAAAATATATATAACACATGGATGCGAATTCAGAAATTCTCGTCCATTTTGCTGGTACTGCACAATATTGTGGATTAGCAGCGCAAATGGCAAATGCGCAGCTATTCAGTCACATGTCAACCCAGCCTTAGGCCTCATGCACATGACCGTATGTATTTTGCGGTCTGCAAAAAAACGGATCCGCAAAAAAAACAGATGACGTCCGTGTGCATTGCGTATTTTGCGGAACAGAACAGCTGGCCTCTAATAGAACAGTCCTATGCTTGTCCGTAATGCAGACAATAATAGGACATGTTCTATTTTTTGGGGGAACGGAAATAAGGACATACGGAAACGGAATGCACACTGAGTAACTTCCAGGTTATTTTTTGCGGACAGATTGAAATGAATGGTGCCATATAAAAAATAAAAAAAACACGGAACGGACAGGGAATGAAAATACGTTCGTGTGCATGAGGCCTTAAAGGGGTTATCCGGGCTTTTTAATATTGATGATTTATCCGCCGGATAGGTCATCAATATCAGATCGGAGGGGGTCCGACACCTGGTACCCTGCCGATCAGCTGTACGAGGAGACGGCGCACGCAGTGTGCGCGTGCCACCTCCCTTCCTGCCCGCTGTCCCATAGACATACGGATTATAAAGCCGTGACGCTTGGTTTTGTTTTTCAGAGTCTCCAAAGCAAAGTTTTAAAGATATGCAAATGAGCCAATCGCGTGTGCCCCCCGCCCTACTCGCCTCTGCCTCCTCCGCTGTGTATTGTCCGGCCAGCCCTGTATCCTAATGAAACCCGGGGCTGGAGGTGATGTGCGCAGGCGCTGGAATTGGGTCACAGGACAGAACGACACCAGAAAGATACAGGGCTGGCCGGACAATACGTAGGAGAGGAGTTAGGCGCGAGTAAGGGTCCATTCACACGTCCGTAGAAAATGCCTTTTTAGGGCATGTTCTATTTTTTTGGCGGAACGGAAGTGCGGATACGCAAATGCAGATGCGGACAGCACATTCCGGCCCCATTGAAAATGAACGGGTCCGCACCTGTTCCGCAAAATTGTGGAACGGATGCGGACATGTGAACGGACCCTTGCAGCAAACTGGGCGCTTACGATGGCTCATTTGCATATATTTAAAACTTATGGGGGTCATTTATCAAACTGGTGTAAAGTAGAACTAGAAAATGAAAGGTAGAATCGGATTGGTTGCTATGGGCAACTAAGCCAATTCTACTTTCCACCAGTGTGATAAATGAGCCCTGTCCTTGTGCCCCACACTGCAGGAGTAAAGTAGGTGACAGGCTCCCTGTTGGGTCAGTACAAGGGGTGACGGTAAGTATCACTGAAGAGTCCAGCTCTCTACCGCAGAGGACGTCACTGCCCTCAATGGCTTTGTTCACACAGGACGCGTCAGCAGGTAAGTAGCCCCCGCCGCAGACTTACCAGCTGTACGAGCTTCAGGACTAAATGCTTCAGGTCCAGCTCGGAGCCGCAGACCTTGTTGGCTTTGCCGGTGTCGTCAGAGACGGTGGTGGGATTGTAGGCCGGGCCCGTGTCCGCCATGACCCTCTGCTGCGGCGATCGTCCGTGTACACACCGGGGCTGCTGCAGGCGGTTCTCCGCGCTTCCTGCTCTTCAAGCGACTCCTAGAAAATGGCCTCCGAGAACGAAAAGAAAGTGAAAGTAGCCGCATGTGGCGGACGTGCCTGAGGACTGCGGCGCGCGGCCTCCCCCTGCTGCCCTCTCCGGGTCCGGGCTGGGGCAGCTGCCACAGAGATAGAGACAAAAAGGGGGCAAATGGGGTTTTATGTATCCGAGTGAGGATTTTTCGTTATTCACTCCCTTCCTGGAACCATAACTTTTTTATTTTTTCCGTCCACATAGCTGTGTGAGGGCTTGTTTTCTGCAGGACACCTTGTACTTTCTAATGTCACCATTGAGGCCTCATTCACACGACCTTACCGTGCTTTGTGGTCCGCAAATTGGGGATCCGCAAAACACGACTGATACTAGCTGTCTGCGTTCCGACCTTTAGCGTAACGGAACCTCCCGCCCTATGATAGAAATGCCTATTCTTGTCCACAAAACAGATAAGGACATGTTCTATTTTTATGAAACAATATCACCTGGCCCAAGATATTGTTTCATGCTTTTTTCACCACCCTTTGCACTCCGCGTATTTGGTGTGCCCCCTGTTTTCTCAATCCATGTTCTATTTTTATTGCGGGGCCACGGAACAGACGTACGGATGTGGACAGCGCACCGTCTGCTATCCGCAGCTTTTGCGGCCCATTGAAGTGAATGGGTCCGCATCCGAGCCACAAAAAATGTGGACCAAAGCAACAGTCATGCGCATAAGGCCTTAGTGTGGCCTACCATGTAGGGGGAAGCTGGAAAAAAAAAATCCAAATAGAGTGGAACTGGGAAAAAAAAAATTCCATCACAGTTTTTTGGGTTTTGTTTTAACGGCGTTCCCTATGCGGTAAAACTGACCAGTGCCCTTCATTCTCTGGGTCAGTGCGATTACAACGATACCACATTTGTATAGTTTTTCTTGTGTTTTCATACTGACATACTTTTTATCATCATATTCTGACCCCATAACTTTTTTTTAAATATATATTCATGTCTATGGAGCTGTGTGAGTGCTCATTGATTTACTTTTTTTTATTTATTTATTTTTCCTGTAGTTTTTATGGATACCATTTTGGACCATGTATGACCATGTATGATCACTTTCTATTCCGATTTTTATGGGAAGTGAAGTGACGAAAAAATAGAGTCTGCAGGTTTGATTACGTTTTCCATTCACCGTATTGGATAAATATTTTTATATTTTAATAGTGGGCACGTTTTCAGACATGGCGATGCCCATGATGTTTACTATTTTATTTTAAATTAGATTTTGGGGAAAGGGGGTGATTTGAATTTTTATATTATATAATCTATATATTTTTTTTTATTCCATCACTGAATAGAGAATTCAGTATATTCCAATGCAGCGCTGCTAACTATTTCAGCGAGAGGAAGGCGTTCCAGTTTTTTTTAGCTCTTAGATGCCGTGATCACATTTCACCACGGCAACTGAGGGGTTAAATGTCTGTGATTGGTGTTATTGCCGATCACAGATATTGGCCCCAGGTCTCTGCTGTTTATTGCCCCTTGCAGACGAGCGTGAGCGGATTAGGACCGGATGCGTTCAGTGAAAAATGCGCGATTTCACAAGCAAGTTCATTCAGTTTAGTATGCGATCGCATCCAGTTTTTATCACGCAGGTGCAATGCGATTTAATGCGTTTTGCACGCGCGTGATAAAAAAACTGAAGGTATACAAACAACATCTCTTAGCAACCATCCGTGAAAAACGCATTGCATCCGCACTTGCTTGCGGATGCGATGTGATTTTCACACAGCCCCATTCACTTCTATGGGGCCTGCGTTGCTTGAAAAATGCAGAATATAGAGCATACTGTGATTTTTCACGCAACGCAGAAGTGATGCGTGAAAATCACCGCTCATGTACACAGACCCATTGAAATGAATAGGTCCGGATTCAGTGCGGGCGCAATGTGTTCGCATCCTGCGCGGAATACTCGCTCGTGTGAAAGGGGCCTAAAATAGCAGAAACCCAGTGGCTGTGGTATTCGCTGTGCTCACGAGTGGGCGCCGTATTTAAACTGATGACTTCTGTCGTACATGTACAGCGCTGGTCGTCATGTTGTCTCATTCGGCAGTACATTACCTGCCAGGTACTGGCCTCCTGCGTGTCCAAGGTGATCTGAGAGCCCATGTAACATCGCAATAGTGAGAATACCCCAGGGGTCCTAACCTGTCTGCTTCCTCAATGAGAGGCCGTTGTTGTGTTCCGTTCCGCAAAATGGGGTTCCGTTGTTCCGTGATCCGTTTTTGTTTCCATGTGTCTTCCTTTATTTTTGGAGGACCACCAGACATAAAGGAATGTAAAAAAAAGTCTAAGACAGGTTTGCCATGCAAATGATAGGAATAAAACAGACGCGGAGGACAATCTTGTGTGCCTCCGTGTATTTTAGCGGTCCCATTGACTTGGATGGGTCCGCAAACCTTTTTTCGCGGAAATAATAATAGGACAGGTTATATTTTTTTGACGGACTGGAACCACGGACGCGGATAGGAAACGGTGCACTATCAGCATTTTCAACGGCTCCATAGAAATGAATTGGTTCGCACCTGAAACGCTAAAATCGCCGGAACGGACGCGGAAGCAAACGGTCGTGTGCATGAGGCCTAACATTGCTGTACAGAGATCCCATTTTACAAGACCTCACTCTCAGCAGAGACACGTTCCTTCGAACATTTTTTCCTGACTATTGCTTCATGTAAACTGTGCCCATTGATCAGCTGACAGAGGCGCAAATGCTTGGCCGATCGCATCTTTTATATGGTGTAACGGATCTCCTGGCACCCCGACTGGGTACCTCCGTTGATGGATGCTCCTAGTGCTTCCCGAGGGCTCCAAGCACTCCGCTCAACACCGTAAGCACTGCCGACCCCACGAACTGCCGCAGCTCGGTTGGGATCTCGCCGTCTTCTACCCACCCTGGACCTACGACAAGGCTTCCAGGTTCCAGCGGGTGCACTTCTCTTCCTTCAGAGAGCAAAGGAGGAACAAGCTCTTAAAAGTGCTCCGGGATTATAGCCAGGGGAGTATACAGCATATAGCATTCCCCAGTGTAGATGCAGCCTTTTCCCCACACACATGAGACGAGGCTCTATGTTGAATCCAGTATCTCTTCCAACTGGTCGGCTTGACTCTGCTGCAGGAGAGTGATGCCACCCATATCATCTTCTGGGTAACCACACTGCCGCTGGCGAGAGAGGTCGGCTACCTCTTCTCCGTGGAACGCCCTCTGCCGCTGGGGAGATCGACCAATTGTCTCTTCTCCCTGGAACGCTGCTGGGTAGGGGTAGCGACCATCTCTGCTCCCACTGCTGCCACCACTGTAACAGATCTCCTAGCACCCTGACTGGGTACCTCTGTTGATGGATGCTTCTAGTGCTTCCCGAGGGCTCCAAGCACTCCGCTCGACACCGTAAGTACTGCCGCTGGGGAAGGGAGACGATGCTTTTGGTGTAAAGCAGTTTAATACCTGGACGACCCATGCTCATATGGACTATATCTAATATTTATTATTTGGAAGCACTTCCTTCTATTCATCTACCTGTATAATCACCTGGAAACCCGAAAGCCCACGACGCTGAACACAGAGGACTACGTAACCTCCTCCACAACACCAGCGCCTGCTGACCGACGCACACGCCGAATACCCGGACATCCCAGTGTGAAGCCACGTGGGACGCCAAGAATACGCAGTCGGGCACACAGCAGCAGTGGGAGCTCGTGAAGACACCGGGACAGGTAAACGCAGCCAGTGTATGGTGGGACGCCACCAATAACACAGCAGTACACTGGTCCGCTTTCATACTCCATTACACAAGGTCTATACCATATTATACCAAACCGTCTAATACAATACAATCGGGACACGGGAAAGAAAAATAAAGTGTGTGTAATAGACACGTTTTGAATAACTGAAGATTCACATCAAATCAAATAGATTTTTGGGGCTTGTGGTCTAAGAGAATATATTTGATTGCCACATACCTAACCTTTATTACCATGACAGTTTACTACAATTGATGTATAATCACAATACAATCGATGTGCAATTGAAACAATAAATAATATTACTCTAGGCGAAGTTTTCTTAAAATTGGGATCGTCAGTCTGTCTGCTACAGCCACTGGTTCAATCACCGAGGACCTTGATATTACCTTTACATTGCCTCTTTTCTGAAAGTTAAAAAAAATAAAAATGTAACTTTTTATTCCCCACATTATTTTTTTATTCTTGTCTTATAGTATAAAATTTTATTTTTATTTTTTTTGGGAAGCACACGTATCCACTGTACGCCCGCAATATTTTATGTACTATGTATTAATAAACTACTTATTTTATCTAAACTTCTGTGCGATTGCAAATATTGAGTGCCTGTCTACACCATTCTTTTCCATATCCACTCCACTCCACTGACTGGGTGAGTCAGAGCAGACATTGAGCACCTCCCATACTGATAAACAGATGAGCCTCCACACCTCTCTCTAGTTACTTTCCAATGCTCTCCTCTCCCTGGAAGGTACACTGCCACTGGGGAAGGGAGACGATGCTCTCCTCTCCCTGCAAAACATACTGCCGCTGGGGAGCAGGACCGACTGTCCCTACTTCCTGAAACTCTGGCTGCCGTTGGGGATCTGGGCCGACCGCCAAGCATCCCTGTAGGGCCGGTGGAGAGACCTCGGTCCCATCTCCACCTGTCATATGGAGTTCCCCTTCAGAACCCATCTATCAGGTCCCCTACCTCTTTAGCTGGTAGTGAAGTAAGGGGTACCTCAGCCGGGTCTTCCCCGCCACAGGACTTTAAGTCTGGGACTGCCACCCAACTCTCCTGCAGGGTATTCTCAATTACGTGGAGCAGATGTCAGTAGTCGTGCTCCAGCCCCCCACTCCAGTGTCACTAGATATTCTAAGTCTGGTCTCACCTCGTTGGCGTCAGCCCAATCTTGCACACCCTCCCTGAAGTCGTAGATTTCATAAAATTGGGTCTCCGTAGTGCTCCCAAACTTCGGTTCTGTGAAAGCCTCCCACAACAGCCCAGTGCCATCGTAATCATACCCCTCCGGGTTGTCGTGCTCCGCCGTCCAGGGTATATGCCGAGCTGTATACCACCAGAGCGCCTGGTAGGCATTCTCCAGCCACAGCTCCTGTCGCACCTGGAGCTCAAGCTCCTTCACCCACTCCTCCAGGGGCTGCTCTCCCAGGAGGGGCATCCGTATGGCTAGTCGCGTCTGCCATCGCTGGGGAGTCTCCCGCCGACGCTGTACGCCCTCCAGGGCCTCATACCAGACGCCTTTCTAGACTGTATCCCGATCGATCAGGTCCTCGTCTAGTGACGCTTTTTGGTTACAACCTGGTTCCATACTGCTGTAGCCAGGGGCGCTGTATGGGGACAAGCGTTGCCCTCAATTTTGTAAATCCACGAATGGTGTCTCCGAGCTACTTCTCCTCGCACTAGGATGCCATCCTACTGCTGCCACCACTGAAACTGTAACAGATCTCCTGGCAACACAACTGGGTACCTCTGTTGATTGATGCGCCTACTGCTTTCCAAGGACTCCAAGCACTCCACTTGACACAGTAAGCACTGCCGACCCCACGATTGGGTATTGCAGATGTGCTAGCGCCCATCTAGATCTATACATGAAATCCCAGTGACAGGTTCCCTTTAAGCAAGTGGGAAATGTGCAGTGTTATCATCCGGCCTCCTGGCAGCATGTAATACACTATGCGCCATAATACAGAAGGTAAAAAGAACTGGGGTTGTTGCAACTATAATGACCCAACCTATTCAATTATCCCATCATTCAAGCCACATGGTGAACGCTCCCCAAAAATGTAATAAAAAAATTATCAAAGGGATGCATCTATCCCCAAATTGTATCAGTAAAAATACAGATCGGCCTGCAAAAAAACAAGCCCTCACACAGCTCCATCAGTAGAATAAAAAAGTTATAGGTGTCAGGACATGGGTTGCTGATAGCACATCTGCAATACCCAGTCCCCATAGCTCTGTGTGCTTTTATTGTGTAAAAAAACTATTTGATACATATGCAAATTAACCTGAGATGAGTCCTGTATGTGAGATAAGTCAGGGACAGGACTCATCTCAGGTTAATTTGCATATGTATCAAATCGTACACAATAAAAGCACACAGAGCTATGGGGACTGGGTATTGCGGATGTGCTAGCGGCCATCTAGCAACCCATGTCCTCCGCTTTATACCCAAAATCCTGGTGACAGGTTCCTTTTAAGAATTTTTGGAAAGATAATGTAAGCCATATCTTGTATTGGTATCCTGGACTTATCTAAGGTTGTCAGCAACTTTCTGTTAATTAGTGTCTTCTCAAAGCCAGTATGAGCAGGTACTGTCCATCCGGACAAAGGAACGTTAACATATCAAAGGCAGCAAATCGTTGTCAACTGCCTAAGGCTACTTTCACATTAGCTTTTTCTGCGGATCCGTCATGGATCTGCAAAAACACTTGCGTTACAATAATACAACCGCATGCATCCGTCATGAAAGAATCCGGTTGTATTAGGTCTTCTATAGCCAGGACGGATCAGTCTTGAACACCATTGAAAGTCAATGGGGGACGGATCCGTTTTCTATTGTGCCAGAGAAAACGGATCCGTCCCCATTGACTTACATTGTGTGTCAGGACGGATCCGTCTTGCTCCGCACCACATCGCGGACAGAAAAAAGCTGCTTGCTTTTTCTGTCCGCGATGAGGACGCAACCAAACGGAACGGAATGCATTTTGGTGCGTTCCATTTCGTTCAGTTCAGTTTTGTCCCCATTGACAATAAATGGGGACAAAACTGAAGCATTTTCTTCCGCTATTGAGATCCTATGACGGAACTCAATAGCGGAATTGAAAACGCTAGTGTGAAAGTAGCCTAAGGAATGTGTGACTGTTGTCCTGAGGGTGGTACAGTGGCCGGTGGGGAAGGAAAATGCTGGACGTTCCAGCTACTTCTATCAATCTTAACCAGAGTTAGGCTACTTTCACGGATCCGTCATGGATCTGCACAGACGCATCCGTTCAGATAATACAACCGTCTGCATCCGTTCAGAACGGATCCATTTGTATTATCTTTAACATAACCAAAACTGATCCGTCTTGAACACCATTGAAAGTCAATGGTGGACGGATCCATTTTCTATTGTGCCACATTGTGTCAGTGAAAACGGATTTGTCCCCATTGACTTACATTGTGTGCCAGGACGGATCCGTTTGGCTCAGTTTCGTCAGACGGACAACAAAACGCTGCAAGCAGCGTTTTGGTGTCCGCCTCCAAAGGGGAATGGAGGCGGAACGGAACCAAACTGATGCATTCTGAGCGGATCCTTATCCCTTAAGAATGCATTAAGGGCAAAACTGATCCGTTTTAGACCGCTTGTGAGAGCCCTGAACGGATCTCGCAAACGGAAAGCCAAAATGCCAGTGTGAAAGTAGCCTTAACTAGAAAGTGCTAGAAAATCATATGGAGCAACCAATCCGATGTGACCAAGCCACGAACCAGGAGATTCTAGAACTGGCTGTTAATCATATAAAAGGCCGGAATGTGAGACCCAATGGAGGACGGGGACTGGACTGCAAGGAAAAGAAGAGAGCACAGACAGAGAAGAAGGACTGATTGAGAGACTTAGACAGACCCATGTATGGTAACTACTGTAGAGTCAGAGTGATTTAGTTGTTTAGTTTACCAAATGGTCTTGGGGGTATCTTTAGTAGCATAGTATATAAGGCCGAAAAAAGACATCTGTCCATCCAGTTCGGCCTGTCATCCTGCAAGTTGATCCAGAGGAAGGCAAAAAAACAACAACTGTGTGAGGTAGAAGCCAATTTTCCCCACTTTATATTGTAATTTTGTACTTTAAGCAATTGTAACTATTATTGTGTACAAGTCTCTCTGTATGTGATATGTATTTATTTGTGTTCCTTTATACTTTTATATTTACTCATCAATAATATTAATAACAATATCTCCACACTGTACAATATACGTATTTTAGATTTTTGCTCATGTCTCATTTATTACACCCATCTTAGGCTACTTTCACACTGGCGTTCGGTGCGGATCGGTCTTGTATCTGCACAGACGGATCCGCACCAATAATGCAAACGCTTGTATCCGTTCATAGCGGATCAGTTTGCATTATTCATAGAAAAAAAAAAAGTCTAAGTCAAAACGGATCCGTTTTCAATTGCACTATATTGTGTCAGTGAAAAACGGATTCGTCCCCATTGACTTACATTGTAAGTTAGGACGGATCAGTTTGGCTCCGCATCGTCAGGCAGACACCAAAATGCTGCAAGCTGCATTTTAGTGACCGTCTAAAAAAACGGAGACTAAACGCAGACAAACTGATGCATTCTGAACGGATCCTTATTCATTCAGAATGCATTGGGGCTGAACTGATCAGTTTTGGGCCGCTTGTGAGAGCCCTGAAACGGATCTAACAAACAGACCAAGAAACGGCAGTGTGAAAGACCCTGTAAGAGGGTACAATATATATATATATATATATATACATACACTGCTCAAAAAAATAAAGGGAACACAAAAATAACACATCCTAGATCTGAGTTAATTAAATATTCTTCTGAAATACTTTGTTCTTTACATAGTTGAATGTGCTGACAACAAAATCACACAAAAATAAAAAAATGGAAATCAAATTTTTCAACCCATGGAGGTCTGGATTTGGAGTCACACTCAAAATTAAAGTGGAAAAACACACTACAGGCTGATCCAACTTTGATGTAATGTCCTTAAAAAAAGTCAAAATGAGGCTCAGTAGTGTGTGTGGCCTCCACGTGCCTGTATGACCTCCCTACAATGCCTGTGCATGCTCCTGATGAGGTGGCGGACGGTCTCCTGAGGGATCTCCTCCCAGACTTGGACTAAAGCATCTGCCAACTCCTGGACAGTCTGTGGTGCAACGTGACGTTGGTGGATAGAGCGAGACATGATGTCCCAGATGTGCTCAAATGGATTCAGGTCTGGGGAACGGGCGGGCCAGTCCATAGCATCAATGCCTTCGTCTTGCAGGAACTGCTGACACACTCCAGCCACATGAGGTCTAGCATTGTCTTGCATTAGGAGGAACCCAGGGCCAACCGCACCAGCATATGGTCTCACAAGGGGACTGAGGATCTCATCTCGGTACCTAATGGCAGTCAGGCTACCTCTGGCGAGCACATGGAGGGCTGTGCGGCCCTCCAAAGAAATGCCACCCCACACCATTACTGACCCAATGCCAAACCGGTCATGCTGGAGGATGTTGCAGGCAGCCGAACGTTCTCCACGGCGTCTCCAGACTCTGTCACGTCTGTCACATGTGCTCAGTGTGAACCTGCTTTCATCTGTGAAGAGCACAGGGCGCCAGTGGCGAATTTGCCAATCTTGGTGTTCTCTGGAAAATGCCAAACGTCCTGCACGGTGTTTGGCTGTAAGCGCAACCCCCACCTGTGGATGTCTGGCCCTCCTCCTGTTCCTCCTTGCACAAAGGCGGAGGTAGCGGTCCTGCTGCTGGGTTGTTGCCCTCCTACGGCCTCCTCCACGTCTCCTGATGTACTGGCCTGTCTCCTGGTAGCCCCTCCATGCTCTGGACACTACGCTGACAGACACAGCAAACCTTCTTGTCAAAGCTCGCATTGATGTGTCATCCTGGATAAGCTGCACTACCTGAGCCACTTGTGTGGGCTGTAGACTCCGTCTCATGCTACCACTAGAGTGAAAGCACCGCCTGCATTCAAAAGTGACCAAAACATCAGCCAGGAAGCATAGGAACTGAGAAATGGTCTGTGGTCACCACCTGCAGAACCACTTCTTTATTGGGGGTGTCTTGCTAATTGCCTATAATTTCCACCTGTCGTCTATCCCATTTGCACAACAGCATGTGAAATTGATTGTCACTCAGTGTTGCTTCCTAAGTGGACAGTTTGATTTCACAGAAGTGTGATTGACTTGGAGTTACATTGTGTTGTTTAAGAGTTCCCTTTATTTTTTTGAGCAGTGTATATATAAAGAAGGACGTATATATATGTGTGTATGTATGTTCCGCGATCACGCAACCATCAATTTCAACAAAACTTGGTATACACATCCCTTGCTACCTGGAAAGGAATCTTGTGGGGGTCTCAGCTCTTTAGGATGTACCGTTCCTGAGATATTCCCAAAAAATGACCTGCATTAGCCAATACAAGCCTGCAAGTCTTTCTCTTCATATCCCAACTGCCATACACACGGTCACATGTCCCTTATCAGCCAATAGAAGCTCGCCTGCCCTTAGTCTCCACATACACACAGTTTTACTCCAAGTTTCCATAACAACCCATCCATTTTTCTTCACTGCTGTAGATCAGCTTTAGGCTAGGGCTACACGACGACAATAAGTCGCACGACACATAGGGCACAACTACACTGCGACATGTTACATAGTTAATACGGTTGAAAAAAGACATCCATCCATCAAGTTCAACCAAGGGATAGGTGGGGATGTGAATCCCAAAAGGAATTGAGACTCTACACGTTTTCATAAGCATTAATGTTTTTTACTTTTAAGAATTCAACTAAACCCTTTTTAAAACTGTCCACTGTTCCTGCTGTGACCACATCCTGAGGAAGTCTATTCCGCAGATTCACTGTTCTTACAGTAAAGAAACTTTAACGCTTCCGGAGCCTGAACTTTTTCTTCTCCAGTCGGAGACAGTGCCTCCTTGTCTTTTGAGCGCATTTTACATGGAACAGTTTTTCACCATATTTTTTGTGTGGCCCATTTACTGTATATATTTGTATAGGTTAATCATGTCCCCCCTTAGACGTCTCTTCTCAAGACTAAATAAATTCAATTCTTTTAATCTTTCTTCATAACTAAGACCCTCCATGCCCCTTATCAGTTTAGTCGCTCTGCTCTGTACTTTTTCCAGCTGCAGAGCGTCCTTTCTATGGACTGGTGCCCAGAACTGAACTGCATATTCCAGATGAGGCCGCATTAACGCTTTATAAAGTGGTAATATTACATCCCTGCCCTGCCATGTTTGATGCATGACAATATCCTGGTGGCCTTAGAAGCAGCTGATTGACATTGTATGCTGTTATTTAATCTACCATCCACAAGGACACCCAAATCCTTCTCTATAAGTGACTCGCCCAGTGTTACATCCGCTAGGACATATGATGCACAGAGATTATTACTACCAAGATGCATAACTTTACATTTATCCACATTGAACCTCATTTGCCAAGTTGATGCCCAATCACTCAGAGTGTTCAAATCAGCTTGTAGTTTATGGACATCTTCCATAGACTGTACAGTACTACATAGCTTAGTGTCATCTGAAAAAATAGATATGGTGTGCGACAATTTTTATAATGATAGTCTATGGTGTTGCACTGCGACATGTGACATACTGCGACGCAACATCTTGGATGGCTTTTTTTGCAACTATCGTGTCGCAATCGCAGCATGTCATATGTCGCAGTGTGACACCATATCATTATAAAAATTGTTGAGACAAAATGTCGCTTGACACATGTCGTTGTGGAGGTCGCTGTTAAAGGGGCGGACACTGTGGAAGTCACTGTCAAGGGAGTGGGGTGCTGTGAAACTCAGTTAAAGGGGCAACTGCTGTGAAGGTCAAAGTTAAGGGGGTGGGCTGCTGTGGAGGTCCCATTTTAAAGTGGCGGGGTCAGTGTGGGACTGTGGAGTTCACTGTTAAAGGGACGGGGTGCTGTAGAGGTCACTGTTATGGGGGATACTGTCGATATCTTTTAACGACACACACAAACATTAAATGAAATATACCCGTGCGAAGCCGGCTCCTTCTGCTAGTAATATATATTTATATATAGAATCATTTCTTACATATGTCGACAAAAAAAAAAAAGTTATAGCTTTTGAAATGCGGAGATTTATAAAACTGACAAAAAAAAATAGCTTGAGCCTTAAATATCAAATTAGGGGTTAAAGATGACCTATCAGCAGAATCAACCTTTTTAAACGGCATACTCCCTAGTAGGATTGATCCTACTTATTACAGTGATATCTGTATTGTGAAAATCGGTTACAGGGTACCTCAGAAAAAAGATAATTCTTTATGTAAATGATGGCTTCAGTGCACTGAGGGGTGGGGCCTAGCCCATTAGTGCACTGAGGGGTGGGGCCTAGCCCATTGGTGCACTGAGGGGTGGGGCCTAGCCCATTGGTGCACTGAGGGGTGGGACCTAGCCCATTGGTGCACTGAGGGGTGGGGCCTAGCCCATTGGTGCACTGAGGGGTGGGGCCTAGCCCATTGGTGCACTGAGGGGTGGGGCCTAGCCCATTGGTGCACCTCAGCTTCCAGGTGCTGGCCACACTCCTCCGTGCACTGAAGCCCTCGTTTACATAAAGAATTAAAGTCATTTTTTTCTTGGGAACACTGCAACCGATTTTCACCAGACAGGTATCATTTTGCTCAGCAAGATCAACCCTACAAGGCAGCATACATGGTGTAATAGTGTTGATTCTATTGAAAGGCGCTTGTTAAAGTCCTAGCAACTGGAATTCTACATAAGTGCATAAGAAGTAGCATCCAGTTGTTCTTGACTGATTCTACCGCAGGCATGCTCAACCTGCGGCCCTCCAGCTGATGTAAAACTACAACTCCCACAATGCCCTGCTGTAGGCTGATAGCTGTAGGCTGTTCGGGCTGTTCAGGCTATCTAAGCGATCGCTTAGATACAGCGATAGCTTAGAATCAGCGATAGCTTAGATACAGCGATAGCTTAGAATCAGCGATAGCTTAGATACAGCGATAGTTTAGAATCAGCGGTAGCTTAGATACGGCGATAGATTAGATACGGCGGTAGCTTAGAATCAGCGATAGCTTAGATACAGCTATATGTCCATCTTATAGATAGAGCTGTAGCTTAGATACAGTGATAGCTTAGAATCAGCGATAGCTTAGATACAGCGATAGCTTAGAATCAGCGATAGCTTAGATACAGCTGCGATTGGCCAGCGCTACAGCCTAGGAGAAGGAGACGCCAACAGAACAAGGGCAGACACCGCCTACTATAACCAAGTCCCCGAACATACTGGAGGACATAACGGGAGAACGGAGCGGCGTCCAGGGATAATAGTAAGTGCAGTGAGATCCCCGGGCGCCGCTGTATATGTCATGATACTTAGTTCACAATATCAGGATCGGTGAAAGGTCCTCTTTAACCACCTCCGGACCGCTGTACGCACAGACGCGTCCTGGAGGTGGTTGATTTATTCCTCCTGGACGCGCCGGCGCGTCCTCTCGCGAGACGCGAGATTTCCTGTGAACGCGCGCACACAGGCGCGCGCGCTCACAGGAACGGAAGGTAAGAGAGTTGATCTCCAGCCTGCCAGCGGCGATCGTTCGCTGGCAGGCTGGAGATGTGTTTTTTTTAACCCCTAACAGGTATATTAGACGCTGTTTTGATAACAGCGTCTAATATACCTGCTACCTGGTCCTCTGGTGGTCCCCTTTGTTTGGATCGACCACCAGAGGACACAGGTAGCTCAGTAAAGTAGCACCAAGCACCACTACACTACACTACACCCCACCCCCGTCACTTATTAACCCCTTATTAGCCCCTGATCACCCCATATAGACTCCCTGATCACCCCCCTGTCATTGATTACCCCCTGTCATTGATCAACCCCCTGTAAAGCTCCATTCAGACGTCCGCATGATTTTTACGGATGCACTGATAGATGGATCGGATCCGCAAAACGCATCCGGACGTCTGAATGAAGCCTTACAGGGGCGTGATCAATGACTGTGGTGATCACCCCATATAGACTCCCTGATCACCCCCCTGTCATTGATTACCCCCCTGTCATTGATTACCCCCCTGTAAAGCTCCATTCAGATGTCCGCATGATTTTTACGGATGCACTGATAGATGGATCGGATCCGCAAAACGCATCCGGACGTCTGAATGAAGCCTTACAGGGGCATGATCAATGACTGTGGTGATCACCCCATATAGACTCCCTGATCACCCCCCTGTAAAGCTCCATTCAGATGTCCGCATGATTTTTACGGATGCACTGATAGATGGATCGGATCCGCAAAACGCATCCGGACGTCTGAATGAAGCCTTACAGGGGCATGATCAATGACTGTGGTGATCACCCCATATAGACTCCCTGATCACCCCCCTGTCATTGATTACACCCCTGTCATTGATCACACCCCTGTAAAGCTCCATTCAGATGTCCGCATGATTTTTACGGATGCACTGATAGATGGATCGGATCCGCAAAACGCATACGGACGTCTGAATGAAGCCTTACAGGGGCGTGATCAATGACTTTGGTGATCACCCCATATAGACTCCCTGATCACCCCCCTGTCATTGATTACCCCCCTGTCATTGATTACCCCCCTGTAAAGCTCCATTCAGATGTCCGCATGATTTTTACGGATGCACTGATAGATGGATCGGATCCGCAAAACGCATCCGGACGTCTGAATGAAGCCTTACAGGGGCATGATCAATGACTGTGGTGATCACCCCATATAGACTCCCTGATCACCCCCCTGTAAAGCTCCATTCAGATGTCCGCATGATTTTTACGGATGCACTGATAGATGGATCGGATCCGCAAAACGCATCCGGACGTCTGAATGAAGCCTTACAGGGGCATGATCAATGACTGTGGTGATCACCCCATATAGACTCCCTGATCACCCCCCTGTCACTGATTACACCCCTGTCATTGATCAACCCCCTGTAAAGCTCCATTCAGACGTCCGCATGATTTTTACGGATCCACTGATAGATGGATCGGATCCGCAAAACGCATCCGGACGTCTGAATGAAGCCTTACAGGGGCGTGATCAATGACTGTGGTGATCACCCCATATAGACTCCCTGATCACCCCCCTGTCATTGATTACCCCCGTCATTGATCACACCCCTGTAAAGCTCCATTCAGACGTCCGCATGATTTTTACGGATGCACTGATAGATGGATCGGATCCGCAAAACGCATCCGGACGTCTGAATAAAGCCTTACAGGGGCATGATCAATGACTGTGGTTATCACCCCATATAGACTCCCTGATCACCCCCCTGTCATTGATTACACCCCTGTCATTGATCACACCCCTGTAAAGCTCCATTCAGATGTCCGCATGATTTTTACGGATGCACTAATAGATGGATCGGATCCGCAAAACGCATACGGACGTCTGAATGAAGCCTTACACGGGCGTGATCAATGACTGTGGTTATCACCCCATATAGACTCCCTGATCACCCCCCCGTCATTGATCACCCCCCTGTCATTGATCACCCCCCTGTCATTGATCACCCTCTGTAAGGCTCCATTCAGACATTTTTTTGGCCCAAGTTAGCGGAATTATTTTTTTTTTTTCTTACAAAGTCTCATATTCCACTAACTTGTGTCAAAAAATTAAATCTCACATGAACTCCCCATACCCCTCACGGAATCCAAATGCGTAAATTTTTTTAGACATTTATATTCCAGACTTCTTCTCACGCTTTAGGGCCCCTAGAATGCCAGGGCAGTATAAATACCCCACATGTGACCCCATTTCGGAAAGAAGACACCCCCAGGTATTCCGTGAGGGGCATATTGAGTCCATGAAAGATTTAAATTTTTGTCCCAAGTTAGCGGAACGGGAGACTTTGTGAGAAAAAAATTAAAAATATAAATTTCCGCTAACTTGTGCCAAAAAAAAAAAATTTCTATGAACTCGCCATGCCCCTCATTGAATACCTTGGGGTGTCTTCTTTCCAAAATGGGGTCACATGTGGGGTATTTATACTGCCCTGGCATTCTAGGGGCCCCAAAGCGTGAGAAGAAGTCTGGTATCCAAATGTCTAAAAATGCCCTCCTAAATGGAATTTGGGCACCTTTGCGCATCTAGGCTGCAAAAAAGTGTCACACATCTGGTATCGCCGTACTCAGGAGAAGTTGGGGAATGTGTTTTGGGGTGTCATTTTACATATACCCATGCTGGGTGAGAGAAATATCTTGGTCAAATGCCAACTTTGTATAAAAAAATGGGAAAAGTTGTCTTTTGCCAAGATATTTCTCTCACCCAGCAAGGGTATATGTAAAATGACACCCCAAAACACATTCCCCAACTTCTCTTGAATACGGCGATACCACATGTGTGACACTTTTTTGCAGCCTAGGTGGGCAAAGGGGCCCATATTCCAAAGAGCACCTTTAGGATTTCACAGGTCATTTACCTACTTACCACACATTAGGACCCCTGGAAAATGCCGGGGCAGTATAACTACCCCACAAGTGACCCCATTTTGGAAAGAAGACACCCCAAGGTATTCCGTGAGGGGCATGGCGAGTTCCTAGAATTTTTTATTTTTTGTCACAAGTTAGTGGAAAATGCTGATTTTTTTTTTTTTCATACAAAGTCTCATATTCCACTAACTTGTGACAAAAAATAAAAACTTCCATGAACTCACTATGCCCATCAGCGAATACCTTGGGGTCTCTTCTTTCCAAAATGGGGTCACTTGTGGGGTAGTTATACTGCCCTGGCATTCTAGGGGCCCAAATGTGTGGTAAGGAGTTTGAAATCAAATTCTGTAAAAAATGACCTGTGAAATCCGAAAGGTGCTCTTTGGAATATGGGCCCCTTTGCCCACCTAGGCTGCAAAAAAGTGTCACACATCTGGTATCTCCGTACTCAGGAGAAGTTGGGGAATGTGTTTTGGGGTGTCATTTTACATATACCCATGCTGGGTGAGAGAAATATCTTGGCAAAAGACAACTTTTCCCATTTATTTTATACAAAGTTGGCATTTGACCAAGATATTTATCTCATCCAGCATGGGTATATGTAAAAAGACACCCCAAAACACATTCCTCAACTTCTCCTGAATACAGAGATACCAGATGTGTGACACTTTTTTGCAGCCTAGGTGGGCAAAGGGGCCCATATTCCAAAGAGCACCTTTCGGATTTCACAGGTCATTTTTTACAGAATTTGATTTCAAACTCCTTACCACACATTTGGGCCCCTAGAATGCCAGGGCAGTATAACTACCCCACAAGTGACCCCATTTTGGAAAGAAGAGACCCCAAGGTATTCGCTGATGGGCATAGTGAGTTCATGGAAGTTTTTATTTTTTGTCACAAGTTAGTGGAATATGAGACTTTGTAAAAAAAAAAAAAAATCATCATTTTCCGCTAACTTGTGACAAAAAATAAAAAGTTCTATGAACTCACTATGCCCATCAGCGAATACCTTAGGGTGTGTACTTTCCGAAATGGGGTCATTTGTGGGGTGTTTGTACTGTCTGGGCATTGTAGAACCTCAGGAAACATGACAGGTGCTCAGAAAGTCAGAGCTGCTTCAAAAAGCGGAAATTCACATTTTTGTACCATAGTTTGTAAACGCTATAACTTTTACCCAAACCATTTTTTTTTTACCCAAACATTTTTTTTTTATCAAAGACATGTAGAACAATAAATTTAGAGCAAAATTTCTATATGGATGTCGTTTTTTTTTGCAAAATTTTACAACTGAAAGTGAAAAATGTCATTTTTTTGCAAAAAAATCGTTAAATTTCGATTAATAACAAAAAAGTAAAAATGTCAGCAGCAATGAAATACCACCAAATGAAAGCTCTATTAGTGAGAAGAAAAGGAGGTAAAATTCATTTGGGTGGTAAGTTGCATGACCGAGCAATAAACGGTGAAAGTAGTGTAGGTCAGAAGTGTAAAAAGTGGCCTGGTCTTTCAGGGTGTTTAAGCACTGGGGGCTGAGGTGGTTAAAAAGTGGGTTTTGAAAAATTTCAAGATTTGCTTCTAAACTTCTAAGCCTTGTAACGTCCCCAAAAAATAAAATGGCATTTTTAAAATGATCCATACATGAAATAGACATATGGGGAATGTAAATTAATAACTATTTTTGGAGGTATTACTATGTATTATAGAAGTAGAGAAATTGAAACTTGGAAATTTGCTAATTTTTCCACATTTTTGGTAAATTTGGTATTTTTTTTTTTATAAATAAAAATGAATTTTTTTGACTCCATTTTACCAGTGTCATGAAGTACAATATGTGACGAAAAAACAATCTCAGAATGGCCTGGATAAGTAAAAGCGTTTTAAAGTTATTCACACATAAAGTGACACTGGTCAGATTTGCAAAAAAATGGCCTGGTCCTTAAGGTGAAAATTAGCCCGGTCCTTAAGGGGTTAAAAACAGTGACCTCCACAGTGCCCGCCCCTTTAAGCAGTAAAGAAAAATGGCTGGGTTGTTATGGAAACCTGGAGTAAAACTGTTTATGGCAGTTGAAATTTGAAGAGAAAGACCTTATAGGCTTGCATTGGCTAATGTGGGTCATTTTTTGGGAATATCTCAGGAACAGTGCGTCCTAGAGAGCTGAGAGCTGATAACCTTCCTGGACACTTGATGTACCTGTGTGCCAAATTTGGTGAAGATCGGTCCAGTCGTTTGGTCGCGCATAAAGAACAGACAGAAACTAATTTTTATATATATAAGATACTAGCAGAAGGACCCGGCTTCGCACGGGTATATTTCATCTATTTCATTTTATGTTTCCGTGTGTCGTAAAAAGATATCGTCAGTTTCCCCCATAACAGTGACCTCTACAGTAGCCGCCCCTTTAACAATGACCTCTACAGTGCCCGCCCCTTTAACATTGACCTCCAGTGGCTGCCCCTTTAACATTGACCTCCACAGTGCCCACCCCTTTAACAGTGACCTTCATAGTGGCCGCCCCTTTAACAGTGACTTCCACAGTGCCCACCCCTTTAACAGAGACCTCCATAGTGCCCGCCCTTTTAAAAGTCGACTTTCACAGTGACCACCCCTTTAACATTGACTTTCACAGTGGCCGCCCCTTTAACAGTGACTTTCACAGTGACCGCTCCTTTAACAGGGACCTTCATGGCGCCCGCCCCTTTAATAACAGTGACCTCCACTGTGCCCGCCCCTTTAATAACAGTGACCTCCACAGTGGCCACCCCTTTAAGCAGTAAAGAAAAATGGCTGGGTTGTTATGGAAACCTGGAGTAAAACTGTGTTTATGGCAATTGGGATTTGAAGAGAAAGACTTGCAGGCTTGTATTGGCTAATGTGGGTCATTTTTGGGGAATATCTCAGGAACGGTATGTCCTAGAGAGCTGAGACCCCGTCTAAAACCTTCCCGGACACCTGATGTACCTGTGTGCCATATTTGGTGAAGATTGGTCCAGTCGTTTGGTCGCGCATAAAGAACGTCCAGACAGACAGACACAAATTCATTTTTATATATGTAAGAGATATATATAAAATACATAACATGGGGGGCGTGGCTTCGGCATGGCGGCGTGAGGACGCATGTAAGGAGAGCTCCGTGACCTGCTTCAGAGAATCAAGCGGGACCACCTTCCTACTCACCTCCGACAGGCCATGACTAAGGGGAGAAGGTCGAGGAGCCAACCCGCGGTCCCTCCCGAGCACTCTATAGGCCGGTTCCTCCGTTCCACCCAGCAAGGAGACCCAGAGTCGCCCATAATGGCCGCCCCTTCCTCATCATTGCGGCCTGCGGCACAGCCGTTTCTTCCGGCGCCAACTCCGGAGGCCCTGCTTACCAGCGTGCAGCACCCGGGTGAGCAGTTTCCATGTTGCTCAGCCCCGGCCTCCCTGAGTGAAATCGCCGCCCGACCGGGTTCCCCGCTAGGCCACGCAGCTCCGTATCCGCCGGAGCTTCCAGACACCGCCTCTCAGGTGAGATCGGGGCCTAATGAAGGCAGAGGCCTGCAAGCCTGCACCTACGCGCCTTACTCGGCTTTAAATGGCTCAAGGCACACTCCCGGGAGGGATATATCCCAGATCCATTCTCCTGCGGCTAGCCCTACACGGGGTATTACTGAGGGGACACCACCAACTCTGCTGGACCCTGCTCCTACTCACCCACGGCCTGCCCTGGACACTCACTCTCTCAGCCAAGGCATACCTGCCATTTTCTCCCCGCTGTCGCAGCATCCTGAGGAATCACAGGGGCTCCCCCCACCCCCATCTACCATTGATCGCACGTTGACAGAGCTATGGGAAATGGTGAGGGCATTGCCCACAAAGTCTGATTTGGAGGCACAAGTGGCTCGCATAGAAACCAAACAAGCCCAGGCTCTCCAAGTGGTTCGTGATGAGGTCCATCAGCTAGACGCCCGACTATCATCGCTAGAACACCGCTACGCGGCCACTACATCCACGGTCCATTCTCATTCCACGACCCTGTCTGCGCATACCTCTCAACTGCAGGACTTTTCTTTACATCTTGACGACGTGGAAAATAGAGGCCGCCGGAACAACCTTAAGCTCCGTAACATCCCGGAGTCTGTCCCCAGCGATCAGCTACATTCCGTTGTGGTTGACATATTCAACTCGGTCCTTGATAATCCACTTAATCCACCGCTGGTCCTAGAAATCGTGACCTGGAGAGGCCACGTGACGTCATCTGCCGGGTACATTTTTACACGGTGAAAGAGCGAATTCTACGCAAAGCCTGGGAAAAGAAGGAACTCTTCTTTGAGGACACTCCGATTACTATCTTGCCAGATGTGTCCCGCCTAACCCTATCTATGCGAAGAATGGTTAGGCCTCTGCTAGAGGCTATTAAAGAAGCTGGTGCATCTCATCGCTGGGGGCATCCGTTCCACCTCATCGTCCGATACTCTACCGGTCAGTCAATGCTGGTCCGCTCCCCTGCCGACCTCTCAGATCTTTTCAAGTTTCTGGATATCCATCCATTTGCTGTTCCGGATCGGACATTGCCTCCACTCCTGCAAGGGCCACCACAAAGGCCAGATTTCCCTCGACGATCAACATCTCCGTCACCGAGACGCACATCTCCTGGCCGTTCCAGCTCCTCCCGCGGCCGTTCTTCCAGACCTCACTACCAGCCTGCAAGACGTCTATCGCAATCTCCCCGTTGATACACCATTTTCGTCTCGGAGGGGGCGATTCTTCACCTGCATTCCTGTTTCTTCAACCTCAGGGGATGTTATTAGTCTTATGACTTTGTTCTTATTCTATCCTCTGTGTTTTTTCTGTTATTTCCTGTGCTACCTCCATTTTATCTGTCTTGTAGGTACAAACCTATATATCTATCCTTACCTCTCTCCGCTGTCAATGTTGCTGTTCATTCTAGGAAGGGGTCTCCCGGAAGTAAAATTGCTCTGTCTCTTTTTCAGGTCACTAGGAGTTCTTTCTGAGATTAGATTTCACTCCCTCTCCTAGTCGCTTGCCGTTCTACCTCCCCTATTAGGGCACTGTGAGTCCTTTCCTTAGTACCCTTTTGACGGGTTACTCAGTTATTTCTGCTTTTGCAGCTTTTTCCTGCTCATAGCTAGGATCCCTCCTCTCTTTTCCGCCTTCTCCTACCCTACTCCCGTTCTCCTCCTTCCCCTATTGTCAACATACTTCTCTCTCACAAAGGGGTTTTATACGCACTTGCTTTTTATACTCTACTGTTCAATATGTCTGACATTTTGTTGGTCTCCCTTAATGTACAGGGTTTGAACTTGCCTGAAAAGAGCTCTTCTCTCCTGCGTCTCCTCTGGAAAAAAAGAGCTCATGTGGCATTTATCCAGGAAACACATTTCCGATCCTCCTCCACTCCGAAGCTCTCCGATAGACGTTTTCCACATGTCTACCACAGTTCTGATCCGGATTCCAAGACGAGAGAAGATTACCAATCTCTACTCTAATCCCACTGCGGTTGTCAAAGTGAATGGCCAATTTTCCTCACCCCTATCCATCCGCAATGGAACGAGACAGGGTTGTCCCTTATCCCCCCTTATATTTGTGCTCTGTCTGGAAACGCTTTTGTGTCACATAAGGGGGAACCCCGATATCACCGGGTTACAGGTACAGGGGACACCACACAAAGTCGCAGCCTACGCTGATGACCTTCTATTTTTCCTTACCAACCCAAGGGTTACCCTACCTAACCTACTGAGGGAACTTAAAGTATACGCCAATCTCTCAAACTATAAAATTAATTATCAGAAATCTGAAGCCTTAAACGTTACTCTCCCGTCTACCACGGTCACATCCATTTCAGAGAACTTCCCCTTTAAATGGGCTCGCTCGTCTTTAAAATACCTTGGTATATTCCTGACCTCTACTCTCTCAGACCTGTATCAGGTTAACTACCCGCCTCTTCTTCGGGCCATAAAAGCAGACTTAGACAGGTGGCATAAGAGCACGTTCTCATGGTTTGGGAGGATTTCGATTTTTAAAATGAATATATTACCAAAAATCCTTTTCTTCTTTCAAGCCCTTACGGTTCACATTCCTAGGCTCTTTTTTCACAACCTTTTAAAAATGTTGACTCACTTTATTTGGGCCGGCAAACCGTCCAGAATAGCCAGGTCGACACTCTTTCGCCCCAAATTAGAAGGGGATCTAGGGCTGCCAGACTTCCTTTCCTACCACAGAGCATCACATCTCCTTAGAATTGTGGACTGGTGCCGTCACAAAGCCTATAAGCAATGGATCTCGGTCGAACAATCCTTTCTGTCTACTCCTCTGCCTGCTATTCCATGGTTGGCTGATCACATACCGTTGGAGGCACGCTTACATCCGACCATAGGCCCTTCCCTAAAGGTCTTCTCTACTATTCAAAATCTCCCCAATATCTCACCATCTCCCTCTCCTATGTTCCCTCTCCTGGGTAATCCACAATTACCTCCTGGGATGGAACACGGACCTTTTCGTGTTCTGGTGAATTGCAATAAATTCAGGGCCCATCATCTGATCGCCTCGAATTTATGGCTCACCCCCCAACAAATCTCAGAGATGGATATTTCCCCTAAAATAAATCCCTGGCAGTCACTCCAACTTAAACACTACATGGCCACTCTTCCTCCAGCACAATCTTTTGTCCGTGACAAGACGGATTTTGAGTTTCTTTGCGATCAACCAGGGGTGTCGAGACGTACCCTTTCTCGAATGTACAACTTACTACTCAATCCTCCCAACCAATCTCCTCCCAACTATATCTCTCAGTGGGAAACAGATCTAGATATTGCACTCTCATCAGAACAAAGATTAAGATTGTACACGTGCCTTCACAAATCATCTATTGCTAGCAATGTCCAAGAAGCTGGATTCAAGCTTATGTCCCGTTGGTATAGGGTCCCTACTAGACTTAATTCCATTTTTCCTCAAGTCTCTCCTTTGTGTTGGCGTTGTGGCTCCAAGAGAGGCACTATCCTACATACATTTTGGAGTTGTCCACATGTGTCGGATTTTTGGGATTCGGTGTGGTTGATTACATCTAAATTCACCTCATATATCCTTCCTAAGACGCCTGCTTTCTTCCTGCTCCATCAGTGCGAGATTCCTCTCTCTACCTATAAAAAATCTGTGGTAAGACATCTGGTGAACGCCGCAAGAGCTTGTATCCCGTGCCTTTGGAGGCAACCGTCTGTTCCCTCTATAGCCATGTGGATCAACAAAATCCAGGAGACCATGAGAATGGAAGACCTTACCTCGTCAATAAGGCATACTGAGAAGGTGTTTACTAAAACTTGGAGTCATTGGTTAGAATTCTATGACTCCGCTGAATGTAGGTCTCTTTTATCCCAGTCGTGAGAGCGAGGTTTGTTGTTTATCCTTCCCTTTTCTCCTCCCCCTCCCTCCCTTCCCTCTTCCCTTTTTCCTAAATATATCCCTCCCCTCTCTTTCTCTCCTTTCCTTTATACGTCTGCTGACGCTCCAGTCTTTTCAAACTATTCCACATATGTCTATGTGATATCTCATTGGGTATTGTGTTTATTTGACTTAACAAATTGCCATTGCGAGATTATTCGCTTTACTTATTGTACCCTGTTCAATATTTGATTCATGTCTTGTCTTGAATTGAAAAACTCTAAATAAAGAATTTACAAAAAAAAAATACATAATGTATGTACTAGGGATGAGTAAATCTACTTTGGACGAAACATCCAAAGTCGATTCGCATAAAACTTCGTTAGAATACTGTACGGAGCGAGCTCTCCATAAAGTATTAGAATGTATTAACTCCTATGAGCCGAAGTTATTACTTTGTAAAGTCTCACGGGACTTCAGGTAAGAACTTCAGAAATTAATTTCTACTATAAAAAACCTTTTACCGAACTCAGGTTCGGTTCCAAGGTACCATTTGGAACCGAAACAGAGTCCGGTAAAAGGTTTTTTACAGTAGAAATTAATTTCTGAAGTTATTACCCGAAGTCCCACGAGACTTCACAAATTAATAACTTCAGCTCATAGGAGTTAATACATTCTAATACTTTATGGAAAGCTTGCTCCGTACAGTATTCTAACGAAGTTTTATGCGAATCGACTTCAGATGTTTCATCCGAGGTTGAGTCGCTTATCCCTAGTTTGTACTAAGCATGGCCTCCAGTACATCTCTTCAGGGTTTGTTACCCGGTTTTCTAAGATGGCTGTATTCCAAATTAGCTCAGTTATATAGTGATAAATACCTTCATAAACCTAGACCAACTTGCCGTTCCAGGTCCTGGAAAAGCTGGGTGACAACAGATTATGTTGCCCCTATCAACACTCCAGAGAGGTTGTTACCCAGCTTTTCCAGGCTACAGAATGCCAGATTAGCCTGTTTATGAATTTGGATCCTGAAAAAGCTTAGTTAGGACTCATACACACGATCGTTTGATGTTTTACGGTCCCTAAATTGTGGATCCGCAAAACACGGATACCGGCCGCGTGTATTCCGTATTTTGCGGAATGGAACAGCTGGCCTCTAATAGAACAGTCCTATCCTTGTTCAAATTCTTTGGAATGTACATACGCTTACGGAATGCACACTGAGTCATTTCCATTTTTTCTTTGCGGCCCCATTGAAGTGAATGGTTATGCATGTGCACCCCAAAAAACGGACATGGGAAAAAGGGAAAGCTGGGTTACCACCATGTGAAGCTGTAATAGTCTGCAAAATACTAAATCTGCTCAGATAAAGCCCCCCCCCCCCCCCCCCTTCTCACTATTAAATCAGGCCATAGGTAGGCAGATTTGCTTTTCATGGTCTTAGGAAAGCTGAGTTAGCAGTTAGAGAAATCATCTGTACCTAGCTCAACCAAGGCGTGTGTGGCCAGATTGAAAATGGGGCTTAGCAGGAAAATTTGTATGACCTACAATACACTATTCTGCTGCAGACTACCTAAACCAATAAGTGGTATAAAGAGGCTAGTCAAGCCCCAAATTTATCATCCCGTCTGAGCCCGTGATAAATTTGATACATTTCTAGAAGGCCTAAGTTTACGCCATGTACAGGATTAGTAAATCTGCCCCAAACTGTCAAGAAAAAAAAGTCTCAATCACTTGGATTAGGTAAAAGCGTTCCAATGGAAGTAAAATGTCAGATTTGAAAATGGGGCTGCGTCCTTTAGAGGTTAATATTAACACCTACTAGCTCTTCAAAACCATTTTTCTATTCCAACACTTTGGAGACATATTTTTCTTGTCGGAACCCTCCATGTTCTCCAGCACAGCCGTTCTCTATATGGAAATTACTCAGTATGCACCAACCATTGACACTGTGTAACTTCACACATCAAATTGATGGGTAGGTTTTCTTTTCTACTTTCCTTAAAGGGGTTGTGTCATGAAACATATTCTACATGTTTCAAACCAGCACCTGGATCTGAATACTTTTGAAATTGTGTTTAAATAAGAATTTTGTATCATCAGTGAGCTATTCAATAAAATGTATCTGTATAGCGCCACCTGCTGTTTGTTCATTTCCTACTGAGCTAGTTGAACGTGCTCAGTTTAAATCTTCAGCTCCCACCAGCCATATGTTGTTAGAAGCTGTGACAGTTACAGGGAGAGAGCTGCAGCAGAAAGGACACGCCACCGGAGCTGCCAGGCTGAAGATAATAGGGCACAGAAATTTAATGGGGAGATCTCTGGATCCATGTGAGGTACAGGGCCAGTACTAGCTTTGTTAGAAAGAGACTGTCATGTACTGTATGAGGTCTGATTTTCATTTTTAAATTCATGGCATAATCCCTTTAATAGTATGCCCACAACTGACCTTGACGGATACCCGTTTGTTACAGGGAATGTTTTCATTGTAGTATTAGTTGCTAGTAATATTTATTTAGGAATTTTCGAGTAATTGTTATGAAAGAAGCCACGCACCAAGAGTTTTCATGGATATATTTTCTTTTTTTTGCTGAAAGTACATTTTTGGGAGTATCCATTGTGTCGGTACAATATCACTATACAACAAATTGTTGCAACAGAGTTCAATGTTTGGGAAATCCATTAATATCCTTCTTAAAGGAGAGAATTGGCACTCACATACATATGGAATCAAGTTATGGGTCATATATAGACAAAATCGTAGAGGAAAGAAACAGTCTAATTCATATAGCATGCACTTTTCCTGGCAACTTATCAATTGCAAAAACTAGAAACCCATCTAAGAAACTGTAACCAATCCAATGCAAATTATGAATGATTAATTTGCAAAAGATGGGTAAAATAAATATACTTATGTGCTTAGGATACACTGATTCTGGTGTTTAGAGGTGGAATTCAAGATCAGACGTGACAACAGTTCACCTTGTCTACAATACAACTATTTGGAGGTTCTAAAAACAGCAGCTATTTAATTTGGTAAGTTTGAGGTGGTTAGGTGAATTGGACAACTTGAGATTCTGACATCACATAATCAGTTTATGAAATTGACACCGGAGACGCTTACATAAAAAGTGAAAGATTTTGGTTTTAAAGCATATTCGTAGTACTATTAAGAAACGTGTGTCCAGTCATGCCTGTAGATGCCATCTAGAAATGATTATCCCTGCTGATATTACACATAATACTTTGCCCTCTCAGTAGTACTTATTCTAACTAAAGAAAACTAAAATAAGGCCAATTTATTGAAATAAATATCTCAACGTAATAATAAAAAGAATTTAAATCTATGCAGATAATAAATACAACTTTATTAACTGATTGTAGAAGACAGGACTCTGTGACCACCAAAGTGAAGCGCACCGGCTAGTGCAGAGCTGTACACAGTAGAGACACAAATCGGGAGACGTTAGTTTAATACAACACAGTGAAGCTAATCTCTGCCTTAATGAAATCAGAAAATAGGAGTTCAGTGCTTGCAGTCATCTGGTAATAGAACCTGCCCATACCGTAGGTCATTGTATTGTGGAGCACAGCAGCAATATTTTAATGCCAGTTTTCATTCCTCAAGTTCGGTGTTGACTTTTGGATTCTACAAAGCGCACAAACTGCCTCCATCCTCCATTTCTGTGACAAACGAGCAGAACCTTTTTCTTAAAGGGCTTGTCCAGTTTTTTCATATCGATAGGTCACCTATATGAGAAAATTGGACAACCAATTTTCCATAATCTCCTCGTTGGAAAATGGTAAACCCTCAGTAGCCTTATTAAATTGCAATTTTATTCATGTACATTTTTTTTCATATCGATAAGTAACTAAAAAGGATTGTAGTTCTACCAAACAGTGGCTTGACAAAATAAACGGAAAAAGTCAATCTGTGCCGGGAAAAAAATTAAAATAAAATCTCAGACCAGAAATGAATTGTATTTTTCCACAGCTAGATTATGTTAATTTGGGATATATCAAAACGATGAATGAGTGTCTTCACTTTGAGGGGGGGGAAGAAAAAAAAAAATAAGGGAAAAAAAAAAAAGTTTGTCTCTGCTGTTCCACAATCATGAAGAAAGGTAAATGCAGAGGCAAATTTAAACAGCTCCAAAGATGAATGTGCAGTCTTCAAGATTCTTCACTTTCTGTAGGGGAGGTTGGTGATGTAGGGGATACCATATCGGGCTTACGTGAGATTCTCTCCAGCTCTGCTTGAACATCAGTTAACACCGGCTTCTGGCCTACAGGACAATATTGAATAGGTTTCAGGAACATTACATAAACTATGCAACAACTACTCATTAACAATTTACAGTTACATCATCTATGATACATCTTAAAAGTTTTGCTCTAGAGGGAGAGACTGTACACAGAGACAGTCTAAAGTTTCCAGGTCCAACCACAAAAGCTATACCAGGGTCTGCCTCTGGCCACTTGTACTGTACTTACTTGAAGGATATGAACACCTTTGGAGGAAATTTTTGTTTATGATTGCATTTCACTCATTTTTGGCTAAAAATCATATTTTCAAATGTCCTTTATTAACCACCTCAGCCCCTATAGCTTAAACACCCTTAATGACCAGGCCACTTTTTACACTTCTGACCTACACTACTTTCACTGTTTATTGCTCGGTCATGCAACTTACCACCCAAATGAATTTTACCTCCTTTTCTTCTCACTAATAGAGCTTTCATTTGGTGGTATTTCATTGCTGCTGACATTTTTACTTTTTTTGTTATTAATCGAAATTTAACGATTTTTTTGCAAAAAAATTACATTTTTTCACTTTCAGTTGTAAAATTTTGCCAAAAAAACGACATCCATATATAAATTTTTCTCTAAATTTATTGTTCTACATGTCTTTGATAAAAAAAAATGTTTGGGTAAAAAAAAAAAAAATGGTTTGGGTAAAAATTATAGCGTTTACAAACTATGGTACAAAAATGTGAATTTCCGCTTTTTGAAGCAGCTCTGAGTTTCTGAGCACCTGTCATGTTTCCTGAGGTTCTACAATGCCCAGACACTACAAACACCCCACAAATGACCCCATTTCGGAAAGTAGACACCCTAAGGTATTCGCTGATGGGCATAGTGAGTTCATAGAACTTTTTATTTTTTGTCACAAGTCAGCGGAAAATGATGATTTTTTTTTTTTTTTCTTACAAAGTCTCATATTCCACTAACTTGTGACAAAAAATAAAAACTTCTATGAACTCACTATGCCCATCAAGGAATACCTTGGGGTGTCTTCTTTCCAAAATGGGGTCACTTGTGGGGTAGTTATACTGCCCTGGCATTCTAGGGGCCCAAATGTGTGGTAAGTAGTTTGAAATCAAAATCTGTAAAAAATGGCCGGTGAAATCCGAAAGGTGTTCTTTGGAATGTGGGCCCCTTTGCCCACCTAGGCTGCAAAAAAGTGTCACACATGTGGTATCGCCGTATTCAGGAGAAGTTGGGCAATGTGTTTTGGGGTGTCTTTTTACATATACTCATGCTGGGTGAGAGAAATATCTCGGCAAAAGACAACTTTTCCCATTTTTTATACAAAGTTGGCATTTGACCAAGATATTTATCTCATCCAGCATGGGTATATGTAAAATGACACCCCAAAACACATTGCCCAACTTCTCCTGAGTACAGCGATACCAGATGTGTGACACTTTTTTGCAGGCTAGATGCGCAAAGGGGTCCACATTCCTTTTATGAGGGCATTTTTAGACATTTGGATCCCAGACTTCTTCTCACGCTATAGGGCCCCTAGAATGCCAGGGCAGTATAAATACCCCACATGTGACCCCATTTTGGAAAGAAGACACCCCAAGGTATTCAATGAGGGGCATGGCGAGTTCATAGAATTTTTTTTTTTTTGGCACAAGTTAGAGGAAATTGATTATTTTATTTTTTTTCTCACAAAGTCTCCCTTTCCGCTAACTTGGGACAAAAATTTCAATCTTTCATGGACTCAATATGCCCCTCACGGAATACCTTGGGGTGTCTTCTTTCCGAAATGGGGTATTAATACTGCCCTGGCATTCTAGGGGCCCTAAAGCGTGAGAAGAAGTCTGGAATATAAATGTCTAAAATTTTTACGCATTTGGATTCCGTGAGGGGTATGGTGAGTTCATGTGAGATTTTATTTTTTGACACAAGTTAGTGGAATATAAGACTTTGTAAGAAAAAAAATAATTTCCGCTAACTTGGGCCAAAAAATTTCTGAATGGAGCCTTACAGGAAGGTGATCAATGACAGGGGGGTGATCAGGGAGTCTATATGGGGTGCTCACCCCTTGTCATTGATCACCCCCCTATAATGCTCCATTCAGATGTCCGTATGTGTTTTGCGGATCCGATCCATGTATCCGTGGATCCGTAAAAATCATACGGACATCTGAATGCAGCCTTACAGGGGGGTGATCAGGGAGTCTATATGGGGTGATCCCCCCCCTGTAAGGCTCCATTCAGATGTCCGTATGTGTTTTGCGGATCCGATCCATGTATCAGTGGATCCGTAAAAATCATACGGACATCTGAATGCAGCCTTACAGGGGGGTGATCAATGACAGGGGGGTGATCAGGGAGTCTATATGGGGTGATCACCCCCCTGTAAGGCTCCATTCAGACGCCTGTATGTGTTTTGCGGATCCGATCCATGTATCCGTGGATCCGTAAAAATCATACGGACATCTGAATGGAGCCTTACAGGGGGGTGATCAGGGAGTCTATATGGGGTGATCAGGGGTTCATAAGGGGTTAATAGGTGACAGGGGGGGGGGGGGGGGTGTAGTGTAGTGGTGTTTGGTGCTACGATCCAAACAAAAGGGACCACCAGAGGACCAGGTAGTAGGTATATTAGACGCTGTTATCAAAACAGCGTCTAATATACCTGATAGGGGTTAAAAAAAAATCACATCTCCAGCCTGCCAGCGAACGATCGCCGCTGGCAGGCTGGAGATCCACTCGCTTACCTTCCGATCCTGTGAACGCGCGCGCCTGTGTGCGTGCGTTCACAGGAAATCTAGCGTCTCGCGAGATGATGCGTAGATGCGTGACTCTGCGCAGGGCTGCCGCCTCCGGAACGCGATCCTGCGTTAGGCGGTTAAAAATATTGAGCTGTTCTGTCACAAATGGTTAACTGTTTTTCTAAATGTGCGATTGGTACTTTCACTTTGTGCCAGTCATCTAATAAACCTCATCTCTAAACTACTAAGAGGTCATCAACATTCAGTAAGATAAGAACTGAGCTATAATGAGTATTTATAATGTCGGAGAGCAGAGATAAGGAGTCCCTCTGCTCCCCAGATGACGGAAAAAAATCCACTGGCTGCTACTAGAGCATCTAAGCTCTGTCACGAAAAAAAAAAAAAAAAAAAAAAAAAAATAATTTTTTTTTTTAATAAAGACCAATTGAAAAAATGACTTTTAGCTCAAAATAAGTACAACACAGTAATAAAAATAGAAAATTGTCCCCAATGGTGTACATAGCCTTTAAGCATGATTACAGGTGATTAGTGATCACAGTTATGGTACCATTGTGTCTGGGCCAAAATCCTGGAAAACCCCTTCAAGTATACTATCCTGCTCCTTTTATTCACATTTTTTCATCATCTACAGGAGGTAAACGCTATTTGCTACACCTAACATTAAAACCAACACAAAGGTGAGTACCTGGGGTTTTGGCAGCTGTTGGCAGACTTATCTCCTGAACAGTCTGCAGGGCTGCCTGTACCACCAGACCCAGGTGACCCAGTTGGGATCAGCGATCTGTCAAGTTCATCTGGGAATTAGAGGGGGGATTTAAAGGACACGCTTTTAAAAACTGAGAACAATTGGGTGTTTCTAGTGAATTCAGTGAATCCAAATAGAATTAGAAGGGATGCCCAAGATTTTTTTTTTCTTTTTAAAGGTGAATCTGTCACCAGTGACTTCCCTATCGCACTGTTTGCATAGACCAGGGATCAGCAACCTCCGGCACTCAAGCTTTACTGAAACTACAATTCCCAGAATGCTATATTCATTTCTATGGGAGTTACAAGTACAGTTGAACAATTTGGAATGCTGGGAGTTGTAGTTTCACAGCAGCTGCAGTGCTTCAGGTTGCTGACTCCTGGTATAGACACATAGCTGTGGTTCACCCAATTAAAATCTGTCTTACCCACGCCTCCACAACAGCACCACCTGGCACCACCCCGCCTTCTCAGGGACAGGAAACAATTGTGAGATCAGTCAATAAAAGGCCCCCTCCCTCTTACCTTCTCCAGTTGTTTCCTGTCCCTTTGAAGGCAGGATCGTGGGATCAGCGTGGAATGCAGGGCCTTGTTGGTAGGTTGTCCCGGTTCTTCCAGAGGGCCGCTGCAGGAGTAGGGGTTGCAGAGCAAAGTGGATTGCTCCTCCCTCCTCTCGGTGCAAGTCCGGCGCATGCTGGCAACCCCGGGCTCATTATCCGTGTGCCGGTGAAGGAACCGCTTGAGGCAGTGGTAGGGGGCTTTCCCATGAGGGCCAGGGAGCGCTGCCAAAGTGGAGGAAATTACATCAGGAGTGATGCAGGCGTCGTACGATGACGCGGGTACCAGCGTCCTAACTCTGACGTCAGCACGCTGCAAAGAGGCAGGTTTAAAATGAAGAATGCTGGGGCTCACATGGTATCCGGCATATAGTGGATACAGCGCGACTCCTGCAAACAGCATGTCTCTACAAGCAGACAGTGATTCTACTCGCAAGACCACTGATGCCTCTAGGCACGGTAAGCCTCCTCCCTGTTGTTGAATAAGTACTTGTCACTAATTTTATCTATGCACAAAGGGGCTATTTCTTCTTAGGTGACGGTTTTGGCTTAAAAGTAATATCTGCTTAATAGTCTCCCTCAACATTATATTTTCTAGGGGAGAGAGATTATTAAAGGAGAACCGTCCCAAAAGAAGAAATGCACAATATGTAAAAAGGGTCTCCAGGCTTTTTCCAAAAAAGCTTTGTGCCCAAGATGTGCCAATAAGGTAGTCTCGGAAGAAACTCCTAACCTAGTAGAGAGCCTGAGGGCCATGATTAAAGAGGAGAGTGGAGCGGCGGTTGAAGAAAAGCTTTCGGCCATTTCTCCTAGAGCCTCCTCATCTAAGGTCCCTATCTTTGAAGAACAGGACTCTGACTTTGACGAAGGGGAAGTGTACTCTGATGCAAGCTCTGATATCTCAGAAAATGCTTTAGGACATCCACTCTTACATTGAGGATACAGAATATTTATTAAAAACAATCAGGGCTACAATAAATTTGGAAGAACCTAAAGAAGCCCTATCCGTGCAGGACCAAATGTTTTTGGGACTGGCAGACAGGAAAAAACTTGTTTTTCCAGTCCACAACAACATTAAATCCCTTATACATAATGAGTTGAAGGACCCAGAAAAAAAGACAACCAGCCTCCAAAATGTTTAAAAGAAAATATCCGTTTGTGGAAGAAGATTCATCTACATGGGACAGACCCCCTAAGGTCGATGCTCCAGTGGCGAGAATTTCCAAGAAATCCTCACTGCCTTTGAGGATTTGGGGTTGCTTAAAGACCCCATGGATAAGAAATGTGAATCTCTACTTAAAAAACCAGGGAGTCTTTAACTGCCATGTTAAGACCAGGAATTTCTGTCACTTACACAGCTAGAACACTACCCTTGTGGTTGGGTCAACTAGAAGATCACTTAGAGTCTGGCTCTCCCAGGGAGGATATTCTCACGTCCATCCCGATGCTTAAGCAAGCTTCTAACTTTCTGGTGGATGCCTCAGCGGACATTGTGAAGCTTTCAGCTAAGACGGCGGCTCTATCAAACGCCTCCCGCAGAGCAGTCTAGTTGAGGTCATGGTCGGGTGATACAGCGTCAAAAAATCGGTTATGTTCCCTGCCATGTGAAGGAGACCGTATATTTGGAACCGCCTTAGATGACATCCTGGAGAAAGCGTCTAACAGGAAAAAAGGTTTCCCTACAGAATTAAAATTCTTCCACCAGAGACACTCCTTTCGCGCCAGAGACGT